>NC_092370.1:140821679-142212646 GCF_030028105.1 Mobula birostris
CAGTGTTTCTGTTTTTGCACATTTTAAAATCTATTCAATATATGTAATTGATTTACTTGTTTATTTTTTATTATGTTTTATTTTATTTATTTTTTTCTCTCTCTGCTAGATTATGTATTGCATTGAACTGCTGCTGCTAAGTTAACAAATTTCACATCACATGCCGGTGATAATAAACCTGATTCTGATTCTGATTCTGAATGTTTGTAGGTACAGATGGCGTGATTAAAATTTCTCAGAACCTGCCAGTGATTAGTCTTGCTCCATAGGGGTCAGGGTTGGGACCACTTCTTTGCACATTATATATGAATCATTTGGATGATGGACTTGAAAGCTTTGTAGCCAAGTTTGCTGATCATAGAAAGATAGGTGGAGGGGCAGGTAGTGTTGAGGAAGCAGGGAGTCTGCAGATGGACAGATTAGGAGAATGGGCAAATATGAGGCAGATGGAATGCAGTGTGGGGAAGTATATGGTCATGCACTTTGGTAGAAGGAATAAAAGCATAGACTATTTTCTAAGTGGGGAAAAAATTCAAAAATCAAAAGGGCCGAGGGACTTGGGAAGTCCTTGTGCAGGATTTCCTAAAGGTTAACTTGCAGGTTGAGTGGTGACAAGGAAAGCAAATGCAATGTTAGCATTCATATTGAGAGGAATAGAATACTAGATGTAATGCTGAGGCTTTATTAGGCATTGGTCAGACTACAGTTGGAGTATTGGAAGCAGCTTTATGCCTCTTATCTAAGAAAAGATGTGCTGGCATTGCAGAGGGTCTGGAGGAGGTTCATGAGAATGATTCTGGGAATGAAAGGGTTAACATATGAGGAACGTTTGATGGCTCTGGGCCTGTACTCACTGGAATTTAGAAGAATGAGGGTGGAATCTCATTGAAACCTATCGAATGTCAAATGGCCTGGACAGAGTTGATGTGGAGTGGTTGTTTCCTATAGTGGGGGAGTCTAGGACCAGAGGACACAGTCTCAGAATAGAGAGACATCCATTCAGAATAGAGGGGAGGAGGAAGAGGGATTTCTTTCATCAGGCGATGGTGAATCTGTGGAATTCATTGCACAGATGGCTGTGGAGGCCAAGTCATTGAGTATATTTAAAACAGAACACAAAAGATTCTTGATTAGTAAGGGTGTCAAAGGTTACAGGAGAAGACAGGATAATGGGGTTGAGAGGGATAATAAATCAGCCTTAGCGGAATGGCAGAGCAAACTCAATAGACTGAATGGTCTAATTCTGTTCTGCTGTCTTATGGTCTCATAGTCTGATAGTGAGCAATTTTCCAATTGCTGCCTCAGGCACCTGCAGAGAAAGCAGTCATGGAACTTACTCCAAGTGCTTGCATTCCAGTCTTAAGATAACACCAACTGCTAATTGTGTTTATCTCCTTCCAATTTTGAATATCAGCTGTGATGTGTTGCATTCTCATACCTTCTAAGGAATTGTTTGTGCTTTACCTCATTTGGCACTTTTACAATCAGGAGAAAAGAAACACTTCGATATGTGCTATATGCCTGCACCCAGCGCCAGGTGACTGTGATTGACAAATCAGTGGGTAATTGCTCAAGGATATAATTGTAACGATGAAGCACATTGAGTGAAAAAATATTCTGAGACATATCTAGGATCTTTTATTGGGCACATATAAGCCTGAACAATAGCATAGCAACCAAGAATTAAAATGAATGCAGGATATATCTAAACCACATACTGTATATTAGTAACAGATTTGTAATTTCTCCATGAGGACTAAGGAAAGACCTTAGCCTAAATTATAATAAAGGAACTCTAATTTCTGGACCTTGCACTTCCTTTCTTCTAGAACATAGAACATAGAAATCTGCAGCACATTACAGGCCCTTCAGCCCACAACATTGTGCTGGCAATATATCCTACTGTAGAAACTGCTTAGAATTACTCTACCACATAGCTCTCTATTTTTCTGAGCTCCATGTACCTATCTAAGAGTCTCTTAAAAGACCCTATTGTATCCACTTCCACTACCACTGCCAGCAGTGCAATCCACGCACCCCCTACTCTTGGTGTGAAAAACTTACCCCTGACATCCATTCTGTGCCTACTTCTAAGCACCTTAAAACTATGCCCCCTTGTGTTAGCCATTTCAGCTCTGGGAAAAAGCCTCTGTCTATCCACACGATCGGCGCCTCTCATCAACTTATACACCTCTATCAGGTCACGTCTCATCCTCCGCTACTCCAAGGAGAAAAGGCCAAGTTCACTCAACCTATTCTCATAACGCACACACCCCAATCCGCGTAACATCCTTGTAAATTTCCTCTATACTCTTTCTATAGTTTCCACATCCTTCCTGTAGTGAGGTGACCAGAACTGCAGACATGGCCTCTGACCAAGGTCTTATATAGCTGTAACGTTACCTCACAGCTTTTGAACTCAATCCCATGGTTGATGAATGCCAACACACCATAAGCCTTCATAATAACACTATCAACCTGCGCAGCAGCTTTGAGTGTCCCATGGGCACAGACCCCAAGATCTCTCTGATCCTTCACATTGCCAAGAGTCTTACTATTAATACTATATTCTGTCTTCAAATTTGACCTACCAAAATGAACCACTTCACACTTATCTGAGTTGAACTCTATCTGCCACTTCTCATCCAGTGATGCACCTAACTTAATGCTTTTCAAAAGCTCCAGTACATCCTCTTTCTTAATGTCTATATGCTCAAGCGTTTTGGTCTGCTACAATTGCCAAGGTCCTTTTCCCTGGTGAATACTGAAGCAAAGTATTCATTAAGTACCTCTGCTACTTCCTCCGGTTCCATACACACTTTTCCACTGTCACACTTGATTGGTCCTATTCTCATTGGCTCATCCTCTTGCTCTTCACGTACTTATAGAATGCCTTAGGGTTTTCCTTAATCCTGCTCACCAGAGCCTTCTCATGGCCCCTTCTAGCTCTCCTAATTTCATTCTTAATCTCCTTCCTAGCACCTTTGTAATTTTCTAGAACTCTGTCAGCACCTAGTTACTTGAACCTTTCATAAGCTTCTCTTTTCTTCTTATCTAGATTTTCTACACCCTTTGTACACCATGCTGCTGCTACTGTGCGATCGAGAATCTCCGGAGAGGAAGGCCCCAAATCCTCAGCTTTGTCTATTGCCTGTTGTCGGGGCCGGGGTCGAAGTTTTCGGGTGGACTCAAGAGTCAGCTGTGGTTGGGTGCTTCCAGGGTGCTGCATCGGCAAGTTTACGGTGCTGGAAGCTCATGGCAGGGAGAGTTTTTCTTGCTTCTACCGTCTGTGTGAGATGATGGGACTTTAAAGAGACTTTGCGACTTTTTTTTACCGTGCACTTGGTCTGTTCTTTATCAAATTTCGGTATTGCTTTGCCCTGTTGTAACTATATGTTATAATTATGTGGGTTTTGTCAGTTTTTCAGTCTTGGTTTGTCTTGTGTTTCTGTGATATCATTCTGGAGGAACATTGTATCATTTCTTAATGCATGCATTACTAAATGACAATAAAAGATGACAATAATCTAATGGTTCTTTTACCCTACCATCCTTTCCCTGCCTCAATGGAACATACCTATGCAGAAGGCCATGCAAGTGTTCCCTGAGCAAACCCATCAAACTCCACCCCATCTAAGCCCCTTCCTCTAAGGAGATGCCAGTCAATAATAGATAAGATGAAGTCTCCCATCACAACAACTGTATTATTATTAGATTATTAGATTAGACTAGATTATGAGGACACGCAGTCCACTTTTTTTGTCATTTAGTAATGCATGCATTAAGAAATGATACAATATTCCTCCGGTGTGATATCACAGAGACACAAGACTGACCAAGACTGAAAAACTAACAAAATCACATAATTATAACATATAGTTACAACAGTGCAACAATACCATAACTTGATGAAGAACAGGCCATGGCACAGTAAAAACGTTCAAAGTTTCTCGAAAGTCCCACATCTCACGCAGACAGGAGAAGGAAGAAAACTCTCCCTGCCATGCCGACCACAGTCTGACTCTGAGTTGTCCGAAAACTTTGAGCTCTGATCAGCCATCCGACACCAAGTACCAAGCACCATCTCCATCTGAACGCTTTGACCTCAGCCTCAGTCGTCAACAGCAGGCAAAGCCGGGGATTTTGGCGCCTTCCCTCTGGAGATTCTTGATCGCATAGTAACAATGGCAGCGAAACCAGGCATTTCAGAAATTTCTCCGGATGTTCCTCTGCTTCTCATGTCTGTCTTCATCAAATCAGAATTGTCCACGGCCCCTATTTAACAGATATGATATCATTTCACTGGAGAGCTGCTCGCGCCGCATCGCGCTGCCATCTTCTCCTCCCGCCTGTCACTGTTCCAGAATCTGCATCCCAACCTAATCCATGATGTCTTTGTTATTATTGGGGGTCTATAAAAAACACCCAGTAGAGTTATGGTCCCCTTCCTGTTTCTGACTTCCACCCACAGAGACTCAGTAGATAATCCTTCCATGACTGCCTCCATTTCTGCAGCCTTTGCTTCCCTCCCTGTCCCTTTTGAAACATCTAAAGCCTGGTATTCTTATCCCTGAGACATCCAAGTCTCTGTAATGACCACATCATAGTTCTCTGTATTGATCCACGCTCTAAGTTCATCCAGCTTGTTTATGATACTCCTTGCATTAAAATAGACACATCTCAAACCATCAGGCTGAGTGCATCTTTGCTCTAACATCTGCCTATCCCTCCTCACAAACTCCCTACTAGCTGTCACTACTTGTGTGCCAACCGCCCCAACCTCTGCCGTTTCGCTCTGGTTCCTACCCCACTGCAAATCTGGTTTAAATCCTCCCCAACAGCAATAGTAGACCTCCCCACCAGGATACTGTTCCCCCTCAGATTCAAGTGCAATCCATCCTTTTTGTACAGTTCACACCTGCTCCAATCTGAATCCCTGCTCCTGCTCCAATCCCTCAGCCACGCATTTATCTTCCACCTCATTCTATTCCTATACTCACTCTCATGTGGCAATCCTGAGATTACTACCCCTGAGATCCTGCTTCTCAGCTTCCTTTCTAACTCCCTGTATTCTGTTTTCAAGAGCTGTTCCTTTTTCCTTCCTATGTCGTTGGTACCAATATGTACCATGACCTCTGGATGCTCACCCTCCTATTTCAGGATATTGTGCCTGTGTTCAGAAACATCATGAACCCTGGCACCCGGGAGGCAAACTACCATCCTTGTTCTTTTTCATGCCCACAGAATCACCTATATGTCCCCATAACTATAGATTCCCCTATTACTGATGCCATTCTCTTCTGTTCCTATCCTTCTAAGCCACAGGGCCAGAGGCACAGCATTGTTGTGTCCCCCAGGTAGATTGTCCTTCCTAGCAGAACTCAAAATGGAGTACTTATTGTTAACGGGGACGGTCATAGGGTGTTCTCCACTATCTGATGCTCTCCCTTTCCTCTCCTGACAGTCACCCAATCAGTCTCCTGTGGCCCTGGAGTGACTACCTGCCTGCATCTCCTATCGATCACCTCCTCACTTTCCCTTACAAGCCCAAGGTCATCGAGCAGCCTCTCCAGTTCCCTCACTCAGACTCTAAGGAGTAGCAGCATGATGCACCTCATGCAGATGTGGCCATCAGGGAGGCTGAAAATCTCCTGGATATCCCACATCTGACACCCTGAGCAGAAAACTGGCCTTGTAGTCATGCCCACTGTTCTTAAATTAGAGGAAAAAAGGGTTATGAAAGAAACTTACCTCCTTATATCACTTAGGCCCAGCATCACCTAAGCCCTGATGAGCCAAAGCCCTACAACTCTGCCTCATGCTACTCTGATGACCGCTCCACTAGGCAGCGTCTCTCTTTTATCCCGCTGCAGGAGCTACTGCGTCTGCACACCTCTCCCAATCATATTCCCCGCTGAAAGAAACTCCTCACTTTTTAAATCTTCTCAGCAGCCTTGCACGATGACGAGCTACTGTGTCTGCACACTTCTCCCAATTGAATTCTTGCAACAATTCTCTATGGAACCCGGAACACAGAGTTCCTGGTGTGGTAGGGGCAATTTCCAATGTGGCCTTCGAGAGGGAATTGGATAAATCTATACTGGAGAAAAGTTTTCAAGGCAGTCAAGTTAGAGTCAAGCAGTGGGCAAGGAATGGATTGCTCTTGTAGAGACAGTGAGGATACAATAGCATAAATTGCTGCCTCTTCTGTTGTCAAAAAATCTATGTTTCTAGGAAAGATCACAGAATAGGGTTCCTCTGCTACTGGAGAGGGAGGGGTCAGGATAGGATGTCCTTCAATTATTGTAATCGTGCACTACCCAAGGGGACCACATGAGTGGCAACAGTCCCACTGGCTTTAAGGAATGTAATAGAACTCTACTGAAAGCATTGACTGTCAATGTAAGAATGACAAGGTTCATTTTTTGTAAACATTTTTTTATTTTGAATAAAGTTTATTTTATATAAAAATTTCAATATTTCTGTGTTGAGCTGTAGAAGTTGCCAATTATGTAATTGCCAAGATAAATATAATAATTCTTGTGTCCTTCCAAGCTTTCCTTTCCATCATTTGATAAAAAATTTTAAATAATTGGAAACAGGCAGAGGGGGAACAATCATCTTTGTTGTTGAAAAATATGAAATTGCTGACCCTTCTGCCTTTATAGGGTATCAGCTGATGTTCCGAAACCAAGGTTTAGTACAACTTAAACTTTATGACCACTCAGTTTACCTAAACGTGCATGCGTTCAACTGTCTTAGAACAACTTTTCATTTAATTTACCATTCTAAATAATCACTTCTTATATTATATCACAAGACTCACAGCTTAAATAACACTGGTGTGAGACAAAACTTGTCTTGTTCAGTCCAGCAGGTCTTCTCTGAGTTCCAAACTCAGGACCCTTCTTCTTATAATGGTTGTTCTCGAGTTCCTACTACCAATATCTTAGACAGAAACAACAGGAATTCTGCAGATGCTGAAAATTCAAGCAACACACATCAAAGTTGCTGGTGAACGCAGCAGGCCAGGCAGCATCTGTAGGAAGAGGTGCAGTCGACGTTTCAGGCTGAGACCCTTCGTCAGGACATCTTAATATCTTAGACAGCCCTTCTTTTAAGTGATTTTTCTTCCAATCTTCTTAAAGGTTTCTTTGTTCAAACCCCTGTCCAGAAGCTTATGATTCTGAAATCAATCATTCAAGCTTTCATGTATCCAAAGACTGGATAACAAAATACATCTGTTTCCTTTCCTCTTTTCCGGCTTTATCTTAGACCAAGACCCCATCACAATTAACAACCAGGACTGGTAAGCAAGAGCACAATTTTCTTATCAGCCAGAGTTCTTTAATTATAAGGCATAGTTCTTTACTTGTTAGTTCTTCAATTGAGCTCCACAATTCATCAGAAGTGTTTTGCCACAGAAAAACCAACACTAATATTTACATCGGGCTGCTGTTCATTGAGTACATTTCAGCATTTAACAAAATCATTCTTAAAGTTCTGATCAAAAAGCTCCAAATTCTGTACCTCCCTCTGCAACTGGATCCTTGACGTCCTCACTGGAAGGCCACAGTCTGTGCAGATTGGAAATCCCTACTCACTCTACACCCATGAATGCACAGCTAGTTACAGCTCAGGTGCCATCTATGAATTTGCTGACAACACAACTATTGTCGGCAGAATTTCAGATGGTGACAAGAAGGTGTATAAGGGCAAGATAGATCAGCTGGTTAAGTGGTATTGCAGCAACTACCTTGCACTTAATGTCAGTAAGACCAAAGAATTGATTGTGGACTTCAGAAAGGGTAAGATAAGGGAACACACACCAGTCCTCATAGAGGGATCAAACTGGAAAGGGTGAGCAAGTTCATGTTCCTGGGTGTCAACATCTCTGACGATCTATCCTGGGCTCAACATATTGATGCAGTTACAAAGAAAGCACAACAGTGTCTATATTTCATTAGAAGTTTGAGGAGATTTGGTGTGTCACCAAATACAATTACCAATTTCTACAGAAGTACCGTGGCAAGCATTATTTAATTTAACTTTTTAATATTTACTTCTTAATGTAATTTATAGATTTTATTATTATGTCTTGCAATGTACTGATGCCGCATAACAACAAATCTCACGACATACGACAGGGATATTAAACCTGATTCTGATTCCCGGAACATTTTCACTTAATTATTCTGCTCTCCAGATGGCTCGAGGAGGAATAGTTTTGCAATGGTATTGTTTACATGGCTAACTCAGAATCAGGTTTAATGTGCCCGCCATCCATAAGTCATGAACTTTGTTGGCTTTGTGGCAGCAACACAGTGCAATGCATAATACATTGAAAAACATGTATTACAGTAAATTAATTAAAGGTAGATTAAATGAGTAGTGCAGACACTGGAGCCTGCTCTGAGGCTCAGAAGGTAAGGGTAAATTTAGGCAGAGCGATAGTGATAGAAGACTCAACATTTAGAGGGATGTACAGGAGATTCTGTGGCTGAGAAAGGGATACCAGGATGATTGTTGTCCCACAAGTGTTAGGATCCAGGATGTCTCAGAGCAGCTGCTGAATATTCTCAAGTGGGAGAGTAAGCAGCCAGAGGTTCTGGTGCACGTTAGCACTAATGACGTAGGTAGAAGGGGGGAAGGAGTATAAGGAGTTTGGAAAGAGGCTAAAGAGCAGAACCCCACTGCACCATGTAGTCAGGAATAGGATGATGGTATGGGTGAATGAATAGCTGAGGAACTAGTGCAGGGGACAGGGTTTCAGGTTATTGGAGCGTTGGAACTTCTTCTGAGGCAGGGATGACCTGTAAAGAGGGATAGCTTACACCTAAACTGGAGGGGAACCAAACTCCTGGCTGGGAGGTTTGTTAGTGCTACTCAGGAGGATTTAATCTAGTTTGACAGGGGGATAGGAACCAAAGCATGAGGTTAGAAAGTGGAGAGGTGCAGAGGAAGGTGGATGTCAGGACCAGTGAAAACAGGTAGGAGCAAAGTAATGAATACAATAGGATGGATAATTTGAAGCGTGTATTTTAATGCTGGGAGTATTATGTGTAAACGTGACAAAGTTACAGCGTGGATCAGTACATGGAATTATGCTGCTGTTGCCATTACAGAGACCTAGTTAAGAGGGGGACAGGAATGGGTGCTTAATGTTCCAGTGTTCTAATGTTTTAGAAAAGATGATAGAGGAAACTAAAAGGGAGGGGGGAGTTGCACCACTAGTCGGGGAAAATATCACAGCTTTACTCAAAGGGGACATATTGGAGAGCTCATCCACTCAGTCTATATGGGTAGAAGTCAAAAATAGGAAGGGTGCCATCACTCTGATGGAATTGTACTACGGACCATCCAGTAGCCACCAGGACATTGAGGAACAGATATGCAAGCAGATTAAGGAAAGATGTAAAAGGTTATTGTCATGGGGGACTTCAAATTCCCTAATATAAACTTAATGCAAGTAACTTAAATGGGGCAGAATTTGTTAGGTACATCCAAGAGGGTTTCTTAAATCAATATGTAGATAGTCCAACAAGAACGGGGGCTCTGCTGGATCTGGTGTTGGGTCCTGGCCAGGTAACCAACCTTTCAGTGGGTGAGCAGTCAGGGAACAGTGACCACAACTCCTTAAGATTTAAGATATCTATAAATAAAGATAAGTATGGAACTTGCGGGTAAGTATTAAACTGGAGCAGGGCAAATTACAGGAGTATTAGGCAGGAATTAGGGAAATTAATTGGGAACAGTTGTTTTTGGCCAGGTTTTCATCCACAATGTAGAAGGTGTTTAAAGACCAACTGTAAAGAGTTCAGGGGACAGGTATGTTCCAGTCAGAAGGAAAGGCACGGATGGCAAGGTAAGGGAACCTTGGATATCGAGGTAGGTGATGAACTTAGTCAAGAAGATAAAGGAAAAGTATGTAAATCTAAGGAAGCTAGAATCAAACGGAGCCCTGAAGGATTATAAAGAAGCCAGAAAAGAACTCAAGAAAACAATTAGGAAAGCCAAGCCATGAAAAGTCCTCAGCAAATTACATTAAAGGGAATCCTAAGGCATTCTGTCCATACGTCAGGAACAATAGAAGAACTAGGGAGAGGATAGGACCACTCAAGGATAAAGGTGGGAACATTTGCTTGCACACAAAGGATGTAGTGAGGTCTTTAATGAGGACTTCGCATCAATATCTACCAAGAAGAAGGATGTGGAGGATAGGAAGATCAGGGCTGAGAGTATTAATAAGCTAGGGCTTTTAAAATAAATGAGGAGGTAGTCTTTGGTTTCTTAAAAATCACTAACTCCAGGGCCTGATGGCATATGCCTAAGATTATAATGAGAGGCAAGTGAAGAAATTGCTGGAGCGTTGGTCAGGATCTTTGTGTCCTCTCTTGCTAGAGGTGCAGTCTTGGAGAACTAGCAAGTAGTTCAAAGTTGTTTGATCGTTCAGAAAGGGAACCAGGAATAATCCCGGAAACTATAAACTGCTGAGTCTCACGTCAATGGTAGGGAAGTTACTGGAGAAAATTATTAGGGATAGGATTGATGAGCATTTGGAAAACATGACCTAATTAGGGAGAGCCAGCATGGCTTTCTGTGATGTAAGTCATGTCTAATTAACTTGAATGAGTTTTTTAATGAAGTGATGAGGGAGATTAATGAAGGTAGGGCTGTGGATGTTGTCTACATGGATATTAGGAAGGTGTTTGATAAAACCCCTCTTGGGGGCCTCATGCAGAAGATGAAAATGCATGGGATCCATGGTGAATTGGCCATTTGGATTCAGAATTGGCTTGCCCATAGAAGACAGGGGGTAGTGGTCAAAAGGGCTTATTCTATCTGGAGGTCTGTGGTTAGTGATGTTCCACAGAGATCTGTGCTGGGGCCTCTGCTGTATGTGATGTATGTAAGTGACCTGGAAGAAAATGTAGATGAGTGGGTTTGTAAGTTTGCAGATGATATTAAGATTGATGACGTTGCGGATAACGTATGTAACCTTCAGGTTCAGCCAGCATGTGTTTGTCCAGGGGAGGGCAGTCTCTGGCCCAGTCAAACTGAGAAATCTCATTCTTGTGGATGCTGTGTGATGGGTTGACCGGTTACAAATCCAAACCACAAAATATCAGACAGTACACCATATGCAATTTAAAAATTGAACTTTATAAATCTTACTCTGACTATAGGGTTAGTAAAGAAAATAAAAAGAAAAAGGGCCCATTTTAATGAAGCAGTCTAATGTGCATGTTGGAGCTTATGGATATGTCCTGTGGTTCCCCCATCGACCTCCTCCGAGTGTCGCTGACCGTCGGACCCTTGCTTCTAGTCCACTCCGTCCAGCGGTCTACCAACTCTCTCCATTTGCGTCTTCTCTCTTCATCTCTCACCAACAAAAGACCCCAAAATCCCTGCTCCCAGACCCACAAGAAAGAACAACATGCCTCTCATTGGCTAGCATGCATTCCAAAGCCCCCATAATCTCTAGTCATAAGCCAAACATTGCTGCTACAGAGAAACCATTAACTTAGCAGTGAAATCTCACAGCACATTACATGTAGATGATTAACAAAAAAATCCAATGGATTATAGATCAGTTGCAGACATGGACTGAGAAATGGCAGATGAAGTTTAATTCTGTCAAACTCCATCTTCGTAGGTCAAATGCAAAGAGACAGAACAAGTTAAGTGCAAAACCCTTAACAGTGTTGATGAGCAGAGAGATCTTGGGCTCCAAGTTCATAGCTCCATGAAAGTGGCTACACGGGTTGATAGGGTGGTTGAGAAGGCTTTTTCCATGCTTTTCTCTAATGGTTGAGACAATGAGTTCAAAAGTCAAGAAGTTATGCTGCAGCTTTAAAAAAACTCTAGTTAAGCCATAACTGGAGTCCTGTGTACCGTTCTGGTCACCCCTTTATAGGAAGGATTTCGAGAGGGTGCAGAAGAAGTTTACCAGGATGTTGCCTGGATTAGAGGGATGTGCTATGACAAGAGATTGTCAAACTTGGCTTGTTTTCTCCGGGGCAGCGGAGGCTGAGGGGAGATCTGATAGATGTTGATAAGATTTGTAGCGGTGTAGTTAGAGAGTATATATCTTTTTCTCAGATTTGAAATATTTAATACCAGAGGGCATGCAGTTAAAGTGGGGGGCGGGCTAATTTTAAAGGAGATATTAAAGACAAGTTTTTTACACAGAGAGTAGTGCATGCCTGGAATGCACTGCCTGGTGTGGTGGTAGAGGCAAATACATTAGGGACTCTTAAGAGACGTTTTGACAAGCACATGAATGAAGATGAAATGGAGGATTATGGACATTGTGTGGGCATGAGGGATTAGTTTAGTTGGCCATTTGATTACTAATTTATTTGGTTCAGCACAACATTGTGGGATGAAGGGTCTGTTCCTGTGTTTTCTGTACTGTTCTATGTTCCATATTCTATAACATAAGACTTGCCCTCACAGGCACGTGGCCAAGTGGTTAAGGAATTCGTCTAGTGATCTGAAGGTCACTCGTTTGAGCCTCAGCTGTGGCAGCGATTTTGTGTCCTTGAGCAAGGCACTTGCTCTAGTGTCTGTGCGAGGAGTGGCGCCCCACACAGACTTCCAATCTGTGCCTTGTAAGGCATGAAAATGCCTGATGCAGGCCTCTCATGGTCTGAGTCGACGTTCCCCTCCCCTCCCTCCCCTAACCTCATTGGTCACCTCCTATTCACCCATGTAGAACTCTATTTGACATGGGCTTCCTTATTTAGGAAGAAGAGGAGGTTTCATGTACATTGAATCACTGATAAGTAAGCTATAGCATTTTGAATGGCCTGTCACCGAACAGGCATAAGATCACTTCAGAAAGGATTGAAGAAGTCAGTCACATGCTCACAGAAGTATTGTACAGATGAATGTTTCTCAGCAGAAAGGACAGTTGGAGAAGGAGGAGGGCAGCAAATTGGAATGATGGGTAAGTGGACAGATATGGAAATAGCAGTTTGGGAAGAGATTAAATTAAGGAATTTGCATTATATTAAAATTCAATAATGCAGATTTTTGTTCTCATTACAGGTGTTCTATGTGCATTGATCTCAGCAATGTACTGCCCGTGCAAAGGAGAAAGTCCTATCGTAATTCCTTCCTCTGTCTGAGATGGTAACCAGAAATGGCAATGGAACTGAGTCAAGGTGAGGGAGGTACTTGTGAGAATGGGGGGGGGGGGGGGGGCTACTGCTTCAATTTTGCATTCTGAGAGAATAGCCTAGGGGATAATGGAGAGCTGAATACTGCAACATGTGAATCGGAATTCTCATATCTGATTCAGTAGAACCGGAAGTTGGATGTCGAGGCCCAATGGTTGGAGCTGCAGGGCTACAAATTTCTACGAATTTCTGTTGGGGAAGTCAAAGGCACAACACCTGTATCCATGTCTAAGTCTGGGTCCACTGGAGGCTGGAGGCTGACGAATACAGACTGCCTTGGGCTTAGAGGACTGCGTATATGTGTGAGTGGGAGGGAGGAATGGGGACTTGATTTGCTGTTCTCATTTGGTTGCTTCCTCTGTTCTGTGTTGTTCTGCTGGGCACTGTGGGCACCAAAATGTACAGCAACACTTGCCCGCTGCCCCCAGCACACCCTCGGGTCTGTCGGTTGTTAATACAAATGTCACAATTCACTGTATGTTTTGAATTCTGAATTTGGTGTACATGAAGCATTCACCACATTCACAATGTAAATGATAGAGATAGAGGAAATCAGCATAGGGCTCTGTAGTACATAGGACGTGGCTATTTCCTTTAATCTGAAAATTATCACTGGTAGATGACCCTTCTCCAACTCCACTTCTTCTAAATCATTTGCTTCAATTGCATCATTCTTACAAAATATAAAGTGCTTTGAGGCATCCTCTTTCTACTTATAAGAATGCCATAGAAACACAGGTTGCAGGTGCAATACTATTCAATTTGAGACAACCGGTCTCCACAATATTTGCTCTTCCAATCTGATTGCAGTATGGGGCTGGCCTTGGGGAAAAGTGGCAAATTGGAGCGGAAGTAGGCCATAGAACCATAGAACCATAGAACACTACAGCACAGAAAACAGGCCATTCGGCCCTTCTAGTCTGTGCTGAAACTTTATTCCACTAGTCCCATTGACTGGCATCCAGTCCATAACCCTCCAGACCTCTCCCATCCATGTATCTATCCAATTTATTCTTAAAACTTAAGAGTGAGCCCACATTTACCACGTCAGATGGCAGTTCATTCCACACTCCCACCACTCTCTGAGTGAAGAAGTTCCCCCTAATGTTCCCCCTAAACCTTTCCCCTTTCACCCTAAAGCCATGTCCTCTCGTATTTATCTCTCCTAATCTATTTGACCAGTCAAGCCTGTTCCATTACTTAATACGAGCACGACCAGTCATCACATTCTTTGTAACACACACAAAGTGCTGAAGGAACTTAGCAGGTCAAGCAGCATCTATGGAAAGGAATAAAGAGTCAAAGTTTCAGACCACGATCCTTTATCGGGACTGGAAAAGTAATGGGAAGATGCCAGAATAAGAAGGATCAGGGAGAGGAAGGATTACAAGCTGCAAGGTGGTAGGAGAAGCCAGGTGAGGGGGAATTGAAGTGAGAAGTTGGAGGTGATAGGTGGAAAAGTTAAAAGGCTGAAGAAGAAGGCATCTGATAGGCGAGGAGAGTAGACCATGGGAGGAAGGGTACCAGAGGGAGGTGATAGGCAGGTGAAGAGAAGATGAGGGGTAAGAGGGGAGCCAGAATAGGGAATGGAAAAAGGTGGGGGGGGGGGAGAAATGACCAGAAGTTAGAAAAATCAGTATTCATGCTGATTAAATATGAGGTGTTGCTCCTCCAACCTGACAGTGGCCTTATTATGGCAGTAAAGGATGCCATGGACCAACACATTGGATTGGGAATGGGGATAGGAATTAAAATTGTTGGCCATCGGGAAATCCCGTTTTTTGCAGATAGAACTAAGATGCTTGACATTCAACACCGTGTTCCGGCTTTCTCGCAATATTGCTCGATCTCTTTCCCCTAAGAACATATTATCTCCTTTCTTGAAGACATTTAATAATTTGGTTTCTAGTCTTCAGCTCCTCTGTCATTTGGAACATCCTTCCAGTATCCAGTTCTGATAGAATGTGACAGATTTTATTAAGGTCCTCTCTCATCCTTCTAAGATCTAGTGGATGTACAGTAAGCCTAAATGACCCAGTGTCTCTTCATCCATCAGGCCTGCCACCAAATTATTCAGCATGGTGAACATTCTCTCCATAGCAAAAGCAGCTTTCCTTGGACAAGGTGATTGAAACATTGCATAATATATGTGGTGCTGCCTCATCAAGATCTTGTACAATTGCAGCACCACACACCAATTTACTATACTCACATACTTACTTTCAGCAAATGGTTCACCTCCCCCCTTTTAATCTATTGAATTCAAATAATAATCTAAGTTCACTATAGGTTTATTACAGAAGTATATATATGCTACCAAATACTACCCTGAGATGAGATTCATTTACTTGCAGGCATTCACAGTAGAAAAAAGAAATAAAATCGATATAAAAGACTAATGCAACTGTGATGCATCCAGCCAGGCTGCTCTCCACTGTGCATCTATAGAAATTTGTCAAAGGTTTAGATGAGGTGCTGAATCTGCGCAGACTTCTAAGAAAGCAGAAGTGGTGCTGTTCCTTCTTTGAAATGGTACTTGCTGTACATGCTGGTTCCAGGACAGATCTACCTTCTTAGTACTGTCACCAACATGGAAAACTTTAGTTATTCATATAATGCTTCATCTGCTACGTACCCACTCACTCCTTCAGCCTGTTCTAGTCACAGTGTTGTTTCTCTGTATCTTCATGTTCATCTTCTCACCCAACAGTCTATTACGCACTAAATCATCTTTCCAGTATTTGTCATAGCCTCAACGCTAGCTACTAAACCTCTGCAAGAAGAGGTAAAGAGAAGAAGAGCACAAATCTATCGTGGTGTTAAGAGAGATTCCATACCCCCGAGTCACAAAGATGAAAAGATGCTTTCTAAAACCAACAGCCCAAAAATCAAATGCAGCCGATAATGAGACATGGATAACTTCTGAAGTATATAAGAGAATGAGGTGAGGCAAGGATGCTCCAGAGAACAAAGATAATAAAGTCTGCAGCAATGTTAGAGGGAGTTCAAATTTCAAATGACGCGTTCATTGCGAAAAAGAAGATGGCTCAGCATTGGAATCAGCAACAAGCCCAGGAACAACAATTTCAGAATGAAAGATCCCAAGTTCGGAGCTCGGAGAAGACCAGCAAAACCTGGAGTCAACCTGTCCAATTCCTCTTCATTCACGTAATATCTGAGTCTCTGCTGGGACTTACTGAACGACCATTTTGAATAGGCAACTGATATAACATAAAGGAGGGGCGGCATGGTGGCATAGCTGTTAACATAAAGTTATTACAGTGTGGGCAACCCTGGTTCAATTCCCACCACTGTCTGTAAGGGATCTGTATATTCTCCCTGTGACCACGTGGATTTTCTCTGGATGCTCCAATTTCCTCCCACATTCCAAGGACAAGCATGTAATTGGTCACATGGGTCTAATTCGGCAGCATGGGTTCACTGAGCCAGAAGGGCCTGTTATCATGCAGTATCTCTAAATAAAAATAAAAGTAATAATTAGTGTTAATGTCTTTGCTCAGTGTGTGAACTGACCAAAGAACAGAAGGATTTTTTTTCATCACACAAGATTGGACAATTATAATTTATCCAAGTACTCTTTAAACATTTGCCGCTCTAAGTAACATTCCCCAGTCTTCCACCATCCACTGGCATCTCTTTCCTCCATAGCTTCCTCTATTTAAATTGAGGACTTCTGCCTCACAATCAACTCTTTCACTATCCATCATGGGACCGTGTTATAGAATGGGACAGCATGGGAACAGGTCCTTCAGTCCACAGCGTTGTGCCAAACCAGCTAAAACTTAAATCGAAAACCCCCAAAAACTAATCCCTCCCACTTACACAATGTCCATATCCCTCCATGTTCCTCATAATCATGTGCCTATCTAAACGTCTCTCAAAAGCCTCTAATGTATTTGCCTCTACCACCACACCAGGAAGCACATTCTAGTCATTCACCACTTTCTGAGGAAAAAACTTGCCCCTCACATCCCCTTTGAATCTACCCCCCTCGCCTTCAATGCATACCCTCTGGTATTAGACATTTCTACCCTTGGAAAAAGATAATCCCTGTCTGCTCTATCTATGCCTCTCATAATCTTATAAACCTCTATCAGATCTCCCCTCAGCCTTTGCCGGTCCAAAGAAAACAACCCAAGTTTGTCCAGCCTCTTAAATCTCAAATCTCTCACTAACTCTTCCTTCAGTTAGTCCTGACGAAGGGTCTCGGCCTGAAACGTCGACTGTACCTCTTCCTAGAGATGCTGCCTGGCCTGCTGCGTTCACCAGCAACTTTGATGTGTGTTGCTTGAACTTCCCGCATCTGCAGAATTCCTGTTGTTTGCGTTTTAAAAACCACTACTCCCTGTCTTCTTTGCAAAAGCCAGCTCTGAATCCATGTTTAATCTTTCCCATCAAAGGATGCTTCTTGATAAGATAGTTCATTTTCATTTACAAAATCCCTGCCTAGAGAGTCATTTCCTTATTGCTTTTTAATAGATTGGTTCAAATGCAAACAGAATTGCATTCCAGAAATTCCTCCTGTTACATTATTATTACTCTATATGAAGATTAAAATCATGTATAGTCACAGTTGTACTTTTATCACTATTGAGTGTGTCTCTTACTTCCTGTTTAAAACTATCGTTGATATCCTGTTTTGAAGTCTGTATACAACCCACATTGATAATTTTGTCCATCTTTCCTGACTATTGAGTAACCCCAGATGTCCATGGAAAGAATTCTGGGATCCTTGAAATATGCCATTGCGATCCTCTGAATCTCCCAATTTCAGGCAGTAGAAGCTCTTTGAAAAACAGTATGAATGATGCATACTGATTTCTACACCATTCCACCTTTCAAGGCATTGGGTCTTCCAATGATGTTACCGTGTGAGATAGCAAGTTTCATTCTCACATAATTCATGATCAAAAGAAAATCTGGAAATAATCTGTCATGGTACATCTAAGACATTGCCATTTTTGATTAATCACCAAGCTTTGCCAGTATGGTTATTTTATTGCAGCCAACAGATTTTGATTAATTTGCTGCAGCCTTCAGGGTTTTTGGATATTGATATTCATTGATTATTTCACATTCATAAGGCTTTCTCACTAATGGTCCTTTGTTCATGAAGAAGAATGTATTCCTGTACTGTTCTTTTCTTACAATTGGACCTCAGGTGCACTATAAATTATTGATTTTCTTCACTGTTCACCAATGGAGTAAAATGACCCTGTTGTCAGAACAGTACATCGGCCAATATGCAATCTTGCAGGCAAAGTAGATAATATAAAACACACTCCAGTCCATAATCAGTTAAAACTATTGAGAAATTGTGATCTAATGGCAGGAATATGATTTTGAAAAACACGATTACTGAACTATCATCTCAAACAATGGACTATCATTTCTGGAGCTACAACAATGTAATGATGCAGAACAGCTTTTAGCAATAATTAACCTGCTTTGCATTCCACCAATTTTCTTTTGCATTGAAATCAAGACAGATTTATAACCCACAACCCATAATTATTCTACTAAATCAAAAAAATGAAGTTTTACAACTGTTCAGTTCAGTACATTGGACTTGTGCAATAAAATTCTGTAAGAGTCTCATTTTATTCCAACATATGTGGAATGCATTGAGTATTGTTGCTTAGTATGGTTACATTGCAGAAAAGTCCTGCTAAAGCCATTACTTATTTGATATTAAATTAGGTGAGACATATAAATCGAGTTCTGCTCCCAATTACTACAAGTGCTGTACAATCCTTTTATCCATTTAGATACAGGATTTTGCTTTGTCCAGCAGGAAACTGAAGGTAGAATGACAATGAACATCTGGAAAATCTTCTGAACATTATAACTGAACCATTTCCTCCATAAACAGAACAGTTAGGGGAGAAGGGTGGTTTTATACTCGTGAGGATAACTTCACTCACCTCAACTCTGAACAGATTCCACAAAATCTAAAGACTCAATTTCAAGGACTCTATAACTCACGTTCTCGGTATTTTTTTATATATGTGCACAATGTTTCTTCTTTAGGTAGAGTTTTTCAGTGGGCACCATGGTAACATAGTGCTTAGTGTGACGCTGTTACAGCTCAGTGTGTTCTGGAGTTCAGAGTTCAACTCCAGCACCGTTCCGTAGGTAGTCTCTGTACCTCTGCCCTGTGCAATGTGTGGGTGTTCCTTGGGTCCTCTGGTTTAGAACATAGAATAGTACAGCACAGTACAGGCCCTTCAGCCCACAATGTTGTGCCAACCCTCAAACCCTGCCTCCCATATAAGCCCCCACCTTAAATGCCTCCATATACCTGTCTAGTAGTCTCTTAAACTTCACTAGTGTATCTGCCTCCACCACTGACTCAGGCAGTGTATTCCACGCACCAACCACTCCCTGAGTAAAAAACCTTCCTCTAATATCCCCCTTGAACTTCCCACCCCTTACCTTAAAGCCATGTCCCCTTGTATTGAGCAGTGGTGCCCTGGGGAAGAGGCGCTGGCTATCCACTGTATCTATTCCTCTTAATATTTTGTATACCTCTATCATGTCTCCTCTAATCCTCCTTCTCTCCAAAGAATAAAACCCTTAATCTCTGATCATAATGCATACTTTCTAAACCAGGCAGCATCTTGGTAAGTCTCCTCTGTACCCTTTCCAATGCTTCTACATCCTTCCTATAGTGAGGCGACCAGAACTGGACACAGTACTCCAAGTGTGGCCTAACCAGAGTTTTATAGAGCTGTATCATTACCTAGCGACTCTTAAACTCTATCCCTCGACTTATGAAAGCTAACACCCCATAAGCTTTCTTAACTACCCTATCCACCTGTGAGGCAACTTTCAGGGATCTGTGGACATGTACCCCGAGATCCCTCTGCTCATCCACACTACCAAATATCCTGCCATTTACTTTGTACTCTGCCTTGGAGTTTGTCCTTCCAAAGTGTACCACCTCACACTTCTCCGGGTTGAACTCCATCTGCCACTTCTCAGCCCACTTCTGCATCCTATCAATGTCTCTCTGCAATCTTTGACAATCCTCTACACTATCTACAACACCACCAACCTTTGTGTCATCTGCAAATTTGCCAACCCACCCTTCTACCCCCACATTCAGGTCGTTA
This sequence comes from Mobula birostris, assembly GCF_030028105.1. Lineage (NCBI taxonomy): Eukaryota > Metazoa > Chordata > Chondrichthyes > Myliobatiformes > Myliobatidae > Mobula > Mobula birostris. Next base: position 140,842,000 of record NC_092370.1, read on the forward strand.
ATAAAAATCACGAAAAGTAGAGGTCCCAGAACAGATCCTTGTGGGACACCACTAGTCACAATCCTCCAATCTGAATGTACTCCCTCCACCACCACCCTCTGCCTTCTGCAGGCAAGCCAATTCTGAATCCACCTGGCCAAACTTCCCTGGATCCCATACCTTCTAACTTTCTGAATAAGCTTACCGTGTGGAACCTTGTCAAATGCCTTACTAAAATCCATGTAGATCACATCCACTGCACTACCCTCATCTATATGCCTGGTCACCTCCTCAAAGAACTCTATCAGGCTTGTTAGACACGATCTGCCCTTCACAAAGCCATGCTGACTGTCCCTGATCAGACCAAAGACATACCTTTCCCACAGTTCAAAGACATACCATGCAAGTTAATTGGACATTGCAAATGGTTCTGTGATTAGGTTGGGGTTAATTGGATTTGTGGGACAGTGCTGGAGCAGCATAGCTCAAAGGTCCAAAAGGGCTACTCCACACTGTATGGTTAAATAAATGGCAAATAAAATAAATTTATTTTCCTATAAATGCCTGCAGGAAAATGAATCTCAAGGTAAAATATGGTAACATATGTGTACTTTGATAACAAATTTACCATGACTTTGAATGGTACCTTCTGGCTAATTATTTTTCCTTAGTTTAACATTATTTAGTCTGTTCAATGATTTCTTTGGGAATTGATACTCCTGTGTTAAGACAACAATCTTGATACTTCTGCTTCATTGTAGGCAGAATAGGGTCTGAACAATTGTTTTATTCTATTAATATCATGCTATGTTTCATTGTCCAAGTATAGAGAGAGATTTAAATTGGCACTCACAAGCTGCCGTGCAGTAGTTCCTCCTTGTCTATTTGTATTCACAAGTAGTGGCTGTTTGTATATCTTTCTGTGTAGTCCTTGTTTCTGTTGTATTTCTTTAGATCTACTGTGAGTACCCACAAGAAAATGAATTTTAGGGTAGTATATGGCGACAGATACATACTAGAATAATAATTTTTTTTAGATTATGAGGACACGCGGTCCTCTTTTTTTGTCATTTAGTAATGCATGCATTAAGAAATGATACAATGTTCCTCCAGAATGATATCACAGAAACACAAGACAAACCAAGACTGAAAAAACTGACAAAACCACATAATTATAACATATAGTTACACCAGTGCAAAGCAGTACCATAATTTGATAAAGAACAGACCATGGGCATGGTAAAAAAAAAGTCCCAAAGTCTCTCGAAAGCCCCATCATCTCACACAGACGGTAGAAGGAAGAAAAACTCTCCCTGCCATGAGCTTCCAGTGCCACAAACTTGCCGATGCAGCATCCTGGAAGCACCTGACCACAACCGACTCTTGAGACCGTCCGAAAACTTTGAGCCTCCGACCACCCCTCCGACACCCAGCACCAAGCACCATCTCTGCCGAGCGCTTTGACCCCTGCCCCAGCAAGAAAAATAGGCAGAGCTGATGATTTGGGGCCTTCCCCTCCAGAGATTCTCAATTGCACAGTAGCAGCGGCAGCAAAGCGGGCATTTCAGAAGTTTCTCCAGATGCTCCTCCGTGCTTCTCATGTCTGTCTCCATCAAATCAGGATTGTGCACGGTACCTATTTACAAATACAATATCATTTTGGAGTGGCTGCGCACGCTGCGTCACACCGCCATCTTCTCCTCCCCTCCTAAATTTACTTTGACCTTTGAACTTTGAAAAGGAGGTCAAAAACAATGCCCATAGAGATCACTATTTTAGAGACTTCATAACAGAATGGTAGCCAAAAGATTTTGCTGATGGACATTTTCAAGCTACAAGATGAGATAAGAATTACAAAATAACTTTAATTGAAGTATTCTTTAGGAAAAATGCAAAGTTCGGAACTCTACCACTTTCAGGTTTGTCAAGTCTTGCAACCAACTAATCTTCTTAAAATCTCAATTTGTTGGTACAATTGACTGGATTTCAGCTTAGACTTTATTATCCTGTCATTGCCTGTCATTTTATTGAAAAGCAGTGATATTTTAGAATGGGTGTTTCAGCAAAGTATTTGACTTTCTCTTCAAACTATAAACTCCCACATGAAAATTGAATTACTTTTCAGAACTGAATCACCACTGAGCACACCTACAAGGAGCGATGCCACAGGTAAGCAGCGTCCGTCATCAAGGACCCCCACCATTCAGCCCATGCCCTCTTCTCACGGCTGCCGTCGGGAAGGAGGTACAGGAGCCTTAGGTCCCCCATCACCAGGTTCAGGAACAGTAATTATCCTACAACCATCCGGCTCCTGGATAAATTCACTGACCACAACATTGAACTGATTTCACAACCTATGGACTTACTTTCACGGACTCTACAACTCATGTTCAAAGATACAAAGTACATTGATTATAAAAGAATGTATGCAGTATGCAACTCTGAGACTTGCCATGAAACAAAGAGAACTATGGAAACCATTCAAAGGAAAACACCAAATCCCTAGCGCGCAAAAAAGAACAAATCATGCAAACAGCAAAAGAAAATCAGCAATAAACACAGAATATAAACCATCAAACCACAAAGTCAATGAAACAGACCATAAAATGTTCAGTTTCAATCTAGTGCTGCATTTTTCATAGACCGTAGGCTTCAGAGCTAGTCTATCCTGATCAAAATCGCACGAAATAGCAGCAAAAAGGAAGCAACCAGAAACCAGAAAAACATCATAACATGATCTAACGAATCCAATACATAAATTGCATTGATTAAACCTTGCCCAGGATCCAGGACTCTTTCAGCAATAAGCGAGAGGGAGAGAGAGACCAATCAAACGCAGGCACCTTCCTCCAGGAGATTGAGAGAGAGAGACTCAGTATTATTTATTTATTTATTTTGTATTTGCATTTTGCCTTCTTGTGCATATTGTCTTTCAGTCTTTGCTTGTGTGTAGTTTTTCATTGATTCTATTGCATTTCTTTATACTACTCCGAATGTCTGCAAGAAAATAAATCGGAGAGTAGTATATGGCTTGTACAGTATATACTTTCATAAAAAAAATCTACTTTGGACTTTGACACATCATCTCTGATTGAAAAACTGCAGAGCCTAAGCCTCTAGACCTCTTTCTGCAATTGGATCCTTGACTTCCTAACCAGAAGACCACAATCTGTGGATTATGGAAATAATATCTCTACCTCGCTGACAATTGAACACTGTCACACCACAGGAATGTGTGCTTAGCCCACCGCTCTACCCTCTCTATACCCATGACTGTGTGCTACGTATAGCTCAAATTCCATCTATAAATTTGCTGATGGTACAACCATTGAAACAAATTCAGATGGTGACGAAAGGGCATAAAGGCATACAAGTGCGAGATATATCAGTTAGTTGAGTGGTGTCACTGCAACAGCCTTGCACTCAACGTCAGCAAAACTAAAGAACTAGTTGTGGACATCAGGAAGGGTAAGATGAGGGAACACAAACAAATCCTCATAGAGGGATCAGAAGTGGAGAGAATAAGAAATTTCAAGTTCCTGCATATTAATATCTCTGAAGACCTAACCTGGATGCAACTTATCAATAAAGAAGATGAGACAACAGCTATATTTCATTAGGAGTTTGACAGGATTTGGTTTGTCAACTAAAGCACTTGAGAATTTCTACAAATGTATGGTAGAGTATTCTGACTGTTTGCATCACAATCTGGTATAGTGCAGGCTTCAGCACAAGGTCAAAGTAAGTTGCAGAAACTTGTAAAATTAGTCAGACCCATCATGGGTACTAGCCTAGGTCATATTCAAGACATCTTCAAGGAGTGATGCCTTAGGAAGGCAGAGTCCGTTGTTATATATCCCTAGGGGTCATATTTTTTATGGACTATACCTTTAAAAAGAGAGAGAGAGAGTGGTTCAACATAAGCACCTTGTTATTAAGAGAGAGCGAGGCGAAGACTGCTTTGAGATGCTGTTATGTTTTCTCTGCAACATGTTTACACTTTGCAAGGACACTGCTAGCTTCTGTGTTCCTACAGAGAGAGAAGGAAGGAGCTACTTGATGGACAGCTGGTGTTCAGCATGGTGAGATAAATAGAAGGTCAGCTAATAGACTAACGGACACATGATTTTGGACAGTGGATGAGCTTTGTTGTGCCCACAGAAAGGTGGGTGTTTGGAGGATCGGTCAGGTGAATTGATCAGTGGCTCTTGCAGTGTGGAAAAGGTGTGACTGGTGGGAAGTTATTCGTGTGTCCAACCCTCACCTGGGTTGATAACTTCATCACAGAAAATGGTCCCCTTTGTTGTGGTTACATTCGGTGACTTTAAAGGAAGAGAAGAAGGGAGAGGAATTATTTCATATGTTGGGAAACTGGATAAGTGGCTATCACGTTGTGTATTTGGGGTTGGTTCCCTTGAAGAGGGTCCCCTTAGTGATAATCTACTGTTGGTGATAATCCATATGTGGATTCTCTTTGAATATCCTGTGGCCACCACTTTGGAATGACCCATACCTGAATTCGGGTGTGGAACCACTTGTGTTGAAAGGATATTCGTTGAAGATCACTGTCGGTGATATTTCGTGTGTGGAGTGGAACAACTTTGGAGATAAAACCTACTACTATTGTTATTTTATATTGCTGTCGTGGAATCTGTGGAATATCGACATAACTGCCTTCTCTCGACATTTACCCTGGATTACAAATCTCTCTCTCTCATCACCCATTCAGTGGATGAACTGAACTTTCATACTTTACCATCTCAAGACTCTAAGCCTTGTTTCCCCCAAGCTCAGTAGTTTGGGAATTATATTTGCACACATATATACACGTAAAACTACTAACTTGTTTGATTTATCTAGTTATATATGACTGTATTATGTAGTTACTAATAAAAATAGCTTATGTTAACACCAATACCAGACTCTAGCTGTTTTCCGTTCCTGCTGGTTCTTTAACCCGTCAGGGGGTACGTGACACCGTAATTAGGCATCCCCATCACCCAGGACATGCCCTCTTCAAACTGTCACCATCAGGAAGGAGGTACAGGAGCCTGACGGCACATGCTCAGTGATTCAGAAACAACTTCTTCCCCTCTGCCATCTGATTTCTAAATGGAGATTGAACCCATGATCACTACCTCACTACTCTTTATTTCTGATCTTTTAAAATACTTATTTTAACTTAACCAGACAAATATATGTATTAATGAACACATGGATGAAGGTAGAGCAGTGGATAGAGCATATATGGATTTTCAGTAAGGCATTTGATAAGGTTCCCCATGCCAGGCTCATTCAGAAAGTAAGAAGTCATGGGATTCAAGGAGACCTTGCCCTGTGCATTCAGAAGGCAAAGGGTGGTTGTAGGTGGTTCGTATTCTGCATGGTGACCAGTGGTGTTCTGCAGGAATCTGTTCTGGGATGCCTCCTCTTTGTGGTTTTTATAAACGACCTAGAGGAAGAAGTAAAGGGTGGGGTAGTAAGTTTGCTGATGACACAAATGTTGAGGGTGTTGTGGGTAGTCTGGAGGGTTGTCAAAGATTGCAACGGGACTTTGATAGGGTGCAGAACTGGGCTGAGAAGTGGCAGATGGGGTTCAACCCAGATAGGTGTGAAGTGGTTCATTTTGGTAGGTCAAATTGAAGATGGAATATAGTATTAATGGCAAGACTCTTGGCAGTGTGGAGGATCAGAGAGATATTGGGGTCCTTGTCCATAGGACACTCAAAGCTGATGCGCAAGTTGACAGTGTTGTTAAGAAGGCACATTGTGTGTTGCTATTATTAACCATGGAATTGAGTTCAAGAGCTGTGAGGTAATGTTACAGCTATATAAGACCTTAGTTAGACCCCACTTGGAGTACTGTCTTCATTTCTGGTTACCTCACTACAGGAAGGATGTGGATACTATAGAAAGAGTGCAGAGGAGATTTACAAGGATGTTGCCTGGACTGGAGAGCATGTCTTATGAGATTAGGTTGAGTGAACTTGGCCTTTTCTCCTTCTAGCGACGGAGGATGAGAGGTGACCTGATAGAGGTGTACAAGATGATAAGAGGCATTGATCTTGTGGATAGCCGGAAGCTTTTTCCCAGGGCTGAAATGGCTAACATAAGGGGGCCCAGTTATTAATGTGTTTGGAAAGAGGTACAAGGGGGATGTCAGGAGTAAGTTTTTCACACAGCGAGTGGTGGGTGAGTGAAAGGCATAGCCGGTGATGATGGTGGAGGGTGATACGATAGGGTCTTTTAAGAGACTCTTAGGTACATAGAGCTTAGAAAAATAGAGGGCTATGCAGTAGGGAAAGTCTAGGCGGTTTCTAGAGTAAGTTACATGGTCAGCACAACATTGTGGGTTGAAGTGCCTGTAATGTGCTGTAGATTTCTATGTTCTATGTCCTATACTTAATGTAACTCAGTTCTTTCTCATGCAGTTCATTGTACTGCTGCCATTGATTTAACAGATTACATGACATATGCAGGTGATATTAAATCTGATTCTGAATCCTGAGTGCTTGTTGAGATTAATTCCCAGTGAAGATTAATTTGCAGTGACCTTTATTAGATATACTAGGAAAGCACAGGAATCAAATCAGTGGAGATCCTTACTTAGAATCTCAGAGGGAGTGAAAGATCTTGAATAAATGGGGAAGTGTGGAGATCAATTATATTTGGGTCTGAAACCAATCCGCAATTGAGATGATCATAGACCTCAACATGCTGAGGAAATATATCCCCTATAGTAAAAACTACAGCATAGGCCACATTTCATCGCTGCAATGTTCAAAGTTCAAAGTAAATTTTATTATCAAAGTGCATATATGTCACCATATACAAGCCTGAGATTCATTTTCTTGTCGTCTACAAAACAGTAACTATAACAGGATCAATGAACGATCAACCAGGGTGCAGAAGACAACAAACTGTGCAAATACAAATATAAATAAATTGCAATAAATGAGACATGAGATAATGAGATAAAGAGTCCTTGAAAGTGAGATCATTGGTTGTGGAAACATCTCAGTGGATGGGGAAGTGAGTGTAGTTATCCCTTTTGTTCAAGACCCTGATGGTTGAGGGGTAGTAACTGTTTTTCAACCTAGTGCTACCAGTCCTGAAGCACTTGTACCTTTTATGGTACAGTAGCAAGAAGACAGCATGACCTGGGTATCGGGGATCTCTGATGGTGGATTTCCACTGTGTGTGAATACGTTCTTTAAAATCATTCACGGCAACAAAACAACATTTTGAACTCATTATTCATCCACTAATTAATTGTTCTCCGCTTAGTAAGTATTGCAGGTTTTTGACATAATAAACAACAGTCTTATGCAACCACAATAACCAAAGAGCTCTGATTAAACATTGTGTTTGCACTTCTTTTTGCAGCAGACTTCTAGCCCTTTCAAGTGTGAGCTCGCAGGCTTGCTGATCTGTCTCTGGCAGAAAGCAAGAAAAGATCTCAAACTGGCACTCTGAACTGTTTTGGAATAAATGATTATCTATTAATAAAACTGTTCTTATTTTTCTACTTCAAATTTGTTTCCAAAAGGTGGAAAAATAGAAGGAAAACTTTCAACAACAGCAGGAAATGTAAAAAAAATTGAATATTTCCATTACACAGGCTGTTCCTATTGACTGTCATCCAGGGAATTTGCCAAGACATCCATCACATTAAGCAGTCTTAAAATGCTTCCATGGGCTGGAGACAGGCTAATACTTTAGAAGGGCAACGTTAAAAACAGGAAATTGCAAGAGCATTCGTTTCAACTTTCTGAGAACCCAGGTGTTAGAAATAATCTTGACACTGTAGAAATTGTGAGCCATTGCAGGGGAGAGATTATTAAAGGCTGAGTTTGGATTCTGAGAAAGGCTGCCTATTGATACTAAATTTGTTGCATTATTTGTTGTTAAAATATAAAAAGTGGCAATGAATTTTGTGAAGAATTGTTACAAAAGCAACTGGCACTTGTATGGCATCCGTTATGTGGTAAATCTAAGACTGCAGAGAAACATGAGGACAGAGTGAGGTGATGGGAAGGCTTACACTGAGGGAATGACCAATTGTATTAATTGGTCTTGATAGGATGTATAAAAATGATGCTCATGCGGATTTGTTAGGCTCAAAACTTCAAAGTGTACAAATAGCTGAGTTCATTAGTAAAAAAGTGCTATGTCTGTGGTACCGGGAAGCTGGGTGGCCATGAATAACACACACGAGAGATGCAGAAGTGAAGAACAAATGTGCTGCTGTTTATTTTCCTTGTAAGTTACCTACCCAGAATGCCCTCTCACATTACGGTCACAAGGAAGCTCAACAGCAACTCCTCCTTCTTATTTTAAAGATTTCTTCCCCTTCCCATACGCAGACCAGCTGCTGAACTATTAACATTCAGTGAAAAAACATCTTTTCTAAACCAGGGAAAGAGGGTAGACCACCTCTATTCCCAGACATAACTTTAGGGATTATTCTGCCCCATATGCTGAGAGCTAGTCATTAATTAGAGATTCAGTCTGTTTGGAGGCCACCTGTGAGGGAACTGACGACTGTGCGATGACACTAAAGTCATTTTCTCTCCTGGTGGTGTATGTATTGTATAGATCTTGACATTGAAACTTCCTGCTTCAATTGCGAGCTCCTTCCAACAAGCCTGGTAAGGTTCCAATTCGATGGCTGGCTCTCATTTCCATTCATGAGTTCTAATACCCACCACCTTAGATAGAATAGGGTATGTACACGTGTATGCTTCTGGACTTGCTCTGCAGATATCAGAGCCGTACTTTCTTGATCTCTTTCGGGGATAGCTCGGAACTGTTACAGATAAGGGAAGTCTGGATAGTCCATTAGCATTCGAATGGTTCTTGGACCTCCTGTACTTTATGTCATACTGATGTGCAGATAGTAACAGAGCCCAACATTGCGTTCAACTAACACACACAAAATGCTGGGGGAGCTCAGCAGGCCAGCCACCATCTATGGAAAATAGTAAACAGTCGACGTTTTGGGCTGAGACCCTTCAACAGAACTGGAGAAAAACAGACAGGGAGTAGAGATAAACGGTGGGGGTGGGGGTAAGGGAGAAACACTAGGTGGTAGGTGGAACTGGGAGGGGGAGGGGTGAAGTAAAAAGCTGGGAAATTGATTGATGAAAGAGAAACAGGGCTGGAGAAGAGGGAGTCTGATAGGAGAGAACAGAAGGCCATGGAAGGAAAAAAAGAAAAAGGAGAGAAGCACCAGAGGGAGGTGATGGGCAGGCAAGGAGATCAGATGAGAGAGGGAAAAGGGGATGGGGAATGGTGAAGGGTGGGTGGGGTAACCTTTACCAGAAGTTCGAGGAATCTGTGTTCATGCCATCAGGTTGAAGACTACCCAGACAGAACATAAGGTGTTGTTCCTCCAACCTGAGTGTGGTCACATTGTGACAGTGAAGGAAGTCATGGATGGACATATTGGAATGGGAATGGGAAGTGGAATTAAATTGGGTGGCCACTGGGAGATCCCACTTTTTCTGGCAGACAGAGCATAGGTGCTTGGCCAAGCAGTCTCTCAAGCTACACTGGGTCCCACCGATATACAGGAGGCCACACTGGGAGCACCAGACACAGTAAATGACCCCAGCAGACTCAAAGGTGATGTGTCGCCTCACCTAGAAGGACTGTTTGGGGCCCTGAATGGTAGTGAGGGAGGAGATGTAGGGGCAAGTGTAGCACTTGTTCCACTTGCAAGAATAAGTGCCAGGAGGGAGATCAGTGGGAAGGGACAAATGGACAAGGGAATTGTGTTGTGTGCAATCCCTTGCCGAAAGCATAAAATGGGGAGGGGGTGGGGAAGATGTGCTTGGTTGTGGGATCCCATTGGAGATAGCTGAAGTTGCAGAGAGTTATGTGCTGGATGCAGAGGCTGGTGGGGTGGTAGGTGAGAACAAGAGGAACCTTATCCCTGTAGGGTGGCAGGAGGATGGGATGAGAGCATGAAAAGGGCAGCATGGATGATGGAGGAAGGGAAGCCCCTCTCTTTGAAGAAAGAGGACATCTTCTTCATTATGGAATGAAAAGCCTCAGCCTGAGAGCAGATGTGGCAGAGATGGAGATATTCCAAGAAGAGGATGGTATTTTTGCAAGTAACAAGGTGGGAGGAGATATAGTCCAGGTAGCTGTGAGAGTCCATGGGTTTGTAATAGACATCAGTAGATAAGCTGTCTCAAGAGAAGAGAACAGAGAGGTCGAGAAAGGGAGGGAGGTGTATGAAATGGACCAGGTAAACATCCCTTTCCCCTCTCACCTTGCCGTCCTATCGTCTCCCTTTGATGCTCCTCCCCCCTTTACTTGTTTTCTCTTCCTTCCATGGCCTTCTCCAGTCCTCTCCTATCACACTCCCCCTTCTCCAGCCCTGTATCTCTTTCATCAATCATCTTCCCAGCTTTTTACTTCACCTCTCCCCCTCCTGGTTTCAACTATCACCTCCCCCAACCTTTTAACTCTACCCCTCATCTTTTTTTCTCCTGTGTCGTTGAAGGGTCTCGGCCCGAAACATCAATTGTACTCTTTTCCATAAGCACTGCCTGGTCTGCTGAGTTCCTCCAGCATTTTGTCAGTGTTGCTTAGACGTTCCCCTGTTTGTGATTGCATTCAACTAGCAGCCAGGGAAGGCATGCCGCACGTGGACCAAAAATTGACATCTGTAAGTCGTGCAAATTGTCAACCAAACAGGAATTGATGGAATTTCATAACACCAAAGACAATTGCAAGTGCTTCCCACTCAATCAAGACTTAGTGCCTTGGTTAATGTCCTTGATGTGAAAGCTATGGGACACGCTTCACCCAACTGCATGATGTGTGAGATAACTGTCCTCACACCATAGGGTGATGCATCACAGGCCAGCTGTATGGGCAATGACAGGTTGAAGTATGTGAGTGCTCCAGATTGTGACAAAGCTGCTTTGGGCTTTTTAAAAGCCTCCTCACAGTGATCTGTCCACTGCCAGTATGTTGAATTATTTAAAGCTGATGAAGTGGTTTCAGCATGCTGGCTAGGTTAGGAACAAATTTTGCATAATATATTAGTAGTCCTAAGAAAGATCATAATTGATTTAAATTGTGTGGTGATGGAGTCTCCACAATTACCTTCATCTTTGATGGTGCCTTGTGAAACCTTGAGTTGTCAACCACATGGCCAAAGTATTCAACTGAAAGTTGAAAGAAATTAGCCTATATTTCTTGAATCTTAGTAATGTAGCATCCAAGTTGTGCAGATGCTCACGTTCATTTTTCCCAGTAGTGAGTAAGACATTCAAGTAACATTTCATCCCTGTCAACCCACTCAGGATCTGGTCCTTTGCTTGCTGCCAAAGTGCAGGAGACGAGATGATACCAAATGGAAGCCTTCAGTTCCTGATTCCTTTGTGCGTCAGTATGGTCAACAGTTCCTGTGACTCTGGCTCCACCTGCACACGCAAGGACATTTGACACAAGTCAACCTTGCTGAATGTCTGTCCTCCGGTCTATCCTGCGAAAAGGACATCAATGAGGGGAAGAGGATGTTGTTCAGCTGTAAGAACTGGGTTCCCTGAAGTCTCCACAAAGCCTTAAAGATCCAACCCTTTTTAGGACAGGAACCACTGGAGTGTGCCCATTTACTTATACACATTGGTTCCAATATTTCACTCTGCATCAGTCTTTTGAAATCAACCTCTACCTTTGGTTTGAGGGCATATGAAACAGGTCTTACCTTCGAGCATTTGGGTGTTATGTTGGGCTTAACAGCCACGTTATCAGCAATTCCTTTCATACTGCCCAGTTCCCCATTGACTACTTCTATGTGCTTCTTCAATAGCTCTTGTGGACCAGCACTGCCACTAATCAAGTGCACTTTGTGCCAGTTGAGTTTGAGCTGCTCCAACCACGAGCATCCCAGAAGTGCTGGATAACAACCTTTAGCAATGTAGAGTGGAAGCTTCTTTCTCTGTTGGTTAATCTCCACTGAAACATGTACTCCTCCCCTCACTGGAACAACCTCACCAGTGTAAGTTTTCGAATTCAACCTTGTCCCTTCTGGGGTGAGATGCTGCCATTTCTCCTGGTAAACTGTCTCCTACACCAGCGATACAGCAGCACCCATGTCCACCTGCATCCTCACTGAGGCCCCATCCAACCACAGGGTCACCCAATAGCCGTCTTTGTGCCCTGAAACAGATAAAACATGCAAAGCTTCTTCAACCACAGGATGAGAGTCACTCAGTCTGTTCTCAGTATGCTCCATTTTGTTCCCATGTTTCTTTCTGTTTTTCTAAAAGTCATTCTTCTTTATTATAGTGTTTTTGGTCAATATATGTCTTCTTAATTTTACAGGCACGTTCAATATGTCCAGTTTTGCCACAGCTTCAGCAATCTAAATCCTTATATCAGCATTCTTTTACTGAATGCTCAGTTTTGCCACAGTAGTAACATTGATTGTCAGTGGGTGTCTTAACCTTAACTCATTAGAAATTTTATGAACTTGGGAAGATATGCTTAATAGCTGTGCTCCTTTAGCTGCTATTCCCATAGACATTCTAATCTCAAATGCCTTCTGTAATGTTTATCTGTCTTCTGTAAACATATGTTTCCAAATTGCCCTAATACACAGATGGCACATGAGTCTATCATGTAACATGTTATTCATTGAATGCCTAAAATCAGTGCTCAAACAATGCTTCAGCACCCCCACATACTGTGAAATAGACTCGCCTTCCTCTTGATTTTCTCTCTCTCTCCTGAATGCTTCCGCAATATATGTATTCATAATTTTAGACCCCTTTGTTATATCTTCAAGGAAGTTTTTTTAAAGCAGCTCTTCCAGAAGCTTGGAAGATAGAGATCAGCAGCAGATAGAGGGGATAGCCTTTGTCTTCAAAGAGCTACCCTGTAATGGTCTGTACCCAACCATGCCAGCCTCTGGAGTTTAGAAGCTCCGATTCTCCAGAGTACGGATAGCTGGCACAGTCCCTTTAGAGATTCCGGCCTGCTCCACTAATTGGTGGCTATGTTTTAGGCCCAAGATTTGGATATTTCAAGAGCATCTGAACTCAGGTTCAGTGTTCAGTCATCAGCCCAACTTTGGTTCAGTCTGCAATTGCGTTTAGGATTTTTTTTGCATTTGGATTCTTGTCTGGTCTTTTCAGGTTCTCATCTAGCATCTAGTCAAGAACCTTGTTCTTGTCTCAGCTTCAAAATTGTGTCTCTGTTCTAGTCTCCGATACTCCAGCACTTGGGTCCTTACCCTCCTTGCCGAGTCCTCTCATCACAAGTTTACTTGCTCACTTGCTGATTGTTCTGCAGAATAATGAGAAAGGTAGGCCATCTCAGGGAGAGGAGTCTATCTAGGAGTTCAGGCTATACCTACCTTCAAGAAAGACACAAGCTGATGAGATAGCCTGGCTGCCAAAGGCACAGTTTAACCTGGCCCTTCTCTGAGCCGGTGATCTCCACACTGTATCCTAATCCATTCTATTTCAAGAAAAGATGGATTTCATTTTCATTGCGTAGACATCTGTAATCTCTAACGGATGCCTTTAATTTACTGCACATGTCTTGCGAGACCATGGATCTGCGCCTGGAAAGTCTTCACTCTCCAGGGCACAGGCCTGGGCAAGGTTATATGGAAGACCAGCAGTTGCCCATGCTGCAAGTCTCCCCTCTCCATGACACTGATGTTGTCCAAGGGAAGGGCAAGGGCCGATACAGCTTGGCACCAGTGTCATTGCAGAGCACTGTGTGGTTAAGTGCCTTGCTCAAGGACACAAAACGCTGCCTCGGCTGGGGCTCGAGCTCACGACCTTCAGGTCACTAGTCGAATGCCTTAACCACTTGGCCACATGCTCATGTGCAGTACTGTGCTGAAATTAGGAGGCAGGAGATGTGACAGCTGCCGGCACCCAGATCAAGCAGAGTTGGCAAGTTCAGGATAGGGGCGAGTTTCACCTCTACAGGAAATCTGGATAAAAACAGAAGGCTTGAGTTCTGGTGTTGAAGGTAGCAGCCATCTACCTTATTGCCTTTGTAAACCTTAGCCTCCAGTTCAATTACCCTTCAAACAAATAAACAGAAACTAAATCTGCTGAGTTATTATTTTATTTAGTGATACAGCACGGAACAGGCCCTTCTGGCACAATGAGTTGCACCACCCAGCAACCCACCTATTTAACACTAGCCTAATCACAGGACAGTTTGCAATGACCCATTAACCTACTAGCCTGTACATCTTTGGACTGTGGGAGAAAACTGGAACACCCGGAGGAAACATTTGCGGACACAGGGAGATCATACAAACTCCTTATAGACGGCACTGCAATTGAACTCAGAACTCCAGCACCCCGAGCTATAGTCGCATTGCACTAACATCTATGCTACCGTGGTGTGCTTTGCTGCTCAGAAGTGTCTTGTGTGACCAGCACACCTAGACTCTTCTCATCAACTTTATCTTTGTCCCCTTGTCTTCCACACTTGCCTCTGCTGGAAGAGCAGAAGCAGCCATCTTATTTAAGAGATTTGCATTGCCTTATTTCTAAAAAGGCTCTAAAATCCAAATTCTTTTTAATGCCATGCTGCTCGACTCCAAAGCTGTAACAATAATGCTTCCTTTATATAGTGCAGGTGTCTACAGCTGCTGTTCAAAACAGAATTCTTATGAGTACCCCACACTGAGTGTTAATTTCATATACATGATTCATACTCATAGAAAGTTGTCAACCACTTATTGTAAATTGACTGGTGTGCAGTCTGCATGATTTACATGCTTCTGTGTCATGTAGAACAGAGGATTTTGAATTTAAGATCCAGATTTATTTATCACATTTTACACCTATTTCCTCAATCCCCTTTAAGTATGTCTCCTGTTGTATTAATTTGTCTAGTTGATATATTCCATCCCACTCTGTCTGCCTATTTCCTCACATTCCTAGTTGACCATCTATCAATTTCATCACAATGCGATGTTCAAAGTTCAAAGTTAATTTATTATCAAATTATATATGCAATATACAATCCTGAGATTTACCTTCCCCACAGTCGGACACAAAACAAAGAACACCATGGAGCCCATTCAAAGAAAAACACAATATACTCACTTCCACCATGCGAAAAAAATTGTGCAAATGGTATCAAAAAAATGAGTGAAAAATACAGAATTTTAAACACAAAGTTGAAAAGTGTCCAGGCATATTCAGGTCAGGCAGTGTTCATTATCTGCAGGCTGCCCTGATTCAAAATCACCCATATTGGATCACAAAAAAAGGAGTGACCAGAAACCAGAAACACATCATAATGTGAACTACAGAGTCCTGTCCACAAACCGTGTTGATTAAACCTTGAAACAATGGCATAGTCAACCTAAACTTCTCTTCCACCCAGTAATGTATGACATGACCCTACCAGCATTCTTTTCAAACCTCACCCATAGAAAAGGGAGCATAGAATAGCAAAGAGATGGAAAGAAACAGAAGGAATCCTCCTCCGTAAATCCCATTCTTAAGGAGATGATGCAGCCTTGGATGGCACAGGAGTGAACTGGGGAGCTTGTTACCTTGGACTTGGTGACTAGACCCTACATATGCTCTCGACCAAATGAGGTTTATAGGAATGAAGGCTTTGTAAACTATTGAATATTGAAAGGCATATATAGAGTGGATGTAGAGAGGATGTTTCCTGTAGTGGGGGATTCTAAGACCAGAGAGCACAGCCTCAGGATACAAGGACATTCTTTTACAACAAAGATGAGGATGAATTTCTTTAGCCAAAGGGTGGTGAGTCTGTGGAATTCATTGCCACAGACAGCTATGGAGACCAAGTCATTGTGTGCACTTAAAGCAGAGGCTGGTAGGTTCTTGATTAGTAATGGCATCAAAGGTTACAGGGAGAAGGCAGGAGGATGGGGTTGAGAGGGATAGTAAATCAGTCATGAAGGAATGCTGGAGCAGATATGATGGACTGACTGGCTTATGGTCTTATGGTCCTAATCCAGCAATATTGCCTGCAATACTCATATTCAGCAGCAAGAGAAAAATTATCAGATGCATAATGACTAAATTATTATTTTTTTTACCTTGCTGGTTCTAATTTACGTGCTTAATCTTTTGCAGCATCTTCAGCTGCGCCAAAAGAAAAGGGTCAGAATAACAATGACTCCACCTTTGGAGGAGGTCACTCATTCCAGAGCTGAACCATCTCATGCTTTTGAGGTACAGTTCAGATGCCCACACTTGATGCATCCAGTGAGAAAGATAGCTGGGTTTTACATGTTAACTCTGCTTTCCATGTAGTGTAAAGATGACACCCCGATTTGAAAGGCAATATTCTCTGCCATTATGAGTCAGTGAGAGTGCGGAGTGCAAATGAACACAAAAGGCACACACCCAAAGTACTGTGTTGGGATTGCCAAACCCAGCTCAGTTAAGCAAAGAAAGGCGTAAATGGCATCTTCCTGACTTAGTGTAGTGTAAAAGATTTTATCCATGTCAATATTCTCTTTTTTAAGTCATGTAGTTGCAAGTTTAAATACCATTTCAGAAACTTGGCACAAAACCTAGAGTCGAGTGCAGAACTGTCAAGTATCATAAACAGAAAAGATTCTGTAAATGCTGGAAATGGATACAAAATGCTGAAGGAACTGAGCAAGTCATGCAGCACGGTGGTGGGGGATAAGCAGTTTCAGGTGAGATCCTTCATCAGGACTGGAAAGGAAGGGGGCAGAGGCCAGAAAAAGATTGCCTTGCCTTCCTGTTTTTATCAGTCAAGGACTGAGCTCAAGAGATGTGAGGTAATGTTGCTGCTTTTTCAATCCCTGGTTACACCATACTTAGAATGTTGAGTTCAGTTCAGGTCACCTCATTATAGAAAGGATGTGGAAGCTTTAGATAAGGTGCAGAGGAGATTTACCAAGATGCCACCTGGATTAATGTGTCTAACAAGAAAAGACTGAGTGAACTAGGGCTTTAAGCGAAGGAGAATGAGTGGCAAATTGATTGAGGTGTATAGGGTAGTAAGACAGAGCGGACAGCAGTGCCTTTTTTTTTCAGGGTGGTAATGGCTAATACTAGAGGACATCATTTTAAGATGCTTGGAGGGAGGTGTAGGGTGCATGTCAGTGATGGCATGGAATGCACTGCCAGGGGTGGTGGTAGAGGCAGAAACATTCAGGACCTTTAAGAAGCTCTTAGGATAGGCACATGGATGATAAGTAAATAGAGAGTTATATAGGAGTGCAAACACGAGGAAATCTGCAGATGCTGGAATTTCAAGCAACACACATGAAAGTTACTGGTAAATGCAGTAGGCCAGGCAGCATCTATAGGAAGAGGTACAGTTGACGTTTCCGGCCGAGGGGGAGCTTTTCTCTCTCCTTCTTCTCCCTCTGTCCCTCTCACTATACTCCTTGCCCATCCTCTGGGCTTCACCCCTTCCCCTTTCTTTCTCCCTAGGCCTCCCGTCCCATGATCCTCTCATATCTCTTTTGCCAATCACCTGTCCAGCTCTAAGCTCCATCCCTCCCCCTCCTGTCTTCTCCTATCATTTTTGACCTCCCCCTCCCACTTTCAAATCTCTTACTAGCTCTTCTTTCAGTTAGTCCTGACGAAGGGTCTCAGCCTGAAACGTCGAATGTACCTCTTCCTATAGATGCTGCCTGGCCTGCTGCGTTCACCAGAAACTTTTATGTATGTTGCTGGTTATATAGGAGGGAAGGATTAGATTGATCTTGGAGTTGGTTAAAATGTCGTCACAACATGGTGAGCCAAAGCGCCTGTTTTTTTGCTGCATTGTTCGATGTTCTTGCCCAACATTTCTGCTTCAAATAACAGTAACATAGCATGAATTCATCATTAACTCGTTTCAGTTTACGGGGTCTTTCTCTGTGCAAATTAGTCATTATATTTCTATATTGTAGCAGTGATCACACTGGATCTCTATTTATTTGGGTAATTCAAAATGAATACTTCAAAATGCCCTAAAGTTATGAAAGATTTTATATAAATACAAAAGTTTGTTCTTTTCATTCCTTTTACAGTTGTTTCCCTTTTACTCTCTTGATACACTAAATTCACTGCTGAGCCATTCTAAATTCAGATTCAGATTCATTATCGCATGTACGGTACATTGAAACATACAGTGAACTGTGTCATTTATGTTAACAACCAACACACGCAAGGATTTGCTGGGGGCAGCCTGCAAATGTCACCACATGTTCCGACACCAACATAACATCCCCACAATGACAGAACACAGAACACAACAAAACAGAACATGCCAAGCAAAAACAGTGAGACAGGTCCTATTCTTCCTTCCCACCTACCCAAGTACACACATACAAAGTCTTCAAACCCCAGCACAGACCATCTTAGGCATCCAGCAGACTCATGTGTTTGCAGATGCTGGGCCCCGACTTCCTCAGCAGATTCACAGACTTGGGGCTCTAGCCATTAGGCCTCAACTGGACGTCTGATCTGTCTTCAGGCTTCAATCTGGACCTCCAATCGAGTTTCCGGCTTCAATCCAGATCTCCAGTCGGCCTTCGGTCTTCAATCTGGACCTCCGATTGGCCTCTGGGCTTTGATCTGGACTTCTGATTAACTTTCAGCCTTTGATCTTTGGTATCGACCCAGGACTCTCAGATGATGCCGAATGAGAGCCTGAACTCCAGGCTCTTAAATGCTGGACTTGCTGACGATGAGATCCCAAAAATTAGGCTTCAAACTCCCATCTTGCTCATATCAGGACCCTGAAAACTAGGCCTCAAACTCATTTAATATGGAAACAGGTCATCCAAGCTTCCAAGCCCACAGCAATCATCAAGCACTAATTTTAATTAATCCTACATCAGTTTCTCTTTATTCTCTCCACTTGCCACCCCCACAAGTTCTTCCCAGAGTTCAAATTCATCTACATGCAATGTACAATGTCCAATTGACCAACTGACTCACAGTGGTCTGGGATATAGGAAGAAGCCAGAGCACCATGCAGTCACAGGGAAAACTAATCGCACCAGAAGTCAGGATTAAACCCGGGTGACCATATCTATGATGGCATAACTCTACCAGTTGTTCCATCGTACCACTCCAACAGAAAACGTTCCACTGCACCATCAGGATTCAAAACCAGAAAAGTACCATGAGAATGATCTAATTGGGCACATCATGGTAGGTCAAATATGATGGCAGAATATAGTATTAATGGTAAGACTCTTGGCAGTGTGGAGGATCAGAGGGGTCTTGGGATCTGAGTCCATAGGACACTCAAAGCTGCTATGCAGGTTGACTCTGTGGTTAAGAAGGCATACATTGGCCTTCATCAATCGTGGGATTGAGTTTAAGAACCGAAAGGTAATGTTGCAGCTATATAGAACCCTGGTCAGACCCCACTTGGAGTACTGTGCTCAATTCTGGTTGCCTCACTATAGGAAGGATGTGGAAACCATAGAAAGGGTGCAGAGGAGATTTACAAGAATGTTGCCAGGATTGGGGAGCATGCCTTATGAGAATAGGTTGAGTGAATTCAGCCCTTTCTCCTTGGAGTGATGTAGGATGATAGGCGACCTATAGAGGTGTACAGGATGATGAGAGGCATTGATCGTGCGGATAGTCAGAGGCTTTTCCCCAGGGCTGAAATGGTTACCATGAGAGGGCATAGTTTTAAGGTGCTTGGAAGGAGGTACAGAGGAGATGTCAGGGGTAAGTTTTTTACTAGAGAGTGGTGAGTGCGTGGAATGGGCTGCCGGCGGCGGTGGTGGAGGCAGAAACGATAGGGTCTTTAAGGAACTCCTGGATGGCTTCATGGAGCTTAGAAAAATAGAGGCTATGGGTAAAGCCTAGGAGTTCTAAGGTAGGGACATGTTTGGCACAGCTTTGTGGGTCGAAGGGCCTGTATTGTGCTGTATGTCTTCTATGTTTCCATGTTTCTATCTACCTGGAAGCTAAACAGGAAACTAGAATTTGTTGTCACTGAATTAAAGCAATGCCCTGCTGACATTCTCACTGTAATTTATCTGAAGAAACATTAGCACTAAGATCCAACACTGTTCTGTTACCATTGTAGCACGTATTTCCTGTATCCTGCAAGTACACTCAGTGGCCACTTGATTAGGTAGTTCCTGTAACTGATAAAGGGGCCACTGCATGCACGTTTGTGGTCTTCTGCTGCTGTTGCCCATGCACTTCAAGGTTCAATCTGTTGTGCATTCAGAGGTGCTTTTCTGTACACCACAGTTGTAATGCGTTGTTATTTGAGTTACTGTCACCTTCCTTTCAGCATGAACCAGTATGGCTATCCTCTGACCTCTCTTATTAAAAAGGCATTTTCACCTACAGAACCATTGCTCACTGGATGTTTTTTTTCTGTTTTTGCACCATTCTCTGTAAAATCTAGAGACTGCTTTGCGTGAAAATCCCAGGAGATCAGCAGTTTCTGAGATACTCACCTATCCCTCAACTTCAGCAAGACGAACGAATTGGTTGTTGACTTCAGAAGGAGTAGCGGACCGCATGACCAAATTTACATCGGTGGTGTGCAAGTGGAACAGGTCAAAAGCTTTAAGTTCCTCGGGGTCAATATCACAAATGACCTGACTTGGTCCAACCAAGCAGAGTTCACTGCCAAGAGGGCCCACCAGCGCCTTTACTTCCTGAGAAAACTACAGAAATATGGCCTGTCCCCTAAAACCCTCACTAATTTTTATAGATGTACCATAGAAAGCATTCTTCTGGGGTGCATCACAACCTGGTATGGAAGTTGTCCTGTCCAAGACCGAAAGAAGCTGCAGAAGATCATGAACACGGCGCAGCACATCATACAAACCAATCTTCCGTCTGTGGACTCACTTTACACCGCACGCTGTCGGAGCAGTGCTGCAGGATAATTAAGGACACGACCCACCCAGCCAACACACTTTTCGTCCCTCTTCCCTCCGGAAGAAGACTCAGGAGCTTGAAGACCCATACGGCCAGATTTGGGAAAAGCTTCTTTCCAACTGTGATAAGACTGCTGAACGGATCCTGACTCAGATCTGGGCCGTACCCTCCAAATATCTGGACCTGCCTCTCGTTTTTTTGCACTACCTTACTTCCCATTTTTCTATTTTCTATTTATGATTTATAATTTAAATTTTTAATATTTACTAATTTTAACTATTTCTAATATCTTTAATATTTAATATTTGTAATCCAGGGAGTGTGAAGCACAGAATCAAATATTGCTGTGATGATTGTACGTTCTAGTACCAATTGTTTAGTGACAATAAAGTATAAGTAAGTACTCAAACCGCCCCTTCTGGCACCAACAATCATTCCATGGTCAAAGTCATTTAGATCACATTTCTTCCCCATTCTGATATTTGGTCTGAACAACAACTGAACCTCTTGACCATGTCTGCATACTTTTATGTACTGAGTTGCTGCTGCATGATTGGCCAATGAGATATTTGTATTAACAATAGGTGTACAGGTATACCTAATAAAGTGGCCACAGAGTATAAACAGCTATAATTCCAATTGTTAGCTGGTGCATGTTCTCATACTACAGTGCTAGGAGTGAAGAAGGCACTAGAGCCCCCTGTTCAAGATGACACTGAAGTAATGAAGATCACCAGGCAAGCTCTGCCAGCATAAACTATTTTCCATGATGTGGTGCAGCATTACACAAGTAAAAGGAACAGATGATTAAGGCCACTCGTTGTTCTACAACTCAGAACTGAAGGCAGTGGTGAAGTAATGGAGACATTCCTCCCTGTCTCCTCTTTCAAGCTGAAGAGATTCAGAAGAGCTCTTTCTTTTAGTTTAATATTGTTGCAATGCATATCTGGATAAGATTTAAAAATTGGAATGAAAGAAACATTGCAATGGAAATTTATATTAGACTTAATCCCATCCAGATGCGAAATGGAAGCCTTGTGGTACTGCAATCTGGTAACCACATGAAGTTCATATCACATTTGATTGGCCTTTGCAGTCCGTGTTCCTAAAGCAATATGCCCGGAAAGCTCTTGCAGACCACCGAACAGAAATATTGTGTTTCTGCACGGGTTCAGAAAGAGTAAGTTCAGAAACTAGTGCGTGTGGCGGGCGGGGGGGTGGGGGGGGGGAAATGTTCACAGACCTCCCCAAGGTCAATTACTGTCTCCTACCAGAGATTCATTCTCCCTTCAGGCTCGGAAACACACAATGGAAAAATTCCTGGTGTGCAGACAAGAAATTATTTGAGCAAAGAATAAAAATATAAGATAACTATTGCAAATTCAATCATGTTAACTTGCAGGACATTTTACCCAAATTCTCACCAATACGTCACTATGGCCACGAGGGGAAAAAAACACACTGGACCATGTTAATACAAACAGTCACAGTACTTATAAAGACATCCCACATCCTCACCTTGGCCCCTCTGACCACATCTTCATATTGGTACCCCAGCCTACCAACCACTGCTGACAATGGAGAAACCACTTAAGAGGACCGACACTGTATGGCCTACGAAGGCAATCTCTACGCTTCATGACTGTTTCGAATGGACTAATTGGCAGATATTCAAGGAGGCAACAACAAATGAGAAGACACAGACTTTGAGGAATATACCTCATCTGTCACCAGCTACATCTGTAAGTATGTAGACGATGTCAGTACCTCAAGAACAGCCACCTCAAGGCCTAACCAGAAGCCCTGGCTGAACACAAAGGTGTGCTCCCTACTAAGAGCTAGGATGTTGCTGTTGTGTTCTTTATATTTAAACATACTGTGGGTTACTAATAAAGAAACATATGTATTCTGGAAGACATAGAAATTTTATTTACCGCAACAAACAAACCACGTTTCTTACAGTACCATGTTCTTGATCATTCTATCATTTTTACGCATGTTCAGACCTCTCTCCAGTCACATTCTGACACATCATATCACCACATCTTCCTTTTCTTAAAAAGCAAAACAATTAGCAACACTGACCAAAGCAAATGCATAATTTAGCATGTCTCTATCAATCTCTCTGTGGGTTTATGAACGCAAGTAGACCTTCTAAGTGGTTCACACAGTTCTTGTGTTTCGTTGTTATTTCCATGTTTTGTCTGGTCTGCATCAATTAACTGAAACTGTGAAGTTGGCTCTTTCTCAAGGTCTTTGCAATTTCTTCTTAACACTGTTTCTCCTTCTGTTTGGACCATGTATGATCTGGGTTGTACTTCTTCAAGTACTGTAGCTTCTTGTGTCCATGTGTTCATTTTGTCTTGTATCCTTACTTCATCTCCTTGGTGCAGTTCAGGTAATGGACGAGAACATCTGTCAAACTATGTTTTCTGCTTTGCTTTGTGTTCATCTTTCCATCTTTTCACTTGTTCACCTCCCTCTGTTCTCAGAAGGCTCTCATCTATTGGCAGATTGGATCTCAAACAGCGTCCCATCAAGAGCTGAGCAGGTGAAAATCCACATTTAAGTGGAGTACTGCGATAGGCTAACAAATCTTTATAAAAATCACCTCTACTATCTTTTGCTTTGTGCATTAGTTTCTTGATAACTCCTACCGACTTCTCAACTAATCCATTGGACTGAGGGAAAAATGGACTAGATGTTGTATAACCAAGCCCCATTCATGAGCAAAATGTCTCATGCATTCACCTTTGAATTGTGGACCATTGTCTGTGAAAACTTCATCAGGTACACTATGTCTGGAAAAACCTGATTTCATGCATGTAATTACATTCTCTGCAGTTGTTCTGCTCAGACCACGCACTTCAGGATACAATGAGTAGCAATCTGTTATTAATAGATAATCTTTGTTGTCAGTTACAAAAAGATCAACGCCTACCTTCTCTGAGGACTAGGATGTGGATGCAGTGGCTCCTTAGGGTTGCTAGATTGGTATTTAAAGCATATTTGACAGGAAGACACCAGCTCTGCAATTTCTTGATTCATCCTGGGCCAAAACATCACTTCCCGCGCCCTTCTCTTACACTTTTCAATACCTGGGTGGCCGTCATGAATTTCCCCAAGCATTTATTTTCAGAGGCTTTTAGGAATCACAATTCTGCTACCTTTGTACAAAATCCCATCCACAACAGACAGTTCACATCTGTGGTTCCAATATTCTTGTACTTCTGAGGTACAGTCATGCTTATTATCTGGTCATCCATCCATCACCACTTGTATTACCTGACTGAGAATTTTGTCCTTCTCTGCGTCAAGACGCAGCAGTTTCAACTTTTCAGCAGAAACAGGTACAGTCTCTATGATCATATCAACAAATGCCTGAACACCAACAGCATCCCTGTGAATGTCTTTTGTTGTCAGATTCACAGCTCTGGAAAGTGTGTCAGCTGTGTACATGAATTTTTCAGGTGTGTATGACACATTCAATGCATATCTTTGCAATATGATCATCATTCGCTGAATTTGCAAAGGACAGTCATTTAAGAGTTTGTGAAATAATGTAATCAGAGGTTTATGATCAGTTTCAACATCAACAGATTGCCCTGACACAAACTGATGAAATCTCTCGCAAGCAAACATAATGCTGAGCAACTCTTTTTCAATTTGGGCATACCTTGTTTCTGGATCAGATAATGAACGAGATGCATATGCCACTGATAGCCATTCTTGATCATGGTTCTGGAGAAATACTGCCCCTAAGCCTGCTTGAGATGCATCACATGAGATTTTACATAGAACATAGAACATAGAATAGTACAGCACAGTACAGGCCTTTCGGCTCACATTGTTGTGCCAACCCTCAAACCCTGCCTCCCATATAACACCCACCTTAAATTCCATCATATTCCTGTCTAATAGTCCCTTAAATTTCACTAGTGTATCGGACTCCACCACTGACTCAGGCAGTGTATTCCACGCACCAACCACTCTCTGAGTAAAAAACCTTCCTCTGATATCCCACTTGAACTTCCCACCCCTTCCGTTAAAGCCATGCCTCCTTGTATTGAGCAGTGGTGCCCTGGGGAAGAGGCGTTGGCTATCCACTGTATCTATTCCTCTTAATATTTTGTATACCTCTATCATGTCTCCTCTAATCCTCCTTCTCTCCAAAGAATAAAGCCCTAGCTCCCTTAATCTCTGATCATAATGCATACTCTCTAAACCAGGCAGCATCCTGGTAAATCTCCTCTGTACCCTTTCCAATGCTTCCACATCCTTCCTATAGTGAGGCGACCAGAACTGGACACAGTACTCCAAGTGTGGCCTAACCAGAGTTTTATAGAGCTGCATCATTACCCAATGACTCTTAAACTCTATCCCTCGACTTATGAAAGCTAACACCCCATAAGCTTTCTTAACTACCTTATCTACCTGTGTGGCAACTTTCAGGGATCTGTGGACATGTACCCCCAGATCCCTCTGCTCCTTCACACTACCAAGTATCCTACCATTTACTTTGTACTCTGCCTTGGAGTTTGTCCTTCCAAAGTGTACCACCTCACACTTCTCCGGGTTGAACTCCATCTGCCACTTCTCAGCCCACTTCTGCAATCTAGCAATATCTCTCTGCAATCTTTGACAATCCTCTACACTATCTACAATACCACCAACCTTTGTGTCGTCTGCAAACTTGCCAACCCACCCTTCTACCCCCACATCCAGGTCGTTAATAAAAATCACGAAAAGTAGAGGTCCCAGAACTGATCCTTGTGGGACACCACTAGTCACAATCCTCCAATCTGAATGTACTCCCTCCACCACGACCCTTTGCTTTCTTCAGGCAAGCCAATTCTGAATCCACCTGGCCAAACTTCCCTGGATCCCATGCCTTCTGACTTTCTGAAAAAGCTTACCATGTGGAACCTTGTCAAATGCCTTATTAAAATCGATATAGACCATATCCACTGCACTACCTTCATCTATATGCCTGGTCACCTCCTCAAAGAACTCTATCAGGCTTGTTAGACACGATCTGCCTTTCACAAAGCCATGCTGACTGTCCCTGATCAGACCATGATTCTCTAAATGCCCATAGATCCTATCTCTAAGAATCTTTTCCAACAGCTTTCTCACCACAGACATAAGGCTCACTGGTCTATAATTACCCGGACTATCCCTACTACCTTTTTTGAACAAGGGGCCAACATTCGCCTCCCTCCAATCCTCCGGTACCATTCCCGTGGACAACGAGGATATAAAGATCCTAGCCAGAGGCTCAGCAATCTCTTCCCTCGCCTTGTGGAGCAGCCTGGGGAATATTCCGTCAGGCCCCGGGGGGCATATCCGTCCTAATGTATTTTAATAACTCCAACACCTCCTCTGCCTTAATATCAACATGCTCCAGAACATCAACCTCACTCATATTGTCCTCATCATCATCAAGTTCCCTCTCATGGGTGAATACAGAAGAGGAGTATTCATTGAGGACCTCGCTCACTTCCACAGCCTCCAGGTGCATCTTCCCACCTTTATCTCTAATCGGTCCTACCTTCACTCCTGTCATCCTTTTGTTCTTCACATAATTGAAGAGTGCCTTGGGGTTTTCCTTTACCCTACTCACCAAGACCTTCTCATACCTACTTCTTGCTCTCCTCAGCCCCTTCTTAAGCTCCTTTCTTGCTATCCTATATTCCCCAATAGACCCATCTGATCCTTGCTTCCTAAACCTTATGTATGCTGCCTTCTTCCACCTGACTAGATTTTCCACCTTACTTGTCACCCATGGTTCCTTCACCCTGCCATTCTTTATCTTCCTCACCAGGACAAATTTATCCTTAACATCCTGCAAGAGATCTCTAAACATCGACCACATGTCCATAGTATATTTCCCTGCAAAAACATCATCCCAATTCACACCTGCAAGTTCTAGCCTTATAGCCTCATAATTTGCCCTTCTCTAGTTAAAAATTTTCCTGTCCTCTCTGATCCTATCCTTCTCCATGATAATGCTGAAGGCCAGGGAGTCCTGGTCACTGTCCCCCAGATGCTCACCCACTGAGAGATCTGTGACCTGACCCAGTTCGTTACCTAATACTAGATCTAGTATGGTATTCCCCCTAGTCGGCCTGTCAACATACTGTGACAGGAATCCATCCTGGACACACTTAACAAATTCTTACCCGTCCAAACCCTTGGAACTAATCAGGTGCCAATTAATATTAGAGAAGTTGAAGTCACCCATGATAACATACCTGTTATTTTTGCACCTTTCCAAAATCTGCCTCCTAATCTGCTCCTCAGTATCTCTGCTGCTACCAGGGGGCCTATAGAATCCTCCCAATAGAGTAACTGCTCCCTTCCTGTTTCTGACTTCCACCCATACTGACTCAAAAGAGGATCCTGCTGCATTACCCACCCTTTCTGTAGCTGTAATAGTATCCCTGACCAGTAATGCCACCCCTCCTCCCCTCCCCCCCCCCTATCCCTTTTAAAGCACTGAAATCCAGGAATATTGAGAATCCATTTCTGCCTTGGTGCCAGCTAAGTCTCTGTAATGGCCACTACATCATAATTCCATGTATGTGTTTAAGCTCTCAGTTCATCACCTTTGTTCCTGATGCTTCTTGCATTGAAGTACATGCACTTTAGCCCTTCTACCTTCCTACCTTTACACCATTTATTCTGCTTCTCCTTCCTCAAAGCCTCTCTATATGTTAGATCTGGCTTTACTCCTTGCATTTCTTTCACTGCTCTATCGCTCCAGATCCCATCCCCCTTGCAAATTGGTTTAAACCCTCCTGAACCATGCCAGCAAACCTACCTGCAAGGATATTGCTCCCCCTCAAGTTCAAGTGCAACCCATCCAATCTGTACAGGTTCCATCTTCTCCAGGAGAGATCCCAATGATCCAAAAATCTAAAACCCTGCCCCCTGCACCAACTCCTCAGCCATGCATTCAACTGCCATCTCCTCCAATTCTTACCATCATTGTCACGTAGCACTGGCAACAATCCTGAGAACACCACCCTTGAGGTCCTGTTCTTCAGCCTTCTGCCTAGTTCCTGAAACTCATACTTCAGGACCTCATCCCTCTTCCTGCCTATGTCATTGGTACCAACATGTACCATGACTTCACATTGCTTTCCCTCTCGTACCAGGATGTCGTGCACCCGGTCAGAGACATCCTGGACCCAGGCACCCGGATGGGTCTCTCCGCATTATAGAATTTCAACACAGGTTCTTCAGTGAGCCCTTTCTTGAGATTTTGCCATGCCTTCTCCTGTTCATAATTCCAGCTCCATTCGTTTCTCTTTTCTGTTACCTGTCTCAATGGAGCAAGCTGTTCTGAAAGATTGGGTATGAATTTTCCCATGTAGTTGACCATTCCCATAAACCTTTGAACATCCTTTTTACATTGCAGTCTTGGCATGTTCTCAATAGCAGAAAGCTTCAATAGATCAGGACGCACACCCTCTTTGCTGATGATATCACCCACAAAGGTAAGTTCAGTCACTCCTAGCTGACAGTTGTCTTTATTCAACTTCAGGTTTGCCTGGCGTGTTGCCTCAAAGACTTGTCTGAGTCTAGCGTCATGCTCTTGTTTAGATGATCCCCAAACAATAATATCGTCCATGGATGTGCTCATATAACATGTGGATGGTTTTATGGTACACTTCAGGAGCTGATGCAATTCCAAATGGAAGCCGAAGAAAACAGTATCTGGCAAAAGGAGTGTTAAAGGTACACAACTTTGAACTTGTTTCATCTAGTTCAAGTTGCCAGAATCCAGAGGATGCACCTAATTTACTACAGTACTTTGTATTAGCAAACTGTGACATAATTTCTTCATGAGTAGGCAATTTGAAATGCTCTCTTTTAATGGCTTGATTCAAGTCTCTTAGATCTAAACAAATCCTCAGTTTTCCATTTTTCTTGTCAACAATAACAAGCAAATTGACCCATTCAGTTGGTTCATCAATTTTTTTTATGACTCCTAGCCATCTCATTCTGTCAAGCTCTGTTTTCAGTTGATGATGTAATGCAAAGGGTACTTTTCTACATGGATGTACTATGGGTTGCACCGTGTTGTCAATTTTAATCGTGTGCTCTCCTGGAAGACAACCAAGCCCTTTGAACGAGTCCTTGTACTCTTTCATCAAGTCACTGTATACTGACTCTGTGTCACTGTCCAGGACTAATACTCTTTTCACCAAATTCAGTCTCTCACAGACAGATAAACCCAGTATTGACTGTACTTTCTTTGGCACCACCACAAATGAAAGCGTGTGCACAGTATTTTTTGTGATACTTTTGCCGCACATGTTCCCTTAAATGGAATGTCTGCACCTGAATACCCAATCACTTTTATATTTGTTTTATGTAACTTTGGTCTTGGCTTCCATGCATTAAGCTCAGATTCTGCAAGAACATTTACTTGTGCTTCAGTATCAAGTTTAAACAGAGTATTGTTTTGGTTCACTTGCAATGGAATAGTCCAGTCATTCTTACTTTGTTTGTTTTCACAAAGCACATCTATGTAAAACTCCTCCAGTTCATTTTCAAGCACTGCACTTGTTTTATTTTCTTTCTACTTATGCAACAGTATGAAAAATGATTACTCTTACCGCAGTCGTTGCACACTTTCCCATATGCATAGAATGTGGAGGAGGAGAAGATGGTGGCGCAACAGCAGCCACTTCGGTGGTGATGCCTGTTATCTGTCAAGTAGGGGACCGTGCACAATTCTGATTTGATGGAGACGGACGTGAGAGTACGGAGGAACATCTGGAAAACTTCTGAACTGCCCGCTTCACTGCCGCTGCTACTGTGTGGTAACTGGAATCTCCGGAGCAGAAGGCCCTGAAATCCTCGGCTTTGCGTGTTTCAGCGGCCGGGGCAAGGTCGAAGGCGCTCGGCAGAGGATGGCACTCGGGAGGCTGTATCGGGGAGGCTGGTCGGAAGCTCGAAGTTTTCGGACGATAGACTCAGTGTCGGCTGTGATCAGCTGTTTCCAAGGCATCAGCAAGTTGACGGTGCCTGGAGGTTTATGGCAGGAAGTTTCTCCCTTTTGCTGCCTGTTATCGGGGACTCCGGAGTCAATCAACTCGGGGACATTTGAGACTTTATTTACTGTGCCCATGGTTTGTTCTTCATCAAATTATGGTATGGCTTTGCGCTGCTGTAACTATATGTTATAATTATGTGGTTCTGTCAGTGTTAGTCTTTGGTTTGTCCTGTTTTCTGTGATATCACTGCAGAGAAACGTATCATTTCTTAATGCATGTATGCATTTCTAAATGACAATAAAAGAGGACTGAGTGTTCTTATAATCTAATCTAATATGCTGGACACTGTTTTGGCCGCTGCTGCCGCTCACAGCAATCACATAGCTTTTTTCTCTCAGATGACATTTTGCTCTCTGTCGGTTTTGTTGTCGTTTTATTATTTTTCTAATATGTTTGCACTTTTTTACAGTGTCTATGTTGCAGCTCTCAATGAAAAGGTCATTAGCCTGTGACGTCACAGTTTCCAAAGCTTTGCAGAACATCAAAGCTTTTTCCAAGTCTAAGTCTTGTTCTCTTCACAGTTTTTCCCTCAGACCATTATCCCGAATACCACAAACAATTCTGTCTTTAATAAGAGAGCCTGTCAGTTCTCCAAACTCGCACGTTTTACTCCGGTGTCTCAACTCAGTAACATATTGATCAATTGTTTTACCAGCTCTCTGCGTACATGTAAAAAATTTGTGCCTTTCATACGTCACATTACGCTTCGGTATACAAAATGCTTTAAATTTGTTCATTATTGATTCCAACTTTAAATTATCTCCATTTTCAAAAATAAAATGATTATATACCTTAATTGCATCGTCACCTATTACATGGAGTAGAAGCGCAGCTTTCATTTTTTCCGATTTTCTATCCACTTTGATCACCAATAAAAACAATTCAAAACATTGTTTAAACTTCCTCCGGTTCTCAGCAATGTTCCCAAACAATTGAAGTGTCGGTGGAGGCTGCAAACCTTCCATTTGTAAACTGTTAGCAAATACCAAAACAGTTCAAACTCTTTTTTATCTTCGATTGTCCCGTATTATTCCTCCAGACCGACTTCTGACACCATGTTGTGTTCTTTATATTTATATGTACCATGGCTTACTAATAAAGAAACATATTCTGGAAGACATAGAACTTTTATTTACAGCAACAACCAAACCATGTTTCCTACAGTACCATGTTCTCGATCATTCTATCATTTCTGCGCATGCTCAGAACTCTCTCCAATCACGTTCTGACACATCATATCACTACAGTTGCCTTCAAGTCTGTTGATAGGATAGCCCTCAGAGCAGCCAGGAGGAACTTTACCTTAGGCATCAACAGGGCAAAGGCCACCTACACACACAAAAACATTCAGGTCATGATCTCTGATGTATGTGGCTGGGCGTTAAAGGTGTTACTGACTACGCAAGGAAAAGCAGCGTCAGCCGTGACAGTGATGCTTTGCCGGCACTCTAAAAAACTTTCGTGCATGTTTCGAGGTATGCAGGAAAGTTTTTTAGAGTGCCGGCAAAGCATCACTGCCAGCAATGAAAGCTACCCCTCTCCCAGGTGAGCAGCCATTATCTGTAACAACAACAGATGTGAAAAGGACTCTGCAGAGAGTCAACCCCCATAAGGCAGCTGGGCAAAATATTCCAGGCCGAGTGTGTACACCAGCTCACTGATGTCTTCACGGACATCCTCAACACCTCACTCATCCAGACTACTGTCCCCACACATTTCAAATCAGCCACCATCATCCCTGTACAAAAGAATCCTACACCTTCAGAACTAAAGGACTACAGCCCGATGGCACTGACGCCGAACACCATGAAGTGCTTTGAATGGCTGGTAATTATGGTACACATCAAAAACTCTATTCCTGCCACACTGGACACTCACCAATATACCTACTGACAGAACCACTCTACGACAGATGCCATTACATCTGCCATACACCTGGCCCTATTACACCTAGAAAGTAAGGACACTCATGTCAGAATGCTGCCTTTGGATTTCAGTTTGGTATTCAACACTATTGTACCACAGACCATGGTAAACAAACCCCTATTCCTCGGCCTAAATACACCACTGTGCAACAAGATGTTCAACTTCCTAATGAGCAGACCTTGGATATTCAGGATGCACAAGCGCTTCTCCCTCCCCATCATCTTCAGCACGGATTCCGCCCACGACTGTGTGCAGAGCCCATTGCTGCTGCGTGACTGCACCGCCACACACCTGAGTAATCACATCGGCAAGTATGACACGATAGTGATGGGGATCACCACCAACAGTGAGGAGGTGGAAGAGCCTGAGGCCTGATGTCAGGCAAATAACCTCTTCTTAAATGTCGACAAGACAAAGGAGATGGTTATCGACTTCAGGAGAACTCATACCACCAACACCCCCCTCCCTTTACATTGGCAGCACAGCTGTGGGCACCGCAAGCAGTTTCAAACTCCTGGCAGTGCACATCACACACAAACGTTCATGGTCCCCAGAGCCCATCCTACACAGTCAAGAAACCTCACCAATGACTTTATTTTCTGAGGAGGCCGAAGAGAACTGGACTTTGCACAGCCACACTTACATCATTCTACATTGCTTAGTAGAGAGCATCCTGACAAGCTGCATCATTGCTTGGTACGAAAACTGCACTGTGGCAGACAACGGGAGGCTCTACAATGGGTAGTCAAAACTGCCCAATGCATCAGTGGCACCACCCTACCCGTCATCAAGGACATATACACAGAAAGTTGCCAGAAAGGGGCCAGTAATATCATGAGGAATCTCACGCACACTGCTCATGGATTGTTTGTCCCACTTCCATCAGGGAGGAGGCTATGTAGCACCCATGCCAGGGACACCAGTCTCAAAATCAGTTACTTTCCCCAAGCAATAAGGTTGATCAAACACCTCCATCCACTAACTCCATCACTACTTAATTATTTCCTGTCATTATGTACATTATTGTGGACATACAACCAATCTATGTACACTAACTATCTTATGTATTTATATTTATTATGTAACCAGGTGACTGCTGAATATCAGTTTTTGTTGTTAAAGTGCACTTACATATTCACCTTGATAATGCTAAAATAGCTGCCTGTGTCTTTAAGAGAAAACGGTGATGTCATTTTACGCGGGTGGAGTAGAGCGAAGAGTTGCAATGTTCTATAGAGAATGATGTTCGAGTGCTTTTCCCAGGTTTGGTGAGGAATGGTGAATAATATCTGTATAAATTTGTTTATACTTGTTTGTAAATCTAGGATATCGGTAATTTGACATGGAAATTTAGATTTTCGCTAAGTAGGTGTCAGCTCTGGAATAGTATGGTTGTGCAAATTCCCTTATCGGCCTACTAGGTTAGTCATCTTAGTAATTCAACTACAATGCAATATATTGTAAAAGTTTATTTTTCTCTTTCTTTATTGTTTCATGACCAAATGTGAATATAAAGGAGTAATGTGAATGTGTTAATCTCTGTTCATGTAGTGTGAGCGAGGAGAACTCATTTCAAGGTCTAGCCTATATGTGTTTGGAAATTAAGCACGTGAGTGGAAATATCTCTTAGTTAAGATGAGATGTGCTTATTCATATATAAGGTACAGGGTTGGTAGTATTGTAGCATTGTTTGTATTGGTTTGTTTTAGAACTGCCACTACTGTATTGGTTTTGTATATTTTGTTTTAGTTATTTTCATAATGCATAAGTAACAAGGGTGTGGTCCGAAACTGTAACAGGAACTTGTTTTTTAAAATTCATTTCGTCCTTTTTATTTTGATACCCTCTTTCTGCATTTAAAACATCTAAAATAGACAAAGGAATGAAAGACCCAAAAAAGTATTTGTTTCCTGCATGCGTATTTTTCTCAAGCTACAAAAATTGTGCTTTTTATTATTGTGTTATTTATCTTTTGTGTTTTTTTTGTGATGCATCATATTTGAAGGAACAATTATTTTGTTCCCCTTTACACTGGTGTACAGGAAATGTCATTAGATCTTGAATCCTGAAATTATGGGCTTGAAAGCATAACAATGCTTTAAATCTGGCTGTTAGTTCAGTGAAATATTCTTAAATTTGTACATCCAGATTGGTCCAGGCAACAGCAACAGATTAATGTCATACTTGCATCACAATACTGCATTTTTGAGTTCACTAATGCTCTCCACCTAAGCAAAAGTGTCTTCTCAGAGGCAGAGAGAATGAGAGATTGCACAAATGAAACGTCAACCCATAGCTTGTGCCCAAGTGTCTACATAAGTCGCAAGCGGTATTTTCTCCCTGAATGTGTAGATTCTGAGATGAAGCTTCATCTGACCCTTACACTTAGACCGGGGGTTCCCAACCTGGTGTCCGCAGTCACAGTTAATGGTAGTGGTCCATAGCATAAAAAATAAAGACTTAGTCTTTATTGCCTTTCAAATTGTAGTTGTTACATGACACAGTGGTCTGGACCCTGGGTTTGCAGAAACCTTGTTTTTCTCATTCTTTGCTTTACTAATTCATTAGTAAAATATTCCATGTCTGGCGATAGAGTAAAGCAAAATTATGAGGAATTGATCAGCCTAGAAATTTGGCCATATTCTCCATTAATTTCAGGGCAATGTGATCGAAAATTGATTTAACATGGAGTGGAGTTGCAATAACTAGTATTTGCAGGTTGTTTTGAATTACATGGCAAATTCAATCAGGCACTTTCTATTATTAAACATTTGACCTACCTCTGCCCTTTTCAAAGTGTTTGCCTCAAAGGTGGCATCCATAATTAAGGATCCCCATCACCCAGATCATTCCTTGTTCTCTTTGCTACCATCAGGGAGGAGGTACAGAAGCCTGAAGGCACACACTCATCAATTCAGGAATGGCTTCTTCCCCTCTGTCATCAAATTTCTGAATGGACCCATGAATGCTATCTCACTATTTTTTATTTCAAGTTTTGCACACATATTTAATTAAACTATTTAATATAGAGTATATATACTTACTATAATTCATGTTTTTTCTATTATGTATTGCATTGTACTGCTGCTGCAAAGACAAATTTCACCACATTTGCCGATGATATTAAACATGATTCTGATTCTGATTTCTACTGATAATGCCTGACCTACTGAGTATTTCCAACATTTTCTGCTTTTACATCTCACGTCCAGCAATGCTTTGGAGATGAACGATCTGGGAAGGCTGAAGCCCAAGTGTTCAACAGATGCAGTTGTGTGGTTTGAAGAAGACATTATTTGAAACTTCATGTTTCAAACTGGAATGTAGCACTGAATGTTCAGAATTTGTAGTCAATCAAAGTTGCCATCAAGAGGTGAAGATATGATTTAATGAATGCCAACTGCTTTAGAAAACATTAGCTCCACTGTTTAAGATTGCCATAATTTTAAGAGAAAAGATTTTCCAAATTCTGTGAAATTTTGGGTGCCGCTTATTTTGAAATTTGGCTTGCATCCAAAGTACAAACTTATTCCCATATGTTTCCATCATTATGGAAGGATTTTAGTTTCTGGGGAAGTGGCCTGGTGAGCAGTAAGCCTATTAGCAGGCAATAAAGGGAAACATGGCCAATTTAAACAAATAGTTTTACCCTTGGCGAACCACAATGACAACTAAGACAGTAAAAACTATCTATTCAACTTTTACAATTATGTGATTTTATGGAAACCAGCAAGGACCAATTTAAATTTCACTCAGGAGTTACAGTGCTGTTTAAAAGTCTCAAGCACTTACATAAGGTGCCGAAGACTTTTGCACCATACTATAGTAATAATATAAAGCAGAATATAAAGAGAGGTGGGAGTTTATATTGGACCACTGGAAAATGATTCTGGTGACGTAGTAATGGGGGAAAAAGAAATGGCAGATGAACTTAATGAGGACTTTGCATCTGTCTTCACTGTGGAAGACACAAGCAGTGTACCAGTGGTCAGTGGGTATCAGGGAGCAGGAGTGAGTGCCATTGCCATTACAAAGGAAAAAGTGCTAGGCAAACTCAGAGGTCTAAAGGTGGATAAGTCACCTGGACGAGATGGACTACATCCCAAAGTCCTGAGAGAGGTTGCTGAAGAGATAATGGATGCGTTGGTTATGATCCTTCAAGAATCACTTGATTCTGGTATGGTCCTGGAGAACTGGAAGATTGCAAATGTCACTCCACTCTTTAAGAAGGGAGGAAGGCAAAAGAAAGGAAATTATATGCCAATTAGGTTAACCTCAGTGGTTGGGAAAGTGTTGAAGTCTATTATTAAGGATGAGGTTTCGGAGTACTTGGAGACTAATGATAAAATAAGTCAAAGGTCAAAGTCAGCATGGTTTCTGTAAAGGGAAATCTTGCCAGACAAATCTGTTAGAGATCTTCGAGGAATTAACAAGCAGGGTGGACAAAGGAGAGGCAGTGGATGTCATTTACTTGGATTTTCAAAAGGCCTTTGATAAGATGTCACACATGAGGTTGCTTAAAAGGATAAAATCGTATGGCTTTAAAGGAAAGACACTGGCATAGATAGACAGGCAGGAGACAGTGAGTGGGAATAAAAATGGCCTTTTCTGATTGGCTGCCAGTGACTAGTGGTGTTTCTCAGGGTCACTATTGGGACTGCTACTTTTCACATTGTTTGTCAGTGATTTGGATAATTTGTGGCAAAGTTTGCAGATGATATGAAGATAGGTGGAGGGGTAGGTAGTGTTGAGGAAGCAAGACTCAGCAAATTGAAAGAATGGGCAAAAAAGTGGCAGGTGGAAAACAGAGTTGGGAAATGTATGATAATGCATTTTGGTAAAAGGAACAATAGTGTGAACTATTATCTAAATGGGGAAAAGGTTCAAACATCAGAGGTGCAGAGGGACTTGAGGTTCCTCGTGCAAGACTCCCAGAAGGTTAATTTACAGGTTGAGTCTTTGTCGTATTTTAATATTAAATCTAAATATTATATATTCATATATTTAATAATATGAGTATTTAATATTATAAATATATAATCAACATATTTTATTTTTACAGACCTATTACATAGAAATCTACAGCACATTACAGGCCATTCAGCCCACAATGTTATGCTTACCTTGTAACCTACTCTAGAAATTGCCTAGAATTCCCCTACCACATAGCCCTCTATTTTTCTAAGCTCCATGTACCTATCTAAAAATCTCTTAAAAGGGCCTATTGTATCCGCCTCTACCGCCTTCACTGGCAGTGCACTCCACGCTCCCACCATTCTTTGTGTGGAAAAACTTAACTCTGACATCTCCCTTGTACCTACTTCAAAGCACCTTTAAAACGGTGCCCTCTTGTGATAGCTATTTCAGCCTGCCGAAAAAGCCTCTGGCTATCCACATGATCAATGCCCCTCATCATCTTGTACACCTCCATCAGGTCACCTCTCATCCTCTGTGGCTCCAAGAAGAAAAAAGCCAAGTTCACTCAACCTATTTTCATAGGCGCACTCTCCAATCCAGGCAACATCCTTGTAAATCTCCTCTGCACTCTTTCTAGAGTATCCATATCCTTCCTGTAGTGAGGTGACCAGAACTGAACACAGTACTCCATGTGGGGACCGACCAAGGTCTTGTATAGTTGTAACATTACCTCACGGCTTTTGAACTCAGTCCCACAGCTGATGATGGCCAACACACCATATGCCTTCTTAACAACAAAGTCAACCTAGGCAGCAGCTTTGAATGTCCGATGGACATGGACCCCAAGATTTCTCTGATCCACCACACTGCTGAGAGTATTGCCATTAATATTATATACTGTCTTCAAATTTGACCTACCAAAATGATCCACCTCACACTTATCTGGGTTGAACTCCATCTGCCACTTCTCAGCCCACTTCTGCATCCTATCGATGTCACGCTGTAACCTCTGACGATCCTCCAGACTACTCACAATGCCCAGAACTTTTGTGTCATTAGCAAACTTACTAACTCACCCTTCTACTTCCTCATCCAGATCATTTATAAAGATCACAAAGGGGAGGGGTCCCAGGACAAATTTCTGCAGAACACCGCTGGTCACTGTCCTCCATGCAAAATACGAACCATTCACAACCACCATTGCTGTCTGTGGGCAAGCTAATTCTGGATCCACAAAGCAAGGTCTCCTTGGATCCCATGTCTTTCTGAATGAGCCTCACACGGGGACCTTAATGTAGGCCTTGCTGAAACCCATATGTACTAATCCACTGCTTTACCTTTATAAATGTGTTTTGTTACATGCTCATTAAGTTCGTAAGGCATGGCCTGCCCTTAACAAAGCCAAGCCGACTATCTCGAAAGAGGTTTTGTCTCTCCAATTGCTCATAAATCCTGCCTATCAGGATCTTCTCCAAAAACTTGCCCACCACTGAAGTGAAACTCACAGCTCTATAATTTCCTCGGTTATCTCTTCTTCCTTTCTTGAACTAGGGAATAATGTTTGCAACCTTCTAATCCTCTGGTAATTCTCCCGTCCCAAATGATGATGCAAAGATCATTGCCAGAGGCTCAGCAATCTCCTCCTTCACTTCCCACAGTAGCCTGGGATATATCTCATCGGGTCCCGGTGACCTATCTAATTTAATACCTTTCAAAAGCTCCAGCACATCCTCTTTCTTAATGTCTATAGACTCAAGCATTTCAGTCTGCTGTAACTCATCCCCACAATTGTCAGGGTTCTTTTCACTGGTGAAAACTGAAGCAAAGTATTCAGTAAGTACCTTCGCTATCTCCTCCAGCTCCATGCACGTTTCCACTTTCACTCCTGATCGGTCCTATTCTCACACAGCTCATCCTCTTGCTCTTCACATACTTGTAGAATGCCTTGGGGTTTTCCTTAATCCTGCTTGCCAAAGCCTTCTCATGGCCTCCCTATCTGCTCCTCGATAAGTCTGTTGCTATTGGGGGTCTATAAAAAACACCCAGTAGAGTTATTGCCCCCTTCCTGTTTCTGACTTCCACCCACATTGACTGAGGAGACAATCCCTCCATGACTTCCTCTTTTTCTGCAGGCATAACACTCTCCCTGATTAGCAATGCCACGCTCCCACCTCTTTTGCCTCCCTCCCTGTCCTTTCTGAAACATCTATAGCCCAGCACACTCAGCAGTCATTCCTGCCCCAGAGTCATCCTAGTCTCTGTGATGGTCACATCATAGGTCCGCATATTCATCCATGTTCTAAGTTCATCCGCCTTGCTTATGATACACTTTGCATTAAAATAGACACATCTCACACCATCTGGCTGAGTGCTTCTTACTCTGTCATCTGGCTATGCTTCCTTATAAACTCCTTTCAGCCTCCTTCCTAACTCCTTAAACTTACTGCATAGGACCTCTACCCCTCTCCTGCCTGTCTTTGGTACCAACACGTATCACGACCTCCGGCTGCTCACCCTCCCCTTCAAGAATATTCTACAACCACTCAGAGATATCCTGGACCCTAGCACCCGGGAGGCAACACACTCTTCTGGTGTCTCTTTTGCTGCCACAGAATCTCCTATCTGTCCCTCTAACTATCGAGTCCCCTGTGCCGCCTGACTTCACCCTTCCCTTCTGGGACTCGGAACTGACCGCAGTGCTGTTGGTCTGGCTGCTGCTGCCTTGCCCAGATAGGTCATCCCCCTCAGCAGTATCCAAAGAGGTATACCTGTTGCTGAGGGGAATGGCCACAGCATCTCTCTTTACCTCTCTCGGTGTTCACCCATCTACTCCCCAAATTCTGCACTCTGGGTGTAATCATCTGCTCAAGCGTCATATCTATCAACTGCTCTACCTCCCGGATGATACTAGTTCATTCAACTCCAGCTCCAGCTCCTTAATGTGGTCCTTCATGAGCTGGAGTTGGCTGCACTTCCCACAGATTTAGTCATCAAGGAGATTCTCAGGGTCCATGAATTCCCACATCCTACAGGAGGAGCATTCCACTGCCATATCTGCCATCCTGCCTGCACTGTGCAATGGGAAACCAAAACCAAATCTTCTAACCTGTTTCTTTGGCCTCGGCCTCGGCCACTACTCCTCCAAACCTGTTGAGTCAAAGCCTGATGCTCCTTCTCTCACCACTGGCCCACTCCCAACGACGGCCACCGCGCTTGCCCCCTTTGTACTTCTATTTACTTCGCAGTGCTCTGCTCCCGCTGCTGAATGTCGGAACACCCATGAAGCTCTCCTTTTACACTAGCTTCCCGAGTAACCTCTTCGAATGCCCTGCTCTGCTCCCAACGCTGATCGGACCGCCGGAATTTCATCTGTAGTTTTAATCTATTCCAGGTGAATGATGAAACTGGGAAAAAAAACTGAGTTACTGAGAGTTGTATGTACAGCAATACTGCCCGAGGAAATGATTTAAACTGTCTGCTCCAGTCACAGCAGCTTTTACCTACTTAAGCTTTAGAATATCAGTTTTAATTTTAGCCTCTGGATTTCTAATGTTACTTTGTTTCTTAATATATTCTTCAAGAAACTTAATGTCAAAGCCTGAGTTACACGTTTTTTTAAAACTCTTCTTATAGTTCCCTTTGTAGCCAATTTGATTTCAAAACCCTTGATGCAACTAAATGGTCAAACTGGATTCTTTCTGGGAAAAGCCTACAAAAAGTAATGGATACAGCCCAGTCCGTCACAGGCTTTGAGCACACCTACAAGAAAGCAGCATCCATCATCAAAGACCCCCACCATCCAGGCCATGCTCCCTTGTTGTTGCTGCCACTGTGAGGGAAGTACAGGAGCCTTGGGTCACACGCCATCAGGTTGAAGAATAGTTAACACCCTTCGGTTATCAGGCTCCTGAACCAGAGCGGATAACTTCACTCACCTCAACTCTGAACTGATTTCACAACCTATGGACTCACTTTCAAGGACTCTACATCAACTGTTTTCATTTTTTTTATTTATTACATTTACACAGTTGTCTTCTGTTTGTCAGTCTTTGTAGTTTTTCATTGATGATATTGTATTTCTCTGTTTTGCTCTGAGCGTCTGCAAGAAAATCAACCTCGGGGTAGTATATGGTGACATATATGTACTTTGATAATAAGTTTACTTTGATCTTTGAACTTTATTCTATAAAGGTGCTGCAGGTGGGTTAGATTATTACGCTGGAAGCATATTTATGTTCAGCAGCCTCAGCTACTACCGCAATATGAAATTGAATACCCTGGAATCAGAACAATGTCAAAAGAAGGATTCAAACTAACCTGTTTAATTTTGCCTAAAACAATTGAAAGGGCAATAAACTTTGAATTATGCATATCACATTCTTTTTTTTAAAAGTTCATGGTTTGTGCTACAGGATTATTTCTAATCCTGCTCTCCAATTGGTTCTGCCTGTTGGTTGCCTAACACATAACTGATGCTTGACTCCTTCCTCAGGCGAACTTGCCCATTGAAATACGATCTAAAACACTTTGAAGTCATGTACAGAAACAAATGACCATTTCATTCAGCATTACATTAAATCATGATGACTGTTCACTGATGTATGGACAGAGCAATATTTCATTGTACTGATTGAAGCTGGGAGCTCCAGCCACAGAAGTAATTAACACCTGGTTGTCCCAGTGTGCTTTCTGCTAAGATTTCCTTCTATTGCAGCCTCTCGCAATCAATCTAAGGCGAAGAATTTTCTGAGGAACATCCTACATGCTGGTAGGAAGTTAACTCATTGTCAAAATTGCACTTGATAATTATATAATATACATATATTCAAATATAATATACTTCTTGAGAATGATTCACCATCTGCTTTCTAGACTATGTCACTTTACAGTTTATATATACATTCTTAGGCATTTGCCTCATTGTTTACAGCTCACACACTTTTTTGTCTATCTGTGAATACATTTGTGTGAGTACATTTAACAATGTGTTCCATGTACACTCAGTGACCACTTTATTAGGTACACCCAATACCTGCTCTTTAATGCAAATATATAACCAGCCAATCATATGACAGCAACTCAATGCATAAAAGCATGCAGACATAGTCAAGAGATTCAGTTATTGTTCAGACTAAACATCAGAATGGGGGAAAAATGGGATCTAAGTGACTTTGACTGTGGAATGATTGTTGGTGCCAGACGGGATGGTTTGAGTATCTCAGAAGCTGCTGATCTCCTGGGATTTTCACGCACAAAAGTTTACAGAAAATGGTGTGAAAAACAAACAGCATCCATTGAGCGGCACTTCTGTGGGAAATGAATTGCACAGATTCACCACTCTCTGGCTAAAGAAATTCCTCCTCCTCTCTGTTCTAAACAGACACTCCTCTATTCTGAGGCGGTGTCCTCTGGTTTTAGACTCCCACACCATAGGAAATACCCTTTTCATATCCACTCTGTCAAGGCCTTTCAACATTCGATAGTTTTCAATGAGGTCACCCCTCATTCTTCTGAACTCCTGTGAGTCGAAGCCCAGAGCCATCAAACAATCCTCACCGACAAACTTTTCAATCCCAGAATCATTTTCATGAACCTCCTCTGAACCCGCTACAATATAAGCACATCCTTTCCTAGATAAGGTGCCCAAAACTGCTTAGTACTCCAAGGCCTCACCAGTACCTTATAAAGACTCAACATTACATCCTTACATTGTTAAGTATTCAGCAGTACATACAGTATTGAGTACTACCGAAATTTAAAGCAAGGCAGTGTAGTAGTTTGGGGTTTGATCCCTGATGTAAGGAGTTTGTACAATTTCCCCATAACTGCGTGGGTTTTCTCCAGCTGTTCTTGTTTCCTCCCATATTCCAAAGAAGGTATAACTCTAACCTGAGTAGAGCTATGCAGTTATTACATTGTGGGCATGTTATGCCCACTCAAGAAGCATAGCATAGGTAGTGGGCTGCCCAACACAAACCTCGCTGATTTGATTTGAAAGTTCAAAGTAAATTTATTATCAAAGTGCTTGTATGCCACTAAATACTGCCCTGACATTCATTTTCTTGCAGGCATTCCCAGTAGAACAAAGAAATACAATAAAATCGACGAAAAAAATCTACACACACTGTCAATCAACATGCGAAAGCCAAACTGTGAAAATTCAAAAAAAATAAGAGATTAATAAAGTTGAAAGTGAGACCATTGGTTGTGTTCAGTGATCAGCTCATTGTTGCGTTGAATGAAGCCGCCTACAAAATGTCGTCACATCTCACCAGCACCATCTTGATTTGATGCAAATAATGCATATTACTATGTTTTGATGTATGAGACAAAACTAATTATGTAAACTACATAAGGACCTATCCACAACCAAATCACTCAGTGGCACAGTTCAATATTGGCCTAGCTCTGTGGCTCAGTTAAGGGTTTTGTCAATGTTACGTATTTCACAAAAAGCTGCTCATATTATCAACTTTTAAAGATTCAAAATATGTATGCAGTAAACTGCCCTGAGATTTGTCTTCCCACATTGAGACACAAAGGAAACCATGGAACCTGTTCAAAGGAAAACATCAAACTCCAACACACAAAAATGACACACAGTGACTCGGGTTCAATTCTGCCGCCGACTGTAAGGAGTTTGTACGTGATGGTGTGGGCTTCCTCCAGCCACTCTGATTGCCTCCCATGTTCCAAGGACATATTAAAGGGTAAGAATTAGTAAATTGCAACGTTGGCAGTGGAAGCATGGTGACATTTGTGGACTGCCCCCAGCACACGGAGTCATAGAAAAGTACAGCACAGAAACAGGTTCTTCAGCCCATCTAGTCCATGCTGAAACTTTTTGATCTGCCTACTCCCATCAACCTGCACCACAAGCATAGCCTTGCATACCCTTACTATCCATGTATATATCCAAACTTCGCTGAAACATTAAAATTGAGCCTGCATACACCACTTGCGCCGGCAGT
The DNA here is from genome assembly GCF_030028105.1 of Mobula birostris. Taxonomy (NCBI): domain Eukaryota; kingdom Metazoa; phylum Chordata; class Chondrichthyes; order Myliobatiformes; family Myliobatidae; genus Mobula; species Mobula birostris. Next base: position 140,885,731 of record NC_092370.1, read on the forward strand.
TCATTCCACACCCTCATGACCCTCTGAGTGAACCAGTTTCTCCACATGTTCCCCTTAAACTTCTCACCTTTCATCCTTAACCCATGACTTTGGATTGTGTTGGTTATTGACTCAATTGAGACATTCCACTGTAAGTTTTAATGTACATGGGACAAATAAAGTTAAAGCTTTAAATCTTTAAAACAAAAGGATGAAGGTGGGTTTCCAGGGGGAATACTGAGTGATAATGTTTATCCAGGATCCATGCATATACGTACAATAGCCAGAGTTTTGTTGACACGAGAATGAGAGAGCGTCCCCCATGCAAATGCAAATTCTGCTACCTGGATCACTTGTGGTGTAATCCTGATAGATGTATATAAGGTCATAAGGAGCGGAGACAAGGCAAAAGCATGTAATCTTTCCCCCAAGTTTTGAAAACAAGAGGGCATAAATTGAAGATCAGGGATGAGAGGTTGAAAGGATGCATCAGGAGCAGCTTCTCCACTCAAAAGCTGGTGAGTATTTGGAATGAGCTGCCAGAAATAGTGGTTGAGGCAGGCACATTAGCAGTGATTAAAAGCTATCTCAGTAAGTACATGAATAGCGGCGGTTTCAAGGGCTATACAGAAAGATGAGACTAACTCTCTGGAAGAACTGGGCCAAAGTTTTCAATGTGAGACTCTCGGACTTTATAACTCTATTGGTGTTGTGCTACCTTAGCAGGTCTGCAGATTATTCATTATGCGTGACATTACCAGTTTACGATGGCGCTAGAGCGAAAGAATTACAAAACAAAGAAAACTACTAAATACCTTATGAATAACACTTCATTAATAACGATCACCACTAACAATGGAGAGGCAAGGTGAGAGGAGGCGGAGGCAAGCAGAGGCGAGAGTGAGGAAAGTCCCGATGTCCGATCGATTTAAGGCCAGGCTGCATTGCAAAGGTCAGGTACAGGCTGAATCATGGCGGAAAGGTCCAGGACCACTGTGGACCGAAAGCAAGGAACGATCTGATGTTTGGTTGACTTGAGCACCGAGCCAGACCGAAAAAGTCAGGGTGTCGGTACCAGAGGTGAGGGACGGGCTGTTTCTGCCTGGTTCTGCTCGCTGCTCCATGATGTTTACTCAGCTCTGTGCTGAACTGATGCTGTGGCCTGCTCTGTCTGCAGTAACGGCTGGTTTTGTGTCTTCTGTGAAACTTCAGTTCTGAGTGCTATTTGCTTAATTTTATTGTTTACACAATGCTTTTCTCTCTGCGCACTGGATGGTGGCGGTCTTTGTTTTAATGGATCCTTTTGGGATTCCTTTGTTTTGTGCTGCCTGTAAGGAGACGAATTTCAAAGGTTATATAGTACATACATATTTTGATAATTAATGTACTTTGAACTTTGCTGCACATCCCGACTAGTATGGTCTATTGCTGACATTTGTGAAGCAGGACGCTGAGCGGAAAAAGGAAAGTAAGGATAGCAAAGGATGTGGAGTGTGATGTTGGGGGGTGGGGTGGGAGCAGGAGGTGGAGATGATTTGGAAGGAGGGCTCTAACAAAAAAAGTGTGTTCTTTACCCAAATTCCACATGAACAAATAATTCATGAACAAACCAGTAACACTTGCAGATCTCAGTAATGACATCACCGTGGGTCTGCTTTCTTTGCTGATGTTTCAGGTCCACTACTGGTTCCGGCTGGGTTGTGCATACTTCAACAAACTGTGTGAAATACAAGGAAACAAATGCTTGTTTAATGGAGTAGGACAGCGTAAAGTAATTAATCAAGAGTCCTTCCTCGGGATGTTTCCACTGGTATTAAACTTGCTGCTAATCTTCAAGACCAAATGTATCTTGTTGCAGATAATTGACTGACTTGGAATTCGTCCCAGGTGATAGACCAATATTCCCAATGAATCTAAATCTCCTCAGGCACACTTTTTATCACGTTCGACTAATCAGTTCCACTATATGAAAGCACCCGTATACCTCAAGGCTTCTGCGTTTGCTTTCTTTACAACAATGTGTCCATGACCGGCGGCTCTCTACATGCTTTCAGTCAAAGTTCAGGCAAAACTTAGTTTCTCTGTCATTTCTGCCCTTATTCATTCTCACTTTAGACTTAATTTTGAGTTGACTAGTTTACAGTTTGGTCTTGGAGGAGAAAAAAACCTGAGCTCAAGATACATACTTCTACTTTAGAGTAGGAAAATTCAGATTGACACTGCCTGTAGATAATAAATCCGTAAGTTCTTTCCACAACTCTTTATTTAATCTACCTTTTTGCATAAATGTAAGTTCTGACAACACCAGAGCTTACATTCTGCACGTCATCATCTACTAGAATAATTGTGTTCACATTATATATAGTGTTGAGAGAGTATGACAAAGCTGCTGTGCATTTAATGTTAAAATAATATGAGTGATCTTGTGTGTGTATATAAAAATAATATTTAATTAAGCATTCTTGTTTATTTCAATAATTAATTTTGGGCTACCTGTATAAATATGTTATTTGCATATACCATCACACTACCAAGTGATACGTCGGTGCCTCGCTTTAAGTAAAGGTAAAGTTACACCTGCACTTCTGACTACCATGTCTTCTTTGAATTAATTTAATGTTTTGAAGTTAAAAAATATAACAATGGCAATGAGGATGGAATGAGAAACTGGTTCAGCTGTTTCAGTCGTTCCACAAAATGAGTTTGGCATTTCAAAGATGCTGAACTGAAGCCTGCAGATATCCAACTCAGAACTTATACTGGAGAAAAGGAAACTCTTGTGGGAATGACATCCATAGCTGGGAAATACAACTAACAAGCTACATGGAGCCTGTATGTGGCAAAAACAGAAGGACCAGCATTGTGAGGACATGATTGGCTGCGATAACTACAATTTGATTGGAGGTCCATCCACAATTAGAATGCTACACCTCCTGCAATGAGACCAACTGAAAGCAAATTAAGAAAGGCACTGCAGGATGCCATGATTGTCTCCATGCTGGGCACCATGAACCATTGCCCAGCCTCTGTGCCTCTGGTTGGAAAGTATCTTGGACCAAGAAAGGATCATGTGGCTCAGAGGAAGTGTGAAAGTGGTGAAAGCAGGGGTCTGACTACAACAGTTTTTGTAGGCAACATACCTGAGAAAGCTTCTGATCTCTTAATCAGGCAGTTACTTGTGAAAAGTGATTTGGTATTTAGCTGGAAGAGAATTCAACGGGATTCAGGAAAGTTGCAAGATTTACTGCCACGATGAAGCCAGACTCAGGTTGGAGGAGGAACACCTTATATTCTGTCTAGGTAGCCTCCAACCTGATAGCATGAACATTGATTTCCCAAGCTTCTGGTAATAACACCCACCATCCCCCTTCAGCATTCTCCATTCCTATTTCCCTCTCTCACCTTATCTCCTTACCTGCCCATCACCTCCTTCCCTTTCTTTCATGGTCATCTACCCTCTCCATCCAGATTCCCCCTTCTCCAGCCCGTTATCTCTTTCATCAATTGACTTCCAAGCTCTTTACTTCACCCCTCCCCCTTTCCTGGTTTCACCTATCATCTACTACTTTGTACTTCCTCCTTTTCCCCCACCTTCTTACTCTGACTTCCCATCATTTTTCTCCAGTCCTAATGAAGGGTCTTGGTCCCAAACGTTGATTGTTTATTCTTTTCCATAGATACTGCCTAGTCTGCTGAGCTTCTCCATCATTTTGTGTGTGTTGCTAGAAGCATGTATATTACTATATAACAAATTTTTAAAATATATTTTGGTAACTATTTCAATATAATTGGTTTCTTTTCTAATCCTATGTATTTTATTTTATATATTTAAATACATTATTCTGAGAAGGGGTCAATTGGGTTCACCAGTCCATGGCTTAAAAATGGTTAAGAATTTCTGATCAACACCGTGCTGCCTTCATCGCGAAGTTTAACAGGCTGCTAAGTATATGCACACTGCTCTATTGTTTCAAAACACAGTGCAACGTACTGTACATCTGGCAACATAATATGAGTTTCGCATTTGCACAATGTAATGTTATATATGTTACCTTACAAGTAACTTTACTCATAAGTGAAAGAGTCTGGGATATTCGATTAATAAACAGTTGATAATTTGTTGACTAACTTATCAAGTGTCTTATGAGGAACCATTCATTGTCAAAATATTTTACAGAACTCTGGACGTTTTTTCAACATTTTGGCAGGAGTTCATGCTTCTTACCTCCACCATACACATTAAAAAAAAACTTTCACAAAAAGTTGTTGTTCTTAAGTGTTAATTAGAGAAAAATGAAACTCTAATTTCTGTTCATTTTCACAGTTCAGACACATGAAAATGCTTGTTAAACCAACCACTGCATGTGGCCATGGAATGGCAATTGACAAAGTTGACTGGTGATTCAGTTTGAGTGTAAGTTACTTCACAAAAGAACTAATTCACCTCAGGACAAAATTCTCATATGCAATTCATCCTAACTACCCGTCTTTCGATCCAACAAAGCTTCAAATTACTTTTACCCCTGAAGGGATTAAAAGAGCAAAGGTCTTCAACAATTTCACAGATCTCCACATAGAAGGGGATCAGAGGAAAATAATGGGTTTCACAACCAAAAACCAATTAGTGTAACATCATTAATTAAATACAGCACATTGAATGTCTGATTAAGGAGACAGAATTTTAGTTCATAAATGATATTTCCCTTTATATAAGGTACCACATCCTTTGATCAACATGACAGATCCTAATTCAAATATATATTTGGGTCTCATTATCTTTTCCTTGTGGTGACAGGTTGACAGGAACAAAGAGAACTCAAACACTAGAACTATACTTGAAGAGCTGTAGCAGCCCTTTAAGGATAACATTTATTTTTGAGTTCAATAAAAGCTTTGCTAAACATCAGGCAAAGTTAAATTGGTGGAATAGAATCATCTCAGGAACATTGATACAGAGTCTTAAAGCACAATGGTTGGAAAGTGTATGGTTATGCACTTTGGCAGAAAAAATAAACGGGCAGACTATTATTTAAATGGGGAAAGAATTCAAAGTTCAGAGATGCAACAGGACTTGGGAGTCCTCATACAGGATACCCTTAAAGTTAACCTCCAGGTTGAGTCAGTAGTGAAGAAGGCGAATGCAATGTTAGCATTCATTTCTAGAGGAATAGAGTATAGGAGCAGGGATGTGATGTTAAGGCTCTATAAGGCGCTGGTGAGACCTCACTTGGAGTACTGTGGGCAGTTTTGGTCTCCTTATTTAAGAAAGGATGTGTTGACGTTGGAGAGGGTACAGAGAAGATTCACTAGAATGATTCCGGGAATGAGAGGGTTAACATATGAGGAACGTTTGTCCGCTCTTGGACTGTATTCCTTGGAGATTAGAAGAATGAGGGGAGACCTCATAGAAACATTTTGAATGTTGAAAGGCATGGACAGAGTGGATGTGGCAAAGTTGTTTCCCGTGATGTGGGAGTCTAGTACGAGAGGGCATGACTTAAGAATTGAAGGGCACCCATTCAGAACAGAAATGCGAAGAAATTTTTTTAGTCAGAGGGTGGTGAATCTATGGAATTTGTTGCCACGGGCAGTAGTGGAGGCCAAGTCGTTGGGTGTATTTAAGACAGAGATTGATAGGTATCTGAGTAGCCAGGGCATTAAAGGTTATGGTGAGAAGGTGTGGGAGTGAGACTAAATGGGAGAATGGATCAGCTCATGATAAAATGGAGGAGCAGACTCGATGGGTTGAATGGCCGACTTCTGCTTCTTTGTCTTATTGTCTTGTGGTCTTAAATAATCAAGGGCTGGGTTACGTCAATGTGGTGTGGAGTTTCGGACAGGATATCTAAAATCTTAGGTTTCTCTGTATGGCATGAAGATGTTTTACAGAGCTGTGTTCCTCAACCATTGAAATGATTATTTTTTTGTTGCTTTTACATGTACATCTCAGAAATGTGATAAGAAATATCAAGCGACAAGGTGATGTAGTGGTTAGCACAATGCTTTATGGTACTGGTGACCCAGGTTCAATTTGCTCACATTGAACTACCTGTAAGGAGGTTGTACGTTCTCCCTGTGATCGCATAGGGTTGCTCTGGGTGCTCAGCTTTCTTCCCGCAGTCCAAAGACACACTGGTTGGTAGGTTAATTGGTCATTGTAAATTGTCCCGTAGTTAGGCTCGGGTTAAGTCAGGATTGCTTTGTGGCGTGACACAAAGGGCCAGAAGGGCTGACTCTGTGCTGTATCGCAATAAAATTTTTAAAAAATTGAACAAAATGAACTTCTAATTTGGTCGTCTATCCCTGCGAAGCATGCACTCCAGCATATACCACGTATATGGCACAGAGAACACGCGCAAAGTTTTATTTATTGAGACATAGAGCAGAATAGGCTCTTTTGGCCCTTTGAGCCGTGCCGACCAACAATCCCCCGAGCCTAATCATGAGACAATTTTCAAGTTGCATCATCTGTCATACAACACTCATATGCACCATTTGAAGCAGAAATTAGATCATGTGTTCTGCTCTGGAAGTTTCATTGGTCTCTCACAGAGAGCCATGTTTTCAGGGCACCTCTTTAGATATCATATTCTGTAAAGACTTGCCCAGCGACTTCTGCACTGTGTTGCAGTGACTTTTGGAGGTAATCCAAAGATCTAGGAGGCTGTGATAAACTGCACCAGTTCCACTTTGTTGCAGGATCAAACAAAAATGCCAAATCCTTACAGATTTGCTCACATTGAACAAAGCAATCTCCTCAGAAAATGTGAAATAAATGGAGAAAATGCTGGAAGTATTCAGCAGGTCAAATAGTAATGTTTAACATCAATCACCTTTCAGCAGAATCAGACAAGAGTAGGTTAACAATAGATGTTTTAAGAACCAGGTAATGGTGCTCCATTTATCTAAAACATTCCTCTAAACTCAATCTTTCTTACTTACTGCCTGTTATGCTACATGTGGTTTAGCAACTAAGCCCGGCAGAACCATTTCCACTGACAGGAAAAGAGGCAAAGCTGGGTTATTGTCACCATTTCTTCTCCTTGCCTGTCTATCATTCTGCCTGATGTCCCTCGCCCTTCTCTTTCTCTCATGGTCCACTCTCCTCTCCTATCAGATTCCTTCTTTTTCAGCTCTTTACATTTTCCACCTATCACCTCCCAGCTTCACTCTATCCCCCTTCCCAGACCTACCTGCTTTCACTCATCACCTTCCAGCTTGTACTCCTTCCCCTCCCTCCCCCCCACCCTCTTACTCCAGCTTCTTTCTCCTTCCTTTCCAACCCCGAAGAAGGGTCTTGACTGGAAACCCCACTTGTTTTTTCATTTCCAGGGATGCTGCCTGACCTGCTGAGTTCCTCCAGCATTTTGGGTGTGTTACTCTGGATTTCCAGCACCTGCAAGAATCTCTTGTGCTTATTGTACCTTCTTGTTCTATTTGTTGGAAATTAATGATATTGCTGCCACAGATTTTTATCTACTTGGTTAAAATTTAATTTCCAACATTCCGATTCCCCTTCTGTTTTACACTTGATTTTCAAGCTACAGTTTTGTGCTGCTGGTCAAAAATTTTTACTTCAATATTTATTCACCCAACATTTCCATCCTGCCGGACTACCTTTGGGATTTTCTTTCTAAGGTGAGAGGAGCATTTGATCTACTTTGTTAAAACGATAATCTTCTGCTTTCCCATATGAAATGAACAATTAGGAAAAGAAAAGAGGGCTTCAGGTTCTTTTCCAGGAGAGAAATGTTGCTCAGGTCCGGAGGTGAAAAGGGTAATCAGCACATGTGAAAAACAGCTGCTTTTAGGGTGAAAATGTTAAGTCAAAGCACCAGTCCTGTGATTTCAGCCGCTCTGGAAAATATAGGCATATTTGTCTGAAATTAATAATTAAATTCCTATCCTGGAGCATTATTCAGTAAGAATTCTTATCCTTTCTCATGACACTTAGTAAAGCAGTCACTAGAAAAGTAGACATTAGTGGGCTTTTTGTTTTAACGAATCCTTGAAATTAGCGGAAACGGTGGGGGGGAGGGCATCGCATTAATAGCTCATTGTTTAAGTCCTTTTTATATTATTTTACACTACTGTCACAGTAGCTTTTTATAATACATTTCATATTCAAATATTTCTCTATATTTCCTCAGCTTTTTTTCTGTACTTTAAACTTATCCTTATACCTTCTTATTAATATGTTTGAAATACAAAGTAAATCTATTATCAAAGTAAGCATATATCATCATATACTACCTTGAGAATCATTTTCTTGCAGGCATTCACAGCACAACCGTGGAATACAAACAGAATCAATGAAAAACTACACACACACAAAGATTGGCAAACAACAACTTGCAAACAAACCAATGTGCAAAGGAACAGAAACTGTAAATAATAAAGGAATAAGTAAATAAATAAATAGATATATACATAAATGTGAGTAAATCTGCAGATGGTAGAAATCCAAAGCAACACAAACAAAATGCTGGAGGAACTCAATGGGTCAGGCAGAGTATGGAAAAGAGTAGACAATTGATGTTTCGGGTCAAGGCCTTTCTTCAGGACTGAGAAGGAAGTGGGAAGATATCAGAATAAAAAGGTGCGGGGAGGGAAAGGAGGCTAGCTGGAAGGTGAAAGGTGAAGCCAGGTGAGTGGGAAAGATCAAGGGCAGGACTAGAAGGAATCTGATAGGAAAGGAGAGTGGACCATAGGAGGAAAGGAGGAGGTGACCTTGGGAGAAGTAATTGGCAGGTGAAAAGAGGTAAAAGGTCAGAGTAGGGAATAGAGGAAGGGGGAGTTGAATTTGTTTACTGGAAGGAGAAATTGATTTTCATGCCACCTGGTTTGAGGCTACCCAGACAGAATATAAGGTGTTGCTCCTCCCTGAGAGTGGCCTCATCTAGGCACAAGAGGAGACCATGGGCTGACACGGCGGAATGGGAAATAAAATCCCTAGCCACCGGGAAGTCCCCGTTGTGGTGGATGGAGCGGAGGTCCCTCAATTAATGAGGGGGCTCACCAGTGTTGAGGAGGTCTTCTTGCGAGCAGCAGACACAATACATAGAACTGAGAACCGGAGTTGCAGAGTCCTTGAAAGTGAGTCCATAGGTTGTGGAATCAGCTTGGAGTTGAAGTATGGGGTGGCAAAATATCTCTGAATATAGCAATGGTCCCAGCGTTTACCCAAAGCTTGTGGAGAACCAGTTGGGGTCCATTGACACACATTTTAAAAATCTGACTTTAATGGTTAATCACTTACATCCAGGTTTTGAGTCAGTTATACATGGCATGATTTAAACTTGATGAAGAGGCCAAATGGAAGATAGCAATTGGAGAAGCTGAGAGTTGGGAAGAAAAGGCAAAAGGTTCAGTGTGTATTTGAGACAGGCAGTCGCTGTTTAGCTTTTCAGTGACATTCTTTGATGAGGGACCAGGAAATTTGAGGATCGGGAGTAAGAAAAAATTAGAGATTCCATGATCAGCCTTATTTGTCACATGTGCATTGGAATGTACAGTGAAATGCATCGTTTGTGTCAAATCGAATCAGGGATTGTGCTGAACAAGAGTCACCACACTTCCAGTGGCCTCATAGCATGCAGGAAGTGAAGCGAGGTCGCTGGCACTATAATAGTGTTATGCTAACCACTAAGCAGCCCCTAAGAGCAGCAGATAAATTATTTGTTATCGGTGGAGCTTGCTGTCAGAAAATGTAGAGGAGGCTTGGCCCAAAAGCAGAGCAGCAGAGACAATCAGCGATGAACTATTACTGTAATCATTCAACAATGAGATAGAAACAAATGGGAAGTCACCCCTGTTATGTGGGTGGAGTCTGAGGGGTTCTTGCCTGTGTCTGAAAGGATTCTTCCCCACCCCCACCATCACCACCACCAACAGTGCAGGTCCTCAAAAGCCCAGGATAATCTGATGGGTCTGGTAGAACTCCTCAATGAGCACTAAATCCAACATGTAACTGGACGGCACCCTAAACCTCTTGTCTGGGCCATACCCTTATTATTTAACCAGGTACTGCACGCCCCATCTACGATGATGTGAATCCATCAACAGCTCGTGAACCGTATACACTGGAGCACCTTCCACCATACTGGGTTCCAGAGGTGCAGATTCAGGTGGGTTGAATGGACCATGGACAACAGGCTTGAGGCAGGACACGTGGAAGGAAGGTGTGATCCTGACGGATTTGGTAGCTGTAGATGGTAAGTAACTGGAATGATGTGATGGGTAATCTTGAAGGGACCAATGAACCGGGAAGAGAGGTTGCAGGAGTCATTGTGCAGGGGCAGATCTCATATGGACAGCCAGACATGGTCCCCAGGCTGAAATAGTCTAGCTGTGTGCGACAGTGGTAGGCTTGGAGGCAGTAGATATAGTTGGTAGTTGAGATGACCCTGCATGCCATCTTCCAAACATTCCAATAGCAGTTAACAAGGGCCCTGGCAGACAGGTCCTCGAACATTGGCTCCTCCCTGGTGATTAATGTGGGGGGGGGGGGAGGAAGATATGAAGCACTTCAAAGTGTGACATACCTGTGGCAGAGGTGTGCGGATTGTGTGCAGAGCAGATATTTCTTCTATATCGAAGGGTTAGAGGAGGCGAAGCATCGCAGAGACTTCTCCACTTGATGATTGGCTCTTTCTGACTGGCTATTGGTCTGCGGATGGTAGCCAAAGGACAAACTCACCGAGGTGCGGAGAAGGAAAGAGAAGGCTCAATAGAAGCGGGAGATGAATTGTGGGCACCAGTCTGACATAATGTCCTATGCCAAGTCCTAAAAGCTGATTACATATTGGAGATACAAGTCCACCATCTCAGTGGCTGATGGAAGTTTGGGGAGGAAAATGATGAGGGCCACCATGGAGAACTGGTCCACCACTGTCATGATCCTAGTGGCCCCAACAGAGGGCAACACACCCATAAGAGACCATAAAATCTAGGAACAGAATTTGACCATTCAGCCCATCGAGTGCTCCGCCATTCCATCACAGCTGATCCCAGATCCCACTCAACCCCATACACCTGCCTTCGCACCATATCCTTTGATTCCCTGACCTATCAGGAAACTATCAACTTCCACCTTAAGTATATCCACAGATTTGTTCCCCATTGTAGTCTGTGGCAGAGAATTCCACAGATTCATTGCTCTCTAGCTAAAATAAATCTTCTTTACCTCTGTTCTAAAAGGTTGCTACTCAATTTTGAGTCAGTGCCATCTACTTCTGGACACCCCCACCATAGGAAACATCCTCTCCACACCCACCCTATCTAGTCCTTTCAACATTTGGTAGGTTTCAAGAAGATCCTCCATGCATTCTTCTAAATTCTAGTGAGTACAGGCCCAAAGCTGCCAAATATTGCTCATCTGAACTCCTTCATTCTTGGAATCATCCTCATGCGCCTCCTCTGAACCGTTTCCAATGACAACACATCCTTTCTGAGATATGGGGCCCAAAACTGTTGACAATATTCCAAGTGCAGTCTGACTAGTGTCTTATAAAGGCTCAGAATTATCTCCTTGATTCTATTCCCCTTGAAATAAATCCCAACATTGCATTTGCCTTCTTTATCACAGACTCAACCTGCAAATTAACCTGGGAGACATGCACAAGGACTCCTAAGTCCCACTGCACCTCTGTTGTTTGAACCTTCTCCTCACTTAGAATATATCTGCATTATTGTTCCTTTTACCAAAATATATTATCGTACATTTCCCAACACTATTCAATCTGCCACTTTTTTGCCCATTCTTCCAACTTGTCTAAGTTCTGCTGCAAACACATTGCTTCCTCAGGACAACCTACCCCTCCACCTATCTTCGTATCATTTGCAAACTTTGCCACAAAGCCATCAATTCCATTATTCAAATTATTGACAAACAATGTGAAAAGTAGCGGTCCCAATACTGACCTCTGAGTAACACCACCAGTCACTGGCAGCCAACCAGAAAAGGCCCCTTTTATTCCCACTTGCTGCATCCTGCCGGTCAGCCATTCAGCTATATATGTCAGTATCTTTCCTGTAACACCTCAGGATTTGATCTTGTTAAGCAGCCTTATGTTTGGCACCTGATCAAATGTCTTCTGAAAATCCAAGTAAATGACATCCACTGCCTCTCCTTTGTCCACCCTGCTTGTTACATCCTCGAAGAACTCTTAACAGATTTGTCAGGCAAGGTTTCTCTATACAGAAACTTTGCTGACTTTGACCTATTTCATCATTAGTCTCCAATTACTCCAAAACCTCATCCTTAATAATAGATTCCAACACTTTCCCAACCACTGAGTTTAGGCTACTAGCCTACAATTTCCACTCTTTTGCCTTCCTCCCTTCTTAAAGAGTGGAGTGACATTTGCAATCTTCCTGTCCTCCGTGACCACGCCAGAGTTAAGTGATTCTTGAAAGATCATGATCAATGCATCTGTTATCTCTTCAGCAACCTCTCTCAAGGCTTTGGGATGTAGTTCATTTGGTCCACCTTAAGACCTTTGAGTTTGCCAAGTGCTTTTTTCTTTGAAATAGCAATGGCACTCATTCCTGCTCCCTGACACTCACGGGACTCTGGAACACTGCTAGTGTCTTCCACAGAGAAGACTGATGCAAAGTACCCACTAAGTTCATCTGCCATTTCTTTGTCGCCCATTACTACCTCACAAACATCATTTTCCAGTTGTCCAATATTAATTCACCTCCCTTTTACTCTTTATATAACTGAAAAAAACTGTGATGAAATCCAAGGTGATGTGGGACCATCAGTGTTGAGCGATTGGAGCCACTGGAGCTTAGAAGCTGGCTGCTGGTGTAGTTGTATCTACACCATCCTTCAGGGTGAGTGGTCCCAACTTCAAATCCAGCTGGCTCCTGCACGCTTTCCACCCGTGTTGGGTTGATCCTCGAGCTAGCAGCCTGGTCTCATTAGAAAACAGACAAGTGCTAAAGAAACAGCAAGATTGCCGTCTGATGTGCCACTAGGAGCAGAAAGGTGCAAAATCACGAGCCCAGAGGGCTGCTGGTTGGAGGAAATGTACTAGGCATATTGAGGGCAGGGTGAGATGAACTGATGTATCTCTGCTGGAGGGGGTGAGGAGTGAGCCCACTTGAGCCCACACGGCTGCTGGCATGTTCATGTGGTTGTCAGGAATGATGGACTAGTACTGGAGAGCTGGTGGATCTGGTTCTCAAGGTCCCAGATGAGCAGAGTGAGGATCTAAGGATCTTGGACTGAGGGTCAATCTCTATTTCAGCTGTGTTGAACAGTTGTGACAGGGTGTCCACCTTGTCCTTGGAACTGGGTTATTAAGAGATGGTGAAGTTACATTGCTGGAAGAACAGGATCCAGTGAGCCTGACATGGGTTGAGTTGGTGGGTCTGTTGAATGGATATTGGGCTCTGATGGTTAGCCCAGATTAGAAAGGGCTCAATGTTTCCTATCACCAATGTCGCCATTCCTCCAAGGCCCATTTAATGGTGAGTAGCTCCCTGTCTCCTACTCCATAATGGTGCTGTGTAGGATAAACTTGCACAAGAAGAAGACACAAGCTTGTGTCTGTTTGGTCCTCGCAAGGAAAGGATGATCCCAGTGTGCAGGTCAGATGTGTCTACCTCTGCCACAAAAGGTCTGGAGGGGTTCAGATGGAAGAGAATGGGGCAGTGGTAAAGCATCTTTTGAGCTCCTTGGAAGTGTGTTCTGTGGCAGCAGAACAGATTGTTCATAAAGTACATATGTTAATTGGTGAGGGGAGTGAAAGGAGCATCAATTTGGTTGCAGTTTCTGATGAAACGGTGGTAGAAGTTGGAGAAGCCCAAGAAGCACTCTAACTTTTTGAGGGAGTACAGCCAGGGCTATTCAACAATGGCATGCACTTTATCTGGGACTATGGTTATGCTGTGGGTGAAAGGATATCACCCAGGAAGGAATTGACTGGTATGTGGAACTGGCATTTCTGTAAATTGCAGTACAGTTGGTTTCTGAGGAGAAATTGAAGGACTGAATGGACATGATAGAGATGGTCCTTGGAGAAGATGAGGGGAGATAGACAAACACATACTTGTGTAGAATGTCTTGCAGGATCTCATTAATGAAGGTTTGGAACATGGCTGGACTGTTAGAAAGTCTCAAAGGTATCACCAAGTATTTGTACTGGCCAGTGTGTGTTATGAACACTGTCTTCCACTCATCCCCCTGGCGGATGTGGATCAAGTTGTATGTGTTCTATACATCCAGTTTGATGGAGACTGGGCACCGTGGAGAGTTTTGCAGGCGTTACCCATCCAGTGGAGAGGGTAGTGTTTCTTAATGGTGGTTTTGTTAAGTCCGCAGTAGTCAATGCAGGGTAAAAAAAAAAAAAAAATCTTTCTTTTTGATAAAGAAGAATGTTGCCCCAGCTGGGGAATGGGGTGGTCAAATGAAACTGTGCTGTAGTCGTTCAGTAATGTAGTCATCGATTGCTTGGGTCTCAGAAGGGGAGAGGGAGAACAGATAAACTCGGGGAAGGGTGGTGCCCAGCAGATCGATCATGCAGATGTATGGTCTGTTAGGTGGCAGGGTACTGAAGGCAATGGTTAAATTATGGTACTCAGCAGTTTTTAATGAATTGCAGGCTCTTCTACTTATTGAGGGAGCTGACTGCAGTTGTCATTATTGCTGTTAACGCTGTTCCCTGTGCTGGTGCTGGAGAGGCACTGCAGGAGCTCTAAGGTGCAATTTGCATCCTCAAGGCCACTCACCCTGATGGTGTCTTCATTGCTGCTGATCACGTCAACCACGCCAACTTAAAAACAGTCCTGACAAAGTTCTACCTCTATATTACCATATAACCATATAACAATTACAGCACAGAAACAGGCCATCTCGGCCCTTCTAGTCCATGCCAAACTCTTACTCTCACCTAGTCCCACTGACCTGCACTCAGCCCATAACCCTCCATTCCTTTCCTGTCTATATAGCTATCCAATTTAACTTCAAACAACAACATCGAACCTGCCTCAACCACTTCTGCTGGAAGCTCGTTCCACACAGCTCTGAGTAAAGAAGTTCCCCCTCATGTTACCCCTAAAATGTTGCCCCCTAACTCTCAACTCATGTCCTCTTGTTTGAATCTCCCCCACTTTCAATGGAAAAAGCCTATCCACATCAACTCTATCTATCCCCCTCATAATTTTAAATACCTCTATCAAGTCCCCCCTCAACCTTCTACGTTCCAAAGAATAAAGACCCAACTTGTTCAACCTTTCTCTGTAACTTAGGTGATGAAACCCAGGTAACATTCTAGTAAATCTTCTCTGTACTCGCTCTATTTTGTTGACATCTTTCCTATAATTTGGTGACCAAAACTGTACACAATACTCCAAATTTGGCCTCACCAATGCCTTGTACAATTTCAACATTACATCCCAACTCCTATACTCAATGCTCTGATTTATAAAGGCCAGTAGACCAAAAGCTTTCTTCACCACCCTATCCACATGAGATTCCACCTTCAGGGAACTATGCACCATTATTCCTAGATCCCTCTGCTCTACTGCATTCTTCAATGCCCTATTTACCATGTATGTCCTATTTTGGTATTAGTCCTACCAAAATGTAACACCTCACAGTTATCAGCATTAAACGCCATCTGCCATTTTTCAGCCCACTCTTCTAACCGGCCTAAATCTCTCTGCAAGCTTTGAAAACCTATTTCATTATCCACAACTCCACCTATCTGCATACTTACTCATCCAATTTACCACCCCATCATCCAGATCATTAATGTATATGACAAATAACATTGGACCCAGTACAGACCCCTGAGGCACACCACTAGTCACTGACCTCCAATCTTGCAAACAGTTATCCACCACCACTCTCTGGCGTCTCCCATCCAGCTACTGCTAAATCCATTTTACTACTTCAATATTAATACCTAACGATTGAACCTTCCTAACCAACCTTCTGTGTGGGACCTTGTCAAAGGCCTTACTGAAGTCCATGTAGACAACATCCACCGCTTTACTCTTGTCAACTTTCCTAGTAACCTCTTCAAAAAATTCAAGAAGATTTGTCAAACATGACCTTCCACGCACAAATCCATGTTGACGGTTCCTAATCAGACCCTGTCTATGCAGATAATTATATATACTATCCCTAAGAATACTTCCCATCAATTTACCCACCACTGACGTCAAACTCACAGGCCACTATTGCTAGGTTTACTCTTAGAACCTTTTTTAAACAATAGAACAACATGAGCAATACGCCAATCCTCCAACACCATTCACGTTTCTAATGACATCTGGAATATTTCTGTCAGAGCCTCTGCTATTCCCACATTAACTTCCCTCAATGTCCTAGGGAATATCCTGTCAGGACCCAGAGACTTATCCACTTTTGTATTCCGTAAAAGCTCCAGTATTTCCTCTTCTTTAATCATCATAGTTTCCATAACTTCCCTACCTGTTTCTCTTATCTTACTCAATTCAATCTCCTTCTCCTTAGTGAATACTGAAGAAAAGAAGTTGTTCAGAATCTCCCCCATCTCTTTTGATTCCACACATAGCTGTCCACTCTGATTCTCTAAGGGACCAATTTTATCCCTCACTATCCTTTTGCTGTTAATATAATGGTAGAAACCCTTGGGATTTATTTTCATCTTACTTGCCAAAGCAACCTCATATCAACTTTTAGCTTTTCTAATTTCTTTCTTAAGATTCTTTTTACATTCTTTATATTCCCCAGCATCTCATATTCTCCATGCTGCCTATATTTATTGTAGATATCTCTCTTTTTACGAACCAAGTTTCCAATATCCCTTGAAAACCATGGCTCACTCAAACTTTTAACCTTTCCTTTCATCCTAACAGGAACATAAAAATCCTGTACCCTCAAAATTTCACCTTTAAATGACTGCCATTTCTCTATTATATTCTTCCCATAAAACAAATTGTTCCAATCCACTCCTTCTAAATCCTTTCGCATCTCCTTAGAGTTAGCCTTTCTCCAATCAAAAATCTCAACCCTGGGTCCAGATCTACCCTTCTCCATAATTATATTGAAACTAATAGCATTGTGATCACTGGACCCGAAGTGCTCCCCAAAACAAACCTCTGTCACATGACCTATCTCATTCTCTAACAGGAGATCCAACACTGCCCCTTCTCTAGTTGGTACCTCTATGTATTGCTGCAAAAAACTATCCTGCACACATTTTACAAACTCCAAACCATCCAGCCCTTTTACATTATGGGCTTCCCAGTCTATGTGTGGAAAATCCACAATCACAACCTTGTGCTTACTACAAGTTTCTGCTATCTCCTTACAAATTTGCTCTTCCAATTCTTGCTTCCCATTTGGTGGTCTATAATACACCCCCATAATAGTTACTGCACCTTTCCCATTCCTCAATTCCACCCAAATAGCTTCCCTAGACGAGCCCTCTAATCTATCCTGCCAGAGCACCGCTGTAATATTTTCTCTGACAAGCAATGCAACACCTTCCCCTCTTGCCCCTCTCATTCTATCACACCTGAAGCAATTAAATCCAGGAACATTTAGTTGCCAATCACACCCCTCCTGTAACCATGTTTCACTAACAGCTACCACATCATACTTCCAGGTATCAATCCATGCTTTAAGCTCTGCCACCTTTCTTATAATGCTCCTAGCATTAAAATAAATGCATTTAAGAAATTTTCCACCTCTTACTCTCTGTTTATCTCTAACGGTGCAAACAACTTTACTATTTTCTTTTTCTTCATTCTTCCCTACATCTGTTCCTATACTCCGGTTCCCCTCCCCCCTCATATCTAGTTTAAATTCACCGGAGCCTCTCTAGAATATTTGTCCCCCTCCAGTTCAGATGTAGACCGTCCTGTCCGAACAGGTCCCTCCTTCCCTGGAAAACTGCCCAATTATCTATAAATCTGAAGCCCTCCCTCCTGCACCATGTCTTCAGCCACGTGTTGATCTGCGCTATCTTACTATTTCTAAACCCGCCTCCACGTGGCACTGGTAGCAATCCTGAGAATGCTATCCTGGAGGTCCTGTCCTTTAACTTGGCGCCTAACTCCCTAAACTCTCCTTTCAGGACCTCCTCACTCTTCCTGCCCACGTCATTGGTCCCTACATGGACCACGACATCTGGCTGCTCAACCTCCCTCTTGAGAATACCGAGGACTCGATCCGAGATATCGCGAACCTTGGCACCAGGGAGGCAACAGACCATCCGGGATTCTCAATCTCTTCCGCAGAACCTCTTATCTGTCCCCCTAACTATCGAATCCCCTATCACTACTGCACTCCTCTTTTCCCCTCCTTCCCTTCTGAGTTGAGGGTCCCATCTCGGTGCCATATATCAACTATGTCAACTTTGCAACCAGAGGGGAGAATATATTAGACTTGTTTATACCAACGTTCATGGAGCCCTTAAGGCCATCTCCTGCCCTCACCTCAGATACAGTACTCAGACCACATACTTATTTTGCTAATCCCTGCATACAGACCACTGGTTAAATGGGTCAAACTAGTTTACAGGGAGATTGGGAAATGGCCAAAAGCTGCCACCTCAGCTCTACAGGCTTGCTTTGAAAGCACAGACTGGAATATATTCAAGGAGGTGACAACCTACAGACTGGAGCGTATTCAGGGAGCTGGCTACCTATGATCATCACATCACCATTGATAAATATGTGGGACTGGTAAATGGCTACAGAGGAAAGTGCACTGAGGATGTTACCGTGATTAAACTCTACACTTCCAGGGCAAACCAGACACCGTGGCTGACTGCAGAGGTTCGTGCACTGCTTAGGCATCAGGACATTACCCTCAGATCGGGGGGCAAGGTGACGCGAAGGTCAGCAAGAGCTGCTCTCTCCCGTGCCATCAGGAAGGCAAAGCATGGATGCACACAAAGTCCACAGACACCAGGGACTTATGGAGTGTGTGGCAAGAGATACAAATCATACCTAATTATAAGTCCAACTTGTGCATCGTCAACAGTGAAGCCTCCCTTCCTGATAGGCTGAATGATTTCTATGTACGATTTGACCACCTGAAGGATGTAACATTGAGGAAAGCCCCCTTGACTTCCAGAGGAACAGGCACCCTGTCTGGCCACAGCTGAGGTGAGGAGGGCCCCAGCTAGGGTAAACCCACACAACGCTGCAGGGCCGAACAACATACCTGCACAGGTGCTGAGGGCTGCATGATCCAGATAACGGAGGTGTTAACAAGCACCGTTAATATCTCTCTGAAACAGACCACTGTCCTTGCAGGTTTCAAGGCAGCCATCATCATTCCAGTACCCAAGACAACAATGGTAACTGGCCTAAATGATTACCGCCCAGTGCACTGACTTAAAAAATTATGAAATGGTTTGAGCAGTTGCTAATGGACTGTATAAAATCCCACCTTTCAGCTACATTGGGTCCTCTCCAGTTCACCTACCAGTCAAACCAGTCCACTGATGATGCCATAGCCTTTGCCCTCCACTCCATCCTGTCCCTCCGAGAAAATGATGCCTTGTATGCCAGAATGTTCAGGTATGATGTTGTGGCCATCACTGAATCGTGGTTGTAGCTGGGAGCTGAATGTCCAAAGTTACATGTTATATCGGAGGGATAGGAAGGTAGGCAGAAGGGGTGGCATGGCTCTACTGGTAAAGAATGGCATCAAATCAGTAGAAATATGTGACATAGGATCAGAGGATGTTGAATCCTTGTGGGTTGAGTTAAGAAACTGCAAGGGTGAAAAGATATTGATGGCAGTTATATACAGGCCTCCCAACAGTGGCTGGGAGGTGGGCCACTGATTACAACAGGAGATAGAAAAGGCGTGTCAAAAGGGCAATACTATGGTCGTCATGGGAGATTTTAACATGCAGGTCAATTGGGAAAATCAGGTTGGTAATGGATCTCAAGAGAGTGAGTTTGTTGAATGCCTAAGAGATGGCTTTTTAGAGCAGTTTGTTGTTAAGCCTACTAGGGGATCAGCTATACTGGATTGGGTGTTATGTAATGAACTGGAGGCGATTAGAGAGTTTCAAGTAAAAGAACCCTTAGGAACCAATGATCACAATATGATTGAGTTCAACTTGAAATCTGAAAGGGAGAAAGTGAAGTCTGATGTAGCAGTATTTCAGTGGAGTAAGGGAAATTACAGTGGTATGAGAGAGGAGTTGGCCAAAGTAAATTGGAAGGAGCTGGTGGCAGGGATGTCAGCAGAGCAACAATGGTGTGCGTTTCTGTGAAAATGAGGAAGGTGCAGGACATACATATTCCAAAAATGAAGAAAGACTCAAATGGTATAATAGTACAACCGTGGCTGATAAGGGAAGTCAAAGCTATTGTAAAAGCAAAAGGAAGGCCATATAACAAAGCAAAAATTAGTGGGAAGACAGAGGATTAAGAAGTTTTTAAAAACCTACGGAGAGCAACTAACAATTCATTAGAAAGGAAAAGATGAAATATGAAAGCACGCTAGCAAAGTGGATAGTAAATTTTTTTCCAGTATGTTAAAAATAAAAGGAACGAGAGTGGATATAGGACCACTAGAAAATGAGGCAGGAGAAGTAATAACGGGGACAAGGAGATGGCTGATGAACTAAATGAGTATTTTGCATGTCTTCACTGTGGAAGACGCTAGCAGTATGTCTGATGTTGTAGTGTGTGAAGGAAGAGAAGTGGGTGCAGTTACTCTTCCAAGAGAGAAGATGCTCAAAAAGCTGAGAGACCTAAAGGTACATAAGTCACCCGGACCAGATGAACCGTACCCTAGGGTTCTGAAAGAGGTAGCTTTAGAGATTGTGGTGGCATGAGAAATGATCTTACAAAAATTATTGGATTCTGGCATGGTGCTAGAGGACTGGAAAATTGCAAATGTCACTCCATTCTTTAAGAAAGAAGGAAGGTAGCAGAAAGGAAATTATAGACCAATTAGTCTGACCTCAGTGGTTGGATGTTAGAGTCAATTGTTAAGGGTGAGGTGATGGAGTACTTGGTTACACAAGACAAGATAGTACGAAGTCAGCCTGATTTCCTTCAGGGAAAATCCTGCCTGATGAACCTGTTGGAATTCTTTGAGGAAATTACAAGTAGGATAGATAAAGGGGATGCATTGGATGTTGTATATTTGGACTTTCAGAAGGCCCTTGAACAGGTGCCGCATATGAGTCTGCTTACCAAGTTAAGAGCCCATGGTATTACAGGAAAGTTACTGACATGGTTAGAACATTAGATGATTGGTAGGAGGTAGTGAGTGGGAATAAAAGGATCCTTTTCTGGTTGGCTGCCAGTGACTAGTGGTGTTCTGCACAGAGGGTGTTGGGACCATTTCTTTTTATACTGTATACAAACAATTTAGTTGATGGAATAGATGACTTCGCTGCCAAGTTTGCAGATGATACGAAGATTGGTGGAGGGGCAGGTAGTGTTGAGGAAATAGTTAGGATGCAGAAGGACTGAGATAGATTTGGAGAATGGGCAAGAAAATGGCAAATGAAATATAGTGTTGGTAAATGCATAGTCATGCACTTTGGCAGTAGAAGTCAATGTGCGGACTATTTTCTAAATAGAAAAAATCCAAAAATCTGAGATACAAAGGGACTTGGGAGTCCATGTGCCGAACACCCTAAAAGTTAACTTGCAGGTTGAGTTGGTGGTGAGGAAGGTAAATGCAATGTTTAGCATTTCAAGAGGTCTAGAATACAAGAACAAGGATGTGATGCTGAGGCTTTATAAGGCACTGGTGAGGCCTCACCTTGAGTATTGTGAACAGTTTTGGGCCCCTCATCTTAGAAAAGATGTACTGGCATTGGAGAGGGTCCAGAGGGGATTCACAAGGCTGATTCCAGGAAAGAAAAGGTTATCATATGAGGAACATTTGAAGGCTCTGGGTCTGTACTCACTGGAATTCAGAAGGATGAGGGAGGAACTCGTTGAAACTTTTCGAATATTGAAAGGCCTAGACAAAGTAGATGTGGAAAGGATGTTTCCCCTGGTAGGGAGTCTAGGCACAGCCTCAGGATAGAGGGGCGCCCTTTCAAAACAGAGATATGGAGACATCTCTTTACCAAAGGGTTGTGAATTTGTGGAATTCATTGCCACATGCAGTTGTGGAGGCAGGTCATTGTGTGTATTTAAAGCAGAGATTGATAAGTTCTTGTCTGGACATGGCATCAAAGGTAACGGGGAGAAGGTTGGAAACCTCGGTTGAGGGGGAGAAAAAAAACTATCAACCATGATTGAATGGTGGAGTAGACTCGTTGGGCCAGATGGCCTAATTCTGCTCCGATGTTTTATGCTCTTATATTATTCATCAACTTCAGCTCAGCATTTAAAATGATCATCCATCAGCAGCTGGTGAGTACACTGGTCCTTGCTGGGACTCAGCTATGCTCTCTGTAGCTGGATCTTTGTCTTCTTGATGGAAAGACCTCAGTTATTCCGAGCTGGCAGCAACACCTCAGGCTCAGTCACGCTGAGCACTGGTGCCCCCCAGGATTAGCGGTTGAGTCTGCTGCTGTTCACAGATCTGATCCACGACCACTGCCAGATTCACTTCAAACCTCATCATCAAGTTCACTGATGGTACAGCAGTGACTGGCCTCATCAGCCACAATGGCATACAGAGAGGAGGCAGAGGGTCTTGTCAAATAGTGTGATAACAACAATCTGAGTCTCAACGTGGACAAGACAAAAGCTTGGTAGGGAGACCAAGCTGAACACACACTATCCAGTCCGGAAAGTTGCCTGCAGCCCTGTAATCTGCCAGAGCCTCGTGTGTGCATAGAGCCATCAGGGTATGGAGGAGGGCAGAGAGAATGACTCGGGCTATGGAGCTGGAATGAGGAGCCGGGGGAGTTTACCGGGTAGATGGGTGCTCGTCTCTACCTAGTGGTGCCCTTTCCCGGATGCAATGAGCTTTTGATGATTGGTCGTACGTAAGTTGCTTCACCACTGATGCTCGTACTCTTGCAGCATTAAGGGAGCTCTCCCTAGTTACATAGGTTCTGGAGGCATTGGTGATAAGGGTCCTGCAGTCTGTAGTGGTTCTGGGAACAGAACTGGGTTTCTGGAGCGTTGTTCTATAAGATGCTTGTCAATTCGGAGGGACAGCATGATGAGGCTTTAGAGGTCAGTGGGCATCTCCCAGGTAGATAGCTTATCTTTCAAGCAGCAACACTTCTGCATTTCAAATGCACTCTGCTGCAAGGGAATTCTACAGTGAAATCCAGCACCAAGCATGAGACCCGGCGCTGGCAAAGTACCCAATCTACTGCCCCACTTTTACTTCCTGAATGGTCAAAAACCTGGTACGTCTCAGCACTGAGCTCCTCATATTTATTGCAAATGGTGGTTTTGTTGTCCTAGTTAATGTCGGTCCAGTTCAGAGCTGACTCAGTCAATAGGGAGATGACAAAGGCAATCTTGGCTCAATCTGTAGAATACAGAGATAGCTTGAGCACGAAGTGTGCGATGCAGAGGGATAGGAAGTTGCAGCATCGTTTTGGGGATTTAGTATCCAGGACTCAGGGAGGAGTTTGACTGGCACATTGCAGCTGTATTGAAACGAGAGTTGGAAGAGAGTGGTGAGCAGACGGTCAGTGATTTCTTGCTGCTTGTGAATCGTTGCTCATGTCGACAGACAACTTCCTTTAGGCAAGAATACTTTGCTGAGTCAATCAGTAGTTCACTTATCCTGTCAGAAAATATAGACGAGCCTCAAGACCCAAAAGCAGAGCACCGGAGACAAATCAACAATGAACAATTACTTTAATAATCAACTGCAAAATAAAAAAAGCCACCGGGGCCACAAAACAAGAGAGAACAGACATTAAACTCACAGGCAAAAGTTAACAGAAGGCTCGAAGTGACTGGATGAGGCTGGCTGTTTTTCGGTGAGTGAACCAAGGGCTGCGAATGAGAGCTGGGTTTAAGTAGGCTGCAGGTGATGAGTTAGAAATGAGTGGCAGGTGACTCCTATTAGCTGAATGGACTCTGGAAGGAGTCTGCTTGTGTTGGCATGAAACCTGCTGTACTTAAATGATCTGCTATATTTTCTACATTCCAATATGAATTATACTTAGTGTAAGTTGTTAGGAGAGGTTCTGAAGTGGGTGTGAATGTAGTCATAAATTACTGAAATATTAGTGATATTAGTCTCTGACACTTCAGAGGCATTAGTTATGAGGTAAGTCTAAATGAAAATGCAATATCTTTTCAATGAAATGAAGGGGCAAAAAGAATTAGAGGAATCTTGATTCTAATTGAGATTATCTATAATGTTTTGCTAGGACGGTGGACATGGTAGTGTCGTTATGTGGTTAATGTAATGCTATTATAGCACCAGCTTTTACCAATTTGGGTTCAATTCCCACTGCTGCCTGTAAGGAGTTTCTATGGTCTCCTCATGACTGCAGGGGTTTCCTCCAGGTTCTCCAGTTTCCTGCTGGGGACATTCAGAAGACCAACAGTTAGGGTTAGTGAGTACTGGTCTGTGGGCATACTATGTTGGTGACAGATCATGGTGACACTTGTAGTCTGCTCAGCAAAATTGTGGCTGATTTGATTTGATGCAGAAAATGAAACATTTTACAATGTGTTTGATGTTGCAATATACATGTGACAAATAATCTGGTTTGCCAGTGACTTCCAGGAAAGACTGGATGGCAACCGAGAAAGGTTGGTGATGTTGGATAGAAACTGATCTCCAGGAAAGACTGGTATGGGCTCAAAAAGCTTGCAAACTTATGTGCAGCACTCGCAAGAGGGCACCACACAAGCTACGGATGAACTAAATGTGCAATACCGTCAGAGTCTCTGGAGAGGGGGGTAGGATGAGAGACTCAATAGGACAGACATAACGACAATGGCCAGAACTGGAAATACGATAAGAAGAAGACTCAAATAAACAACACTGATTGGGGAGGCATTCATTGCAAAGTGCCATTTTGGCAAAATCTGCAAAAACATTAAAGGCCTCAAAATACACTAAATCACATCCAGCTCTGGAACAAAGGCAACTCAAGAGCAACATATGGACTCAACATCTGGTGAGATGATGGAGATCTGCAGCCAGGAAGCACCCCACAGAGCTGAAGACCTCTCTGCACCTGAACCACCCCAGTGCCAAAGGCGAGACCAAGTGAGTGCCCTCTCTGACACCCTAATGTCTTTAAAGATGGGGCCGGTAACTGGTGACTTTGCGCGGGCTCTCCCGAGCAAACTGCCCTCTCCACTATCCTATACCCGAGAAACCCTTCTAAACCTCCAATCTAGCAAGATCAAGATCAACCTCGATAAGTATGTGTCAGCTGTCACGGACTTTATTTGGAAATGCACGGAGGACTGTGTGTCTCGCAAGACGATCCGGGTATTCCCCAACCGGAAACCTTGGATGAATTATGAGGTCAAGTCCCTTTTAAAGGCTAGAGTTACGGCTTTTAGGTCCGGGGATACCAGTCGCTACACGGAATCTAGGCGTGAACTCCGGAAAGCCATTAAGGGCGCCAAGAGGCAATATCGAGCCAAGTTGGAAGCCCAGGCTAACCAGAGGGATGCCGGTAGACTATGATAGGGTCTAAATGAGATCACTGGGCGCAAAGAAAAGGCTGGGAATATCAATAACTGTGGCACTTCTCTTCCTGATGAACTTAACGTATTCTACACAAGACTCGAACAGAAGAGGAGCGTCCCGCTCCCTCTGGATGAACTGGACCTGGTGGCATCGAGATTCATCGTCACCGAGGAGGACATTAGAAGGGCCTTCCTGAAGATAAGTCCAAGGAAGACGACGGGCCCAGATGGAGTCCCAGAACAGGTTCTCCGGGCCTGTGTAAGCGAGCTAGCTGGAGTGTTTGCTGACATCTTCAACTGCTCCTTGCTTCAGTGTAAGATCCCCTCGTGTTTTAAGAAGGCAACGATAATCCCAGTGCCGAAGAAGAGAAAGGTGGCATGCCTGAATGACTATCAACCTGTGGTTCTGACATCAATTGCTATGAAGTGCTTCGAGAGATTGGTTATGGCACACATCAACCACAGCCTACCGGTCAACCTCAATGCTTTGCAATTCGCCTACCGGAGCAACAGGTCAACGGCAGATGCCATCTCTCTGGCCCTACATTCCTCCTTAGAACACCTGGAGAATAAAGACGCATACGTAATACTCCTTTTCATTGACTACAGCTCTGCCTTTAATACCATCATTTCAAACAAACTGATTCCTAAGCTCCGGAACCTGGGCCTTAGCACTCAGATCTGCAGCTGGATCTTCAACTTCCTCACAGACAGGACCCAGGCTATAAAAATAGGGGACAAGCTCTCCTCTACAATCACTCTGAGCACCGGTGCCCCACAAGGCTGTGTACTCAGCCCCCTGCTGTACTCACTGTACACCCATGATTGTGTAGCCAAGTTTCCATCAAACTCAATATATAAGTTTGCTGATGACACAACAATTGTAGGTCGTATCTCAGGTAATGATGCGTTTGAGTACAGAGAGGAAATTAAGAACCTGGTGGCATGGTGCAAAGACAATAACCTATCCCTCAACGTCAGCAAGATGAAGGAATTGGTTGTTGACGTCAGAAGGAGTAGTGGACCGCACGACCCAATTTACATCGGTGGAGAGCAAGTGGAACAGGTCAAAAGCTTTAAGTTCCTTGGGGTCAATATCACAAATGACCTGACTTGGTCCAACCAAGCAGAGTTCACTGCCAAGAAGGCCCACCAGCGCCTTTACTTCCTGAGAAAACTAAGGAAATTTGGCCTGTCCCCTAAAACCCTCACTAATTTTTATAGATGCACCGTAGAAAGCATTCTTCTAGGGTGCATCACAACCTGGTATGGAAGTTGTCCTGTCCAAGACCGAAAGAAGCTGCAGAAGATCGTGAACACGGCGCAGCACATCACACAAACCAATCTTCCGTCTGTGGACTCACTTTACACCGCACGCTGTCGGAGAAGTGCTGCCAGGATAATTAAGGACACAACCCACCCAGCCAACACTCTTTTCGTCCCTCTTCCCTCCGGGAGAAGGCTCAGGAGCTTGAAGACTCGTACGGCCAGATTTGGGAACAGCTTCTTCCAACTGTGATAAGACTGCTGAACGGATCCTGACCCGGATCTGGGCCGTACCCTCCAAATATCCGGACCTGCCTCTCAGTTTTTTTGCACTACCTTACTTTCCATTTTTCTATTTTCTATTTATGATTTATAATTTAAATTTTTAATATTTACTAATCTTCAATATTTTTAATATTTAATATTTGTAATCCAGGGAGCGGGAAGCGCAGAATCAAATATCGCTGTGATGATTGTACGTTCTAGTATCAATTGTTTGGCGACAATAAAATATAAAGTAAAGTAATCCAGTCATCAAGGGAAGCGTGGATCTGATGGCCTAGATCATCAGGCAATGTATCTCGGCAGCAGTTTGATGACAACCTGCATTGCGTCTTGGAAGCTACACTGACAGGACCTGTCCACAGATAAATTGACTCCCTCACAACTTTGCTAAAGAGCGATTCGGCGCAATGGAGAAGAAGGTGGATCTTGAACCATCACAGCAACCAAACAGAAAGGAAAGGAAGATTCACCACCTGAGAAGCCAGATAAGGACCCTGAACAAACAATTCAAAAATAGTTCACCTGACGAAACAGAAGGTCTTAACGATCTAACTGGTAAACTGCGGGAACAGTTGCATGAAGCTCAGGAAGGTGGAGCTGCTGCGAAAGTGAAGAGGGGAGAAAGAGAGAAGGAGAGTACAGTTTGTTAATAGTAATAGTAATAGACAATAGGTGCAGAAGTAGACCATTCGGCCCTTCGAGCCTGCACCGCCATTCTGAGATTATGGCTGATCATCTACTATCAATACCCGGTTCCTGCCTTGTCCCCATAACCCTTGATTCCCCTATCCATAAGATACCTATCTAGCTCCTTTTGAAAGCATCCAGAGAATTGACCTCCACTGCCTTCTGAGGCAGTGTGTTCCGCACCTCCACAACTCTCTGGGAGAAGAAGTTCCTCCTCAACTCTGTCCTAAATGACCTACCCCTTATTCTTAAACCATGCCCTCTGGTACTGGACTCTCCCAGCATCTGGAACATAATTCCTGTCTCTATCTTGTCCAATCCCTTAATAATCTTATATGTCTCAATCAGATCCCCCCTCAATCTCCTTAATTCCAGCGTGTACAAGCCCAGTCTCTCTAACCTCTCTGCGTAAGACAGTCCGGTCATCCCAGGAATTAACCTAGTGAACCTACGCTGCTCCTCCTCCACAGCCAGGATGTCCTTCCTTAACCCTGGAGACCAAAACTTCACACAATACTCCAGGTGTGGTCTCACCAGGGCCCTGATGCAAAATGCAAAAGGATTTCCTTGCTCTTGTACTCCATTCTCTTTGTAATAAAGGCCAACATTCCATTAGCCTTCTTCACTGCCTGCTGCACTTGCTCATTCACCTTCAGAAACTGATGAACAAGTACTCCTAGATCTCTTTGTATTTCTCCCTTACCTAACTCCACACCATTCAGATAATAATCTGCCTTCCTGTTCTTGCTCCCAAAGTGAATAACCTCACACTTATTCACATTAAACGCCATCTGCCAAGTTTCTGCCCACTCAGCCAGCCTATCCAAGTCACCTTGAATTCTCCTAACATCCTCATCACATGTCACACTGCCACCCAGCTCAGTATCATCAGCAAACTTGCTGATGTTATTCACAATGCCTTCCTCTAAATCATGGATGTAAATCGTAAACAGCTGTGGTCCCAATACCGAGCCCTGTGGCACCCCACTAATCACCACCTGCCATTCCAAGAAACACCCATTCACTGCTACCCTTTGCTTTCTATCTGCCAACCAGTTTTCTATCCATGTCAATATCCTCCCCCCAATGCCATGAGCTCTGATTTTACCCACCAATCTCCTATGTGGTACCTTATCGAATGCCTTCTGAAAGTCAAGTTACACCACATCCACTGGATCTCCCGCGTCTATCTTCCTGGTTACATCCTCGAAAAACTCCAATAGATTAGTCAAGCATGATTTGCCCTTGGTAAATCCATGCTGGCTCGGCCCAATCCTATCACCGCTATCAAGATATGCCGCTATTTCATCTTTAATAATCTTCCCCACTACTGGTGTTAGGCTAACAGGGCGATAGTTCTCTGTTTTCTCCCTCCCTCCTTTCTTAAAAAGTGGGATAACATTAGCCATTCACCAATCCTCAGGAACTGATCCTGAATCTAAGGAACATTGGAAAATGATCACCAATGCATCCACAATTTCCAGAGCCACCTCCTTTAGTACCCTAGGATGCAGACCATCTGGACCTGGGGATTTGTTAGTCTTCAGTCCCATCAGTCTACTCATCACCATTTCCTTCCTAATGCCAATCTGTTTCAGTTCCTCTGTTACCCTATGCCCTTGGCCCATCCATACATCTGGGAGATTGCTTGTGTCTTCCCTAGTGAAGACAGATCCAAAGTACTTATTAAATTCGTCTGCCATTTCTCTGTTTCCCATAATAATTTCTCCCAATTCATTCTTCAAGGGCCCAACATTGTTCTTAACTATCTTCCTTCTCTTCACATACCTAAAAAAAACTTTGCTATCCTCCTTTATATTCCTAGCTAGCTTGCGTTCATACCTCATTTTTTCTCCCCATATTGCCTTTTTAGTTAAGTTCTGTTGCTCCTTAAAAATTTCCCAATCATCCGTCTTCCCACTCACCTTAGCTCTGTTATACTTCTTCTTTTTTAATGCTATGCTATCTCTGACTTCCTCTGTCAACCACTGTGGCCACTTTCCACCCTTTGAATCCTTCCTTCTCCGGAGGATGAACTGATTTTGCACCTTGTGCATTATTCCCAAGAATACCTGCCATTGCTGTTCCACTGTCTTTTCTGCTAGGATATCCGACCAGTCAACTTTGGCCAGCTCCTCCCTCATGACTCCATAGTTTCCTTTGTTCAACTGCAATACTGACACTTCTGATCTGCCCTTATCCCTCTCAATTTGCAGATAAAAACTTATCATATTATGGTTACTACCTCCTAATGGCTCCTTTACTTCAAGATCACTTCTCAAATCCTGTTCATTGCACAACACTAAATCCAGAATAGCCTTATCCCTGGTCGGCTCTCGTACAAGCTGCTCCAAAAATGCATCCCGTAGGCACTCTACAAACTCCCTATCCTGGGGTCCAGTACCAACCTGATTTTCCCAGTTCACCTGCATGTTGAAATCCCCCATAACTACTGTGACATTTTCTTTGTCACATGCCATTGTTAACTCCCTATTCAACTTGCACCCAATATCCATGCTACTGTTTGGGGGCCTGTAGATAACACCTATCAGGGTCTTTTTGCCCTTACTGTTCCTCAGTTCTATCCACACTGACTCTACTTCTCCTGATTCTATGTCCCCCTTGCAAGGGACTGAATCTCATTCCTCACCAACAGGGCCACCCCACCCCCTCTGCCCACCTTTATGTCCTTTCGATAGCACGTATACCCTTGTACATTCAACTCCCAGGTCTGATCCCCCTGCAGCCATGTCTCCGTTATCCCAACAACATCATAGTTACCCATTCGCACCTGAGCTTCAAGCTCATCCGCCTTATTTCTGACACTTCGTGCATTCAGATATAGAATTTTTAACCCATTTCTCCTCTCTTTATTTAAATCGCTACCTGTTGTGCATAACCCAGCTCCCCGAACTCTCACCAGGCTATACGCCCCTTGAATTTTGTTGTCCTTCTTAAATTTACTTACTCTTTCTGCACATTTAACTCCATGCTCCATCAGACCATCCCTCTGCACATGTATCCTCCTTATCACTCGTTCCGCCTCACCTTTCTCTACTTCACACTTAATATTCCGGAGCCATGTAGTCCCCACCTGTCCTTTATACTTCATCTTGCTATCCTCTCTCACATTCTGGATCCCTGCCCCCTGCAAATTTAGTTTAAACCCCCCCAAGCAGCACTAGTAAACTTTCCTGCAAGAATGTTAGTACCTCTCCAGTTCAGGTGTAAACCGTCCCCTTGGAACAGATCCCACCTTCCCTGGAACAAAGCCCAATTATCTAAAAACCTGAAGCCCTCCCTCCTGCACCATCCTCTCAGCCACGTATTGATCTGTATAATCCTTCTGTTCCTCGCCTCACTCGCACGTGGCACAGGTAGCAATACTGAGATTGTTACCCTGGAGGTCCTGCCCTTCAGCTTTGCACCTAACTCCCTGAACTCTCTACACAGGACCCCCTCACTCTTCCTACCCATGTCGTTGGTCCCTACATGGACCACAACATCTGGATTCTTGCCCTCCCTCTCGAGAATAACCTGCACCCGATCTGAGATGTCCCAGACCCTGGCACCAGGGAGGCAACGTACCATCCGAGACTCCCGATCTCCCCCACAAGATCTCCTATCTGCCCCCCTGACTATAGAATCCCCTATCACTACCACTGTCCTCTCTTCCCTCCTCCCCTTCTGAGTTGAGGGTCCAACCTCAGTGCCAGAGACAGGACCAGTGCAACTTGTTCCTGGTAGGTCATCCCCACCAACAGTATCCAAAACTGTACACTTATTGTTGATGGGAATGGCCACAGGGGTGCTCTGCTCTCTCTGCCTGCTCCCGCCCCATCTCCTGACAGTCACCCAGTTGCCTACCTCCCATCTTTTCGGTGTGACTACCTCCCGATAACTCTTATCTATCTCTGTCTCTGCCTCCCGAATGATCCGTAGTTCATCCAGCTCCAGCTCCAATTCCCTAACTCGCTCTAATAGGAGCTGCAGCTGGATGCACCTTCTGCAGGTGTGGTCATCAGGGATAACTGCGTTGACCCTGACCTCCCACATACTGTATATGGAGCACACCACTGCTCTAACTATCTCCCCCATTACCTGATTCCAGATTAATCAGAATAAATGAAAAAGTACCTACCGACCTTACCTTTTTTCCTCAGCAAGCACGTACTCAGGCTCACTGATTACCTCTCACAGAAGACCCCCTTACGCCGAGGCCCATTAAGCCAAAGCCCAGCACTCTGCTTCCGCGCACTCCGCTGCCCGCACCTGAAAGTGTGCCTCTTTTTAAACTCAGCGCTCACCGCTGACGTCACCCTTGCCTCCGCAGTTTTACCTTCCTCCTCAGGTAATGCCTAGGTAGTCCCGATCTTCCTCGGCCTACCTACAACGGCTGATCCTCCGATCCTCCGATCTCCAGTCGTCCGTCGACTTCGAGCACTCCTTGCTCCCGCACCGACGCATTCAGGTTCACCAGAGCTCTTCTCAGCCAGCAGAAATCTGGCACCCTAACGGGCTTAAAGTAGGAGGTGGAAGAACTTCTGTGGGAATCACACAGCGATTCCTGTAGGAATCAGGGGGACTAGAATTCAATCCAAAAGTCTCCCAAACAAGAATCCAAACAACTGAAGTGAATGTGGCAGAGCCCAAGTGGCAGGAGGTCCAGGATATCATCAAAAGAGCAAAGTCATCTGCCACCCCAGGACCAAGTGGTATACCCTACAAGGTATATAAGAAGTTTTCAAAGCTCCTCTGGAGGTTGTGGAAGATAATGAGGAAGATTTGGACCAAAGGCTCTATCCTACCAAGCTGGAAAATGGTTGATGGGTGCTTTGTTCCCAAGGAAGAAAATTCCTCCATAATCATCAAGTTTAGGACAATCTCCCTCCTTAGCAGGGAGTGCAAGATATTCTTCTTGGTGCTTGTGAGAAGGCTGACCTCTTACTTAATGGAGAACAGCTAAATCAATGCATCCATTCAGAAAGGTGGCATCCTGGGTTTCTCTGGGTGCCTTGAACACATCTCAATAATCAGCCAATGGATCCGTGAGGCCAGACAGAAAAAAGGTGACCTAACAGTCATCTGGTTAGAACTAGCATTCGCCTACGGATCAGTTCCACACATCCTCATCCAGGTTGGCCCAGACCATTACCATATCCTGCCAGTAACATGAGACATGATCACCAGCTACCTAGGAGGATTCAAGCCACGCTTCACTTCAGACCACTTTACAACCGGGTGGCAAGACCTCCAAAAAGGGATTCCAACCGGCTGTACCACCTTCCCCATCTTGTTTGTCATGCGTATGA
Organism: Mobula birostris; assembly: GCF_030028105.1. Classification (NCBI taxonomy): domain Eukaryota; kingdom Metazoa; phylum Chordata; class Chondrichthyes; order Myliobatiformes; family Myliobatidae; genus Mobula; species Mobula birostris. Next base: position 140,918,823 of record NC_092370.1, read on the forward strand.
GCCTCCTCATATCAGCAGCAGCAGACGTCACCCAGGGTCCAGTGTTGGAGCTTGGAATCTAACAACTTGCAATATAGGGGTTCATGGAATACATCGCAGTGACCACTGTAACACATGTCCAAGCAAGATGGGTATTGGAAACCCTGCGCAATGTAGCTACCTGGGCTAGAATGACCTCCAAAGCCAGGAAGTCCAGATGCACGGTGATCAAAAAGGGCATGGTTACTAGCAAGTTCAGTCGTCAAGTACAGGGAGAAGTCAGTCCATCCATAGAGGGCAACTCAGTTTACTCAGAATGAAGTTTAATGCAGCAATAAGGGAGAGCGCCAACATCACAGACACTGTAAAGCAGACTGAAGAGTGGCTGAAGAAGATCAACGAAACCGGAACCCCTGGTAAATTTAAGACATGGTTGTACTAACATGGTCTTTTACCAAGGCTGCTGTGGCTTTTCATGGTGTACGGGTTCCCCGTGACTACTGTGGAAGGCCTTAAGAAGAAAGCTAACAAGTACCTGTGGAGGTGTCTGTGGATCGCCCCAAGTTTTTCTTCAGTGGGGCTCTACGTTAGATCAAGCCAGCTACAGCTCCTGTAGTGGAGGAGTTCAAGGTGGCAAAATGTAGAGTTGTGTTAACATTGAAGGGTTCCAATGACAAGCTACTAAATCAAGTAGGAATCACAACAAGATCGAGCCAAAGGTGGGCCACCTACTCAGCCGTAGACCAGGCAGTGAGCTCCCTGGAATTGAGAGACATCATCGGCAACCCGTGCCTGGGACAGCAAGATCTCAGCTCAGCACATTTCCAAAGATGGGGGAGTGCAAGTGCAAGGGATAGGCGTGACATGGTCCTGGCAGAGGTACAGAACTGCGAGGAGAAAAGGCAGGCGGTGGAGTTGGGGTCACAGGGCACTGAAACAAAATGGGATCTTCCCAAATACAAGATCACTTGGGCAGAGCTTTGGAGAATGGATCCCTTCAGCATCTCTTTCCTTCCGCAATCCCTGTATGAGACTCTCCCTACACCATCAAAGCTGCACACATGGGGGCTGAGAGAGGACTCTAACTGCAAGTTTTGTGGTCAGTGGGGTTCACTGGCACACATACTTTCAGGATACAAAACAGTTTTAACACAAGGACAGTATATGTGGCGCCACAACAAGGTCCTCTGTCCCTTGCTGACACACCAGAGAAGGGGAGGTGTAAAATGAGACCGGCTGGCAGAGAGGCAAACAGGGCAGCCATTTTCATCAAGGAGAGAACCATGCCAGTCATGTCAAAGAGGCCTAAATCCAGTCTGCTGCAAACTGCCAAATCATGAAAGATGAGGGTCAATGTGGGGAGGAAGCTGCAGTTCCCGGAGGTGGTGCAAACCACACTTCGACGAGACATCGTACTATGGTCCACCGAAGACAAGAAAATGATCCTGGAGGAGCTCACAGTACCATGGGAGGAAGGCCCTGAAGTACTAATCCATAGTCCAGGAGTGCGGGGACGAAGGATGGCAGATGTGGCTATTCTATTCCCTGTGGATCTCGGCTATAGAGGGTTGTTGGTCTGCAAGGGTGCTGTCTGTTCTGGGCCTTGATGAGAAGAGCAAGAACCAAGCAGCTCACAGGATGGAGGAGGAAGCAGAAAGAGCTCTTGCTGGATATGGAGCAGGCGAGAGGAGTTGAGCTGGAAGTCTGGAGCAGATGGCCAGTGACATGGCCACCACTGCTGACCTGCTAACTGGCAAGTGTAGTGGTTAAGGGTTAAAACACTATGAAAGTTGGGCAGCTCCTGATGACATCTGCTCCTGGCCAAAGGCTACAGTTACCTCAACAGGTAACTGAAGACAGCACCCCAGTGTATGATGCAAGTAACCTTTAATCTTCATCTTTAGTTTTCCAAACTCCCTCTGCATCTGAATATTAGTGAAAGAGAGTGGAAAGTTGCACAGAAACATTGTTATAGAAGTAGAAATGGAAATATGATCTCTATGCTAGTAATTTTCAGATTACAAGCATGATAGACTTTTATGTCGAAGCTTTACTTATTACAGATTCTGCACAATTTGTGGCCTGTTTGACTGGCTTCCTCTAATGGAAGGAAATAAAATGTAGCAAAATTGTGTAAAACAGGTCATTAATTTGATCACATAAACCAACCAGAAAGCATATGGAGCACTTCACACTATTATAACTTTGTATTGTTGTTAGAGAACTCAAACCGAATTCTATTTCCTTTTTCACATTATTCTATATAGCAGTGCTACACATAAATAGCATTTGTATTTTATATCTTTTCCTCAACAGGAGAATGTGCTTTTAAGTGATATGTCGTAGCATTCTGCAGTAACATTAAAAAAAAACTTTAAAAATCTATCACTTTAATTGACATCAAATATGGGAAATCCGAAACAATGGAAATGATGAAAGTGATGGAGATCACTCACGCAAGTCAAACAGAATTTATGGAAACAGAAATGGAGTAAACAAAGAACGCTCATCTGAACAGTTCAATGCTGAAACAGCTTTGATCTAAAACATTAAATTGTCGCTTTCTCCACAAATGCTGCCCCAGCTTACTTTCCGATACAGTGCACCTTCAACTGGACTGACAAATTCTTACTTTACACAGTATTTCAATTTCAAATTCAGGTTGATTGTCATTGAACCATACACATGTATACAGCTAATCAAAACAACATTCCTTTGGATCCAAGGTGTAAAACACACACATTTATCACATACACATAAAAAATAGTATTAAGACAATAATATTGGCAGATAATTTAAAAACTCCGTAGATGTACAAGTTGACTTAAAGTACATCTAGTTAAATAGACAGCAGTATAATGCTACAGGTACTGTCATAAATAATGTATTGCAGGCTCGTTTGTGTTTTCATTTGTGGAATCTGTTACTTATGATCTTCCAGGGATGGACAAGTTCAAAACAGGAGAATGCAAGCAGATTCATGTCTTCATGAGGACTATTTCTGTTAGACTCACGCAGATCTGTTTCTCCGTATAATTCAAACCATTATCAACCCACGTGAAACAGTTAACCAATTGATTCAGCTGCAGGGATGTTGCAAAGTAAACAATAATATAGTAATTTAGCATTGGATGAATGCCATATTTAGCATTTGCAAGGACCTCTGGTCTACACTGATATAAAAAAAATCCATAAAGCACTAACGTCATCCTCTATGAAAATAATGCTGAGTGTGCAATTTGGATTAAGAGAAAAGACAGAAATCTCAACAAGACAACTGACATGTCACGATTTCTGGCAAGGAGCTTTCTCAGTCTTGAGGGGAAACAGCTAATATTAATACCATACACTATAGCATATTTCCAGCTCATGCAATAGCGATAATGATCTAGCCCCTTATATATGATGCATGCAACCTAAAGATAAACTGCGTTGCACTTTATCTAGGTAAGTAGAGACAACTAGCTATTTTAATGAACATATTAACAAATGGCAGACGAATACCTGCCTTCTTTCCAGAAAGTACAAATATGTGATATGTAATATTCTTGGTAATCCAGGTTCTTGATTAGTAAGGGTGTCAAAGGTTATGGGGAGAAGGCTGGAGAAAGACTGAGAGGGATTAATAAACCAGACATGATCAAATAGCAGAGCAGACTTAATAGACCGAAGGGCCTAATTCTGCTCCCATGTCTTATGGTTTTACACAGAAATATGGGCAAAAGATGTCGATGCAATGTCTTTCAAGTGCCTCCCAAACCTCCCAAGAAGAATAAGGGGCAGCCATCACAGGAGCGTCACCAATTCCGAGTCTTACACCGCAAGTTGTTTATTTATTAGACACAGCATGGAGTAGGCTCTTCAAGCCCTTCGAGCAACCCCTCTGATTTAATCCTAGCCTAATCATGGGACAAATTACAAAGATCAATTAACCTACCAACTGGTACTTCTTTGGACTGTGGGAAGAAACCAGAGCACCCCAAGGAAACCCACAGAAACCTACAAACTCTTGTAAGCCAGCAGCGGGAATTGAACCCGGGTCGCCTGTACTGTAAACCATTGTGCTAACCACTATGCTACTGTGCCTTCACTTGAGTCTCCAGACTGGAGCCCTCCATCCAGAAGCACTGTGGTGGAGCACCTTTCCACTTGGGCTTGACAGCCATAACAAGCAACCTTTTGTAGCCACGACTCTCAAGCCCAAGTGGAACTGATAATAAATAGCAGCCTTGTTGGCAAAGCCGACTTGCTTGAAAACATTTTGTAAGAAAATTGTCAGTAGAATAATCGATGTTGCGGGATTGGCAAAGTACTAGTCTGTTAATACCAAGTTCAGTAAAAGTAACACAAACTTCTTAAGAGGATATTTGGCCATGGTTTAATAAACAAGATTGTGCTGTTCGAATTCTTCCTCTGAAAGATGGCAAAGGTCAGACAATAGCTGAAAGTCCAAAACCATACTCAAGTTTTGCTCTTCCATTAGGGGTACATATAGATGTACACAAAGGTACATTTGGGGTACATCCTCATCACAGAATATATGACAGGTCAGAAGGTAATGTCACTCAGCTCTTCATATTGCACCAGAAATTCATAAGCCCATAAAAGCATATAGAGTGGTTTCAGCACTTGCATACTTTGTAAATGCCAATCCCAACATATTCCCTAGTAGCATACACCTTCTGAAATTAACCCCTGCCAACCAATATCTTGCCCTTTATGTAGGGCTAGTGACCACTCCTGCAAAACCTGTGAAGCCTTGGCTGTAAAGGAAGCTGTGTAGACAAGAGAGTAGGAACCCACTTACCTGCAAACACACTTACTAAATCAGGCAAAATCTAGACAAAGCCCTGAAGCCTCGGTGTTCAGAAGTTCCCTAACCCCCAACAAAAAAGTGCCTTGAGGATCAGTGCCCAAAAAAGCTTAATGGCTTCACATGGTTGACCAACGTTAGTGAAAACAGTGATAGAAATCATACAGATAGTGATAGAAATAGATATAGTTACTAACTTACAACTATGAGGCTCCTATAACAGTGTGGATAACTTCACTCACCTCAACTCTGAAGTGATTCCACAACCTGCAGACTCATTTTCAAAGACTCTACAACTCACGTACTCAGTATTATATTTTTATTTGTACAATTATTGTATCAGTATACCACCCCCAGAGCGTCACATGATTGGGAGCAGTGCTGTTGGTGTGTATGATTGAAATAAGAACAGTAGGGAGAGAATTGACTATGAAAGTAAAGAATGAAAAGTCATTGAATGGTTTGTTCTTGTAAATTTCTTTTATTAAAAATACATTTATTTTGTTCAAAAATATTATCTTTTTTGTTCATTGGTTGTTTGCCTGTCTTTCTTTGTATATAGTTTTTCATAAATTCTATTGTATTACTGTAGTTTCCTGTAAATATCTGCAAGAAAATGGATATCAAGTTATTGAGTGCTGACATATATGTACTTTGATAACAAACTTACTTTGACCTTTGAAAGGAATCCCATCTAGCAGCCGAAGCAGTACGGTCATACTCTGCAGCGGGAGCTTAGAATGCTTGCATCATGATTATACTGCGATCAGAAGCTCCAGGGCGTTAATAACATGACAGTATCAATATCATGGCACCAAAAAGCATCTTTTACATGTTACATACACACACACATGAGGAAGTCCATGCAAAAGATCCCAGGGATGGAAGGGTTCATTTATGAGCTCTGGGGCTGTACTCACTGGAATTTAGAACAGTGAGGGGGAGGGGGGGAGGAGATCTCATGGAAACCTATTGAACATTGAAAGACCTAAATAGAGTGGTCATGGAGAGGATAATTCCCAAAGTGAGGGAATCAAGGAGCAGAAGGAACAGCCCCAAGATCCAAGGATGCCCCTTTAGAACAGAGATGAGAAGGAATTTCTTTAGCCAGAGGGTGGCCAGTCTGTCAAATTCATTGCCACATATGGCTCTGGGGGCCAAGACATTGTATTTATTTAAAGCAGATGTTGATAGGATCATGATTTCTTCCCCCGCCCCCACATACTTCCCTCTGATTACTTTAAAATGATTCCCCCTCATAAGCCATTTCCACTCTGGGAAAAAGTTTCTAGGTATCCGCTTGATCAATGCCTCTTATCACATATGTTCCTGACACCTACCTATGTTCGTGACACTTCTCACGCCCTGAAAATTTTCGATGATTTTAAGTTCCCTGGCCCTCACCGCTTTATTTTCACCATGGATGTCCAGTCCCTATATACTTCCATCCCCCATCAGGAAGGTCTCAAAGCTCTCCGCTTCTTTTTGGATTCCAGACCTAACCAGTTCCCCTCTACCACCACTCTGCTCCATCTAGCGGAATTAGTACTTACTCTTAATAATTTCTCCTTTGGCTCCTCCCACTTCCTCCAAACTAAAGGTGTAGCCATGGGCACTCGAATGGGTCCTAGCTATGCCTGCCTTTTGTTGGCTTTGTGGAACAATCTATGTTCCAAACCTATTCTGGTATCTGCCCCCCACTTTTCCTTTGCTACATCAACGACTGCATTGGCGCTGCTTCCTGCACGCATGCAGAGCTCGTTGACTTCATTAACTTTGCCTCCAGCTTTCACCCTGCCCTCAAGTTTACCTGGTCCATTTCTGACACCTCCCTCCTCTTTCTAGATCTTTCTGTCTCTATCTCTGGAGACAGCTTATCTACTGATGTCTATTATAAGCCTACTGACTCTCACAGCTATCTGGACTATTCCTCTTCTCACCCTGTCTCTTGCAAAAATGCCATCCCCTTCTTGCAATTCCTCTGTCTCCGCTGCATCTGCTCTCAGGATGAGGCTTTTCATTCCAGGACGAAGGAGATGTCCTCTTTTTTTAAAGAAAGGGGCTTCCCTTCCTCCACCATCAACTCTGCTCTCGAACGCATCATTCCCGTTTCACGCACATCTGCTCTCACTCCATCCTCCTGCCACCCTACTAGGAATAGAGTTCCCCTTGTCCTCACCTACCACCCCACCAGCCTCCGGGTCCAACATATAATTCTCCGTAACTTCCACCACCTCCAACGGGATCCCACAACTAAGCACATCCTTCCCTCCCACCCCCCCTGCTTTCCTCCCTACACGACTCCCTTGTCCATTCGTAACCCCCATCCCTCCACTGATCTCCCTCCTGGCACTTATCCTTGTAAGTGGAACAAGTGCTGCACATGTCCTTACACTTCCTCCCTCACTATCATTTAGTCCTTCCAGGTGAGGTGATACTTCACCTGTGTGTTGGCTGGGGTGTCCGGTGCTCCCGATGCGGCCTTCTATATATTGGCGAGACCCAACGCAGACTGGGAGATCATTTCGCTGAACACCTATGCTCTGTCCGCCAGAGAAAGCAGGATCTCCCAGTGGCCACACATTTTAATTCCATGTCCCATTCCCATTTTGACGTGTCTATCCACACCCTCCTCTACTGTAAAGATGAAGCCACACTCAGGTTGGAGGAACACCTTATATTCCGTCTGGGTGGCCTACAACCTCATGGCATGAACATTGACTTCTCAAACTTCCGCTACTGTCCCACCTCCCCCTCGTACCCGATCCGTTGTTTATTTATTTATATACACACATTCTTTTTCTCTCTCTCCCTTTTCTCCCTCTGTCCCTTTCACTATACCCCTTGCCCATCCTTTGGGCTTCCCCCCTTCCCCCTTTTCTTTCTCCCTGGGCCTCCTGTCCCATGATCCTCTCATATCCCTTTTGTCAATCAACTATCCAACTCTTGGCTCCACCCCTCCCCCTCCTGTCTTCTCCTATCATTTCAGATCTCCCCCTCCCCCTCTCACTTTCAAATCTCTTAATAGCTCTTCTTTCAGTTAGTCCTGACAAAGGGTGTCGGCCCGAAACATCGACTGTACCTCTTCCTAGAGATGCTGCCTGGCCTGCTGTGTTTGTCAGCAACTTTTATGTGTGTTGCTTTAACTACAACATCTGTGTCTTTGCTATCGCCTTGCTCACGCCTGTGCTCGGTAGCGGGTGCGCTTTTTTTTGCCGGGGTGGGGGAGGTATCGTTGCTCGCTGCCGCTTACGCGCGGGAGGGTGGAGCTGGGAGGGACTTTGGGGTTCTCACATTTAACTGTCGTTCATTCTTTGGAGCACTTCTCTGTTTTTGTGGATATTTTGCGAAGAAAAAGCATTTCAGGATGTATATTGTATATATTTCTCTGACATTACATTGGACCTTTGAACCTTTGAGTCAATGTCTGTTGGTGAAAATTCATTCAGGCATGGGCTACTGTGGCAAGTAACGAGTTCAGTTCACGGTTAAGACAAACATCCTGGAGATTGCCATTGAATGAAGACTCATTTGGAACTACCACATTAATATTGTGATTAACAGAGCAGATCAGAACCTGGATAGCTCTCGTGACATACCTGAGCCTGACGGCCATCTACAGGGCACAAGTCCAGAGTGTGTTGGAATATTCCAGTTGCTTGAATAAGGGCATATACAATGGTCAAGGGGTTCAACACCACCCTGGCCAAAGCAGTCCAGTGATTGGTATCCCATTCATCTCATTTGTCACTCCAAATGCTCTTTCCTTCTACCAATGGCGGACTGTAGGTGCAGTGTGTACCATCACCAAAATCTACTGCAGTTACTGATGTTGGCTACTCTGATGGCACATCTCAAGGACATGATCTTTATCAGCAAGAACAAGGGCACCAGAAGTCTAGCAACGCTGGCAGCTGATAGGTGAAACCAGGTGAGGGGAAAGTGGATGGGTGGTGAAGTGGGAATGAAGTGAGAAGCTTGGATGTGATAGGTGGACAAGGTAGAGCTGAAGAAGGAATCTGACAGGATTACAGCATGTACTCCTTCCCCTCCATTCACCTTCTGACCCTGGCTTCTACCCCTTTCCAATGTAACCCTGACAAAGGGTCTCATCCCAAAATGTCGATTGTTTATTTCCCTCTATAGATTCTGCCTGATCTGCTGAGTTCCTCCATATGTTTGTGAGTATAAACCCTGGAAGATCTTACCTGACAACTTTGCTGTAATATTTTCCACGTAAGGACTACCAAGCTTCGAGAGGAACATCGGGTATGTATAAGATTCCCATTCAAGGGAGGACTCAGCAATCAAGACTGGAGGTAACATGTGGGATAATGACTGAAGAGAGTTATGAATGGCCATGTGGGGAAATATTTATCCATTGGGGTGGATTAAAATTTACACTTCCATGTCCCCAGTCCTTACATCTCTCTCACAACCGCTGGCAGTTCTCCATGAGCTGTTGAACAACTGCAATCAGTTTGCACCGAAAAGTCATCATTCTTTGGATGAAGAAATAACAAAGCATTATGCCTAATTAGGTCTCTTCTGATCTCTCTAAATGATGTGCACAGTCTGTAAGGATATCGCTCATTCCAAGTACACTGTTCATTAGCACAAGTATTGCACCTTTCACCTTTAACCTATGACTTCTAGTTGTAGTCTCAGTGGAAATGGACTGCTTGCATTTACCTTCCCTATACCACTCAATTTTGTATACTTATATCAAATCTGCCCTTTTTCTCCTACGCTCCAGTGTCAGAAAACACAGAGGCTTGACCCTAGAGTAGAGCAATGGAGACAATTTAGCAGCAAATGATATTTTATTAATAAATGGCAAAATGACAAGCTACGAGGGGCCTCAAAATAAGAGTGAACTGATAGTTAACACGACAAGGTAATTGGGAGGATTGTAGTGACAGACTGAGGCTCGCTGGTTGGATGAGTGAACAAGGATTGTGGATGAGAACTGTATATAAATAGGCTGCAGATAATGATGATGAGTTGGAAATGAGTGGCAGATGACTCCTGTTAGCTGGCTGGAGACTGGAAGGTGCCTGCCAGGGCAGGCCTGAGAGGACCCCTCCTACCTGATGGCTGGGACAATCTGGATGAGTCTAGGGAAATTCCTCGATGAGCGATGAATCCAAGGTGAAACTGGACATCACCCAAGACCTCTCCTCTGGGCCGCGACCTTCCCAGATGACCAGGTACTGCACACCCCGTCCACAATGATACGAATCCATCAACCAGTGAACCGTGTATATTGGGAAACCTCCCTCCATCCTAGGTCGGGAGGTACAGTCTCTCGTGGCTTGAGTGGTCCATGAACAATGGGCTGGAGGCAAGACATGGTGAAGGTAGGTGTGATCCTGAGGGATGGTGGCAACAGGGGACCCTAAGTGAATGAGGTGATGTGGTGGGTGACCTTGAAGGGATCAATGAACCAGGGCAAGAGCTGGTGGGTGTTGTTGCTCTGGGACAGATCTCGTGTCCCCAGGCTGGAATAGTCTGGTGGGCACCGATGGCGGTTAGCCTGGCAGTGGTAGGCAAGCTTGGCTGCTTGAACGGCCCTCCATAACCTCTTCCAAGCATTTTGGCAAAGGCAAACTGGGGCCCTGGCAGATGGGATCTCCACCGTTGGCTCCTCGGTGGGAAAAATGGTGGTTGGTAACTATGGAGCGTTTCAAATGGTGACATATCTTTGGCAGAGGACTGGTGTACATTGTGGGACAGTTCAGCCCAGGGCAGAGACATCTTCCATGTGGAAGGGTTAGAGGCGGCAAAGCGTCGCAGAAACTCCCCCACTTGCAGACTGGCTTTTCCCGATTGACTGTTGGTCTGCAGATTATAGCCAGAGGACAAACTCACTGAGGTGAGTAGGAGGGAGCAGGAGGCTCAACAGAAGTGAAAGATGGATCGTGGGCCCTAGTCTGACACAATATCATGGGGGGAGTTTTGGAGGCAAACAGCATCTTGAAGTACCAGGTCCACCATCTCAATGGGTGATGGAAGTTTGGGGATGGCAATGAATTGGGCCGCCTTAGAGAACCGGTCCAGCATTATCATGGTCACCATGGCCCCATTGAATGTGGCAAATCCATGGTAATGTGAAACCGGGGGCATCGGGGGACCAGTAGAGGTTGCAAGAACCTAGAGGGTCACTGGTTGGAGGAATTGGACTGGGCACATTGAGGGCAGGCAGCGACGAGCTGACATATATCTGTGGTTATGGTGGACCAACAGAAACAGCATCCAGAGTTAGTCATGTGCCTAGATGGCTGAAGAAGGGGTAGGAGTGGGCTGACTGGCGTGCCTCAGAGTGCACTGCAACGTGGAGTCGTCGGGTGTGTCAGCCAGAGCAGGCTCACGCTGAAGGGCCGGGTGGATCTGGTTCTCAAGGTCCCTGACAATCTGAGAGAACCTGCGAGGATAGAGTGATGAGCTGAGGGTCGATCTTCATTTCAGCTGGATTGAACTTTTGTGACAGGGCATCTCTGCCTTAGTATTGTTGGAGCTGGGTCAACAGGAGATGGCGAAGTTGAATTGCAAGAAGAAGAAGGTCCTGGGACCCTGCCTTAGATTGACTTGCGTTGGTGGGTCTGTTGTATCAATATGAAGTTCTGGTGATCAGTCCAGACCAGGAAGGGCTCGATGTCTCCATTCCTCCAACACCCATTTATGAACAAGTAGCTCCTGGCCTCAGTAGAGTGCTATGCAGCGTTGAACTTGGGCAAGAACCGTAAGATTTTGTCTTCCCATCCAGTGGGAGAGGATGGTCCCACTGCCCATGTCAGATGTGTCAAACTTTACCACAAAAACTCCGGAGGGGTTCAGATGCTATTGAATGGGAATGGTGGGCGAGCATCTTGAGCTCCTTGAAAATGTAGTCCACTGTGGAAGACCTGATAACTTGTGAGGTAGGTGATTTGGAGAGGGAGGTGAGAGGAGCACTGTAGTTCCTGATGAAATGGTGCTAGAAGATTGGAAAGCCCAAAAAGTGCTGTAGCTGTTTGAGGGAGCATGGTCGGGGCCATTGAATCACTGCGCACAGTTTCACTGGGTCCATAGTTGCACCCTGGGGTGGAAGAGTATAACCCAGAAAGGAAATGACTGGGGTGTGGAACTGGCATTTTTCTAACTTTCAGAATAGCGGATTTTTCTTGAGGAGATGCTGAAGAACTGAACGGATGCAACAGGTGTGGTCTTGGGAGTCCTTGAAAAAGAGGAGGATGTCACCAAGATAGATGAACACATACCTGCGTAGTATGTCTTGGAGGACCTTATTAATAAAGGCATGGAAAATGGCTGGTCCATTGGAAAATCCAAAAGGCATCACCAGTGTTCATAGAGGCCAGTGGGTGTTATGAACGCTATGTCTTCCACACTTCTCCCTGGTGGATGCAGATCAAAGGTGGAGTGTTAAAAATGAGCTAACCATCAAGTGAAGTGGTTAGAGGTCCTTAATGGTGATCTTGTTGAGTCCATAGTAGTCGATGCAGGGATGAAGACCCCCGTCTTTCTGTTTGACAAAGTCATTCATGGCTTGGGTCTCAGGAGGGAAGAGGGAGAACAGATAACCTAGGGGAGGGATTCTGCCTGGGGTTAGTTGATCCTACAGCCGTGTGGTCTGTGAGGCTGCAGGGTGCTGACTTCCATTTTACTGAAGGCGATGGCCAAATCGTGGTATTCCTGTGGATGCTTGGAGAGATCAAAAGTTCACTGTATCTCTCTGGTTTTACGGGGTGAAGTCAGCTAAGGTTTCAGACAGGTGGGCCGGCAGGCCGGTGCCCAACTCAGCAGTCACCAGACGACCAGGTGAAGTGAGGGTCATGAGTGGAGAGCCAGATTAACCCATGATGGATGGAGGGTTGGGTGAATCAATCAGGAGGAATTGGATGGACTCACGGTGCTCTCCAATGCTGATGTACACAGGCGTTGTGTGAGAACTCTGACCATCCCAGACCCCAAGGAATGTCTGTCAATGGCTGTGATGCAGAAGGGGTGAGAGAAGGTTCAGGTGGAATTCGATGCTCCACACACAGTGTCCGGACCAGAAAGTTGCCTGTTGCACTGAAATCCACCAGAGCCTCCTCTGCGCATCGAACTGTCAGAGTGTGTAGGAGGACAGAGACTGTGAGTTGGGCTATGGTGCTGGAATGAGGGGCCAGGGGGAGCTTACCACTTAGAAGGCCCCTCGTCTCTACTTGGTGGTGCCATTTTCCAGATCGCAGTGCACAATTAATGCACAAATGATTGGTCACTCTGCAGTAAGTGCACAAGCTGTTTCTCCACCAATGCTCATGCTCTTGGTGGGGGGGGGGGGTTGGTAGTTAAGGGAGCTCTCCCTACCTCCATGAGTCCTGGAGTGTTGATGATGAAGGTCCTGCGGCCTGAAATGGCTACGGCAATGCAACTGGGGTTCTGGCTGATTATCTGGAGGGTCGTTCCATAATATGCTTCTGAATTCAGAGGGCCAGAGTGATAATGCTTTCAAGTTCGGTGGGCATCTATCAAGTGGGCAGCTCATCTTTCAGCACACTGAGAAGCCGTGATGAAAATGGGACAGCAGCACTTCTGGATTCCAGCCAGACTCAACCAAAATGGTCCTGAACTTCACGGTAAAATCGAGCACTGAGCATCGGATGTGTTCCTTCCAATTCCTGGATGGTCAAAAATTCACCACATCTCTGCAGTGAATTCCTCATATTTATTGCAGTTGGTGGTCTTATTGACCCAGTTAGCAGTGGCCCAGGTCAGAACTCGCCCAGTCAGGAGAGAAATAACAAAGGCAATTTTGGCTTGTTTGTAGAATACGGAGATGGCTTGAGCTCAACGTGTAAGACACACTGAAACAAGAAGTTACAGCATCGGGCTGGGGATCCGGTGAACTGGGCACCATAATCCAGGGCTCCGAGTGAGGAAGTTGACTGGCGTAGGTTGCAGAGATGACATAGCAGTAAACAATATTTTACTATTGAACTGAAAAATAACAAGGCACCACCAATAAAGGAGAGAACAGATGCTTAATGTGATAGAGCAACAAGGTAATTAAAGGCTAGGAGCAACTTGCTGAGGCCTGCTGGTTCGATGTGGGAACAAGGATGGTGTGTGAGAGCTGGGTAGAAATAGGCTGCAGATGATGAGTTAGACATGAGTGGCAGGTGACTCCTGGTAGCTGGGTGGAGACAGTGAGGTGCCAGCCTGTGCATGCCTAACCTAGTCAAGGAGATTGTCCATTCTCTAAATTGGACTTTCCAAGCCTGCCTGTGTCTACCATCTACACCTGCTCACTTTGGCTGTGTGAGAAATGTAAAGGCTCATAGAATGGAAATGATCTTCTTTTGAGGCCTCAGTAAAGCTGAAGTATCATGGGTAACACACGGTAGTCATGAGCCCTGTGGCGTTACAGGGTTTGTGGTCTCCCCAGAGGAGAAGTCATTATTATATTGCTGTAGCTCCTAATTTTCCATCATGCTAGTTCCTCCAGGGCCTCCTCATCTGCAGATGTTGGATACTTAGAAGTTCACTGATAACATCATTAAATTATTTATGGCACTGGATGGAATCACATTCCACCTGGTCACACCTACAGCAACCTTCAACCATTTATTCTTGGTGTCACTGACAGGCTTTCTTCCTTCATCTACAGGGAATGTTAAATCTCCACAGGTCTTTAAAAACAACATGAGAAGTGACTGAACCTTAGGCACTGAGGAATAGCCGAATCTTGGAATATCTGGACTCTATTTTCTGCCTTTGTTGTGTTGTGCATCTAGATGCAGAATCCGCTAAATATTATGTCTGTAATACACCTTTAAATACCTATTAAATACTCCCAATGGCAAGCACCTCAAAAAGCCTCTGACAACCAAGTCCAGCTCCTGGCTTTCACGTGTGGCTTAGCTATTAACCCTGGCAGAACCATTTCTGCTGAGAGGAGAAGGGGGAAAAGTGGGTTAGTGGCGCCTTAAAACCAGTCGCTTCTGGCAGATGGAGCTTGTCAGCCGTGGTTGGCAGCTCACCTCGGAGAAGGAAAACTCTGATATCACACCTCCATTGCCTTGCGGCTATACCCAGTCACAGGGACAGGGTAAAGCCTGAGGGGTAGGTAGTGCTGAAGAAGCAATGCGATTGCAGCAGGATTTCGACAAATTGGAAGAATGGCCAAAAAAGTGGCAGCTGGAATACAATGTTGGTAATGCATTTTAGTAAAAGAAACAATAATGTGGACTATTATCTAAATAGGGAGAAGGTTCAAATATCAGAGATGCAGAGGGACTTGGGAGTCCTTGTGCAAAACTCCTAGAAGGTTATTTTACAGGTTGAATCTGTGGTAAAGAAGGCAAATGCAATGTTGGCATTTATTTCAAGGAGAATACAATAAAAAAGCAAGGAAATAATGCTGAGCCCTTATAAGACACTTGTCAAGCCACACTTGGAGTATTGTCAACAGTTTTGGGCCACATATCTCAGAAAGGATGTATTGTCATTGGAGAGAGTCCAGAGGAGGTTCACGAAGATGATTCCAGAAATTAAGGTGTTAACGTATGAACAGTGTTTGGCAGCTTTAGGTGTTTCCCTTCTGGAATTTAGAAGAATGCGGGGGATCTCATTGAGACCTACCGAATGTTGAAAGGAAGAGATATGGTGGATGTGTAGAGGATGTTTCCTATGGTGGGGGTATCCAGAACTAGAGGGCACAGCCTCAGAATTGAGGGGTGATCCTTTAGAACAGTGGTAAGGAGGAATTTTTTTAGCCAGAGTATAGTAAATCTGTGGAATGCTTTGCCACAGACTACAGTGGAGGCCAAGTCTATGGGTATATTAAAGACAGAAGTTGATAGTTTCCTGATTGGCTGGGACATCAAAGGATATAGTGAGACGGTAGGTGTATGAGCTTGAGTGGGGTCCAGGGTCAGCCTTGATGGAATGGCGGAGCAGACTCGATGGGCTGAATGGCCTAATTCTTCTCCTGTGATTTATGGTCTTGTGGTCTTATGCTGAGTTCCTATATCATATTGTCTGTGTTACTCTGGATTTCCAGCATCTGCACAATCTTTTGTGTGTAGAATATCTCTTTATATTTAAGAATATCCATTCAAATATTGAAATCTAGAATTTACCTGATTACCACATTTGCATTTAAATGGTCATGTTCATCTAACTGTCCATTGTTTCTCAATGTTAAGAAAGAACTAAGTCAATAAATTTTAAATGATTTAAAACTTCCATTATTGTAAAACATACAGGAATTTTTTAAAAACTTGTCATGAGTCTATGAACACCTGATTGAGTGCAATTAGCTGTAAATCTAAGACATTTAATGCCTTTATTAATGCCAAACCTCTATCATTTCCAATTCATTCCTCTGATATAATAATCATTTTTAGTCAGATTACAGATTTTTGCTCAAAGACGCCTGTCATCCTGGCCACAGTTTTTCTCCTTTTCCATAATGGGTCATTCAGGGTGCATCAAGTTAGACTGTAAAACCAGGACCCGGGAGTGGAACTAAGCCATTCAAAGCACTGTGTCTGGTCCTCCATTCCATCAGAGCTGATTATTAACCCTCTCACCCTCTTTCTCTTGCCTCCTCCCCATTACCCTTGATACTATCCACTCCATTGCTGCTGCTAAACAAGAAATTGTCACGCCATCCGTCAGCGATACTAAACCTGACTCTGATTCTCTGCACACCACTAACGTCCCCATCATTCACAATCCTAGGGTGCACTCAGAATCAGGTTTCTTTCCACTATCTCATATGACGTGAAATGTGCTGTTTTGTAGCAGCAGTGTAAAGAATAAGTTACATAAATAAATAAATAGGTAGAGCCAAAGTAAAGGAAATAATGGGATTGTTTTCATGAGCTCATGGACCATTCCGAAATTTGTCAGCGGAGAGGAAGAAGCTGTTTCTGAATCATTGAGTATGTGTCTTCAGGCACCTGTACTTCCTCCCCCGATGGCAGTAACAAGAAGTTGGCATATCCAGGTTGGTGAAGGTCCTTAGTGATGGATGGAGCCGCCTTGAGTCACCGACGCTTGAAGATGTTCTCGATGGTGGGGTAGATTGCACCGAAGGACCCTCTGCAGACACTTGCAATCAGTTAGATTGCTCTCCACTGTACATATGCAAAATTTATAAGAGTTTTTGGCGACATCCCAATTCTTGCCAAAGCCCTAGTGAAAAAGATGCACTAGTGTGCCGCCTTTGAGGTTACACCAATGTGTTGGACCCAGGATGGATCCTCCAAAACGTTGACACTAGGAACTGGGATTTTCTCAATATTTCCACCACTGAGCATTCAGATGAGAATTGGTGACTTCCCCTTCCTGAAGTCCTCAATCAATTTCTTGGTCTTGCTGACACTGAGTGTGAGGTGGGTCCTCAGGTGACTGTAGAGGCCGATCCGGGATCCACATATCCAGGATGTTAGGGTGTATTCGCTCACCTATGCATGAATTTGTTTAACATGGAGAGGCTGCTGTACAGGCAGCCACCCCAAAGTCCTTGATAGATTGGCGTCAGAGTCAAGTGGCGTGGAATGCAAAACAACTGCAGACCCTTGACTGCTGCAGCCTTCCTCTGCCTTCACCGTTGTTCACTGTCGTTGTGATGAATCATCATCTTCCACCAGCTCCACTGTTGAGGTCTTGGTTGGATCACTCTGTCTGGAACCTCTCCCTTGACCTTACCACCATGGGTGACCCTACAGGAGCTAAACTCCAGATCGTAACGCCCTTGGGATCCCAGGAACTCAGAAACCTCTCCACCGTGACAAAGTAATAATCCTTGAAGAAAACTCAACCAGGACTCCTGTACATGCAGTACACTGACAAGGAATAAACAATAGCATTTCATTTCACCTGAGTGACTACTTCAATCACTCTGATCTTCTTCGAACTCCGATACTGAAAGCAATTGCAATACCATTGCAAACCTTTAAAAAAAATGTTATCAGTTTTCAGATTTCAAGGAATTTTGATCACCTGTGATTGAAATTTCATTGAGTTAGCTGCATAATATGTGTTTTTTTCTAGAATTTAGTTAGTGGCTGAGTACTAATGAGAATAAAAGAGTTAATTCTTATATAGGGACATTTTATATAAACCAATACTCAACCAGGTTACTGGTCCACCCTGTACATGAAGGGATAACCATGCACTTCCCTCAGCCCAATCCCATAATGTTCACAGAGAGGATGGTAACATGGTGGTAGGAAGCCCAGATTATTGATCTGGAGCAATATTTGGAATACAAACAATGGGCAATGAAAATACAAGTTACAAGTTACTAAAATTGCTATTAGATTACTAAAATTATTTTCATAGAAGTTCACATTGTTCAGAGAAGGAACTCAGCCATTATTTCCCATTCTGGCCAATGGTTGACATTTAATCCAGCAACCTGTTTGATTCTAACTGAGAAAAATGTTCAAGGTTCAAAGCAAAGTACGAATACAGTAGGTCACAATATATTACCCTGAGATTCATTTTCTTTGAGGCATTCACAGTAGAACAAAGAAATACAATAAAATCGATAGAAAACTACACGCAAAGACAGACAAACAAATGAGATGTAGAAGAGAAACTATGCGAATACAAAAAAAGATAATAAATAAATTAATTATTTTGAGGACATGAATTGTAGGGTCCTCAAAAGTGAGTCCATAGGTTGTGGAATCTGTTCATGGGTTGGACTCAATTTAGGAGCGGAAGAATTCAATTTTTATGTCAATTAAGGTTTGATGCTTATTTTCCCCTTTTTTTGTTTACGGGTTATGGCAAGGGCATCCATTACCTATTCCTAATTGCCATCAGAACTAATAGCTTATTAACTCATTCGATGGGAACTTTAAGACTCAAACATATGATTGGAACAGGAATAGGATTTTCAGAATAACAGAGGTCGCCATTGAACTAATTAACCAGTACTATTGAAACCAGTGTCAACAAGCCATAGCATATTTGCTTCCTCCGCAGCTGTGTGTGTATCAGGTTACTGCAGCCTCATTTGCACATTGACAAAACTATCAGCACGAACCAAAGGGAAGAAAAACAAATGACCTTTAATGTTTATTCAGTAACTGAAAGACCAGTGTACTGCATAGGAGCATAAATAGACAAGAAATAAGCAGCATTTCATTTTGCCTGAATGATCACTTTAATCATTTTGATAATCTTCCAACTCTGTCACTGGAAACATAGAAACATAGAAACATAGAAAATAGGTGCAGGAGTAGGCCATTCGGCCCTTCAAGCCTGCACCGCCATTCAGTATGATCATGGCTGATCATCCAACTCAGAACCCTGTACTTGCCTTCTCTCTATACCCCCTGATCCCTTTAGCCACAAGGGCCATATCTAACTCCCTCTTAAATATAGCCAATGAACTGGCCTCAACTGTTTCCTGTGGCAGAGAATTCCACAGATTCACCACTCTCTGTGTGAAGAAATTTTTCTTCATCTCGGTCCTAAAAGGCTTCCCCTTTATCCTCAAACTGTGACCCCTCATTCTGGACTTCCCCAACATCGGGAACAATCTTCCTGCATCTAGCCTGTCCAATCCCTTTAGAATTTCATACGTTTCAATCAGATCCCCCCTCAATCTTCTAAATTTCAGAGAGTATAAGCCTAATCAATCCAGTCTTTCATCATATGAAAGTCCTGCCATCCCAGGAATCAATCTGGTGAACATTCTTTGTACTCTCTCTATGGCAAGAATGTCTTTCCTCAGATTAGGGGACCAAAACTGCACACAATACTCCAGGTGTGGTCACACAATACTCCAGGTGTGGTCTCACCAAGGCCTTGTACAACTGCAGTAGTACCTCCCTGCTCCTGTACTCAAATCCTCTTGCTATGAATGCCAGCATACCATTTGCCTTTTTCACCGCCTGCTGTACCTGCATGCCCATTTTCAATGACTGGTGTACAATGACACCCAGGTCTCGTTGCACCTCCCCTTTTCCTAACTGGCCACCATTCAGATAATAATCTGTTTTCCTGTTCTTGCCACCAAAGTGGATAACTTCACATTTATCCACATTAAATTGCATCTGCCATGGATTTGCCCACTCACCCAACCTATCCAAGTCACCCTGCATCCTCTTAGCATCCTCCTCACAGCTAACACTGCCACCCAGCTTTGTGTCATCCGCAGACTTGGAGATGCTGCATTTAATTCCCTCGTCTAAGTCATTAATACATACTGTAAACAACTGGGGTCCCAGCACTGAGCCTTGCGGTACCCCACTAGTCACTGCCTGCCATTCTGAAAAGGTTCCGTTTATTCCTACTCTTTGCTTCCTGTCTGCCAACCAATTCTCTATCCACATCAATACCATACCCATACAACTGCAATGTTGTTGCAAATCTTTACAAAATATTATCAGTTTTCAGTTCTCAAGGAAATTTTACGATCTGCGATTGACAATTTCAGTTGAGTTATCTGCATACCATGAGCTGTAAGTTTGTAAGGTTTAATTAGTGGTAGAGTATCCTGAGAATAAAATATTAATGTCATATAGGAATATTTTCATAATGACGATGCTGATTATTTTTATCAGATTGGGTTACAAACTCAAGGGCTTCTGGACATGAATCTTAAAATCTTCAGTATTTGGAAGAAATTTACTAACAAAAGTAATCCACTCTGATTTAATCAGGAAAAGGACTATGACAATCTTTGATCAACAGTTCTCCCAGGAAGGTAACTACTGGCATGGATGCTAAGTGGCACTGACTCTAAATCGAGTATGTTATCCGTGGATTATGGCCAGAGCACTTGAATGGGGTCAGATCTGAATGGGAGCTGATACATGAGTTCCACAGCATAGAAACAGGTCCTATGGCCCATTCATCCCTGCCAATGAAAGTACCTGTTTAAGCAAATCCCATTGGCCTGAAATTGACCCATGTACTTGTCTGGAAGTATTTTAAATGTTGTAATTGTATTTGCCTATACCACCTTTTCTGGCAGGTAATTCCACATACCCACCATCCACTCCATAAAAGTTCGCCCTCCAGATTCCTTCTAAATTTTCCCCCTCCAACCTTACATCAATGCCCTCTAGATTTACACATCCCTACCCCAGGAAATTACCCCTGATAATTTTATAATTCTCTATAGGGTCACCGCTGTCTAAAAGCTCTTTATAACTCAATCCCTCCAGTCTAATCTAATGCTAAAGTGCCAGCCGTTCTACCTACCAAGAGGGTTCTCCTAGATCCTGACTGTAGTTTACATATCACCAAAGGCAGACGTTAAGCAAGTATTCAATGTATTGAGTGCCGTGGTAAGCAAGCAAGAAACAGCTTTTCATATCATTGCCGATTACTTCAATCTGGCTTGTTTGAAGAATTGTTGCCCAATTATCAAACATATCGCCTACAGCACCAGAGGTCCCAACACATTCAACCAGTTACACTACCCTCAAAAATACCTACCATTCCATCTCTAGACTTCATTTCCGGAAATCTGATCATCTGGCTGTCCTCCTCCGATCTGCATACAGGCAGTGGCTAAAGAGCAAGGCAACAGAGGTAAGGACAAGAAAGAGGTGGTCACGGGGGCTGAAAAGTAGCTGTGGGATTGCTCAAGTCATTGGGCAGGGCCATGTTCAGGGACTCATCAGAGGACCTCAATAAACATGCCATGGCTGTCACGGACTTTATAAAGACACTCGTGGGCCAGTGTGTACCCATAACATCAATCAGAGTCTTCCCCTTTTGGAAGCCCTGTATGAACCAAGAGGTCCGCATTCTGCTGAGGGTTAGAACAGTGACATACAAGTTTGGTGACCGAGGAAAGTACAAGAGGTCCCGGTATGGCCTCCAGAAAGCCTTCTCACATCCGAAGTGGCAACTCCAGATCAAACATGAAACATAGAAGGATACCGGACAGCTATGGCAGGGTTTGAATGCTATCACCTCCTACAAGAAAAACCGGGAGATAGAAATAAAAATAAGGTTTTGCTCCCAGATGAGATCATTGCCTTTTATGCTCGCTTTGACCGGCAAAACATAGAAGCACCTTCACAAACTCCTGCAACTCCCGACAACTCTGTGATTTCAGTCTCTGAGGCTGACGTGAGAGCATCTTCATCAGGGGTGACATGGGGCAACAACGTCACACTCCGTAAGGCCAAGGAATTGATTGTGTATTTCAGGAAGGGGTAGTTGAAGGAACATATACTAGTCCTCATCAGGTGATTGGCAGTGAAAAGGGTTAGCAATTTCAAGTTCTTGGGTGTCAACATCTCTGAAAATCTATCCAACACACTGATAAAATTGCAAACAAGACACAACTTCATTGGAGTTTGAGGAGATTTGGTATGACACCAATGACCCAAGCAAGTTTCTACAGCCGCATCATAGAAAACATTCTAACTGGTTGTATCACTGTTTGGTATAGAAGGGCCACTGCACTGGATTGAAAAAAACTGGAGAAAGTTGCAAACTCAGCCAGCTCCATTACAGGCACTGGCCTCCCCAGCATCAATAACATCTTCAAAAGGTGATGCCTCAAAAAGGTGGCATCCATCATTAAGGTCCACATCACCCAGGACATGCCCTCTTCTCATTACTATCATCAGAGAGGAGGTACAGAGCCTGAAAACACACATTAGTATCAGCTTCTTCCCCTCCGCCATCAGATTTCAGAATGGACAAAGAACCCATGGACACTACCTCACTATTATTTTTTCTCTTTTTGCGCTACTTCTTTAATATATATTATTATAGTCTATTTTATTCCATATTGTACTGTACTGCTGCCACAAAACAACAAATTTCATGATGTATGCTTCTGATATTAGACCTGATTCTGATCCCGAGGGTGAACCCATGAAAGTATCTGGCCCAGACAGTGTACCTGGCTGATTACTAAAGACTTTTGCTAAGCAACTGGCTGGAGTGTTTACTGATATCTTTAAGCTCTCATTTCAGCAATCTGAGATGCTCACCTACTTCACGCAGGCTTCAGTCATACCAGTGCCCAAGAAGAACGTGGTAACCTGCCTCACTGACTATCAGCAGCAGCACTTGCATCCACTGTGATGAAGTGCTTTGAGAGGTTGGCCTTGGCCATGAAGCACATCAACTCAGGCCTACAGAGCAACTTGGATCCATTCCAATTTGCCCATTGTCACAAAAGTTCGACAGCAGTTGCTATTTCACTGGCTCTCTACTCAGCTCTGGAACATCTGGAGAGTGAAGACACATAGACAAAAATGCTTTTCATTGACTGCGGCTCAACATTTAACACTATCACGCCCTCAAAACTAATCAGTAAGCTCCAAGACCTAGGCCTCGGTACCTCCTTGTGTAAATGGAGCTTCGATTTCCTCACTTGCAAACCACAATTAGTTCGGATTGGAAACAACATCTCCTCCACAATCACCATCAGCACAGGTGCACCCAAGTCTGTGTGCTCAGCCCCCTGCTCCACTTGTTTTACACTTATGACTGTACAGTTCCAATGCCATATTCAGGTTTGCTGACGACACCACTGTCATTAGTCAAATCAAAGGTGGTGATGCATCAGCAAATAGGAGGGCGATTGAAAATTTAGTAAAGGGTGTCACAACAATAACTCTCACTCAACTTCAGTAAAACCCAAGAGCTGATTATTGACGGCAGGAGGAAGAAATTTGAGGTGCATGAGCCAATGCTCTTTAGAGCATTGGAGGTGGAAAGAGTCTGTAACTTTAAATTCCTGGGCATTATCATATCAGAGAATCTGTCCTGGGACTAACACATAAATGCCTTTACAAAGAAAGCTCAGCAGTGCCTCTGCTTTCTTTGAAGTTTGTGCAGATTCAGTACATCATCTAAAACTCTGACACAGCTCGATAGATGCACCATGGAAAGTATCCTGACTGGTTGCATCACAGTCTGGTATGGAAACATCAATTACAGGAAAAGCACTCTTCAGCATTGAGCACATTTATAAAGAGCCCTGCTGCAAGAAAGCAGCATTCATCATCAAAGACTCCCACCATCAGGACTGCTGAAGGGTCTTGGACTGAAACGTCAACTGTACTCTTTTCCATAGATGCTGCCTGGCCTGCTGAGTTCCTCCAGCATTTTGTGTGTGTTGCTTGGATTTCCTGCATCTGCAGGTTTTCTCTTATTTGTGATTGGATTACTACACCTCATGTTCTCAGTTTTATTTATTTATGCATTTATTATTATTATTATTATTGTATCTCTATTTTTTCTCAGCTCAAGCTGGTAAAACCTGAGGTATGAGCATAGCCAAGCACACTCATTTCTCAATTGTTTGGAACTTTTGGACTATTCTGGTGATGTTTAGTATTGTGGCTTTCTGGAGATTTACATAAATATTGCTGGGTAAATCTGATTGTTTAATGCTATTATTTAGCGACTTTGGGATGATACCAGTGGATATTACTACTGGAACAAAATATACCCACTTCATGTTCCATAGTCTTTTAATTCTTTTCATAGTCTTTCGATTTCCTCTTTTAATTCAGAATATTTTTGGTATTTTTCACTTTTTGATTTCTGCAGGTTATGTGTGTTTAGAATGCTAAATCTATTAATTAGGTTGTCCTTAGTTGTTTATCCTGTAATGTTATATCTATTCAGTTATTATGGATTGTCTATCACTAATAATGGTCGGTCATCAATATAATTAGGACTCTGACTGTTCTCTTTAGGTTTATTTTAGCCAATAACCTGATTGAAGTATGAAGCTACGTTAGCCAAATAACCTACCAGTGCCTCATTGAGATGAAGAAGGAAACCAGAATATATTGTGGAAGCCCTCATGGTTACAAAAGATTGTGCAAGTTTTTCTCAGCCAGCACCTGAGCTCAGGATCGAACCCAGGGCTCTAGAGATGTGAGCTCCGGTGCCAGCTACTGCATCGCTGTGTTTTTGAGAAAATG
Organism: Mobula birostris; assembly: GCF_030028105.1. NCBI lineage: Eukaryota > Metazoa > Chordata > Chondrichthyes > Myliobatiformes > Myliobatidae > Mobula > Mobula birostris. The sequence goes on from NC_092370.1 coordinate 140,943,537, forward strand.
ATGGTGAGTTGCTTACTTGAGGCTCTTGGTGAAGATACTCCACAGTAGTGCTGGGATGCCCATTCCAGAACTTCAACTCGACAACACTGAGAAATCAGTGATTATATGCAGCTTGGGGGGAATCTGCAAATGGTAGTATTCCAATGTGTTTGAAGCCCTTGTCTGTCTGGAGGGGGGGGGGGGGGGTGGTAGAGGCCACATGTTGATAGGAGCAGTCAGAGTAGCCTTGGTGTCAACCTGTAAGTGGTAAACGTTGCAGCCATGTTGGAAGGAACATGGTAGCAGCCTTGATCCTGGAGTGTGGAAAGCATCTTTTTTAAAGTGTTATTTGAACTGCACTCAATTAGCAAATGGAGGATATTCCTGATTTGTGCCTTCTTGGCATTAATAAGCAATTATAAAACCTCAGACTCTGTTGGTTGTTGACACAATTCACTGTAACATACACAGAGGAACTCAGTGGGTCAGCATCTTCTGTGGAAAGGGATACACAGTCAGCATTTCTGGCCGAGACCCTTCTTCAGGACTGGAAAGGAAGGTGGAAAAGCCGGAATAAGAAGGTGGGGGAGGGGAAGGAGTAGGAGCTAGAAGGTGATAGGTGAAGCCAGGTGGGGAACGGGGGTGAAGTGAGAAGCAGGGAGGTGATACATGAACAAGGTGGAGGGCTGCAGGAGAAGGAATCTGATAAGAGAGGAGAGTGGATCATGGGAGAAATGGAAGGAGGAGGGGCACTGGGAGGAGGGGTGTTAATAGGCAGGTGAGAGGAAAAGAAGAGGCAAATGGGAAGCCATAATGGAGAACTGAAGAAGAGGAATGGAGGAGGGGGAAAATGACCAGAAGTTGGAGAAATCGATGCTATAAGGTTGGAGGGTACCCATTCAGAATATGAAACGTTTCTCCTCCAACTGGAAAATGGCCTCATCTTGACAGTAGAGGAGGCCATTAGCCAACATACCATAATGGGTATGGAGGTTGGAATTCAGATGGTTGGCCGCCAGGAAATCCTACTTTTTGTGGATGAAGTGAAGGTCTCAACAAAGTGGGCCCCCAATCTACATCATGTCTCACCAATGTCGAGGAGACTGCATTGGGAGCACTGGATAAAGTAGACAACCCCAACAGATCTGCAAGTGAAATGTTCTCTCACCTGGAAGGATTGTTTGGGGCCCTGAATGGAGGTGAGGGAGGAGGTGAATAGGCCGGTGTAGTACTTTTACTGCTTGCAGGGATAAGTTCAGGAAGGAGATCAGTGCGGAGGGATGAATGGACAAGGGAATCCTGGAGGCAGCGTTCCCTTTGGAAAGTGGAGAGTGAGGGGCAGGTAAAAAAACTGTGTTTGGAGGTAGGGTCCTGTTGAAGCTAGCAGAAGTTGTCAGGAATGACGGGCTGGAGTGTAGAGGTTCTAAGTTAGCAGGTGAAGACACGAGGAACTCTGTCCCCGTTAAGGTGACAGGAAGAGGAGCAGCTGTCCTGAAAATGGAGGCGATGCAGGTGAGGGCAGCATCAATGGTGGCGATGTGTCCTGACTTGTGTGTGTTTAGGTCTTCTAATGAGTTTAAGCAGACAGTAAGTTACCAACGACACCCTTACCCTGCCTCCAACCTGCTCTGGGACTGCGGTATTTATGTGGTTTGTCCGGTGAATTTTCAGGTCTACGGTGAAGCCCCCAGGATTTTAATGGTGCAGGACTCATCCACAGTGATGTCAGTGAATTTCAAAGATACTTAGAGGGACTAACATCTTTGTGAACACAAAATAGGATGCAGGCCATCCTTTTATGAAGTAAATTTTCATAGCTGCTGATTAGAAAACATACTAAAAGGCTCAGTGAAGAGTCTTCATTTGCCTTTCTTACTGCTTTTTGAGAACCACCTGTTTTTATTTGACTCTACTAAAATGATCTACTACGGGGTGATGGAAGTGAGCTCTATACTTTTCCCCAAGGCTGCACCTCGACTGTAAGAGAGCAGGATTAACTCTTTATTTATGCAAATTGCATTCCATTTTGAAGTGGAATCATGTTCACATTATTGATGGGTGAGTGTTCCTGCACCTTGGGAAAGTTCATCTCAGCTCAAGAACCTTGCCCAAGGACCTATTGTTTGTTCTTAATTAAATGTTTTAAAAAATCATCTTTCTGCCTCCCTCCCCCCCTCCCCCCTCCCCTGCAAGCTCTTCCAGGCTCTGGAGCCAACAGTGAGAAATGGAAAATGGTAATTTGTGCATGACTATTTTTTGGCTCTTAGCATGCAATTTTTTGGGTTCTCTTTCTGCAGTATTTATTTAATTTAATTGTACATGTATATTTAATGGATTCCCACTAATGGCAACATATCAAAGATGATACATTTTGACCCAGTTAAGCAGCTATTCCAGTTTTGTGGAAATCTTTAAAATAGTTTAAAAAGACTAACTACTGTTTAACTGAGTAACAAATTATGTACTTAAATGAACTACTGAACAAATTAGAACACTACCAATACTATTACACTACAATAAAACTGTGGATTAGTTCTGAACAGTTATCGATGGAGGAATTCATCCATTTTGCACTGCCGTGTTCCTTTGATTGTCTGTAAATGAACAAAGTCAGCACAGATACCTAGTACAGATAATGGACTACATTTATACAACACTATCAACAACAGCATCCTCTCAGTCAAGATGATTGTCGATATCTTCAAATTCTTCATAGTTTCTAATTTGTTGAAGAAGTGGAATCATTTTATTTTCACTTCCAGCCGTTAGTGGCATCTCCAAGCCTTAATGCTTGAAACTGCAGAAAGCAAAACAATTCTGAATTGTCTTACTGCTTATTTCTTGTCAACTATCGGTAGAGAGCATTCTAAGAGGCTGCATCACTGTCTGGTATGGGGTGGGAGGAGGGTGGTGGCTACTGTACAGGACCGAACGAAGCTGCAGAGATTTGTAAATTTAATCGATTCCATCTTGGGTACTAGCCTACAAAGGACATCTTCAAGGAACAGTATCTCAGAAAGGCAGTGTCCATTATTAAGGACCTCCAGCACCCAGGACATGTCCTTTTCTCATTGTTACCATCAGGTAAGAGGTACAGAAGCCTGAAGACACACACTCAGTGATTCAGGAACAGCTTCTTCCCCTCTGCCATCCGATTCCTAAATGGACATTGAACCCATGAACACTGCCTCACTTCTAATATATATTATTTCTGTTTTTACACAATTTTTAATCTATTCAATATATATACTGTAATATACTGTACTTTTTTTCTTCTATATTATGTATGTATTGAACTGCTGCTGCTAAGTTAACAAATTTCACTTCACATTCTGGTGATAATCCTGATTCTGATTCTGAATCTGACAAAAATCACTGCCTTTTTGAACACAAGCACACACAAATGATGTTAGTTAACAATTGTTAGCTCTAAGCATGGTGGACAACACTACCCCCCCTGCCTTCCTGCCTGTCCTTTCAATATAATGCGTATCCCTGGGCTTTAAGCTTCCAGCTATTATCTTCTTTCAGCCATGATTCAGTGATGCCTACAACATACATTCTAATCTGCAACTGTGCTACCTTATTCCGTACACTGTGCACATTCGATTATAATCTTTCATGCATTGCACTGTACTGCTGCTTCAAAACAACTTCCATGTCATAGGTGAGTGATAATAAAGCTGATTCTGATTCTGAATGATAACAAAATCTAAGCTTGGCCTCAGAGGAAAGGAAGCAGTTTAAATAATAACTTACTTCAGGCATGCTTTGGAAACACAGATGCCATATTCTTTCTTCAATGCAACTATTTAAAAATTTCTTTACTAAAGGAAATGCCAATGAGTTCTGCATTAGGGCCCCACTGTTTTTTTCTACTTTTCAGCAATGTGTACATGCAATGAATTCAAAGGTCTTGAGGCACTGTTTCTTATCTTTGACTATGCTTACACAATAATAGACAGCAGGCCTTCACATTGAAGATCTCTTTCAATCGGAGGACATAATCTTACATAGGCAGCTGAAATGATCAAAAATGATTTTAAAAATAGACAACCAAAATGTACAGCATTGTTTATGTAGGTGCTGGATAGTTAAGCTTAGAAAAAAATATAAGAGAACAAGCTCGTATTTTAAAGTCAATGGAATTAGGGTTTCACACATGAAATACAATAGGCTTGCACCCCGATACTTAATGTTCAGCAGATGTAAATAATGACAATTTTCTACATCCTCATCAGTATGAAAATTAAATGTGTTACTGGCTGTATTTTACTGAGTGTGGGTGACATGGTCTTAAAAACTTGAATTAATGGAAAAAAAAGAACAGGCTGGAAATTCTGCAGGGCACCTACTCAGTGGCAACCTCCGAAAAGGAGTTTAGAACCTCATGCTCTCCCTGTCCCTGAGATTCACCTCAGTGGAGTTGGAATGAGTGGTGAACGACACAGAGAACTTACCACACATGGAGAGAGGCTGAAAACCAAGAGTTAACCCAGGCCCAGCTGGAGAATTTCAAGAATTCCATGAGGCAATTCCCAGCCAAACCAAAAACACGTGTAGCAAAAAAAAAGAATTAATTCACCTTGCCAGACACTTCTCAGGTCAGTACCAAGGTATTGACCATGGGTGTTAAAAACCAAAATTAAGCATGATTCAAAAGCGTATTGGAACACAGCAGCTGAAAGCAATTTAACTCTCCACAGGCCCATCAACAGGTATTGAAATGATAATATTTTATTAATGTATATATTCTGTAAGACTTGCAAGTATTCTACCAATGAGAATGTAAATGTATATCATTTGAAAACATTTTGTTAAATGTACTCTTCCAAAGCAATCCTGATTGAGGGAGTCAGAATGAAAAGGGAATGAACAGTAAACAGTACTGAGTCATCACCATTGATTAGACGAGCTGTTCTTTTGGTCATGGTGGGACTTTATCACATCACAGCATATTTGTCTTTAAGAACAGGAATGGCTTTGCTCAGGCCTGTGAGAACAGGACATGCCAATAAAAAATATCAATTCTCACAGTGAGCATCCCACCTTGAATCGGAAGACTGCTAATGGAATTATCTTTAAAAGGCAGCTGGGAAGTTCAACATAAACACTCACATATGAAAGTAAAATGTTATTACTCTTTGTAAATGGAACATAGAACATAGTACACACCCTTCTGTTACAATGTTACGTCTACATTTTAATCTACTTTAATACCAATCTAACCCTTCCCTCCTACCCTTTGTCCTTCCCTCTTTTTCTATCATCCACAGGCATATCTAACAGTTTCTTAAATGTCCCTAAAATGCAGTGCCTGTAACAGTATCCCCCCCCCAGAAGTTTTCATGTTTTATTGTTTTACAACATTGAATCATGGACTTAATTTGATTTTTTTTTACACTGATCAACAGAAAAAGGCTCTTTTGTGTCAAAGTGAAAACAGATCTCTACAAAGTGATCTAAATGAATCACAAATATAAAACACAAAATAATTGATTGCATAGGTATTCACCCCTTAACATGACACACCAAATCATCACTAATGCAGCCAATTGGTTACAAAAGTCACATAATTAGTTAAACGGAGATCACTTTGTGCAGTCAAGGTGTTTCAATTGTTTGTAGTAAAAATACACCTGTATCTGGAAGGTCCAAATGCTGTTGAGTCAGTATCCTGGAAAAAACGACACCGTGAAGAAAAAGGAACACTTCAAGCAAATCTGGGAAAAGGTTACTAAAAAGCACGTCAGAAAATGGATACAAGAAGATTTCCAAGTCACTGACTATCCTTGGAGTATAGTTGTCAATCATTGAGAAATGAAGAGAATATGGCACAGCTGTAAATCTGCCTAGAGTAGGCTGTCCTCAAAAACTGAGTGACCGTGCAAGAAGGGGACTAGTGAGGGAGGCCACCAAGAGGCCTATGACAACTCTGGAGGAGTTACACGCTTCAGTGGCTGAGATGGGAGAGGCTGTGCAAACAACTGTGGCCTGGGTGAGTGCTTCACTGGTTGCTACTTTACAGGAGAGTGGAAAAGAGAAAGCCACTGTTGGGAAAAAAAGCTCAAATGAAGACTCAGCTAGAGTTTATCAGAAGACAAGTGGGAGACTCTGAGGTCAGCTGGAAGAAGGCGCTATGGTCTGATGAAACCAAAATTGAGCTTTCTGACATCAGACTATATGTTATGTTTGGCATAAGCCAAACACTGCACATTATCAAAAAGGTAGAGAATTCCACAGATACACCACACCCTGGGAAAAGTAATTTCATTTCATCTCTATCCTAAATCTACTCCTCTAAATCTTGAGACTATGTCCCCTAGTTCTAATTTCACTTGCCAATAGAAACGACTTTCCTGCCTCTAAACTAACACTTCCATAATTTTAAATGTTTCTATATGATCAATTCCTCTGAATTTCAGTTAGTATAGTCCCAGATGAGTCAACCTCTCCCCATATTCCAACCACATCATCTCCGGAGTTGATCTGGTGAACCTCCTCCGCTCTGCCTCAAGTAAGGAGAATGGAAATGCATACAATGCTGCAGGTGAGGCCTCACCAATGCCCTGAACAGTTGCAGCATAACTTCCCTGATATTAAATTCAATCACTAGCACTGAAGGTCAACATTCTATTTGCCTTCATGACAGCTTGTTGCACCTGCAAACCAACCTTCTACATTTCAAGCACAATCACCCCAAGTCCCTCTGCACAGCTTCCATTTTTCCTTCCAAAGTGGATGACCCTTCATTTACCAATGTTGCATTCGATCTGCCAGACCATTAACCTTTCTAAATCTCTCTGCCCAATTTACTTTTCAATTTCCTTTAGTGTCCCCAGCAAACTTAAATATACTACACTCAATCCCCTCTTCCAAATCATTAACGAATATTGTAAACAGTTGTGGGCCAAGCACCAACCCCTGCAGCACACTATTTACAACTGACCACCAACAAAAGAAACACCCATTTATCCCAACTTTCTGCCTTCCGTTGGTTAACCAGTCCTAACACGTTATCCCCAACTCCATGTATCTTTACTTTCTGGAAATCCAAGTAGACAACATTTATCTGTTCCTACCTATCTACTTCTGTCATTATATCCCCAAAGAACTCCACTAAGTTTGTCAAACTGATCTTACTCTTCATGAATCCATGCTGATTCTGCCTGATGGAACCACTTCTATCCAGAAGACTGGCTATTTCTTTCTTAATGATTGCTTCAAGCATTTTCCTGACGACAGATGGTATTTTAACTGGCCAATAGTTACCTGCCTTTTGCCTACATCCTTGTCTAAACAGTAGCATGACATTTGCCATCTTCCAATCCACTGCAACCTGTCCAGTGAATCTTGGTAAATTATCACAAATGTATCTACTATAACTACCCTGGAATGCACCCATCAGGACCAGGGAGCTTCTCTACTTTTAGGCTCACTAGTTTGCTCATCAGTGACAATAATTGTATCAAAGTCTTCACCTCGCATCACATCCATAACATCTCTCTTTTGCATATTAGACTTGTCCTCCACCGTGAAAACTGATGCAGAATAGTCGTTCAAGGCCTCACCTATTTCTCATCTTACAAGGGACCTATCTTCATTTTAGCCATGCTTTTCTGCTTTATATAATTATAAAACCTTTAAACATTTATTTTTATATTTTGTGCCAGTTTACTTTCATAATTTATATTCCCCTTCCTCATTACTTGCTTGTGGTTCTTTGTTCCCTTTTAAAGTTTTCCAAATTTTCCAGTTTCCCACTACTCTAGGTGACTTCATATGCATGAACTTTTAGTTTGATGCCTTCTTTTATTTCCTTAGTTATCCAAAGCTTCTGTCCCCACCCTTACTGTCCTTGCTTTGAACTGGAATGTACTTGTTGTTAAACACTGTGAAAACTTTCTTTGAACGTCTACCAGTGTCACTCAACTGAACGACCATATTGGGTCCACCAGCATCTGTAGAGGCAAAAAGATGATCCTGTTTTACATCATGAGCAGGGACATGATAGACAGATGGATCTAAGTGGGGGAGGAGAGATGGAACTGGGAAACAGCGATTACTGGCTGATAGGTAGAAAGATAAGGATTGAGATAAAAAGGGTAGATGGAGCCAGGCTGGGGAGAGTGAAAGATGGAGGTAGAGACAGAAGCCAGAAGGTGATAAGTGTAAACAAAAGGCTAAAAATCCTGGAAACTGATATGGAAGGGATGAGGGCAGATGAAACTAGCCAGGGGAAGGTAATAAATCTGTGTGGTGGGGTGGTGGTGGGAATAAACTTATGTAACTGTCTGCTGGTGGGATGGGGATAAATCTTTGTGACGGATTGGTGGTGGGAAGGGGATAATTCTTTGTGACAGATTGGTGGTGGGAAGGGGATAATTTTGTGACGAGCTGGTGCTGGGAAGGGGATAATTCTTTGTGACAGACTGGTGGTAGGAAAGTCAAAAGGCAGATTGTGAAGAAAGGACCACGGGGAGAGTGGATTACCTGGATTTTGAAGATTCAATGTTCATATCTTTGGATTGTAAACTACCCCTGTGGAGTATGAAATGTTGTTCTTTTGTTTGTGATGGCCATCACCCTGGCAGTGGAAGAGGCCAAGGACTGAAAGGTTGGTGTTGGTGTGCAAATGGGAATGGAAATTGAAAGGGGAGATCAAGATGGACATCACAAACATAGTGTAAGTGAGGGTTACACAAAAGGGTCACCTAGTCTGCGTTTGAGGCCTTGTCGATGTGGAGAAGCCATAATGAGAGCACCAAGTTCAGCAGAGACGGTTGGAGAAGGTGCAGGTGAATCTTAGTTTGACCTGGAAGGGTTATTTTGGTCCCTAGATGGTGGTGACGGAGGAGGGACAAGAGTTATGTCTCCTATAGTTGTAACATTGGGTAAATTAGCTGAGTCTGCCCCTTTACATTCAGACAAAACTAAGTAACTACCAGGAGATATATCTATTAGAATTATAGCCATGGTTTCTCGTCCTTGGGTAACCATTCGCTAGCTACTGATGCCTGACGTGCTGGTCATACCCAGCATTTGCTGTTTCAGATTTCACAGATCTGTGAGTTTTTGTTCCAATTGGTATGAAGCTGAGTGACTTCATGTGAGCTGCACCGGGCCCCTTTCTTTATACAACTGGAGTCCCACCATAATGGTGAGATCATCTACAGAGTAAAAGGTCAGAGGCACTGGCATCCGACCTCCAACTTGTCCCAGGCTCCCATGTTCACCGTGCATATGTGGACATCTGTCCGCTAAAAGCCAGTGAATCGCTAAATAATAACAAGCTGCCAGTAAGTATAATTTGGCTGTTAAATCTACAGATCTCAAAGTGTATGGAAAATCTCAGAGTAGATGCCTGCCTTCTGATGTGTGTGTGCTTGGTGTATTACATACCATTCAATCAGAATCAGGTTTAATATCACTAACATTTGTAGTGAAATTTGTTGTTTTGTAGCAGCAGTACAATGCAATATATATGAAAATAATATAAATTACAATAAGAAATATATATAAAAATAATTTAAGTAAGTAAAGCAAAAAGAGGGCAAAATTAATGAGGTAGTGTTCATGGGTTGAATCATTGTCCATTCGGAAATCTGATGATACAGGGGAAATAGCTGTTCCTAAAACATTGAGTATGTGTCTTCAGGCTCCTGTTCCTCCTCTCTGATGGTAGCAATAAGGAAGGAGTATGCCCTGAATGATGGGGGTCCTTAATAATGGGTGACACCTTTTTGAGGCATCACCCACTGAAGATGTCCTCGATGTGATGTCCTCAATGCTTGGGATGCATTGAATTCTGCTTCTGGAATTTGCATTGAAGCCATTCAAAGAGTACAAGTGCATATATTTTCTAACCCAACAATGATTAAGGCACAAATGACAGTCAATCGGACTATAATGTACAAACGATGTGTGTACTTCCAGGGTCACATTATCCCTGACCTCCTCTAAGAACTTCAGAAGCAATGCAGTGCGGAAAGAGGCGTGAAAGCACAGCAGTAATGTTTATAGCATGGCTATGTCTCAAATCTTGACTTGGCAGAATTTATCAATTAGACTGTTAAAAAACTAAACGAGGAGCAAGACTGCAAATAAAGTTTGGTAACATTGCTGGTGGAGCAACATGAATAGTCGAAGTCAAATTTGAGTTTAGGATCATCTGTATGAGTACGTGTATGCACAGGTGCAATGGAGAAACTTCCCTGAAGTAGCATCGCGGGCACAGTGCATCATCCACGAGTAAGACATAAACGTAAGTTTTACAAGAATGAACGCAATTGGAACAAAAAGACCAAGTCGATTTGGGTGGATAGTAATCTAAGTGGTCTTAGTGTTGCTAAGCTGTAGTGGTTAGAGTTTTGCTGGTTGGTTGCCTGAGGAGGAATGTGGCAGCGGTTCACCAGATTAATTCCTGAAAGGAGAAGCCTGGTGTGATATGGAGAGAGAAGTACGACACAAACCTATAATCTATGGAGAGTGGGTGTGATTTCAATGCAAGTTATACAATTCTCACAGGACATTACAGGGAAGATACTGAGAGGCTGTTTCTCCTGATTGGGGAATGCAAATCTGGGCATCAGTTTCACTTTTGCTAAACAAACAATACTTTATTTATGTATTATTTATTTATTTAGAGATACAGTGGAACAGGCCACTGAGCCGCACCACTCTGCAACCTACCAATTTAACCCTAGCCTAAACACAGAACAATTTATAATGACCAATTAACCTACTGACCAGTACGTATTTGGAATGTGAGAGGAAACCAGAGCACCCGGTGAAAACCAACGCATTCATAGGGTGGTTGTACAAACTCCTTGGAGACGCCGCTGGAATTGAATTCTGAACTCCGTCACCCCAAGCTATACTAGCACCATACCGCTACACTACCGTGGCTCCACTACATTTATAACATGCTTCTGAAAACCATCTTCATTTACTTCAGCTTGCATAGTTTGCCATTTATTCAAGGATACCATCAACTTCTCCTTGGAAAAAGTACCACATCTAGAAAGTGCCACGTGTTGGATTGATCTTAGAGTAGGTCACAAGGTCAGCAGAATGTAGTGGGATGAAGGGCCTGTACTGTGCTGTAATGTTCTGTCCCTATTGATTTGGCCTGGAGATTCCTTATCTGCAATCATTGGATTATGGGCATTTTGCTTCCAGAATGTTTTCAACGTTAGTTGCTGGAGGAAATCTCTGCCTGCAGGTTCAATCCTGAACTTGCTAAAATTTGGACAGATATCCCTTTTATTTATTAAAAAAAGGAAATATATGAGATTGCAGATGCTGGAATCTGAAGCAACCAACAACTTGCTGGAGGAACTTGGCAAGATAAACAGAATCAGTGCGGGGGGCAAACAAATTGTTAATGTTCTTACTCTGAAGAATTTCTCACATAACTCCTCTCATTTCCTACAAATCAAAAGCATGATCATAGGCACCCGTGGCTATGCAGGTCTTACAATTTTTTAAAATTAAAAAATACTCTTTTAAAACATTCTAAAAAGAACTTTTTTTAAAAAAAAAAGAATTGTAAGTTGACAATTTCTTTTCCTCCCACAGATGCTGCTTGACCTGTTGAGTTCTCCGAAGATATTATTTATGGCTTACTGGAGGATATTTGAGCTGAGCATCGAGGAAAAGGAGGTTGGAATGAATCAAAGTACAGAGTCACAACTAGCAAAACTTCTCCCCACGTTGAAGTTGATGCAAATAATCCTCCAACAAACATAAAGCCATAATAGGAACAGCTAAGTACAGTATAATTTCTCCCTCTGCTGGTCATCAGGATGAATGCAGTTTGATTCTTTCTCATATTGTCACCATTCTGTCATGTGTGGGAGATGGTGGATGTTGCAGACTTCACACGTGTAGATAAAGCAGTTTGGGATCTGCAGTGGTTTCTTGCACCTGTCCTCATCTGGACCCAGATCTATGCAGGCAAGTTTAAAATAGTCAAGGCTTATCAAGCAGCACACTCTAGAACTCTTAAAAGTTTATTATAATTTAAATAAATTATAACAGAAGAAAATTAACATTATAGGAAGATGACAAATAAAATAACACATTATATGAAAGTTGGAAGATATTAAACAGAATTAGAATAAGGTTTATTATCACTGACATAAAGTATGTGACAAAAATTGTTCTGTGGTAGCAGTGCAAGACAGAATATATTAATATAAGTTACAACAATAAATAATAGCGCAAAAAGGAATAGCAAGGTAGTGTTCATCGGTTCAAGGACCATTCCAAAATCTAATGCCAGAGGGAAAGAAGGTGTTCCTAGAACACTACGTGTGGGTCTTCAGGCTCTTGTCTCTTCTCCCAGATGATAGTCATAGGAAAAGAGCATGTCCTGGGTGGTGAGTGTCCTTAATGATAGATGCTGCCTCCTTGATGATGTGCTTGATAGTAAGGAGGCTTGTGTCCATGGAGCTGACTGAGTATAATGTAAAATACTCTAAATATTATACATTAATACAGATTCTGTACTATGCTTTACCCTTAATGCATATTTCTGTCTCTGATTCTAACCACAGCTCACTCCAATAAATCCTAATTATTGCAGGTGATCCACATTCCTTGCAAGATATCCTTTTAAATTTTAACTGTTGTTCACCTTTAACTTAAAATGATTCATAATATAACTTACTTCATCAATCGTTTATTGTGTAGAGGGCTCAGTCCCATTTGTAGCTGTTAGAAAGTTGTTTAAATTGTCCCAATCCTCACTGGAGATCCCACTCATGGCCCGTTGGGGTTCAGAATGAGAATCAGGATCACTATGTTAAACAATGTAAACTTTGTTGTTGTGTGGCAGCAGCAGCAGTGTTATCACTTGAGTCGAGTATGATGTTTTCCTAAGGGGCTGTCTATTGGTGGAGCTTCACGTGGTTGTAGATGCTGATTAGGGACAATACTGCCCTCTTTGTCACTTCCTGAGCACTATGGGAGTTCATCTGGGACGTTCGGTTCAAAGTCCAAAGATTAAAGTTCAAAGTAAATTTATTAACAATTTACACATATGTCACCATATACAACCCTAAGATTTATTTTCTTGCAGGCATACTCAATAAATCCAGTAATCATAATAGAATCAATGAAATACTACACCAACAGGGTGGACAACCAATCTGTAAAACAAACTGTGTAAAAACATAAGAAAGAATGAAAAGAAATAATGATAATAAATAAATAAACAATAAATATCGAGAACTTGAGATGAAGTGTCCTTGAAAGTGAGTCCATAGGTTGTGGGAACAGTTCAGTGATGGGGTGAATGAAGTTATCCCTTCTAATTCAAAAGCCTGATGGTTGAGGGGTAATAACTGTTCTTGAACCTGCTGGTTGTGAGTCTTGCGGCTCCTTTATCTTCTTCCTAATGGCAGCAGCAAGAGAACATGTCCTGGGTGATGGGAGTCCCTGATGATGGACGCTGCTTTCCTGCGACAATGCTCCAGGCAGATTTGCTCATTAGTGGGTTGGGCTTCACCAATGATGGACTGGACAGTATTCACTACTTTTTGTAAGAATTTCCATTAAAGGGCATCGGTGCTCCATACCAGGCTGTAATTCAGCCAGTCAATATACTCGCCACTACAGAGAAAGATAGCCAAGTAATTATGTTTTCCGAAATGCAGTCTGGACATGGAATGATAGGCCTTCCTTACCTTCCTGTAGCAGTAGTCTAGCGTGTTGGGACCTCTGGTGCTACAGGTTATATGCTGATGGTGACTGGCCAGGGATTTCTTCAAACAAGCCTGATTCAAATAACTAACTATGACATGAAATGCATCTGGGTGGACTGTTTCTTGTTTTTTGGCAGCATCATGCAGTATTTCAAGCGCTTGTTTATAGTTGGTCACTGGTGATATGTAAACTGTGGTCAAGATCACGGAGGAGAACTCTCTTGGTAATTAGAATAGTTGACATTTGATCAAGGTCAGGGGAGCACGAGTACGACAAAACCACCACATGGGAGCACCACAGAGCTTATCATGCCTTTTCCAAATCAGCAGCTCAATCCATCCTGTGTATCAAGAAGCCTTTGGGTCTGATCACCAGACCCAGTGTACTCTGTGAAAGCCACGTCTCAGTAAAACACAGAACACAACAATTCGTCATTTCCCTATGAATCCTTACCCTTAGGAAAAAGCAGTTAACGTTTCAGGTTGAGATACTTCATCAGAATATCTTAGCTCAAAATGTTAACTGTTTATTCCTCTCAATAGATGCTGCCTGACCTGCTGAGTTCCTCAAGTATTTTATGTTTGTGTTGCTCTGGATTTCCAGCATCTGAAGAGGTATTTGTACCAAGATATAACAGATGTCCTGAGACAAAGTAAGACACTTAGATCAAATTACAATGGGAAAAATGCAAGATTTAATTTCTCTAAGTGTAGATTGGAGTATTGTTACCAGCCTAATAATTTTTCTGTTGCAACAGAAACTGAGAAGACACTGACTTGCAATAATGAAGTTCAGGCAACAAGAGCAGGTATACAGTAGAGTTGAATATAGGGGTTCTTGCACAACTAAAGGACCTAATTATCACACCTCACACTGTTATTCATCCACTGATGCTGTTCACTTACGTCACTACCTGTTACTGCTCCTAACTCACACTCTAAGTCCAGTTGTAACCCAAGTACAAATTTTTCTTGTAAGGTCATTGATAAAAGGAAACTGGATGAAGCATTTACAGCAGGAAATTTAAATAATTGATAGCAATCCAGAACAAAGACTGCAATCCCTAAATGTTATATTTTCAATTAAATTTACATCCTGCGAGATATGTTTAAGCTTCAACAGCCCCACCTGCAGGAATAGCTGGTACTGAATCTCTTTGAGCTTCAGCTAAATATTTATCATGCAGTATTTTATAAACTAATAACTTTGTCAAGCAGCTTTCGTCCATCACAATAGGCAAGCTTTCCCGGTGGCTACCCATTTTAATTCTACACTCCTTTCCCATTTTGACATCTCAGTCCTTTACGACCACAATGAGGCTACTCCCAGGTTGGAGGAGCATCGCCTCATATTCCATCTGGGTAGCCTTCTCCAACCTGATGGCATGAACACTGAGTTCTCTAACTCCCTGTAATTACCCTCCCCTCCCTCTTCTCTCCTTTTCAATTCCCTATTCTGTCTCCCATCTTACACCTTCTCCTCTCTTCTCACTTGCTCATAACCTGCTTCTGATGACCCTCCTTCCTTTTTTTTCTAGATTCTTTTATTAGAATCATTCTTCTTCAGCCCTTTACCCTTTCTACCTATCACCTCCCAGCTTCTCACTTTATCCCCCTTTCCTCACCCACACACCACCTTCCTCACCTGGTTTTACCTATCACTTTCTAACTTGTTCTCCTTTCCCTCCCCCATTTCTTATTCTGGCTTACATCCTCTTCCTTTCCAGTCCTCAGCCCACATAGTTGACTATTTGTGCCTGACCTGCTGTGTGTGTTGTAGACAAAGAACATGTTGTACATTTTTATGAGGAAAGAAATGTTCATTTTGCAATTGAGAACAAAGTTGATCTATACCTTTACTTCATGTCAATCTATAACATTCCTAACTGAATATTCAGATTATACACTCAGTGGCTATTTTATTAGGTGCATCTGTACACCTGCTTGTTAATGTAAATATCTAATCACCCAATCAAATGGTAACAACTGTTTGCATGGTCAAGAGGTTTAGTTGTTGATTAGACCAAGTATCAGAAAGGGGGAAGAAATGTGATCTAAGTGACTTTGTGGAATAATTGTTGCTGGCAGAAGGGGTGGTTTGTGTATCTCAGAAAATGCTGATCTCCTGGGATTTTCATGCTCCACAGTCTCTAGAGTTTGCAGAGAAGGGTAGAAAAAGCAAGAAGCATCCAATCAGTGGTAGTTCTGTGGGAAAAAAATGCCTTGTTAATGAGTGAGGTAGGGGAGAATGGCCAGACTGGTTCAAGCTGACAGGAAGGTAATAGTAATTCAAATAAACGTGCGTTACAATAGCGGTGTGCAGAAGAACATCTCTGAAAGTATAACGCGTCGAACCTTGAAGTAGATGAGCTACAGCACTAGAACATTACAAACTCAGATGCCACTTTATAAGGTTCAGGAGACGACTCTTAAAGTGGCCACTGAGTGTATATTATTAATTGAGTTAGCATCTACTGGAGGCTGTGGGAACGAGTTCTACACCCTTTTCACGTTGTGTACGAAAAACTGTTCAAGAGTTACAATTATTGCAGCCTGAGCTGGAAAGACCAGACGATGGAAATATGGTTGCTTGGTGCAGTTTTTCTCTCCACCCAGACACAAGTGAAGTTTTCCAAGAGTAAAGTGTGGGGGGAAAAAAGGCCATTATAGGTCACGCTAAAAATTCCACCTGGTGAAAGTCAGGACAGCGCAGTAGTGTAACAGTTAGCGTAAAACTATTACAGCACAAGCAACCTGGGTTCGAATCCTGCTGCTGCCTGTAAGGAGTTTGTACATTCTAGATGTACAGGTCAGTAGATTAATTGGTCACATGGGTGTAACTGGGCAGGGTGGGCTCGTTAGGCCAGATGGGTCTGTTTCCAAACTATCTCTAAGTAACAATAAATAAATAAGTCTGTGTGGAAGACGTGTTTCACCATCAGAGGAGATATTGGGCTGGATCCTGCTCACCTCTGGGCGTAACACTGCAGGGAATCGTTGGCGAAAACCTCCTTGCAAATCGGCTCATGTGCCATCCACACCAGCACGTTAAAATGGGGATGTCAGACACAAGACATGGACTTGAGAAGCAATAGGTGGTTGAAAAGCAGTGAGACATTTGCAGAAGATCATAACTGATTTAAATGGGGAAAGTAGAGGAAGCCAGGAGATACCAATTTAGATGTTGTGCAAAAATTCAAGATAGAAAGAGAAAGCTTCTTCACAGAGTAGTTAAGGACCAGGATATATTGCTGGAAACAGACTCAATCAGGCTCTCAGAGGATTTGGACAATGTCAATCATCTATCTCCCAGTGCAGTAGAGGCTTCCTCAACTGAGCTTGCTTGCTAGACATCAGAATTTCTACTGCAGTACTCATACTGGCTAGTCATTGAGACATTGTGTGTGTGGCCAAGATATTCTGTGCACCACAGTTCCTGAGGAGACATTGGATTGCATAGCAGGAGAGAGAGTTTAAAAGAAGCAAGCAGGGGCAGTTAACACATTCTGCCTGCCACAGATCCCAGGGAGATTGTGCATAATTAGGCACTGAGCAAAGGTCACTACAAATAAGTTGGGTTTAAGTGGAGCAGCCGTTGTGTGAGTAGCCTCTGATTTCAGGCTTTAGCTCAGAGAGGCTTTGGAGAGGAGTGGCAAAGGCCGTGGTTAAATTTTCCTTTTAATTTTTCTTTCTTATTGCACAGTTAGAGCAGTGGCGATGCCAGGCAGGATAGTGGAATGATCCTCTCGCAGGATGCGAGAAGGCAGGGAGACCTCCAGTGTCCCTGACAACTACTCCTGCAAGAAGTGCACCCAGCTGCATCTTCTCTCCTTCTAAGGAACTGGAGCTGGAACTGGATGAACTCCAGATCCTTACAGAAGGCTGAGAGATTAATCAACAGGGAGGGAGGTAAACCCAAAATACTGGAATTCTTTGAGGAAATAACAACTAGGATAGACAAAGGAGAGTCTGTGGATGTTGCTTACTTGGATTTTCAAAAGGCCTTTGACAAGATGCCACTCATTAGGCTGTTTGCCTAGGTAAAAGCAGATGGTATTACAGGAAAGATACTAGCATTGATAGAAGATTGGCTGACTGGCAGGGGGTATAGAGTGGGAATAAAGGGGGCCTTTTCTGGTTGGCTGCCTGTGAATAGTGGTGTTCCATAGCGGTCAGTGTTAGGACCACTTCTTTTCATGTTATATGTCAATGATTTCATGATAAAATTGATTGCTTTGTAGCCAAGTTTGTGGATCATGTGAGGATAGGTGGAGGGGCAGGTCGTGTTGGGGAAACAGAGAGCCTACAGAAGGACTCAGACAGATTAGAAGAATGGGCAAATAAGATGGAATACAGTGCAGGGAAGTGTATGGTCGTGCACTTTGGTAGAAGGAATAAAGGCGTAGCCTATTTTCTAAACGGGGAGAAAATGCAAAAATGAGAGTTGCAAAAAAAACTTGGGAGCCCTCCTGCAGGATTTCCTGAAGATTAACTTGCAGCTTGAGTCGGTGGTAAGGAAGGCAAATGTGATGTTAGCATTTAATTTCAAAGGACTAGTATGCAAAAGCAAAGATGTAATGCTGAGGCTTTATAACACATTGGTCAGACAGTATTGTGAGCAGTTTTGGGCCCCTTATCTAAGAAAACGTGCTGGCATTGGAGAGGGTCCAGAGGAGGTTCATGAGAATTATTCCAGAAATGAAAGGGTTAATATATGAGGAGCATTTGATGGCTCTGGGCCTGTACCCACTGGAGTTTAGATGAACGCAGTTGGGATCACATTGAAACCTATCAAATGTTGAAAGGCCTGATAGAGTAGATGTGGAGAGGATGTTTCCTACTGTGATCGAGTCTAGGACCAGAGGGCACAACCTCAGAATAGACAGGCGTCCACTTAGAACAGAGACGATGAGGAATTTCTTTAGCCAGAGGGTGATGAATTTGCAGAACTCATTTCCACAGACTGCTGTGGAGGCCAAGTCATTTAAAGCTGAGGTAGACAGGTTCTTGATTAGTCAGGGTGTCAAAGGTTATGTGGAGAAGGCAGGAGAATCAGTTGAGAGGGAGAATAAATCAGTATGATGGAATGCCAGAACAAACTCGATGGGCTGAATGGCCTAATTCTGATCCTTTGTTTGAATACGGACACTTTAGCCTGACCTGTTCATCCAATGAAGATGTCCATCTACGCTACACCCATTTGCCTGCCTTTCCATGTACATGTCCAACTCTATTTCAAATGTTGTTATTATACTTGCCTCAAATACACAGCTTGCTCCACACTCGGCTTAAACAAGTTACTACCCAGATCCCTTGTAGTTTCTCACTTCTCACCGTAAACATATACCCTCAAGTTTTTGATTCCCTTTCCCTGCGGAACAAGCTTGGAATAGTCTTTATCTATACCCTTCATGGTTCCATACACCTCTATAAGGTTATATCTCAGTGTCCCATGCTCCAAGAAATAAAATCCTAGCTTGTTCAACCTCTCCCTATAACTCAGGCAATGAGTCTCGGCAATATCTTATAAATCTTCTTTGTACTCATTCCATCTTGGTGCCTTTCTACAAAAGGGTAACCAAAATTACACACAATACTCCAATTACAGACTCACAAATGTTTTGTATATTATGTCCCAACCCTAAGTAGTTATGGCGCCCAACAGCGATTCCTTTGCTTGCTTCTTCGGAAACAGTTCTAGTTCCACCTTTAATACCTCTACTTTTCCCTTTCAGGGTTCTTTTGAAGACCCTGACCTGGAGTTACTCACCGACTACGGTACTTTGCGGGAATGGGAACCGCTCTTGGGGTTTCACAATCGGCCGCTATTCGGCATGCCAAAGGCTTGGCCTTCTCGGCACGGATTCAGAAGCCTGGGATCTCGAGTAACTGGAGACGGGCGAATCAAGGGTCGGTGTCGCCACAGGAGACCCGTGTGTCGTTGGGGGGGTCGGAACATCTGCTGTGTGCCTGGGGACCTGCAAGCACGGAGCTCGAAAAAAGCGATGTAACAGACTTTTAACATCGTAAACCAGTTAGTTGGTTGTTATCTCTCCCGCTCATTAGAAAATGGAGTCACCTCTTTCTCCCCTATTAGGAGAGAGAGAGAGAGCCTGCGGTATGTCGAATTATCGGGTGAACAATGTAGTCTTTGCTATCGCTTTGCTCACGTTTGAGCGCCGGTAGCGGGTGTGCTTTATTTTTGCCGGTGGGGGGAGGGGGGATTGTTGCTCGTTGCTCGCTGCCGCTTATGCGCGGAGGGAGGAGAGCTGGGGGGGGTACTTTGGGGTTCTGACATTTAACTGTCGTTCATCCTTTGGGGCACTCCTCTGTTTTTGTGGATGGTTGCAAAGAAAAAGCATTTCAGTATGGATATTGTATACATTTCTCTGACATTAAATTGTACTCATTGGCCTGGCTGCTAGTATGCCAGATGCCTTCTTCACTGTCTCCTCTACCTGTGATGCTACTTTTAGGAAACTATTGTGCTCCTAGTTGTTGTCCTATTTAATATTTGAGTAATGTTGTAGCTATATTGTTTGATTAAGCATTCTTTGTTGTGTATATAATTCATTATGAGTTATGGGTTATATGTAAAAGTACGTGAATGGCGTACACCATAAATGTGCACCTTCCTAAAGTAAAAATGAAGCCTACACACGTTATCCCCAGCTCTGTGTTTTTCTTTCAATTAGTTTTATGTTTTGGAGTTACAAAACATAACACTACTGTAGGTCCCTCTTTTGTACATCACCTCGAGGACATCTCAGTTTACTGTGAAAATCCTACCATCGTTTGAATTCCCAAGATATAACACCTCATACTTATCTCGATTGGATGCCATTTGCCTTTCCTCAGCCCACTAACTCAGCTCATCAGGATCCTGCTGTAACTTCTGATAACATTCCTCACTGCCTCAGACACCAACTATTTAGTCTTATTTGCATACTTACTGATTATGATTTGTACATTTTTATTCACATCATTTATATAAATAGTGAACAACAATGGGCCCATCACTGATCCCTATGGAACACCTTGGGTCATCATCCAATAAAAAAATGTACATTAAATAAAATCTGCAAACCTGCATTAAGAATATAAGATGCAGGAGCAAGAGTCAGTCTACTGGCTCCAGAAGCCTGCACTACCATTCACTAAAATCCGGTCTTGGTCTTGACGCTGCCTTCCTGCTCTTTCTCATACTTCTCAGCTGCCTTGTGGGTTAAGTGTCTTTAATGTATTCCTGGGCAGATTAGTTCCATTTTCAAGTACAATTGGCTGAAAGACGATGGAAATAATGTGGAGTGGAACCAGCAGCAATTGCTGTATAGATATGGACAGTGCATCAGTTGCACTGGAATAGTTATTGTAGTTCAACCACGACTGAAAATGTTCTGGTATAAGTCTCAATTTTCATTTATTCCAAAAAGCCTTCTGCTTCGTAGGACGAAGGTGCTACAAACTTTACAATTCAAGTATGTATTTATTTGCTTTTGATATTCTTATCCCTAACCCCTTGTTTCCATTTCTTCATGGGAAGTCCACCGTTCCTCCACTCCTCGGTTGAATCATCGCCAGAGCTCACAGTGACAGAGTCTGCCATCCTCTGCTCCTGCGTTGAGCCAGTGCCAATGATCACCATGACAGAAAGTCTCTGCCATTCCTCCACACTTGTGTCCCTTCCTGTGAGTAGACATTGTGAGAGAAAGGCCTTTTCTAGATCTGATCAGTTTAACACAGGTCTGCAGATTTTGTTTCATGTGTAGGTGTTCACCACACACATATATTTGGACTATGGAAGGTACCTAAGGTGGATCAGGCAGCAGAATCAGAATAAGAATCAGATTTATTATTGCTAACATACTGTATATTGTGAAATTTATTGTGAAATCATCACCTGTCGGTCTTGCATTCTCACCATTCCATCGACTGTTTTCTTAAAAGAAAACAGTCTATTTTTGTAAGATTTCCAAAAGCCTGCGCGTAGGACAGATGAGAACTAGCAGATTCAGCCTAGGAGCGGAGGAACTAGGTTGTAGGTTTGCAGATGACTGAACTAGCAAATTTGTAAGAGTTTTATTTTATAGATCAGATGACTATAATTTCATTAATCTGGTGGTAAATATAAAAACTGAGAGCCCAGAACAAAGCTGCCCTGTCTTAAATTTCTACCATAATGACAGAATGGTTACATTGCAGCAAAGGCCATTGAGTATGTCTGACTCTATTATACTGCAGTATGAGAACAAGGACTCTTAGGCTGGGTAATAGCTTCCTCCCCCAGGCTGTGAGACTTCAGAACACCCTGCTACCACCCAGTACTCATTATTTATGACAGTGCCAGTAGCATTACAATAGACAATAGACAATAGGTGCGGGAGTAGGCCATTCGGCCCTTCGAGCCAGCACCGCCATTCACTGTGATCATGGCTGATCATCCACTATCAGTATCCAGTTCCTGCCTTGTCCCCATAACCTTTGATTCCATTATCTTTAAGAGCTCTATCCATCTCTTTTTTGAAAGCATCCGGAGACTTGGCCTCCACAGCCTTCTGGGGCAGAGCATTCCATATATCCACCACTCTCTGGGTGAAAAAGTTTTTCCTCAACTCCGTTCTAAATGGCCTACTCCTAATTCTTAAACTGTGGCCTCTGGTTCTGGACTCACCCATCAGCAGGAACATGCTTCCTGCCTGCAGCGTGTCCAATCCCTTAATAATCTTATATGTTTCAATAAGATCCCCTCTCAGCCTTCTAAATTCCAGATCATACAAGCCCAGTTGCTCCAATCTTTCGACATACGACAGTCCCGCCATCCCGGGAATTAACCTTGTGAAGCTACGCTACACTCCCTCAATAGCAAGAATGTCCTTCCTCAAATTTGGAGACCAAAACTGCACACAGTACTCCAGGTGTGTTCTCACCAGGGCCCTGTACAGCTGCAGAAGGACCTCTTTGCTCCTATACTCAATTCCCCTTGTTATGAAGGCCAGCATGCCATTAGCTTTCTTCTCTGCCTGCTGCACTTGCATGCTTGCTTTCAGTGACTGATGTACAAGAACACTTAGATCTCGTTGTGCTTCCCCTTTTCCTAACTTGACTCCATTTAGATAATAATCTGCCTTCCCGTTCTTACCACCAAAGTGGATAACCTCACACTTATCCACATTAAACTGCATCTGCCCACTCACCCACTCTCATAACATCCTCCTCACATTTGTATATATACACTGCTGTATATTTAACCATATGATGTATATGCACATGGCCTCCAACCTGATGGCATAAACATTGATTTCTCGAACTTCTGGTAATGCACCCCACCCTTCTCCATTCCCCATTCCCATTTCCCTCTCTCACTTTATCTCCTTACCTGCCCATCACTTCCCTCTGGTGCTCCTTCCCTTTCTTCCCTTCCTTCTGTCCTCTCCTATTAGATTCCCCCTTCTTCAGCCCTTTATCTCTTTCATCAATCGACTTCTTAGCACTTTACTTCGCCTCCTCCCCATCTCCTGGTTTCATCTATCACCTGCCACCTTGTGCTTCTTCCTTCCCTCCCCCACCTTCATACGCTGACTGCTTATCTCTTTTTTTCTAGTCTTGATGAAGGGTCTCGGCCTGAACGTTGACTCTTTACTCTTTTCCATGGATCCTGCCTGGCCTGCTGAATTCCTCCAGCATTTGGTGTGCGTTGCTTGGATTTCCAGGCTCTGCAGATTTTCTCTTGTTTGAGGTCGAACCTGTGCTCGACGTGTCCTGGGACGAAGTCTAAGGCTGAAAGACTGAGAGACTGGAGGCCAACAGGGAGACATATCTTAGGGTTGGAGGCTGTCTGTTTATGTGTGTGTGTGTGTGTGTGTGTGTGTGTGTGTATGTGTGAGAGGATCTAATTTTTGATGTTGGCCTGTTTTATATAGTTACTGTTGCTT
Source organism: Mobula birostris (assembly GCF_030028105.1). Lineage (NCBI taxonomy): Eukaryota > Metazoa > Chordata > Chondrichthyes > Myliobatiformes > Myliobatidae > Mobula > Mobula birostris. The sequence continues at coordinate 140,967,157 of NC_092370.1, forward strand.
ATGTTGTACCTCTGAACATTGTGGGCATGCTATGTAAGCGCCAGGAACTTACTGGCTATCCCCAGCACATCCTTGGATATGTTGGTTGTTAACCCAAACAGTGCATTCCACTGTGTGTTTTGATGTACATGTGATAAATAATTCTGAATCTGAAACTAAACTATCTCCTAGGTTATTAATCTTCTAGCAATGGGAACAGTTTCTAGATTCATTTTCTGCAAAGCCCTAAACTCAAAAGAGGATTTTAAGCCCTCTCCAATACAAGATCAATGGGAAATAACACTGAATCCACCTACTCATAAAGCACTAGCTTACTTCCCTCTCTAGTTTCTGTAGTAAGGTTTAGCTGTCAATACCCACTGCTTGAGAGGCGTGTTCCCCTTCTATAGCGAGGAGGAGATGCATCTAACTAACAAAATAGTTTAAGCACAGTTTATTTCAGTTTTAATTATACATGTTTAAATTTTCTGAATTAAAAAGAATTTATAAACTACAAAGGATTTCCAAACATAGGTCCGATTTGTATGAACTAAAAGAACGTACAGTGCAAACGAATTGCAGATGAACAAGTCATCCGTTGCAGAAATCGAAGGCTGAGGAATGAATTCTATCCCCATCTTTCTCTAATTCTCCTTGTTATTTCTAACAATCACCAATGCTTCCCAATATTTATACTGTCTGATACTCAATGACATCATCTGCTTATGAAGTTTTCGAGATACCTTTGCTGGGACAAAGTAATTTACACAGATTGTCTAAAAGCGTCTGAAGACCATGATACAAATTACTTAGCTGTAGTTCTCACAACACGCTGGAGGAACTCAGCAGGTCGGGCAGCATCCGTGGAAAAGATCAGCTAGGAAGGGTTCCGGCCCGAAACGTCGACTGATCTTTTCCACGGATGCTGCCCAACCTGCTGAGTTCCTCCAGCGTGTTGTGAGTGTTACTTTGATCCCAGCATCTGCAGATTATTTTGTGTTTACAATTTAGCTGTAGTTGCCCGGGTTAATGTAGGCCAATTAACATAGCCCCATTGTCTTGTGTTGGACAGACAGGAAGTCTCATGGTTGCTTCCTTTTGCAAATCACATCTCTTAACAGACAGTCCAGATGTCCTTTCAACTTCAGACAGATTTCTGCTTGCTTTTTACATTAAGAACTGAGGACTGGTTCTTGTTTACAACAAGAAACTGAACAAGGTATATTTGTTAGAGGTTAACTTTGTCACAAACAATTCTGACTCTTTGGAAAGATTGTGCTGCTATAGTAGAAAGCTGAGGTTAACAATAAGCTTCTTGGGCTGAGGAAAGTGACTATCCATTACACTCTCAGTCTCATTGTATACTTACTAAGGTCTTGAGAATATGGAAAAGCTCATGCTTTGTCAACTAGATCCGAGACCTACTGTATTCTTTCCATCCACTATTAGTCCCTTAGGTCTTGCCTTTTTTGTTGGACCTGCTTTCTTGCATGCGAGTTATTACAGTGACTCTAATCCAGGGACATATTTTTGTTAATAATTTATTAATTCTTTGCCCCTCTGTTTATTCACCCTCTGTTTATTCCCATTAAACACTTTCTGGTAATGAAATAAAGATCTCCTCATATATAGTAACTCTGGTTCTATGATCCCAGAAATGAAAGGGTTAACATCTGGGGTGCATGTGATGGCTCTGGAGTTTAGAAGAAAGAAGGGGATCTCATTGAAACTCACTGAATATTGAAGGGCCTAGACAGAGTGGATGCGGAGAAGATGTTTTCCATAAAGATTAGCTTTATTTGTCACATGTACATCATAACATCCACAGGACATGGAAGCTGAATTAGACTATTTGAACCATCAGGTCTGCTCTGCCATTCCATATTAGCCTATTTAGTTCTCTCTCAATCCCATTTTCCTGCTTCTCCCAGTATCCTTTGATGTCTTTACTAATCAAGAATCTATCAACCTCTGATTCAAATATGAAACACAGCATTTGCGCCAAATCAAATCAACAAGGATTGTGCTGGACTGCATACAAGTGTTGCTATGAATCTGGCACCAACACAGCATCCCCACAATCGTGGGAGAGTCTAAGACCAGTGCACACAGCCTCGGAATAGAAAGACGCCTCTTTAGAATAGATAAGAGAAAGAATTTCTTTAATCGTAGGCTAGTAAAACTCTGCAATTCATTGCTATAAACAGCTATGGAGGCCAAATCATTCACTATACTCAGGCTTACAATTCATTGTTTGCTATCCACTCAAATGTAAGCTCTCCAACCGCCCTACAAGAGCAGCCAAATTTTTTTTGTACATGGCCATTTAACAAACAGACACAAGAATGGCATGAACATTGATTTCTCAAACTTCCAGTAATGACTCCTCCTCCTTTATCATTTCTCATCCCCTTTTCCCTCTCTCATGTCATCTCCTTGACTACCCATCACCTCCCTCTGGTGCTCCTCCATCCCTCCCCTTTTCTTTCTTCCATGGCCTTCTGTCTCTTTCACCAATCAACTTCCGAGCTCTTTGCTTCATCCCTCCCCCTCCAAGTTTCACCTATCGCCTGATGTTTCTCTCTCCCCTCCCCCACCTTTCAAATCTACTCCTCAGCTTTTTTTTCTCCAGTCCTGCCAAAGGGTTTCGGCCTGAAACATCGACTGTGGTTTTTTCCATAGATGCTGCCTGGCCTGCTGAGTTCCTCCAGCATTTTGTGTGTGTTGCTCGGACTTCCAGCATCTGCAGATTTTCTCTTGTTTATGACAAGAGTTTCTAGATCAATGCCTTTTTGAACTTGTAAACTGCATTAGTACCACTGGATAAAAATGTAATTGGATTTCTAGAACAAAGTATATCTTGAAGCAATTCCAATGAATTAAATAAAAAAAAACAACTAAAGGGTAAGGGAGAGACATGTTTATCAAATCCCCAGTTTAGAACTCAACATCTCATAAGTAGTTTCATTGGGGATTATTAAATAACTGGGAAAATGGGTTAGATAAGGATTAGTTCATCTTCCTCAATATTTCTGTATGTTTGGTAGTTCACCAGATGCTTTATAGTGAACTACAGCCTCAAGAACAATACACAGTCTGTGGTAAATTGGATGTTCCAAGATGGCGCTGGCAACATATGCTGATGTTTTGTGGGAAGCTCATTAAACAACCAGATACTCCGCAAGGGACTTTTTTAGTACATGGAACTATGATGCTGTGGCCATTACTAAAACCTGGTTGCGAGAAGGGCAGGAATAGGTGATGTATGTCCCAGGTTTACAAAGTATTAGAAAACATAGAAAAAGAGTTAAAAGGGAGGAGGAAGGGAGTTGCACTACCAATCAGGGACAATATTACAGCTGCACTCAAAGGAGACATAATGGAGGGATCAGACAGAGTCCGTTTGGGTAGAACTCAGGAACAGGAAGGGTACAATCACACTGATGGCATTGTACTACAGACCCCCCCAATAGCCACCGGGACATTGAGGAACAGATATGTAAACACATTAAGGGAATGTGTAAACATCATAAGGTCATTGAAATGGGGGATTTCAACTCCCCTAATATAAATCGGGACTATAGTGCAAGTGGTTTAGATGGGGCAAAATGTGTTAAGCTTATCCAGGAAGGTTTTTTAAGTCAATATGTAGGTGATCCAATGAGAGGAAAGGCCGTACTGGACCGGGTGTTGGATAACGAGCCTGGCCAGGTGACAGACTATTCAGTGGGTGAACAGTTAGGGAAGAGTGGCCACACTCATTAACTTTCAGGACAGTTATAGATAAGGATAGGTATGATCCTTGTGGGAGTCTTAAATTGGAGTAGGGCAAATTATGAGAGCAATAGGCAGGAACTAAGAAGAGTTCATTGTGGGCACATTTTTTTCTGGCAAGTTCACATCAGATATGTGGAGAGTATTTAAAGATCAATTGCACAGACTACAGGAAAGGTATGTTCCTGTTAGAAGGAACAAGGATGGAAAGAAATGGAAAGATAAGAGAATCTTGGATGTCTGGAGAGATGATGAATTTAGTCAAGAAGAAAAAAGAAAACTATGTAAAGCCTCAGAAGTTAGAAATAAAATGAGCACATGAGGATTATAAAGAAGCCAGAAAAGTATTTAAAAAGGGGATTAGGAAAACTAGGAGGTACCATGAAAAGTCCTTGGCAAGTAAGGTTAAGGTACATCAAGGGCAATAGGATAACTTGGGTAGAACCACTCAAGGGTAAAGAGGGGAACATTTGCTTGGAAGTGGAGAACGTTAGTGAACTATGTAATGAGTGATTTGCTTCAGTAACTACCAAGGAAAAGGACATGGAGGACCAAGAGATCAATGCTGAATGTATAAATATGTTAGGCTGTTTAGAGAACAAGGAGGAGAGCTGTTGGGGCTCCTAATGAGTATTAAGGTGGATAAATCCCCAGGGCCTGAGCCGATTTACCCCAGGTTATTGAGAGAGGCAAGAGACAAAATTGCTGGGGCCTTGACCAGTATCTTCATGTCCTCTCTAGGCACAGGCGAGGTCCCAGAGGGCTGGCGAGTTGGTAATATTGTATCTCTATTTAAGGAGGGAACAAGGGAAAATCCTGGGAACTATAGAGCTGAGATACTCACATCAGTTGTAGGTAAATTTCTGGAGAAAATGCTTAGGGATAGGATATATGAGCATTTGGAAACCCATGGCCTAATTATGAAGAGCCAGCATGGTTTGTGGGGCAAGTGGTGTCTTACCAACTTGATTGACGTTTTTGATAAGGTGACGAGTGAGATTGATGAAGGTAGATTAGTGGATGTTGCCTACAGAGATTTTAGTAAGGCGTTTTTCAAAGTCCCTTGTGAGAGGCTAACCCACAAGATTAGGATGCATGTGGTGTGCAGTGAATTGGCTCTTTGGATTCAGAACTGGCTTGTGTGTAGAAGACAGAGGGTAATGGTTGAAGGGATTTATTTGAGCTGGAGATCTGTAATTAGTCGTGTTCCACAGGAATCTGTGCTGGGACCTCTGCTGTTTGTGATGTATATAAATGATCTGGATGAAATGTAGATAGGGTGGAGGCTTAGTAAATTTGTGGATGATACCAAAATTAGTAGAATTGTGGGTAGTGTAGAAGACTAGTAAAGAATACAGCATGAATAACATGGATGATCCTGAAATTCAGCTATAGATTGACAAATATGATGTTGCGGCTATCTCTGGAATTTGGCTAAAGGGTGGCTGTCATTGTGAGCTGAACAACCAAGGATATATGGTGTATCGAAAAGATAGGTTAGTAGGTAGACGGGGTGGTGTGGCTCTGTGTATAAGAAATAATATTAAAGCATTAGAAAGAGATGACATAGGATTGGAAGGTGTTGAGTCTCTATGGGCTTAGTTAAGAAATGGCAAGGGTGAAAGGACCCTAATGGCAGTTGCATACAGGCCTCCAAACAGCAGGTAGGTGCGGATTACAAATTACAGCAGGAGATAGAAAAGGTGTGTCAGAAAGGCAATGTCGTGATAATCACTGGGGATTTTAACTTGAAAGTGGATTGGGAAAGCCATGCTAGTACTGGACCTCAAGAGAGAGAATTTGTAAGATGTCTAAAGGATGGCTTTTTAGAGCAGCTTGTTGTTGAGCCCACTAGGGGATCAGCTGTGCTGGAGTGGGTGTTATGCAATGATCCAGAGGTGATAAGAGAGCTTGAGGTCAAGGAACTCTTAGGGAACAGTGATCACAATCTGATCGAGTTCACATTGAAATTTCAGAGGGAAAAAATAAAAACCAATGTGTCGGTATTTCAGTGGAATAAAAGAAATTACAATGGCATGAGAGGTGAACTGGCCAAAGGTGACTGGAAAGGAATATTTACAGGAAGGACAGCAGAGCAGTAATGGCTGGAGTTTTTGTGAAAAATGAGGGAAGTGCAAGACAGTTATATTTCAAATAAGAAATTGTCAAAGGGAAGAAGTACACTACCGTGGCTGATAAGTGAGGTCAGAGCCAAAGTAAAAGCAAAAGAGAGGGCATACAAGGAAGCCAGAGCTAGTGGGAAAATAGAGAATTGGGAAGCTTTTAAAAACTTGCAGAAGGAAATTAAGAAGGTCATTAGGAAGGAAGAGATGAATTATGAAAGGAAGCTGGCGACTTATATCTAAGAAGATACTAAAAGCTTTTTAAAGTATATAAAGGGTAAAAGAGAGTCAAGGGTAGATATAGGACCGATACAAAATGATACTGGAGATTAGAGATGCAGAGACGGCAGAGGAACTGAATACGTATTTTGTATCAGTCTTCACAGTGGAAGATGTCTGCAATATACCGGACATTCAGGGAAGTGCAGTTTGTGCAGTGAAAATTACGACTGAGAAGGTGCTCAGGAAGCTTAATGGTCTGAGGATGGATAAATCTTTCATGCTATTTCAGTTTCAGCCTCAGCTGCAGCCCAGCCTCTTGCCACACCTCCTGTCTGGTCAGTCCTCGAGTCCTGGAATCGATCCACCTGGACTAGAAGATAGACGACTGCTTAAGGGCAGACTTGGAAAACCAGGAGTGGATTCAGCCTGCCAGTAAGGTAAGTTGTTCCCACGCAGGCCTGAAGGTCCTGAAGAGGAGTGGGCTGCTTAGTAATTAGGACCCAGCCCAGTTACTCCACAGGATTAGGTTTCCAATCAGAGGAGCGCTAGCATTTAGAAACAGAGAAAACCTACAGCACAATACAGGCCCTTCGGCCCACAAAGTCGTGCCGAACATGCCCCTACCTTAGAAATTACTAGGCTTACCTATAGGCCTTTATTTTTCTAAGCCCCATGTACCTATCCAAAAGTCTCTTAAAAGACCCTATCGTATCCACCTCCACCACCGTTACCGGCAGCCCATTCCATGCACTCACCACTCTCTGAGTAAAAAACTTACCAGTGACATCTCCTCTGTAACTACGCCCCAGCATCTTCAACCTGTGTCCTCTTGTGGCAACCATTTCAGCCCTGGGAAAAAGCTTCTGACTACCCATACGATCAATGCCTCTCATCATCTTATACACCTCTATCAGGTCACCTCTCATCCTCCGTCGCTCCAAGGAGAAAAGGCCGAGTTCACTCAACCTATTCTCATAAGGCATGTTCCCCAATCCAGACAACATCCTTGTAAATCTCCTCTGCACCCTTTCTATGGTTTCCACATCCTTCCTGTAGTGAGGTGACTACAACTGAGCACAGTACTCCAAGTGGGGTCTGACCGGGGTCCTATATAGCTGCAACATTATCTCTCGGCTCCTAAACTCAATTCCACGATTGATGAAGGCCAATAGCACCCAACTATTGCTGAGTCATCAGAGAATTTCTGCAGATGACATGACTCAGTGTTGTATCTAAAGACTGAGGTACACAGTGTAAACAGGAAGGGAGCCAGTACAGTCCCCTCTGGGTCCCCAGTGCTGCTTATAGCTATGTCTGACACACAGCTCTGAAGCCACACAAACTGTGGTCTGTCAGTCAAATAGTCCATTATCCAGGATACAATGGAAGTGCCAACCTGCATTAAATGGAGCTTTTCTCCCAGCAATGAGGGCTGTATGGTATTAAAGGCACTTGAGAAATCAGAAAACATGATTCTCACAGTGCTGCCCGGCTCATCCAAATGAGACTAGGCTCTGCTCAGCAGGTACATGACAGCATCTTTGATTCTAACGTGCTCCTGGTAGACAAACTGCAGGGATCGAGGGCTGATCTGACCAGGGGCCGGAGCTAAGTCAAGACCAGCCTCCCTATGGTCTTCATGATGTGTCAGGTCAGGGCCACTGGATGGTAGTCATTCAAGACTTTCAGTTGGTCCTCCTTGGGTACTTGGACCACACATGATGTTTTCTACACAGTAGGGTCAATTGTGTGGGCACGTGGCCAAGTGGTTAAGGCATTCGACTAACGATCTGAAGGTCGTGAGTTTGAGCCCCAGCCGAGGCAGCGTGTTGTGTCCTTAAGCAAGGCACTTAATCACACATTGCTCTGCGACGACACTGGTGCCAAGCTGTATGCCCTTCCCTTGGACAACATCGGTGTTGTGGAGAGGGGAGACTTGCAGCATGGGCAACTGCCAGTCTTCCATACAACCTTGCCCAGGCCTGTGCCCTGGAGAGTGAAGACTTTCCAGGCACAGATCCATGGTCTCGCAAGACTAATGGATGCCTTATCTAGTGACCTATTCCAGGCCGAGACTCAGATTGAAAATACACTGGGGAACTCCACACAGCTGCTCAGCACACTCCTTCAGGACCTTGGGGTTCACACCATCCAGTCCCAATGCTTTGCTGTGTCTGAGTTTCCCCAGAGCCCTTCTCACCTGCTCAGTAGTGAAGGTGAGTCCATGATGACTGCGAGGTTGATAGAAGGTGGGGCTGGGGGAGGTGAAGATCGGGACGATAGCAGTTGGTATGTGGAGGTGTGGATGGTAGTTTTAGGGCAAGGAGGGGATGTAGATAGTGGTAGCCTGTGTTGTTCATCCACATGTTGAATTCTAGGGAGAGGATGGAGGAGGGGAGGCATTGGTGCTGAGGGAGCAATGGGTGCCTGGACACCTGGACTGGCGTGCTGAGGGCGGTGTGAACAGGAGGACTATTGTCAAACCTATTGAAGAATTAGTTTAACTCATTAGCCCATTCACAGCTGCATTCCAAGGCTGTACAGCTCGGCTGATTGAAGCCAGTGATGTTCTTCATGCCTCTCCACACCTCCCGTGTGCTACTCTGTCCAAGCTTGTTCTTCAGCTCTCCTCTGCATTCCTCTTTAGCCACCTTGATCTTCTCCTTTAGCTGCCTCTGAACACGTTTCAATTCCTCCCTCTCTCCTGATCTAAAGACTTTCTTTTCGTGTTTGAGAAGAGCTTTTATGTCACTGGTGACCCATGGTTTGTTGTTAGGGAAGCAGTGAACAATTCATGATGGTATCGCAGTGTCCCCACAGAAGCTGAAGTAGCCAGTGATGCAATCATTCAGACCATTAATGTCCTCCCCAAATGGTTCACAAAGCACAATCCAGTCAGTAATCGCAAAGCAGCCCTTCAAGGCCTCATGGGCCTCTGGAGACCATTTCTTTACTATCTTGGTGATAACTAGCTGTTGCTGTACTTTGGGCTTATACAAGGGCATGAGGTGAACTGAGTTGTGATCTGATCTTCCAAGTCGGGGGGAGGTATGGAGCTGTATGCAACTTTAAATGTTTTTTGGACATTGAGGGAGAGGTTGTTATCCTGGCACCACTGTATCAATCAAAGTTGTGTCATCTGCAAATTTGATCAGCAGATTGGAGTTGTGTGTGGCAGTACAGTCATGGGTGTAAAGGGTTATGGGTGAGACAGAGTGAGGCAGCTGCAGATTAATCTTCACTGTGAGGTGATTGCTATGCATTAGGAACAGACAGGTGCCTCTCTGTTTTTTTCTTAAGATGGCGCCGAGTTGCAGTCTCCATCCAGGTCATGGCTAAAAATTAGTTGTTTTTTTTAGGTTCTTTCAGTTTTTTGGGATGGTTTTGGGGACATAGAGAGAAGTCAGGGGTGGGGTTAGTAGTTAGGGACAGGGATATTGAGGAATTAGGACAGGTTAGAACCTAAGCCTCTGTTCCACTTCCGAAGGCCGGCAACATGGATATGGTTGGATGTTAAGACAGCAGACCAGCGAAGATGGGGGTGCCATGGTTACTCAGGTCGGCAAGACTGGAGTTTGAGGCCTAGTGTTCAGGGACCATTTGATGCATTTCATTGTATGTTTCAATGTGCATGTGAGAAATAAATGAACCTGAATCCTATCTGCTAATATATTTTGCTTCAAACTTTATTTTATGAATACTTTTAGTGTCCTGAGAGGAATTTCTGCATTAAAGCTATTCACTGTTGTAATATACAGACTCACCAGCTAAATTTTTAAAGCCAAGCAGACACAGAACTTGTGATATATGTCAACATGTCAAAAGCATACTTTGCATTCTGGTTTAACAGGCCACGGCAAAGTGGTAGATAACTAACAACTTTGACAACTGACAAATAAATTTGAATTTTGTTCTTAAAGAAATCATTATCTCTTGGTCATCAAAATGAAACTAGGAACGGTATGAATCAGGTAAGCAAAGTGAAAGCATCCAACTCAAAGGCGAGGTGTAGACAGAGAGAAGACAGAAAAAGAATGGGTTTAACCGTTAAAAGCAATAGTTAAAATCTAAATGTCATTTCATTAAGGATTTGTGAAACAGACAAGCTGCAAGCATCCTGCCAGCTTTGCATCAGTGAATTTCCATCTTGCAAGTGTGTTAATTTGGTTACACCCTTAAACATACAAAATGCTTACAGCTGTTCCGAGCAAAGAAAAGCTTGTTTCCAGTAAACTGAAAGTAACGAGGCTGGGGAGGAAGGTAAGTCATTCCAGAGACACAATAACAATGTCAGAATTACTCCTTTTCTGATTTTGATTAGAGCAAACCTTTCAGCCAACATTTCAGACCTCCGGAAAACTGAAAATCTAAAAAATAAAATACATTCCCTGAAATAAAGTCAACTGAAAGACTCCAGCACATCCTCTTTCTTAATATCTGCATGCTCAAGCTTTTCAGTCTGCTTGATCAAATTAGGCATGGGACTTAGTCCCTTTTCCTTCCATGTGTTGGGCCTTGCATGGAGCTAAGCCTTGGAACTCAACCCCTGCTGCTTCCGAAGGTCAGACTTCTGGCTAGGTCATATGCTCCTGCTTTTTGGCTTTTCACACTTCAGGGCTGAGCTTCTGTATCGGGTGCTCCTGGGGTCCAGGAGTCAAGTCTCAATGGCGGGGTCTTCTGGGAAGGTTAAACAAAATTTGGGTCTGCGGAAATAGCACTCTCTGTCAATAACTGGGAAGAACTTTGTCATTGGGTGCTCTCAGGGATGTTGTACTTGGCACAGGTGTGGCCCATCTCCTTCTCCTCTGCCTCAGTCATCACACGGGCTGTCCTCCAGTTCATCTGGGTGCCCAAGATGGGGCAAGTCTGACAGGCCACGATGCACACGTGCCCTGAGAATGGGGGCAGAAGCATATACAACGTTGCCCTCATTCTGATTACCACTTTTGTGTGTGGCTGCATCAGGCTGTCTGTGGAACTGAAGCACATGGGACTGAGTGTAACTGGACATAGAAACATAGAAATTTACAGCACATTACAGGCCCCTCAGCCCACAATGTTGTGCCGACCTTGTAATCTACTCAAAAATTGCTAGGAATTTCTCTCCTGCAAGCCCTCTGGGCTGAAGTGCTGAAATTCTACCTGTCTCAGATGCTGAGGAGGGTAGGTCTGGTCCCACCACTGTGCAACATCCCAGTTAGCTGGACATTGCCACACTACCTGCCTTTTGAAGAGCCCTTCCAAGCCAGCACCCTTGACCACAGGCAATGATCAGCATGGTACATCCTGCAGACATGTGGGACAGGGACTCTATGGACACTGTGGGGTAGTTCCCTGAGCAAACTGAACAAATCATTTGGAAGAAGGCTTCCTCACAAGAACTGTCCAGAAAGGATCCAAGCCTAGCTTAGATGATGGTGAGAAGGGCCCTCACAGTCAGTTCCTTTTTGTGCAGACAACATGTCATCCGCAGCGCACGCTGCCCTTGGGATAGCTGCAGCAGGAAGGAGACAGTCACCCACTTCTTTGCAAGCTGGATTTGCTAAAAAAGGAGTGGAAGTAGTTGCAAAGCTTTTTGTCTCAGTTCATTCCCAACAGCTGTGTAGCAGAGGACCCTCTAATCTACAAGCTCTTCTGACAGGCATCAAGTGCTACCGGAAGATCATCAGCTCAGAGAAAGACACCCTTTGGTCTGCTTAAAACTTGTTGGTCTTCCAGCACAGCGAGATGTCTGTGGAGGAAGGGTATCGACTGGTACACTCTAGACTGCAGGCATAAGTGCTGAGGGGCACGCTGAAGCTCAGAGTGGCCAATGCAAAGGCCCTATGGGGAAGGACCACAGTGTAGCAACCTTCCATTACCACACATGGAGGGGCTGAGTCAGATGGGGAAGCCCCCTAAACCATGTAGGGTGTATCACATAAGTGGTAATAATTAAAAAATAGGCTAACACTACAGAATGAAATGACCATGAATGTAGAAGTTTTTCACTGTTTCATCTTTTCTATCCCGTATATATTTTATTATAAATAAAATTTATTTTTAGAAAAAGAGAATCATATTACTTCAGGTTGCAAGGGCCATTGCAACAGGTGGAAATATTGGCCATATCTATAATGCCCAGTTCCTAAAATTTGAATAAGTAAAGATTTAAAAATAATTCTTCGATTACTAATGACTCGACTCCGCTCATGTTTTCTGTGTTATTTTATTTACTTTTTCTTACCATTTATGCAATTTGTCCTGTTTTGCACGTTATGTGTTTGGTGGTCTTTGTTGTGTGTGGTTTTCATGGATTCTGATGGGTTTCGTTATTTTGTAGCTGCCCGCAAGGAGATGAATCTCAAGGTTGTAAATGGTACACATACTTGATAATAAATTTCATCTTTGATCTTTAGTTTTTTTGAACTTTCTATAGTGGGTGATCTCTGCCTGGAGCTCAGTTGCAGTAATTCAATTGGTTCAGAACAAGGAAACCCATCTCTCTGCAGTATTGTCTTTTATTAGACAAGTAATTATTCATAAATGTAGAGTGATCATAATAACATGTTCAGCTCCACTGAAAGATCATTGAATTAACACGGTTAGTTCTCCCTCCACAGTTGCTGCCTGGCCAGATTTGTTTTCCAAAAATTTCTGTTTTCATTTTAAAATCAGCTAAGTTGTTCTTCCATCTTAAACCAAACCTTTCCTCCCACTTAGCTCATAGTTTACTTCAGAGGTTTTAAGTCACACCCCGAAAGAGAAAGGAGAAAACAGAACATGATTATGTGAGAAACAGGTTTGGAAAATAGAGAGGGGTGTGGTGATAAAAAAGACAGATAAATGAAAACAGAAACCAAATCTTGATTCTTACTTGCCTCTGAAGAGTTCTTTGTCTACAAATGTAAACAGTTGCAACAGCAAAGAAGCAAGCTCCTAAGGGGTGAGAGCAGTTTTAAAGTTTACAATCTTCTTGACAGGCAGGTTCCAAACAAAACATACAAAAAGAATTTTTATGTGAGTGTGGGGAGTGAGGCTCCAAAAACAGAGCTTGTTTGTCTTGCATCCTTTCCAATCCACCAAGCACTACTTTTCAGCAATTACTTATAAAATATAAAATAACATGGATTGTTACTGTAATGTATTTAATATTTCAGTAATATTGTAAATAATTTGATTAAGCTGTCTGTTGGTTTACATAATTCATTTAGGTTTAACGATAAGAAGTGCGTGAAAGGCATACGTAATTATGCCACCATGTCATTTGTGAGCATCCCACTAAAAAAAGGGGGGGGGGAAACGAAGTAGACCAGTATTTTATTTTTGATTAGGTTCTAGAGTTAGAAAACATATTAGTGCAATGAGGAAGTTTTAAAATGAACCCAAGACAACATACATGTTGAAATGCAGCATGTCTTTCTTCGGAGAGCGAGACAGAAGTTTGAGTTTTTAAAAAATGTCTAAAAACAGACAAAATTAACAAACAATGAATGCAGCCATATGTTCATAAATAGTGACTAGTGGGTAATCATAAATAAATTAGCAAAAATGGCTGGCTACATCGGAAAGATAAATGTGTTTGATTGCACAACAGATAGCTGGACGATGTGTAATGAATGAATGGAGAAGTATGTTAAAGCAAATTAAACAGCAGATAAAAACGAGTGTTAATGTTGCTGAGTGCATTGGGGGAGGGGAATGCATTCAGTTTGCTTAGAAGTTTAACTTGGTCTTCCAGCACAGCGAGATGTCCATGGGGGAATGCTATCGACTGGCACATCCTATGATGCAGAAGTACATACTGAGGGATGCACTGAAGCTCAGTGTGGCCAATGCAAAGTCTTTGTAGGGAAGGACCACAGTATAGCATCCTTCCGCTACCACACATAGAGGTGCTGAGTCAGATGGAGAAGCCTCTCAAACCATGTAGAGTGTATCTCATAAGTGTTAATGATTTAAAAAATAAGTTAACATGACAGAATGCAATGACCATGAATGTAAACGTTTTACACTGTTTTGTCTTTTGTATACTGCATATATTTTATTATAAATAAAGATTACTTTTGTTTAAAACAAGAATCATATTGCTCCAGGTTGCAAGAGCCATTGCAACAGGCAATGAATATTGGTCTTGCCTAAATTCTCCTGATCCTAAAACTTGAATAAATAAAGATTTCAAAATAATTATTTTGAGGATCAACACACAAGAAAAAGCTTGTTTTCTTTTAACAGTAAGATCAAAGAATATTGAATCTCAAAGTCAATGCCAATGCAAAGAGAAATGGTATGAAACCTTGGTCTGACCTTTCAATTTGAATACTTCAAAACATGCCTATTACTCATAAAGAGTGCATTATGCCTGATAATCTGGGTACAAATAAACATGCTAAAGAAATATTTCTTCTTCTTCTTAAGCTCATCCCCCTACTGGGGCATTGGCCGCTGACAGCAGCTCGCTAGAGTACTCACTCCTGGGCCTCTACCCTTTCAAATTGTCCCCAGCTGTAGCTCATCTACTCTATCCTTCCTCTCCCAGGGATGAGATCTTTAGAGCTTCTGTTGGTGTTTCTGCAGCACCGGGTTTTTATGGGATAGGATTGCTAGCCCCATGCCCAACCCACTACCTTTCACAGCCAGGTTTAAGACTGTCCACGGCGGAGTTAAAAAATGTTTAAGCTTAATCAAACTACAATCTCCTTTATCCGATAGAGGAGGATTCTATTTTTGGAGGGTTCACAATAGCAGTTTTCTCAACTCGTCTCTTCTTGAGGAAACTTGAGAATTTACAAGAACTTTTTTTTAAAAGGATGAATGAGAAAAGCTTTATTATTTATCTTTTTTTTCTGACTTTTTCCCATTCGCTCAGAAGCAGTTGATTACATCAAGAAAATTGTATCTGATTTTATTTCACCACCCGAGCAAAGATCGAGATGTTTGCTCTGAATTTACCGTGGCTTAAGTACTTCTGTTTGTGTGATTAGTTGACTGTTGTATCCGATGATGAGAATTAGATTTGTGCAGTTCTGTTGTGTGTTCATAGGTGGAAACTGAGCCCAAGTTGTGAGCAACATAGCTGTCGGCAAAAAGGACATGAAAACTGTGGTCGATCTGGAATTGGAGCTGCTGCTATTGCTTTCCTTCTTTGTCGGGCAGTGATTAGTACATCTCGGCACCTCTCCCCCAAGTTGCTGTGAACGGTTCTAACAAAGGCTTGGCAGTCACTCCAATCCGTGTACCAAAACAGCTGGAACAGACTCCCATTGTGTACCACTGGCCTTAATGTCCCTAATGAGATACTCACACGGAAGTAGCATCATAAACAAAATCTATTGTAATTAACAGAGTTTGTAATCCTTGAATAACCATAGCCACCATAGAGACAGGTAATAATTAAACCATTCTTTGCACTGTTTTAGACAGATAAAATTGAACAGGATTTTGCACCTAAAAATAAAAAGCATGCTTCCTTAAAGGTGAAGAGAACTTTTCCAGTAGACTTTCTGTAACCCCTGAAATCTGTAGGTGTTTCTCACAAACTCAGCAGTACATTGCAAATGGATGTTTCTGTATTTGCATATCAGGCAAGTAAAGGAGCCAGCAAAATAAGAAAGATAGATAGATAGATACTTTATTGATCCCAAAGGAAGTTACGGTGTCACGGTTGTATTACAAGTACAAATAAGGTGGCATGCAGAGGGTGAGAAACACTGTCCGGAATTGTCAGGATTTTCTGTAGGGTCCTTTGTTCTACCACAGCCTCCAGCATGTCCAGTTTGACTCTTACAACAGAGCCAGCCATTCTAATCAGTTGATTGAACCTGTTGGCATCACCCATGTTGATGCCTTTGCCCTGGCACACCACCGCATTGAAAATTGCACTGTTGGCAACAGACTGGTAGAACATGTGAAAGAGAAGACTGCATACTCCACAGGACCTCAGGCTCCTCAGGAAGTAGAAGAGACTCTGGCCCTTCTTGTACACAGCCTCTGTGTGGGTGCTCCACTCAAGTCTGTCATCCAGGTGCACTCCCAGGTACTTATAGGTCCTCACCACGTCGATGTCCTCACCATCAACAGTAACAGGGAGCAGTGCAGGCTTAGTCTTCCTGAAGCCCATCACCGTCTCCTTTGGCTTACAGATGTTGAGCTGCAGATGATTCAGCTTGCACCATTTGGCCAAGTCCTCCACCAGGGCCCTGTATTCATCCTCCCGACCTCCCTTTATGAACCCAACTATTGCTGAGTCATCAGAGAATTTCTGCAGATGACATGACTCAGTGTTGTATCTAAAGACGGAGGTACACAGGGTAAACAGGAAGGGAGCCAGTACAGTCCCCTCTGGGACCCCAGTGCTGCTTATAGCTATGTCTGACACACAGCTCTGAAGCCACACAAACTGTGGTCTGTCAGTCAAATAGTCCATTATCCAGGATACAATGGAAGTGCCAACCTGCAGTGAATGGAGCTTTTCCCCCAGCAATGAGGGCTGTATGGTATTAAAGGCACTTGAGAAATCAGAAAACATGATTCTCACAGTGCTGCCCAGCTCATCCAAATGAGACTAGGCTCTGCTCAGCAGGTACATGACAGCATCTTTGATTCTAATGTGCTCCTGGTAGACAAGCTGCAGGGATCGAGGGCTGATCTGACCAGGGGCCGGAGCTAAGTCAAGACCAGCCTCCCTATGGTCTTCATGATGTGTCAGGTCAGGGCCACTGGATGGTAGTCATTCAAGACTTTCAGTTGGTCCTCCTTGGGTACTTGGACCACACATGATGTTTTCTACACAGTAGGGACCAATTGTGTGGGCACGTGGCCAAGTGGTTAAGGCATTCGACTAACGATCTGAAGGTCGTGAGTTCGAGCCCCAGCCGAGGCAACGTGTTGTGTCCTTAAGCAAGGCACTTAATCACACATTGCTCTGCGACGACACTGGTGCCAAGCTGTATGCCCTTCCCTTGGACAACATCGGTGTTGTGGAGAGGGGAGACTTGCAGCATGGGCAACTGCCAGTCTTCCATACAACCTTGCCCAGGCCTGCACCCTGGAGAGTGAAGACTTTCCAGGCGCAGATCCATGGTCTCGCAAGACCAATGGATGCCTTATCTAGGGACCTATTCCAGGCCGAGACTCAGATTGAAATACACTGGGGAACTCCAAACAGCTGCTCAGCACACTCCTTCAGGACCTTGGGGTTCACACCATCCAGTCCCAATGCTTTGCCGTGTCTGAGTTTCCCCAGAGCCCTTCTCACCTGCTCAGTAGTGAAGGTGAGTCCATGATGACTGCGAGGTTGATAGAAGGTGGGGCTGGGGGAGGTGAAGATCGGGACGATAGCAGTTGGTATGTGGAGGTGTGGATGGTAGTTTTAGGGCAAGGAGGGGATGTAGATAGTGGTAGCCTGTGTTGTTCATCCACATGTTGAATTCTAGGGAGAGGATGGAGGAGGGGAGGCATTGGTGCTGAGGGAGCAATGGGTGCCTGGACACCTGGACTGGCGTGCTGAGGGCGGTGTGAACAGGAGGACTATTGTCAAACCTATTGAAGAATTAGTTTAACTCATTAGCCCATTCACAGCTGCATTCCAAGGCTGTACAGCTCGGCTGATTGAAGCCAGTGATGTTCTTCATGCCTCTCCACACCTCCCGTGTACTACTCTGTCCAAGCTTGTTCTTCAGCTCTCCCCTGCATTCCTCTTTAGCCACCTTGATCTTCTCCTTTAGCTGCCTCCGAACATGTTTCAATTCCTCCCTCTCTCCTGATCTTTTCGTGGTTGAGAAGAGTTTTTATGTCACTGGTGACCCATGGTTTGTTGTTAGGGAAGCAGTGAACAATTCATGATGGTATCACAGTGTCCCCACAGAAGCTGAAGTAGCCAGTGATGCAATCATTCAGACCATTAATGTCCTCCCCAAATGGTTCACAAAGCACAATCCAGTCAGTAATCGCAAAGCAGCCCTTCAAGGCCTCATGGGCCTCTGGAGACCATTTCTTTACTATCTTGGTGATAACTAGCTGTTGCTGTACTTTGGGCTTATACAAGGGCATGAGGTGAACTGAGTTGTGATCTGATCTTCCAAGTCGGGGGGAGGTATGGAGCTGTATGCAACTTTAAATGTTTTTTGGACATTGAGGGAGAGGTTGTTATCCTGGCACCACTGTATCAATCAAAGTTGTGTCATCTGCAAATTTGATCAGCAGATTGGAGTTGTGTGTGGCAGTACAGTCATGGGTGTAAAGGGTTATGGGTGAGACAGAGTGAGGCAGCTGCAGATTAATCTTCACTGGGAGGTGATTGCTATGCATTAGGAACAAACAGGTGCCTCTCTGTTTTTTTCTTAAGATGGCGCCGAGTTGCAGTCTCCATCCAGGTCATGGCTAAAAATTAGTTGTTTTTTTTAGGTTCCTTCAGTTTTTTGGGATGGTTTTGGGGACATAGAGAGAAGTCAGGGGTGGGGTTAGTAGTTAGGGACAGAGATATTGAGGAATTAGGACAGGTTAGAACCTAAGCCTCTGTTCCACTTCCGAAGGCCGGCAACATGGATATGGTTGGATGTTAAGACAGCAGACCAGCGATGATGGGGGTGCCATGGTTACTCAGGTCGGCAAGACTGGAGTTTGAGGCCTAGTGTTCAGGGACCATTTGTTGCATTTCATTGTATGTTTCAATGTGCATGTGAGAAATAAATGAACCTGAATCCTATCTGCTAATATATTTTGCTTCAAACTTTATTTTATGAATACTTTTAGTGTCCTGAGAGGAATTTCTGCATTAAAGCTATTCACTGTTGTAATATACAGACTCACCAGCTAAATTTTTAAAGCCAAGCAAACACAGAACTTGTGATATATGTCAACATGTCAAAAGCATACTTTGCATTCTGGTTTAACAGGCCACGGCAAAGTGGTAGATAACTAACAACTTTGACAACTGACAAATAAATTTGGATTTTGTTCTTAAAGAAATCAGTATCTCTTGGTCATCAAAATGAAACTAGGTACGGTATAAACCAGGTAAGCAAAGTGAAAGCATCTAACTCAAAGGCGAGGTGTAGACAGAGAGAAGACAGAGAAAGAATGGGTTTAACCGTTAAAAGCAATAGTTAAAATCTAAAGCAACACACATCAAAGTTGCTGGTGAACGCAGCAGGCCAGGCAGCATCTCTCGGAAGAGGTGCAGTCGACGTTTCAGGCCAAGACCCTTCGTCAGGACTAACTGAAGGAAGAGTGAGTAAGGGATTTGAAAGTTGGACGGGGAGGGGGAGATACAAAATTATAGGAGAAGACAGGAGGGGGAGGGATGGAGCCAAGAGCTGGACAGGTGATTGGCAAAGGGATACGAGAGGATCATGGGACAGGAGGTCCGAGAAGAAAGACGGGGGGGGGGACCCAGAGGATGGGCAAGAGGTATATTCAGAGGGACAGAGGGAGAAAAAGGAGAGTGAGAGAAAAAATGTGTGCATAAAAATAAGTAACAGATGGGGTACGAGGGGGAGGTGGGGCATTAGCAGAAGTTAGAGAAGTCGATGTTCATGCCATCAGGTTGGAGGCTACCCAGACGGAATATAAGGTGTTGTTCCTCCAACCTGAGTGTGGCTTCATCTTTACAGTAGAGGAGGCCGTGGATAGACATGTCAGAATGGGAATGGGATGTGGAATTAAAATGTGTGGCCACTGGGAGATCCTGCTTTCTCTGGTGGACAGAGCGTTCAGCAAAGCGGTCTCCAAGTCTGCGTCGGGTCTCGCCAATATATAAAAGGCCACATCGGGAGCACCGGACGCAGTATATCACCCCAGTCGACTCACAGGTGAAGTGTTGCCTCACCTGGAAGGACTGTTTGGGGCCCTGAATGGTGGTAAGGGAGGAAGTGTAAGGGCATATGTAGCACTTGTTCCACTTACACGGATAAGTGGCAGGAGGGAGATCAGTGGGGAGGGATGGGGGGGACGAATGGACAAGGGAGTTGTGTAGGGAGAGATCCCTGCGGAATGCAGAGAGAAGGGGGGAGGGAAAGGTGTGCTTAGTGTGGGATCCTGTTGGAGGTGGCGGAAGTTACGGAGAATAATATGTTGGACCCGGAGGCTGGTGGGGTGGTAGGTGAGGACCAGGGGAACCCTATTCCTAGTGGGATGGCGGGAGGATGGAGTGAGAGCAGATGTACGTGAAATGGGGGAGATGCGTTTAAGAGCAGAGTTGATAGTGGAGGAAGGGAAGCCCCTTTCTTTAAAAAAGGAAGACATCTCCGTCATCCTGAGAACAGATGCGGCGGAGACGGAGGAATTTCAAGAATTTCAAGAAGGGGATGGCGTTTTTGCAAGAGACAGGGTGAGAAGAGGAATAGTCCAGATAGCTGTGAGAGTCAGTAGGCTTATAGTAGACATCAGTGGATAAGCTGTCTCCAGAGACAGAGACAGAAACAGAAAGATCTAGAAGGGGGAAGGAGGTGTCAGAAATGGACCAGGCAAACTTGAGGGCAGGGTGAAAGTTGGAGGCAAAGTTAATAAAGTCAACGAGTTCTGCATGCGTGCAGGAAGCAGCGCCAATGCAGTCGTCGATGTAGCGAAGGAAAAGTGGGGGAATAGGCACGGAACATAGATTGTTCCACAAACCCAACAAAAAGGCAGGCATAGCTAGGACCCATACGGGTGCCCATAGCTACACCTCTTCCTAGAGATGCTGCCTGGCCTGCTGCGTTCACCAGCAACTTTGATGTGTGTTGCTTGAATTTCCAGCATCTGCAGAATTCCTGTTGTTTGAGTTAAAATCTAAATGTCATTTCATTAAGGATTTGTGAAACAGACAAGCTGCAAGCATCCTGCCAGCTTTGCATCAGTGAATTTCCATCTTGCAAGTGTGTTAATTTGGTTACACCCTTAAACATACAAAATGCTTACAGCTGTTCCGAGCAAAGAAAAGCTTGTTTCCAGTAAACTGAAAGTAACGAGGCTGGGGAGGAAGGTAAGTTATTCCAGAGACACAATAACAATGTCAGAATTACTCCTTTTCTGATTTTGATTAGAGCAAACCTTTCAGCCAACATTTCAGACCTCCGGAAAATTGAAAATCTAAAAAATAAAACACATTCCCTGAAATAAAGTCAACTGAAAGGGAATGAAGAAAGGTACTGGATGATGCCACAACTGTCTCTGTGCTGTACACCATGAACCATCGCCCCACAGAGGGCTAACAGGTGTTGCTGTCAACCTTTTTGGTTGGAAAGCATATTAGACTAAGGAAGGACCATGCTGCTCAGAGGAATCGCGAACGTGACAAAAGCAGTTGGTCAAATATAAGTTTTTGTAGGCAACGTATCTGAGAAAGCATCTGATGTGTTAATCAGGCAGTTACTTTTGAAATATGGTTTGGTTGTAAGCTGGAGGAAAGTTCAAGGAGCTTCAGGAAAATTGCAAGCATTCAGCTTTTGTGAGTATAAAGAACCAGAATCTACTCTGTGTGCATTAAGGTTATTGCATGAACTTCAAGTGGGAGACAGAAAGCTACTTGTAAAAGTAGATGCAAAGACCAAAGCCCAGCTGGATGAATGGAAGGCCAAAAAGAAAGGAGTCAATGGAGATACGGAAACAGAGGATTTGTCAGATGATGTTATGGATGAGGAAACCAAGATCAGATTGTAAAGGAGTAATAGACTCCTTACAGAGGACACCAGGATTGTACTCTGAAATCTGATGCCTAAGAACATCACGCTAACCACTACACTACTGTAGCCCCCCTGGCCACCCTCAGGGTCGCTCGGCTCGCTGTCGTTTAGGGAAACAGCCTCGGCCCCACCAAACTGGGTAATTCGTTTGTGTGGATGCTGTGTGATGTACCCCACCCCACCCAAATAACAGACAATACACCAGATGCAATTAAATGATTTACAGTTTATAGATATTACTGGAACTATATAATTAAAAGAGAATAAAATAGAAAAGGAAAATAAAAGGCACCACACTTATCAAAGTTCAATCTCTTCGTGCACAAAAACCCGTTGGAGCTCAAGGACCTTCTTCTTCACCCTGCGACCCCCCCCTCGGACCACCTCGACCGGCCACCTGGGACCAACAACGGTGGTCGACCAGACGCTCCACACGAGTCCGTCTCCGTCTCCTCTCCTCGCCGAACGTCCCGCTCGGGGTCTGACCCCGTTAGCGGACTCACAGCACCTGATCCATCCTCTGTCTTGCTCTCCCGCCTTCTGCCCCCAAAACCCCCTCGCAAACAGTATCTTCAAATACACCAAAACCATAACAACTATCCCAATTGGTTCATAACATATTTCTTATCACCCTCTAAACCACAACAAACTGCTAGTGCAAACTTTCTCAGCGTTTAAGACAACAAAGCCGCATTCCCCAGATTAACATAACGAAGACGCCATTTTAATTAGCCTCCGCAGTAACATAAAAATCGAAACCCCCTTACACTACCATGGCTCCCCCACGGATTAATAAGAGAATACTCCAGTGAACTAAATGTACCTTCCCCAGATCAAGATGCTAGAAAGAAGAAAAAGGAAAAGAAAGAGGCAAATGACCTACTGTAATTGCTATGGAAATGGAAGGATAAATGAGACTTAATTTCTCAAGAGATTATCAAATTCAGAGATTCTCACAAGAAACTAGAAGAAAAAGGAAGGTGAGAAAGACAAGAAGTTGAAAAGGAGAGAAGAGATAGAGAGAAAGAACGTATGCAAGAAAGAGAAGGAAAGTGAGAATGAAAAGATTGGGACTAAGAGAGAGAAAGAAACCAAGAAGGAGGGAAGCAAGCATCAAAATAGATCCAGAGAAAAAAGCTAAGAAAAGGAGAAGAAAGGTGCCAAGAGCTCTCAAACCACTTCCCGCATTCTCAGTCAACTTCTACACAACCACAGGGGAGGCCCCAGAATCTGAGATTGGTTTCACAGCCAAGCATAGTGATCCCCCTTGTCAGGAAAGACATTATCCCACAAGAGTAAGAAATCGCCCACAGCAATTAAATCTTTAGGCCTGACTGGGACAATTAAAAATTTACAATGCTGTTGATGTCTGTATAGTAGTTATATAGTACACTGTTTATAGTTGAAATGTATTGTATATTGAGTTGGAGTTTATAACTAAACAGGAAAGATTGCTGTGAATTTAATATTTGATTAATAAATATTGTAAATATATTGTTTGTTTAAGCATTCCTTGTTGCTTAAATAATTCATTATGGGCCATATGTAAAAATGCATACATCATCACACCACCATGTCATACATGCGTGCCTCGCTTAAAGTAAAAACGGACTAAGACTTGCATCTCTTAGCTTCCTTATTTTCCTCCCAGTTGGTTTTATATTTTAGAATTACAAAACATAGCAGCTAAAACACCATACTCCTTCTTAACAGACCTATCAACTTCCATGGCACCTTTGAGGGATCTATAGACATGGAACCACACTGCTAAGCATCCTGCCATTAACCCTCTACCTTGACCTTCCAAAGTGAATCACTTCACACTTTTCTGGGTTGAGTTCCATCTGCCACTATTCCATTTCTTGAGCAAATGAATAACATTTGCCACCTTCCAATTACCTGGCACTACCCCTGTGGCCAGTGAGGACACAAAGATTATTGCCTAAGGTGCAACAATATCTTCCCTTGCTTCCAGCAGCAGGGTTTATGCCGTCAGGTCCCGCAGACTTGTCTATCCTGGGAGCCGTGGTAGTGTAGTGGTTAGCGTGATGTTCTTAGGCATCAGATTTCAGAGTACAATCCTGGTGTCCTCTGTAAGGAGTCTCTGTATGTCCTCCCTGTGGAATACATAGGTTTTCTCCAGGTGCTCTGGTTTCCTCCCACAGTCCAAAGATGTACTGGGTGGGTTAATTGGTCATTGTGAATTGACCTGTGATTAGATTAGGGTTAAATTTGGGCAGCTCAAGAGGCTTATTCCATGCTAAATGAACCCAACAGGAAGATCAGAGACCTTGGCCTTGACCCTGCCGTGTGCAGCTGGATCCTGGACTTCCTGTCAGATCACCAGCAGGTGTTAAGAGTGGGCTCCCTCACCTCCACCCCTCTGACTCTCAATACAGGAGCCCCTTAGGGCTGCGTACTGAGTCCCCTCCTTTACTCCCTGTATACCCATGACTGTATCACCACACACAGCTCCGATCTGTTAATT
Source organism: Mobula birostris (assembly GCF_030028105.1). Lineage (NCBI taxonomy): Eukaryota > Metazoa > Chordata > Chondrichthyes > Myliobatiformes > Myliobatidae > Mobula > Mobula birostris. Next base: position 140,991,384 of record NC_092370.1, read on the forward strand.
AAATTTGACGACAACACTACATTGATTGGCTTAAACTCAAATAATAACGAGGTGGCCTACAGGGAAGAAGTTATCTCTATGACATAGTGGTGTCAAGAAAACAACCTCTCCTTCAATGTCACAAAAACAAAGGAGCTGGTTGTGGATTACAGGAGGAATGGAGACAGGTTAACTCCAATTGACATCAATGGATCTGGGGTTGAGAGGGTAAACAGCTTTAAGTTCCTCGGCATCCTCATCACTGAGGACCTCACATGGTCTGTACACACCAGCTGTTTGGTGAAAAAGGCACAACAGCACCTCTTTCACCTCAGACGGTTGAAGAAGTTTGGTATGGGCCCCCAAATCCTAAGAACTTTCTACAGGGGCACAATTGAGAGCACCCTGACTGGCTGCATCACTGCCTGGTACGGGAACTTTACCTCCCTTAATCGCAGGACTCTGCAGAGAGTGGTGCGGACAGCCCTGCACATCTGTAGTTGTGAACTTCCCATGATTCAGGACATTTACAAGGACAGGTGTGTAAATGTTATTTCTCTTCATCTTGAGTCTATGATAGTACCTGCCTTACTCAGTGTGTTTAACCCCAGGAAAGTACCTTCATTGTCTGGGCACACCCAGAAATCTACAGGAAGCTGCACTCCCTCAATCTCAAGTACCTGGGGCAGATTTCTCTCTGCCCTCATTGTCTCACCTCCTGCACTGTTAATGGAATTCGTCTCTCCAGTCGTGGGCAGGGGTAGATCAGTTATCGATACTGACAACCTCGACCCCGTGTCGACTAACATTTCACATTGCTGGCCCCCTAATAAACCTCTTGTGTACATCTGTGGGTGACCACCACTGGCAATAGAGGTGGCCATCAGCCGTTTGTCTGACCTCACCAGCTCTATAACCAGGTCAGCAGTTAAATCGGAAAGAGAGGGTGCTGTTGTGGATTCTGCCTGCTTTGGTGAGTGATTCTCACAATTTGCTCTGATTTCAGGACACTGTCTCCAACCATGGTCCGAGAAGCCACAGCTGTAATAAATCATCTCTTTTACCCTCCCACATCTATTCCAGCAGTTCCTTGCTATGTGCCCTAGTTGCTGGCACACAAAGTAAGCTCTCTGTGATGTCTCTTCCCGCTCCTCTGGTGTTTCTCACTACCCATGATACTATCATGGAGTAGGTCAAACTCACCACTATCCCCAAATCTATGACTTCTTGGTGGGCTGAGCTCAGGCCTTCCGTCAGTATTTTCAGGAAGACTAGGTCATTCCTCCCTGGATTATCCAACCCTGAGTACTCCTCATCCGCTCGATATTTACATTCTGCATGATCCATGGCTGGCTCGTCAGCTCTCTGAATCATTGACATTATCCTTCTCCAGTTACTCTCCCTTCCCCCCATTCACTGCCTCACTTCCCCCTGAATGAAATGTTATCTCTCTTCATTGCTGGCATTCCTGGTAGTTGCCCAGTAAGCATCCTGAACCCTGGGCCATAATCTCCCAAATATTCCTCGGGCACTTTGCTTTTATCAACACATACATATCTTTAGGTGCATCTAGTGAATTTCATCATTTCCTTGAGCTTGTGCCAGAATTTTACATTGCCGCAGGTGACCTTAGAAGAGGGCAACTCTGACAAAATGCTTTGCTTCTCCCCGGGGTGAAGGCCTTACAGATGGTTGTAATCAGAGTCAAGGGCTGGCTCAGGTCGTCAAGGTTCTGGACCTGATGTTGCTTGACCTTAATCAGTGCCATCCTGACAGATATATCTGGGGATAACCTCTACCTGAAATATCTCTATAGTAATTCCCACATTATGCAAAATATAAATGATGGATAAAAATTAAACAGCACACACTAAAAACCACAGAATATACACTCTGCGATCTGCCACTTATGTGTGTCTGAACTCATGTCTGCTGAATCCCTTTGCATTGAAAACTGTTGCACCAAAGTTACAAGCTTACTCTTAAAACATACATACACATACACGCAAACACGTCTGCCCATATACAGTTCCCTGAACGAGTATCATCATCATGGCTTGGCTTTGCGAATGAAGGTTTCGAAGGGGGCTGCCCATGTCTGCTGCAGGCTCGCTGGTGGCTGACGAGGCCAATACGGGACAGGCAGGCCCGGCCACAGCGGCTGCAATGGTCGGGGAGGATGGTCATGGATGTGGGCGTGTCCTTTGGCCTGCGCAATGGTATTTTAGGTGGAGTGCAGTGTGCGCGGTACTGGCCCCACCCTTTACACCCGGGGTTCATCTGCCATAGCCTAGCAAGCTGAGACGGTGACAGCCAGGTCCTGGGGTCGTAGGAGTTACGTCAGAGTGTCCCTTCTCCGAGGTGGATGGCCTGACAAGGCTGACGAGCCCCACCTGCCCGGGGATTCAGAGTTGTTCTTCTCTTAGGCTGGCTGCCAACCAAGGCTAACGAACCCAGCCTACCCATCCAGTTATACCAGTCGAGCCATGACATAGCAAGCTTGGTGGAAACGGGGGGCACCGATGAGAAGGTTTTGCTCCGGATGCAGTAATGTAGGAGAGGCCATTTGCAGTGGCCTCCTGCCTAGCAGGCCAGACAGTGACCACGCGGCGATCACTATACCGGGAAAGGAGAGGCGATGTATTGCGTGTACACTTTCCCTGGGTGAGTGGGACACCAGGCCCAGACCTCACCCGCACCCCTGAACGAGTATACATGCACCACAATGGCTTCCCAAACAGTAAGTAACAACTCTTCGCAACAGGTAGCCCTGTCTCAAGAAATTAACACACAAATATTTAGTCTCTTACATAAACACACAACACACTCCTTCTATATCTACTAGTTCAGTCCTCCACTGTATTTGTTATACCTTGTGAACCCATAGACACCAACCAGAACTGATCCAGGTGAGAGTGCTAATTTTAAAAATACTCACCCACTTAGACTGCTGAGATCACTGGCCATACACTGGGTTATAGGTATTCCAGACGAGGCACCAAGTGGTGTAACAGGAACAAAGTCACCAGAGAGACACTGAAGCTAGTGGATACAGAAGTGATTAATTTAACAAAATGAGACGCACTTGGAGGAAGAGGCCTCTTGACCCAATATTACATGACATTTTTATATCTGCTAAAGGTCATAGGTAAAAGCAGGACAATTCTATAGTTACAATGTATCTACTACGGCGACCCACTTTCTACACAAGCGAACCGGCTCACAAAATAGCCCGCGCGCGGGAGAGACTTTTGTAATGCACCTCTGACGTCATTTCCACCTGGAGAGGGCTGGAGGGGAACTGCTAAAAAGCCACTGCCGTGAAGTTTGAACAAGCAAGTCTCGAGTGCGACTTACAGACCGCGTGTTATTATTTCTAGCACATCGCTACAGTGGTGACCCCGATGGTCCAAATGGGATTTGGACCAAAGACAATCGACTCTTCATCTGTTCATGTAGTTTCGCTAAAACTGCCAACTTTCTGGATGCTGCGACCACGCCTGTGGTTTGACCAAGCAGAAGCCCAGTTCCAGATTTGGCAGATATCTTCGGATTCCACATGTTACTATTAAGTGGTGAGCTCTCTTGACCAGGAGACAGCTGCACGGGTTGGGGATTTCATACAGTCACCCCCCGAAGAAGGCAAATATGCAGCATTCAAAGCGCTGCTCATAGAGACCTTTGGCCTCTCATGGCGTGAGCGAGGTGCCCACTTGCTGCACCTGGACGGTCTGGGAGTCAGGCCGCCGTCAGCATCAATGAACGAGATGCTGGCCCTGGCTGAAGGACACAAGCCCTGCCTCATGTTTGAGCAGGCGTTCCTAGAACGACTGCCCGAGGACGTACATCTGCTGCTGGCCGACACAGATTTCAGTGACCCCCGGAAGGTGGCGGCCCGGGCAGACATGCTGTGGAAAGCCAAGAGGGAGAGCAGGGCGTCCGTCAGACAGATTACCAAGCCACGCGCCCAACAGCAGGCCAGACCAGGCCCGGCAACGGAGCGCACACAACCCAGAGGCAGGAGTGGGGAGGCCAATGAACAGTGGTGTTTCTACCACAAGCGGTGGGGCACAGAAGCCCGCCATTGTTGCCCGCCCTGCAAGTTCCAGAGAAATGCCAGGGTCAGCCGCTGCTAATGGCTACGGTGGCTGGCCTCCAGGACAGCCTCCCGTACGTCTGGGACAAACATTCAGGACGCCGCTTCTTGGTCGACACCAGAGTGGAGATCAGCGTCTTACCCCCGACAGGGTATGACACCCACAACAGGGCAACGGGACCCACCCTGAGGGCCACAAACGGCAGCACGATTCGGACCTACGGCACCCGCACAATGCAGCTACAGTTCGGCGCTAGCCAGTTCACGTGGGACTTCACACTGGCCGCCGTGGCCCAACCACTCCTGGGGGCGGACTTCTTGCGAGCCCACAGTCTGCTGATCGACTTGCAAGGGAAAAGACTGGTCCATGCCAAGACTTTCCAGACGTTCTCCCTGGGTGAAGCCAAGTTGCCGGCCCCACACCTGGACTCCATCCTGCTGTCTGACAATGAATTCACCAGAATCCTGGCGGACTTTCTATCGGTTTTGGCACCACAGTTCACGGCAGCCATGCCCAGACACGGAGAACAGCACCACATTCCGTCCCAGGGACCACCCCTCCATGCCCGCGCACAAAGGCTACCCCCGAACAAGCTCTGCCTGGCAAAGGGAGAGTTCAAGAGGATGGAGGAATTAGGGATCATACGACGGTCCGACAGCCCAAGGGCCTCCCCTTTGCACATGGTGCCCAAAGCAGCCCGGGGCTGGAGACCATGCGGCGACTACCACAGACTGAACGAGGCTACAACTCCAGACCGCTACCCCGTGCCGCACATACAGGACTTTGCCGCAAACCTGCATGGGGCAAGCATCTTTTCCAAAGTAGACCTCGTCCGGGGGTACCATCAAAGCCCGGTACACCCTGAAGACACCCCCAAAACAGCACTCATCACCCCGTTCGGCCTATTCAAATTCCTCCGAATGCCGTTCGGCCTGAAGAATGTCGCACAGACGTTCCGGCAGCTAATGGATGCAGTGGGACGTAACCTGGACTTTGCGTTCATCTATTTGGACAACATCCTCATAGCCAGCAGTAGTCATCAGGAGCATCTGTCCCACTAATCCCAACCTCACCATCAAACCCACTGACAAAGGTGGTGCCGTAGTAGTCTGGCGGACGGACCTCTACCTCACTGAGGCCAAACGGCAGCTCTCTGACATCTCCTCTTACTTACCCATGGAATAGGACCCCACCAAAAAACATTAAACCATTGTCTCCTGTACCATCACCACCCTTATCAACTCCGGAGACCTTCCATTCTCAGCCGCTAAACTCATAATTCCCACACCCCGTACCGCTCGGTTTTACCTCCTCCCAAAGATACACAAGCCTGACTGTCCCGGTAGATGCATAGTTTTTGCCTGCTCCTGTCCAACCGAACTTGTATCTGCCTACCTGGACTCCATTTTGTCACCCGTAGTTCAGTCTCTCCCCACCTACATCCGGGATACATCCCATGCCCTCCACCTCTTCAATAACTTCCAGTTCCCCCGTCCCAACCGCTTCATTTTCACTATGGATATCCAATCATTATGCACCTCCATTCCCCATCAAGAAGGCCTCAAAGCCCTCCGCTACTTCCTGGATAATAGACCTCACCAGTTCCCCATCACTACTACCCTCTTCCGGTTGGCGGAACTGGTTCTCACACTCAATAACTTCTCTTTTGGCTCTTCCCACTTTCTTCAGACGAAGGGTGTAGCTATGGGAACTCGCATGGGACCTAGCTACACCTGCCTCTTCGTTGGTTATGTGGAACAGTCTGTGCTCCAAACCTATTCTGGTACTGCTCCCCAACTTTTCCTTCGATACATTGACGACTACATTGGTGCTGCTTCCTGCACCCATGCTGAGCTCGTCAATTTCATCGACTTTACTTCAAACTTCCACCCAGCCCTCAAATTCACTTGGTCTATCTCTGACACTTCCCTCCCCTTTCTCGATGTCTCAGTCTCCATCTCTGGAGACAGACTGTCCACTGACATCTTCTACAAGCCCACTGACTCTCATAACTACCTCAACTATACCTCTTCCCAGCCCGCCACATGCAAAAATGCCATTCCCTATTCCCAGTTCCTCCGTCTCCGCCGCATCTGCTCCCAGGATGAGGCTTTCCGTTCCAGGACATCTCAAATATCCTCTTTCTTTAAGGATCGTGGTTTCCCTTCTGCCGTCATCAATGATGCCCTCACCCGCATCTCCTCCATTTCCTGCACTTTGGCCCTCACCCCATCTTCCCGCAACCACAACAGGGACAGAGTTCACCTTGTCCTTACCTACCACCCCACCAGCCTCCGGATCCAGCACATTATCCTCCGCAACTTCCGCCACCTTCAACAGGACCACACCACTAAGCACATCTTTCCCTCTCCACCCCTCTCCGCTTTCCACAGGGATTGATCCCTCCGCGACTCACTTATCCGCACGTCCATCCCCACGGATCTCCCACCTGGCACTTATCCCTGTAAGCGTAAGTGCTACACCTGTCCCTACACCTCCTCTCTTGCCATCATTCAGGGCCCCAAACAGTCCTTCCAGGTGAGGCAACACTTCACTTGCGAATCTGTTGGGGTCATCTATTGCATCCGGTGCTCCCAGTGCGGCCTCCTCTACATCAGTGAAAGCCAACGCAGATTGGGGAACCACTTCGTCGAGCACCTCCACTCCGTCCGCCATAACAGACAGGATCTCCCGGTAGCCACCCACCTCAACTCTGCTTCCCATTCACATTCAGATATGTCCATACATGGCCTCCTCTATTGCCATGATGAGGCTAAACTCAGGTTGGAGAAGCAACACCTCATATACCGTCCAGGTAGTCTCCAGCCCCTTGGTATGAACATAGAATTCTCCAATTTCCGGTAATTCCCTCCTCCTCCCTTCCTCTATCCCTATTTCACATCACCTCCCTCATAGTTCCGCCTCCTTCTACTACTGCGCATTGTTCTCCTGCCAATCACCTCCCTGCTTCCCCTCCCCCACCCCTTTGTCTTTCAAATTACTGAGTTTTTCAACTACCAGCATTCTTCAAACCCTCCCCAAAGTTCTTCCTTCAGTCCTGACGAAGGGTTTCAGCCCGAAACGTCGACTAATCTTTTCAACTGATGCTGACTGACCTGCTAAGTTCCTCCAGTGCATTGTGAGTGTCCCACCTCCGCCAGCTCTACTCCCGCCTGAGTGATTTCGGCCTCATGATCAACCCGGCCAAATGTCAGTTCAGACTCGACACCATTGACTTCCTGGGCCACAGGATTACCAAAGACGGGGCAACACCTCTGCCTGCCAAGGTAGACATGATCCGCCATTTCACCCGGCCCAACATAGTCAAGGGCCTGCAGGAGTTCGTTGGTATGGTGAACTTCTACCACCACTTCCTCCCCTCAGCAGCCCGTATCATGCGCCCTTTGTTCACCCTGATGTCGGGTAAAGGCAAGGACATTACTTGGGACGAAGAGGTCGCAGCTGCTTTCATTAAAGCCAAGGAAGCCTTGGCAGACGTCGCGATGCTGGTGCACCCCAGAACGGATGTTCCAACCGCCCTCACAGTGGACGTATCCAACACAGCAGTCGGTGGGGTGCTGGAGCAACTCATCAAGGGTCGCTGGCAACTCCTGGCGTCCTTTAGCAGGCACCTACGGCCACCCGAACTCAAGTACAGTGCCTTCGACCGGGAGCTGTTGGCACTATATCTGGCAATCCGGCATTTCAGGTACTTCTTAGAAGGCAGGCCGTTCACCGCTTTCACGGACCACAAACTGTTGACCTTTGCGTTCACAATGGTGTCCGATCCCTGGTCAGCCTGCCAGCAGTGACATCTGTCCTACATCTCCGAGTACACGATGGACATCCAGCATGTCTTGGGAAAGGACAACATCGTGGCGGACGCACTCTCCAGACCAGCTATCCAGGCCCTCTCCCAGGGGGTGGACTATGAGGCACTGGCGGAGGCGCAGCGGGCAGATGACGAATTGCCCAACTACAGGACCGCATCTCGAGTTTGCAGCTGCAAGACTTCCTCATAGGCCCAAGTGAAAGAACCCTCCTGTGTGACGTGGCTTCCGGCCAACCTCGCCCCATCGTCCCGGCAGCCTGGCGGCGGCGAGTTTTCAACTCCATACACGGCTTGGTGCACCCATCTATCTGGACAACTGTCCGGCTGGTCTCCAACAGGTTCGTGTGGCACAGACTTCACAAACAGGTCAGCGAATGGGCCAAAATGTGCACATATCGTGGGACCCCTGCCAGTGTCGCAAGGAGTGCGGTACCTCCTAACTATAGTAGACCAGTCTACGAGATGGCCAGAGGCGGTCCTGCTCAACAACACCACCACCGATTCCTGCGCCCGAGCGCTGATTGCAACCTGGGTAGCACGCTTCGGGATACCAGCCCACATTACCTCCAACAGAGGTGCCCAGTTCACCTCCAGCCTGTGGTCGGCTGTGGCCAGCCTATGAAGAACACAATTACACCACACAACTGCCTACCACCCACAGTCAAACGGACTAGTGGAACGCTTCTACCATCACTTGAAGTCGGCTCTCATGGCCCGCCTGAAAGGGCCTAACTGGGTGGACGAGCTTCCCTGGGTCCTGCTTGGAATCCGCACAACACCCAAAGTGGATCTGCACATCTCGTCCGCTGAGCTGGTGTACGGCACACCCGTGGTCGTCCCAGGAGAGTTCATACCAGCCTCAAGGGGGCAAGAGGAAGAACCCACAGCAGTCCTGGACAGACTATGCAAAAGGCTTGGCAACCTGGCCCCCGTACTGACTTCACAGCACGGGCAGATCCCGACCTGCGTACCCAAAGACCTGCAGAACTGTAAGTTTGTATTTGTACAAAGGGGCGCACACCGGGCACCGCTACAGCGGCTGTATGAGGGGCTGTTCAAGGTGATCAGTAACAACGGGTCCACGTACCTTCTGGACGTTGGGGGGGGGGCGGGGGAAGAGGTTTTCACGGTGGACCGACTCAAACTGGCCCATGTGGACTTGGCGCAGCCGGTCGAAGTTCAGGCACCGCGGCGCAGAGGCAGACCGCCCAAACAGAGACTAATCCAGACTGTGGACATTGGGGGTGTATCGCCGGTTCTGGGGGTGCGGTTATGTGGCCACCCACTTTCTACACAAGCGAACCGGCTCACAAAATAGCCCATGCACAGGGAGAGACTCTTGTAATGAACCTTTGACGTCATTTCCGCCTGGAGAGGGCTGGAAGGGAACTGCTTAAAAGCCAGTGCCGCGAAGCCTGAATAAATGAGTCTTGAGTACGACTTACTCAATGCGTGTCATTATTCTAGCTCTGCGTGTAGCCCATCGCTACACTACAATATTTTGAATTGCATAGAGTTTCACTCCTTCTTTGCACCCACACTCCCGACACCCAAAATGAATGTTAATCATCATTGCCTGGTTCGATATCAACTCCAGTCCACAGCTCCAGGGACACTATTGTTCAGAGCTGCATTTTAAATTCCATCTGCAGTCACATCCAAATCTGAAGAATGGCTTCTGTTGAACTTCATATTTGTTACATATTCTAACTCCAGAATACATCATAACACTGAGCTAAGGGGATGAACACTATTGAACTGCTGACATTTCAGCTTATGAATTTTTAGTTTTTCATGCTTTACAATTTTCCCTTTTTTTTGGGTTCCACCATGAAAAAAGGAGCATGTGATACACGAATGAAAATTCTCAGTTAAATTGATCAAAATCCTTGGTTGTAATACTCATTTATGTGAACAAAGGGTTGGGAGCTGAATACTTTTTCAAAGCACTGTATCAATGATAAAATCACTGCTTTTTGAACATAAACACAACTGATGCCATTTAAAAACCACTTGCTCTAAGCACAGTCAAGTGTCTAATAGCCACACAAGTGCACGCAATTTACCCAAGAGAGAAACGTTTCAGCAACAGGGTTTTGTCCCAATTAAATGCCGTACTGTCTCAGATAAACAAAGGGAATTTCTGCTATTTTCTCAGTTAGTTTTTATTCTTTGAGTTATCTCAAATAAGCAGCTGATCCCAAATTAACTGATTACCCAATTAAATGGAATCCATTGTATATAATTAAAAATTAAATACATAGGGGAGAAAGAGAAGAAAAATAGTGATCCAATCACAAACAAGAGAAAATCTGCAGATGCTGGAAATCCAAGCAACACACACAAAATGCTGGTGGAACTGAGGTAGTGGACATGGGCATCAGCAAATTTATAGATGGTGTTTGAGCTGTGCCTAGCCACTCGATCATGGGTATAGAGTCCAGCAGTGGGCTAAGCATGCATCCTTGAGATGCACCGCCGCTGATTGTCAGTGAGGAGAATCAACCAAGTGGTATACCTTTGATTGAGGGCAACAGCCACAAGATACTCAGTACTTCCTGCCTCTTCCTTTTCCTCTCGACCATCACTCAACTACCTGCCACCTGCAACTTAGCGGCATCTGCCTCCCTAAAGCTCTTATCTATCACCTCCTCCCATCTCCCATGTGAACCGAAAGTCATCCGGCCACAAGTCCGGTTCCCTAGCAGGATCTGCAAGGAGCTGTACCTGAGTGTACTTCACTGGTCGTGCCCGTAACGGAGGTGGCTGAGTCTGCAGCCCTCAGCAGCCTTTTTCCATCCTGTGCATTGCTGCCTCCAAACCAGGCTGTGATACACCATTCAGAATGCTCTCCACTGTACACCTGTACAATCTGCAAGAGTCTTAGGTGTCATGCAGACACCTAATTCATGCTGACCCAACTGTATTTCTATGTCATATTGTTGTACATACTATTTATTATAAATTGCACATTTAGACAGAGGCATGACATAAAGATTTTTACTCCTCATGTACATGAAGGATGTAAGTAATAAAGTCAGTTCAATTCATGCTAAGTTTCCTCAAACTCCGAATGAAGTAGATCCGCTGATGTATCAGCGTGTGGGGCCCCAAGGCTGATCCTTCAACATGGCAACACTCAGGAACTTGATGCCTCACACTCTCCTCCACCGACCTCAATGAGGCTTGTATCCCATACAGCCTGCAGCTGTTTTGGATCAAAACCCTGCATCAGTTCCTTTCTCCCCACAGATGCTGCCCAACCTGCTGAGTTTTCTCCAGCAAATAGGTCTTTGACTCCTGATTCCAGCATCTGCAGTCCCTTATCTCTGAGGTTGTTTCCCATAATAATCACGGCTTGTTATTTCCAAATGAGCTCTAAATAATAAAGCCCACCCCACAGTTTGAATCTCATCTACTCCCCTCTCTGAGGCCTCTTCTGAAACCATATAATAATCACGCACAGAGAGAGGCCACTCAGCCCACCAGGTCTGGGGACGTTTTCGAAAAAATAAAATTCGTCCCGGTCTCCCAAATCTCCCTTAGCACTCTGCGAAATGCTTCTTTTTCATTCATGTTGCAAATATCTTTTGAACGATATCCTGCTTTCTGCCACCATACCAAGGAACAAACACACCTTAACAGAAAATACTTTTAAAATAAGGGAATGCTAAATTTCCACCCTCCCGCAATCATACAAAGATGTCGTGTATTCCTCCCTCCCCTCGCCGAGCACGGCGTGCGGTGATTAGTTTAGAGCTGCTGTCAATCAAGCTCGCGTCCCGGAAGTCCGAATGTGAGTGGCGTTTGTTAATCCAGGGTTACGCCCGAATTTGGAACGCAGGTGAGCCGGTGTAGTTTCGGGTTGTATTTCAGGGTGTGGTCACTCTGAAACTGCATGTCTGGTAGTTTAAATTTATGCATTCCTGTAAATGACGAAAAAGCAAAATTGTAATGAGATGTTGCGGCGTTGTGACTAGGAGGAGGCTCGGGGGAAAATGGGGATCATTTCCTGGATGGAGCAGTGGTCTGTCGGCCGAGTCATAAACTCAGGGTGGATGGCAATCAGTTATACCCCGCTTTCCCATCCAGCTAGTGAAGGTTTCCAGATTTAAATTAATGGTGTTTGGCTGATCCTACCCCGCTTTCCCATCCAGCTCCGTAACCAGACTTTTAGTAGAATCATGAAACTCGCTGTGGGGGGGTAATTTTAAACTTGTTGCCCAACGTCTTAAGCTAATTTATGCAACAAATACAGTAAAATGCCACTATTATATGGAAAACTCTTGCGTGATCTTTCATTTCCTGTTTGTTGAGGATGCACGTTAATGGTCTAGTCAGTAGAGGAAACAGGTAAGTGGTTTGGGGGGTCAGCTGAGCAAATCATTCATCTTATTTGGAGTGATGTTCAAAAATATTTTACACTGTGGTAGAAACCTGAATTATACTTTTATAATTGCCAATTAATGTTGGAATAACTGATAATTTTAAGTCAGTGGTTGATAGAGTTTTAATAACCAGAGGTATTATAGGAAAAGCTCGATTCCATACATTGGTGTTAAAGACTCCAAGACAAATAACTTGCTGTTGTACTTCATTTCCATAACCATCAAATATAGGAGCAGGATTAGGTGACTCAGTTCATCTAGAGCTGCTTCACCATTCCATCACGGCTGATTGATTATCTCTTTCAACCCCATTCTCCTGTGCCTTCTCCCCATTAACTTTGATTCCCTTACTTATCAAGAAACTATCAACCTCTGCTTTAAATATATCCAATGACTTGGCCTCCACAGGCATCTGTGGCAATGAATTCCACAGATTCACCACCCTCTGCCTAAATTACTCCTCATCTCTTTACTAAGAGGACATCCTTGTATAGTGAGGCTGTGGCCTCTGGTCCTTGACTCCCTTATAAGATTTGAAACTTCAGCCTCGAGAGCTGGCCGTTTACACTGGCCCTTCATTTTGAAAGCTAGCCTGCTGGATTGGCTTCCTGTGTGTGCTGGCAATGACTGTGAAACCAGCATAAGTAATCTCTCCCCATCGTCTGCGATCGAGGCTCTGGATCCCAGGCCATTCCCAACTCTGCTCCGAATGGGAATCTCTCCCAAAGAGATTTCAAATGTAGAATTGACACCTTGTAGAATTTTGATACCAGAAATAGCAAACGATCCAGCACTTCTGCTCAGTGAACAGTGTGACCTCCTTAATTACATCACATATGCTGTCTGCATTTCCCCTCTTCCCCCCACATCCTCCACCAGTCACGTAGAATTCTCCTTATCCTCACTGTCCACCCCTCTGGCCTGCACACTCAAGCAGTTGGATTTCACAGTTTCCACCAGCTCCAAAGAGGCACTTTGAAGGGCCGGTTCCCTTCGTTACTCCCTGGTCTGCTCTTGCGATGTGAACAACCACTCCCTTTTGTCCAGTGCGTTCCCATCGGAGGTGCAAAACCTGTCCTCTCATCCTTTCCTTCCTGCCAACAAGGGGTTAAGTAGTGGTTGACTTGCACTCCTGTCTCCTCTACACTGGCGAACCCAAATGTGGCCTGTAGGAGCAACCTTCAGCTTCCTGTCTGACTCTTTAACTCACCATCTGTGACTGCCTGCCTGTTATAACGAAGACCAATGCAGGTTTTAGGTACAACATCTCTTCCTCACTGTGTGCATGTTGCTGGATTCAGTATCAAGTCTTACAACTTTAATTAACTTGTTTTCTCTCTCTGTCAGGAAAAATTCAGTCAGTTCTGATAATCTATGATATTGACAGACTTTTTTGCTGTGTCAGTAGTCTTAACTGTTGAGCCTGTTGCATGGGCCTGCCCTTTGCAACACCTAGCAGAAATACAGAAGCACTATTGCCCTCTTATTGCCTTCATTAACCCATTTAATATGTTCTCACCCTAGTCGAGATCACTCCCTTTCTTTTCTACATCCCTTCTCTGCACTTTAAACATTTTTTGTATAATTTCTCTTACCCCAGTGCAAGGAAGAGTCTCTGACCTGAATTGTGAATTTAATTTCTCTTTCCACAACTGCTGCCTGATCTAACGATGAAAGGATTGGCTTTGTCTGTCACATGTATGTTGGTACATACAGTGAAGTGCTATGTTTTGCGCCAACAACCAGCGCGGTCTGGGGAGTGCGCTGGGGCCATGCTTCCAGCGTCAGCATATTTTGCCCCTGGCTCACTAACCCCAGCCATATGTCTTTGCAAAGCGGGGGGTGGGGGGGGTAACCAGAGCACCCAGAGGGCAGACAGTGGCGGATATCAGTGATCGCTGGCACCGTAAAGCGATTGCGCTAATCGCTACACTACCATGTTGACCCTCTGAGTATTTCAGTGGCTCCATTTAACATCAGAGAACGTATGCAAGATTCAACTTGAAATTCTGACTCTCTGCAGACGTCCACGAAACTCCAGTGAATGAATGTTAGAACCCCAAGCCCCCCCAACACACAAGCATCAACCCTTCCCCACCTGCCTCAGCAAAAGCATTGCCCCCTCCCCCCACCACCACCATCCAGCATGCAAGCAATACCAAAACCTCTGAAGAGACCTTGATCCAGGGTCCACCAAACACCACTGTTCACCCAGCCATTTGACATGCCACAGGCTGGCTTGCTGTCTCTTACTTACAATAGGGGAAGAGAGGTATCAGTCCTGCCACAGCGAGAGGGGAGACCAGCAGCTTGCTGTTTCAGTGTTACAGTCTGCAGCGTCACTTTTATTTCAAGTTCCCAACTTGAGAATCAGCAGCACACCATTGAGAGAGAGAGTGATCATTCACGTGCAGAAGCCTCTGACAGTCGCACCCAATGTATCAATATCCCAATCTCCCGTGACACTTCAGTTGGTGACACTGGCGAAGAAACGGGCCCACAAAGCTGCACCCTGAAGGCGCGCATCTTCCGGGACCGTCCTGCAGATATTGAAAACAGTCGCATGGTAAGCTCCGAGAGCTGAAGCCCATTGCCGTGAAGAACCGCAGTTTGAGTGCAGCTGTAGGTCACGGACTCCGACAGGACCCCAGCGTCTAGGAAAGGAAAGAAAAAGCATTAAAGAGAAGAATTTAAGCTGTTTTGCAGCTGCTGGACTGGGAGAAGTTGCTCTCTGGCACCTCCTTTAGCTCCACCACATATTTCTGGCATTTTTTGTTTTTATATCTAAAATTATAGCACTGAAATTGCTATTCCAAAGAGTAAAGTTCACCTTCAAACATGTAGGCTGGTGGATTTTTACCTTTGTGCTGCTACTTTTTACAGTTTTGCGTTATCTAAGGTAGTCTGTTATTTAGATAAAGGATAGAGTCTGTCTAGCTCTGCCCAGTGTTAAACCAATAAAGAAAAGAACATTAGACCTTGCAATCTATTAATGTAATAACTTTATTGGAGACACGAGAGACTGCAGATGCTGGAAGCCTAGAGCAATGCTTAAAGTCCTGAAGAAACTCAGGCGGCCAGGCAGCATCTATGGAGAGAAATGATTGGTCGATGTTTTGTTTCAAGACCCTTCCTCAGGACTGGAAAGAAAAGGGAGGAAGCCAGTGTAAAATTATGGGGGAGGAGGGAGGGGTGGAGCAAGAGCTGCCAGGTGATAAAGTGAATACAAATCAGAGGGGGAAGGTAGGCAGTGGGGAGGGGTGCACTTGTATTGGAAAATGATGTAAGAAGCAGGAAGGTGATAGATGTATATTGACAAAGATCTGTAGAAGATGGAATGTGATGGGAGAAGACAGTGGGCATGAAATAAAGGGAAAGAGGTCCCAAGGTGAACCAGAGGGATGAAGGAGTGGTTGATGGGTTGATCAAGAGGGCTGGGGAGGGGAATAAGAAGGTGTGTGGGGGCTAATAGGAATGGAAATACAAAAGGGAGATGGGGGATGGTGTGGGGCGGAGAGAGGTTGCTGGAAGTTGGAGAAATCGACATTCATTTTGTTAGGTTGGAGATTACAAGAGCAGAATATGAGGTGTTGTTCCTCTAATTTGTATCTGGCCGCAACTTGGCAGTAGAGGCCATGGACAGATTCATCAGTGTGAGAATGGGACGTGGAATTAAAATGGCTGGCCACTGGGAGATCCTGGCTCTCTTGACAGACAGAGCTGGGCGCTGGATGGAGCTGTTCCACCATCTCCATCAGATCTCATTGATGCTGCAGTGGGAGCACGGAATACAGTAGATTGACAAGTGAAGGACTGCCTCACCTCGAAGGATTGCATGGGATCCTGAATGGTAGTGAGGGAGTAGGTGTAGGGGCACGTTTTACCCTTTGCACAGCTGGAGGGATGAATGTCTGGAGAGGGTTCAAAAGGAGGGATGGGTGGATAAGGGCGTTATGGAGAGAGCACTTGCTGGGAAAAGCAGTAAGATGTGCCTAGTGGTTGGATTATGCTGAAGATGGTGGAAATTGTGGAGAATGATATGTTGGATATGTAGGCTTGTAGGTGTTAAGTGAGGACAAGGGGGGCTCTATCACTTTTATGTATCGGAGGGGCAGCGGAATAATCAGGAAATAGAAGAGATGTAGTTGAGGATGCATCGATAGCAGTGGGACTGCTTTTGAAAAAGAAGGATGTCTTGGGTGTTCTGGAATGGACATCATGTGAAAAAGCAGAAGATCTGAGAGAAGGAAATAGCATCCATGCAAATGACAGGGTGGGTGAGGTGTTGTCAAGGTAACTGCGGGAGTAGTGGGGTTGTGGAAGATATCTCCCAAGATGGAGGCAGAGATGAAGAAAGGGGAGAGAGGTGTCAGAGATGGACCAAGTGAATTTCAGGGCATGGTTGAAGTTGGTAGTGAAGTTCATGAAATTGATGAGCTCTGCGGGAGCTTGGAAAACAGGGCCAATGTTTCCCCCTTCTTTTCTTTCCTAATGAAGGGACTCAGCCCAAGATGTCAACTGCTTATTCCTCTCCATAGAAGGTGCCTGACCTACCGAGTCTTCCGGCATTTGTGTTTTAGTCTGGATTTCCAGCATCTCCGGACTCTTGTGTTTACCATCACGTCTACCCTCAATTGTTAGCCAAGGAAGAGGAGGTGTTGCCAACTGCACTGTCAAATGGTACTTGCCTCCCAATAACTTGGTGTTGGGTTTCACCAGGAACGAATTCCCCGAGGCAAGGATACCTCAATCTTAGACAACATTTGAAAATTTGTGGTATCAAGGAACCTAGTTGAAATTGAAGAAATAAGCAATTAAGGGGAAAGCATTCCATTGGCGGAAGTGATATCTTGCGTAAAAGATGTTAGCAGTTATTAGAAGTCCATCGTGCACGGAAGTTACTGAGGGGAATCTCCAAATGCTACCCGTCGTCAGGTGATGTGGATGTCAAAAGACATGGCAGCATTGCGGTTATTGCAAGGCTTTACAGTGTTGGCTGGGGGATCAGGGTTCATTTCCTGCCACTGACTAAGGATTTAGCATGTTCTTCCCATGACCGTGTGGGTTTCCTCTGGCTGCTTCGGTTTCCTCCCATATTCCAAAGACGTACGGGTCAGTGAGATGTGTGGGCATGCAATGTTTGTGACAGAAGCATAGCAATACTTGTGGGCCACTCCCGGCACATCACATATTGTGTTGCTCAATGACACAAAACAACACATCATATGTTTTGAGGTACAGTTAAGTGACAAATAAAGCTCTTTTGGTGGCCAGTGATTCTGCAATGCCTTTGTTCTAGTGATAAACTCCTTAAAGTGAAACAGTCCGTGCCTGAATGCAGGGGCTAAGAAAGAGCAGTTAGATAGATAGATACTTTATTTCTTTGGGATCAATAAAGGATCTATCTAATGTATCTTAACACTTAGTGGCCACTTTATTAGGTACACCTGTACACCTGCTCATTAATGCAAATATCTAGTCAGCCAATCATGTGGCAATCAACTCAATGCATTAAAGCATGTAGACGTGGCCAAGAGGTTCAGTTGTTGATCAGAATGGGGAAGAAATGTGATCTAAGTGACTTTAACTGTGGAGTCATTGTTGGTGCCAGATGTGCTTTGCATCAATAAGGAACACAATATGTGATGTGCTGGAAGTGGCCCACAAGTATTGCTATGCGTCTGGTGATCTGGGATTTTCACACACAGCAGTCTCTAGAGTTTACAGAGAATGGTTCAAAAAGTAAAAGACGCCCAATGAGAACGGCCAGACTGGTTTAAGCTGACAGGAAGGCGACAGTAACCCAAATAACCATGCATTAACAGTAGTGCTGTACTTCAGTGTATCGTTGAATGCACAACACGTGGAACCTTGAAGTGGTTGGGCTACAGCAGCTGAAGACCACACCGGGTTCCGAGGTGTACCTCATAAAGTGGTCACTGAGTGTATGTGCCACACAAGTATCAGGTGGTGATAATTTTAGTAAAAATAATTACATGACCATGTAGCTTCTCCGCTCACTTGGATTATCACTGTTGTGTCCCACCAGCAATGTACTACAGGGTTAGAGATGTCATCATGCAGGGGTATAGATAGGATAACTGCAAGCAGGCTTTTTCTTCTGAGGTTGGGTAGGACTAGAACGAGAAGTCACAGGTTAAGGGTGAAGAGTGAAATATTTAAGGGGAACTTGAGGAGGAACTTCTTCACTCAGAGTGGTATGAGTGTAGAACGAGCTGCCAGCAGAAGTAGTGAATGTGGGTTCAATTTCAGCATTTAAGAGAAATTTGGGTAAGAACACGGATGGGAGGAGTAGGAAGGGCCATGGTCCAAGTGCAGGTCAATGGGATGAGGCAGAATAACAGTTTGACATGGACTAGAGGGACCAAAGGGCCTGTTTCTGTGCTGTGGACCAGAAACTGGACTGAATTAGCCACATGTATACTATAGCTACAAGAGCAAGTCAGAGATGTCTTCTGACACCCTGCAACCTTTCCACCTTCGGAGAATAATGAAATATTCTTCAGTTACATCTCTCTGCAAACTATCTGGATCCCCTTCACAGTTTGCATTCCACTGAGTTTAGTGTCATCAGAAAACTTAGATACTCTGCACTTGGTCCCCTCTTCCAAATTGTTAATGAACAGTGGTGTGGCCAGCACCGACCCCTGCAGCACTCCGCTCACCAGAGAAACGCCCATTTATCTCAACACTCTGCCCTCTATTGGTTGACCATTCCTAGCAATGCTGATACATTACCCCTATCTCCATGCATGCTTATGGAAAGTCTTTTATATGGCACCTTATTAAATGCTTTCTGGAAATCTAAGTATACAACATCTACCTGTTCTTCTCTATCCATTGCACTCATTATATCCTCAAGGACCTCCAGAAATGTTGTCAAACAAGACCTGCCCTTCCTTAATCCATCCTGTGTCTCTGATAAAACCACTTCTATCCAGGTGGCTCACTGTTTCTTCCTTAATGGTTGCTTCAAGCATTTTCCTGACTACAGGCATTATGCTAACTCAGCATAGCTACCCACCTTTCACCTACATCCTTTTTTAAACAGCTGTGTGACATTCGCTGTCTTCTAACCCACCGGGACCTGCCCAAAGTTGGTGAATTATTACAACTGTGTCTCCTATAACTTCTGCCATTTTGTTCAGTATCCTGGGATCCATCAGGACCAGGGACTAGTCTACCTTTAGGTCCACTAGTTTTCTCATCAATACCTCTTCAGTGACAACAATTGTTTCGAGGTCCTCACCTTCCATTGTATCTATAACATCTCTCTTTGACATTTTAGATGTGTCCTCCACTGTGAAGGTCAGCACTAAATAGTTGTTCAAGGCCTTGGCCATTTCCACATTACTCAATATTAATTCCCCCTTCTCATCTTCCAAGAGACATACTGTACACTTACTTTGGCCACCCTTTTCAACTTCATATAGTTATAAAATCTCTTACTATCTATTTTGCTAGTTTACTTTCATAATCTATATTCCCTTTCCTTATTGCTCACTTAGTGGTTCTTTGTTTTTAAAGTTTTCCCAATCTTTCAGTTTCCCACTACTCTTGTTGACTTAGTACGCATGAGCTTTTAGCTTCATGTTGCCTATTATTTCCTTAGTTTTCCAAGGCTGCTTTACCCTTACTGTTTCTTGCCTTTAACTGGAATATACTTCTATTAAACGCTGTGAAAGCTCTTTTGAAAGTCTGCCATTGTTCCTCAGCAGGCCCGCCATAAAAATTGTGTTCTTTGTCTATACTGGCAACACCCCTGCCGCCACCCCCGCCATCCTATTGTAGTCTCCCTTATTTAGGCATAGAGATTAAACTATTGCACCCTTCATTTGTATCAGAAATTCACTCATACTGTGATCACTCTTTCCAAGCTGATCCCTAACTACAAGATCATTAATTTTGTCTTTCTCATTGCAAAAGACTAGATCTAGGATAGCATTTTCACTTATAGGTTCACTGACATGCTGTTCAAGAAAACTATCATGGATGCATTCTATGAAGTCCTCCTCAAGTCTGCCTCAATCAACATAATTTGTCCAATCTATATATGTGCAAATTGAAGTTCCCCATGACAATTGCATTTCTAGTCTTACATGAATCAGATATTTCTTGGTTTATTGTCTGTACCTTTGTAATGTTATTACAGTATTCAGTTGCCTGTAGACAACTCCCACCAATGATTTTATTTTCCTTCTATATTCCTAAACTCTACCGAGATAGAGTCAACATTTTGTTCCTTAACCCTTATATCGTCTCTCAATATCGTCCTGATCTTATCCTTAATTAAGGGCACCACCCCATCTCCCTAACTGCCTGCCTGTCCTTCAGTATTACCTGATACCCTTGGATTCTTAATTTCCAATCATCTCCACCCTCCCACCATGTTTCTGTAGTGACTACTAAATCTTAACCCTTTGTACTGATTTGTGCCATACATTCACTGACCTTGTTTCAGATGAGGTTCCCTTATACTTATTGTCCTTTCAGAATCTAGTAACCCCTGTGTCCTTTACACTTGATATTTCTGTACTCCATTCTTGCTTTTCTCTTTTCTAGCTTTAGCTTTTGTCTCTGCATTGCGTCCCTCTATTTTGCTGCTTGGGTTCCCTCCTGAACAGCACTAGCAAATAATGCCCCGGGGCATTGATCATGGTTATGCCCAGGTGTAGTCTGTTTGGTATGTTCAAGTTCCAGTTTATTGATATTTCAAGCATATACATGTATACCACCAAAGGAAACAACGTTCCTTTGCACAACACAGTATGTAGAACTCACACACAACAAATAAAGTAATATTGCCACAAATAAATTATTACATGTGTTACGTACCCCGTAACCGGGTTGCCAAACCAGCAGAAATAGACCACTTAGTTAGAGTCTGGTTAACAGAAACTAATAAAGTTTTATTACGGCAACACAGTACAATAATCGTAAGGATATAAATGCAACAGGTTAGCAATGATAAAACACATGTACACAGAACTAGGATAATAGGAATCAATCAAGCTCTATCGCAGTCTAGGGGTAAAATGATCAGTCTCAAGTGACGCAGAGCTCAGTTCAGCTTAGTACAGTTCGCAGTAATCGCTGTTGTGCCGTTGGAGAGAGAGAGATAGATATGCAAATCTGATTCAAACAGACCTTTGATGTTCTTCGCAGTTAGCTTTCGGGCGGACCCTTTTATGTCTCCTGTGGTCACCGACTGTGACCCCTCCGTTCCGGATACGACCGTTCTTCCGCGGTGAACCCGGCACCCAGGCAAGGGCAGACTCACACACCAGGTTCCCACCGATTGTACCTTTTCACCCTGTGCGTCTATGGTCGGTTCCCGCGATCAGACCTCCAAACTTCCACCAACTCGTGGGGGCACACCGCTCTTCCAGGGTCTCGTTATCTCGTGATCTTGTGTGTGTCGTGCCTTAGCGAACCTGTTCTTTTTTATCCCCCTGCTGGGGTATCGCCTGTCCATCAAACTTCAAACAGCTCAGGTTCAAAGCAGTCGGTCTGTCAATATCTGAAATGTGTTTCTTTCTCGTTAATCTCTCTCTTCTCTCTTATTAGCATTTTGAATGTTTCTCCATTGTCTCCCTTATCTCTCTCATCAGCATTAATCTTCTGATAACTTGGTTTGTCGTCACACATGCAAGTTAAAAAGTAAGTAGTATAACACTACTGGCGCTTCATATGACAGGGAGTTCAGTAATCTCACTGCCTAGGGGAAGAAGCTGTTTCCCATCCTCACAGACCTTGTCCTAATACGGGGTCGAAGAGATTGTTGGACAATGAACAGATGGTACTGTCCCACCTCATGCAGAAATGGTTTTAATACTCAGGAATGTTAACAACTCCCTCCTGCACCACTGCTCAAGGCAGGTATTCATTCTAATGTACTGCTATTCATACTTTGACTAGCATGTGGCGCAGGTAGTGATCCTGAGATTATAGTTTAACAGACCTTGGATCCAGTTTCTGAACTGCCAGACATTGTTTTAAGATTTGAGTCACTCTGGTGCCAGACTGTTTTGGGGTCTGCAGACATCCCACCTCTCCCGGAACTTCTGGGAGTCTCCCGCATATTAATAGTGGCTCCCTGATGCCTGCAAATTATATACAATATCACGGAAATCAATTTTTTTGAGAGTGAACGAGAGAAAAGAGAGAGCATGAGAGAGCGAGAGAGAAAGCGAGAAAGCATAAGCGAGAGAGAGAGAGCGAGCGAGAAAGCATGAGCGAGAAAGAGAGAGAGCGAGCGAGAGAGAAAGCAAACGAGAGCGCTTGAGAGCGTGCGAGCGACCACGAGAGAGAGAGCGCGCGCGCGCTATGGCAGAGTGTTCCAAAAAAAAACGTACGTCACCCCAGACTACACTAAAGTGTACCCCTGCCTAATAGGGGTCAAAATAATGACAGTGTTGCTCGCTGCACTGTTTGCAACAGTGACTTTTCTATTGCCCATGGTGGGTTGAGACTGTAAAAGACATGTTGAGGTGAGTTTAACAGGTGTCATTCGTTCATTAGCATAGCTAACATTATTTAAACTAGCTGGCCAACTGCTAAGGAGCTACTCTATTGCAGACATCCCACCTCTCCCAGGAGTCTCCCGCAAATTGATGGTGCTACCTCCCTAAAATGAGTTTTTGCAGGGTGGGATGTCTGGGTCTGTTGAGTAAAAATGTGTGGGATTTATGGCCACAGTTGTCTGCTGCCATTGCCCCTTTTAGGGGCTTTTGCTTCCTTTGGAGGAATGGCACAGACTACCCAACACCAGAAAATTATGGGCCCCCACTCCTAGACCATTCAATGCTGGCTTGTGGGTCAGAAAGATGGTCTGTGGAACCTCGTTCCACCACTGTACAAAGGCTGCCTCTAGTCCATGAGCTTTTTTCAGAACGTGGGATATGATATTAAATTTTAACGGTTGCTGAGCAATAGTTACAAAGGGTTAATTAGTTGAGTACATTTGGTTATTGCTTGGAGAACCTGTAGTATTTGAAGGGTGGAGTTTCGAGACTTCCAGGCCCTTTATAAAGCAAGCATTTGCAAAGTTCAAAGCATTACTCAGCACAACTCGTTCTGCTTTCAGAACCGCTACTGAAGTCTGCTCACCAGGACAATGGCATATCTGCCAAAGCTTTTCAAGTACATAGATGACAATCAAGATTTGTATGTAACAGTAAGTGTTTGCTGTTCTTGCATTTTGTAACTGTTAATCCACTGGTAGGTAACTGCTTTTCTTTTACCGTGCTCTAAGCATTTTTCCCTGTTAATAATGAGGCAAGATCATATCCAAAGGATTTTTTTTAGTGTTAATCACTTGAACTTGCCTGTATTGTTCAGTGTTATGTTTAATGAAGACCCCTTTCTGAGAAACAGATTATCGTAAGTAGAGTGCAGTTCCACAGCAGTAATCTGTTTTTAAATGTATCAGCTCCTCATGTATCCAAGTATTATTTTAAGAAGGGAGATTGTCTGTGGCAAGCAGCATAGTGATTGATATTGCAGAAGAGGTATGTATATAATACTGATTAAGGAGGTGGGGTAGATAGAGGATTGGCTTTGTTGCTAGTTCCTATTGAGGGCTCTGACAGATATAACAAAGTAATCCTTAAAACAGCCTCTGCAGCTGAGACTATAATCTGGAAGTAGCAAGGCAAATTCTTTGGCATTGTATCTGTGGAGTGTGTTACTACATAATTGATGGAGCTGGGGCCTATATTTGTTTTCTTCATTATAGCTGCCCATTGTGAGTAAAATATTAGAAGTTTAGAAGTTGTCATTGAAGAAAGGATTTTCCAAAGTGAAGAAATCTTGAAGTCTGTGATCAGACACAAACTCTTATTTGAACTTAGCTCTCAGCTCAAATTTGGTTTCAAATTTAAAAGGAAATTATTTTCCACATACCCTAAGTCAGCATAGTTGGCAAATATTTGCAGACCTTTCCAGTATATTTAGTAAGCATTCCTTTTAATTATTGTCTTTCTACATAACATTGCGTTTTAGTGAAAGTTCTACATGAAAGCGGTATGATGCATCAGGGCAGTTTAAGGAAGTGGTTCTAAAATACTGTCTCCAATCCTCCTCCATCTTCCTCTCACCTCACCTTCCCTGAACACCCCAATCCACTGCCTCCTCAGACATTACCAACCTCCTTCCCCCCCTCTGATTCTAGCTCTCATCCATGCCGGGTCTTCACAATTCCCTTCGACCTTCCCCTCTCTGAGGCAGAACATTCTGTCCTCAGTAAAGGCCTCACCTTAGTCCCCCTGCGACTACACCTCAGTGAGTTCCATGCCTGCTGTCACGCTGAGCTCTTCTTCCGCTGCCTCTGTCTCCGTGCCTACTTCTTTGGTAAGGACCCCTCACCCAGCACCAATGACCCCTTCTCCCATCTTCAACCCTCCTCCTCTTCCTAGACACCCTGCTCTGGTCTTCTGCCTGCTCTGGATCTTTTCATTGCCAGCTGCCGACGGGACATCAACCATCTCGACTTCACTCCTCTCTCCATTTCTAATCTCACTCCTTCTGAACGCACTGCTGTCCATCCCCTCCACACCAGTCCTAACCTCGCCATCAAACCCGTAGATAAGGAGGGTGCTGTAGTAGTCTGTCATACTGACCTCTACCTTGTGGAAACCCGGCAACAACTCTCAGACACCTCTTCTTACTTACCCTTTGAACAGAACCCCACTAAAGAACACCAGGCCATTGTCTTCCATGCCATCACCTCCCTTATTAACTCTGGGGATCTCCCATCCACTGCCACCCATCTCATACTTTCTGCACCCAGCACCTCCTGTTTCAACCTCCCACCCAAGATCCACAAACCTGCCTTTCCAGGTAGACCCTTTATTTCAGCTTGTTCCTGCCCACTGAACTTATCGGCATACCTCAACTCAGTTTTATACCCCCTGGTTCAGTCCCTTCCAACCTACATCCATGACACTTCATATGCTCTTGATATTTCCAATGGTTTCAAGTCCCCTGGCCCCGATCATCTTATTTTCACCATGGATGACCAGTTGCTATACACCTCCATCCTCCACCAGGAAGGCCTCAAAGCTCTCCATTTCTTTCTGGACACCAGACCCAACTAGTTCCCCTCCACCACCACTCTGATCCACCTCGTCCTCACTCTAAATAATTCTTCCTTTGGCTCCTCCCACTTCCTTCAAACAAAAGGTGTAGCCATGGGTACTCGCGTGGGCCTCAGCTATACCTGCCCTTTTATCGGCAAAGTGGAAGAGTCTATGCTCCAACCCGTCACCGGTGTTACCCCCACTTTTCCTACACTACATCGACGACTGCATTGGTGCTGCTTTCTGCACCTATGCCAAGCTCATCGACTTCATCAACTTTGCCTCCAACTTCCACCCTGCCCTCAAATTTACCTGGTCCATTTCTGATACTTCCCTCCCCTTTCTCGATCGCTCTGGCTATATCTCTAGAGACAGCTTATCAACTGATGTCTATTATAAACATAAGACAACTACCTGGACTATAACCCTTCCCACTGTACTTGTAAAAACGCCATCCCCTTCTCTCAATTCCTTTGACTCCGCCGCATCTGCTGTCAGGATGAGGAATTTCCTTCTTTTTGATAATTCAGTTAGCAGTCATGCAGTTCCAGCCAAATACAAATATAGGCTTATTTGAATCTTAATAAGTGGCATTGCTTAAATTTTTAGTACTTTAATGTCCTGTATTACAGTAACTACTGAATAGAATTCTTGGTAGTTGTTTTCCATTTATTCCGCTGTTTTCACACTGCATTCGACTGGTTAATGTGAATTTGAAATAATCATGTAAATGATATGCACTTATTGTCCCTCTTGCACAATGATGCTGAAATACTGGTAAGACTGGCAGCACCGTCTACCTCCAAGTTTTAAAATTATTTATTGTGGTTGCAGGGGTGGGTTCAAGTTAACATGTGGAGGTGTGAATCAGCCCGATGGCTTGGGGTGGGGGGAGGGAAGTAACTCCTACGTTGAGGTACACCGCTGACAGATTGCCTCTTGTAGATGCTGTCAATGGTGGGGAGACCTGTACCCATCCACTAGGCTCTGAAGCCTCCTGCATCCATGTGCATTGGAGTTTGCATAACAGGCCATGATGCAGCTGCTTTGGTATTTAAAAAAAATAAAATGCCTCATGTCTCGATATAAACCAGGTTGAAGTGCAATGCTGCCTTTCTGTGATCTGTGAAAGTGTGAAGGTAGCTTTATAAACGAATTGAGTTTGTTTCCCCAGCGCCTCGCAGAATGGGTGGCAATACAGAGCGTGTCTGCATTGCCAGAGAAGAGAAGCGAAATTATAAGAATGGTGGAGTTGGTCAGCAAGGAGATAGAAAAACTGGGTGGATCAGTGGAGCTGGCTGAAAATGGGCAGCAAACGGTGAGAACTACAGAGGATGTGCTTCTTCTGCCCTTTATCCTCTCCACCTATGGCCTCCCATCTTCTCACTTCATCCCCCCTCCCCCACCTACTTGCCTTGCCCCTCCCCGGTTTCACCCTCCCACCTGATGGCATGAACATCGATTTATCTAACCTCTGATCATTTTCCCCCCTACCCCTTCCCTCTTCTTCCATTCCCCAATCTGGCTCCCCTCTTGCCTCTTCTCTGATACCTCTCCTACTTCCCTTTCTCCCATGGTCGACTGTCCTCTTCTATTAGATTCCTTCTTCTTCAGACACCTGTCACACCCCAGCTCCTCACTTCATCCCCACCTCCCCCACCAACCTGGCTTCAACTATCACCTTCTAGCGTTTGTACTCCTTTCCCTCCCCCCACCTTCTTATTCCGGCTGCCCCCCCCCCTCACAGTCCTGGTGAAGGGTCTCAGCTCGAAACATCAGCTCTTCATTTCTCTCCATTGATATTGCTCGATCTGTTGAGCTCCTACAGCATTTTATGTATGGCACTCTGGATTTCCTGCATCTGCGGAATCTCCTGTGTTTATGATGTGCTTTGGAAATTTCTTTATCATTTCAAATTTTCTTATTTTCTTATCAAAAGTGTTGAATATTGTGTTAAGGTTTCCCAGCTGTGACCAGCCCACTTGCCTCAAAGTTCAAAATAAATTTATTATCAAATAAATTTATTGTCACCATATACAACCCTGAAATTCATTTGCTTGCGGGCCTTCACAGTGATACAAGAAACACAATAGAATCAATGAAAGACCTCACCCAACAGGACAGACACATAACCAGTGTGCAAAATACAACAAAATGCAAATACAAAAAGAAGGAAAAAGAAATCGAATGATTCAAATGGTGGTTCCTTTTATTATCGGAGAACATCCACAGTGTACAGCCTGATATAATAATAAATAGCAATAAATATCGAGAGCATGGGATGAAAAGTCCTTGAAAGTGAGTCCATAAGTTGTGGGGGCAGTTCAGTGGTGCAGTTGAATGAACTTATCTTCTCAGATTCAAGAGCCTAATGGTTGAGGGGTAATAACTGTTCCTGAACCTATAGTTGGGTCTTGGGGCTGCTGGCAGCATTGAGAAGAGAGTGTGGCCTGGATGGTGGGGTCCTTGATGATGGATGCTGCTTTCCTATGACAGCGTTCCATGTAGATGTGCTCAGTGGTGGGGATGGATCCATCTATATAGGCTTTTCCATTCAAGGGCATTGGTGCTTCCATACTAGGCCATGATGCAACTAGTCAATATTTTTCTCTACTGCACATCCATAGAAGTTTGTCAAAGGTTTAGATAATATGCTAAATCTTCACAAATTTCTAAGAAAGTAGAGGCGCTGCTGTGCGTGCCAGACCAGGATAGATCCTTATTTGACGGATCAACAGTTTATTTCATGTAATCAATAGTTCATATCACTTTATATACAAATACAATTCTCTCCACAACAAATTTCACAATTGGTCACTGACCTTGATGTACTTTTTAAAATTTTAAATCAGCTGCCTGATGGAGCAAAGATTCCGCTTCCACCAATCCTATTGGCCACACTGGGCAATGACCCAGCCAAGAAGACCGTATGCATCTATGGACATCTGGATGTTCAGCCTGCTCAAATTGAAGATGGATGGGATTCTGAGCCCTTTACGTTGGTGGAAAAAGATGGTGAATTTTTTTTTTTGTTCATAATACGGTTGCTAGAGTTCCATGTCTGGCCTGAGCGGCACAATAATTTCACCAAAAGCATTTCTTGTTTGATATTTAGTTTTCGCTTTCATCTTCTGACCAGAAGCTTGATGGAGTAGTTGGAAAAACTCTGAGTATTCTGATGGTTGAGTAGCTAATATAAATACAGGATATGTAATGAAGAACGTGGTGGCTTCATTTTGTTTCCTTCATCGCTGTGGGTGAATTACTAAAACTCAGTCATGATTGTCTTCAATTACCTAAATCGAAGCGTTCAAAGTTCAAAGTAAATTTATTATCAAAAGATGTACAGTGTATATCACCATATACTACTTAGAGATTAATTTTCTTGCGGGCATTTACAGGAAGATAAAGAAATAATGTAGAATTTATTAAAAAGTGTAATTAACAAAGTCTGACAAACATCTAATGTGCAAAAGAGAACAAATTGTGCAAATAATTTTTAAAATGTAATTATATAATACAAGGTTACAGAGTCCTTGAAAGTGAGTTGAAAGGTTGTGAGATCAGCTCAGTGTTGAAGTGAACGAAGTTATCCACACTGGTTCAGGAGCCTAGGATGGTTGTTGGGTGATAACTGTACCTGAAGCTGGTGGCGTTGGACCCAAGTCTGCTGTATGGATAGCCCGATGTTGGTTTACGAGCAGAGAGCATGGCTTTGCTGATAGAGGCTGCTTTCTTTTCCCAGTGCTCTTTATAAATGTGCTTAGTGATGAAATGTGAAAGATCAAACCTTTGATCAAAGATGAAAGATCATCAGTACTTCACTGATTACAGGGGAACGGTGATAAATAAGATTGCATTGTGTAGTCTTGTGACTACACCAAACTAACAAGAACCTTTGTCGTGAGCACTTAGATTTTAGTTCATCTTGAGTGTAACACCCCAGAAATGTGGGTGAAAATTGCCCACTGCTTTCGGTCATAATTACAATTTCTATTAAAAATGAATCATTTTCAGTTGTTGGCAAACAGCAAGACAATTATTTGAGCAATGAGAGGAAAGCTGTTCTCTCTTGTTTTCCAAAGTGAGAAAGAATTTGCTTTCTCTTCTTCAACTACACACAAAATACTGTTCAATTGTGATGAACATACTAAGTCCACCAAGGACAGTCCCAGGTCCAGCTGCAAAAGGAGGAGGGTTGGACATGGGGCTAGCAATCCCATCCAGTAAAGACGTAGGCTACAGAAATACCAGCAGAAGCTCCAAAGACCTCACTCCTGGGAGAGGAAAGATCTTGAAAGAAGGGCTAAACCGAGGGACTGCTCGAAAGATTGGCCCAGGACAGAGGACTCTGGCGAGCTACTGTTTGTAGCTTAACGCTTGAAGAGGTGGTAGTAATGAACATGTTATGAAAAATGAGGTATTACCTATTAAGATACCTTCTGCTGAATGGAGTGGTTTAAACTATAAATCCCTGTTAAGGACAACCTAGCCAACACTTTTGTGTAACATTCTTCTATTTGAATGAGGCTTATCTAAATCAATTACAAATATAAAACACAAAATAATTGATTGCATAAGTATTCACCCCCTTCAAGTCAGTATTTCGTAGATGTACCTTTGTCAGCAATTACAGCCTTGAGTCTGTGTGAATAGGTCTCTATCAGCTTTGCACATCTAGACACTGTTATTTTTCCCAATTCATCTTTACAAAACTGCTCAAGCTCTGTCAGATTTCATTGGGGTCATGCGTGAACAGCCCTTTTCAAGTCCAGACACAAATTCTCAATGGGATTGAGGTCTGGACTCTGATTTGGCCACTCCAGGACATTAATTTTGTTGTTTTTAAGCCATTCCTTTGTAGCTTTGGCCTTGTGCTTGGGTCATTGTCTTGCTGGACAACAAATCTTCTCCCAAGTCGCAGTTCTCTTGCAGACTGCGTCAGGTGTCCCTCTAGGATTTCCCTGTATTTTGCTGCATTCATTTTACCCTCTACTTTCACAAGCCTTCCAGGGCCTGCTGCAGTGAAGCACCCCCACAGCATGATGCAGTCACCACCATGCTTCATGATAGGGGTTATGTATTTTTGATGATGTGCAGTGTTTAGCTTAGGCCAAACATAGTGTTTAGTCTAATGGCCAAGAAGCACAATTTTGGTTTCATCAGACCATAGAACCTTCTTCCAGCTGACTTGAGAGTCTCCCACATGCTTTCTAGCAAACTCTAGCCAAGATTTTATGTGACTTTTTTTTTAACAATACTGGCTTTCCCTTTGCCACTCTCTCGTTAAACTGTAACTGGCAAAGCACCCAGGCAACAGTTGGCATATACGCAGTCTCTCCCATCTCAGCCACTGAAGCTTGTAACTCCTCCAGAGTTTTCACGGTCTTTTGGTGGCCTCCCTCACTAGTCCCCTTCCTGCACGGTCACTCAGTTTTTGAGGATGGCCTGCTCTGGGCAGATTTACAGCTAACTCCACCATCTTCTTTCCATTTCTTGATGACTGACTTAACTGTACTCCAAGGAATGTTCAGTGACTTAGAAATTTTCTTGTATCCATCTCCTTGCTTGTGCTTTTCAGTAACCTTTATGTGGAGTTGCTTGGAGTGTTCTTTTGTCTTCATGGTGTAGTTTTTGTCAGGATACTGACTCACCAGCAGTTGGACCATCCTGATCCAGGTGTATTTATACTTCACCTTGTCTGCACACAGATCTCTAAAAACAGATCTCCATTTAACTAATTATGTGACTTCTAAAACCAGTTGGCTGCACCAGTGATGATTTGGTGTGTCATATTTGGTGGGGGGGGGGGGAGTGAATATTTATGCAATCAATTATCTTGTGGTTTATATTTGTAATTAATTTAGATAACTTTGTAGAGATCTGTTTTCACTTTTTCTGTTGATCGCTGTCAAAAAAGCCAATTTAGTTGCACAGTGATTCACTGTTGTAAAACCATAAAACATTAAAACTCCCAAAGGTGCTGAATATTTTTATAGGCACTGTATATACAACTCTGAGATTAATGTTCTTGTGAACATACTCAAATAAATCCATGATAGAATCAATGAAATACTGCACAGCTTGGGTGTTCAACCAGTGTGCAAAAGACCACAAACTGTGCAAATACAAAAAAAATAATAAATAAGCAATAAAAATCAAGAACATGAGATGAAGAGTCCTTAAGAGTGAATCCATAGGTTGTGGGAACATTTCAATGATGAGCGAGTGAGGTTATCCTCTTTGGTTCAAAGGGCTGATGGTTGAGAGGTAATAACTGTTTCTGAACCTGGTGGTGTGGGCCCTGAGGCTCCGGTACCACCTTCCTGATGGCTGTAGTGGAAGAGAGCATGACCAGTGTCCAGGCTCACATTACCCGTTCCTGCAACTTCATTATAGAAACATAGAAACTATACAGGCCCTTCGGCCCACAAAGCTGTGCCGAACATGTACTTACCTTAGAAATTACCTAGGGTTACCCATAGCCCTGTATTTTTCTAAGCTCCATGAGGCGATCCAGGAGTCTCTTAAAAGACCCTAACTTATCCGTTTCCACCACCGTCGCTGGCAGCCCATTCCATGCACTCACCACTCTCTGCATAAAAAACTTACCCCTGACATCTCCTCTTCCTACTTCCAAGCACCTTAAAACTGTGGCCTCTCATGCTAGCCATTTCAGCCCTGGGAAAAAGTCTCTGACTATCCACACAATCAATGCCTCTCATCATCTTGTACACAATATATGTATCATTCCAAGCCTCTCTGTTCCTGTACCCCGAGAGAATCATCTCTTCGTTATTTGCTTCTCTTCATTCTTCCCAGCAAAGTTCAAAATTTAAGGTAAATTTATTAGAGTACATATATGTCACCACATGTAACAACTGCAAGATATCACAATAAATACAAGATACACAACAGAATCAACAAACAATACAAGACGGACAACAAGCATTGTGCAAAAAAAAATCAACAAGTAGTGCAAATGTAAAAAGAGAGATAAAATAACAATAAATATTGAGAATAGATGAAGTGGCCTTGAAAGTTCATCCATAGGCTGTGAGAATATTTCAGTGATGGAGCAAAGGAAGTTATCTCCTTTGGTTCAAAAGCCTGATGGTTGAGGGGTAATAACTGTTCCTAAGGCTGGTGGTGCAGTTCCTGACAATCATCCATATCATTCTTTCAGTGGGCCCGTAATGTGTGCAACTATTGTGTGCGTTTACCCTCAAAGCAGCAACTGCACCTCAGATGTAATCCTTTGGTTGTAAAGAGCTTTGAGATATCCTGTGGGCGCCAAATATTTTTTATTTAGTGAGATTGTGAACGCCATTGACATTGCACTATTTACTGCTCATGTCCAGAGTATTCTGAAAGTCAACGATCTGTCTGGCCCAGAATGCAGTTGCATGGTAGGTATTTTGCTGAATCTTTTGTGAGAGTTCTGAAGGAGGCTGCCTACTATTAGTTTACAATTTGCTACATTTAGATTATTAGATTTTCTCTCTCCTATTTCTGGCTTGTTAGACCATTACCATAATGCATGCTGTACCCTTCTCCCCATAGTCATCAAATTAGTGAAGATGCTATGTAGTGATTGATCTTTAATTCAATCTGCAAAGACCTATTAGTGGAGGTTAAGTCAGAACCCGATGTTGTTGAATTGGATTAACGCCACCACGCTGTTGCTTGTCATCTGTATCAACGATCTGGATGATAATGTGGTCAACTGGATCAGCGGATTTGCAGAAGACACCAGGCTTGGAGAGGGATCTGGGCTGGCTGGCAAATGGCAGATGGAATTTAATACTGACAAGTGCAAGATTTTGAACTTTGGTTGGACCAACCAGGGTAGGTCTTACACAGTGAACAGCTGGACACTGAGGAGTGTGGTAGAACAAAGGGATCTGGGAATACAGGTACATAGTTCATTGAAAGTAGTGCCACAGGTAGATAGGGGTGTAAAGAAAGCTTTAGGCACATTGGCCTTCATAAATCAATGTATTGAATACAAGAGTTGGGATGTTATATTGAAGTTGTACAAGACGTTGGTGAGGCCTAATTTGCAGTTTTGTGTGCAGTTCTGGTCACCTACCTTTATGAAAGATGTAAATAAGGTTGAAAGAGTGCAGAGAATATTTACAAGGATGTTGCTGGGTCTCGAGGACCTGAGTTAGAAGGAACTGAATAGATTAGGACTGTATTCTTTAGAAAATAGGAGATTGAGAGGAGATTTGATAGAGGTATGCAGAATTATGAGGGATATAGATAGGGTAAATGCAAGTAAGTTTTTTCCACTGAACATGAGAAAATCTGCAGATGCTGGAGATCCAAGCAACGCACACAAAATGCTGGAGGAATTCAGCAGGCCAAGCAGCGTCTATGGAAAAAAGATGCTGCCTGGCCTGCTGAGGTTCTCCAGCACTTTGTATGTGTTTTTCCACTGAAGTTGAGTGGGACTACAACCAGAGGTCCTGGGTTAAGAGTGAAAGGTGAAAAGTTTCAGGGGAACATGAGGGGAAACTTCTTCAGTCAGAGGGTCGTGAGTGCTGCCAGTGTAAGTGGTGCTTGTGAGTTTGATAACAACGTTTAAAAGAGGTTTGGATAGTAGGGATCTGGAGGGCTGTGGTCCCAGCGCAGGTCGATGGCAGGAGGTAGTTTAGATGGTTTTGAAATGGAGACTAGAGAGCCTGTTTCTGGGGTGTACTTCTCTATGACTCTATGGCTATGATTTTACACTTGTCTGAGACAGCAGTTTTGAGGAGGAAGTACTTAACACTGGAAACTCATTCTGTTCAGCACCTTGTGACATACTTCATGGTAGCCATATCCTGTTTTTTTTTTAAAACTGTCAGCAATTAAAACACCAAGGAGAATGCAGTCATTTGCAACAAAGGGGTTAAGAGGCATGTGAGAGCTTGTCACCACTAGATTATGGTTACTTTTTTTAAAAAAAGCTAAGTCGGCCACATATGAGACTGCTGTTCAACAACTTCCTTCCCATTCCCTTCCATCTTCTGACCCTTCATTACTTTCCTCTTGTCCTCGTACGTACATACATTACATTACTACACAGTTTTCTGTCTTGACAAAGATTCATAATTAAAAGTTAGCTTTTCCCCACAAGTGCAGCTTGGAGGCTGAGTGTTTTTGACAACGTCTGTTGTGTTTCATTTTTCTGCACTCTTCTGATACGAGACCCAGTAGTTCAAGCACCTGCACCTGCACCGAAACCTGCCTATCCATTCTAAAATATCTGCCATGTGTCTGGTTAGACTGTTCTTTTTTAAGAAAGTGTTTTGGAAACCAGTGACATAGAGAATTAAATTTAAACAAAGACGTGTTTAACAGGCTGTTTTCAGGATAAATCTAGAAGGTTTGCACTCCCTCCTCATTCCTGAAGTTGGGAACATGTTAATTATATTGATTGAGACAGGGCATGAGAGCAGTGCAATTAAGAATTTCCTTTACAATATTTGTTGTAAATTATTAATGCTAAAGGAAATGCTGAAGTAGGCGTTTCCTCGGAATTCCATTGGTTACTCTTTGCCGACCAAATGAGTTCAAAGTAAATTTATTATCAAAGTAGATACATGTCACCAGTGATTCATTTTCTTGTGGGCATTCACAGATGGAAGGAACCATCATAGAGTCAGTGAAGAACTGCACATGACAGAGACAACAACCAATGTGCAAAAGGCAACAGACTATGTAAATGCAAAAAGAAAAAAAAAATAAATATCAAGAACATGAGTTCTAGAGTGAATCCATAGATTGTGGAATCAGTTCAATGTTGGAGTGATTGCAGTTATTCCCTCAGGTTCATGAGCCTGATGGTTAAGGGGTAATAATGTTTCTAAGCCTTCTGTCCAGGTTTCAATCAGCGTCCAAAGTGAGTTAATTAAGATTTGTTGCTTTATTTTAATCACCTCCTTACTATCAGCATATTTTGATTTCCCATGGGTGCCTTTAGAGGGTAGATTTGCTGAGCATGAGACTGAGAGTAAACAGCCCACATCTTAAAAAGAGTACAAAGGTCTTATGTCTCTGCCTCAAAGCTGAATTAACTGAATTATTTGAGTCTGATATCAATGATGTGATAATGCCATTGAACAACATGCTGTAAGAATTAATGATTTATTTTTTGTTTCTTTCACGGGCTTGTTTCTATCTTTGCTCTGTGTACTTCATGGAATTAATTAACAAAGCAGCTGGAATTGTGCTGGCAACAACCTCAATACAGTTCCTGGTAATTAGTTTTGGGACCACAACTAAGAGGTCTAGTAAAGCAACCTGCTCTTTCCTCCGTGTATTATTTAACTGAGGAGTGGGTCAAGGGACACTTGCAAACACAGTGGTAGTTTTTTCTTACCTGCCCATTCAGGTGTATTTATCACAAGTACATAGAAACATACAGTGAAATGTGCCATTTGCGTTTACAATCAACGCACCTACAAGTGCTGCCACACATTCTAGCGCCAATGTAGCCTGCCCGTAATGCTTGGCAGAACAACAGACAACAAAACAACAACTGCAAAACAAGTCCTTTTCCTGCCGCCCACCCACCGACATGCAAACAGATAATCCTCCAACTCCAGGACAGGCCGCCAGTCTCCAGTCTCTAAACCAGCTTTCAGGCTTCAATTCTGGACTGCTGGTTGACCTTCATGCTCCAGTCTTCGATATTGACCTTTGGATTAGCCAGTGAAAGGACACCAAACTCCTGCTGGCCTACCAGTTCTCGTGCCTCCTTGTGTTTTACCTGATCACATATACTCTTGGTCTCTGGCCTTTGATTGTCAAGTGGAGGCTCGGACTTCGAACACAGAGTGCGAAACAGAGGCCTGACCCTTAACTCTTCCACATTCCTGACCTGCACATCCTGTACTTGAACTATAACCTGACCCCTAACTCCCCTGCCGTTCCCCAAAATCATTCCTACGAAACTAAGAAAACAACTAAGTCTGAGTCATGATCTAGATGAAGGTTGCAGCTCAGTGCCATCTTGCAGTCTTAGCCAGGATTCCTCTGATATTATCTTTAAGTGGGTGTATCAAACCTTGAAGGTTAACTCCTACATTGAAAGTGAACTTTTCAGTGATTTCCATGGTATAACATCATTTTTTTTAATGGAGATGGGACTGCTACTTGGTACTCTGTGTTTGTAACACATTCCTACTCTAACATCACATTCCTGTGATTGTCTCAAGACATGTTCATAGCACAGTTCCTTTAAGAAAGTCATTGATTGTGTGAGTAAATTCTGCAGGTGTTGGGGTCAGTTCCCAGAAGGTACGGTGCTCCTCAAAGCAGGTTCTCAAGAGTGTAAGTGGTGGGGAGTGTGGAGCGAGAAGCTCTGTTCAGCAAACAGGTGCCTCAAATTGTCCATTATGCCGAGATATCAAGATGATTGAAAGAGTACAGAGAACATTTACAAGGATGTTTTTGGGACTTGACATGAGAAAGGTCGAATAGCTTAGAACTTTATTCCCTTGAGTGTAGGAGAATGAAGGGAGATTTGATGAGGGTATGTAAAATCATGAGGGGTACAGATAAGGTAAGTGCAAGCAGCCTATTTGCACTGAGTTTGGGTGAGACTAGAACTGGGGGTAATAGGTTAAGGGTGAAAGGTGTAATGTTTAAGGGAGATGTGAGGGGAACTTGTTCAGTCAGAGAGTGGTGAGAGAGTGGAACAAGCTGTCAGCAGAAGTGGTGGATACAGGTTCGATTTCAGCATTTAGGAGTTTGGTAAGTACATGGATGGGAGGGGTTTGGAGGGCTGTGGTCCGGGACAGGTCCAGGTTGATGGGATTAGGCAGAATAATAGTTTGTCATGGACTAGATGGGCCCAAGGACCTGTTTATGGGCTGTAGTGCTCTTCAGATAGTAATCAAAGGTAACTAAACATAATTGTCCATTGCCGTTATGGTAATTGTGAGGACAAAGGTGGCACTTTTGCGAACTAAGATTAGATTGATGATAATTTTTTTCTCTTTTATACTGCAATTTTTGTTGTCTTTGTAACATTGGTGGTTTGTCCATTTTGTTGGGTGCAATCTTCCATTGATTCTATTGTGCTTTGATCCATGGTGGGTAATTTCCAGCTTATAAACTCTGTGAGTAGTTTAAAGGTATAGCAATCACATGAGGGTCATTAAGAGTCGTAGAGATAATGAGAGGGTCTTCACAACAGTTCGCGGCTTCGTTCATGCGAAGATAAGACCAATGGCCCACTCATTACCTCTAGTGAGATGTCTTCTAGACAATACACCCAAGTCCAGTTGCCTCGATGTACTACTGCTTGATATACGATGACCTGGGTGGCTGAGAACCTTCATAGACATTCTCCTTGAAGAAGTTCCTATAAGATCAATAATCTGTGCCTAGCAACCTACACAGAATGCTGGAGGAACTCAACTTGCCAGGCAGCATCTATGGAAAAAAGTACAGTCAACATTGCTCGGATTTCCACCATCTGCAGATTTTCTCTTGTTAATAATTTGTGCCTCGTACCTTCCTTCATCCTATCCACTCAAAATGCAGTTCTGTTCTTTTGTCTCAAGGACCAGCTTAGATTCTGTTTAAAATGATGTATATCTCCTTCCTTATTAGATTTCTATAATTAACATAGAATAGTACAGGCCTTTCAGCCCACAATGCTATGAAAAAAAATTGTATAAGGACATCGCAAGACACAGATCAATTGCAAAGCTGGAGCAGTAACAGTTGTACACAATGTTCCCTCTAATTTGTAATGACTGGTGTGCACAAAGATCTTGTGCTGTGCAATTTTTTTGCTCAATGATGACAACACGTGTGCACTGAATTTTTAAGTGGAAGTAAGCCTGAAGTTATTTTAAGGATAGTAGACTCCTTTGCAGAGTGATGCACAGTACAACCAGTTTTTC
The DNA here is from genome assembly GCF_030028105.1 of Mobula birostris. NCBI lineage: Eukaryota > Metazoa > Chordata > Chondrichthyes > Myliobatiformes > Myliobatidae > Mobula > Mobula birostris. Next base: position 141,029,685 of record NC_092370.1, read on the forward strand.
AAAGGCATCATTTAACACCTCTAAAGCTATTTTGTATTCACTGTTTATCAGCTTCCAAGTCCCAGCGGTGCAACCAGCAAACTGAGGCTATGTCCACACTAGGCCGGATAAATCTGTAACCGAAGCTTTTTCTCTTCGTTTTGACCCTCCATCCACACTAAAGTGGCTTTTTCCTCCCCCGAAAACGGAGATTTTCAGAAACGCTCTCCAGAGTGAATAAATCTGAAAACGCCTAATATCCGGCATAGTGTGTACGGGGTGTGACGACAAATCAAGTTATCAGAAGGTTGATGCTGATGAGAGAGATAAGGGAGACAAATGGAGAAACGTTCAAAATGTTAATGACAGAGGAGAGAGAGATAACGAAAAGAGACACCAGTCGGAGTATTGACAGACCGGTTGCTTTGAACCTGAACTGTTTGAAGTTTGATGGACAGGCGATACCCCAGCAGGGGGATAAAAAGAACAGGTTCGCTAAGGCACGACGCACCACGAGATAACGAGACCCTGGAAGAGCGGTGTGCCCCCACAAGTTAGTGGGAGTTTGGAGGTCTGGTCGCTGGAACCGACCATAGGCGCACAGGGTGAAAGGGAACCTGGTGTGTGTGTCCGGCCTTGCCTGGGTGCCGGGTTCACCACGGAAGAACGGTCGTATCCGGAGCGGAGGGGTCACAGTCGGTGACCACAGAAGACATAACAAAGGGTCCACCGGAGAGCTAACTGCGAAGAACATCAAAGGTCTGCTGAATCAGATTTGAATATCTCTATCTTTCTCTCTCTCTCCAACGGCACAACAGCGATTATTGCAAACTGTACTAAGCTGAACTGAACTCTGCGTCACTTGAGACTGATCATTTACCCCTAGACTGCGATAGAGCTTGGTTGATTCCTATTACCTTAGCTCTGTGTACATGTGTGTTTTATCATTGCTAACCTGTTGCATTTATATCCTTACGATTAGAATACTGTGTTGCTTATTTCTTTAATAAAACTTTATTAGTTTCTGTTAACCAGACTCCAACTTAGTGGTCTATTTCTGCTGGTTTGGCAACCCAGTTACGGGGTATGTAACAGGGGTAACCGGCTATTTTTAAAACCATGTCAGGACGTGCTGGAACAAATGGTGGCAGCAGCACGGCATTTCATTGTTTCCTTGAACGCAACCTCCAATACCTTAACAATATCTGACAATAGATGTGTAACAGCCTAATCTAACATTGTATGGAAATACAAGATAACACTGATGCAGACATGATTTATATATTTAACAAGGTGCTTTATTAATGTATTGCTTGCGAAAACAATCAATAGATGCAATTGTCACTTTTGCCCAGTAACCTGTTTTATTGCACATGTTAAATACAGGAAAATAATACACAAAGACATGGTAAAAGTAAAGGCAAACAAATGAGGTAACAGCAAATTTCACTTTTGCCCAGTAACAAGCCTTATTGCATTTAGTTGTAGCTGTCGTCCCTTTCATCGGTGAAGAGACTATGGCTGTAGGAAATGTTTCTGGACAAACGCGCACCAAATCTTTCATTTGACAATTTCCTTTTAAGTTTTTCTAGTCTGTAACTGGACAAACGCACACCAAGTATACCATTTCCTCTTCGCTTGTTTTCTGTGTGTCCTGCGCATGCCCAGTAGGAGGAGATTCGCCCAAATATCCGTTTTAATGTGGACAGAGGAATTTTCAAAAACGCCTAGTGTGGACACCTGTCGTTTTTACGCGAAACCAGCGTTTTTAAAATTATCCGGTCTAGTGTGGACGTAGCCTGAGTGACTTCAAACTCGCAGATAAGTACACGCGCCACTGTTTGTGGTCGGAAACTTTGTTTTTCACAACACGTATTTGGTGGTTTCATTCTGCCTTCTCAGCTTCCATATCGTGGAAGACAGTGATTTATTTTGATAAATATTCATCAACAAAAAAAGAAAGATGCAATAGCCCGGGGACTTTTTGACAGAAAAATGGCATATCCTGGCGTCAAAAAAGGATAGCCCTGGGTTATGGACTATACATTTTCCACGTGGTGACAGTTGAGAACCTGCAAGGCCTGCTGCCAACTGAACAGTCATATAAGAAGAATATTATAAGAAGTGGAAGTAGGTTAGGTGATAAAATCTGGTTAATATGTTGAAATTTGAAACATGACTTTAATATGTTAACATGCCAACGAGGTAAATGGTGACAACCTTTTGCGCTCGGTTTAAATTTCTTTGTGCGCTAGGGTGCGCGCACACACATCTTAGAGGGAACACTGGTTGTGCAAACCATTGACTGAGTATATACTTTGATAACTTACTTCAAAATTTTAAACTTTGAACTTGCAGTGTTGTGTATAGTTGTGCATACCACGCGTATAAAACAGAACATTACAGCACAGCACAGGCCCTTCAACCCATGATGTTGTGCCAACTTTTTAACCTACTCTAAGATCAATCTAACTCTTCCCTCCAGTTTTTTTTATCATTCATGTGCCTGTCTAAAAGTTTTAGGTAATGTTTTTGCCACCACCACTGGCAGTGCGTTCCATGCATCCACCTCTCTGTATTTAAAAAAAAATAATCTACTTCTGAAATTCCTCTCCTTATACTTTAATTATGTCCCTTGTGTTAGCTGTTTCTACCCAAGGAAATGTCTTTGGCTATCTACTCACTGTATGCCTTTATCATCTTGTACACTTCTATCAAGTCACTTCCATCCTCCTAGAAACAACAGAGAGAGTGAGGAAGAAATTTATCAAGCTGTTACCTGGAATGGAGGGCTATATTCATAAAGAGAGATTGGATAGGATGTATTGATTCTTGTTGGAATGCAGGATACTGAGAGGAGACTTTAGGGTTTATGAAATTGAGGGACATAGCATGTTGGCATCTTTTTTCTCAGGGCTAAGGAATCTAAAACTAGGTTTAAGGTGAGAGGGAGGAAATTTAAAGGAGCTTGGAGGGTTGAGATTTTGAGCTGGTGAATAACTGAATTTCAGAAGAAGTGGTGGAGCCAGACACAATTAGAACATTCTAGGTGTTGGATGCTTCTGATGAAACACCTTTTCATATTCTGTGTTTTTCGCTCTTTTTGTTGCCGTTTGCACAATCTGTTTTTTTGTGCACTGGGGGTTTGATGTTTTTCTTTGAACAGGTTCCGTGCTTTTCTTTGTCTCGTGGCTGTCTGTGGGAAGACGAATCTCAGGGTTGTACACTGCATACGTACTTTGAATCTTTGAAACCTTGACATGTATGGGTCTACTGTGGGCAAATGGGACTGGCATAGATGGGTATGGAGGAGATGGGCCTGAAGAACCCATGTTGGTGGTTGCATGACCCTTTGCTTCCTTGTGTTTAACATTGAAAATATTTGGTAATGCCCTTTTTGATATTATGAAATTTAGTTAAATGAGATTTGCCTGTTATAGAAACAATTATTGGTTCAGCATATTTAGTGCGCCACCAGTTAATTATTGGTTGATTGTGACATGGTGAGGAATGATCGAATGCCCCAGACTGGCGCATACTGTGGGAGGGTGATAGGACACCTGGTTGAATGGTGCCACAAAACAGCCTCTCAGTCAACAATCAGCAAAGCTAAGGAGCCAATGGTTGACTTCAGGAAAACAGTGCATCAGTCTAGTTTGGGGGATTGGTGGTGGAGAGAGTCAGCATCTTTAAATCCTTGGATCAGATGACCTGTCTTGGGACTACACATAGTTTCAATCATTAGGAAATTATGCCAACATCTTTCCTTTTCTTAGGTTAAGGAGGCTTGACTTGTTATCGAACGTTAACAAACTTCTGCAGATGTATTGTTGAAAATATTCTGACTAGTTGTGTCATGGTCTGGTGCAGTGATTTGATTACATGGGTTTATAAGAACTGTACAGTAGTGAATTCTGCCTAGAGTATCACATGCACGTCCCCACTCCAAGAAGGCTGCATTAATCATCAAGGATCCTCACCATCTGGGCCAAACCATCTTTGGCAGCTACCATCAGGCAGGAGGTAAAGTCCAACACCATCAGGTTCAAGAGCAGCTACTGCACTTCAACCATTCTCTTCCTGAACCAGCCAACAAAACCCAAAGCACGGCAGTTTAGCAAAGCCGATAACTTAGCACTAAAATGGACTAAAACAAACAGGGCCAATAAGTGTAACTTCTAGACTCATCATTTCAATAGCTTGTCAATAGCGTGAGAAGGAAAGCATGAAATTTTCCCAGGTATCATGTGTCACGGATAATTACGGGAATGAGTGTGTACGCAAAGTTGTGTGTGATGTTCCTCTTCGTTATCTTGCCCCTTTTTTTGCTAAGCATGTGCTTAACCTTTGCACATTGTTTCCAAAAGTTAATAAGGTCCAGGTAAGTTTATTATCAAAGTGCTTACATATCACTATCTGCTACCTTGGGATTAATATTCTTGCAGGCATTCACAGTGGAGCCCAGAAACGTAACAGAATCAACGAAAAAACTACACACAAAGGCTGACAAACACTAATGTGCAAAAGAAGACCAAATGTGCAGATAGAAATATTAAATTATTCTCTGAACATGAGTTGTAGAGTTCTTGAAAGTGAGCCCATAGGTTGTGGAATCAGTTCAGTGTTGAGGTGAGAGAAGTTATCCACGCTGGTCCAGGAGCCAGATGGCTGAAGGATAGTCACTCTTTCTGAACCTGGTGGAGTGGAACTTCAGTCTCCAGTACCTGCTTCCTGACTGCAGCAGCAAGAAGGGAGCATAGTCTGGATGATGGGGGCTCCTTGATAATGGGTGCTGCTTTCTTGTGGCAGTGCTCCTTTTATGGGGGTGATTGATAAGTTCGTGGCCTAAGGTAGAAGGAGTCAATTTTAGAAAACCTAGCACATTTATTTTTCAACATAGCCCCCTCCTACATTTACACACTTAGTCCAGCGGTCGTGGAGCATAGGGATCCCTTCTTTGTAGAAGTGGTCCACAGCAGGGGTGATTGATACGTTTGTGGCCTAAGGTAGAAGGAGATGAGTTATTAACTTCAAACTTTCTGCATTATCACTCAAAGATTTGAGCTGCACGTGCATATAACGAGAGCATCTTGGACCTCCAGGTGGTCCACAGCTGCGGTGATTGATAAGTTCGTGGCCTATGGTAGAAGGCGATGAGTTATACAGCTCTCGTTACATACACATGCAGTTCAACTCTGTGAGTGATAACGCAGCAAGTTTGAAGTTAATAACTCATCTCCTTCTACCGTAGGCCACAAACTTATCAATCACCCCTGCTGTGGACCACTTCTGGAGGTCCAAGACGCCGACTTCTGCAAAGAAGGAATCCGTATGCTCCATGACCGCTGGACTACGTGTGTAAATGTAGGAAAAATAAATGTGCTAGGTTTTCTAAAATTGACTCCTTCTACCCTGGGCCACTAACTTATCAATCACCCCTCGTAGGTGTGCTAAATAGTGGGGAAGGCTTTCCTCTGATGGACTTGGACTCTGCCTACCACTTCTTGCAGGCTTTTCAGTTCTTTGGTATCGGTGTTTCCATACCAGGCTCTGGTGTAACCAGACAGGATATTTTAACTTGCCTTCTTTGTAATGGCCCTGGCGTGCTAGCCCTGGGATACATTGTCTGATATGATAACACCAAGCAATCTTAGTTTGCTGACTCTTTCCACGTCTGATCCTCTAATGAGGACTGGCTAATGGACCTCTGTTTTCTTCCTCCGGTAGTCAATAAAGAGCTCTTTGGTTTTGTTGGCATTTAGTGCGAAGATGTTGCTGTGACACCTTTTTCAATCTCCCGATTTTTAATATGCCAATTTGTCACCACCTTTGGTTTGGACAACAACAGTGATGTCATCAGCAAACTTAAAATGTGACGTAGGAGTTGTACTTAGCCTCACAGTCATAAGTATAAAGCAAGCAGAGTAGGGTGGCTAAGCACACAGCCTGACATTGATTGTGGAGGAGATATTGTTGCCAATCCATACTGACTAGGGTCTGCAAGGGAGGAAATCAAGGAGGGATCGAGGCCTAAGTCTTGGATCTTAATGATTAGTTTCGAGGGGATGATAGTGTAGCATTCTGAGTTGTAGTCAATAAGGAGCATCCTGATGTGTGTATCTTCACTGTTCAGATGTTCCCAAGCTGAGTAAAAAAAATGACAATGAAATGGCATCCACTGTTGACACAGTGTGACTGTTCCAGTTTGCATCTTCAGTTACATCGTGAAAGTTGTATATGTACTGAGGTTTGATCAGTCCGATCAATTGTACTTATGGCTATTTTAATATAATAGATTGATCTGTTACTTAGGACTCTGACATGTAATTTATCTCCCATCAGATCACTTTTGATTTTTTTTGAAATAATGTAAAGTCTCGCTGTTTAAGTGAAATAGGTGTGGATTGTAAGTTTTCTAACTCTTTAAGAGTTTCCAAACGTGTGTAAGTGATGATGCTAGTGTTCCCCATACTATTACTGTTTGCATTCCCGCACCATCCACTCCGATAAAGCATTCTAAAGCTTGCAACTTTTATAGGAAAATTGTATGGACGAGGTTCCACTGATGACAAAGGACCAGTGTTGGCATGGCTGAACTGTATCGAAGCTTTCCAAAAGCTAAAGCAGGTAATGAGGTTTATCTTTAGTGCTCTTAATGTGCTATTATACCTTATCCCTGGAAGGCAAAGGGCATTTAAAAGATTTGTGCTTATGACAGCATTTCCTTGCCATTGCTAACTGGTGGAAAGATATGACTTTGAACTTTTTGTAGGAAATTCCAGTTAATATCAAGTTCTGCTTGGAAGGAATGGAAGAGTCCGGGTCAGAAGGTCTTGATGACCTGGTGTATGGCCGGAAGGACACATTCTTCAAGGATGTGGATTTTGTCTGTATTTCCGATAACTACTGGCTAGGCAAGAAGAAACCCTGTGTAACGTATGGTCTCCGGGGCATCATCTACTTCTTTGTGGAGGTACATTTCATTTTCCCTATTATTTTTGCTTTGCACCTGTTAAGAATGTTCCAGCAGTTTTATTTCATCCTTCAACTGTTTCAAAGTTAACTATGTGCTCTTTCACAATTGCTTCAAAAACATTGTGACAGTATTTAAATTCCATGTGTAAAATGTGGTTGAATATTTGAAGCATCAAAGCTAGAAAATGTTGGAAAATCTCAGGTAGGGCGGCATCTGTGAAGAGACAGAGGGGGAAGTAACATTTCAGATTGATGACATCTTCATACGATGCAGAAATTACTGATGTAACTTCTTAACACACAGGATAAAAAGGGAAAGAGGAGAAAAGAGCCCATGAAATGGCCTGAGGTGGAGCAAAGATCAGAATGTTAATAGAGAAAAAGAAGTGGCATCTGGACAACAAAGAAATTGAAGATGGTCCAGAGCAAGCCTGTTTTTTGAAAATGGGTTTAAATTCTGTAGTACTTTGGCTTGTATTTTCATTCTGCCAAATTGATGATCTTTACAGAGTGTAACCATGTAACCTGCACTTTAAATATCACCGGATAGCTTTGGAACAAATTAGCCACCCTATTCAGCTAGAAATGGTTGCAGTAAATGTGTTCCCTAGATTTCCTCTTCAAATGAAGCAAAACCTACTTAGTTTGCATTTCAGGTTCCTCAGTGATAAACAATGATGTTGCTATCTTTTCCAGTTAATCACAGTAGCTCAATCATAGCTTTATTTTGTTTGAAGTGTAATCATATTGGGTTTAATGACTGCCAAGTGCTAAACTCAAACATAGACCTTAAGCCCTATCCTATGTAGATAGCTACGGGTACCTTCACTAAAGAGACATTATACTGTAACTACTCAATCTCCAAAAGCTAGTTCACTTCTTGTTTATCCTCTCTGGTGCAATTAGCTGCCAATCCACACTATTTGAGTGGTGAGTTTCTCCCTTCCTACTGAGGAGATACTCCCAGCTAAGAAAGTAGTTTAAACACAGCTCATTTATTTTTAGTGATTTTAAATCCAAATGAAATTCTTAAAGTATATTTACAACTCAGAGGATTTCTATCTCATAAAGGATTTCCAAATTATAAGCAATTTCTAAAGCACAAATGATTTCCAAAACACAGGTGCAATTCCCATATGCTAAAAAGACATACCGATGAGATGCAAATGAATGAATTGTCCATCGCGGAAACTGAAGACAGAGGGATGGGTTCTACTTCACTTGTGTTTCCATCATTTTTCTTGATGTTTCTGGACCATTCCTAAAAAGCCTGACTCTTCTCTACATACATACTCTGCCACTTAGTAACTTCATACACGTGATATTTTTTTCTAATACCTTTTCACACTGATTGTCTAAAAGCTTCTGGAGACCGAGTTCCCACATTCCCACAATTAATGCTGTGAAGCTGACTATTTGAACACACAAACCTTCCAACTAGTAATAAATTAGCTATTTGATATGCTACGTGATTGTATCAACCTGGTCTGCAAGCTTCCTTGAACTAAATAACTTAGCCATTATTATCTGGTTTGAAGCAAGCCCAATTAACATACCCCATTTTCTTACACTGCAACTTCTGAGCAATGAGCAGGTGCTATGGTCTAGCAAGTCTGTGCTATATAGTGCTTGTTTGCTTGCAAAGCTTTCCTTTTAACTTCAAGCTGATTACTGTTTGCAATTTACATTAAGAACTGAAGACTAGCTCCCGTTTACGACAAGAAGCTAACCAAAGATTGTTGGTTGGAAATTTAACTCACTCAAAAATAACTCTTTGACTCTAGAAGTGTCAGCTGCTGTGTCCAGAAAGCTGAGCTTAGAGAAAAAAACAGCCAACTGGCCCTGTACAGTGAATATCCATCACAGAATTATGCACTAGATCAATTAGATCTCTGCATCTCAGAGCTCTGCAATCCTTCAGCATAAGAGAAAATATTAGAAGTTATTTAATGATGTTATAATAGGACATTTTTAAAAAAATTCTTGAAGTAATATGTGATGGATCGGAGGAAGCAGAGGACGTACTAAGATTTCCAGAACAATTAGATAAGAAGCTGCATCAAAGGTAATGCAGAAAATAAAAGCTTGTAGGGAGAACATTGGTTGATTAACAGAAGATGAAGAATAAGTGTAAGTTGATATTTGTCTGGTTGGCAAGATGCAATGATTGATGTGATGCAGGGATCAGTGCTAGGGTCTCAGCCTTTTACAATATATAGAAATGACTTGGATAAAGGCACCAAAGGTATAATTGTTCCATTTGTTGCTTACAGAAAACTAGGCAGGGGAAAAAAACATTACAAAGTAGACTAAGGAGGCTAGAAAGCTATATAAGTGAGTGAGTAAAAGTTTTGCAATTTACATGTGGGAGAGATATTAATTGTCAATTTTGGCAGGAAAAGAAAGTAAATTAACCAATGATGAGGGATTGCAGAACCCTGAGATGCAGAGGGATCTAGGTATCCCAGTCCACAATTCAAAAAAAAAAGCTGCTATACAGACGCTGCAATTGATTGGATAGGCTAACAATGTTATCACTTATTGCTGAGGAATTCTAAACGCAAAACTAAGAAGGTCTTGTTTCATTGGTATAGGACATTGGTAAATTCCTGCTTGGAGAGCTTAGTACAGTATCTGTCTCCTTATTTTTATTGGATGCAGTTTGGAGGAGCTTTAGATGCTGAGGAAAAGTTAGACAGGCTAGGCTCATACCTCCTGGAGATTTGAGAGCTGACTTGGTTTAGGCAGAAGATACTGAAAAATCTACATAGAGTTAAGTCTTGGGGGTGTTTCTTCTTGCAAAAGGAAATGTAATTGGGGATTGCTGTCTAAAATTAGAAGTTGTTCCATTTATGACAGAAAAGAGTTTTTTTTCCCCTCTGGGAGCTGTTATAGGGAAAGGTTGAATAGATTAGGAGCGAGGGAGGTGTACAAAATTATGAGGGGTATGGATAAGGTAGATGTAAGCAGGTTTTTTCCACTGAGGTTGGGTGAAACTAGAGCTAAAGGTCATAGGTTAAGGGTAGAAGGTGAAATATATAAGGATAACCTGAAGGGGAGCTTCTTCACTCAAAGAGTAGTGAGAGCATGGAGTGAGCTGCAGAGAAAGTGGTGGATGCACATTCAATTTCAACATTTAAGAGAAATTTGGATATGTGAATGGATGGAAGGGGTATGGAGAGCTATGGTTCAGGTGCATGTCGATGGCACTAGGCAAAACAATTGTTCAGCATTGATTATGTGTGCCAAAGGGCCTGTTTCTGTGCTGTAGTCTTCTATGACTGTAGGAGTATTATGAGTCTCTGGAACACTTCCTTGAAAGTAGTAGCATCGGTCTCTGAATATTTTTAAGGTGGCCATCAATGAAAACGTGAAAGGTTATTGTTGGACTCATTTTCGGAGACTCCGCAGTTCATGTTGCAGTTGTTCGTGTTTAACTATTTGCGCAATTTGTTGTCTTTTACAAATTGGATATGTGGCGGTCTTGTGTGTGTTTTAGTGGATTCTATTGTGTTTCTTTGTTTTGTGACTGCCTGCAAGAAAGTGAATCTCAAGGTTGTATATGGTATACGTACTTTGGTAATAAATTTGAACTTTGGGTCGACAGGAATGTCCCATCAAAGCTAGAATCAGAGAGATCATGAACTCATTAAGTGACAGCAGATGTGAAATGACCACCTTTTGCTCCTTGTTGTAGAAAAATAACATGCTAAATGTTAACATGTCATGGTTCCAACACCCAGGTTGAATGCTCTAATAAGGATCTGCACTCTGGTGTCTTTGGTGGCACAGTACATGAAGCAATGACTGACCTGATCTACTTACTGGGTAAGACCTCAGTATTCACTCCAGGATTGTGCTGAATGGCTAGTCTGATGTTAACTAATTCAAATCTATAATTAACGTGGCATATCCTTTAAATAAAAAGTAAGGTGTTCAAAGTAAGTTATGCCAGCTATGAGTTAAGGGACCCTATTCTCCTGTATACACTTCAAAAATGTATACTTTCCGGTTTATTTTCACATAGAAAGAGGATATTGCCACTATTTCATTGGTGAGGAAAGAAAGCATCAAACTCAATGCTGGTTTAAGAAAATTGCTGTAGTCAGTTAGCATGCAACACCTTTATTTCATGCCATTCACTGCAGATATGCACAGTGCAACAGATTTAAAATTAATTGCATGGAGAGAATTTCTTCAATTTAATTGCCAATAACATTGCGCTGCTTGAAATCTGTGGCAAGGTGATGCCCAAATACAGAGCAAAAGAAACCAAGTACAGTTCATTGTAAAGTGGTAAAAGTGCAATGAATTTGGGTACTTCAAAGCCAGTAATTACATGCACAGTTTGCTAGTTAAATGGAGCAGCCAAAATGTGCACAAGAAGCGATTTGAAAGAATGTGGTGCTGATTGGGTGATAAATGGTCTTTATCTTTCTCCTTCTCCACCTAGCCAGTGTCAGTCTAATTTAACCACCTGCGGGAGAGAATGCAGGCTAAAACATAGCCCTGGCATTTCCCCCACAGTTTTGTTTTCCTTTCTTCATTTTGTTGTTCAACCATACACATGTATACAGCTAAACGAAAGATTGTTCCCCTGGGGCCAAGGTGCAAAACACAGTGAATGTAGTCACACACAGCACGTCTAGTTACAAACTTCCCTATGCATAAATTTCTATGTGCTAGGTAGAAAACCAACTTTTTGGATTTGTAGAATGCAAATGCTCTTCAGATGCAGTTTAGAGCTTCTGTTTATGTGACTTTCTGCTGCCGTATATATGTTGTTCCTTTGTGTGAAGTATATGCTAACAGTTATGCCTAAATCTCTTTTCTAATTAGGCAAATTGGTGGACAAAACTGGAAAGCTCCTTGTTCCTGGTGTTTATGAATCAGTGGCACCACTTACGGATGAGGAAAAGAAACTGTATGATAAAATAGACTTTGATATTGAAGAGTACTGCAAGGATATAGGTGCCAGTCAGCTGCTGCAGAGTACAAAGGTACATTTAAATATAACCAAACTTCTGATTCTGTGGACAATCGTGATGTGATTGTGGCTGCTCATGACACTTTTCTGGAATTGTGTCTCCATGTGAATTTGTGGATTAAGTGTCTACATGTGAATTCTCTTCATATGAATTTGTAGATTAAAAATTTGACAGTAACTAAAATTCCAATCATTGAGCAGTTGCCCAGAATTGTAAACACAAGAGATTCTGCAGATGCTGGAAATCCAGAGTAACACAGACAAAATGCTGGAGGAACTCAGCAGGTCATGCAGCACCTATGGAAATGAATGAACAGTCGCTGTTTCAGGCTGAAACCCTTCTTTAGGACTGGAAAGGAAATGGGAAGACATCAAAATGAAAAGGTGGGACGAGGGGAAGCAAGACTAGCTGAAAGGTGATAGGTAAGTCCAGTTGGATGGGAGAGGCAAAGGGCTGGAGAGGAAGGAAACAGGAGAGGAGAATGGACCATGGGAGAAAGAGGAGAAGGAGGGCCATAAGGAGGAGGTGATAGGCAGGTGAGGAAAAGAGATAAGAGGCTAGAGAGTGGAATAGAAGAGGGAAGTTAGAGGGGAAATGATGCAGTGTTATTTCTATCATTCTAAGTAAGCACTGCACCTTCTCACCATTTCTGTTTGAATGTGGAACCTCTCTCTCACTGGTGGTGTAGTGAGACAGATGGAGCTTTGAAAATAACAATACAGGTAGATAGGATTGTGAAGAAGACTTTTACCTTTGTATTGAGTGTAAGAGTTCGGATTTAGATTCAGATTTATTTATCACTTGTACATCAAAATATTCAGTGAAATGCATTATTTATGTTAACAACCAACACATCTGAGGATGTGCTGAGAGCAGCCTGCAAGTGTTGCCATGTAGTCTGGCACCACCGTAACATAGAAAAATTGAAAATTTACAGCACATTACAGGCCCTTCAGCCCACAATGTTGTGCCGACCATGTAACCTACTCTAGAGTCTGCCTAGAATTTCCTTACCGCATAGCCCTCTGTTTTTCTAAGCTCCATGTACCTATCCAAGAGTCTCTTAAAAGACACTATTGTATCCGCCTCTACCACCTTCACTGGCAATGCATTCTATGCACCCACCACTCTCTGTGTGAAAAACTTACCTTTGGCATCCCCCTTGTACCTATTTCCAAGCACCTTAAAACCAGGCCCCCTCATGTTAGCCATTTTGACCCTGGGAAAAAAGCCTCTGGCTAGCCACACCATCAATGTCTCTTATGATCTTGTACAGCTCTATCAGGTCACCTCTCATCCTCCATCGCTCCAAGGAGAAAAGGCCAAGTTCACTCAACCTATTCCCACAGTGCTCGGCAGAACAACACAGAACACAACAAGACAAAATGTACCAAACGACAAAGCAACAAAAGTGAAACAAGCCACATTTCCTCTCTTCCCCCCTACCCACTGATCCACCCAGCCACACACTACACGGCCCTTTAACCCCAAGCCAGGCCTCCAGCGGATGCAGACTCCATTCTGCAGATACTGAGCTTTGACCTCCTCAGCAGACTCACAGAGGTTCACAGATTCAGCTCTGGCCAACAGCCCTAAGTTTCCACAGTTTTGTCCTCGTGTCCCGATCCTCGATATTTGACCCTGTGGCACATTGATCACTAAACATCAGGCTTCGAAGTCCGGGGTCGACAACGGCAAGAACCTGAACACTAGGTCATGAACTCCTTTCTCACTGAATCACCAACCCAGGGGCTCACTGGAACTCATTTCTCTTTTCCAATCCGGAATGCGCTGACCTGGGGGCGGGGTGGGGGGGAAGGGGGGTGTCTTGTATCTCCTGGTGGTCAATCCTTGATCTGAAGTTATGGTGAAAGAAGCAAATGTGTGTAATACATATAAACTTCGGTGTTGGCGATATCTTGCACATCCTCTATGCGTTCACTTCAGTTAAGTTGTATAAAATAATTTTTTTTTCCTTCTACTTCCAGGAGCAAGTTCTGATGCACCGATGGAGATACCCGTCCTTGTCATTGCATGGTATTGAGGGGGCTTTTGCTGGTTCAGGAGCTAAAACAGTCATTCCCAGGAAAGTTACTGGGAAGTTTTCTATTCGATTAGTGCCCAACATGGATCCAGAAGTGGTTGGGAAGCAGGTATGGAGTGGGTGTTGTAAAGGAAACGATTGTTCTTTTTTCTCATTCGTCTGGTCACCTTGGATATCTGCATAGTTGTGTAGCTTAGGTCCTGTACACTATCACCCAATTGCCTTTGATGTCATACCCTGCACCCAATTGTCCCATTTCCTTGTACACCATGTAAAGACACCATAAATTGTCACAATTAATAGTAAGCCAAGTGGTTAGGGCATGAGGTCATGAGTTCGAGCCCCAGCCGAGACAGCATGTTGTGTCCTTGAGCAAGGACACAATGCTCCAGTCCACCCAGCTGAAAATGGGTACCGGCAAAATGCTGAGGGTTAACCTCGCGATAGACTGGCGTCCTATCCAGGGGGGAGTCTCGTACTCTCAGTGGCTTCACACCACGGAAACTGGCATAAGCACCAGCCTGATGAACCTTTAAAGCTCGGGACAGACTTTAACTTAACTTAACCCAATAGTAAGCAAATATCTGGTACTTGTGGGCACGTGGCCAAGTGGTTAAGGTATTGGACTAGCGACCTGAAGGTCGTGAGTTCGAGCCCCAGCCGAGGCAGCGTGTTGTGTCCTTGAGCAAGGCACTTAACCACACATTGCTCTGCAATGACACTGGTGCCAAGCTGTATCGGCCCTAGCCCTTCCCTTGGACAACATCAGTGTCATGGAGAGGGGAGACTTACAGCATGGGCAACTGCTGGTCTTCCATACAACCTTGCCCAGGCCTGCGCCCTGGAGAGTGAAGACTTTCCAGGCGCAGATCCATGGTCTCGCAAGACTAACGGATGCCTTACCTATCTGGTACTTGTAGCTCCTGAGAAGCTGGGATGCAAATGGGTTACTCTACATATTTTATGTAAAATTCTGTTAATTTTTAGCATTTTCAGCAATCCAATCACAATCTCAAAATAAACAACTAATGCTTAATATTAACATTGTAATACTAAGTTCATGGCTGCAGTGTATTTAGTGACATAAACATCTGGCACAGTTTCAAATGCATTTGAGAAGGGATGACCACCTCTCCTACATAAAACACGATTCGGTAGCCAACTGCAAATTCTGTGGTAGAAGTCAGACAAGTTGCCAATCTCTTTCAGGAGGAGATGGCTTTCATCTGTGATTGGGTGAAATTTTGATGAGGATCTGACTTTCCTCCACTTGATAAAAGAGAAAAAGCAAATCACGTTGCACAGCTTTGACGGTCCTTGCGTAACCAGTGCAGATGAGAGAATGTGATGGGTGGAAGTTAGACAATACTAAAATAACATCAGGAAATGCTGGGAATGCTCGGCAGGTCAGGCCACCATCGGCAAGAAGGAAAACAGTTAATGTTTCAAGTTGCAAATCTTTCATCAGAACTGGGAAGGAAACAATGGAAGCTTGCTATGATATTTGGGGTGGGGAGATGGAAATGCCTTTGGTCAGATGAATCTGAGGTGGCTGTGGGATAAGATGTAAAGAGGGTTATCTGGTCAAGTAGTGGGAGCACTTAGAGAATGAGAACATAACCAGAAAGAATGTAGGAATTGTGAAATGCAGAGCAGAACGGCGTTCCAGCAGATCAGGATGGTCATGTCCTCCTTTCCAGAGGAAACAATAAAGGAAAAGCAACATACAAACTGAGCCATTATCACAGGTGGACGCTTGATGCAGACAGAATTCGAATTACTTGGTTTGAATTCTCTCATTCATATTCTATCTCTCTATCTCTCCTTTCTCTTCCCCCCCCCCCCCCACCTCCTTGCTGTCGATGAATGGTGCTGGGGCAAGGTTTAATTGACACAGGTTGTGGATTTGGACTCAGGTTTATGATGTGATCTGGTTTCCGGTTCTAGTTCTGGTCGCTCTTTTGCGCTACTACTTCTGGTCGCTCTTTTGCGCTACTACTTCTGGGCGATTTTTGAATCAGGGCAATTTGCAGATAACGTACACTGAGCTTAACTGTACTGAAATATGCCTTTTGATTTTGTGTTTTATATTCTGTGTTTTCGCTCGTTTTTGGTTGCAGTTTGCACGAGGGAGTTTGACAGACCAAGACTAAAACTGACAAAAACCACAGAATTATAACATATAGTTACAACAGTGCAAAGCAATACCATAATTTGGTGAAGAGCAGACCTTGGGCACGGTAAAAAAAAAAGTCCCGAAGTCCCGATAGCCCCATCATCTCATGCAGACAGTAGAAGGAAGAAAAACTCTCCCTGCCATGAACCTCCAGTGCTGCAAACTTGCCGATGCAGCACCCTGGAAGCACCTGACCACAGCCGACTCTGAGCCTGTCCGAAAACTTCGAGCCTCCGACACCGAGCACCATCTCTGCGGAGTGCTTCGACCCCGGCCGCCAAGCAACAGGCAAAGCCGAGGATTCGGGACCTTCCCCTCCAGAGATTCTGGATCGCGCAGTAGCAGTCGCAGTGAAACAGGCATTTCAGAAGTTTCTCCCGATGTTCCTCCGTGCTTCTCATGTCCGTCTCCATCAAATCAGGATTGTGCACGGCATCCTTCTTGACAGATAACAGATACTCATTCCGGTGTGGCCGCTGCGCGCTGCGTTGCACCGCCATCTTCTCTCTATAATATTTGCATTGTAGATACATTACGCACATTTTATTCTGTATCCGTACTTTAATCTCTAACTTTAATTTTTAAAATAATTCTTCATTTTAATAGTTATAGAACCATAGAAACTACAGCACAGAAACAGGCCTTTTGGCCCTTCTTGGCTGTGCCGAACCATTTTCTGCCTAGTCCCACTGACCTGCACACGGACCATATCCCTCCATACACCTCCCATCCATGTTGAACATTGTTTTTTGTTGCACATCGTGCCCTGGAAACACAGCACAGCAAAGTCCTAATACATATAAATGTATGTGGCCAGTAATGTTGATCCTTGATCGAGTGAGTAATTGACCAGAGGGAGGTATCCAGGTGGGTCATACATACTGAAGACGGGTGAAAGTTTCTGACCAAAGAAATGTGTGAAGGCAGAGGTGGCAGAAGAAGAGTTCAGAGTCATGCTGAGCTCAGAATTATTGTGCTGGGGATATAGGGATATGAAGCTGAGGCCTCTGCTGCGAACAGATCACTCTTGATCCAAGAGTGGTGGGGGTGGGAGGGGAGTGCTGAGCGAGTGGGACTAGGAGGAAAGACGGGATCAGGAAAGTGAAGTGGGGGTGAGAGATCCAGAGGGATGTTGGAATGCAGGAGTTCTTGGAGTTTGCAATCTTTTGATGTTTGAAGATACAGTTTAAAAAAAAGGCGTGTATTACAATGCTGAATGTGCTAAAGAATAAAGAGGAACTGCAGACCATGAAAGCTTTTGAGTTAAACAGTACAACTTGTCAAACAATTTGGGAAGCTGTAAAGATTAATGTGTCAATAGCTTAAACCCAAAACTGGATCATTAGAAAGGTAACATTCACAAAATGCTGGAGGAACTCAGCAGGCCAGGCAGCATCGATACAGATTTTTTTCTTGTTTGTCATTAGAAAAGTAATCCCTTTTAATTTAAATGTACAAATACACACGAGCAAAATAAATAAGTAGAGAAAAGAACATTCTGTTATAATTGCTCTTGTTAAAATATTAATGTAACTAAACATGCACAACAATAATTTAAAAATAAATCAAAATACACTTCCCTTCTCAATTATGTGCAGTAGATGATTTTTCCTAATTATAAAAAAGTTATCTTTTATAGAGGAGGGTGCAGATATGTCTCGCCAAAGGAGGTGTAAGGCGCTCCTTCCCTCTACTAACCTGCAGGTCAAACTTGAGCAAGGAGTAGCACCTGCTTACCCCCCCCCCCCCCGGGTCCTATGAAGTCATGGGAGCAGGTGGTGGGTGTTGTGTGAGCAGCCAGTGCTAATCACAAGACCTGGTTATGCGACCACTGACTCTAGGCAGTCTCTGAAGAGTTTTGATAATGGCTGGGGTCTCCCGTCTTGTAAAGACACTGCCCAGAAGAAGGCAATGGCAAACCACTTCTGTAGAAGAATTTGCCAAGAACAATCATGGTCAAAGTCCATGATCGGCCACGTCCTACGGGAAGGCACGTGATGATGATCTGTATCGAATTTAGTTGCCAAATTAAGTTTTTTTTTATATACCTCAAATTCAGAAAGATGTGAAACTTTCAAAATGGGTTAATTCTCTCCCAATGCTGTATGTGATGGAAGGAATGAGCGTGTAATTATAAAGTATTTTGTACATTTTTGGGATATCCAAAAATACATTAATGCTGGTGAAATACAGGGGAAGAAGAGCTGCTTTATGCTCACAAACAGCAAAGATATGAATGTTTTTTATTGCTTTATGGTGAATAACAAGGGCTCAGCCGCTTTGAGTCAAACAATGGTGATATTTGGTGTTGTCCCTTCTTTGTGCTAAGTGACACAGAGAAACAAAGTGGGACTGGATTTAATAATTTGTTTCTGCACATGGGGACTGTGCATATGTTTTGATTGTGTAAGGTGCCACTTTTCTGTCTCCTGCCTAAGTCCCTTTTCGTTTGAATTTTGTTCTTGCTTAGGTTGTGGATTACATCCAGAAGCTATTTGCTGAGCGTGGAAGTCCAAACACAATGAAGGTTTACATGGGTCATGGTGCCAAGGCTTGGCTGTCTGACTATAACCACCCCCACTACAGAGCCGGCAGGAATGCAATAAAAACAGGTTGGTGAAAAGGGACTTACTCTGTTGTTGGAACAACCACTGAAAAGCTCCTAAACACACAATATTCTGTGGGTGCTGGACATCGTGAGCAGCACAAACGGTCAGAATCAGTATTACTGGCATATGTCAGGACACTTGTAGTTTTGCAGCAGCAGTACAACACAATACCCAACAAAAGTATAAAGTACAATAGGAAGTATATATTAAAAATAAATTAAGTAGTGCAAGAAAAGAGGGAACAAAATACTGAGGAATGTTCATGGGTTCAGTGTCCATTCAGAAATCTGATGGTGGAGGGGAAGAAGCTGTTTCTGAATCGTTGAGTGTGTGCCTTCAGGCTCCCGTACCTCCTCAATGGTAGCGATGAGAAGAGGGCATGTCCTAGTTGCAGTGGGAGATACAGAGACCCAAGTTTTGGAACTTTTTGATTAGAACTGAGGATATGCTTGTGTTGAACGATGAACTGTGGTCAATAAGCAGCAGCCTGATGTACTATTGTCCTGGTGACCCAAGGCTGAATGGAGACCCATTGAGATATCACACGCTGTGGCCTATTGTGGTGGGACCCTATGATTGCAGCAGTGAGACATTGAAGCCGTCCTTAAACACTACAGCCAGTTGCTTTCAGTGTTCTGCCAGGTGCACCATTGGGGCCTAACGCCTTTCGAGGATTCACTCTCTTGAAAGATGTTCTGACATCAGCCTCTGAGACAGAGATCACAGGGTCATCAGATGCTGGGGGGGTTCACACAGGTGTAGTTTTATTCTCACTTTCAAAGCATGCGTAAAAGTAATTGAGCTCATCGGGGGGTGAGGCATCATAGTCATTCACAATGTTGGGTTTTGCTTGTAGGAAGTAATGGCCTTCAAACCCTGCCAGAGTTGATATGCACCCGATTCCACCTCTAACTTCAGTATGACTTGTTCCTTGCATTTACAGTAGACTTCCATTGGTCGTACTTAGACTTGTATAATTCTGGAGATGAGGCCCTCCTTTGGTCAGGGTTAACCGTGGATGTTGCATGCCAGTTGTCTACATGATGCGCAAGCCAGGGCAGTACAGTATCGAGAGCAAGCTGTTGCCCATGCAGAAGGCACCCCCTCTCCACGCAGCTGATGAATCCAAAGGAGCAGCAGAGACCAAAACAGTTGGGTACCAGCAGCATTGCAGGAGTTGCCAGTCATCGTTGACCTCAATGCAGGACTGCCTTAGGGACTCCAGCTCTGTATTTGTCCTCAGGGTTTATTCATGAAGCCTTCCCCATGAGTGGGTATGGCCGCAAGGCAGCAGAGGTAGAGTTTTCCTTCTCCTAGGTTTGCTGCCAACTGTGGCTGACGAGCCCTATTGCCTGAAGTAACTGGCTTTAAGGCGCCAATAACCCACCTTTGCCCCTTCTGTTGTCAGCTGAAATGGTTCTGCCAGTCCTAGTAGTTAAGCCACACGTAAAGGCCAGGAGTTGGACTTGGTTGTCAGAGGCTATTTGAGGTGGCCACCATTGGGAGCATTTAAATAAACAGTAGAAGCTTCTCCCCACTACCTCCCCATTAAGGAACCAAGTTCTGGATCACCAGTCTTGGATGCCACAGGTCTAGCCCTCAGCAGATTACAAATCTCCTGGTTCATCTGCGGCTTTTGGCTTTGGTATATCCAGTAGTTTCTCAAAGGCACACGTTCATCCACACAGGTCGTGGTGAAGTGAGTGACAACTGTGGCATATTCATTCGGACTCAAAGATGAATCCCTGAATATTGGCCAGTCCACCCACTCAAAGCAGTCCTGTAAGTGCTTCTCCACCTCTCTTGGCCATACCTTCTTGGTCCTCGCCACTGGTGCTGTGGTCATCTGTCTCTGCCTGTACACTGGGAGTAGAGGTATAGCCAGGTGATCGAATATTCCAAAGTGTGGGCGTGGGATGGCACAGTAAGCATTCTTGATGGTGATGGAACACATCGTGTGTCTGTAGGCCAGCCGACTTGATGAGTTCCTCCAGCATTTGGTGTGTGTTGCATAAAAAGCTCCTACTTGCAAAGGCTCACATCCTGTAATTAGCTGTACAAACTTTCCTGTTGTTAATGTCGCTTGGGAAGGAGGAGGGGTTTAACAATTAGAACAGCTGCTGTCTGAATGATGTCATCAGTTTGCAATATTAATGCATTTTAATGAATATTTTCATGAATAAACATTATTATCAGTCAGGTTTGTAATTACTGACATGTTGTGAAGTTTATTGTTTCGTGGCTGCAGTACTGCAGTGCATAAAATATACTATAAATTATAATAATGTGCATAAAAAATTAAATAAGTTATGCAAAAAGAGAGCAAAAATAGGTGTTTGGTATTCATGGGATAGTTCACTGTCTGTCCAAAGATGTAATAACGGAGGGGAAGAGGTGTTGAGTGTCTGCCCTCAGGCCCCTGTATCTCCTCTCTGATGGGAGTAATTATAACATTTGCTTCTGCTACCCTTTGAGGAAGAGTACCAAAGATTCCTTGTCGCCCCCAAGCAAAAAAAATCAGTTCATCTTTGTCTTATGTAAATGACCCCCTAGTTCTAGATTCTCCCACAGATGGAAATATAATCACCACACACCCCTACAGCAAGATTTTGGACCCCGTCAAGCTCTTTACAATAGGAATGACATTTTGTCATGTTCTCTATTGGGTCACTGTGTTAACAGACATCTTGGTAAGAAAACTAATTAAAATCTGAAATGGTATCAGATTCCAATTCACCTATTTATCACAGTCACATTGAAGCATCCAGTGAAATGCGTTGTTTGCGTGAACAGCCAACGTGAACTAAGAGCAGCCCGTGAGGTGCCACGCATTCTGGTGCCAACAGCATGCCCGCCATGCTCACAGAACAACACAAAAACAACATCAACAAAGCAATTTAATATCAGAGAATGTATACAGCATACAACTTGAAATTCTTACTCTTTGCAGACGTCCACCAAGCAGAAAAGACCCAAAGAATCAATGACAGAAACATCAGAACCCCGAAGCCCCCTTGCCCCCCTGCCCCCCTCCTACGCCAGCAGCAAAAGCATCGACTCTCCCCCTACCCCTTGCTTGCACTATCAGAAACACTGACAACCCCCTTCCCCCACCATGCAAGCAAGAGCAAAAGCCCACAAAGAGACGTTGATCTAGAGACAATCAAAACTACAGTTCATCCCAACACTTCAGTATCTCAGGTAGGCTCTCGCTGACTAGTGAGGGAGGGAGAGATGGCTCCTGCAACAAGAGCAGGAGACCAGCAGCTTGCTGTTTCGATGTTAGGAGCCGCCTTGCGACAGCGGTGCAGTCTGCCTGCTGTCTCGGTGTTTCGGTCTTCCACGGCACCTCCTTCAGTGATGTTGGAGAGGAACCAGGTCGTCCATGGGCTGCACCCCAAAGGCGTGCGTCTTCCAGACCACACCTGGAGATATCAAAATGCCAGCTGCGTGGCAAGTTGCAGAACAAGAACCCACCGCAGATGGAGACCCATAGTTTGAGCTGCACCTGTAGATCACCGACTCCAACAGGAACCCAGCCACCTTGTAAAGAAAAGGGAGAGCTGAGAAAAGAAGAAGAAGCTGTTTCGTGGATTAACTGGAAGAAGTTGCCTCGATCTGCGAAAACCTCTGGCACCATCTTTTCTAGCTCTTTCCCACCGTGCCACTTAAATTTCAAGTCCAGATCTTGCGTGAATGTTCAGTAAGTGATGCTTTGTGCCAAGAATGAACAATTTTCCCACAGTTTTTTTTATCAAACAAGCAACTGGAAATATGCAGGCAAGGGTATAAGAAAGTGGCAAAACTCTATCTAATGAAGCAAAGGAATCTTGTACGTAGATTGTGGAAACTTTGTTTATTTCTAAAATATGGGAATAAAGAGACTCATAAAAACACAGACCAGCCAAAGCTGACCTTCAGTTGAGGTTGCTCTTATTGTCATCATATTGCTAAAAGATGTTCTCATATCAAAGTGGAAGATTGGAATATTATATTATGGATTTGAATTTGTTTGAGTTGCGGTATCTTAATGTACAATATGCAAAACATTTTTTTCTCATAGTCTTTGGAGTTGAGCCAGATATGACCAGAGAAGGTGGAAGCATTCCAGTTACCTTGACGTTCCAAGAAGCTACCGGAAAAAATGTTCTGCTGCTGCCAATTGGAGCAGCAGATGATGGCGCTCACTCCCAGAATGAGAAGATCAACCGGTAAGCGAACATAATAAAGTTAACATAGAAACATAGAAACATAGAAAATAGGTGCAGGAGTAGGCCATTCGGCCCTTCGAGCCTGCACCGCCATTTATTATGATCATGGCTGATCATCCAACTCAGAACACCGCCCCAGCCTTCCCTCCATACCCCCTGACCCCCGTAGCCATATCTAACTCCCTCTTAAATATAGCCAATGAACTGGCCTCAACTGTTTCCTGTGGCAGAGAATTCCACAGATTCACCACTCTCTGTGTGAAGAAGTTTTTCCTAATCTCGGTCCTAAAAGGCTTCCCCTCTATCCTGAAACTGTGACCCCTCGTTCTGGACTTCCCCAACATCGGGACAATCTTCCTGCATCTAGCCTGTCCAATCCCTTTAGGATCTTATACGTTTCAATCAGATCCCCCCTCAATCTTCTAAATTCCAACGAGTACAAGCCCAGTTCATCCAGTCTTTCTTCATATGAAAGTCCTGCCATCCCAGGAATCAATCTGGTGAACCTTCTCTGTACTCCCTCTATGGCAAGGATGTCTTTCCTCAGATTAGGGGACCAAAACTGCACACAATACTCCAGGTGTGGTCTCACCAAGGGCTTGTACAACTGCAGTAGTACCTCCCTGCTCCTGTACTCAAATCCTCTCGCTATAAATGCCAGCATACCATTCGCCTTTTTCACCGCCTGCTGTACCTGCATGCCCACTTTCAATGACTGGTGTATAATGACACCCAGGTTACGTTGCACCTCCCCTTTTCCTAATCGGCCACCATTCAGATAATAATCTGTTTTCCTATTTTTGCCACCAAAGTGGATAACTTCACACTTATCCACATTAAATTGCATCTGCCATGAATTTGCTCACTCACCCAACCTATCCAAGTCACCCTGCATCCTCTTAGCATCCTCCTCACAGCTAACACTGCCACCCAGCTTCGTGTCATCCGCAAACTTGGAGATGCTGCATTTAATTCCCTCATCCAAGTCATTAATATATATTGTAAACAACTGGGGTCCCAGCACTGAGCCTAGCGGTACCCCACTAGTCACAGCCTGCCATTCTGAAAAGGTCCCGTTTATTCCCACTCTTTGCTTCCTGTCCGCTAACCAACTCTCCACCCACACCAATACCTTACCCCCAATACCGTGTGCTTTAAGTTTGCACACTAATCTCCTGTGTGGGACCTTGTCAAAAGCCTTCTGAAAATCCAAATATACCACATCCACTGGTTCTCCCCTATCCACTCTACTAGTTACATCCTCAAAAAATTCTATGAGATTCGTCAGACATGATTTTCCTTTCCTTTGTCACAAATAATGTGAAGCAGACCTGTATGTTTTTAATTTGGTTGTGTAAATTGATTTTTAGGGGAACGTTAATTTGTGAGGATGAATTGGATTACGAGAAAGCTGCTGTCTTACATATACTTATTTGGAAGGGTTTGTTGGATCCTGATATTTTTGCCATCCAAAGATCCTTCGGAAGTCAAGAATAAGGCATAAAATTTGTTGCTTATGATCGTTTAATTAAATGTTACAAGAAGGAAGAATGAAAAAGAGAGAGGTGAAAGAACAACTATAAAATAGCCAGATCCAAGTGGCCTGACACCAGCTTCTGAAAACTTACAAGTTTCCAGAAAAATGCAAGAAGCAACTGTATTGTAATTACTGGAAAATTCACTGAACAAAGATTCAGTTTCCAACTTTAAAGACCAGTTCAAAACCTATTTATTTACTTTGCTTTTAGTTGACATCTTTGTCTTCTATTTTCATGTTTGTTTTTATTTTTTATTTTCATGTTTGCACTTTCTTTCATTGTAAAGCACTTTGAACTACATCGTCTGTATGAACTGTTCTATAAATATAGCTGATTAAATAAAAACACAAGAAAGATAAGCTACAAGAAAAATAATAATTCTACAGCTCAATCCAACAGATTGCTGACAGAAATTGAATGGAGGTTAAGAACATGAGGGCCATCAACACTAGCACAGATCATTGGGGTCGAATGCTTGTTCTTGTGCTAAAACTTTATTATGACATTGATATATTCCCATCTCCAACTTTAAAGCACATAGCACGGCTAGACAAGAAGGCATGTCTTATGAAGATAGGTTGGGTGAGCTAGGGCTTTTCTCTTTGAAGTGAAGGAGGATGAGAGGTGACTTAATAGAGGTGTACAAGATGATAAGAAGCTTAGCTAGAGTGGATAGCCAGAGATTTTTTCTCCCAGGACTAAAATGGCTAATATAATGTGGTGTAATTTTAAGGTGATTGGAAGAAAGTATAGGTGGTTGTTAGAGCTACTTCCTTTACACAGGGAGTGGTGGGTGCGTGGAATGCCCTGCCAGACATGGTTCTGGTAGAGGCAGATACATTAGGGTGTTGCAGATAGGCACGTGAATGATTTTTAAAAAATGGAGGGTTATGCAGGAGGGAAGGGTTAGATTGATCTAGAGTAGCTTAAAAGACCGGCATAACATTGTGGGCCAAAGAGTCTGTACTGTGCCGTAATGTTCTATGTTCTATTTTCATTGAGGGAACATAGTTTCAATCTCTTATCCATACGCTATTACCTAATGACTCGAGTGTTTTGCCTATTATTACACCCTGCACAGTAATAGGGAAAATACTCTTCAAAAATATGATCAACAAAATGAGCATTTTTCCTCAAAAGAAGAGGGCTGTAAATAGTCTCCTTAAAAGCCAATTTTTATACATTGATTTACATCAAAGATACATTGAGTTTATAGAATGTTATTTGGGTGCTTTTATAAGGAATTGGAAGCTAATGGGATCATAATTAGAAAGGTCCAAGTGGTGTCTGCATTTTGGGCCGAGGAGTTGGATGTAGGTGGATGGTGACAGGAGAATAATGTTTAAAATCAGAGCAAGATAAAAAACACACAAAATGCTGGAGGAACTCAGCAGGTCGGGCAGCATCTGTGGAGAGAAATGATCAGTCAGAACAGGAATGAAGATAGGATTTAAAATGGTTGGC
Organism: Mobula birostris; assembly: GCF_030028105.1. Taxonomy (NCBI): domain Eukaryota; kingdom Metazoa; phylum Chordata; class Chondrichthyes; order Myliobatiformes; family Myliobatidae; genus Mobula; species Mobula birostris. Next base: position 141,055,669 of record NC_092370.1, read on the forward strand.
TACTGGGAAATTCATCTTATCGCTGATGGAGCAGAGGTGCTCGACAAAGTGGTTCCCAAATTTCTGTTGGGTCTCACCAACGTAAAGAAGGCCACATCGGGAGTACTGGATACAGTAGATGACCCCAGTGGATTCATAGGTAAAGTGTTGCCTTACCTGGAAGGACTGTTTGGGGCCCTGAATGGAGTTGAGGTAGGAGATAAGTAGACAGGTGTAGCACTTCTGTCGCTTGCAAGGGTACATGCCAGGAGGGAAATTAGTGGGGAAGGATAAATAGGCAAGGGGATCACAGTGGAAGCAGAGAATGGGTTGGAAGTAAAGATGTGTTTGGAGATCGGATGTCGCTGAAGCTAGTGGAAGTTGCGAAGAACGATTTGTGGATTTGGAGGTTCATGAGGTAATTTCCCAATGGCTGAATATTTAAATTCCTATCCCCATTGCCATTGCCATTACGTGTTGGTCTATGGCCTCCCCTTCTGCCATGATGGGGCCACTCTCAGGGTGGAGGAACAAAACGTTGTATTTGGTCTAAATAGCCTCCAAGCTGATGGCATAAACATCAATTTCACTTTCTGGAACTTTCTTTCCTCCCCCTTCCCTCTTCTTTTATTCTCATTCTGGCCTCTTACCTCTTCCCACCTGCCTATCACCTCCCCCCTCCTCCCTTTCTCCCATGGTCTGGTCTACTCTCCTCTCCTATCAGATTTCTTCTCCAGCCCATTTCTCTTTACACCTATCACCTCCCAGCTTCTTACTTTGTTCCCCTCCCTCATCCACCTGGCTTCACCTATCACCTAACTTGTTCTCCTTCCCCTTACCCCATCTCTTCATTATGACATCTTCACCCCTTGCTTTCCAGTGCGGATGAAGGGTCTCGGCCTGAAATGTTGATTGTTTATTACTCTCCCTAGATGATATGACCTACTGAGCTCCTCCAATATTTTCTCTGTGTGGCTCTGGATTTCCTGCATCTGCAGAATCTCGTGCACTTATGAGAGTGAAATAAGGCCTTGCTTTGCTCCCTTCTTCCAGCAGAGGGCTGCAAAACCATTGTTCAACACTGGTACTTTCAAGGGGAATAGTAAGAATGCAAAAACCCTCAAACTATTGCATTGAAATGTATCAGAAATAACTTTCTGTTCAGAAAGCAGTTATTGTGTGTATCTGAATGTTGTGCAACCAAAGAAAACTTTGCATTTTTATTCCAACGTCTTCAATGTCAATGTAAAGCAAACCATAGAACAGTTGGCTGAAGAGTATTGAAAAAAATAAATGCTTTTCAACTTGTGTGCGGTGAAGGGGTGCATTTCAAGGACACAATGGAGGAGTACTGGGAGAAAAATTCAATAGCAGAATTGATGTTTGAGGCATGGGCAACCAGAGTCCAGATTTGGGTGGAATGTAAAGGGGAAAGCATAGGTAATAAATTTACCAACGAGCAAATCTGCAGATGCTGGAATTCCGAGTAACACACAAAATGCTGGAGGAACTCTGCAAGCCTGGAAGCATCTAGGAAAAGAGTACAGTTGACGTTCTGGGCCAAAACATGGACTGGACTCTTTTCCCAGGTGATAAAAACAGACAGTTTCAGGGAGTGTTTGAGTTGGAGAGCAGGGAATAACAGGACTGGAACCACAAAGGAAACTTGCAACTTATTAAATTTATTATTATTCTTCCAACAGAACCAACTATATTCAGGGAATCAAGATGCTGGGTGCTTACTTCCATGAAATTTCCTGTCTGAAGTGACGACAGTTCTGGATTGATGAACTGCTGAAGTGCTTTCTACAGCACTGCATCCAGTAATATTCCCTCAATCACAAACTGTGCAGAGCCAGAACAAGGAACAGTGGTTTGTTATAGAAGAAGGTAGATTATGTAATTAATATGTGAATATTAAAGATACCAGCTTTGGTTTTGATTGTAATGTAAATTTGGAATATACATTTTCATGTTTACTGCCTGAGAAGTTGATTGTGCAATATCTTTCACAAAATAGGATAAGTGCTTGAATTGTGAGAATTTCACGGACTGTAGAGGGGAAGTGTGCCTAATTAGGTAACTCTACCACATAGATTAGCTGAATGCCTCCTCCTCACACGTTCGTTCTGTTATTCAATAAACCTGAATTTAATAAACATGAAATAAAATCATGCTAATTAAAATCAGTAAAATTTTCAACATCGCATTAGAGAAAATGAATAAGATGACCTTTCAGTGTCATCATCATCATTATGAGTCATGTCGTATGACGTGGGCGGTCATGGTCTCGTTGTTCTTGGCAAACTTCCTACAGAAGTGCCTTCTTCTATGCAGTGTCTTCTTCACAAGATGGGTGACACCAGCCATTATCAATATTCCTCAGAGATTGTCTGCCTGACGTCATTGATCACAGAACCAGGACTTGTGAGATACACCAGCTGCTCCCATGACTGCATGTGACCCTGATCGGTGGGGCTAAGCAGGTGTAACACTTTCGTTCTGCTATTCAATAAACATATACCTGAAGGGTGACCTGCAGGCCAGCAGAGGGAAGGGGCACCTTACATCTCCACCCCTTCCCTCAAAACTGACCTTTAGCAAAGGCAGTTTATCACTTCTTTCTAGACTTGCCTGGATGTGATTTCACAATGGTGCCAATCTTTTACTTCCTATGGAAATAGCCGAGAAAAAGCTTTTATTAAAAGTAATTGCCGCATGGCTAACTACAGATAGCAGTAAATGACAACTTGCAAGTATGGCCACATCTGAGTAATAAGAATGTATGTTTAATTGAAATAGAGTGCACCTGGGGAAATCAAATACAGACTGTATAAAGTAGGGATGTCTGTGATCTTAAAAAACCTGGCCTACAGTTTCTTAATGAAATGAAAATAGAGAAAGTTTTTCTTTACTGGCATTGTCTTACATAGAATACAAAGGTTGTCAAGTTTCATCTGGATCATAAGTTTTACAAAAAAAGATGAGAGATTAGCTTTATTTTTCATGCATGTTGTAATGTGAACAAACTCACCAGAGAGATGTAGCTGGTAGGTATGAAGTAGTGTTTTATCTCACAAAATAAGAGTCATATTTAGCCAATTTCGGAGGAAGGGGCCTGTTTGACTCAACATTACTTGACATTTTATATGCTAAAGATGAAAGGACAATTCTAGATTCACAATATATCTACAATGCTTTCTTTGAACTACATACAACTTTCACCCGTCCATCTTCACACCCACTCTGCAGACTAGCAAAGTGAATTAACCCGCAGTGTGGTTTTTCAATTAACAGCTCTAGGAACCTATTGTCCAGAGCTGCATTTTAAATTTAATCTACAGTCCATATTCAGGTCTAAAGATTAGTGGCTGAAGTTAATATTTTGCAATACATCCTAAATCCAGAATATGTTCTTACAGTCCCTACTCTTGGCCTTCCTGGACAGAAAACAAATTTGTACCAGGAAAGGCCATCCTTAAGGAGGATCTACTCAAATAGGGCAGCAGAAATGCCCTGTTTGGAACTCTCCCAATTACTCTATGTGCATCTACATCTACCCTATCATCCCTAATGGCTATTTGCAAGATGTTAAGCGGAGAGATTGCTCCAGAAGTTAGACCAGCAGTCTTTAAAATGCAGCTTTGTCATTGTACACCTGTTGCTTCTTTCCCTGCTGGCTGATTGCAATCTAATCACATTCTTTATCTTCACCCCTTCAGTCTCTGATAGCTAAAACTCTGCAGTGGTTACCAATGGTTCCTCTCTTTCCAGGGACACCAGCAAGGTCAATGTATGAGGCTCACAGACCCTCTCATTGATGTACAGCAGGGTTTGCAGTGGTCTCCATTTGAATGACAGCAAGGACCTCACCCTGGCGGCACCCCCTGCTGTCTGTCCATTTGATTAAAAGGGCCCAGCTCATTTGTATTCACTCTCTATTCAGGCTGTGGTGAATGTCTTCAGATGCCATGCACAATTTCTTCTCTTTCTCAGTCTTCCATGCTGTCAAAGTTGTGAATTTGATGTCTCTGCTGTAATTCTGATTGCTTCCCATCGATTTTCCCCAATACCTTTTTCTAGTCCAAACAGTACAAGCAATCATCTGCTTTCAGCAACCAGTCTTCATTGATGACTAATGGTGCACTTTAATATGCTGTTCCTGGTTGGTGTTGTGCACTGTGTCCTCTGCCTTCGCACTTGCTGTGGTCAGGTCTGATGCAGTTGACTGGTGCTCGCCTGCAATGACACTGTTGCTGGTACGCTTGATCTCCTGCTCTGTCTGTGGTGTTAACAAGAAGGTGAGTCATACCTTCCTTTTCTGCTCTTTACTATCCCCTTTCTGGTGAGCCTTGACTTTAATCACCTCTACTCCCTCAGGCAGCCACACTACATCTAACCACTTCTGACTGTGCTTGGCCGCTCCCCTTGGGACCTTCTGACATGATGCCCGAACGTCACCCTATCCCTCCTCCCAGCTTGGAGCTGTCTCTGTGCGCCACATTAGCTGCTTTGCAGGTCACCTGTTCGCTGTCCCTCTCATGTCCGTGTTATCGAGGCACGACTGTGCAAGTGCGTGGACGTCAGCCAGTTAGAACAGCAAGAAGAGTTTAAAAGAAGACAGCTTTATAGAGCGGGCAACAGAGTAGAGGGCTTTGGTTTAACGGGGCTTCGGCAATGATGGGTTGAGGCGAGGTAGGTTGCCTGTGTAGAATACAGACAGGAAGCATGTGCGTGAGGCTGGTGTTCTGTGCTGGGTGTAGGATGTGGGAAGTCCTGGAGACTCCCAGCCTCCCGGACGGCCACATCTGCGCCAGTTGTGTCAAGCTGCAGCTCCTTAGAGACCGCATTGGGGAACTGGAGATGCAGCTTGAATACTTTTGTCTGGTCAGGGAAAGTGAGGAGGTGATAGATAAGAGTTATGGGCAGGTAGTCACACCGGGGCCTGGAGAGACAGATAAGTGGGATAGCAGACAGGAGAGGAAAGGGCAAGAGTCAGATACTAGAGAGTACCCCTGTGGCTGTCCCCCTAAACAATAAGTACTCCTGTTTGAGTCCTGTTAGGAGGAATGGCCTACCTGGGGAAAGCAACAGTGGGTCGCGCCTCTGGCACAGAGTCTGGCCCTGTGGCTCAGAAGGGTAGGGAACGGAAGAGGGTGGCAGCAGTGATAGTGGACTCTATAGTTAGGGGGTCAGACAGGGGATTCTGTAGACGCAGGAAAGAAACACGGATGGTAGCTTGCCTCCCAGGTGCTGGGGTCCAGGATGTTTCTGATCACGTCCACAATATCCTGAAATGGGAAGGAGAACAGCCAGAGATCGTGGTACATATTGGTACCAATGACATAGGTAGGAAAAGGGAGGAGGTCCTGAAAACAGACTAAAGGAGTGAGGAAGGAAGTTGAGAAGCAGGACCACAAAGGTAGTGAACTCCGGATTATTGTCTGTGCCACGTGTCAGTGAGTATAGGAATAGAGTGAGGTGGAGGATAAATGCATGGCTGAGGGATTGGAGCAGGGGGTAGGGATTCAGATTTCTGGATCATTGGGACCTCTTCAGGGGCAGGTGTGACCTGTACAAAAAGGACAAGTTGCACTTGAATCTCAGGAGGACCAATATCCTGGTGGGGAGGTTTGCTAAGGCTATTGGGGAGAGCTTAAACTAGAATTGTTGGGGGATGGGAACCAAAATGAAGTTCTCTCACAAATAGAGAAAGCTTGGAGACAATGCGAGAGGGAGGAAAGGCAGGTGTTAGAGAGGGGACACACTCAGACTGATGCTTTGAGATGTTTCTATTTTAATGCAAGGATTATGAACAAAGCGGATGAGCTTAGACCGTGGATCAGGACTTGGAGCTATGATGTTGTGGCCATTACAGAGACTTGGATGGCACAGGGGCAGGAAGGGTTACTTCAAGTGTCAGGCTTTAGATGTTTCAGAAAGGACAGGGATGGACGCAAAAGAGGTGGGGGTGTGGCACTGTTGATCAGATATAGTGTCATGGCTGCAGAAAAGGAGGGGGTCATGGAGGGATCATCTACGTAGTCTCTGTGGGTGGAAGTTAAGAACAGGAAAGGGTCAATAGCTCTACTGGGTGTTCTTTATAGACTTCCCAATAGTAACAGGGACATTGAGCAGATAGGGAGACAGATTCTGGAAAGGTGTAATTATAACAGGGTTGTTGTGGGAGATTTTAATTTCCCAAATATTGATTGGCATCTCCCTAGAGTGAGGGGTTTAGATGGGTTGGAGATTGTTAGGTGTGTTCAGGAAGGTTTCTTGACACAATATGTAGATAAGCCTACAAGAGGAGAGGCTGTGCTTGATCTGGAATTGGGAAATGAACCTGGTCAAGTGTCAGATCTTTCAGCGGGAGAGCATTTTGGAGACAGTGATCTCCTTTACCATAGTGTTGGAGAGGGATAGGAGCAGACAAGTTAGCAAAGTGTTTAATTGGAGTAAAGGGAAATATGAGGCTATCAGGCAGGAACTTAGAAGCATAAATTGGGAACAGATGTTCTCAGGGAAATGTACAGAAGAAATGATGGCAAATGTTCAGGGGATATTTGCAGGTATGTTCTAATGAGACAGGGAAAGGATGGTAAGGTACAGGAACCAAGGTGTAGAAAGGCTGTTGTAAATCTCGTGAAGAAGAAAAGAAAAGCTTATGAAAGGTTCAAAAAACTAGGTAATGATAGAGATCTAGACGATTATAAGGCGAACAGGAATGAGCTTAAGAATGAAATTAGGAAAGCCAGAAGGGGCCATGAGAAGGCCTTGGCAGACAGGATTCAGGAAAACCCCAAGGCATTCGACAAGTATGTGAAAAGCAAGAGGATAAGATGTCAGAGAATAGGACCAATCAAGTGTGACAGTGGAAAACTGTATGGAACCAGAGGAGATAGCAAAGTTAATGAATACTTTGTTTCAGTATGCATTACAGAAAAGGATCTTGGTGATTGTAGGGATGACTTGCAGCAGACTGAAAAGCTTGAACATGTAGATATTAAGAAAGATGTGCTGGAGCTTTTTGAAAACATCAGGTTGGGTAAGTCACCGGGACCGGACGGGATGTACCCCAGGCCACTGTGGGAGGTGAGGGAGGAGATTGCTGAGCCTCTAGCGATGATCTCTGCATCATCAATGGGGACGGGAGAGGTTCCGGATGTTGTTCCCTTATTCAAGAAAGGGAGTAGAGATTGCCCAGGAAATTATAGACCAGTGAATCTTTATTTCAGTGGTTGGTAAGTTGATGGAGAAGATCCTGAGAGGCAGGACTTATGAACATCTGGTGCGGCATAATATGAATAGGAATAGTCTGCATGGCTTTGTGAAAGGCAGGTCGTGCCTTACAAGCCTGATCGAATTTTTTGAGGATGCGACTAAACACATTGAAGGTAGAGCAGTAGATCTAGTGTATATGGATTTCAGCAAGGCATTTGTTAAGGTACCCCATGCAAGGCTTATTGAGAAAGTAAGGGGGCATGGGATCCAAGGGGACATTGCTTTGTAGATCCAGAACTGGCTTGCCCACAGAAGGCAAAGAGAGGTTGTAGATGGGTCATATTCTGCATGGAGGTCAGTGACCAGTGGTGTGCCTCGGGGATCTGTTCTGGGACGCCCCTACTCTTCATAATTTTTATAAGTAACCTGAATGAGGAAATAGAGGGATGGGTTGGTAAATTTGCTGATAACACAAAGGTTGGGGTGTTGTGGATAAGGTGGAGGGCTGTCAGAGGTTACAGCGGGACATTGAGAGGATGCAAAACTGGACTGAAAAGTGGCAGATGGATTTCAACCCAGATAAGTGTGAAGTGATTCATTTTAGTAGGTCAAATATGATGTCAGAATATAGTATTAATGGTAAGACTCTTGGCAGTGTGGAGGATCAGAGGGATCTTGGGGTCCAAGTCCATAAAACATTCAAAGCTGCTGCGCAGGTTGACTCTGTGGTTAAGAAGGCATACGGTGCATTGAACTTCATCAATCGTGGATTTGAGTTTAAGAGCCAAGAGATAATGTTGCAGCTATATAGGACCCTGGTTAGACCCCACTTGGAGTACTGTGCTCAGCTCTGGTCACCTTACTATAGGAAAGATGTGGAAACCATAGAAAGGGTGCAGAGGAGATTTACAAGGATGTTGCCTGGATTGGGTAGCATGCATTATGAGACTAGGGTGAGTGAACTCGGCCTTTTCTCCTTGGAGCGACAGAGGATGAGAGGTGACATGATAAAGGTGTACAATATGATGAGAGACATTGATTGTGTGGATAGCCAGTGGCTTTTTCCCAGGGCTGAAATGACTAGCACAAGAGGGAACAGTTTTAAGGTGCTTGGAAGCAGATACAGAAGAAGTGTCAGAGTTGTTTTTTTTTACACAGAGAGTGAGTGCGTGGAATGGGCTGCTGGCAACGGTGGTAGAAGCGGACACAATAGGGTCTTTTAAGAGACTCCTAGATAGGTACATGGAGCTTAGAAAAATAGAGGGCTATGGGTAACCCTAAGTAAGGACATGTTTGGCACAGCCTTGTGGGCCGATGGGCCTGTATTGTGCTGTGGGTTTTCTATGTTGCTATTTCTCCTTATCTTGAGTCTATTATTGCACCTGCCTTACTCAGTGTGTCTATCCGGAGGATAGTACCTTCATTGTTTGAGCACACCCAGAAATCTACAGGAAGCTGCACTCCTTCAATCTCAAGTACCTGGGGCTGATTTCTCTCCACCCTCATTGTTTCACCTCCTGCACTGGTAATGTAAATCGCTTCTCCAGTCGTGGGCAGGGGTAGATCAGTTATCGATACTGACAACCCCGACCCCGTGCCAACTGACAGTTATCATTGCTGGCCCCCGAATAAACCTCTTGTGTACATCCGCGGAAGACCACCACTGGCAATAGAAGTGGCCATCAGCCGTTTGTCTGACCTCGCCAGCTCTATAACCTGGTCTGCAGCCAAATTGGAAAGAGAATGCTGTGGATTCTGCCTACTTTAAAAAGTGCTTTTTACACTTTCCTCTGATTTCAGGACACTGCCTTCAACCATGGCCTGAGTAGCTGCAGCTGTAATAAATCATCTCCTTTACCCTCCCACATCTATTCCAGCAGTTCCTTGCTATGTGCCCCGGTTGCTGACACACAAAGTAAGTTCTCTGTGATGTCACAGCAGCTACATTCACTACAGCCACTTTATGACTCCTCCCCCTCCTCTTGCCTATCACACTGCCCATGAGACTATCACAGAGAAGGTCAATCCCACCGCTGTCCCCAAATCTAAAACTTCCTGGTGGGCTGAGCTCAAGTCTTCCTTCAGCATTTTCAGGAAAACTGGGTCATCCCTCCCTAGATTATCCAACCCTGAATACTCCTCATACACTCAATATACATTCTGTATAACTCATAGCTGGCTTGTCAGCTCTCTGAATCACTGACATTATCGCTCCCCTGTTACTCCCACCTCCCCTCAGTCCCTGCCTCGCTTCTTCTTAAAAGAAACATTACCTCTCTTCATTTCTGGCATTTCCTGTCATTGCCCATGTGCCATTCTGCACTCCCTGGGCCATACTATCCCATATATTCCTCGGTCACTTTGCTCTTACCAGCACTTGTACATCTTTAAGGTGTATCTTGTGAATTTCAACCATTTCCTTGAGCTCGCGCCAGTATTCTGAATTCCCACATGCAACTTTAAGTGAGGGCAACACTGACAAAGTGCTCTGCTTCTCCCGGGGGTGACGGGCTTATGAATGGTCATAATGAAGGTCAATAGTTGGCTTGGATCATCAGGGTTCTCAACACATTACTTGAACTCAATAGGTGCTGTCCTGACAGACTTATTTGTGTAAAACCACTCCCTGAAGTATCTCCACACTAACTCCCACACTCTACAAAATATAGATGATGGATACAAATGAAACAGTACAAACTGTATGTACTCTGCAATCTGCCACTGATGTGCATCTGAACTCTGAACACCTGTTGTATTCTTTTGCATCTAACTCTTATATGAAGGTTGCAGATGTATTGTTAAAACACACACACATTTGCAAACGCACATGCTAAAACAATGTTCCCAGAGCAAGTATACACACCCCCTGCTGTCCCAAACCTTCAATAACTACCCTTCGCAAGTGGTAGCCCTATTTCACTGAATGACCACACATAAACACACACACAAGCACACACCACATTTTATATTTACCAGTTAAGTTCTTTGCCATATTCGTGATGCTTCATGAACCCAAACGGGTCCAAGTGTGAGATGACTAGCCACACGATGGGTCACAAGAAGGTATCCTGAACAAGCACCAAATTTTATAACATGAACTCAGCAGGCCAGACGGCGTCAATGGAAAAAAAATACATTCGATACTTCAGCCCAAAACTCTCCTTGATCCTACTTGCTGAGGACGTTTCACGGACCATCCAGGTTCTCCTAATTCCCTTCATTACTTCTTTTCTGGATACTTTATACTAATGTTGTAAATATGCACTTATCTCACTTTAAAGTAATAATGATCTCAGACACGCAATATGGACTTCCTATGTTTTGCTTTCAATTAGTTATTATGTTTTGGAGTTTCCAAAAATAATAACATACAGTGGTATGCAAAAGTTTGGGCACCCCGTCAAAATTTCTGTTACTGAATAGCTAAGTGAGTAGAAGATGAGCTGATCTCCAAAAGTCATAAAGTTAAAGATGAAACGTTCTTTTCAACATTTTAAACAAGACTAGTGTATTGTTTTTGTTTTGTACAATTTTAGAGTGTAAGAAAGGAAAGGAGCACCATGCAAAAATTTGGGCACCCCAAGAGATTTGAGCTCTCAGATAACTTTTACCAAGGTCTCAGACCTTAATTAGCTTGTTAGGGCTATGGCTTGTTCACAGTCATCATTAGGAAAGGCCAGGCGATGCAAATTTCAATGTTTTATAAATACCCTGACTTCTCAAACCTTGTCCCAACAATCAGTAATCATGGGCTCCTCTTAAGCATCTGCCTAGCACTCTGAAAATTAAAATAAATGATGCCCACAAAGCAGGAGAAGGCTATAAGAAGATAGCAAAGCATTTTCAGGTAGCCATTTCCTCAGTTCGGAATGTAATTAAGAAATGGCAGTTAACAGGAACAGTGGAGGTCAAGTTGAGGTCTGGAAGACCAAGAAAACTTTCTGAGAGAACTGCTCATAGGATTACTAGAAAGGCAAATCAAAATGCCCGTTTGACTGTGAAAAACCTTCAGGACGATTTAGCAGACTCTGTAGTGGTCTGTTCTACTGTGCAGCGACACCTGCACAAATATGGCCTTCATGGAAGAGACATCAGAAGAAAACCTTTCCTGTGTCCTCACCACAAAATTCAGCTTCAGAAGTTTGCAAAGGAACATCTAAACAACCTGATGCATTTTGGAAACAAGTCCTGTGGACTCATGAAATTAAAATAGAATTTTTTGGCCGCAATGAGCAAAGGTATGTTTGGAGAAAAAAGGGTGCAGAACTTCATGAAAAGAACACCTCTCCAACTGTTAAGCACGTAGGTGGATCGATCATGCTTTGGGCTTGTGTTGCAGCCAGTGACATGGGGGAACATTTCACTGGTAGAGGGAAGAATGAATTCAATTAAATACAAGCAAATTCGGGAAGCAAACATCACACCGTCCATAAAAAAGCTGAAGATGAAAAGAGGATGGCTTCTACAACAGGATAATGATCCCAAATACACCTCAAAATCCACAATGGACTACCTCAAGAGGCGCAAGCTGAAGGTTTTACCATGGTCCTCACAATCCCCCGACCTAAACGTCTTCGAATATCTGTGGATAGACCTCAAAAGAGCAATGCATGCAAGACGGCCCAAGAATGTCAAAGAACTAGAAGCCTTTTGCAAGGAAGAATGGGCGAAAATCTCCCAAACAAGAAATGAAAGACTCTTAGCTGGCTACAGAAAGCGTTTACAAGCTGTGATACTTGCCAAAGGGGGTGTTACTAAGTACTGACCATGCAGGGTGTGCGGGCAAGAGCTGACTGGCTGAGAGGCAGGATTGTTAGGAACTGCTGGTGGGGAGAGGAGGAGACTAGCAGTTGGGGCTGTTGATTGAGTGGGTGGGGACTTTGGCATGGAGGAGCCTAGTAGTTTGGAAAGGGTTAGTTTGTAGCCTATAGCTGCAAAAGGGAGGGGGAAGATTGAGATTGAAGGAGGGCGGGAGACTGTCGAATATTCCAGAAGTAAGGGTAGCCAAAAAAGAAAGACCTGAAGTAATGGGGGACAACAAATTGAGGAAAATGGGTGGATTGGAGGGATTTATAGTTCTGTATAAAATTAAAGGTCAGAAGGAAGGAGGAAGAGGATTTAGAGCCCTTAATCCTTTGAAAGTGGCAGCAGCATTAGAGAACCAAATAGGTAAAGGATTCCAGGCCAAGATTTTGTCTAATGGATTGCTGAAAATTTGTTGCAAGGATATTGACCAATATAACAGTGCTAAAATGGTGGGAAAATTGGTTGTGAAAGTCGAGTGTATTACTCCGAAAGAAAGGAAGGGAGATAAGGGAATGGTGTATGGTATTTGGTCTGGCATGACTGAAAAGGAAATGTTGGACAATATTAAAGGTGGTCGAGTGATTGAAGCCAAACGTTTAAAATCAAGAGAAGGTGGTAATTGGGATTCTCCTGTTCTTCTGGTTTTTGCAGGTGATGTTCTTCCAACTAGAGTCTATCTTGGGTGCATGTCTTATCAAGTTAGAGAATACATTAGGCCTCCCTTACGCTGTTATAATTGCCAGAGATTTGGACACGTTGCTGGTTCATGTCGAGGTAAAAGAAGATGTATGAAATGTGGAGAGGATCATGATATTAAAGCATGTAAGGCAGCGGTGCCTAAATGCAGTAATTGTGGAAGGGACCATATAGTGGCGTTCAGAGGATGTGAGTATTTTAGTAAGGCAAAGCAGATTCAGGATGTTAGTATCTAACAAAAAATATCATATGCTGAGGCAGTAAAGAAAGTTAATAGACAGCAAAGGATAAGTAAAGAAAAGATTGGAATGATGGGGAGTCAGTTCATTCCAAGTTCTCCAACTATGGTTCCTTCAGGCATGTTGTTGTTGATGTACTGGTCAGGGCGAAAACTACAGCCAAGAGGTCGGATATGATAAAAGCAGTTGTTGGAGCTGCGGAGAGATTCCTTGATATAAAACAGATTTCGCCGGAAAAATTACCTGAGTATATGACAGACAAACAATCATTGAATACTTCCCAGTTGTCGGAATCAGAGAGTACGGAGGAGCTTTATGTGGATGAAGAGGCCAATAATTAGTATTTCAATGTTTTTCATATTACAATGGAATGCAAAAACTTTATCTGCAAATGGTCAAGAATTAAAAAGATTTGTTGGAACTTTTAAAGACAAGCCTGGTTTGATCTGTATACAGGAGACATGGTTAAAGCCTCATTTAGATTTTGTGATCCCTGGATATGATAATTTGAGAGCTGACGGAACGGGTAAATCAGATGGAGGGTGTGCAACTTTCATAAAAACAGGACTCCAGTTTAGAAGACTTGATTTAAAATCTAACCTTGAAATTGTGGCCGTAGAGGTTTGGTTGTGGTCAAATAACTTTGATTAACTTTTATAAACCAGGTAATATGATGTTATCAGATTTAGATGAAATTATGAATAAGGTAAAATGCCCAGTAATCTGGGTTGGAGATTTCAATGCCCATAATCCTATATGGGGTAGTGAAAGTAAAGATAGTAATGGAGCAGTAGTAGAGGAGCTTCTAGGTAAATACAACATGGTACTGCTAAATGACGGAAGGCCTACAAGACTTAATATTGTAAAGAATACTTGTAGTCACTTAGCATTATCTATCACTTCCTCAAACTTAGCTAGGGTTGGGGAATGGGATGTTATGGACAGATACGCACTAGGAAGTGATCACTATCCTATATTATGTAGGTTTGGTAGAAATTTGATAGTAGAAGTTGAGGAGAGGTCTGCTAGGTATAATTTTTCTTTGGCCCATTGGGATGAGTACCAGGAGAAAGCTGTGGATATAATAGAAGAGATTAGTACCGGAGGAATATTGTATCATTTCTTAATATATGCAGTACTAAATGACAATAAAAGAGGACTGCATGTCCTCATAATCTAATCTAATAGCGAGGGCTCCATAGATGATTGGAATGAATCCCTCTGTTGTATAATTCATAAAGTTGCTCAGTTGACTATTCCACTACGGAATGTTCCTAAGGCTCGAGCACTAGTTCCGTGGTGGAATAAAAATTGTGATATAGCAGTAAGAAACAGAAATAGAGCTTACAGGAAATGAAGAAAGTACCCAGTGTTAGATGATGTTATGGAGTATAAAAAGGAAAGAGCAGTAGCAAGAAGAGTAATTAAAAATGCAAAGAGGGATAGTTGGAGAAGATGTTGTTGAACCCTGAGCCCTGAGACACCTATAAAGCAGCTATGGACGATGTGACAAAAGACCAAGTTATCAGAAGATTGATGTCGATAAGAGAGATAAGACAGACAATGGGGAAACACTCAAAATGCTAATATGAGAGACGAGAGAGATTAACAAAAAGAAACACAATTCCGAGTATTGTCAGACCGGTTGCTTTGAACCTGAACTGTTTGAAGTTTGATGGACAGGCGATACCCCAGCAGGGGGATAAAAGGAACAGGTTCACTAAGGCAAGAGACACACCACGACACCACGAGATCACGAGGTAACGAGACCCTGGAAGTGCGGTGTGCCCCCAAAAGTTGGTGGGGGTTTTTGGAGGTCTGGTCGCGGGACCGACCATAGACGCACAGGGTGAGAAGGTACAATCGGCGGGAACCTGGTGTTTGTGTCCACCCTTGCCTGGGTGCCGGGTTCTCCGCAGAAGAACGATCGTATCCGGAACAGAGGGATCACAGTCGGTGACCTCAGAAGATATTAAAAGGGCTCGCGCCGAAAGCTAACTGCGAAGAACAAAGGTCTGTCTGAATCCGATTTGCATATTCTTTCTCCAACGGCACAACAGCGATTGCTGCGAACTACACTAAACTGAACTGAACTCTGCGTCACTTGAGACTGATCATTTTACCGCTAGACTGCGATAGAGCTTGATTGATTCCTATTATCCCAGTTCTGTGTACATGTGTGTTTTATCATTGCTAACCTGTTGTATTTATATCCTTACGTTTAGAGTGCTATGTTACTTATTTCTTTAATAAAACTTTCTTAGTTCCAGTAATCCAGATTCCAACTAAGTGGTCCATTTCTGCTGGTTTGGCAACCCAGTTATGGGGTACGTAACATAAGTGGGGTTCTCGTCCGGGATTTTGAACGCTAAATTTGGGACGGGGTAAATTGATTGGGTTAAAATTCCCGAAAGAAAGAAAAGGCAAACAGCAGAAATGGAGATTGAGGAATTTCTAAAGGCGCCGACCTTGGAGGCATTAGAGGATGCCAGGAAAGCAGAATTAGCAGCTGTGGCCAAACGGTTGAATCTTTTTAAGGGGAAGTCGACAATGAGGAGAGCGGAGATGCACAGAGCTATCATAGAGCATTATGTGCCTAAAGGTGTGTTTCCCCAAGGGGAGCTGGAGGTGATATATATTGGAAAACCTGGTGGAGACGCAGTACAGGTGCAGATTGAAAAATTGAGACTCGAGCACGAGTTCCGGGTAAGGCAGCTAGAACACGAAGAGAAACAGTTAGAACGGCAAGCGAGAGAGAGGCAGTTAGAACGGCAAGAGAGAGAGAGAGGCAGTTGGAGAAACAGAAGGAAAGGGAATTTGAGCTGGAGAAGTTAAAGATGACGGCAGCGCAGAGGCCCATGCTGAACCAAGGTGGAGGATTCAGGGCAACTCAGGAGGTTAGGCTGGTTCCCCCATTTGACGAGACCGATATTGATCGGTACTTCCTCCATTTTGAAAAAGTTGCTGCAAGTCAGGTCTGGCCGAGGGATAAGTGGGCTGTTTTGCTTCAGAGTGTACTAAAAGGAAAAGCACAACCTTACTCGGCCTTGTCCGCAGAAGATGCCCAGAGGTATGGGGTGGTGAAAGAGGCCATACTCAGGACTTATGAGTTCGTCCCGGAGGCATACCGGCAGAGGTTCCCGAATGCGAGGAAGCACGTATTTAGAGTTTGCCTGTGAGATACAGACATATTGTGAGCGTTGGTGCGCCTCAAAAGGGGTCAATGGGGATTATGACAGACTGCTACAGCTAATCCTGATTGAGCAGTTTAAAGGTTGTGTCCCTGAAGGTATGAGACCCTACCTAGATGAGAAAGAGGAAGACACCTTAGCCACAACTGCTAAGTTAGCGGATGAGTATGCGTTTACACATAAAACAAAGTTTACCCCAAGTAAAGGCTACCAGAAGGGTAGTCAGGACGGCGGGCAGAGTCCGCCAGAAAAGTCAGAAAGTAAGCCGGGGACTAGTGAGAAGGATAAGGTAGACCGGGAGCAATTTGGTAGGAAGTCTCCCGGGGTTGTATGCTATAATTGTGGGAAAGCCGGACACTTTGCGTCCAGGTGCTTTGCCCCAAAGAAGGAGACGGGGAAAGGAAAACTGGCGGTTCCGACTGGCTGTATTGAGCCGGCAAACAAACCGCTGGGGGAGAAGAGGTCTGATAAAGTTCAGGAAGGGTGCGAGAAGTTTACTTCGGCAGGATTGGTGTCGGTGAAGGAGGGGTCAAACCCAGTTCCGGTGCGGATCTGGAGGGACACGGGAGCTTGTCAGTCACTGATCTTAAGGAGTGTTTTAGACTTTAGTTCAGAGACCGAGACGGGGGAGGTCAGTGTGATCAAAGGCATTGGGAAAGGGACTGAAGCAGTACCTTTGCGCCAGATACACCTACAAAGAGACTTGGTCTCCGGACCGGTCACGATCGGGGTGAGGCCCGAACTACCGATGGAAGACGTGGAGGTCTTACTCGGTAATGACCTCGCCGGCGGAGAGGTGTACCCAGCAGTAAGATTGACAAGCCAGCCTGCCAGCATTGAGGCCCCGCCCATACACTCACAGATTTATCCCGTTTGCGCAGTGACTCGGCGCATGTCCAGAAAGGCTACCGAAGCTAATATAGATTTAGCGGAGACGTTTTTCCAGCCTTGTACCAGTGGGGGTTAGAAAGTGAAAAGAAGGAGAGTAGTGCAACAGGAGGAAGTGAGGGAGTTGAGGTAGACTTAGCATTAGCAAGAAAGGACTTTATACAGGCACAGGAGCGAGACGAGGAGCTGATGGTTTTGGCGGAGACAGCTCTCTCTGAAGCAGAATTAAAAGGGGAACCAATGGGCTATTATATGAAGGAGGGAGTACTAATGAGGAAATGGAGACCACGTACCGTGCCCGCAGATGAGGAATGGGGAGTTGTACACCAGGTGGTAGTGCCGAAAATTTATAGAGGCGAGATTTTTAACCTGGCCCAAAAGGTACCCCTCGGTGGACATTTTGGGGTGAGGAAGACAGTCGACAGAATTATGAAAGAGTTTTACTGGCCGAACATGAGGAAAGATATTGTTGAATATTGCAGGCGATGCCATTTATGCCAGGTGGTAGGAAAGCCAAATCAGGTCCTGCCTAAAGCACCCCTTCGACCGACACCCACTTTCGGGGAACGTTTTTCCTGAATAATTGTGGATTTTGTCGGTCCCCTGCCCAGAACTGCGAGTGGGCGAGAGTATGTGATGACTATGATGTGCGCCGCCAGCAGGTTTCCGGAGGCTGTGCCCCTGGCAAGCGCCAAGGCTTCCGCAGTGGTAAAGGCGCTTGTAAAATTTTTCACTATGGTGGGGCTGCCCAGGAAAATCCAGTCAGATCAGGGGAGTGTCTTCACATCTCACACATTCCAACGGATGTTGGATGAGATGGGAGCAAAGCAGATTTTGGCCTCCACGTACCACCCAGAGTCCCAAGGGGCGTTGGAAAGATTCCACGCAACATTAAAGACCATGATTAAAATTTATTGTTAAGAGAACGCTAGGGGCTGGGATGATGCTTTGCCCCTCTTGTTATTTGCAGTGAGGGACACGGTTCAAGAGTCATTGGGGTTCAGCCCATTCAAGCTCGTCTTCGGTCATCGGCCCAGAGGTCCCCTGACCTTACTGAAAGAGCAATGGTCCAGTCCGGCAGTCCAAGTTAATGTGATTGATTATGTTTTAAAATTTTGTGAGTGGCTTGAAAGGATCGGTGACCTTGCCAAAGAAAATCTGCGACACTCCCAAACTAAAATGAAATAATGGTATGATAGGCATGCCCGCGAACAAGTGTTCCAAGTGGGCGATCGGGTCTTAGTTCTGTTCCCAGTGGTAACCAACCCCCTCCAGGCGAGATTCCATGGTCCGTACAAGGTAGTTAAAAAGATAGACCCTTTGAATTATGTTCTCGAAACTCCGGACAGGCGTAAACCCACACAGTTGGTACACATTAACATGTTAAAAGCTTACCACGATCAGAAAGCAGATCTAGTTGGTGTTATCACGAAAATTAATGAGGCTGGGGTGGCAAATGATACGGGGAAAACCCATCTTGAAAAGATAAATATGGTGCCGACCCGATTGGAGAACTCTATTGTTTTGGCTAATTTCGCTGATAAGGTCTCTCACATAACCCCCAAACAAAGCGGGCCATTGATAAAGCTAATTAACCGGCATGCAGATGTATGGCCCGATGTCCCGAGGCGATGCAAAGGGACAGTGCATGATGTTGTGGTCACCTCAGACCAGCCTATTAAACAACACCCCTATAGGATGAACTTGGAGAAGGGCAAGCTAGTGGAGAAAGAAATTGAACACATGCTAGCCACAGATATTATTAGGCCATCCAAGTCGGAATGGGCGTCCCCCTGTGTGGTTGTCCCAAAAGTCAATGGGAGCATCCGATTCTGTACAGATTACAGAAAAGTGAACGCCATCACAAAAACTGATGCTTACCCCATCCCAAGGGTAGACGATTGCATCGATAAAGTGGGGAGAGCTAAGTACATCACAAAGATCGATTTGCTGAAAGGGTACTGGTGTGTTCCTGTAACCGACCGGGCTAGAGAAATCTCAGCATTTGTCACTCCCTCCGGTTTATACGAGTATAATGTTTTACCTTTTGGCATGAAAAATACCCCAGGGACCTTCCAGAGGATGATTAATTCAGTGATAAAGGGATTACGGAACACAGAAGCATATATTGATGATTTAGTGGTCTGGAGTGACACATGGGAGGAGCACATTGTGGCGGTACAGGAGCTGTTTAAACGGCTGTCTGAAGCCAACCTGACAGTAAACCTCGCAAAAAGTGAATTCGGCACGCGAAGGTCACTTACCTGGGATTTGTGGTAGGACAGGGGCAGCTGGCTCCGATGCAGGCTAAGGTGCAGGCTATCTCTGAAGTCCCCACCCCGACAGACAAGAGAGCCCTGAGAAGGTTCTTGGGGATGGTGGGGTACTATTGGAAGTTCTGCAAAACAAAACTTTGCGGATATTACCCACCCTCTTACTAAGCCTTTGCCAAAGAATGCTAAGTTGGTGTGGGACGACCCTTTTATCTGTGTCCGGGACGAAAACCACTGAGAAGTTACACTGATCACAACTCATTAGTGTTTTTGGCCACTATGAAGTTTGCTAAATTGGATCCTGGTCTTAGAGGATAATTAAAATAACACATATAACAAGAATGGAAAATGTGATTGCTGACTGTCTGTCAAGGTGTTGACAACTTAAAGTTCTCTGTATTAGCCAAATAGCTGATGAACGTGTATATTTGTGTGTATCTAATAATGTATTCATGCCTATAATTTTTACCCCAGTAAAAATCCTTTGAAGGATAGGGGTGTGACAAAAGACCAAGTTATCAGAAAATTGATGCCGATAAGAGAGATAAGAGAGACAATGGGGAAACATTCAAAATGCTAATATGAGAGACGAGAGAGATTAACAAAACGAGACACAGTTCCAAGTATTGTCAGACCGGTTGCTTTGAACCTGAACTGTTTGAAGTTTGATGGACAGGCGATACCCCAGCAGGGGAATAAAAGGAACAGGTTCGCTAAGGCAAGAGACACACCACGACACCACGAGGTAACGAGACCCTGGAAGTGCGGTGTGCCCCCACAAGTTGGTGGGGGTTTTTGGAGGTCTGGTCGCGGGACTGACCATAGACGCACAGGGTGAGAAGGTACGATCGGTGGGAACCTGGTGTGTGTGTCCACCCTTGCCTGGGTGCCGGGTTCACCGCAGAAGAACGATTGTATCCGGAACGGAGGGGTCACAGTCAGTGACCTCAGAAGATATTAAAAAGGCTCACGCCGAAAGCTAACTGCGAAGAACAAAGGTCTGTCTGAATCCGATTTGCATATTCTTTCTGCAACGGCACAACAGCGATTGCTGCAAACTATACTAAACTGAACTCTGCGTCACTTGAGACTGATCATTTTACTGCTAGACTGCGATAGAGCTTGATTGATTCCTATTATCCTAGTTCTGTGTACATGTGTGTTTTATCATTGCTAACCCGTTGCATTTATATCCTCGTAAACAACGGGAATTCTGCAGATGCTGGAAATTCAAGTCAGGATGAAGGGTCTCAGCCTGAAACGTCGACTGTACCTCTTCCTAGAGATGCTGCCTGGCCTGCTGCGTTCACCAGCAACTTTGATGTGTGTTGCATTTATATCCTTACGTTTAGAGTGCTGTGTTACTTATTTCTTTAATAAAACTTTCTTAGTTCCAGTAATCCAGACTCCAACTAAGTGGTCCATTTCTGTTGGTTTGGCAACCTAGTTACGGGGTACATAACAGCGATCATTCACAGAATGTCAGGGATATATAGGAAACCATCTATCCCAGCTTTGCTGGAAGGAGATATTGAAGCTGTAATCAATAAGGAAAAGGCTGATATGTTTGCAGAGGTGTTCCAAACGTTACACAGTTCTGGAGAGTTAAGTGATTTGAGAAAGGAAATTATGTTAAAGGAAAGTTGGAAATTGGACGGGAATTTGGATGATAATAGCTCCATAAATTTGTTTTTCTCCCTTCATGAATTGCAGGAAGCTGTCCAATCAGGTTCAAACACTTCTCCTGGTAGGGATGGACGTGTTATGAATTGCTTAAGTATTTAGATGATTCTGTATTAATAGAATTTCTAGCATTGTTTAATTCAGTGTGAAAAGAAGGAACATTACCAGTAGAATGGAAGCATGTGGTGGTAGCTCCAGTTTTAAAGCCAGGTAAGGATGCGACTAGTCCTAGTTCGTATCGGCCTATAGCTTTAACGTCAGTGCTTTGTAAAATTATGGAACGAATGGTCACCAACAGACTTGTTTATTTTTTGGAAAATAAGGGACATTTTGCTGCCTATCAAAGTGGTTTTAGAACTGGAAGATCAACAATGGAATCTGTTGCCCTTTTAGATCATGATATTAAAAATGCATTTCAAAATAGAGAAGTAATGGTAAGTGTATTCTAGATATTGAAAGAGCATATGACTCACTATGGAAGGATGGCTTATTAATTAAACTATGATGCGGGAATTAGAGGTAGAATGTTAAATTGGATCAAAGATTTCCTTAAGGAAAAGACAATTCAAGTAAGAATAGGCGGAACAAGCTCCAAGGCAGTTAAAATAGGTAATGGTACCCCTCAAAGAAGTCTCATTTGTCCGGTTCTTTTTAATGTCATGATAAATGATATCTTTGATCAGGTAGGGACAGGATTTGGCAAATCATTGTTTGCAGATGATAGTGCAATCTGGAAAAGAGGAAGAAACATCAAGTATATATTAAGGCAGGTACAAAAGTCTTTAAGATCAGTTGAAAACTGGGCTAATAAATGGGGTTTTAGGATTTCTGCTTCTAAGTCCAAATATATGATTTTTGGCTTTAGAGGAAAAATTCCTGACTGTGAATTGTGTCTATATGGTTCTCCACTAGAAAAAGTCAAGGTATTCAAGTTTTTAGGTGTCTGGTTTGATGAAAGACTTACTTGGAGGGTTCATATAGAGAAAACAATTGGAAGATGTGAGAAAGTTTTAAATGTTATGAGAACTATTGCTGGATGCGACTGGGGAGCAGGGCAGGAAACTATGTACTTAATATATCTAGCTATGATTAGGTCAGTTATAGATTATGGTTGTATTGCTTATGGTTCCGCTGCTACGGCAGTGCTTGGAAAACTAGACACTGCAGTCCAAAGCTCTTAGACTCTGTTGTGGAGCTTCTGGAACAACATCAGTCCCGGCATGATGTGTGGAGATGGGAGAAGAGCCTCTGCATTTAAGACGAATTCAGTTGGGCCTGCAGTATTAGGCAAAACTGAATGGATTCAATCGCAGTTGTCCATCAAAGTGACTTTTGCAGGGGAAGTTGGAACACCAAAGTAAAGTTAAAAGATATCCATTTTTAGATTTGGTTAACAACTGGGCTGTGAAATTGAAACTGACTGAGGAAGATATAGTTGACTAAATTTGCTTGCTACCCGTCCCTTTTTGGCTCTTTCCAGAACCAGAAGTAGACCTATTCCTCCTTTTTCAGCTTCAAGGAAGCAGTGCAATTTCATCAGCGTTGATCACAAATGAATATTTAAATAATAAATGGGTATCTTATCTGAAGATTTTTACTGATGGCTCAGTGGACCCAGAGAGCAGTAGGGCAGGATTTGGGATGTATGTACCTCAACTTGGAGTTAAGATTGGTCATCGGGTTTCAGATGGTGTTTCTGTCTTTGCAACAGAATTATTAGCAGTCCTCTGGGCCTTATGGTGGATAGAAGACTCTCGACTACGTAGAGTTATCATCTGTTCAGATTCTGCTGCTGCCTTAGGGGCTATAAAAGGGAGTAAATCAAAAGCTCGTCCTGACATAGTTATTGAGATTCTTTTAGTGTTGTTTAGAGTAGGGAAGATGGGTTGTGCAGTTAGACTTTCATGGATACCTGGGCATGCTGGGATGGAGGGAAATGAAATTGTGGATGGTATTGCAAAGTCCTCTTTACAGAGCAGGCAAGTAGAAATTAGAGTTTTCCTAGGCAAAGCAGAATTGAGAAGTAGGATTTAAACAGGTATAGAGAAGAAGTGGCAGGAGGATTGGAAAAATGAATTGAGGGGCTAGACGTTATTTCTCTAGTCAATTACTAGTTAGAAAGGTCTCAGACTGTTACCTTTTAAGTCGTAGAGATATGGTGAAATTAACAAGACTTAGGTTGAGGCATTGTGGGTTAAACTATTATTTAAAGATAATAGGAAAACATCCCACTGGATTATGTGACTGTGGTGGTCCAGAGACAGTCCAGCATGTTTTGCTGAGCTGTAATCGATACAAATTGAAAGAAGCATGTTGTTCAAGAGGCTGTCTGGCTTAAATTTATTTTGGTTTTCTATTAAATCTTTGTTTGGCTATTAAGAAAATCAACATCTGATTGAAGAGTCTATTATTCAGTTTATACGTGAGACTAGGTAATATTCGAGAATTTGAGTTCCCTGAAGTTCTATAATTTATTATACATCCTGCAGAGGGCTGTAATATGCCTAGATGTGTCTAAGCAGCGGGAAATAGTAGAAGAAGAAGAAGAAGAAGAAGAAGACGACAACGACCATGCAGGGTGCCCAAACTTTTGCTTCGGGCCCTTTTCCTTTTTTGTTGTTTTGAAACTGTGAAAGATGGAAATAAAAAAGAATTCTTACTTAAATATTAAAGAAATGTGTCATCTTTAACTCTATGCCTTTTGGAAATCAGGTCATCTTTTACTCACTTAGCTATTCACAGTAACAGAAATTTTGACCAGGGGTGCCCAAACTTTTGCATACCACTGTATATGTACTTTAATAATAAATCAGGTTTGAACTTCCGTATGTTGAAATAGAGTGGCACTGATTCATTGGTTTGTGTCCCATTTTATGCTTTTACTGACTTAAAATAATTGAAATCATTAAACTGTGTAACAGCACAGAATGTGCCTAAGATATTTTTAAAAATCTAATGTCTTTTTGATGTTCCTCTAACTTTTATAATGCAACTCAAGCATGACAATACCAGTGGGCACAAATATCCTGCATTGTTGATCCCAAAAATACAACAGTCAGGTCAGTACTGTAATATGTAAGTGTTAACTTGACATGATTATCCTGGAATTGTGCATTGTACTGATTTAGTAATATCCAAGTAGTTCAATGAGCCACCATGAGCCAGTGCTGTAGCTGGATTCAAAGCAATTGTGCATTATAAATCTCTTACTAGCTCTTCTTTCAGTTAGTCCTGACTAAGGGTCCCAGCCTGAAACGTCAGCTGTACCTCTTCCTAGAGATACTGCCTGGCCTGCTGCATTCACCAGCTACTTTTATGTGTATTATAAAAATTAGTTCTATCCCTCTGGAATTTTTGTTTATCTGGATTTGGACTTCCATGACTTGTTTCTGTAGCCTAAATTGGAAATTATTTTTTTTATTATAAAATAATTTACTCTGCGAAAATCCAGTTGGAATGAACAGATCATATTTCAGTAAAGTAGAGAAGGTGTCAGCAAGGATGGAAGCCTCCTAGCCAGAGTTGCTGCATACCTTCTGTTATTTTGTGTTTTTTTTTGTTGAAGGAGGGCCTAATTAGAGAAAAGTAGCAGCATGAACAGAACTGCCAGTGCAGAGAACAGTCTGAACTTGGATGGGCAGTGATCATATAGATTGTACTTCAAATCACAATATCTGCTTCAGTGAGATTTTTGAACTCAATCTAGTGCTTACTGCCAAAGGAGGTTAGTTAATTACAATGAAGTTACCCAAGGCCTTTTCTCAGTGGACCACCAGCTTGCATTTTGGTGCCAAAGGCTTCCAGGACTCAGAGGATGTTCATTCTAAAATTTCCAGAGAATGTATTTGGTCACATTTGACACTCTGGTGGTGGGGGGGGGGGGGGGGGGGGAAGGAGGATATCCTGTCCCAAACTTTCAATCCACTTCCTTTCACTGAAATGAGGGAAGTAATAATAGACAAGACAGATGATTCATCTTCCTACCCTCAGATCCACCTCAGATCAGGCTTTCTGCAAAGCACAGAGTCCATGGCATATGTTTATAGTCATAGTCATACTTTATTGATCCCGGGGAAAATTGGTTTTCATTACAGTTGCACCATAAATAATAAATAGTAATAGAACCATAAATAATAATATGTAAATTATGCCAGTAAATTATGAAATAAGTCCAGGACTAGCCTATCGGCTCAGGGTGTCTGACCCTCCAAGGGAGGAGTTGTAAAGTTTGATGGCCACAGGCAGGAATGACTTCCGATGATGCTCTGTGCTGCATCTCAGAGGAATGAGTCTCTGGCTGAATGTACTCCTGTGCCCACCCAGTACGTTATGTAGTGGGTGGGACACATTGACCAAGATGGCATGCAACTTAGACAGCGTCCTCTTTTCAGACACCACTGTGAGGGAGTCCAGTTCCATCCGCACAACATCACTGGCCTTACAAATAAGTTTGTTGATTCTGTTGGTGTCTGCTACCCTCAGCCTGCTGCCCTAGCACACAACAGCAAACATGATAGCACTGGCCATCACAGACTCGTAGAACATCCTCAGCATCGGCCGGCAGATGTTAAAGGACCTCAGTCTCCTCAGGAAATAGAGACGGCTCTGACCCTTCTTGTAGACAGCCTCAGTGTTCTTAGACCAGCTTTGAATAGGAATTGGAAGGCTTATAGGAATTTGCCAGAAGTTCAATATATTTTCAGAGACCTCACCAATGTTTCTGTGTCTTACATCTGTATCTTACAATGTTTCTGTATCTCCTGTGAAGCCAAACTTTAATCCAATTTACTACTTCGCACTGAATGCCAAGCAACTGAACCGTATGGACCAGGCTCCCAAGCGGGACCTTGTCAAAAGCCTTGCTAAATTCCATGTACGCAAAACCTACTGCCTTGCCTTCATCAACTTTCCTGGTAACTTCCTTGAAAAACCCTACAAGGTTGGTTAGACATGACCTACTGTGCACAAAGCCATGTTGACTATCCCTATTCAGTCCTTGCCTATTCAAATACTTATATATTTGGTCCCTTAGAAAACCTTCCAATAACTTACCCTATAATTTCCCAGCTTATTGTTAGAGTCTCTCTTAAACAACAGAACCATATTAGCTATCCGCCTATCCTCCCATGTTTTAAATATCTCTGCTAGGGCTCCTGCAACTCCTACACTAGCCTCCAACAGGGTCCGAGGGAGCAAACTATCAGGCCCTGGGGATTTATCTATCCTAATTTTCCTCACGATAGTAAACAACTCCTCTGTAGTCTGTATGACCTATTGCTGCTTTGCCTCACTTCTATGGACTTGGTATCCATCAACTGAGTAAGTGCAGATGTAAAAAAAAAACCCATCTCATTCAGCCTGATGTCTAGGTGGCCACTTGGCTCTTCCACAGGACCAATTTTGTCCTTGCAATCCTTTTGCTATTAAATTTCTTGCTAATCCTAAGAACCCTTAGGATTCTCCTTCACCTTATCTGCTAGAGCAACCTCATGCCTTTTAGTCCTCCTGATTTCTCTTGAGTTTCTTGTACTCATCAAGTATTTCATTTTCTCCTTCCTGCCTGTAGCTGCTATGTACCTCCTTCTTCCTCTTAACCAGGGCTCTTAACCATATCTCTTGAAAACCAAGGTTCCCTAACCTGTTAACCTTACCCTTTATTTCAACATTAACATACAAATTCTGTACTCTCAAAATTTTACTTTAGAATGTCTCCCACTTACCAAGTATATCTTTGCCAGAAAACAACCTATCCCAATCCAAACTTTCTGACCATCTCAAATTCAGAATCTCAGCCTGAGGACCAGTCCTATCCTGCTCCATAATTATCTTGAAACCAATAGCGTTATGATCACTAGACGCAAAGTGTTCCCTACACAAACTTTTGTTAGCTGCCCTGCCCCATTCCCTAATAGGAGATTGAGAATCACATTCTCTCTCATTGAAACCTTTATGTATTAATCGAGTACACATGCCTGAACACACTTGACAAATTCTATCCCACCCTCCCCTTTTAAAGTATGGGAGTCCCAGTCAATATGTGAAAAGTTAAAATCACCTATTATTACAACCTTTCAACAGTCTACAATCCCTCTACACATTCTCTACCCACCATTTACCATTCCTTTGACCACTATCCATCAATCATTTCTCCATCTATAAAAGTAATTGATCTACATCCTGCTGTATCCTTTACCAGTTTTTCACTCTATCCAGAACATCAGCAACCTTCATATCATCTGCAAATTCACTAACCCACTCACGAGTTTTTATCCAGGCAAGTTACATACTGTATATCACACACAGCAGAAGTCCCAAAATGGATCCCTGCAGAATAAACACAGACCTTCAGCCAGAGTAAGTCCCATCGACCACTATCTTCTTCCTTCTATGGGCAAACGAAGTCTGAATCCAAACGGCCAATTCACCATGGATCCCATGCTTCTTAATCTTCTGGATCCACCTCCCATAAGGAACCTTGTCAAACACCTTATTAAAATCCATGTAGGCAACATCTACAGCTCTACCTTCACACATAAAAGTTGCTGGTGAATCGCAGCAGCCCAGGCAGCATCTCTAGGAAGAGGTGCAGTCGACCTCTGACGAAGGGTCTCGGCCTGAAACACCGACTGCACCTCTTCCTAGAGATGCTGCCTGGCCTGCTGCGTTCACCAGCAACTTTTATGTGTGTTGCTTGAATTTCCAGCATCTGCAGAATTCCTGTTGTTTACAGCTCTACCTTCATCACCTCCACAAAAAACTTAATCAAGTTAGTAAAGAGACAACTTGCCCTATACCAAGCCATACTGACTGTCCCTAATCAAGCCATGGTTTTCTAAATACTCATGTTCTATCCCTAAGAATCCTCTCCAGTATCTTCTCTATCTCTGATGTGAGTCTCACCTGTCTATAGTTTCCAGAATTATTCCTATTTCCCTTCTTGAATAATGGAATAACATTGGCTACCCACCAGTCCTCTGGAACTATGGCTAGAGAGGACACAAAGATATTGGTGAAGGCCTCAGCAATCTCATCACATGCCTCTCTCAATAACTTGTGGTAAGTCCCATCAAGCTCAGGGGACTTGTCCACCATAATATTCTTTAAAGGGCATAATTTTAGCTCCTCCTTCATTTCAAAATTCCCTAGCATGTTAGAACATTCCACGTTGATTTCCATATCCTCCTCGTAAATACTGATCCAAAGTAGTCATTTAGGACCTCACCCACATCCTCCACCTTCATGCACATTTTTCTTCTTTATCGTAGTTTGTTCCTATCCCCTCACTAGTTAATCACTTGTTCTTGATATATGCAAAGATTGCCTTGGGATCCTCTTTATTCCTACTTGCCAAGGACTTTTCATGACCTCTCCACACTTTCCTCATTCCCTTCTTAACTGGCTTCTTTTTAATCCTCCAGGGCTCTGTTTGATTCTACCTTGCACACCTTTCCTGTTACTTCTTGACATCCAAGGTTCTTTTATCTTGCTATTCTTATAGAAACATAGAAAATAGGTGCAGGAGTAGGCCATTCGGCCCTTCGAGCCTGCACCACCATTTATTATGATCATGGCTGATCATCCAACTCAGAACCCTGCACCAGCCTTCCCTCCATACACCCTGATCCCCGTAGCCACAAGGGCCATATCTAACTCCCTCTTAAATATAGCCAATGAACTGGCCTCAACTGTTTCCTGTGGCAGAGAATTCCACAGATTCACCACTCTGTGTGAAGAAGTTTTTCCTAATCTCAGTCCTAAAAGGCTTCCCCCTTATCCTCAAACTGTGACCCCTCGTTCTGGACTTCCCCAACATCGGGAACAATCTTCCTGCATCTAGCCTGTCCAATCCCTTTAGGATTTTATACATTTCAATCAGATCCCCCCTCAATCTTCTAAATTCCAACGAGTACAAGCCTAGTTCATCCAATCTTTCTTCATATGAAAGTCCTGCCATCCCAGGAATCAATCTGGTGAACCTTCTTTGTACTCCCTCTATGGCAAGGATGTCTTTCCTCAGATTAGGGGACCAAAACTGCACACAATACTCCAGGTGTGGTCTCACCAAGGCCTTGTACAACTGCAGTAGTACCTCCCTGCTCCTGTACTCAAATCCTCTTGCTATAAATGCCAGCATACCATTCGCCTTTTTCACCGCCTGCTGTACCTGCATGCCCACTTTCAATGACTGGTGTATAATGACACCCAGGTCTCATTGCACCTCCCCTTTACCTAATCGGCCACCATTCAGATAATAATCTGTTTTCCTATTTTTGCCACCAGAGTGGATAACTTCACATTTATCCACATTAAATTGCATCTGCCATGAATTTGCCCACTTACCCAACCTATCCAAGTCACCCTGCATCCTCTTAGCATCCTCCTCACAGCTAACACTGCCACCCAGCTTCGTGTCATCTGCAAACTTGGAGATACTGCATTTAATTCCCTCATCCAAGTCATTAATATATATTGTGAACAACTGGGGTCCCAGCCCTGAACCTTGCAGTACCCCACTAGTCACTGCCTGCCATTCTGAAAAGGTCCCGTTTATTCCCACTCTTTGCTTCCTGTCTGCTAACCAATTCTCTATCCACATCAATACCTTACCCCCAATACTGTGTGCTTTAAGTTTGCACACTAATCTCCTGTGTGGGATCTTGTCAAAAGCCTTTTGAAAATCCAAATATACCACATCCACTGGTTCTCCCCTATCCACTCTACTAGTTACATCCTCAAAAAATTCTATGAGATTCCTTCTGACTGGAACATACCTGTCCTGTACTCTATGGAAATGGTCTTTAAACACCCTCCACATGTCAGATGTGGACTTGCCCAAAAACAGCTGTTACTAATAAACTTTCCCTAGTTCTTGCTAATACTCTCAGAATTTGCCCTGCTCCAACTTAATGCTCTCCCGCAAAGTCAAAACTTATCCATAGCCATCTTAAATTTTAAGTAGTGATAACCATTTCCCACGGTTGTCCCATTAAAAGTTCAGTCAGCTGGCCGGGCTCCTTACACATCATCACATCCAATACGGCCCTCCTCTTCCTCGGCTTATCCACATATTGATTTAAGAAATCCTCCTTGATCCACCTATTAAATACTGCCCCATCTGAACTGCTTGTACTAAGAGAGTCTCAATCTTAATTAGTGAAGTTGAAGTCACCCACTAAATAACACTGTTGTTTTTACACCTTTCCCTAATCTGCCTGCATATTGTTCTTCAATGGACTTGTGGCTGTTGTGAGGTCTGTACTATAATCCCATCTGAGTGATTGCACCACTTTTATTTTGGAGTTTGACCCATATGAACTCAGTGCATGAGCCATCCAGAATGTTTCCCCCATAACGATTGTTGCTGATTAATAGAGCAACTCCCTTCCTTTGAAGGATGAAAAATGAAAACTTGGAGTAAACATTCCTGTTTTACAGTCTACATTCATGCTAACATTTCAGTTTTCAAAATGACTCAGATGTGAAAATGGATTTCAAAGAACAGAAGTTAAGCGAAGGTCTCAGCAAGGACAAAGCAAAAAGCATTTTGAAGAAATTAACAAGGAAATATATAAGAATGGAGTACAATCATTTTCTCCTTAAGCAGTTCCTTGGGATAATTTGGCTCCACTCCACTTTTATGTGTTCTAAGGTGACTGTTAAGAACAATGAGTGAACCACAGACTTGACAGCAAGTGGGACAGGTGATTCATATCGAAAACATGCGCAATATACTGAACAAGTTCAGGGAGAGCAGAATTATATGCATAATATATTGGCATATGTTAAGTATTTGCTTTAGGCTCTGATTATATCCATTGCTGTGTATGCAGAAGTTCAATTACTTTTTATTATATGTACATAGTTTGTTCTGTAATTAGGTCATTCACATTGCTACATGCTTTAAAACTTTTATTATTGGTTATAGCTATTGCTGTCTTCTGGGAAGTAATTCATCCTGAGCTCATAATGGTGGGCAGAGTGGTGGGTGCGTGGAATACACTGCCAGCGAAGGGGGTGGAGGTGGATACAATAGGGTCTTCTAAGAGACTCTTTGACAGGTACATGGAGCTTAGAAAAATAGAGGGCTATGCGGTAGGGAAATTCTAGGCGGCTTCTAGAGTAGGATACATGGTCAGCACAACATTGAGGGCCGAAGGGCCTGTAATGTGCTGTAGATTTCTGTGGTTATATGCTGCCTCTGTGTAAAAAAAAAACTTGTGTTATCTTTGCAGGAACATAACATGAATGAAAACTGACAGGGAACATGAAAACTGACTGTAAAAGCTTTTATAGATATGTGAAAAGGAAAAGACTGGTAAAGACAAATGTAGGTCCCTTGCAGACAGAAACAGGTGAATTGATTATGGAGAGCAAGGCCATGGCAGACCAATTGAATAATTACTTTGGTTCTGTCTTCACTAAGGAGGACATAAATAATCTTCCAGAAATAGTAGGGGACAGAGGGTCCAGTGAGATGGAGGAACTGAGCGAAATACATGTTAGTAGGGAAGTGGTGTTAGGTAAATTGAAGGGATTAAAGGCAGATAAATCCCCAGGGCCAGATGGTCTGCATCCCAGAGTGCTTAAGGAAGTAGCCCAAGAAATAGTGGATGCATTAGTGATAATTTTTCAAAACTCGTTAGATTCTGGACTAGTTCCTGAGGATTGGAGGGTGGCTAATGTAATCCTACTTTTTAAAAAAGGAGGGAGAAAGAAACCAGGGAATTATAGACCGGTTAGCCTAACGTCGGTGATGGGGAAACTGCTGGAGTCAGTTATCAAAGATGTGATAACAGCACATTTGGAAAGCGGTGAAATCTTCGGACAAAGTCAGCATGGATTTGTGACAGGAAAATCATATCTGACGAATGTCATTGAATTTTTTGAGGATGTAACTAGTAGAGTGGATAGGGGAGAACCAGTGGATGTGGTATACTTGGATTTTCAAAAGGCTTTTGACAAGGTCCCACACAGGAGATTAGTGTGTAAACTTAAAGCACACAGTATTGGGGGTAAGGTATTGATGTGGATAGAGAATTGGTTAGCAGACAGAAAGCAAAGAGTGGGAATAAACGGGATCTTTTCAGAATGGCAGGCAGTGACTAGTGGGGTACCGCAAGGCTCAGTGCTGGGACCCCAGTTGTTTACAATATATATTAATGACTTGGATGAGGGAATTAAATGCAGCATCTCCAAGTTTGCGGATGACACGAAGCTGGGCGGCAGTGTTAGCTGTGAGGAGGATGCTAAGAGGATGCAGGGTGACTTGGATAGGTTGGGTGAGTGGGCAAATTCATGGCAGATGCAATTTAATGTGGATAAATGTGAAGTTATCCACTTTGGTGGCAAAAATAGGAAAACAAATTATTATCTGAATGGTGGCCGATTAGGAAAAGGGGAGGTGCAACGAGACCTGGGTGTCATTATACACCAGTCACTGAAAGTGGGCATGCAGGTACAGCAGGCGGTGAAAAAGGCGAATGGCATGCTGGCATTTATAGCAAGAGGATTCGAGTACAGGAGCAGGGAGGTACTACTGAAGTTGTACAAGGCCTTGGTGAGACCACACTTGGAGTATTGTGTGCAGTTTTGGTCCCCTAATCTGAGGAAAGACATCCTTGCCATAGAGGGAGTACAAAGAAGGTTCACCAGATTGATTCCTGGGATGGCAGGACTTTCATATGAAGAAAGACTGGATGAACTAGGCTTGTACTCGTTGGAATTTAGAAGATTGAGGGGGGATCTGATTGAAACGTATAAAATCCTAAAGGGATTGGACAGGCTAGATGCAGGAAGATTGTTCCCGATGTTGGGGAAGTCCAGAACGAGGGGTCACGGTTTGAGGATAAAGGTGAAGCCTTTTAGGACTGAGATTAGGAAAAACTTCTTCACACAGAGAGTGGTGAATCTTTGGAATTCTCTGTCACAGGAAACAGTTGAGGCCAGTTCATTGGCTATATTTAAGAGGGAGTTTGATATGGCCCTTGTGGCTAGGGGGATCAGAGGGTATGGAGGGAAGGCTGGTGCAGGGTTCTGAGTTGGATGATCAGCCATGATCATAATAAATGGCGGTGCAGGCTCGAAGGGCTGAATGGCCTACTCATGCACCTATTTTCTATGTTTTCTATGTTTCTATGAATGAACAGAGAAAACTGACTGCAACATATCACAATTGTGAAACTATTATAGCTAACTCACATCATCAGGAGCAAGTTAAATTCTATCCCTCATTCTCACTGTCCAAACGACTACTTTCTATCACAATATTAGACTCACAAATAATCCAAAGATTGAGGCTACGTCCACACTACGCCGGATAATTTTGAAAACGCCAGTTTCGAGTAAAAACGATAGGCGTCCACACTAAGCATTTTTCAAAATATCTCTGTCCACATTAGACGGCTATTTGGGCGAATCTCCTCCTACTGGGCACGCGCAGGACACATCTACAGAAAACAAGCAAAGAGGAAACGATATACTTGGTGCACGTTTGTCCAGATACAGAGTAGAAAAACTTAAAAGGAATTGCTCTTGGTTCTCACGCAGGAGGACTTAAAACTAAAAAAAAAACACAAATACTGGAGCGTATGGAGGCAAACGACAGGGAGTTCACGGACAGTATAACCCGGCTGACGACGAACATTGATAAACTGACTAACTCTATTACATTAATAAAGCACCTTGTTAAATGTATAAAACATGTCTACGTCAGTGTTATCTTGTATTTCCATACAATGTTACATTAGGCTATTACACATCTATTGTCAGAGAAGTACTTGCATAAATAGGTAAAGCACCTTGATACAAGCAAGGACAGACAACAGGGCAAAGTGAGTATACTTATTTATTCAGTAAGCTATGGGTCAAAGTATTTGGTGAGTACATTTCTAACTCTTCTGGCTTCAGTCTTGTTGCCGTCTGTTCTGAAATTGTTAGGTTCTGTGAAGCGCAGAATCAAATATCGCTGTGATGATTGTACACTCTAGTATTAATTCTTTGGCGACAATAAAGTAGTAATCATAATAAGAAGAATAAGAAGAAAACAATGAAATGCTGCACTGTTGCCATCTGTTCTGGCACATCATGACGGCGGTTTTAAAAAGCTCCGGTTACCCCGTACACACTGCAATGGATATTAGGCGTTTTCAGATTTATTCACTCTGGAGACTGTTTCTGAAAATCTCCGTTTTCGGGGGCTGAAAATGCTGTTTTAGTGTGGACAGAAGGTCAGAACGAAGAGAAAAAGCTTTGTTTTCAAAATTATCCGGCGTAGTGTGGACGTAGCCTTAGATTATGCCGAAGGGTCTCCAGCCAAAGTTTGACTGTAGTTTTTTTCCCCATAGATGCTGCCTGGCTTGCTGAATTCCTCCAGCATTTTGTGTGCGTTGCTTGGATTTCTGGCATCTGCAGATTTTCTCTTGTTTGTGATTTAGGTTAAGCACTTAGAACAGATTTAGATTATGAGGACACGCGGTAGTCTTTTATTGTTATTTAGTAATGCATGCATTAAGAAATGAAACAATGTTTCTCCAGAATGATATCACAGAAACACATGACAAACCGACTGAAAAACTGACAAAACCACATAATTATAACATATAGTTAAAACAGTGCAAAGCAATACCATAATTTGATAAAGATCAGACCATGGCACGGTAAAACGTCTCAAAGTCTCTCAAAATTCCCATCATCGCACGCAGACAGTGAACCTCCAGCGCCGTAAACTTGCCGATGCAGCATCCTGGAAGCATCTGACCACAGTCCGACTCTGAGTCCGTCCAAAAACTCCAAGCCTCCGACCAGCTCTCCAACACCAAGCACCGAGCACCATCTCTGCCGAGCACTTCGACCCCGACCCCGGCAACATGCAATAGGCAAAGCTGAGGATTTGGGGCGTTCCCCTCCAGAGATTCTCAATCACACAGCAGCAGCGAAGCAGGTATTTCAGAAGTTTCTCCAGGTGTTCCTCCGTGCTTCTCACATCTGTCTCCATCAAATCAGGATTGTGCACAGCCCTTAGTTAACACATTACGATATCATTCGGAACGGCTGCGTGCGCTGTCACGCCGCCATCTTCTCCTCCCTCCTTAATCGTTATCTCTTCAGATTAAAAGTGAGGTCAACTAATTGATTCTAGGGTGATTGGAGGGAAGTATGGTGGTGGGTGGGGGAGGATGTCAGAGGTAGGATTTTCTTTCTTTTTACACAGTGGTTATTGTGTTACTACCCTGCCAGGCGTGGTGATAGAGGCAGATACATTAGGGATATTTAAGAAACTCTTAGACAGGCACATGGATGATAGGAAATGGAGGGTTATGTAGAAGGGAAGGGTTAGATTGATTTTAGAACATGTTAAAATCTCAGCATATCATCCTGCCCCACCCTGAATACACATTACTGTGCTGTAATGTTCCATAATCTATGTTCTATTTTCTAGACTTAGTACTCTTCCCTAAATCTTAAAGAAAATTTACCAACAAACAAATTGCACAGAATTTTTTTTATGAGCAGTAATAGATGAACTATGATAAGTATATCAGTGTCCTCTGATTTGGAAGAGATTAAATATCATATAATAATGATTTACATAAAGGAGGTAACTAGGTTTCAGGTGATTTAGTGAGCCATTACATTAAATGTTCTTCATACTTGTTCCCACACTTCAGTATTATGCAAATAAAACTGTTTCCCCCCACCCCACCCCCAGAGTGAAATGTTATACTGACTATTTTCTGTCACACTGCAAATTTGACCAGGCACTTTCAGGTATGACTCATACTTGCACTCAGAATTTCTGAGCTAAGGATTAACAGAATGATGCCATTCCCGTAAGGCATTTATTTTGGAACATTACTGCAGAACTAGGGCTCCTTTGTCCCGGGTGTCCTTGCAGAAATGCACTCACAGAACAACCTGATCTCCCCAAACCAATTCTCAAAGTCATAGGCTTTACTCTTCACCCCTCAGCCCACAAAACCTACCGCTACCGCACCCTAAGTACCCAGACTACTGTCCCCGAAGCATGATTGCTGCTTCCCCAAACCAGCCATCAAAGATCTGGGCTCTGCACCACCGATCTGACAGCTTGCAGCTGCTCCCTCCATCTAAAACATTGCCATCTCATTCTGCTGCCGATCTGATCACCATTCTCACCTCTTCGAGCACTTCATAGATCAGATTGTTTTCAAGACCACAAACAATTCTGAACAAAGCCCCTGAACAGGCCTGCTCAACCTTTGAATAACATCACGGCTAATCCACTCTGTGACCACAACTTTGTCTTCCTCCCTGATTTTGATGAATTCGTTTTAGCTGAAGTCTGAGCTTTGAATATGCTTAGTGACTCTGTATACAGTTTTCTGAGGCAGAGACTTTGAAAGATTAAACAACAGCTGAGAGGAAGAGGCAGAAAAAAATTCCTCGGTTTTTGGTGATGAAACACTCATCTTGAATCAAAGAGTAGTTTCTCAAGGTGGTATCCATCTCCAAGGACCTTCGCCACTCACAACATGGCTTCTTCTCATTACCATCAGGGAGAAGGTACTGGAGACTGAAGCTCCACATTCAGTGATTCAAATCAATTTTTTCCCATTATCAGATTTCTGAATGGTCCATGAACCCATGCACACTACCTCATTATTCCTTTTTGCACAATTTAGTTTTTTTTGTAATTTATTGTAATTGTATGTCTTTGCACTGTGCTATTGCTACAAAACAATAAATCCCACATATTGTCTGTCAGCAATAATAAATTTGAATCTGACTTTGTTTCTGCTGAACAATTGCAGACCAAGATACTGATGGCTTCTCTACCTAAAGAATGTGTATGATCTGCTGTGTTTATTTTCAGGATTTTCTCTTTTCATTAATATAAAATCTTTTAAAAGAAAAACTTATGAATGGAAGTGTTACAAGACTTTTTAACATTTGGCATTTGAGAGATCTGTAGGATTTAATATGCTGTAAGACTGAATAAATGTATCCCTTAGAACACATTGTTGTCCTAATTCCACAATAATAGTTGATTTAAATGTGTCCTGGTTATTGTAGGAAAACGACCATTTTTCTTTTCTGATCTTTAATAGCCAAACTGAAGATACTGTTGATGGTATAATGCACCCTGTAACCAGTCTGGTACAACTCTGCCATGGACAGTCCTAAGCCTGGCTGTGAAAGGAGGAGTGTTTGGCATGGGGCTAGCAACCCCCTCCTGTAAAAACTCATTGCTACCAACACACCAATAAAAACTTCAAAGACTCATCCCTGGGAGAGAAAGGATCTTCGATGGGATATATCTTGAAAGACTGAAAGTGTGGCCCAGGGCAGAGGACCCTGGTGAGCTTCTGTTGGCGGCCTATGCCCCAGTTAGGGTGACGAGCTTAACAGAAGCAGTTTGGTATAGGGACATAATGTTCTTATAAAGAGCATGGTGAGGATTTTCAATTGTTGTAGCACAGGACAAGCAGAAATATTATAAAACACTGAAATTCCAGTTGTGAGGATATAATACCAAGTACCTTGCAATATTTAACATTGTTATATCTGGGTATAACTTCTGGGTATTCCTAGCAATACTTCTGGGTATTCCTAAACCAGAAGCTGTGGCTGAACCAGGAGATTCACTCCCTACTGAATTCTAGGTCTGCAGCATTCAAATCAGTTGACCCTAACCTTTTCAAGAAATGGAGATAGGAGCTTTGTCCAAAGTCAAGTCCCAAACCATCTGACAGTTTTGGCCAGGTTTGCATACTATAATAGGCCATAAAATTAAGTCAGACAGCATTGCTGTCAGCAGGACAGCCCTCCCTGATGAGCTTGATGCATTCTATGCACATTTTGAACAAAGGAAATGGGTATGTCACTACCCAGCTCAACAGTCTACAGTGCACCTAAACCCACAGTCACCATTGCAGGCATGAGATCAATTTCCAGAGGGTGAATCCATAGAAAGCAACTAGCATGGATGGGTCACCAGTTGTGTCCTTAGATCTTGTGCAGATCAGCTGTCAGAGGTATCTGCAGACATTTTTAGCCTCACCCTGCTCCATTATGTGATCCCTACCTGCTTTAAGAAGACAGCTATTATCCTGGTGCTAAGAAAAACAAAATAGCATGTTTAAAAAAGAGAATGGTCATGGCACACATTAAGGTCAGCCTTCCAGACAACTTTGACCCACTGCAATTTACGTCCCACCAAAACAGGTCCACGGCAAATACCCACCTCACCGGCCCTGCACTCACCTCTGGAGCATCTGGACAGTAAAAACACCAATGTCAGACTATCATTGTTTATTGACTACAGTTCTACCTTCAATACTATAATTAATTCTAAATCCAAGGGTCTGGAGCTTGGTAACGAGTTTGCTCGGTAGTTGGATCCATGACTTCCTGAACAACAGACAGACATCAGCAAGGACGGGTAACATTGAAGGAGAAGCTACTGGAATTTGGGGCATGGACACCGATTTCTCCAACGTTGGGTAATCTCTTCCCCCTTCCCCTTCTCTCCTTTTTCTTTCCCCATTCTGGTTTCCCTCTTACCCCTTTTCTTCTCATCTGCCTATCATCCCCCTGATCCCTCTGCCTTCTCCATCCGTAGTTCAGCCCTTTATCTTTTTCACTTATCATCTCCCAGCTTCTTACTTCAACCTGCACCCCACCCACCTATCTACCCCCTCACCTGGTTTCACTCATCACCATCCAGTCTGTACTCCAACCTTTACCCTACTTTCTTATTCTAGCCTCTTCCCCCCCCCCTTCCTTTCCAGTCTTGACGAACTGTCTCAGCCTGAAGCATTGACTGTTTCTTCCTCTCCATTGATGCTGCTGAGTCCCTTCAGCATTTTGTGTGTGTCATTAAAGGGGAAGGTTTTAATTTAATCTAATTTTAATTTAGAGATACAGCATGGTAACAGGCCCCTGACTCTGCAACAAGCCTGCACTACCCAATTACACCCATGTGACTAATTAACCTACTAACTCACATGTCTTTGGACTGTGGGAGGAAACTGGAGAACCCGGTGGAAATCTGTGCGGTCATGGGGAGAACGTTCAAACTCCTTGCAGTCAGCAATGGGAATTGAACCTGGATCACCAGCACTGTAATACTGTTATACTAATCACTACACTACCGTGCCACTACCGTATACGGTTTTGTGGTCGTCACATAAAACTAAGCTTCATATCACTATAGGATGTGAAGAACCAAGGGGCTTTTAAATTAATTTTTAAACAGGCTGTGAGCTGAAGGAAATATTGAAGAACTATTATGCAGAGGCACAAACACAACAGATTAGCACCAACCAAAGGAAATAAAAAGAGTAACACGTGTTCATTTCATTTTGACTTCTTGTTCAAGCTGAAGTTTGTCATTCAACCATACACATGAATACAGCCAAAAGAAACAGTGGTTCCCTAGGGCCAAGGTGCAAAACACAGAACCAACACTCACACTCAGCACACACCTCATATAGCAGATATACTGTAATCATGACAGCAGAAAAACATACAGTAACAAAAATATTAATATAGCTCAAGTCCCTGAGTGAACTTACTCCCCAGAAAACTTGTAAAGGAGCAGATAATTGCCAAGCATAATTCCAGCAAGTTTGGATTCATTGCCAAAAGCCTTTGAAAAGGAGCCTTTTCTGGCTGACTGCCAGTGACTAGTGGTGTTCCACAGGGGGTCTGCGTTGGAACCTCTTCTTTTTACGTTATATATCAATGATTTGGATGTTGGAATTAAAGGCTTTCTGGCCAAGTTTGCAGATGATATGAAGATAGGTGAAAGGGCAATTAGCTTTGAGGAAGTAGAGAGGCTACAGATGGACTTGGACAGATTAGGAGAATGGGCAAAGAAGTGGCAGATGGAATACAGTGTTGGGAAGTGTATGGTCATGCACTTTGGTAGAAGGAATAAAAGTGTAGACTATTTTCTAAATGGTGAAAACATTCAAAAATCTGAGGTGCAAAGGGACTTGGGAGTACTTGTGCAGGATTCCCTAAAGGTAATTTGCAGGTTGAGTCAGTGATGAGGAAGACAAATGCGATGTTGACATTCATTTTGAGTGGTTTAGAATATAAAAGCAAGGATGTAACATT
This sequence comes from Mobula birostris, assembly GCF_030028105.1. Lineage (NCBI taxonomy): Eukaryota > Metazoa > Chordata > Chondrichthyes > Myliobatiformes > Myliobatidae > Mobula > Mobula birostris. The sequence continues at coordinate 141,095,749 of NC_092370.1, forward strand.
GAGACTTTATAAAGCACTGGTGAGGCTTCACTTGGTGAGTGGTGAGCAGTTTTGGGGCCCTTATCTTAGAAAAGATGTGCTAATGCTGGAGAAGGTTCAAAGGAGGGTCAGAAAAATGATTCCAAGATTGAAAGGCTTGTCAAATGAGCGTTTGATGGCTTTGGGTCTCTGCTCGCTGAATTCAGAAGAATGAGGGCTGACCTCATTGAAACCTATCCAATGTTGAAAGCTTTGACAGAGTGGACATGGCAAGGATGTTTCCTGTGGTAGTTGAGCCAAAGCCCACAGCATACACCCTCAGAATAGAGAGGCGTTCTCTTACAAGGAAATGAGGAGAGATTTATTTAGCTAGAGAATGGTGAATCTGTAGAATTTGTTGCCACAGGCAGCTGTGGAAGGCAAGTCATTGGGTATGTTTAAGGCAGCGGTTGATAGATTCTTGATTAGTCAGAGCATGAAAGGATCCAGGGAGATGGGGGCTGAGAGGAAAAATGGATCAGCCATGGTGAAATAGCAAAGCAGACTCGATGGGCCAAATGGCTGTCTGCCAGAGAAAGCAGGATCTCTCAGTGGCCACACATTTTAATTCCACGTCCCATTCCCATTCTGATATGTCTATCCATGGCCTCCTCTACTGTCAAGATGAAGCCACACTCAGCTTGGAGGAACAACACCTTATATTCCATCTGGGTAGCCACCAACCTGATGGCATGAACATTGACTACTCTAACTTACGTTAATGCCCCACCTGCCCTTCGTACCCCATCCGTTATTTATTTACTTTTTCTCTCTCCCCCCTTTTTCTCCCTCTATCCCTCTCACTATACTCCTTGCCCATCCTCTGGGCTTCCCCCCTCCCTCTTTCTTTCTCCCTAGGCCTCCCATCCCATAATCCTTTCATATCCCTTTTGCCAATCAACTTTCCAGCTCTTAGCTCCACCCCTCCTCCTGTCTTCTCCTATCATTTCGGATCTCCCCCTCCTCCCACTTTCAAATCTCTTACTATCTCTTCTCTCAGTTAGTTCTGATGAAGGGTCTCAGCCCGAAATGTCAACTGTACCTCTTCCTATAGATGCTGCCTGGCCTGCTGCGTTCACCAGCGTTTTTTATGTGTGTTGCTTCTAATTCAGTTCCTATTTCTTATGGTCTTAAACTTTACTGTCCAATGAATTACTGAAGTGAATCCCATTTATTAGTCTTTCAGAATGCCAAAGATCACAGTTTTTGTATCAATGCATGACAATGTTCCAACGTCAAAAAGGATAAAATTCGCATGAGAGAACACTGAACTAATTCACTCACACCGGAATGAGGAGAGGCAATTTCACAGGTTCATGGCAAACAAGATTAGAATGAAGTTTGTACAGTCAAAGATTAGGAACTGGTACTGGTCTACAACCATCTAATTGCCACAGATGTGATTTTGTACTCCAAAGGTATGGTTGAAAACTTGCAGGCAGGACTAATCACCTAGGGCTGGTAGAAATAGACTCCTTTGAATGATCAGATTCTTTAAATTGTATTCATAATAAGTTAAAGAGAACAGAGCACATAATAGTTAAAATTAAAAAAGAGAATAGCAGATTAGTATTTCTAAGTGCGATAAACAATGAAGAGAAGTTAGAATTATTAAGTAATACATCACAGACACAGGCCCTTTGGCCCAACTGATCAATACTGACCACAGATCCCCCTGCTAGCGCCAATTGCTCATATTCAGACCACAACCTTCCAAGTCTTCCTTTCCATGTACCGATCCAGATTCCTTTTAAATGTGGTAGTGGTATGTCCCTTGCCCACTTGCTCTAGCAGCTCATCACTACCTTCTGTGTCTCTGGTCTCTTTTAAATCTCTCCTCTTATATTGTACTCGTGCCCTCTAGTTTTGGATGCCACATCCCTGGGGGAAAGTCTATGATTATCCACCTAGCCACACCCTCAGGATTTTATAAACCTTCTGTGAGGTCACCCCTCATCCTACAGTGCTCCAGGGAATAAAGATCCAGTGTGGCCATCCTCCTCTGGGCCACAATCCTCCAGTCCAAGTAAAATCCTTGTAAATCACTTTTTCATCCTCTCTAGTTTGACAATGAGTTCCCCAGACCAGAGTGACCAAAGCTAGACAATACTCCAAGTGTGGTCTCACTTGTATAACTGCAACATAATGTCTATACTTTTGAACTTGATGTCTTGACTGATGAAAACCAACATGCTGAATTCCTTCTTCGCCCCCCCCAATCTACCTGCACAGTTGCTTTCAGCTTGTACTCGCAGGTCCCTCTGTTCCACTACACTGCTCAGTGACTTACCATTTATTGTACAAGACCTACACTGGTTTGACTGACAAAATTCATCACCCCACAATTAGAATCATAGTGTACACTCACAGGCGGGGACCCAAGTGCAGAGGAACAGCCCACACTGTCATGGTAGTCACTGGCACAGATCAGCACAGGTGTGGCATATGGCAGCCTCAGCCACAGTAAACGCTGACAACAACTCGACCCAGGAGCAGACTCCTCATGATGGGACGGAAACAAGAGGTTAAACGTAGGAATAATACTTGAACATTGGAGGCATAACAGAGCAATACTGTGAGACAAATTGCTGACAGAGCCCACCAAGACTCTCCTTTAAATAATCATAGAATGCATAAGCACATGCCATTTGCAATTAACTTGACAGAAAGCACCTGGACTTAATCGCTGTAATAATTAGTAAATGCAGGTGTTTGAGAAACCCAGAAGCCCAAGGTTCTCCCGCAAGCTATGACACACAGAGTCAGGGTACTACAGTACAGCAACTGGCCCTTCAGCCCATCCAGTCTATGCTGACCTGATCTTCTACCTCGTCCCATCTACCTGCACCGAGACCATATCCCTCCAAACCCCTCCCATCCATGTACTTATCCAAACTTCTCCTAAATGTTAGAATTGAACCCGCATCTACCACTTCTGGCAGCTCGTTTCACACTTGTGCCATCCTCTGAAAGAAGTAGTTCCCTTCAGATTCCCCTTAAATATTTGATCTTTCACCCTAAACATATGAGCTCTGGTTCTAGTATCACCCAACCTGAAGGGAGAATGCCTAGATATGGTCACCCTAACTATTCCTTTCATAATTTGTATGCCTCCATAGGATCTCCCCTCATTCTCCAGGGTTTCAGCAACTCAATCAAGTTAAAATATTTGCCATTTGTCAGCCCACCCCTTTAACTGATCAAGATCTCTTTACCGTTCATTGTAACCTGCTTCACTATCAACAAAATCCTCTAATTTAGTATTGTCAAAAAACTTGCAAATTATGCCATATAAATTCAAATGATTTACATAAACAATGAGTAACCATGGTCTCAACACTGACCCCTAGTGCACCCGGTCAGAGAATCTACCTTCAACCATCATGCTCTACTTCCTATTATTGAGCCAATTCTGAATCCAGCCTCACTCACTCCTCTCAATCCCATGTGACCTAACCTTCCAGGTCAGCTTGCCATGCAGGAGCTTGTCAAATCCTTATAGACAACATCCACTATCCTATCTTCACCTATCCCTTTAGTTACCTCTTTGAAAAACTCCATAAAAAAAATTCATCAGACATGACCTTCCACGCACAAAACAATGCTAACTATTCCTGATCAGGTTTTAACAAACAAAGCGATAGTAGATCTTGTCCTTCAGAATTTCCTCCAATAACTTCCCTACAATTGATGTCAATTTCTATGGCCTGTAGTTCCTTGGCCTGTCTTTGTTACATTTCTTGAATAACAGAACAACATTAGCCATCCTCCAGTCTTCTGGTGTATCACCAGTAGTGTATACTATGAAATAAATATCTCTACAAAGACTTCCACAATTTCTCTCCTGAAGAACCTCTTGGGAATATCTTTAATATTGCCTGCTAAATCCATCTAATGCCCTCATTTTGCCCTCCTGATTCTTTTCTTACGCCTGGTCTTAAACTTATGTTCAGAGGGATTCATTTGTATCCAGTTGTCTAAACATGATATACACTTCCATTATTTTCCTTACCAGAGCCTCAATATCGCTCGTCACCCAAGGTTCCCTGAACTTGGTATGTCTACCCTTCAACCTAACCAGAAAATACTGCCCTTGGACTCTTGAAAAGACCACTTACCTACTGTCCCTTTTCATTTAAGTAGAGTCATCCAGCCAACCCTAACTAGATCCTGCCTAATGCTATCAAATTTGGCCCTAGTCCATTTCAGGACTTTAATCTGTGAACCAAGTCTACCCTTATCAATAACTATTTTAAAAGTAATAGGATTGTGGTCACAAACACAAGATATTCTGTAGATGCTGGAAACCCAGAGCAACACACACAAAATGCTAAAGGAACTCAAAAGGTCAGATGGCATCTATGGTAATGAATAAAGAGTCAACATTTTGGTCCAAGGTTCTTCTTTAGAACTGAAAACAAAGGGGGAGAAACCAGAATAAGAAGGTGGGAGGTGGGAGGTGGGGGGGGGTGGAGGGAAAGGAGTACAGACTAGAGTGTGATAGGTGAAGCCAGGATGAAGTAAGAAGCTAGGAGATGATAGATGGAAAAGGTCAAGGGCTGGAAAAGAAGGAATCTGATGGGAAAGGAGAGTGGACCATAGGAAGAAGAGAAGGAGGAGGGGCACTAGGAGGTGATAGGCAGATGAAGTGAAGAGAAGAGGTAAGAGGAGGGCCAGAGTGGAGAATTGAAGATGGGAGGACGGATGGGGGGTGGGGGAAACATTACTGGAAGATGGAGAAATCAATGTTCATGCCATCAGATTAGAAGCTACCCAGACAGAATATGATATGTTTCTCCTCCAGCCAGAGAACAGCCGTATTGTGATAGTAGAGAAGACCATGATGTCATGGCCTGGTCCGTGAAAACCACATTCCAGTACACAGTCCGGTCCATGGACTCAGGACTCTGGGTCTTCCAGCTGTCCCTTGTTTTGGTTGAGTTAATCATAGGCACCTGATTCCCATCTTGAGGCTTGGAATACAAGTAGCCTTGGGGTTGAGTGTGAGCTGCTGGTTTGCCTTGTCAAGATCCCCTGGGAGCAACCTGCCAGTGGAAGGCTAGAGCGGCCACTTGCCATCTTTAGGCCGCATTGGGGAACCATCCCTTCATGAAGCCTTGCTGTCAGTATTTGGAGATGTCTTTGCGGTATGGATTCGGCTGTTTCCTGGGCTAGCTGAGTGGCTGTCAGCCACTCCGAGCTAGTTAGGGATCCGGCTGTTTCTGCAGCCAGCTGAGGTTGCTGGCCGAACTGAGACTTGGAGCAGCCTCGATGCAGAGATGGAACTGTCTGTCATTCTTTGGTGTTTGTCTCTTCTTGTCCTCACCTCCGTGTGGTAAGTCAGGCTGTTCTGCCGTTGCCGTGTGGGGGGATCTGTCTCGTCCTCGTCACTTTGGGGTTAGTAGGGCTGTTTTGCTGTTGCCCTGTGAGGGAATTTGTCTTGAGCTTACCTCCGTGGGGTAGGTCTGGCTGTTCTGCCGTTACCCGAGGGATGGTCCTGTCCCACCTTGGTGTGGAGAAGAAGTTGAGTCCTGGCTTGTTGTCTATGTACTGCCCTGTCTCATGTTGGTGTCATGTTAACGATGAGTCCTGGCTTTTCGAAGGATAAGTCCCGGCTCTATGTTGATGTTCAGTTCCCAGCCTGTCTCTGAGCTCCAGCCTCCTCGTTATCAGCCTCCGCATTCAAGATCCAAGACCACAGCCTGTGTCCAAGCTCGAGATCCAAGACCGCAGCCTGTGTCCAAGCTCGAGATCCAAGACCGCAGCCTGTGTCCAAGCTCGAGATCCAAGACCGAGCCTGTGTCCAAGCTCGAGATCCAAGACCGCAGCCTGTGTCCAAGCTCGAGATCCAAGACCGCAGCCTGTGTCCAAGCTCGAGATCCAAGACCGCAGCCTGTGTCCAAGCTCGAGATCCAAGACCGCAGCCTGTGTCCAAGCTCGAGATCCAAGACCGCAGCCTGTGTCCAAGCTCGAGATCCAAGACCGCAGCCTGTGTCCAAGCTCGAGATCCAAGACCGCAGCCTGTGTCCAAGCTCGAGATCCAAGACCGCAGCCTGTGTCCAAGCTCGAGATCCAAGACCCCAGCCTGTGTCCAAGCTCGAGATCCAAGACCCCAGCCTGTGTCCAAGCTCGAGATCCAAGACCCCAGCCTGTGTCCAAGCTCGAGATCCAAGACCCCAGCCTCCTGTCCTGCAGTCATGTCATGTCCTTGCCTGGTTCTGGGGCCTGAGCTCGAGGCAAGACCCAGGTTCTGGATCCTTGTTCAGTCTCTGGGTCAGTGTCCAAGCCCAAGTCTGCGTTTTTGTCCCTGCTCCTTGTCTGTATCCTGTCATGTCTCTACTCTAGTCAAGTCCTGTTCCTTGTACTTCTGTGTCTTGCATTTGGGTTCGTTCCCAGCATCACATTATGACAGAACAAACCAGCCAATCATGGACCCAGCAACACAGACACTGGAGATGAACTCTCACCATCCAGGATTCCCTACTGTTGAAACCTACCCCCCACCTCCCCCCCCCCCCACCAACTGCCCAAGTCATACTTAGTCCTGGAGAGCCTCTTCGGTCACCCGGAGGCTCCCATTGAAGGGGGGGAGGGGTTGTACTGTCATGGTCCGGTCCGTGAAGTCCGCATTCTGGTTCATGCTCCAGTCCATGGACTCAGGGCTCTGGGTCTTCCAGCTGTCCCTTGTTTTGGTTGAGTTAATCATATGCACCTGATTCCCATCTTGAGGCTTGGAATACAAGTAGCTTTGGGGTTGATTGTGAGCTGCTGGTTTGTCTTGTCAAGATCCCCTGGGAGCAACCTGCCAGTGGAAGGCTGGAGCGGCCACTTGCCATCTTTAGGCCGCGTTGGGGAACCATCCCTTCATGGAGCCTTGCTGTCAGTAGTTGGAGATGTCTTTGCGGTATGGATTCGGCTGTTTCCTGGGTCAGCTGAGTGGCTGCCAGCCACTCCGAGCTAGTTAGGGATCCAGCTGTTTCTGCAGCCAGCTGAGGTTGGTGGCCGAACTGAGACTCGGAGCAACCCTGATGCAGAGATGGAACGGTGTTGTTCTTCGGTGTTTGTTTGTTTGTTTCTTGTCCTCACCTCCATGGGGTAAGTCAGGCTGTTCTGCCATTGCCCTGCTGGGGGATCTGTCTTGACCTCGCCTCTGTTGGGTAAGTCAGGCTGTTCAGCTAGTGCCCTGCAGGGGACCTGTCTTGTCTTGTCTTGGCCTCTGTTGGGTAAGTTTGGTTGTTCTGCCGTTACCTGACGGATGGTCCTGTCCCTCCTTGGTGTGGAGAAGAAGTTGAGTCCTGGCTCTATGTTTATGTACTGCCCTGTCTCATGTTAGTGTCCTGTTAACGATGAGCCCCGGCTTTTCGAAGGACAAGTCCCGGCTCTATGTTGATGTTCAGTTCCCAGTCTGTATCTGAGCTCCAGCATCCAAGTTATCAGACTCTGCATTCCAAAATCCAGGACCCCAGCCTGTGTCCAAGCTCAAGATCCAAGACCCCAGCCTGTGTCCAAGCTCGAGATCCAAGACCCCAGCCCCCTGTCCTGTAGTCATGTCCTTGCCTGGTTCTGGGGCCCCGAGCCCGAGGCAAGACCCGGTCTCTGGGTCCAAGCCCAAGTCTGCGTTCTTGTTCCTGCTCCTTGTCTGTATCCTGTCACGTCCCTACTCTAGTCAAGGCCTGTTCCTTGTACTTCAGTGTCTGTATCTTGCATTTGGGTCCATTCCCAGCACCACATTGTGACACATGAACTAACATGTTGGATTGGGAATAGGGGTTCAAATTAAAATGGTTGGCCACCAGGAAATACTGCTTTTTCTAGGTGGAGCAATGGTGCTTGCCAAAGTGGTCCCCCAATCTATGTTACATCTCACTAATATAGTGGAGGCCACATTGGGAGCACTGGAATTCAGTTGATGGCTCCAACAGATTCACAGGCAAAATGTTGCCTCAACTAGAAGGACGGTTTCAGGCACTGAATGGAGGTGAGGGAGCAGTTGAAGGGGCAGGTGTAGCACCTTTACAGCTTTCAGCAATAAGTTCCAGGAGGGAGATTAGTGGGGAGGGACAAATGGAAAAGGGACTTACAGAGGGAGCAATGCCTGTGGAAAGCAAAGAGTGGAGGGAAGGGTAAAAGTGGTAGGGTCATATTGAAGATGGTAGAGTTACTGAGAATGATATATCCGATACAGAGACTCGTGGGGTGGTAGATGAGGACAAGAGAAACTCTATCCCTATTAAGGCAGTGGGAGGATGGAGTGAGGGTGGATGTCCAGGAAATGGAGGAGATATGGGTGAAGGTAGCATCAATGGTGGATGAAGGGAAATACCATTCTTTGAAGAAGGAGGACATATCTGATATTATGAGAAGGAAAGCCTCACCCTAGGAACAGATATGGTGGAGATGAAGGAATTGAGAAAAAGGAATGCCATTTTTATAGGAGAAAGTGTGGGAAGAGCTATAGTCAAGCTAGCCATGGAAGTTGGTAGGTTTATAAAAGATATTGGTAGAAAGTTTTTCTCCAAAGATGGAGATAGAGAAATTAAGAAAGGGGAGAGGTGTCAGAAATGGACCAAGTGGTTTTAAGGGTAGGTTGGAAGCTAGAGGCAAAGTTGGTGAAATTGATGAGCTCAGTATGGGTGCATGAAGCAGCACCAATGCAGTCATCAAATGTAGCACAAAAAGAGTTGGGGAGCATTACCAGGGAAAGTTTGGAACATGGACTGTTCCATGTAGCCAGCAAAAAAGCAAGCATAGCCAGGTCCTGTGCAGGAGTCCATGGCTACTCAATGATGTTGGAGGAAGTGGGAGCTGCCAAATGATTTGAGAAGTAGTTCAGCTGGGTGGAGGAATTGAGGTCACTGGACTCAACGTGCTCCCTAATTGCTCTTCAGTTAATTGCCCTGCATTCATACTCAAGGGAAGGTCCAGTTTTGCTTCTTACAAATTGGGTTCCTCTAAATATTGTATGAGGAAACTGTCTCAGATCCACTCTTCAAATCCCATTCAATCCAGTTCTATTCAATACTTATACATTATACTTCACACTTTATTGTCACCAAACAATTGGTACTAGAACATACAATCACCACAGCAATATTTGATCCTGTGCTTCCCACTCCGTGGATTACAAATATACAATATTTAAAATATTAAAAATAGTTAAAATTAGTAAATATTAAAAAATTAAATTATAAATCATAAATAGAAAATAGAAAAATGGGAAGTAAGGTAGTGCAAAAACACAGAGGCAGGTCCGGATATTTGGAGGGAATGGCCCAGATCCAGTTCAGGATCTGTTCAGCAGTCTTATCACAGTTGGAAAGAAGCTGTTCCCAAAGCTGGCCATACGAGTCTTCAAGCTCCTGAACCTTCTCCCAGAGGGAAGAGGGACAAAAAGTGTGTTGGCTGGGTGGGTCTTGTCTTTGATTATCCTGGCAGCACTGCTCCGACAGCGTGCAGAGTAAAGTGAGTCCACGGACGGAAGATTGGTTTGTGTGATGTGCTGCACCGTGCTCATAATCTTCTGCAGCTTCTTTCGGTCTTGGACAGGACAAGTACAAGGAAAAATTACATTTCCCATTAGCACCGCCCTACTATTATCACATGTACAATTTCCCAACACATCTGCTCTTTGAGTTCCTGCTGACTATTGGGGGTATATAGTATAGCTCTACTGAGGTGACAATCCCCTTCTTATTTCTACATTCTACACAAATGTGTTATGGTTACAATATCCCAATTCCTAGAGACAATCCATGCCAACAGTTCATCCACCTTACCTGTTAAACCTCATTCATTGAAAAAAATGCAAAGATCCTATCTGCCCTTTTACCATGAAGGTGGCTATGCTGCTGCACATACCCCCGTTTTCAAAGTTCAAAGTAAATTTATTATCAAAGTTTATATATGTCACCATATACAACCCTGAGATTAATTTTGTTGTGGACATTCAGCACAAATACAAAGAAACACAATAAAATCAATAAAAAATACACAAACACACAAAGACAGTTAAACAGCTAATGTTCAGAAGGCAACAACTTGTACAAATACAAAAAAACCAAAATAATAACAATAGATAAATAAGTAAGAAATAATATTGAGAACAAGACTGTAGAGTCCTTGAAAGTGAGAATATAGATTGTGGAATCAGTTGGTACCTCACTGTTGTGGTGAGTGAAGCTATCCACACTGGCTCAGGAACCCCTGGTTGTTAATGGGTAATAACTGGTCCTGAACAATGTTTGCTCACTGACATCACTTTCTTGAGTCCCACCAACACCGCCCCCCCCCAACCAATCTAGTTTAAGCCTTCTCTGGTGGCAAAAGCACATTTCTCCTCTAGAATACTGGTCCCCAAAGAAAGTGAGGTGTATTGCTGTGAGTGTTGAACAGTTTTAGCACATGCAGAAGGTTCAACAATTAACAGAGGGAAACATATACAAGGTACTCTATCTCCAAAGATGACTTTTGCTGAAGATGACCAACAATGATTTAACCATAGAGGTGACAGTTTGGACTTGCAGGTTACTTGCACAAGACCTTATATTGGCAACTTCTTGTCTACTATTCAGAAATAACATCATCTGCTGCTTGAAATGAACAACCTCCTGAACAATGTCTACTTTGACAATGGCATTTCTGTGGAAGTAAACTGAAGGTTTGCTTTGCGATTAAAGCAGCATATCCTCAGTGGCCAATTTATTAGGAACACCTATACAACAAACATCTGAAACCAATCAGGTGTTGTTCAGACCAAACATCAAAATGAGGAAGAAATGTGATTGAAGTGATAGTAATTCAAATAACCATGCTTTACAACAGTGTTGACATGGGTTTGGGGTTATTTCCCAAGTGCCGAGACAGAGAGAGGGAGATACTGAAGTGGACGAACAGTTCATTGACTTTAATGAGAGCTGTGCAGAAACAAAGGAAAAACAATAAACACTCAACCAACAGGGCCGATAATTAGAACTGTCAAATTAAAGCTAATGCAGATACAGCAGCTCGGTAGCAGTAGCTTAATATTAAGTACTGCTCCTTAACAGCGTCAATCTAAATAGTAGTCTTCTTTCCTGGAACCTGGACAATGCAGGCAGTGTTTGGTCAAGTCTCAACAAGACTGAAATGAGAGGTTGGAAGTTAAATACCACCACAATGAAACACTAATTGTCTGGAATGTGCATACTCACACACGTGATGGCTGATCCTGCTCTACCACCTGCCTGCAAGGGTGTGCAGACCCCATGGCAGAGTCTGTGGTTGTGACAGAGCTCCCTCCCTAGACACAGTTTCCAAGGCAACAGAGACATGTGCCTGCTAGAAGTCCTATACAAGAAATATGTTATGGGCTACAAGTCAAAAACATTCCTCAGGGCCATACCCCTCCCAATCCATTAGCTACTGTACCCTGGCACACATCGACAAGAAGCCAAGAGGCACCACCCAGAATAGACCATGGACCCATCCACCAAGCAGGGGGAAGGGGTGACTGGAGCAAGTGGGGAGATGGTCAACAGCTTGAGCTAGGAAACATGGAACACCAGGTGAATCTTCATAGATGGTGGTAGGCACGGTCTATATGAGACCTTGTTAATAGTTTCTCTACTACAGATGGTTCCACATATCATAGGGACACTGTGCAGCTTTTGACTTTCAAGGCAAGATCCCTGGACACCAGCCAGACTTTCTTCCCTGGCTTAAAAGGTCTCACCTGTCAGCGGAGCCAATCAGCCTGCTGAGTATACGATTCCCGAGCACGCAGCAGAGAAACCATGGCCCATCTCCACATGTGCTTCTGGCATTGAACCAACTGTTCAGCAACAGGAACTCCCACATCAATCTCTTGACCAAAGAGCGGTGGCTGGAATCCTTTCTGGCATTCACAGGGGACATGCCTGCAGAGGATGATTGGAGGTTATTGTGGGCCAACTCTGCCTAACCCAACTGGGAGCTCCAGGATGATGGGCTGGAAGAGGCAAGGCAGCACAGGGTTGTCTCCAGCTCCTGATTCACTCTTTCAGTCTAGCTATTAAATCGGGAGTGGAAACCAGATGAAAGGCTGGCTGTGACTCCCACAAGAGAACGGAAGAGCTCCCAAATATGGGATGTGATCTGTGGTCCTCGATCAGACACTATGTCCTGAGGAAAGCCGTGCAGCCTGAACCATCAGGATGGCAGTCTCACAAGCCGACGGGACCTCTGGGAGAGCGATGAAGTGGGCAGCCTTGGAGAATTTGTCCACAACCACCAATATGGTAATGTTTCCATCAGATGGGGTTAGACCAGTGATGAAATCCACCAAGAGATGGAACCGGGGTGGCAGGGCAAACCTAGTAACACAGCCAACCAGCAGGACACTGGTGGACATCTTGTACTGGGCACGTGGGACAGGCAGAACCAATCTCATGGATGTCCTGTGGCATAGATGGCTGCCAAGTTCATCTCATGATAAATTCCAGGGTCCATTGAATTCCTGGATGTCCAACCAGGCAGGAATGATCTCATTCCAACACTCTGAGGCGTGCCATGGCAGAGACAATCAGCTGGTTAAGAGGTCCTCCATCTAGGCCTGGATCTGACTGTTAGGCAGCCCTCTTCTGCCTCTATTCCCCAAATCACCAGCGCAAAAATGCATAAGCAAGGAAGGATGTTGAACTGCCAGGAGAGAGCACTAGCCTTGGTATTTTTGCTGCCAGGATATTAGATGAGGGTGAAATTAAACTGGGCGAAGAATAGAGCTCAGAAGGTTTGATGAGAGTTGCTTGTCTTGACTTTCTGCATGTAGAAGAGGTTCTTGTGATCTGCCTATGCTAAAAACAAGTTACTTCAATGTTACCGTGTTTCCAGGGTCTCCTCAACAGCTAGCAGTTCTCAGTTCCCAGCATCATAGTTACACTCAGTAGGAGTCAAGCAATGGGGAAGAAGGGCACCCAGGGTTAGAGCTGGTTATCTGCAAAGGAGCACTGGGAGAGTGCAGCTCCAATGGTGACATCTGATGCATCAGCCTCAATGATGAATGGATGGGGATGGGTCTGGGTGCTGCAGCACTGAGGCAGTGGTGAACCTCACTTTTGTTTTGAGAATGCTTCATCTGCTTCACTTGTCCAAAGGAATCTTGCATAGGTCCTCTTGAAGAATGCATTTATGGGGGATGGAATTGAAGTTTCTAACAAAGCCATGATTAAAATTTGCAACCCCCATTAAGCTCCACGTCTGTTTGATCATAGATGGTTTGGGCCACTCTGTGCCTGCCTGAACTTTGCACAGGTCCATTTGAACACTGGAAGGAGAGAAGGTGTAGCCCAAAATCAACACCCGTTCTTTGTGAAACTCACACTTCTCTGGCTTGGCGTAAGGGTTATTCTCGAGAAGACATCTGAGAACCCTCCGGATATGCTGGGCATGTTCCTGACAAGAGTGGGAATAGATCAGAATGTCATCCAAATACACAAAAACAAACTGATTCAGAATGTCCCTGACCACATCATTGACCAGGACATAAAAAACAGCAGGGGCGTTGGCCAGACCAAAGGGCATCATAAGGTACTCAAAGAGGCCATCAGAGGTGTTGATAGCTGTCTTCCACTTGTCTCCTTCTCTGATATGATACAAGCATTGTACAGATCTATCCTGGAAAAGGTAGTTGCTCTCTGGAGATGTTTGAATGCAGAAGCAAGCAGGGGAAGAGAGTATTGGCTGTTCACTGTGGTGTTATTTAACGGGCCAATAACCAATGCAGGAACAGAGCTTACCATCCTTCTTTCTCACAAAAAAGAAGCCTGCCCCTGCTAACGATAAACCCTCAGACCAATGCCTCCTTCATGTGCTCCATGGCCACCATTTCAGGATGAGAGGGGCAAAAGAGCCAGCTCGGAGCAGACTAGTATCGGGTAAGTAGTAAATGGCCATGACCTGACATATGACTGGAACTGGACCCAGACAGAGGGCCCTCACCCTTGGAGTGCCTTTAGGGGCCAATCAATCCATGGGTTATGTCCATATAACGAGGGAAGGGCAAGCACCAGTGGCAGTTCAGGCAAATCAACCAGCTAAAAGGAGAGTAGTTCCCTATAGTTGTCATCTAGCACAAGTTGGAGGGGGTTCTGTGGAAAGGTGGATTTTTCCTGTGCCCAGAGGCCAACCATCCAGGCCTTGACATTAATATTTTCTCTTAATTTCTCAGTTGGAACTCTCCATTTCTGAACCGGGAATGCAGCCATGAAGTTCCTGGCTGCCCCAGGAGTCAGCACATGAAACCTGTGGGTCTGACACCCCCATGACAAGGAAGCTGGGAGCATTAAACAATTATGGGAAGATGCTTGCAGGGAGAACACACCCACCAGAACTCCCTTCCTGGTGAAGGGTATCCTCCTTTACTGGGTGCTTGGGACTTGAAGCCTGGAAGAGTCCTGGACCACCACAATGGAAGCAGGAAACAGTTCTCCTGTGCCAATCTCATTCCTCCTGAGCTAGGAGCATGCACTCCACCTGCATAGGCTCCTCCACAGACTGCGTACTGGGTAATACAAGAGACGGTACAGACAAATAGGGATCTCGGAGTAGGTAGTTCAGGGCATTCTCTCTCTGCACAACTCAGTTGTCCAGTTGTCAATTTGAATGGCTAGATTAATTAGTTATCCAGGCTGTCTTGCTCGTTATGCACTGTGATCTTTCGCCAGACCCCTGCATCAGTCCTTGCTGGAAGTAGTAATGTGGGATCTCTTCTTCTTCCTCGTCTCCATCACAAGCATGTGGAACTTCCCCGTGTAGTCCCTCACTGTCCCTCTACCTTTACGCAGGTCTAGAAGTCGTCGGGCAGCCTCCTGACCCCATACTGGAAGATCAAAATCTCGCTTGAACTCGACAGCAAATTGCCAAAATGATTAGGTTATGGGGAAATCCTCGTTCCCATAGAGCACTGAACAGGCTGATTGAGTGTCTGTCTAAGAGGTTCACCACGTAAGCCAGTTTAGCTCATCATCACCAGACTGACCAGGCTAAGCTTGGAAAGTCAGCTCACACTGGGTAATAAAATTCCTGCAGGGTGTCAGGGTCACCAGGGTATCTACCTGATGGAGGAATACTCAGTCTGGATGTGGTTACAGGAGTCAGAACTTTAGTGACATTGATGATGCTGTTGAAGAGGAGGATCTGGGAGATGCTGGGAATGGGAAAGACATAGCTAAAAGCTACTGAATCATGACAACGAGAGCTGTTGTGTCTGTCACCTGATTCTGCCTGTGCATAGTAAGCTGCTGAACCGTGGCTAGCTGTGAGAGCAGTAATCACTAACATCTGATTCTGGCTGTCCCTGGTGAATTGCCAAACCATTGCTGTGAGGGTTGACATCTGTTCTTCCAACTGTTCTTGCCGCTCAGAAAGTAGCTGTCACACTCCGCAAGACATGTCAGTTTCTCCTCCTGTCACAATGGGAATGGACCCAAATGCAAGACAGACACTGAAATACAAGGAACAGGACTCAACTTGAGTAGGGATGCAACAGGAAACAGACAAGGAGCAGGGACAAGAACATAGACTTGGGCTAGGACATGGACAAGACACAGGGAACCCAGACAAGGAACTATGAACTAGAAGCCTGGGCTTGGACTCCAAGATATAGATTTGACAAGGACCCAAGACCTGGGTCTTGCTTCAGGCTCAGATCCCAGAACCAGGCAAGGACATGACATAGCTACAAGACAGGACATGGCTGGGGTCTTGGCTAGAGGCCACAGGCTGATAACTCAGAGGCTGGAGCTCAGAGACAGACTGGGAATGGTACATCAACAGAGAGCAGGGACTTATCCTTCAAAAAGCCAGGACTCATCTTTAACTCAACACTAACATGAGTCTAGACAGTACATAGACATAGAGCTGGGACTCATCCATAGACAAGCCAGGACTCAACTTTATCTCCACACCAAGATGGGATAGGTCCACCTGTTGGGTAACAGCAGAACAACTAGACTTACCCAACAGAGGCAAAGACAAGCCAAGACAGATCCCTCCACCCCCCCACAGGGCAACAGCAGAACAGCCTGACTTACCCCACAGAGGCAAGAACAAGAAGAGACAAACACCAAAGAACAACAGACAGTTCCATCTCTGCTTCAGGGTTGCTCCAAGTCACAGTTACAGCCAGCAACCTCAGCTGGCAACAGAAACAGCCAGCAATCTCAGCTGGCAACAGAAACAGCCAGCAACCTCAGCTGGCAACAGAAACAGCCAGCAACCTCAGCTGGCAACAGAAACAGCCAGATCCCTACCCAGCTCAGAGTGGCTGGCAGCCACTCAGCAGGCCCAGGAAACAGCCAAATCCATACTGCAAAGACAGCTCTGACTACCAACAGCAAGGCTCCATGAAGCAATGGTACTCCAACACAGCCTAAAGATGACAAGTGGCCACACTAGCCTTCCACCAGCAAGTTGCTCCCAGGGGATCTTGACAAGACAAACCAGCTGCCCACACACAACCCCAAGGCTACTTATATTCCAAGCCCCAAGATGGGAATCAGGTGCCTGTGATTAACTCAATCAAAACAAGGGACAGCTGGAAGACCTGGAGTCCTGAGTCCACGGACCGGACCGTGAACCGGAATGCGGACTTTATGGACCGAAAGTATCTGTTGCACTGCTTGAATTACTTCTCCCAATGCAGCTTCAACTGACTGTTACTTCTCTCCTATCTGCAAATGAATGTCAGGACCAAAGTCATCTGTTCTCTCTCTTCTGGGTCCATTTTCCTGGTGGAGACCTGTTGACGAGGGTGTACCATTATGGCACAAATGCTGAGATATAGAGAAATATATATATATAGAGAGAGAGAGAGAGAGAGATTTAGATCAATAGTTCACTGACTTTTAATCAGAACTGTGCAGAAATAAAGGAAAGCAATAAACACTAGGCAAACAGATCCATTAACTGGAACTGCAAATCTAAAGCTAACACAGATACAGCAACTCATCAGTAGTAGTTTGATACTAAATATGCTGCTCTTTGACAGCGTCATTTAAACTGTAGTCTTCTTTCCTGGAACCAGGACAGCGGAAGTAGGGAGTGTTGACATTGCTCTGCTTTTGGTCACGTTTGAGAGCTACACCTCATGTTGCTGATAGTAAAACATTCAGAGATGTGACCTTACTGGAAAGGTGACATGAGAACATTGTTTCTGTTTTATTTTTAATTTTCAATTTTTTTTGTATAATACAACCAAACATTTTATACCAGTTACAAAAAGAAACCCCTCCCCCCAACCCCTCAATAAACAAGAACGAATAGAACCAGCCAGACCAAGTTTCTGTTTTTATAAGAGAATAGGGAAACTATATTATGGGGATACTGTGTTTCTGCATGAATAGATAACGGTAGAAAATCAAGATATTGTAGATGGAGGAAATCTGAAATTGACAGAAAATGCTGGAAACATCTGCAGGTCAGGAATACCTATGTAAGGAGAAACAGATATTGTTACGCTCAAGGAGGTGATACAGGAGCTGAAAGACACACACTCAACATTTTAGGAACAGCTTTTTCCTCTCCACCATCAGATTTCAGAATGGTCAATGAACCCATGTACATTACCTCTTTGTTTTTTTTTGCTTTTTTGCTCTCTTTTTTGTACTACTTATTTAATTTGTACTGTACATAGATTTTCCTATTGTAATTTGTAGCTTTTTTATTATTATGCATTGCAATGTACTGCTGCTGCAAAACAACAAATTTTGTGACAGATGCCAGTGATATTAAACCTAATTCCCAGGTCAAGAAAACTTCATCAGAGGGAGACAAGAACAGGTCAATTTTCAGTTGCAGAGGCTGTGTGTGTGAGACAGACAGGACAAAGAGGGATGCATCTCATAGCATGAAGCCAGGGTTACTATGGTGAAAGCTGCAAATAGAGACTTCAGGTTGACAAATCAATGAAAGAGAAAATGAAGGTGTAAAATCTACGATGTACAGGTCAGAACTGCAGAAAATGCTCATCAGATTATTCATTATCACTGGAGAGAGAAGAAAAACAAAAAGTAATTTAGAGATGGGTAACCAGAAAACAGAACTTGCCAGTCTGATTCAAACAGAGAAAGTGGTTATCTGAGCTTATTGAATTGGAAGGCTGCAACATGTCTGGACAGTAGAAGAAAGGTTGATCCTTGAACTTACATTGGACTTTGATCGAAAAGTGCAGAAAGCAAAAGACAGATGGGAGTGTAACAGAGAAATAAAGTGGCAAGCAACAGAAAGCTTAGAGTTGTTCCTGCAGACTGAATTGCTATGCTCTTCAAAGCAATCACTAACTATGAGATTAATTTCTCTAATGCAGAGGAGACTACATAAGAAGCAACAAATGCAAAGCACTAGATAAGGCGAAGTGCAAGAGAACTGATAGTTGGCCTGAAACAAAGGAGACAGCAATGTGAAAGAATAGAATATGTAATGTTTCAGCTGTTGAGAGCTGTATTTCTAGCATTTTCCATTCCCGATAGCATAGAGGTTAACCACTTTGGTTCAATCCTGATCTTCGGTGCTGTCTGTGTGAAGTTTGCATGTTCTCCTTGTTACTATGTGGGATTCCTCTGAGTGCTCCAGTTTCCTCCATCATTCCAATAACATGTATTTTGATTGCTTAAATGATCATTGTTAATTGTCCTCTGTATGTACACGAGTGTTAGAAGAGATGCTGTGGGAGTGAAGGGTGAGTAAAGATGGGTTTAGTGTAACATTACTTAAGTGGGTTCTTGCCGGTCTGTAGAGACGGATTCGGTCAAAGGACCACATCCGTGCTGTAAGGCTCTTCAGCGCTGATGCATGTGTATTTTTTTTTCTTTTCACATCTTATTTAAGTCTTTAAATTAGGTTAGGCTACTTTTCACTAAGGCAAACAGGAAGTCTGCGGATGCTGGAAATTCAAGCAACACACATCAAAGTTGCTGGTGAACGCAGCAGGCCAGGCAGCATCCCTAGGAAGAGGTGCAGTTGACGTTTCAGGCCGAGACCCTTCATCAGGACTAACTGAAGGAAGAGTTAGTAAGAGATTTGAAATTGGGAGGGGGAGGGGGAGATCCAAAATGATAGGAGAAGACAGGAGGGGGAGGGTTGGAGCCAAGAGCTGGACAGGTGATTGGCAAAGGGGATACGAGAGGATCATGGGACAGGAGGTCCGGGAAGAAAGACAGTGGGGGGGGAACCCAGAGGATGGGCAGGGGGTATAGTCAGAGGGTCAGAGGGAGAAAAAGGAGAGTGAGAGAAAGAATGTGTGTATATAACTAAATAACGGATGGGGTACGAGGGGGAGGTGGGGCATTAGCGGAAGGTAGAGAAGTCAATGTTCATGCCACCAGGTTGGAGGCTACCCAGACGGAATATAAGGTGTTGTTCCTCCAACCTGAGTGTGGCTTCATCTTTACAGTAGAGGAGGTCGTGGATAGACATGTCAGAATGGGAATGGGATGTGGAATTAAAATGTGTGGCCACTGGGAGATCTTGCTTTCTCTGGCAGACAGAGCGTAGGTGTTCAGCAAACCCTTCTATATATTGGCGAGACCTGACGCAGACTGGGAGACCGCTTTGCTGACCGCTTTTCTCCAACCTGATGGCATGAACATTGACTTCTCTAACTTCCACTAATGCCCCACCCCACCGTACCCCATCCATTATTTATTTTTATACATACATTCTTTCTCTCACTCTCCTTTTTCTCTCTCTGTCCCTCTGACTATACCCCTTGCCCATCCTCTGGGTCCCCCCCCCCCGCTTGACTTTCTCCCTGGACCTCCTGTCCCATGATCCTCTCGTATCCCCTTTGCCAATCACCTGTCCAGCTCTTGGCTCCACCCCTCCCCCTCCTGTCTTCTCCTATCATTTTGGATCTCCCCCTCCCCCTCCCACTTTCAAATCCCTTACTCACTCTTCCTTCAGTTAGTCCTGACGAAGTGTCTCGGCCTGAAACGTCGACTGTACCTCTTCCTGTAGATGCCGCTTCTCACTAAGGCACTGTACAGAACATAGTTGCCTTATAGCACTTAGATTTATAATGTTATATTGCAATATTGATGGTAAATAAGTAACTTGGATGAACAGATGAGCAGTTAAGTTAAATTGCTAGAGGTCGGTTACCTTGTGAATGATTTCTGAAAAATATTCTTTTTCTCATACTAGTGTCCTTCAGCCAGATAGCCATGTACTCACCTGAATAAATATTCTGTTTACTCTGCACCTTAGTATATTATAAATTTGGAACATTTCAAAAATTATTATAAAATTTAAATTGGAGATTTGTTTATCATTTGCAATCTGTGTTTGCATTTACACGATGATCTGTGCAGTTCAGTGATAATGTAGTTACTTGTATTTGTTTTGCCAGTGAAGTAGGAGACAAAGAGGATACAGTGTGTGGGAGGGCTTAGATGCTGTCTCTCTGTTTCACTAAGCCTCATTAATCATGAACCATGACTAATTTGCACAAGTGATATAACCAATGAAATTTGTATCACCCTCCACGCCACCAACATTTTGCACTGCATGGTTGCGTCTTGATGATCCCATTCTGCAGGCATGCAGCTTATTTAGGAATGTTCCAAGAATTACCACAGAACTATTTTTCTCAGTCAAGTTACTGCTGACATTACGTAGTTATTTATTTAATTGATAAATTCAGATTGTGAAAACTCATGCATGATATATTCTATTAACATATTGCCATAAATCTGCATTTTAAAAATGTTAAAAATGCATATTTTTATTGTGTCATTTTACTTGCCAATGATGTATTAATGATAATTTCTTTCACAGTGTAGGCTGCAACACAACAACTAAACATGGGGAAAACTTCGAAGAGTATTGGCAATTTTGCTGTTAGTCATAAGACATAGGAGCAGAATTAGGTCATTCAGCCCATTAAGTCTGCTCTGCTGATGGCTGATCTATTATCACTCTCAACCCCATTCTCCTGCTTTCTCCCCGTAACCTTTGATGCCCTTAATAATAAAGAACCTATCAATCTCCATTTTAAATATATCCAATGATTTGGCCTCCACAGCCGTCTGTGACAATGAACTCCACAGATTCACCATCCTTTGGCTAAAGAAATTACTCCTCATCCCTCATAGAAAGGATATCCTTATATTCTGAGGCTGTTCCCTCTGGTTCTAAACTCCCCCCACTATAGGATACATCCTTATGTTGCTGATATAACATTGGCAAATATTATCAAAAAAGTAAAATGCTAGAAATTTGACAAAAGTAGAAAAAATTCAATTTGTCAAAAGAGTATCAATGTACCAAGAGAGACCGATCTAAAGGAAATGAGGAGCACAGTGAAATTAGCATTTGTAAAACATTAATATTGGAATAATTAATTGGACTTAAAGGCAATAAACCCTCAGGGCCTGTTTTCAAGTCATGTCAAGCTTATTGTTATTTAGCTATATACATTTATACTGTCAAATGAGACAACATTTCTCCAGACCAGGGTGTAAAGTACAGTCGTACACATAAGACACAATAACTTAGGAAAGTAAAAATTAAATCTCCAAATGAATTACATATCAAGAAAGTAAAGTGCATAAATTAAATATGGTAAGGTACAGAACAAATTAACCAGTGACACTTCAAATGCGATTCAGCAGGAAGTTCAGAAGCTTAATAACCTGAGGGAAGAAGCTATTTCCCATTCTAATGGAGTCTTCTTTCTGATGGTACAAAATCAAAGAGGGTACTGCAGGGGTGCAGTGGTAGCCGGAGCATGTCCATCACCTGTTTAAGAAAAAAGCAGAAATAAACAAGCTTGTTGGTTGTTGTTCTCACACCAGTCTACCAGCCACTCTACTTCCCCTCTGTACTCCGACTCGTTATCGTTGTGGATGAGGCCAACCACTGTTGTGTCATTCACAAACTTGATGACATGGTTTGAGCTGAGTCCTACGACACAGTCATACGTCAGCATTGTTAACGGCAGTGGGCTGAGCACACAGCCCTGGGGAGTGCCAGTGCTCAGAGTAACAGGACTAGAGGCATTGCTGCCCTGATAGACTGACTGTTAAGAAGCATATCAAACTCCTTTTACACTGCCCTATCCACTTGTGTCACTGCTTTCAGTGAGCTATGGACCTATACCATAAAGTTCCTCTGTACATCATTGCTCCTAAGCTCCCTGCCATTTACTCTTTATTTCTTATTAGACTTTGCATTACCTCATACTTAGAACATAGAACAGTACAACACAGGAACTAACCCATTTGCCCACAACGTTGTGCCAAACTAATGCTTTCCTCCTACCCCTTCTCCAATGTTCCACTCTCTTGTCCTATTCCTTCTTCTCCAGCCCTTGACCTTTCCCACCCACTTGGTTTCACCTATCACCTTTCAGCTGGCCTCCTTCCCATCTCCCCACCTTTCTATTTTGGCATCTTCCTTCTCAGTCCTGAAGAAGCACCTCACCCTGAAACATCGACTGTTTATTCCTTTCCATAGATGCTGTTTGACCTGCTAAGTTCCTCCAGTGTTCTGTGTGAGATGGTTTGGATTTCCAACATCTGCAGACTTACTCATGTTTGAAATGCAGGCAGAGTGTTTAGAAGAGAGGCTGGTTACCATGGCATACTGAACTGTGGTCATGACCAGAGCAATACTATAGCAAGTTGTGTTGCACATTGATGGAATGTTTTCTGTGGTACATTGATCAAAACTGCTGGAAGCTGGAACTAACAATCTGCAGAGGAGCTTAGTGGTTCAGGCAGCATCTGTGGAACAAGCTGAGACCCTGCATCTCAGGACTGAGTGGAAAGGGAATATGGCCAGTGTAAGGCAGAGAGAGGGAGTGATGAGACCTATAGACCATGAGTCATAGTCATAGTCGTAGTCATTATTGATCCCAGGGGAAATTGGTTTTCGTTACAGTTGTACCATAATTAATAAGTAGTAATAGAAATAGTAATAGTAATATTACTATTAGTAAATAGTAAATAGTAATAGTAATAGAAATAATAAATAGTAATAGAAAATAGTAATAAATAGTTAAATAGTAATATGTAAATTATGCCAGTAAATTATGAAATAAGTTCCAGGGCCGGCCTATATCGGCTCAGGGTGTCAAACCCTCCAAGGGAGGAGTTGTAAAGTTTGATGGCCACAGGCAGGAATGACTTCCTATGATGCTCTGTGCTGCATCTCGGAGGAATGAGTCTCTGGCTGAATGTACTCCTGTGCCCACCCAGTACATTATGTAGGAGGAGAATTAGATCATTTAGCACATTGAGTCTGCTCTGCCACTTGATCTTGGTTGATCTGTTTTCCCAGGGAGCATTAATTTTGCAGTGAGGAAGTTGGAATGCCACCTTGGACATGAATGGAGAATTTGCTTTGAGACTCAGGTGTCAGGTTTGTAAACAACGTGACCAGTAGAATACCGATGCATGAGTATAAATGGAGCTTAACGCAGGGGACGTTGGCTTGGGACAAGATAAAAATGTTGGCTTGCTTATGCTTTTGGTCCGTTTGGAAGACTTGGCTGAGGGAGTGTTAATGGTATTTGTCCAAAACCTTGAAGTGTGATTTGTAGGTGGTTCACCTCTCAAGTATACACAAAAGGTAGAGATAATCTCTGCCTGACAGAGCCTGGGTATTCTATCAGGCTTGATGACTTAATCTTCAAATGCTCCTTTCCTGATGACAAATGGTGTGCTGTTGCACTGAAGATGATACTGAATGCCTGTTTCTGCGATGTAGGACATGGTCCATGTTTGATTGGGTCTCACCAAAGACCTTTATTATTGGATGCAGTGTGGTGCAACGGGGCAGGTCTCAAGAAGACTTTTATCTTGAAGGTTTTAAATCTATCCATTCTTGTAGGTCCATCCGGTAGGAAACCTCAATGGACATATTGACAATGCCTTCTGTGAACTCTGGAGGCTGTTGCGCATGAAAATCCCTGGAGGTCACCAAATTCTGAGATATACACACCACCAGTCATATCACGGTCTAACTCAGTTAGATCTCATTTCTTCCTCATTCTGATGCTTGATCTGAACAACAACTGAACCCCTCGACCTTGTCTGCATGGTTTTATACATTGAGTTGCTGCCACAAGATTGGCTGATTAGATATTTGCAGTAATGAGCGGATATACGGGTGTAGTGAGTCTTCAGGACCATAAGACATTGTAGCAGAATTAGGCCATTTGTCTCATTGAGTCCGTCCCCCAATTCCATCATGGCCGACTTATCCCTCTATAAGGAGATACAGACATGCTAGGTAAATAGGCAAGGAGAGGATGGATGGAATGTAGAGTGGAAAAATATATGGACATCAATTTCAGAAAAAAAGGTAGAAAATTTGGAAATTTTTAAATGCTGGGAGACTGAGAGATATTGGTTTTCAAAGAAATCTGAACTTCCATGTACAAGAATCACTGGATATTAACATGCTGACATGCAAGGAATTAGAAATGCAACAGGATGTAGGTCTTTCCTGCAAAACGATTTGAATGCAAGAGTAAAGCCATATATACACTCAGCCGTCAGGTTATTAGTTACTTCTTGTACTCCTGCACGTTATAGCTAAATATCTGATCAAATATCTAATCTGCCAATCATGTGGCAGCAACTCCATGCACAGTATAAAAGCATGCAGACATGGTCAGGAGGTTCAGTTGTTGCTCGGACCAAACATCAGCACGGGGAAGAAATGTGATCCAAGTGATTTTGACTGTGGAATGATTGTTGGTGCCAGACGGGCAGTTTGAGAGTCTCAGACACCGCTGACACACTGGGATTTCCACACACAACAGAATCCAAAGTTTACAGAGAATAGTGCAAAAAGATAACCAAACAGAACATCCAAAGTGGGGCAGTTCTGTGGACGAAAACGTCTTGTTAATGAGAGAGGTCAGAGGAGAATGGCCAGACTGGTTCAAGCTGACAGGAAGGCAACAGTAACTCAGATAACCACGCGTTACAATGGCGGCGTGCGGAAGAGCATCTCTGAACGCACAACACGTAGAACCTTGAAGTGGATGGACTGCAGTAGCCGAAGGAGGTTCCTAATAAAGTGGCCACTCAGCTTATATTAACGGTCTAAAACATTAGTGGGCGCAATCGTAAAAAATGAGCAGTTACTAAATTCATTCTTTTGAATCCAAGAGATTTAGTCTATGCACAAGACGAAAGAATTACAGATTAAAGAGAATCGTTCATTATTCACAATTCTTCGCGAAGAACAATATTTTGTCTCCTCAACTGAAGTCATGCTATTTACGCACACAAAATGAGTCAACATTTGACAGGGTTCCACATAAACGTCCCGCACTGTTTTCTAACTTATATAATTGCAAGATAATTTCCTTTAAATAACATATTTTATATGTAGAACTATAATTATCACCCCTCCCCGGCCCCCAGCAGGTATACACTCTGGGCTTCGGGGTTATTATGCGGGAAATGAGTTACGCAAAACAAGAATTAAATTCTAATATCGTCACAGAGAAGAAAACAAACCCCTCCTCCTGATATCTCTGTCCGCTCAGCACTTCATAATTTTGTTACTAGTTCCGAGGAATCTAATGATAGAATTGTCAGCTTGGCTTATTTAGCAGTCCGTATAAGAATGCAAGCGCTTGATCGCAATATCCTGAGATTTAAGATGACCCTCTCTGCTTCGCCAGATGAGCACGCAATCCCTGACGTCAGACTGCTCAAACTGACAGCAGAAGCGTGTCTGAAGCCGCCCACTGTTTCCCCCAGTGACTCCTGCAAAGTAATAACCATCAGATCAAGGCCCCGATGGACGATGGTGATCACCTTCCGATTTTCAGAAAATGATTTAGCCATCCCGTAATCACCCGCACGGTAGTCCCGAGAACAAGAGAGCGTCCGCTTTGCTGGTGATCTGCAGGTTGGACAGACCAGCGAGGTTTGAGAGGGGGCAGAAGGAAAACACAAAGGGATGGGTTGTGGCGGAAGCCGGGCTGACACTATCGAGCCCAGGTACTATGAAAGCTGGACCAGGGAGACAGAATCAACGTGGCTCACCAACACCGACACGGATGTGCCTTTGCCAGTAGTGCCCAACGTGTGCAACAACGCGAACGAACCCAATGCATCGGACAGGGGGTCCATGCATGTGTGCAGCAGTAAGCAGAAATCGGTTACGTTACGGTCTTGGGTTGTCGAGAAGCCTTATCTTTGCGTTGCAAATATCTGCAAATTACGTTAAACATTGCCAGTATTGCGTGGGCAGCAAGAATACAGTCGCTTGATCACAATAGAGGGGTATCAGTACTGTGTTTGGGTTTGGTTCTGTATTAGTTTTGCATTTAGTTATTTGCTTTGGGGCCAGTGTTGGATTTAAACTGACTTTCAAGTTTCGCTTACTTTTAGGATTGGGGGTGGGTTTAGTCTGGGAGGGGTTGGTTCAACATTTAGTATTTGCTTGGTGTGGATTTTGTGGTTGACAAAGCACTCGGTTCGGTTTTGGGGTGGGCAGTGCAGCCCTGTTTATGTCTACGGCTGCCTCTTTTTCTAAAAGTATATGTAACGCGAAATCCGTTTTTTTTCAGTTTTCCACTTATCACTGTATTCGAGTGTTGTAAGTCTGTCTAGGTGGAGGCTGGTTAGTGCTGAATTAATTCTACACCAACACCCTTTCTGCTTCTGATGCTTTTGGCCATTGTTGAGAATCTAAGTCAAAGCGGGCAGACAATTTTGCGACGAGACTGAAAGAAGCCCAGTGAAACTCAGCTTGTTTGAAGTGCTCGGTTGCTGTAGCAACACTTCCAGACTAGTTTTCCATCTGCCTTTCACTGGTATCATCCCCAGAGCCCGAACCTGACCAGCGGAAAGAAGTTTTAAAGTGCCGCTGTGTGGGCTGGGCTGTTTATTAGAGCTATCCGCAAAATCCGTTCTTTTCCTACTAGAATGTTCCTGGGTCTGTCACAGCAGTCGCTCCTGTTGGGCATCTGCTGTCAAGTTTACTAATTTAGGTCCTGTACTTGGTTACTGCACCTTACTTGGAAATGAGGAAGGGATAGCGGGCAACATGGAGACTGAGAGTCCTTTTTGTCATGGGCAAAACTTCGTTAAGTCTATAAGCGATGTTCGCTTAGACATTGAATACTGTTGATTTACAGTTGTGATACGTTCTGAACGACAGCATAAGATTCAGGTAGTCTGTTGCCTTTGTTTTTTTAAGTTTTACCTTATGGTGGGTTGATTATTCAGAATGATGTTCTTTGTAAATATTGGTGTAGGATACATGCCTTTACACACAAACATAGATTTTTAACTACATGTATCTCAGATTTGCCATTTTCAAAGAAATAATGATTTAGAGGTCATTAAAGCGATTCACTTTATCAATCAGTCAAATGTAATAATTAGTGATATAGGGAATAGTAGTCCAGGAGAGGGAAAAAGGCTCAGAGGCAAGGTACACACTAGATTGGAATACAGTAGTGAGCAAATAGTGCAAACCAAACAGAAAGCAGACAAGCAGAGAAACAAAAGCTGGAGCTAGTGATAGTGCAATGGGGAAAATGAAGAACCTCCTGTCCAAGGGACTGGTGGACGTGATTTAAAATTCTGGAAGATTCTAAGGTGCTTGATTAAAATAAACTTTGTAGGGATAGCATAGAAGGCCAACATCAGAAAACCCAGTGTGAATGTGATATTGAGAATTAAATGGTAAGCAATCAGAGCCCCAGGATACTCAGCCAAGCAATCCAACATGCTGAAGTGAAAGACGTTTTGGTAACCAATTCTATCTAGAACATTCTCCACTTTTCCTTCCATTGGAAATAGAACAATACATTGGGTAGGATGTCAAAAGTTCAAGCAACACCTGGCTTCTTCATGCTAATGCTGCATATGTGCAAAGACAATATATGTATGAATGATAAAGTATGCAGATTATTTTTAAATAGTTCTTTTGTATAAAGAATGATAAATGAAACACTGTATGGATTGTTTTGAATAGGTAAGTCACTGAGTAAAAGGCTTTCAAATTTTTGATCATCCACATTCATTGTTTCAGAGAGTATGGTGAGACACTGATTCTGAAATAACAGCAGCATGAGACTACCTTCACCAAAAAGAATTAAATAAGTTTAAAAAGAAAGTTTCTGAAAATCTGAGGACAGGTTAGAGACGAACATTAGAGAGCTTCCTTTTCAGTGAGGCACATATTCTTCAGATGAGTAAAGATTAAAAGGAGAAAGTCCCATTTCACTAGTATTCACATTTTAGTTTGTTTTCATTGCTGGTTATTATCAATGTTTCTTCCATGGCAACTTCCAAACCTACACTCAGTGGCCACTTTATTAGGTACCTTCTATACCTAATAAATTGGCCTCTGAGTGTATGTCTGTGATCTTCTGCCCATCTACTTCATTGTTCGATGAGTTGTGTGTTTGGAGAAGCTCTTCTGCACACTGCGGTTGTAACACATGCTTATTTGAGTTACTGTTGCCTTCCTGCCGGCTTGAACCAGTCTGACCATTCTCTTCTGACCTTTGTCATTATCACAGTGTTTTTGCACACAACACTGTCACACACTGGTAATCACTGATTTTTTTTAGCACGATTCTCTGTAAACTATAGAAACTGTTGTATGTGAAAATCCCAGGAGATCAATAGTGTCTGAGAAACTCAAACCACCCCATCTGGCACCAACAATCATTCCACAGTGAAAGTCACTTGGACCACAGATTTTTCCCAATTCTGATGTTTGGTCTGAACAACAACTGAACCTCTTCACCATGTCTGCAGGCCTTTATGCACTGAGTTGCTGCCACATAATTTGTTGATTAGATATTTGCATTAACAATCAGTGTACCTAATAAACTGGCACTGAGTGTGTGTCTTCAGCATCCTAGAGTGATCAGAATACAGGCACATGGGAACATCACCATGTACAAGTTCCCTTCCAATTCCCACATTCCTTCATTATAACTGGCCATGAACCCTGGAACTCTCAAAGGGTCGCACTGAGCAAGAATGTTCTGCAGCAGTTGAGTTTACTTCAAATGCTAATTGGGATTGGTAGTAAATACTGTCTTAATATCATAGAACATGAAAATAACTATTTCTTCTTCTCTATATTCAATGAATGCAAGACTTGATTTAGTTGCCAATAATTTTATAATTACTTATTGAGATATGGCACAGAATAGGCTCCTCAAGCCATGCCACCCAGTAATCCCCCGATTTAATCTCAGCCTAATCACAGGACAATTTACCATGGCCAGAGAACTTACCAATGATAGGTCGTTGCACTGTGGGAGGAAACCGACATGCTGACAGGGAGAACATACAGAATCCTCACAGACAGTTTTGCAGGAATTGAACTGGGGTTTCCTGTACTGTAAAGCATTGTGCTAACCACTATGCTACCGTGCCACCCTTTCTTCGCATGGTGCATTACTACCTTTCTCTCAACATCTGATATCTTAGTTGGTGTTCTTTGCTAGCTAGAAATGTATTTGTTCTTGTACCAGTAAAGCTCCCTAGCACACCAATGCTAATTTCTTACAGATAAAACTATTTCAAGTAAATGGTTGCTTTAGACCGCCCATAACAAAATGCTCTACCAAATCTTTCAGAGGATGTAACTCCTAGAAGGTATAGGTCTTGAGCCATGGTTATCTGCATTATGCAGCTTTAGTGAACAACCTACAGGGAAGATAACAAAAAGATTGAGAGAGCAGAGAGGAAATTTACCAGAATGTTGCCAGGACTTGAGCACCTGAGTTATAGGGAAAGGTTGAGTAGGTTAGGACCTTATTCCCTGGTGCGTAGGAGAATGAGGGGAGATTTGACAGAGGTAGACAAAATTACGATGGGTATAGATAGGGCAAATGCAAGTAGAATTTTCCCACTGAGGTTGGGCAAGACTAGAACTAGAGGTCACGCATTAAGGGTGAAAGGTGAAATGTTTAAGAGGAACTTGAGGGGCAATTTCTTCACTCAGAGGGTGGTGAGAGTATGGAATGAGCTGCTAATGGAAGTGGTAGATGTGGGTTTGATTTCAACATTTATTAGAAATTAGGATAGGTACATGGATGGGAGAAGTATGGTTAGGGTACGGACCGATGGTCAGGGTACGGACCGATGGTACTCGACAGATTATTAGTTCAGTATGGACTAGATGGGCCAAAAGGCCTGCTTCTGTGCTGTAGTGCTCTATGCCTCTATGACTCCGATAAAGGATCAAGTATCGTATGCATTTACAGTAACAAATTTATGTTATTTCACCTTATCTATTCAACAAATTTAGAAAAGATAATTCCTTCTATTTATGAAATTATTGTGTAATTGTCATTTCGGAAAAGAGAAAATGTTTAAGAAAATTATTTTACTTGCAGAGTTATTGGAATATTCTACAAATTGAAACTGTCGAAATGGTTGAGGCAGAAACGATTGTGTGTGTAGCAGTACAAAACAAGCGATAATGAATCTGCACTGTGCTTGTAGGGTTTCTATTGCAATGATATCAGTGGAAAGAAATGAGTGCATTGAGAGCAGGCTGCTGATTCACCATCACTCACTCTGCATTGCCAGCAAAGGTTAAATTTCACTACCTTCAAAGGAGAATTGTATAAATATTTGCAGCTGAGCTATTGGCAAAGAATGACACAGTGGGCTGTTCACCCAAAGGGCCAGTGGTCACATTCTGTGCTCCAGACTTCTAAGCCCCATTTAGAAAGCCTTTCCATCAAGCTTACTCTTACTTATAGCATGAAGACAGTCAGGGTACATCTCCTGTCACCTCAAATTTTGGAGGCTGTTTCTTTATTGTATTGTTATCCTAGCTCCTTTGGGAAACAAACACAGGAAGAAATTTGGGTTTAGGCAGGCAATCCTTCATTGCATAATTATTATTGTGTTTCATCCGTATCTTAAATCAATTATTCCAGCACTGACTTAAACACAATGATTTCAATTACAAGTAAAAAAAAATGCAAGCCTGGTAATGAATGAAGCATAAGGTTATTCAAATTAATGAATACTAAAATTAATTTATAATACTGACATTTATGTTGTTTAGGCATTTAATTCATTCTCGGAGTTTGCTTTATCATTTAACCATTCTAACTTGAAAATGAGAAATACCCAAATCTTTTAGTAATGTAAAATACAATCAGTGGCCTGTTTATTCGGTACGTCTGTACACCTCCCCATTAATGCAAATATCTAATTAGCCGAACATTTGGCACCAACTCAATGCATAAAAGCATGCAGACATGGTCAAGAGGTTCAATTGTTGTTCAGACCAGACATCAGAATGGGGAAGAAAGTTGATCAAAGTGACTGTGACTGTGGAATGATTGTTGGTGCCAGATGGGGTGGTTTGAGTATCTCAGAAACTGTTGATCTAGGATTTTCACGCACAACAGTCTCTAGAGATTACAGGGAATGGTGTGAAAATAAAATGCATCTAGCAAGCAGCATTTCAGTAGGTGAAAACATCTTGTTAATGAGAGAGATCAGAGGAGACTGTCTAGACTGGTTCAAGCTGACAGAAAGGCGACAGTAATTCAAATAATCACGTGTTACAAAGAACATCTCTAAATAAACACTTCGAACCTTGAAGTGGATAGGCTACAAATGTGCAGAAGACCATGAATATACGCTCAGTAGTGTTTATTAGGTACGTCCTGTATCTAATAAAGTAACCATTGAGTGTAATGCTAAATGTATACAAGATAGATGCATCAAACAATCTGTTGGAGGAACTCAACAGGTTGAGCAGCATCTATAGAAGGAAGAGGTTTTGGGCCCATGGAAAATGGACCAGTTAAATGACCTGTGAGAATTTTAAGTCAAATTCTTGAACAGAAATCCATATAACACCATCATGTATTCTTCAACTGTACTTTCTGGTGCCATTCTTGGGCTTTATTGCTAATATTTTTTAGTTTGAGAAGGCCAGCCATTCAAGATGTATAAAACCAAAGGAAAATGTGATTGAGCAACTATTATAACATACCGGTTTGGTAAAGTATTTTGCATATATTAACAATGTCTTCAGTTACTTCAAACAATAGTGTGAAATAATATTTATTTAATTAATGGTGTAAAGAAGTTTCTAACTATAACTTTTTGATGTTGACATTAAAAGCCAACCGCTTATCCCATGCATGGTTCTGTTTAGAATATTTAAGGCAGAGGTTGATAGATTCTTGATTGGTCATGGCATGAAGGGAATTAGGGAGAGGGTAAGAGATTGGGGCTGAGAGGGAAATGGATCAGCCATGATGAAATGGCGGAGCAGACTCGATGGGCCAAATGGCCTAATTCTGCTCCCATCTTATGGTCCCACAGAAGGAAATGGGTTTAACCTGTTTATTCTGAATAGATTACCCTCTGCCAAAACAGTCATAGTCTAAGTTTTAATCTCTTGATACAATTGAGTGATGCTCAGGTTTATAACTCATTAATGGAAATATAATACAACACTTCTTACTTTATACGAAAGCCAGGAAAATATTAACAGCAGAAACACGAGGAAATCTGCAGATGCTGGAAATTCAATCAACACACAAAAAATGCTGGTGGAACGCAGCAGGCCAGGCAGCATCTATAGGAAGAAGTACAGTCGACATTTCGTAAGCACTCTGGCTCTGACGCTAGCAGGCATGAACTTTGGATTGCGGCCCCCGCCGTCGATCTCAGCGGCTCTACCAACTCAGGGCATATTCAAAACCCAGACTCCAGCACCATCAATGCGGGTTCCAACGACCATGGACACCTTCAAAGCGATTGTGCAACCTCCAACTGCTACTCCAGCCTTGAACTCCAAGCTGGGTCTTCACATGCTGCTATTGTGACTCCCGTCTCCCCTTCCCCCACAACCACTCTGCAACCCAGTTTCCCTCAGATCCCATCATCAATCTCACCCGAACCCTCCCCTCTCCACTGACACTACCAACCTCCCCCCACTGATCCCAGCTCTCATCCGTGCCGGGTCTTTACCATCCCCTCTGACCTTCCACTCTCTGAGGCAGAACGCTCTGTCCTCAGTAAGGGCCTTAGCTTTGTCCCCCTTCACCCACACCTCAGCAGGTTCTGCGTTCGCCCTGACGCTGAACTCTTCTTCCGTCGGCTCCGTCTTCGAGCCCACTTCTTCGGCAAGGATTCTCCCACCCCCACCGATGACCCCTTCTCCCACCTTCAGTCTTCCTCCTCTTCATGGACACCCCACTCTGGTCTTCTGCCTGCTCTGGATCTCTTTATTGCTAACTACCGACGGGACATCAACCGTCTCAACTTCACCACACCGTGTTCCAATTCCAACCTCACTCCTTCCGAACGCTCTGCTCTCCACTCCCTCCGCACCAGTCCTAACCTTACTATAAAACCCGCTGATGGGGGGGCGGGGGGGCGCTGTTGTAGTCTGGCGGGGTTTTTTTGAGTCCTGACGAAGGGTCTCGGCCCGAAACGTCAACTGTACTTCTTCCTATAGATGCTGCCCGGCCTGCTGCATTCCACCAGCATTTTATGTGTGTTGCAAAAATATTAACAGTCTTTGTGGTCCAAATAAGATTAAAGGTACAGGCTCCTTCACATGTCTTATGAATACGTGGGTAGCTCTTTAATGTCAGAATTGCAGCAGTGTATAAAGTGACTTTTACGAAGTGGATTTACCATATGGAATAATCCTGATTCATTTATTTAACAAAATACTATCTTGTTGAGAATTGCCTTCAATAAAGGATCATTTTATCGTTTTACCTCTATCTAATTGCCCAACCTTGCACCTTCATTAAGAAACTCACATTGGTGTAGGGATTGAGATACTGCTGGATGAGAGGGTAGCAGAAGGAAGTGATTTAGACTCAAGAAAATAATGATTGGGGTTTGCTGAGAATAGTGAAGATGGAAGGCAGTGAATATGTTTTAAAGCTAATTGTCTTGTACTTTGAGTAGAAATGTAATTGGGGATAAACAATATCAACCTGGCTGTAGAAAACCTAACCTTATGGTGACTTTGAAGCACATGTCAGCCTTGCAAAAGAGAGTGGCACCTGTGGCCACAGCACTGAGTAACATCATTCCAGGAAGTGGAATTTGTGGGTAATAAGGCCCCAACATGCAGGAAACTGTTGTACAGTTCGAATGGAAAACAGTCATTGATGTACATTCTGCAGATAAGCCCCAAAAATTAGTGTTATGCTTGCTGTTCTCCATGTGGGCCAACATTTAGCAGTGACACAGTCTTGGTTACACTAAATGTTTTCCACTGAAGATAACAATTGATACAGCTGGGAATCCCCCTGTATCGGGGCATGATGAATTTGAGGGGTTATTCACCCATTGGTAGGCGGCATGGAGTAAAAGTGGCTAGTGGTTATGTTCAGTTGCACATTCGGGTCTGCAAAAGTGCTTTTTGCTCAATACAACAATCACTTCACTGATATTGTTGGATAGAAAGTACTTATTCACAGGAGTCAACCCCCTTAATCATCAGCAAAATGTGTTTCATGTGCCCTTCAACTGCAGGTGGAGGAGGAACTGCATAAATTCAAACACAGTGGAATGTTGGTCAAAATCCAACATAGTGAGTGGGCAACCCGGTTAGCAGTAGCCTCCCAAGCAGATAAAACTGTACACTTGTGTGGGCACTACGATAAATTCTAAACAGAACTCTGAATAATAACCTGTATCCACTATCCACCTTAGATTTATTCATGCAATTAGCAGGCTCGTGATACTCGAACTATTGCTCCATACAGCTCAAAGTACAAAGTACGTTTATTATCTAAGAACTTATACATTATACAACCTTCACATTCAGTCTCCTTACAGGCAGCCACAAAACAAAGAAACCCAAAAGAACCCAGTAAAAAAAAGACCAACAGATGCCCAGTGTGCAGAGAGAAAAGAAACACGTTGTGCAAACAATATAAGTGAGCAAGTAGCATTTAGAGTGAAAGCAAGTCCTGCAGCACGAAGCCCGGAGCAGATGGAGCAGGCTCACAGCCTGAGCCTCAGTGTAGCTCAGCAGGTCAGAGCTTTCCAATCATGAATATGTACAAGAGGTTTACGCTGTTCAATACTGATGCTTTTGCAATCCAAAGGTTCTTTGGAAGTCAAGAAGCGGGTAAAACTTCTTGCTTACAGGCATTTTATGAAGTGTTACCAGAACAAACAACAGTGGCCAAACATTTTAATTCCCATTCTGACATCAGTCCATGGTCTCTTCTTATGCCAGGATGAGGCCACCCTCAGGGTGGAGGAGCAACACCTTATACTCTGTCTGGGTAGCCTCCGACCTGATGGCATGAACATTTCTCCTTTCGGTAAAAAAAGAATTTCCCTGCCTCTCCCCTCTTCTTCTATTCCCCATTCTGTCCTCTTACCTCTTCTCATCTGCCTATCTCCCCCAGTCCTCTCCTATGGTCCACTGTCTATTCCTATCAGATTCCTTCTTCTCCAGCCCTTTATCTTTCAACATAACTGGTTTCATCATTCAAATTTTTACTAACCTCCTTCACCTTCCCCCGCTCTTTTATTCTGGTATCTTCCCCCTTCCATTTCAGTCCCGAAGAAGGGTCTTGGCCTAAAACGTCGACTGTTTATTCATTTCTGTAGGTGCTGCCTGACCTGCTGAGTTCCTCCAGTATTTTGTGTGTGTTTCTTTGGATTTCCAGCATCTGCAGACTTTCTCATGTTTATGAATTCTACACCCTAATCCAACAATGCTTACATCAAGTTACCACATGACTATTCAGTTCCAGAGATTTTTCAATTAAGGCTGGATAAAATGTTGAAAGAGGTCTTGAAATATCAATGACATCAGGATAATATCCTTACTGCCACAGGGAGCAAGAAATAATCATTGAAGATAAGGGGGACGATTCAGGAGCCCTCAGAAAAGCAACGTACAACTGAACTGTATGTGGTTTTATGCAATCCACAGCTGTCCATCTGGGATTGGAAAAGAATAGACAAACCCTGTTCTGGATAAAGGTGATGAATGTGTTGATTAAAAGAGAGCTGACTTGTAAATTGAGAGAATTCAATGCTAATAATACAAGTTTATTCTGAGATTTACATCACATTTTGTAATTGACAAAGGAATTCCCAGGCTCTTGAGTGCAGAATAACAGAGGCCATATGTTATG
This sequence comes from Mobula birostris, assembly GCF_030028105.1. Classification (NCBI taxonomy): domain Eukaryota; kingdom Metazoa; phylum Chordata; class Chondrichthyes; order Myliobatiformes; family Myliobatidae; genus Mobula; species Mobula birostris. Next base: position 141,131,879 of record NC_092370.1, read on the forward strand.
TGAGGCTAAACATAATTATGAATCTTCACTTTATCTATTAAGGAACCATTCTGACTAGCATATGAGACTCCAGCAATTGGCGGATGCATCCATCACTCACATAGTTGGATCAGCCCATAAGCTACCATTGTGAGATATTTTCCACACTTCATTTCCAAGATCATATAAAACATTCTATCCATTTTTTTTTGAGAGTTAATTTGACTTCAAAGTTACATTCTGGTCGTGGACCATAATGCTGTGGTGGTAAGTCTTGGGCCAAAGTCAGTCATTCCAGTGATGGCAGCTGCATCTGGACTGCTCCACTGAATACTGCTCATCGAAGCAGAATGTCATAGCAGATGCACTGTGCTATGGCAAGGCAACGACTGAATCTGGAACAGAGCACTCCACCACTGCAAGTTGGTGTTGATGATTTTCCTGTGCGACTTGGAGAATGACTTGTGGCACATCGGTCCGTGCTGCTGCCTCACAGCTTAAGGGCTCAAGGGTTTAATCTTGACCTCAAGTACTGCCTGAGTGGAGCTTTGTAAGTTCTCTGGAGGTCAAAGTCAAAGTAAATTTATTATTGAAGTACCATACACTCAGTGGCCGCTTTATTAAGCACAGGAGTGGAACCCAGTGTGATCTTTTGCTGCTGTAACCCATTCACTTCAAGATCCAATGTGTTGTACACTTAGAGATGCTCTTCTGCACACCACTGTGGTAACACATGTTTATTTGAGTTGCTGTTGCCTTCCAGTCAGTTTGAACTTGTCTGGCCACTCTCCTCTGACCTTTCATTTACAGGGCATTTTCACGTACTGAACTACTGTTCACTGAATGTTTTTTTGTTTTTCATACCATTCTCTGCATCCAATAGAGACTGTTATGGTGAAAATCCCAGGAGATCAACAGCTTTTGCGATACTCAAACCACCCCGTCTGGCATCAACAACCACTTCATGGTCAAAATCATTTAGATCATATTTCTCCCCCATTCTGATGTTTGGGCTCAACAACAACTGAACCTCTTGACCATGTCTGCATGCTTTTATGCATTGAGTTGCTACCACATGATTGGCTGATTAGATATTTACATTAACAAGCATGTGTACAGGTGTATCTAGTAAAGTGACCACTGAGTCTATGTCACAGTTTACTACCTTGAGATTCATTTTCTTGCAGGCATTTACAGGAAAATAAAGAAATAAAATAGATTTTATGAAAACAAATATAAGCAAGCAAAAACTGACAGCCAACCAATCTGTGATAGAAGAAAAATTGTACAAATAGAAGTAAATAAATAATACAGAGAACATAAATTGTAGAGCCCTTGAAAGTGAATTTGTGGGTTAAGGAGTCTGTTCAGTGTTGAGGTGAGTGAAGTTATCCATGCCTTTTGTAGGATAATAACTGTTTCTGAAACTAGTGACGTGAAGCTCCTGTGCCATCTGCCCAATGGTTGTAGCAAGAACCTTTTGTGGATTCCTCTAACAACACCAAGATGGGATAAGTAGGTTAATTACTGCTGAAAGTTACCTTTGCATGCAAGCCGATGGAAAATTAAATGAGAGGTGAGCTGATGGGCATAAGAAAGAACCAGTTGTGGGGATGAAGGAAGGGCAATGAGACAAGTGGTAGAAGCCAGCCTAGATATGGACTAAATCACATCCTGTATTGTTGCATGTCCTCTTATAGAGATGAGTCTGGATGGACTGAATTGGAAATAAGGAAGGGTGAGGAGAAAGCAAAGTACATGGTTGGTGAATACCACCTTCCTGAAGTGGGGTCACACCATGGTGTTTCTGAAACTAATATCAAAAGATGTCAACCCTAAATGGTTGGGAACAGTGATTTTGGTAGTGTACAGAGACTGTATGTTTATCCTGATCACAGCATTGAGAAATTGGTGAATTCTTGCTTGGTGAGTAAGGATTTCAGCGTACAGCTGCCCATGACTGTGGTACATGTTATCTCTGCCAGAGACAAAACATAGATTTTTTAAAGATTGAAGCTAAATTTTTTCTCCTACTGATTGATTGCCAATGTAAGTTTTTGGAAATGCTGTCATTTTGGTCATGCATCTCTGTAGAGTTTATCATAGATGCTGAGGTTAGATTTTTTTTTGGCCTGATGACCACCAATTTTGAATCTGCTTCCCATTCCCATTCCAACATGTCAGTCCATGGTCTCTTTTACTCCCACAATGAGGTCACTGTCAGGTTGGAGGACTGGGTAGTCCATCTGCGTAGTCTCCAACCTCAGAGCATGAACATTGATTTATCTAAATAGTGGCAATTTATCCCCCTTTCCCCTTCTCTTTTTTTCCATTTCCCATTCTGGCTCCATTCTTACCCTTTCTCTTCTTCTCATCTGCCCATTACTTCCCTCTGGTACCTTTCCTCCTTCCCCTTTTCCTACTCTCCTCTCCTATCAGTTTCCCTCTTGTTCAGCTCTTTAACTCTTCCACCTATCAACTCCCAGGTTCTCACCATCTCCCTTCCCCCATGCACCCACCTTCCCCCTCATCGGGTCTCACCTATCACTTGCCAGCCTCTACTGCTTCCTTTCTCCCAACCTTCGTATTCTGTCTTCTTCCTCCTTCCTTTCCAGTCCTGATAAAAGGTCTTGGCTCAAAACATTGACAGTTTATTCCTCTCCATAGATGCTACCTGACCTGCTGAGTTCCTCCAGCATTTTGTGTGCAATGTTTTAGTATCTTACAGTGTTTGGAAATTCAAGTTAGCACAATTTGTTTGAATCCTCCACGCCAATGGATTCAGATATAGTTTAATGTCTCCATGCCATTCCAATGTTCAGTGGGGCAGTTGAACAAAATTGGCCCACCCAGATTTTAAAAAACTACTAAGTGATGGTTACTAAACAAGATTTTTTTTTTGGCAGTGTTAAGAACCAACATTCAATTTGATATTTGTTATTGCTGAATTCAGAAGGGGAGAGGAAAAGGGGTCAGAACGGGCAGCACATGGCCAGGAATGATGTTTTCAAGCTGTGATAGTGTGAGGGTCCTCTAGTCTCTAGTCAATGGAATGTCAGTGAGATGGAACTGTGGGAAAACTATAAAAGTACAGAGAGACAGGAGCTCCACAGTAAGCAAGAGCACAGATATTAGAAGTATTAATACATACATTGTGGTGCAGTGGAGATACACCTCTACCAAAGGAGGTGTAAGGTGCTTCCTCCCTCCACTAGGCTGCAGGTTGCTGTTGGGAAGCTGTAGCACCAGCTCAGACGCTTATCAGGGCCATGTGAGGCCATGGAAGCAGGTTGTGGATAGTCGTATGAGCAGCTGGTGCATATCACAAGTCCTGGTTATGCGACTACTAACGTCAGGCAGATACTCTCTGAAGAGTATTCATAATGGCTGGGGTCACCCGTCCTGTAAAGATACTGCCCAGAAGAAGGCAATGGCAAACCACTTCTGTAGAAACATTTGCCAAGCACAGTCATGGTCAAAGACCATGATTGTCCATGTCATTTGACACAACACATAATGATGACATCATGTGATATGGCACATAATAATGACGTCATATGACATGGCACATGATGATGCACGTGCACATGAAATTCAGAGAGCTTGTGACTGAAGAACAGAAGGTCGCGGAGGAGCTTGGATTTGAGTTGCTAGATGGGTTCTCCAGTGCTGCCATTGCTGGGCACAATGTGGCAGAGCAGAGCAGGAACCAATCAAAAGACATGTTATATGCAGAACAAAGATTGGAGGTGCAGTGGACAGTGAGGAAGAGGGACTTGGACCAGCTGGAAAAATGGGCTGAAAAATGGCAGATGGAGTTTAATTCAGACAAGTGTGAGGTATTGCACGTTGGAAGGACAAACCAAGGTAGAACATACAGGGTAAATGGTAAGGCACTGAGGAGTGCAGTAGGAGAGAGGGATCTGGGAATACAGATACAAAATTCCCTAAAAGTGGCATCACAGGTAGATAGGGTCGTAAAGAGAGTTTTTGGTACATTGGCCTTTATTAATCGAAGTATTGAGTATAAGAGCTGGAATGTTATGATGAGGTTGTATAAGGCATTGGTGAGGCCGAATCTGGAGTATTGTGTTCAGTTTTGGTCACCAAATTACAGGAAATTTATTACTAAGGTTGAAAGAGTGCAGAGAAGGTTTACAAGGATGTTGCCAGGACTTGAGAAACTCAGTTACAGAGAAAGGTTGAATAGGTTAGGACTTTATTCCCTGGAGCGTTGAAGAATGAGGGGAGATTTGATAGAGGTATATAAAATTATGATGGGTATACATAGAGTGAATGCAAGCAGGCTTTTTCCACTGAGACAAGGGGAGAAAAAAACCAGAGGACATGGGTTAAGGGTGAGGGGGGTAAATTTTAAAGGGAACATTGGGGGGGCTTCTTCACACAGAGAGTGGTGGGAGTATGGAATGAGCTGCCAGACGAGGTGGTAAATGTGGGTTCTTTTTTAACATTTAAGAATAAATTGGACAGATACATGGATAGGAGGTGTATGGAGGGTTACGGTCCGTGTGCAGGTCAGTGGGACTAGGCAGAAAATGGTTCGGCACAGCCAAGAAGAGCCAAAAGGCCTGTTTCTGTGCTGTAGTTTTTCTATAGTTTCTATATCTACCAGAAACGAGGGCATCTGGAGTGGACACTTTGGGATTAAACATTAATGTCAGCTTTATTTGTCACACCTACGTCGAAACATACAGTGAAATGTGTCCTTTGCGTCAAATCAAATCAGCAAGGATGTGCTGGGTCAGCCTGGAAGTGTCACCACGCTTCCAGCACCAACATAGTATGCTCACACCTCAGTACGCCAAATTGTATGTCTTTGGAATGTGGGGGGAACCTGGAGCACCCGGAGGAAACCCGGGAGAATGTACAAAATCCTTACAGGCAGTGGTGGGAATTGAACCTGGATCTTATAGCTGGTGGTGTAAAGCGTAACGCTAACTGCTATGCCACTGTGCTTCTTTGTCCTATAAGAGACCTGTAGCTGAACATAATTTCTCATTGTTTAATTTCATAACTCTATAAGTACACTCAGTGGCCACTTTATGGGGTATCTCCTGTACCTAATAAAGTGGCCACTGCCAGTATGTTTGTGTCTTCTGCTGCTGTAGCCCATCCACTTCAAGTTTCAATGTCTCGTCCATTGAAAGATGCTGTTCTTCACACCACTGCAAGGCTATTCGAGTTATTGTCGCCTTTCTGTCAGCTTGAACCAGTCTGGCCATTCTCCTCTGACTTCTTCATTAACATGACATTTTTGCCCACAGAACTGCCCTTCATTGGATGTCTTTTTTTTTCTTTTCACACCATTCTCTGTAAACTCTAGAGACTCTTGTGTGTGAAAGCCCCAGGAGATCAGCAGTTTCTGAGGTATTCAAACCATCCTGCCTGGCACCAACCAACAATCATTCCACGGTCAAAGTCACTTAGATCAGATTTCTTCCCCATTCTGCTGTTTGATCTGAACAGCAACAGAACTTCTTCTTCTTCTTCTTCTTCTTGTTCTTCTTCTTCTTCTGTTTCTGGCTGTTTAGACGCATCTAGGCATATTACAGCCCTCTGCAGGATGTATAATTAATTATAGAACTTCAAGGAACTCAAATTCTAGAATACAACCTGGTCTCACGTATAAACTGAATAATAGACTCTTCAATCAGATGTTGATTCTCTTAATGGCCAAACAAAGATTTAATAGAAAACCAGAATAAATTTAAGCCAGATATCCTCTTGAACAACATGCTTCTTTCAATTTTGTATCGATTACAGCTCAGCAAAACATGCTGCACTGTGTCTGGACCACCACAGTCACATAATCCAGTAGGATGTTTTCCTATTGTCTTTAAATAATAGTTTAGCCCCCAATGCCCCAAACTAAGTCTTGTTAATTTCACCATATCTCTACGACTTAAAAGGTAACAGTCTGAGACCTTTTTAACTAGTGAGTGACTAGAAAAATAATGCCTGCCCCTTAATTCATTTTTCCAATCCTCCTGCCACTTCTTCTCTATACCTTTTTTAATCCTACTTCTCAATTCTGCTCTGCCTAGGGGAACTCTAATTTCTACTTGCCTGCTCTGTAAGGAAGACTTTACAAACCATCCACAATTTCATTTCCCTCCATCCCAGCATGCCCAGGTATCAGCTGAACCTTTTGACCATGTCTGCATGCTTTTATGCATTGAGTTGCTGCCTCATGATTGGCTAATTAGATTTGCATTAACAAACAGGTGCACAGGTGTACCTAATAAAGTGGCCACTGAGTGTATATGTAAATACTTATTCTATTAGCTTAGTATATATAAATATTACTACTTTTAAGTCTTTGTAGGTTTGCATGGTCTTATTTCATTTTAAAGAAGAAGCAATGCAGTATTTCTAAGTGTAAGGTTACCTTTAAGAACTGAGTGCACCATGTGACATGGCCTTCATACATTTTGGATCAAACTCCACTGTTCTGTTGAGAATTATTGCCTTCAGTAAATGTTGTTCTGTGTATAGTTTTACCTTGGTTCAATCACCTACTCTTTTCAGTGACGTAAAGGATTACACTGTCCCGGAAAGACCTGCACCTTCTCACTTGTTGTGCCTTCAATTGCCTCACTGTCTGCTTCTCAACACATCAACTGCAATGCTAAGCACCCTCTGAAATTTTTAATATTTTGAGTAAGCATGTTGTACTGCACTAACCATTGCCTCCACTAATAACTATCTCACTGGAATATCTGCTTAACAAGCTCATTAAATTCTCTAAACCTTATAGTTTTTATGAAGCATGATTACTCATTTCATTGCCCTGAAGGGGGATGTTCAAGAATAAAAGTCAACAGTCTTGAAAGATTGGGTGCAGCGTACAGCATTTCAGAATTCATTTCAAGATATACCCAACAGCATGCAGATGGTGTGAGAGACAAATCTGGTTCAATATAAAAAGTGAGTGTTTGTCATTTCAATTACTGCTTGCAAATGCCTCCGGGGAATCTGAACCCACATTGTCATAAACTGAACATAGTGATGGATTTCTCCTGTGAATGATTAAAGTCTGCAATTTTAATAGTTTGGTGGCTTTGGCTAATGTCTTTTTCTCATATTAACTGCCTTCCTGATACTTCTCCACACGCCACTTTGGTGAGAAAGGTGCAGAAAGTACACACCACGAGTGTCCCTTTGCATATCGCAGACAACACAGAGCTGCTTCCGATATCCAAACAATGAAAATAATTGCAAATTTCTTTCAGTTAGTTGGAATAGAGCAAAATAATGCATAGAAAGAAAAAAATAATGCACAGAGTGCCAGCCCCCATCCAATAATTTGTAGCACAGAGACATATAAAACATCACCTCCTCTTACTTACCCCTTGAAGAGGCCCCACTCTGGACTGTCAGAAAATTGTCTCCAACACCATCACTGACCCCATCAACTCTGGAGAACTCCCACCCACTGCCACCAAACTTATAGTTTCCTTACCCCACACTGCTCGTACCTACCTCCCACCCAAGATCCACCAACTTGACTGTTCGGTAGGCCATTTGTCTGTGCCTGCTCCTGCCCCACTGAACTCGTGTTTAAATACCTTGATTCCATTCTATCCCCCTTGGTTCCCACTAACCTCCATTCACTTCTCATGCTCTCGATCTCCTCACTAGCTTCAATTCCCTGGTCCTCCTTTCACCATGGATGTCCAGTCCCTATACACTTCTACTCCCCATCAAATAGGCCTTAAAACGCTCCATTTTTTCTCAACAAAACACCCAGTTCCCCTCCACCACACCCTCTTTCGTCTGGCAGGACCACACCATCTTCAACAAATTCTCCTTCGGCTCCTCCCACTTTCTTCAAACTCAAGGGACAGTCATGAGCACTCGCATGGGCCCCAGCTATGCCTGCCTTTTTGTTGGCTGTCTAGAACAGTCCAGGTTCCAAGCCTTCTCTGGTAAAACTCCTCATCTCTTCCTTCGCTATATTGACGACTGCATTGGTGTTTCTCAGACACACATGCTGCACTCATCAATTCGTCAACTTTGCCTCCAACTTCCATCCTGCCCTTAAATTCACATGATCCATTTCTGACACCTCTCTCCCGTTTCTTGATCTCTTTCTCCTTCCCTGGAGATAAATTGTCTCCCAAAATCTTTTATAAACCTATCGACTCCCACAGCTATCTTGACTATACTTCTTCCCACCTGTCTCCTACAAAAACATTATACCCTTTTCTCATTTCCTTCCTTTCCAGTGCATCTGTTCCCAGGCTGAGGCTTTTCTTTCCAAGACACCAGAGATGTCCTCCTTTAAAGAAGGGGATTTCTCTTCCTCCACCTTTGATGCTGCCCTCATCCGCACCTCTTCCATTTCCCAGACTTCTACGCCAACTGCATCTTCCCGCCGCCTGAACAGGGTTAGAATTCATTTTGTCCTCACCTACCACTGAATGAGCCTCTGCTTCCAACACATCATTCTCCGAAACTTCCACAAGCTCCAATGGGATCCCACCACCAAACATATCTTTACTTACCCCCACTCTCCACTTTCCACAAGGATCACATCCTCTGTGATTCCCCTGTCCATTCATCCTACCCCACTAATGTGTCATGGTCTGGATTGGGGTCCCTTTAAATTTACTTTGTTTATGTTATGATCCAGACCGATGACTCCCTGTTTCCCTTTGTTCCCCCGTTCTCCCGTGTCCCTCGGGCTTGGTGATTGGAGGCAATTTACTCTCGGCTGAACCGGCAGTTTATAGTCTCCGGCTTTCTGCCATTCGGCACGAGAGCGTTTGTAAAGTCACCAAAGGTACTGCGAGCCAATGTCATCTGGCCGGAGCAAGCCTAGTCTCCTCCCGGACCAAGTGCCAGCAAGCCGCCTTTCCTTGTCAGTACGGGTCAGTCTAAGTCAAGTCAAGAGCTCACCACGGTTTGGAGAGTACTTGAGCCCAGCTATAGCTCTGTCCATTGTTGTGTGGTCTCCTTATCCATGTCGTGTGTCTAAAAGGGGTCTGAAAGGGTCCTGACCCTGTGTCAAGAAGACTCCGTCCTATGTCTTAGGAGGATTCCCGGCTCTATGTTTTATGTCCTGTGTCTGTGTCTGTCCTGTGAATAAGAAGAGTTCCTGACCCCGGCTGCATCCAGGTCTCAAGTCCTGGCTCCAGAGGCTCCAAGTGTCAAGTCCTGGCCCCGGCGGTCCGTGATTCCAAGTCCTAGCCCAGACCCTTATTCCCAGCCTAGTCCAAGGCCTGAGTCCTTGTCCAGTACACTATTCCTGCTTCTGCTTTGCCCTCCATGTATCGAGCAATAAACTCAATTAAGTTAACCTCACAAAATGTGTCTTGCATTTGGGTCCACCCTTGCTGCCATTGTGACATAATGTCCCTCCTGCACATATCCCTGCAAGTGATAAAAATGCTACACCTGCCCAATTGCCTCCTCCCTTACCTTTATTCAGGGCCCCAAACTGTCCTTCCAGGTGAGCCAACACTTCACCTTCGAATCTATTGGGATCGTCTGCTGTGCCGTTACTCTCAATATGGCCTCCTCTACATTGGTGAAACCCAACATGAATTGGGGGACTGCAATTTTCCTCTTATGTTCCGTTTAAACTTTTCACCTTTCACCCTTAACCCATGACCTCCAGTCATGACCACTAATAAACCAGCGCAATGCAAAATGAATTAAACTTCTAGGGCAACTTTACAGTGGGGATACTCCACGGAAGTAACTCTGGGTGAAATTGGTTGATCTTCTACAATATTCTTCCTTTTTATTCACTGAATTATAGTATGTTCATATAATCCTCTTTTCAACAGACACTTCGGAAGGAAGCACTCAAACTCATACCCACGTAACCGTGTCTTCTAATGTACAGGAACAAGTAAGCACCAACAAAACGACATCTACAGTTGGAACAAACACACGCAGTGGAAAACAACAGCTGGCGCATGTCTCAGGAGCAACAGTACAGAAAAGGCATATAGTTAGAACAGATGAGGTATGTTTACATTACCTGAACAACGCTACACATTCTGTGAAATTACTATGTTTTTAACTCAATGGCATAATCTCATGGAAATACAGAGGAGATTTGAGCCCAAATGCCTTCTTCCAATGTGTCCAATATATTCAAGCAATATCGAATTTAAGTATGCCTCATTAAGTCTTTATGAAATCTCTGGGCAGAGTGAAAATTCCTCAAGGGTGAATCTGAACTTCACTCTGGGAATACCAGGGGCCGAGTTACTTGAATTCCTCTCGGGAGCAGGTCTACACATCACTCTTGGGAATATCTGAATATTATTTTCAGCAGCAAGGGTGTGTGTAGGAAGTAAATTTGACTATTTTTGGAAGGCTGTTTTAAATATGCCCATGTACACATGTGCACATGGCCCCAACATGCTTCTTCTGCCCTCATCAGATCCCTCTGCTCACCCGTGTTCAAGAAGGATAGGATGAAGAATTGGGCTCACTAGTTCTTCTTTTCACTAGTTTCTTGTGTTCCTTTCATACCTAACATGGTGGATTATGGTGCAGGTTGATATTTGAAAGGCGTTATCATTTTGTTGAGGGCATTAGTGCACGAGTGATCAATGTGTGTCAGGGGTGGCAGATTATGATACTTGTGCAAAACCGATTGTTGCTAATACCGCCACTTGGAAGCTCAGCCTTCCAAATCTCTTCTCACTTTTCCACAGACTCGGGGACTGTAAGGGCTTCACCCACAGCCCATATTTGTACAGGTCATAGTTAAAATTATGCATCTTTGCTGCTGTCAGTAGTTATTTAATATTGCAAGAGTTCACCAGGATTGTGAAACATGTGCTGAAGCACCAGCTAACCTGAAAGGTTCTGCACAAGTCATTTGCTGGCATGAGCACATTGCAGTATAGCATGGAGAACAAGCTTAAGGAGTAAATTGCATTAGAAAGGCTACTATGGCTACTTACACATGAGAGCAAAAACAGATTAAGGGTATTGGCCTGAGATGTCACCTCTTTGTTTCTTTCCATTGATGCTGCCTGACCTGCTGAGTTCCTCCAGCATTTTGTGTGTGTTACTCTGCATTTCCAGCATCTGCAGAATGCCTTGTGTTAAAAATAGATCTCAGTCTCTTTGGCCTGAAGTCAGTAGATGGACAGAGAACATGACAGTGCATGGTTTGAGTGCATGGTTTACCCATTATGCTAAATACTTCTTTTTGCTTGCAGATCAATGCCTTTTACCAAAATGAAAAGGGATTCCATCTTTTAACATCCAGTTAATGAGCAAATCAAACAGGTTACTACACAATATGCAATCATCATGGCTTCTGCAACACCAGTAAAATTTATAACAGTTTAGCAAAGCTGATTTCATTTTCATATTGTTTCTTGCTAGAAAGCCAACATTTATTAAACATTCCCAGGTATTGATAAAAATATGATGGTCTGTCTCCTCCTTAAACTCCTCCAGTCCCTCTGGTGAAGGTATGGCCACAATGTCATTGTAAGAGCATTCTAGGATTTAGATCTACAGATGATGAAATGGTATAAGTACATTTCCAAGACATAATGATGAATTACTTGACGGGTGCCTTTAAATGAGGTACTCGCAGGTGCTTGCTGCTCATCTCCTTCCCTTTGATATGTGACGAGAATACACATAAAATTAGGATATTTGCTGGCCTGGGCTAGCACCAGTGGCATCAGCAGTTGGTCTGCCACCTGTCCTCAGGGGAAGGAGAGATAAGGAACAATGAAGCAGCATGTGGAGATGTTAATGAAGGAGCCATCAGTCTGGGTATTGTCTAGAGCGGCTCCCCCTTTGAACCCTGAATTGTTTGAAGTGATGGACAGGCAATCTGGAGATGTGTAATGAAGTGACGGGAGAGAGAGCTGTCTAGAGCGGCTCCCCCTTTGAACCCTGAACTGCTTGAAGTGATGGACAGGCGATACCCCAGCAGGGGGATAAAAAGGGACAGGTTCGCTAAGGCAGGACACACACGACACTCAAGGTAACGAGACCCTGGAAGCGGTGCGCCTCTCACGTCGGTGGGAAGTACCGGGCCATAAACGCACAAGGTGGAAAGGTACGATCAGCGGGAACCCAATGTGTGTCCACCCTCGCTTGGGTGCCGGGTTCACTGCAGAGGATCGACCACATCTGGAGGAGGGGTCACAGTCGGTGACCTCAGGTGACATCACAAAGGACCCGCCCAAAAGCTGCTTGTGAGCAATATCGCCGGTCTGTGAGTGGAAGCCGTTCTGAATGATCAGTCGTTCTCGTTCTCTCTCTCCCTCCCCCCGTGTTGTCCATCGCCATGGCAATGATTACTGCGAACTGAACTAAATTAGACTGAACTTTGTGTCACTTTGAAATTGGTCATTTACCCCTGGACAACGATAGAGCTTGATTGATGCTGTTATCTTAATTCTGTGCACGTGTGTTTATCATTGCTGAACTGTTGCATTTATTATCCTTTCGATTACTGTGTTGCTTGTTTCTTTAATAAAACTTAGTTCTAGTAATCCAGACTCCAACTGAGTGATCCATTTCTGCTGGTTTGGCAACCCAGTTACGGGGTACGTAACAGATAGTACAGGGAGTGCTTTTAGCTGGAGCAGCTAAAGATAGCAGACCAATGACACTGTCCTTGGGAACTCCTGCAGTAAAGTTCCAGGGCTGGGATGTTTGATCTCCAACAAAACTCCTTTGTATGAGGTATGACTCAAAATATTGCAGTAATTTCTCTTTGATACATATTGACCAGTTTCATTTCGGGGTTCTTTATGTGGTACCAGATCAATTGCTACCTTGATATCACTGATATTTCTCTCAAATCATCTTTAGCTGACAGCGATTGGGTTTTCTTTAGATCAAGACTGGGTTGAAATCTGGAGTTAAGTGGGCCTGAAACTGCAATTAGGTTACTTGTTTCTTAATTTCCAGAGTTACTGACAACTTCTTCACTTTGCTGATGAACGAGTCTAGAGATGGATTGGATTTGTTCATTTCTAATCCTATTGGAATAGCTTTGCTAGAGGCATACTTCATTCTGTAGCAGAATATTCAGCAACTCATTTTTTGTCCTGCTTGTTACACCGCTGGTGTTTAGGGCAGCAATGAAAGTCCTCCATCTCTGTCTGACCACGCAGTCGCACACAGATATAGAAAGATTCTTCACTGTTGCTTCAGAAACAATTTTCTTTTGATAACTCAGGGTTTTTAGCCCTGAGCTGAACCCCTAAACCTGGAAGACCAGTGGACCACTCTCAAATTTGCCTCTACCCTCTGACCTGTTTGGGATAGGTGACCCTGCCAAGAAACAAAGCACTAGGTCCTAATTGCAGCCAACAGCTCTCCAGGTCATTGAGGCATGCAAGCCTCCAAACCCTATGATAAGGTTATGGCCCGCTTGGTGGATTTGGCATTTCATAGAGATTATTTTATCCTGTGCTCCCTGGTCTTTCTCTACATCATGTGGTGTAAGTTGAGTAGCTACAGTTTGACATTTGCAATGATTGGAATCTTGGACTGAGGATGTTGACGTAGCTAAGGCTGCAATTGCCTTAACTGACCTTTACACTCACATGGTGTACTCCCAAAACTGAGTTTGGATATCTCCTTGCTACCTTTTCTTCCTATTAGCTGTTCACTCGCCCACCGTTATTCATGACTAGGTGATGCAGAAGTGCGGAGTCTTGATCTGTTGGTTGCAGGTCATATTGTGACCACATCTTTATAATGGTTGTCACAATATGACCCGCTGTATTTCAGTTATGTAAATGCTTAATTCCATTTAAAATCTACTTCATGAGTCTGTTTGCCCGACTCCCATGCCTATGCAATGCAACATGGAGGTCAGTGATGAGGAAGAGGTGAGGTACCACTGCTTCTGAATACCTCTTCCACCTGTGGGATTGAGTGTAAGATTGGTACGCTCATAACCGAGCTGAGGGGCTGGGTGTTCTATGTTATTGATGATGAATGTGCACAGACCCATTTACTTGAATAGTGTCTTCACCTTGATGGAAAAGGAAACTGCAGAGAAGTGGTTTGCATTTTCCCCTTCATTTTACACCATGTTTTTAGTTCATGTACAGAATGTATAGGTCCCCCTTGTTGACCTTTCACCAACTGACTTAGGTTAGGTAATTCACTACACAATTATTAATTAATTCAAAGATTGCTGGACTGCCCTCACTGCATGTGTCGACACAGCTATGCAGCGAGCTAAACAACTTATCAAAAATCACCAGAGATGGAAGCTCCCTATTAGGGTTTAAATGAGATTACTTCTGTGTGAAACTGCAGAGTTAAGTAAAATAGGTATTAAATTCAATACAGAATCATTGCACACAACAGATGTTAACCAAGGTAGTACATATATGTAAAATTCTATAACTATATAACAGTCAACATTGTGGTGCAAAGATAAACTTAAGCATAATACTTTATTAAAAATATATCTACTAAATGTTTACCAATATTACCAAAAACTTATGACTCACAGATATTGCTGTTTCAAGGGCAAATATATTGGACAGAGAGGAATGTATTTCCACTGTGTGCTTCAAATCAGAATAAAAACTAACAGTGCACCAATTGATATAAAAAACCACCTTGTACAGAGGAAGTGATGTGCATACAGAATGAACTGCACCTCTAGAGGCCAGAACACTCCTCACATGGTATTCATAGGATGTCAAACTTAACTACTGAAACTAAGGGTCAAATGGAGTATTGTGTGCAGTTTTGGTCCCCTAATCTGAGGAAAAACATCCTTGCCATAGAGGGAGTACAAAGAAGGTTCACCAGATTGATTCCTGGGATGGCAGGACTTTCATATGAAGAAAGACCGGATGAACTGGGCTTGTACCCATTGGAATTTAGAAGATTGAGGGGGGATCTGATTGAAACGTATAAAATCCTAAAGGGATTGGACAGGCTAGATGCAGGAAGATTGTTCCCGATGTTGGGGAAGTCCAGAACGAGGGGCCACAGTTTGAGGATAAAGGGGAAGCCGTTTAGCACCGAGATTAGGAAAAACTTCTTCACACAGAGAGTGGTGAATCTGTGGAATTCTCTGCCACAGGAAACAGTTGAGGCCAGTTCATTGGCTATATTTAAGAGGGAGTTAGATATGGCCCTTGTGGCTACGGGGATCAGGGGGTATGGAGGGAAGGCTGGGGCAGGGTTCTGAGTTGGATGATCAGCCATGATCATAATAAATGGCGGTGCAGGCTCGAAGGGCCGAATGGCCTACTCCTGCACCTATTTTCTATGTTTCTATAATCATTTCACTGTCTTTGGCAAAAGGATATTCTCAGAGACTCATCTTGAAAACAGTCTTACTACACCAGGTTTAGCCATTCTCACTTTGAAAACACTGACTTGGATGACACTCTTTCTTGTGATGAGCAGAGAGGTGACACAGAATGATGATTGGGTGAGTTAGCTCTGGAGTGAGTTGTGCCTTTATATGTCCAATCACAAACAAGAGAAAATCTGCAGATGCTGGAAGTCCAAGCAACACACACAAAATGCTGGAGGAACTCAGTAGGCCAGGCATCTTTGGAAAAGAGTATAGTTGATGATCAGGGCCAACACCCTTCATCAGGACTGGAATAAAAGATGAGGAGTCAGAGTAAAGAAGGTGGGGGCAGGGAGGAAGAAGTACAAGGTAATAGGTGAAACCAGGGAAGGGGTGAAGTAAAGAACAGGAAAGTTGGAAAGCTGGAAAAAGATACAGGGCTGGAGAAGGGTGAATCTAATAGTATAGGACAGAAGACCATGGAAGAAAGAAAAGGGGAGGAGCACCAGAGGGAGGTGATAGGCAGGTAAGAAGATAAGGTTAGGGAGGGAATGGGAATGAGGAATGGTGATGGGGTGGGCCATTACCAGAAGTTTGAAAAATCATTGTTCATGTCATTTGGTTGGAGACTATCCAGACGGAATATAAGGTGTTGCTCCTCCAACCTGAGTGTGGCCACGTCGCGGCAATGGAGGAGGCCATGGACTCCGGCTGATAGGGCCCCCTCAGAGTCAAGAAGGGGACAGAGAGCTTCGTTTTGCAAGAGGTTCCTACTTTGTGATGCACTGAACTTCTTCTACATAAACCTGTCTTTGAACAACAAGAAGGGTTCTAAACTTTGCCCAATTCAGTTGGTTGCTTACAAATGTGCCAGCCACTGTAAAGGAATGAGCAATCTGTGAGAAACGGACATTTGCTCTGCTAAGCAACTTCCAGTTTGAAAAGATCTCAAAGTGCGCACTGCCAAGTTGGAGCAATGATAAATGAGTGGTGTTGGTCCATACTTGAGGACTTCTGCCTTAGGGTCAGCTAAGTCGAAAGTTTCCTGCTGACTGTGCACCAGCAAGAAATGCTGGACCATTTAACCATGAGAAGAGGGTGAGCCAATTAGCTTGGAACCCTCCTGTGGCATGATCATTATTGCCTCTTCAGTCTTGGTGCGAGCTCGTGCTGCAGATATGCTAGCTGTGGTTTTGCTTGAGCATTGCAAAGATGTGGTAGATGAGCCACATTCTGGCCTGACCCCTGAGTCGATCAACGGTAAGCATGAAATTGAGATGCAAGTAGAGAGCATATATAGAGACTACATTGTACTCTCAAGGAAAAGCATGATGCTGAGGCTGTCTTAGCAGTGGCAAAAGCAGCAGTTGACTAAGACAGTTGTGAGTATATAATGGACCAGTCACAACTTGCATCCACAACAGCCAGTGCATCTTTCTAAAGAAAATGCACAAAAGCATTTTGATTCTGGAAAGACAATGCTTCCACCTTACAAGGAGTCGTCCACATCACTCAGCCAACATGTCTCTTATATAGTCTAGGTATTGACAGTCAAGGTCTACCAGCAGCAAAGACTGACAACATCCCAGTCTGCAGTTCTGCCAGAGCAAAAACCTCAGTCAAGAGTTGCTATTGATTCTAATCCCATCTGGACTGACATGGACAGACTAAACTTCCTTTCATGCCAGGACACATATTTGGCAAACCAGTCACCACAATGCTCCCATTCAAGAGCTGCAGATGCATTAGGTTTGGCTTGGTATCTGGTTTGCCCGGACAGTCACAGCAGGACTAAAAGTGTTCAGCAACCAATCTGCCAGTATCTGTTCTGGAAATCAAGCTTTCTCAATGCCATGGAATGATTAAGTCTCAAACCTAGCGAAGAGCTATATGTTCTGTAAGTGGCTTGATGGCGAATCATTGCAAAAATGCAAGAAGGGTTAGGGTGGTTCACATCGATAATCCAACTACGGGTTTACAAATGCTGTGGCAGAGGCTGGACAAATGTGGTGGCTCTCCAGAGGTAATTGAAGAACTTCTCTTCAGTAAATTTGATAATTTTACAAAGCTCTCACACAAAGAACTGTGAATGCTACAGGAGCTTGCAGATCTGTTGTCAGAACTTTAAGCCCCAAAAAATGGAAGTTACCTACTAGGACTGAGCTTCTTAGATACATCAAGAGGAATAAAGGCTATAGTGGGAAAGCTACCAAACAATATCCAAGTACTAAAGGTTTCAAGTATAAAATGAAGCATCATAGATAGAATACATAGAAAATAGGTGCAGAAGTAGGCCATTCAGCCCTTCGAGCCTGCATCGCCATTTATTATGATCATGGCTGATCATCCAACTCAGAACCCCGCACCAGCCTTCCCTCCATACCCCCTGACCCCCATAGCCACAAGGGCCATATCTAACTCCCTCTTAAATATAGCCAATGAACTGGCCTCAACTGTTTCCTGTGGCAGAGAATTCCACAGATTCAACACTCCCTGTGTGAAGAAGTTTTTCCTAATCTCGGTCCTAAAAGGCTTCCCCTCTATCCTGAAACTGTGACCCCTCGTTCTGGACTTCCCCAACATCGGGAACAATCTTCCTGCATCTAGCCTGTCCAATCCCTTTAGGATCTTATACGTTTCAATCAGATCCCCCCTCAATCTTCTAAATTCCAACGAGTACAAGCCCAGTTCATCCAGTCTTTCTTCATATGAAAGTCCTGCCATCCCAGGAATCAATCTGGTGAACCTTCTTTGTACTCCCTCTATGGCAAGGATGTCTTTCCTCAGATTAGGGGACCAAAACTGCACACAATACTCCAGGTGTGGTCTCACCAAGGCCTTGTACAACTGCAGTAGTACCTCCCTGCTCCTGTACTCGAATCCTCTTGCTATAAATGCCAGCATACCATTCACCTTTTTCACCGCCTGCTGTACCTGCATGCCCACTTTCAATGACTGGTGTATAATGACACCCAGGTCTCGTTGCACCTCCCCTTTTCCTAATCGGCCACCATTCAGATAATAATCTGTTTTCCTATTTTTGCCACCAAAGTGGATAACTTCACATTTATCCACATTAAATTGCATCTGCCATGAATTTGCCCACTCACCCAACCTATCCAAGTCGCCCTGCATCCTCTTAGCATCCTCCTCACAGCTAACACTGCCACCCAGCTTCGTGTCATCCGCAAACTTGGAGATGCTGCATTTAATTCCCTCATCCAAGTCATTAATATATATTGTAAACAACTGAGGTCCCAGCACTGAGCCTTGCGGTACCCCACTAGTCACCGCCTGCCATTCTGAAAATGTCCCGTTTACTCCCACTCTTTGCTTCCTGTCTGCTAACCAACTCTCCACCCACACCAATACCTTACCCGCAATACCGTGTGCTTTAAGTTTGCACACTAATCTCCTGTGTGGGACCTTGTCAAAAGCCTTCTGAAAATCCAAATATACCACATCCACTGGTTCTCCCCTATCCACTCTACTAGTTACATCCTCAAAAAATTCTATGAGATTCGTCAGACATGATTTCCCTTTCACAAATCCATGCTGACTTTGTCCGATCATTTCACCGCTTTCCAAATGTGCTGTTATCACATCCTTGATAACTGACTCCAGCAGTTTCCCCACCACCGACGTTAGGCTAACCGGTCTATAATTCCCCGGTTTCTCTCTCCCTCCTTTTTTAAAAAGTGGAGTTACATTAGCCACCCTCCAATCCTCAGGAACTAGTCCAGAATCTAATGAGTTTTGAAAAATTATCACTAATGCATCCACTATTTCTTGGGCTACTTCCTTAAGCACTCTGGGATGCAGACCATCTGGCCCTGGGGATTTATCTGCCTTCAATCCCTTCAATTTACCTAACACCACTTCCCTACTAACATTTATTTCGCTCAGTTCCTCCATCTCACTGGACCCTCTGTCCCCTACTATTTCTGGAAGATTATTTATGTCCTCCTTAGTGAAGACAGAACCAAAGTAATTATTCAATTGGTCTGCCATGTCCTTGCTCCCCATAACCAATTCACCTGTTTCTGTCTGCAGGGGACCTACATTTGTCTTTACCAGTCTTTTCCTTTTCACATATCTATAAAAGCTTTTACAGTCCGTTTTTATGTTTCCTGCCAGTTTTCTCTCATAATCTTTTTTCCCCTTCCTAATTAAGCCCTTTGTCCTCCTCTGCTGAACTCTGAATTTCTCCCAGTCCTCAGGTGAGCCACTTTCTCTGGCTAATTTGTATGCTTCTTCTTTGGAATTGACACTATCCCTAATTTCTCTTGTCAGCCACGGGTGCACTACCTTCCTTGATTTATTCTTTTGCCAAACTGGGATGAACAATTGTTGTAGTTCATCCATGCAACCTTTAAATGCTTGCCATTGCATATCCACCGTCAATCCTTTAAGTGTCATTTGCCAGTCTATCTTAGCTAATTCACGTCTCATACCTTCAAAGTTACCCCTCTCTAAGTTCAGAACCTTTGTTTCTGAATTAACTATGTCACTCTCCATCTTAATGAAGAATTCCACCATATTATGGTCACTCTTACCCAAGGGGCCTCTCACGACAAGATCGCTAATTAACCCTTCCTCATTGCTCAAAACTCAGTCCAGAATAGCCTGCTCTCTAGTTGGTTCCTCGACATGTTGGTTCAAAAAACCATCCCGCATACATTCCAAGAAATCCTCTTCCTCAGCACCTTTACCAATTTGGTTCACCCAATCTACATGTAGATTGAAGTCACCCATTATAACTGCTGTTCCTTTATTGCACACATTTCTAATTTCCTGTTTAATACCATCTCCGACCTCACTACTACTGTTAGGTGGCCTGTACACAACTCCCACCAGCGTCTTCTGCCCCTTAGTGTTACGCAGTTCTACCCATATCGATTCCACATCTTCCCGGCTTATGTCATTCCTTTCTATTGCGTTAATCTCTTCTTTAACCAGCAACGCCACCCCACCTCCCCTTCCTTCATGTCTATCCCTCCTGAATATTGAATACCCCTGAACGTTGAGCTCCCATCCCTGGTCACCCTGGAGCCATGTCTCTGTGATCCCAACTATATCATAATCATTAATAACAATCTGCACTTTCAATTCATCCACCTTATTACGAATGCTCCTTGCATTGACACACAAAGCCTTCAGGCGCTCTTTTACAACTCTCTTAGTCCTTTTACAATTATGCTGAAAAGTGGCCCTCTTTAATGCTTGCCCTGGATTTGTCGGCCTGCCACTTTTACTTTTCTCCATAGTACTTTTTGTTTCTACCCTCACTTTACACCCCTCTGTCTCTCTGCACTGGTTCCCATCCCCCTGTGGTGAACTAACCTCCTCACACCTAGCCTCTTTAATTTGATTCCCACTCCCCAACCATTCTAGTTTAAAGTCACCTCAGTAGCCCCCGCTAATCTCCCTGCCAGGATATTGGTCCCCCTAGGATTCAGGTGCAACCCGTCCTTTTTGTACAGGTCACGCCTGCGCCAAAAGAGGTCCCAATGATCCAAAAACTTGAATCCCTGCCCCCTGCTCCAATCCCTCAGCCACGCAATTGTCCTCCACCTCATCGCATTCCTACTCTCACTGTCGCGTGGCACAGGCAGTAATCCCAAGATTACTACCTTTGCGGTCCTTTTTCTCAACTCCCTTCCTAGCTCCCTATATTCTCCTTTCAGGACCTCATCCCTTTTCCTACCTATGTCATTGGTACCTATATGTACCACGACCTCTGGCTCCTCACCCTCCCACTTCAGGATATCTTGGACACGATCAGAAATATCCCGGACCCTGGCACCAGGGAGGCAAACTACTATCCGGGTCTCTGCACTGCGTCCACAGAATCGCCTATCTGACCCCATTACTATGGAGTCCCCTATCACAACTGCCCTCCTCTTCCTTGCCCTACCCTTCTGAGCTACAGGGCCAGACTCTGTGCCGGAGGCACGGCCACTGTCGCTTCCCCCGGATAAGCTGTCCCCCCCCAACAGTACTCAAACAGGAGTACCTGTTGTTAAGGGGCACAGCCACCGGGGTACTCCCTGTTACCCGACCTTTCCCCTTCCCCCTCCTAACCGTGACCCACTTGTCTGCCTCCCGTGGCCCCGGCATGACCACCTGCCTGCAACTCCTCTCTATCACCTCCTCACTCTCCCTGACCAGACGAAGGTCATCGAGCTGCAGCTCCAGTTCCATAATGCGGTCCCTTAGGAGCTGCATCTCGATGCACTTGGCGCAGATGTAGACGTCCGGGAGGCTTGGAGACTCCAGGGCCTCCCACATCCGACACCGAGAACAGCAAACTGCCCTCACACTCATACTGCCCCTCTCCTCAAATAACAACAGAAAATGACTGCCAAACCTCCCTCGCCTCGCCCGTTTCCGCCTAAGCCCGTTGAGTCGAAGCCCTTAAGCCTTCACTCTGCTCCCGGCTCACTTCGCAGCCCGCAAACTCCGCTGCCCGCTGTATGAGGCTCTGTTCCTTTTAAATCTGCCGCGCTGCACTGCCCGACGTCACACGCTTGCGCAGTCCCGCCTCTCAGAACGCCGTTGGAGAAAAAAAAATAACGAAAATTTCAAAAATGTCTTTCTCGGCACTCCCACTCAGACTCTCAGACTCCTTCTTCGAATCAAACCCGAAGCAGGATGTCTGCCCTTTTAAATCTGCCGCGCCGCACTGCCCGACGTCACACGCCTGCGCAGTCCCGCCTCTCAGAACGCCGTTGGAGAAAAAAAAATAACGAAAATTTCAAAAATGTCTTTCTCGGCACTCCCACTCAGACTCTCAGACTCCTTCTTTGAATCAAACCCGAAGCAGGATGTCTGCCCTTTTAAATCTGCCGCGCCACACTGCCCGACGACACACGCCTGCGCAGTCCCGCCTCTCAGAACGCCGTTGGAGAAAAAAAAATAACGAAAATTTCAAAAATGTCTTTCTCGGCACTCCCACTCAGACTCTCAGACTCCTTCTTCGAATCATGCTTCCTATCCACCATTTTAATTCCTTATGGACGTCATCCGCCACCATGCCGAAATATGAAATTACCCTAGTTTCCTGCTCTCAACTTCTGGTAAAACTTCATTCAAAGAGAGGTCTCCAGCAAAAGTATGGAAAATTATCAGGATCAACAAAACTGTAGTAGAAAACTTCATTGTAAACCCCAATACAAATACCCTGTCCATAAGAAAAATCACCCCTTAAAGAAATGCAAAGAATTCGGAGATAAACCATTTACAGATCAAAGTTGTTTTCTTAAAGAGCACTCTATATGTTTCAAAAGTTGTGCTTCAATGGCACACTAAGCAAAGTCTGTAAAGCTATCATACACTCCGGAGTGCCACAGTGACCAGTACATATCAGCACTTCATTCAGGGCCAGTACCTTGGGCTACTGCTGGTTCCAGCACTCCCACAGCAGAGCACAGTGGGGTGTCAGCTGCATCCATCTGATGCAGCTGCTTCCTCATGCAGAGGTATGCGGGGAAAGGCTTCCAAGCAAATCCTGCTCTAAAATATGTTTAGCCAGCATCTAACCAAAAGGACATCCTGAGCAAAAAATAAAGGCATATGTGATATTGGATGATGAGAGCATTATGTCTTTGGCAAAGTGAACATTCTTTAACATAACCAGTATTCAAATTCCCCATTTGCTCTAAAAACTTTTGAGCCAGCCGGTGGTGTAGTGGCATCCACATCAAACTTGGAGGTGAGTGGTCCTGGGTTCAAATACAGACAGCTCCTTGCACACTTTCTATCTATGTTGGGTTGAGCATCGAGCTAGCTACTCGGCCACATGAACAGAGCAATGGTCAGCACAATACACGTTGTGCCCAATGACTGGAGCTAGGTTGAGTCACAGTGGGTGAAGTCTGCAAGATCAGTCCACTGTCAGCATATTAAAGACTAATGTCCTGGAGAACATTAGCCCAAGTAATTTCAGTCCCTGTGAGAACAGAATCTGTATGAAAGAGAAGATTGTAGGTAACCAAACCAAGTGCCCTGACACACTGTACTTACCTCTGCTCAACCAGATTTAGGCAAGATTGTCTTCTATCACTCCGAAGATGATTATAGGCTGGCAACTTCTATCGAAGATGAGGTCTTCCTTCGAATCATGAACAGAAAGTTGAGCAAAGATGAGTCAAACATTTGGGTAGCTCCCCTTCCTTTCCAGTCTCCATAACAACCTCAACCAAACAACAGAGAGGCGGCCCTGATTCAGCTCATGTCCCTCAGTCACATATTGAGAGTGAAACTAGAAATGAAAGATCATTACATGGAGTTCATGGAGAGATCCTCCGGAAACAATCATGCAGTGTTAGCTCCTCCACCAGATCCCAACAAAGAAAACTGGTATTTCCCCAACTTCGGTATTTACCATCCCTAGAAACATGCACAAATAAGAATTGTCTTTGATTTACACACATTGTCAAAGACATAAATAATATGCTCTTGCGGTGTCCAGATCTCATTAGCAGTCTGTTCAGGGTCCTCATGTGCTTCAGAACTGAGTCCATTGCAGTGATGGAAGACATCCAACAAATGTTCTGCGGCTTCCTAGTGAGAGATCATCAAGAGGACCTCAGATTCTGTGGTGTCATGACTACCAACTGGACAATGAGATTCTGGAGTACTACATGAGAGTTGATGTATTGGTAACTGTCCCTCTACGGCTGTAGCAATCTATGGCCTTAAGAGGAGAGCTATCGGGAGAGAGAAGGAATTTGATACTGAAGCACAGAGGTACGTAGAAAGACATTTCTATGTTGATGACGGTCTTAAATCAATTTCTAGTGCAGAAGAAGCAGTCAGCGTGATGAAAACAGCACCAGACAAGTTGGTGCAGTCCAATCTCAGACTGCATAAGATTGCATCCAAAAGTTCAGAGGTCATGCAATGTTTCCCATCAAAGATCTGGCCAAAGATCTTGTACAAGACCTCCCCCTATGCAGCATCATCTGGGCTTTGGATGGGACCTCATTAGCAACACCCTTACTTTCCAGGTCACTGATACTGAAAGACCCTTTGTGCATCTTGACATGCTATTGACTATCAATAGTCTATTTGACCCTCTGGGATTTGCTGCTCCAGTCAGTATCCAGGGATGTTTCATGTTAAGAGAGTTGACCTTAGACACTTGTGGATGAGATGTCCCACTCCCGAAACAGAGCAGTGGCAGCTGTGGTATTCTTCCCTTCAGGATCTTAAAAGCTTCAAAAATCCAAGAACCTACCAAACATTTCCACTATCTATAGCCCATACGAAAGAGAACTGCATCTTCTGCATACCTGAAGGTCACAGGTGCTATTGGATAGAGTGAAGGTGGATTCATCCTAGGTGAAGCAAAGCTTACTCCCAAGCCAGATCTCACTATACCAAGGCTTGAATTTGGTGCTGATGTTCTAACAGTTGAGATGGCAGAGATAATATCCAATGATCTGGACACAGAACTAGACCATATCAAGTTTTTTTACTGACAGCAAGATTGTGCTTGGTTATATATGTAACCCCCTCATGGGGCTCGTATACAAACATGGCTTGTTAGCTAGCTCTGCTAACAGCCACGTAACTCAGCGGGGAGCAGGCCACCTTTCATAAACAATATATGGCTTGGGTCTGTATGATTTGGGGTTCAACCAAAAAGGAACATCATGATGTTCTGATCAAAGAAACCTTGATTTGAGCGAATGCTGTGTAAATGCTGCCCATGCAGAATTGTTGGTCAACCAGAAATAACAGATTGTACACTCCATAAAATTATAAAGAAAATATATTTACAAATTTCAGCCTTAATAAACAGTTAATCGGAAAAAGAAAAGAAAAAGAAAAAAAAAAGAAAGTAAAAGGGCCCATTACAGTCAAACCAGTCCAATGAGCATACTGGTGTTTGTCCTCACACAGTGGACCCACAGTCTGCAGGAAAGTACATGCCACATTCCGAACTTCCCTTGAAGTCCAACTTAAACAAATTGACTCTTTCTCAGGAGTATTGGCCCTTCCTCCTAGGAGCCATTCATCTGCACAAAACGCCCCGTGCAATGGGGATGCTCCTTCCAACGGCACTCTACCCCATCTTCCCTTCTGTCCCACTCCACAGCTCCTGCCAAAAGCCCCCAAACCAGACTACTGTCCTTCAGAAAACTCTTCCCCACAATCCTGATTGGCTGACTCACTTTCCGAAGTTGAACCGCAGGGCTGCCTATCTTAGTCAAAATCAAAACATCTTCCAGCAGGACACTCTGCTTTTGCAGACAGATGTTGAAATGAAATATCTACAGCATAGCAATAGAAATCTTAACTAGGGCATTACACTTATTTAATGAAGCAACAAAATTCATGTATTATGTTCATGATGTTGTCCATGTATTATATAGGTTTCAATGTATCAGGTGATCAACTCAGAAGAGCCAATAGAAATGTGCTCCCACTGATTACTACCCGGCTGTGCCTCTAGAGGCCAGACAATTGCATTTTCTTGTCTCCACACAAATATCAACGTAACTATGATGACCCCGGCTAACAACTTAAGTCATGAATTCTATTGTCCTCTTTGTATCAATGCTCACTCAGACCGCCTCTCCAATTTATAACACTGAAATAAGGGTTCTCCTGTTAGCCAATTGATCCTTTTTCCAGCCCCTGGCATGCGCACCCTCCTTGCGATAGTTAGTCTCTGGAGGTTCTCACTGTTTTGCATCTGAAGCCCTTCATTGTTATTCTCTTTCCTTATCCGTTCAAAACACTGTCTTTCAATTGTGTTGGCATTTGCCTATCTGGCTAATGTGTATCAACTTTTCACTGGCTTTAGTCCAAAGCAGCATCAATTCATTGCCCTTCTCACAAGTGACAACTTGGAATTAATGTCTCTTTGTTCTCCTTGAAACAAGGCAGTTCAGCCAGATTAGTCAATTGCTAGGCTTAGGTTACTCTCAGGTCATACACCGTCCTATTCATAAAACTGCATGTTCTATCCTACCAAAGAACGCCTGACGAATAATTTCTTATTCAAAATGATTTCATGTTCAGCAGATTGCAAACGTGGCATCATAGTGTCCACTTTTAAGTGCTTTGATTCAGCCATTCCTGAGTAGACACGGTTCACAGATTGGAGTTTCCAGAACAGTTTCACAGAATGGCAACCTCCATTCTTTCAACTACATGGCAAGAACAACGACACTTGGTTTGTCTACTTCACTGTCCTTGACTCACTCCAGTTGGATTTTTTCTTCATGGACAACATCAAGGGTTCCATTCCTGAGAGATGTTCACAACCCAAACAGTTCACAACTCAGAAATGCAGCTGCCTGACAATATACATAAATACCAACGTAAGCTAACCATAGGCAATGTGTAGTTATACCACGGTATAAAACTCAGTCTTTCAGATATTGCTGCAGACTGAGCTCCCACACAGCAAAAGATACCATCTGCCCTCTGCAGCCAACAAATTCTTCTCCCAAGTGCTCATTTCTATCTACAATCTGTATGTATAGGGCACCATAGTAGTGTAGTGGTTAGTACAATGTTACGGAAGGTCGGGGTGTTGGAGTTTGGAGTTCAGTTCTGGCGCTTTCTGTAAGGAGTTTGTATGTTCTCCCTGTGACCACGTGTGTTTCATCCAGGTGCACTGATTTCCTCCCACAGTCCAAATACGTACTGGTTAGTAGGTTAATTGGTCATTGTAAGTGTTGGCACGTGGCCAAGTGGTTAAGGCATCCGTCTAGTGATCTGAAGGTCGCTAGTTTGAGCCTCAGCTGAGGCAACGTGTTGTGTCCTTGAGCAAGGCACTTAACCACACATTGCTCTACGACGACACTGGTGCCAAGCTATATCGGCCTTAGTGCCCTTCCCTTGGACAACTTTAGTGGCGTGGAGAGGGTAGACTTGCAGCATGGGCAACCGCCGGTCTTCCATACAACCTTGCCCAGGCCTGCGCCCTGGAAACCTTTCAAGGCGCAAATCCATGGTCTCACGAGACTAACGGATGCCTATTAAAAAATTAAAAGGTCATTGCAAATTGTCCTGTGATTAGGCCAGGGTTAAAAGGGTGGGTTGCTGGTCAGCGTGGTTCATTGGGCTGGAAGAACCTGTTTTGCACTGTATCTCTAAATAAATTAATTAATAAAGTATTAGTTTGCCATTCATGACCTGAGGAGGATTTGTAAGGGTATTTTAAGTAAATCACAAGAGATTCTGCAGGCACTGAAAATTCAGAGTAGCACAGACAACGTGCTAAAGGAACTCAGCAGGTCAAGGAGCATGTATGGAAAAGACCGAAGAGTCAACGTTTTGTCTCCAGACCCTTCATCAGGGCCCAAATCAGAAATGCAGCCCCGGCAATAAAAATAATAAAAGTCATCCGTTAGTCTTGCGAGACCATGGATCTGCGCCTGGAAAGTCTTCACTCTCCAGGGCGCAGGCGGGGGCAAGGTTGTATGGAAGAGCAGCAGTTGCCCATGCTGTAAGTCTCCCCTCTCCACGACACCGATGTTGTCCAAGGGAAGGGCATTAGGACCCATACAGCTTGGCACCAGTGTCGTCACAGAGCAATGTGTGGTTAAGTGCCTTGCTCAAGGACACAACACGTTGCCTCAGCTGAGCTCGAACTCACGAATTTCAGATCGCTAGTCGAATGCCTTAACCACTTGGCCATGTGCCCACGCATCCCTGGCAATATACTTAAAAACAAACATAGGCCAACCTCAAGCAATAAGAAGTTATACTATTCATGTATACCAACATTTATTTTAAATGATTTTTTCTTTAAATTTTTAGGAATTATTCAAATCTATTTATGCATGTGGCCAAGTGGTTAAGGCGTTCGCCTAGTGATCTCAAGGTCGCTGGTTTGAGCCTCAGCTATGGCAGTGTGTTTGTGTCCTTGAGCAAGGCACTTAATCACACATTGCTCCAGTCTGTGCGTGGAGTGGCGCCCCAGACAGACTTCCAATCTGCGCCTTGTAAGGCATGAAAATGCCCGACACAGGCCTCTCATGGTCTGAGTCAACATTCCTTCCTTCCTTCCTTCCTTCCTTCCTATTTAAGCAGTTTCCCATTGTTTCTGATCATCAAATCCAGTCCAGGGATAGATTCTCAGAACCTATTCCTTAATTCCACATCATCACTCTCAGACCTCATCTGGGAAAGGAATGGAGGAGGCTGGTTAACTCTCAAGGATTGCAGACACACTGAGAGGACCAAGGGATGACAGATGACCTTTATCTTTAATTTAGTAATTATATATTACGTGTAATTTCCAGCAAAAAATGCATTGTGAATGTGGCAATACAAAGAATTTGTGTTTAAGTTCCATTTACCTGCACAAGAAGTCTTTTGTAGTCAGAGGATGAGTAATTTTCAAGATTATTTGATTTTACTGCCTTAGTTAGTGAAACAGTTTGTGCTAGGTGCAAACAACAATTCAGCAGCTCCAACCCTATTCAAAATTAAACAAATTAAAATAAGTTCATACTTTTATGCCAAAATGACGATACCTACAAAAATCTGTCCTGAAAGTAGTGATGAAAGTAGTGATGAAATATGTTAGCTATCAACCTCAAAGGTTCAAATGTAAGTCATCAAAAAATACCACAAATTGTATTCTATTTTGCAATTGAGCTGCATGATTTGCTGTTGATTTGAAGCAGCATGTGTTTGCTCTCCTCAATGCCAATTTTTGCTGGACTAGCTTGTCAAAAACAGGGCTATAGTGAAGCTAAGGTAACTGTGGTCAGGCACTGGGTTGTTTCTGTACCAGCATCAGCCTGGCTGGCAATCGTTACAGAATGTGATGGAGGCTCGTTATGACAGGCAAACTGGAGTTCCAAAGTGTGAACTGGGCTAATCATGATTTTGATAGATAACAGGGCTCAATATTGAGTTTTGCATACACAACCAAGTTAATCTGGGCATTTAGCATAATAAGATATTTGTGTGGGGGATGGGCACACACTGGTGCTTATACAGGCTTCAATGAATAATATAGAAACGCTGTTACCTCCCCCCCGCCAGACTTATCAAAAACCATTCTCACTTCCATAACAATATCTTACATTGTTCCAAGCTCTCTGCCAACATGACTGGGATCTCTATGGCTCTATATTGTCCCTACAGTTGGTGAAATTGTGTGGATAATGTGCAGGGTTGTTGTAGGATATTGACTGATGTAGAGCTGGACTGAGAAGTAGCAGATGGAGTCTACTTGTCAAATGTGTGAGGTGATTCACTTTTGCAAGGTGGAATTTGAAGGCAGGATTCTTGGCAGTGAGGAGGAATAGGGGGATCTAAGGGTCCACGTCCGTAGTTCCTTCAAAGTTGCCATTGGATGATCAAGAAGATGAATGGTGTGTTGGTCTTCATTAGTTGGGGTACTGAGTTCAAGAGCCACAAGGTAATGTTGGAGATCTATAAAACCCTGGCTAGACCACACTTGGAGTATTGTGTTCAGATCTCGTTGACTCATTATAGGAAGGATGTGAAAGCTTTAGATTGGGTGAAGAAGAGATTTACCAGGATATTGGCTAGACTACAGGGCATGTCTCATGAAGGTAGGTTGAACGAGCTAGGGCTTTACTCTTTGGCATGAAGGAGGATGAGAAGTGACTTGATAAAGACGTGCAAGATGATGAGGATATCCAGAGACTTCTTCCCAGGGTAGAAATGGCTATGTTAGGAACCACTGTTCTTTTTAAATATTACTTTTTCTAAAATTTGTACATTTTAACAAACTCATGTACTTTTCACAGTATGAGGTAGTTCATCCCCATTTACCGGCAGAAAGCAATACAGCAGCTAAACTAACAGTTTATCACCTTTCTCATTTTTCATTGGCTAAGTATGAGCACATTACCCATGTGATGTAATTGATTTAATTATGTAGCCTATTAACTAGTTTGTTCTTATCTAAGGACTTTCATATCTTATCTATAAAAGTGGATTTTTCAGAACTGCCATCTTTGCTTCTTTTATATTTATATTCTTAGCATCGTTTTTCAGCTCTTTATTTAGTTTGCTTATGTTTGTTTGTACTTTAAAATAAACTGAAATCTTAGAAGTAAGACTACTCATAACTCTTGACTCCTGGAAGAGCCCTAAAGATCTGAATATAAACAAAGATCCAGCAGTTAATACCAGGGGGCATAATTTTAAGGTGATTGGAGGGAAGTATGGGGGTGGGGGAGGGGGGAAGCCAGAGGTAAGTTCTATATACAGAGAGTGGTGGGTGCGTGGAATGCCCTGCCTGGGATGGTGGTAGGGGCAGATACATTAGGGGCATTTTAGAAACTCTTACATTGGCACATGGATGATAGGTAAATGGTGGGTACTGCAGGTGGGAAGGGTTAGATTGATCTTAGAGTAGGTTTAAAGGGTTGGCACAAGATTGTGATTCAAATGGCTTCTACTGTGCTGTAATGTTATATATTCTATGTACACTTGACAAACTACAGTGAGTTACAGCATATAGTCAAGTTAATAAGGCCCAGTCAAAATTGAGTCAGTTTCCTGTTGTTAGGAATGGTTTATTATTTCACCTGTAGGTCACCTAATCCAAGCCTGGTGTTGAACTCTACCTTCTGATTCCATAGATTTTGCAAATTCTTCAACTAGATAATGAAGGCTTATAACATATTCTTAGACAAACATTTTCTTCAAAATATTATCAGTATGAATGTCAAATCTATCAAAACATTGGACAGTCTTTGGTCAGCTTCCAACATTTTTAGCATATCTTTTCTGCTCTATATTGTAACCTGATTTTCTTAATTTCTTGTGAATTTAACCTTTTTTTTCTACTTATATAGAAGAAAAAACAGGAGACCAAGAAAGTATTAGCAAAAGAAGTCAACGTTCATGTCACCAAAAGCATCTGTTCAATTGAGTCAGAAGGAAGAAAATTAGAAAACTTTGTGAAGTAACAATCAATTTAACCAGGATCTTACAGGAAAAAATCAATGCTGTTTGCACTTTACAAAAGTTCCTTTGCCAGACTTGAAGAAGACTTGAACAAACAGAATGCTTAAAAGCTGTCAAAGTTGTGCTGTGCCTTGAGAACCAATATCTGAAGATTCATCCAATGACTAGGTCTTCAAAAAAAAAGAGTTGTAATCAATAAGCCAAAATGTATGTATGATTTAACTAGAATTCTGAATACACTTAACATCAAAGTAATCTGAAATATGCATGTAGGTTTTCTTATAAAACTATTGCAGATGGATAATTTTACACTAATTATAAAGAACACTTCATTTCTTAGTAATCTGGATTGTTGTTCTTAAGTTCTTTAAAACATTTTTGCTTATTCTTCATTGCTTTTCTGTTGCCCAGGTACATAACATTCCATTGTCATGATTAGAACCAATTGCAACAGATTCCACTCCATAAAGTTGGTATTGCCCCTCAGAACTGTAAAATAATTATACCACAGTGTCTTCTGTTCCATCTGGTTTGTCCTCCAAAATTATGTTAGTATCTTCCTTCTCTTTGACATAACAGTTAATGCCCATGACTTAATGTTTCACAAGTAGCACGGTGGTATAAAAATGATTGAATGGGCATTGTCAGTAACTCTGTACGACTTCTCTATGAAGTACAGGGTTTATCACAAGTCCTCCTGAATCAGAATACCTTGCCATCATCCAACATTCCATAGGTAAGGCTTCCAGTGGAAATGCACAATTTGCCCATCATGTGGCAAAGTGGTTTTAATACAAATTATGTCATTTAGCAAAATGAGATTTCTTAACTCTTTCACACTTTGTTTCTGTATCCTACTGTCCTGTTACTCATGAATTCATTGTACTGTGTGTGTTATTTGGCTTCATGTCATTAACTTTGTTAGAATCGTAAGGATTTTGACTGTTTAATTTACTCCCCTTCACTCTAGAAAGTGTCTGATGTTGAAGTGCACATGGAAAGTGTCACAGACATCAGATGACCTTTAGTATCTCACACAAGGATGTAAGACTCTGATGTGCATCTCATATATGTGAAATGATCTATTATAAACCAATCCATAACATTAAGCATCTCCATCACATTGTACTATGATCTGTAATCCAACGTAAACAGTTCCTTTTTTTAATGTTTCCTTATCTTTCAACAAAATATTTTATTGAACCATTAATACTAAGCACAACACTAATCCACATTTCTGTAGTTTTCATTGCAAATAACTGGATATCAGTTAAACTAGAGTCATAATCATAGAGCATGACAGAGCGGAAATGAGTACTTTGGCCCATCTAGTCCATGCTGGTCTGTTGTTATGCCTAGTCCCATTGATTCACACCTGGACCATAGCCCTCCATACCCCTTCCATCCATGTACTAATACAAACTTCTCTTAAATGTTGCAATTGAACTCGTATCCACCACTTCCACTGGCAGCTCATTCTACACTCGCACCATCCTCTGAGTGAAGAAGATCCCACTCAGGTTCCCCATAAATATTTCATCTAGCTTTGGCCTTTCCAGGGATATAAAGATAAATTATAATACTTCATTTGGAACAAATATCAAATAATGGGTTTTGTTTAGAAGTCTCAAATCTACATTAAGTATTACATACTTAAGACATCAAAGAGAGGTAGTTCAGGCATTTGTTTAAAACATTCCTGCTCCATGAAACACCATCCAACAAAATAAATACTTTATCTGCAAACATTTGCAGCTTAGCTTTCTTTTTCTGAATTAATGTGAAACACCTAAAATTGGTCAAACTTTTAAGGAATTTCCAAGATAAGGTCTGGTCAGTAGAAATTTTAATCTCTTTTTTTTTACTTTTATTTTGGAAGTTAGGCTCATCCAAAAAAAAGGTTCATGTTCCCAGATTGAATTACTCGCCATAGCAGGTTTCTACTAATTTTGCCCTTAGGTGGGGTTTCAAAGGGAGTCTTTAAGTTATGTTTGTTTAGGTAGAAGAGCATTCATTGGCATCATTTAAAAACTCCAATCTATTCAAAAAATCATTTTCAACATATTGACTACCAAACAGCAAAAATTACATATAGTTCCTTATAGCTGCTAATTTGATTTGAGCAATTCAAAATATGTTTACTCAGAGGAGATTAATTATAAATTCTTACCAAAAATGTTCATTTTTATTAGAAATCATCTTTCAGCTGTATTGAGAAACTATGCCATTCCCATACTTTTGAACACAAGAAAAATATAACCAGTCATGTTTTTTAAAATACTAGCTCAACGTGCTAGGAAATGAAGTTTATTTTAAATCATGCGACAAAATTCATACATTTGGACCGTACACTTGCACTATTTTGAACATGTGTTGAATTGTACATTAAACCCAATGTGGAAAAATAATCAATATTTTATTTGAAAGAAATACACAATCTGTGGCTACCTTATTAGGTACCTCCTGTACCCAATAAAGTAGCCATTGAGTGCATGTTTGTGGTTTTCTGCCACTGTAGCAGATTCACTTCAAGATTTAATGTGTTGTGCTTTCAGAGGTGCTCCACTGCACACCACTGTTGTAACACATGGTTATTCAAGTTACAGTAACCTTCCTGTCAACTTCAACCAGTCTGGCAATCTCCTCTGACCTCTCTCATTAACAAGGTGTTTTTTAATCCCCCCACAGAACTGCTACTCACTGGATGTGCTTTTTTTTTGGTTTTTTTTGCATCATTCTTTGTAAATTCTAGAGACCTAAAATCCCAGGAAATTAGCAGTTTCTGAGATATACAAATCTGGCACCAACAATCTTCCTATTCTAATGTTTGGTCTGAACAACAACTGAACCTCTTGACCATGTCTGCATGCTTTTATGCACCGAGTTGCTGCCACATGATTGGCAAATTAGATACTTGCATTAATGTGCATGTGTACAAGTGTACCTAATAAAGTTGCCAGTGAGTGTATAAATAATTTTGAATGTGTTATGAATTAGCATAGATCAGTGATATAACTCCCCGTTATCATCATCAAACACATTCATAATATGCACTGATGCAGTGCCCATGAATGCTAATACCTAATTTTGCAAGAGCACTTTGATAATACATTGGACATATTTTATTTAATACATTAAGAAGATTGTCCTATTTCTTTCTGCATTGTTTAAGGACCATATATTTGAAGATGAATTTTGAATCTCAATTAGGAAAGGTTGTCTATAAATGATCACTTAAATCATCTACATATGTAGTTTTATTAACTTGTTTCAATTTTTAATGGAAGTAGAATGTCTATTAAAAAGAGAACAGCCATGTAATTGGCCTATTGAATCATAACATAACTGGAAAACAGCATTAAGATGTCCTTAAGGTGGTTAGAAAACATAAATGCAGACAAGATGTAGTTCGGAGTGCATTGAATACAATTTCATCTCCAGAAGTTGTAATATTTATTGATCACCTTCCAGTGCCAGTCCCAGTGCCTATACACAACTTTATATTGAAACATGCCAAGTACAAACGTTTGTATTAAAACCTATCACTTCAGTATACTATATGCTTCATTTTTCAAATTATTTTGATAACAGCTAAGGATGATGGTAATTTATTCTCATTACATTTGCTTAATCTGTATTGAAAGTATTAAGACATCACAAAAAACTATAAAAATGGTATGCCTCACTTGAGCGAATACATAAAATGGTACGCTTCACTTGAGAGAATACATAAAATGGTATGCCTCACGAGGGAATACATAATAGTGTTTAATTTTGCATGTCAATCTCATTTCCTTATGGATTGATGAAAATATTGATATTTGAAAAGTGTACCTGCCAAGTGTACCAAATGTTTAGAAAAGAATTCAACAGTCTTATTCAAGTGAATATCTATTCAGTAATGGACACTTTCTTTGAGATATTTTGTGTGTAGTTTCTGTAATTTAGTTATATGGTTTAGAGTACATTTAGGTCAGTGTGATCTTTGAAATATTTCTGTGTCGCTTCTACTTTATTATTCATATTTTATATTTGGTTCTAAAGATAAACTGTTTTTAATATATATGAGGCCTCCTGTAACTTGATGGCATTATGGTTATATATGCTACAAAAGAGGTTCAAATATACTGAAACAACAATGCTTATTTTATCAAAACTAACTTGCTAGAGAATTTAATATCTTGCAGCCTAACTCATTAACTTTA
Organism: Mobula birostris; assembly: GCF_030028105.1. NCBI lineage: Eukaryota > Metazoa > Chordata > Chondrichthyes > Myliobatiformes > Myliobatidae > Mobula > Mobula birostris. Next base: position 141,167,279 of record NC_092370.1, read on the forward strand.
CAACTACACGTCAACTGCTAGAGAAGCTGCAATTGCAAGAAAATGAAGTTTTGATTATGAAAGCAAAACAGCACTTTGGCCATGTCCAACCAAGATTAGAATACAAACTTGTTGTGAACTTTTTATTCTGAAAGCTGTTTTCTCAAAAATCTGACAGTCAGGGTTTTCAAATGGCCCTGCAGTAGTGGAACCTTGCAGTGAAGCAATCAATAACAATGGAAGGTAAAGAGAAGAAATACAGATCCAGCGTAATGCTAATACCCGAGGCTTCTCAGACAGATCTCCTAGAGCCACTCCAAAGCAGGTCGGTCATTTAAAGTACGGAATCAACAAGATAAGTTTGGATTTTTGGTTGTTTATCTAGTTTGTTCTTTGTTCCTGGAAAGGGATGTCTCATTGACTTATTTAATGATCTTTCTACCTACATTTATGTTACTGTTATATTAATATGTTCCCAAGTAAATTATGCACAACACGCATAATGGTGAATTGTCCATTGATTATAATGCTATATTACATTTAAAGATTGTGAATAATTTTATGACCATGAACGCAACTTTGACTGTGATAGCATAAAATAAAATTTAATTTGTAAATAAAATTGAAATGACCAAGTATTTTTTCCCATGCATTTTTCCTTATGTGTAAGTTGCTATGTCAACAAAACAGATTGCAAACCATTTGACCCATTGACTCATCTAAACTGCAGAGTGACTTTGCATAAATTCATCACTGATCCCCAGCAAAGGATAGTTTCATTGTCAACCATAATTCATGGATACTTACTTCAGAATAAACTGCTTAGTTCAGTGGTGTGTTTGTTTCTTTGTGGATTACTTCAAAATGAGGAGGCTATTCAAAACCTGGCTTGAGCAACCAACTCAAAAATATCAAAAACATCACACAGGTACTGAAGTGAGGGTCTGCAAGGTAGCTTATTCCCTCCTGCACCTTGAAATTCCTTGTTAAAAGTTGAGTTTGAAATTCATGTCAGAAATCATTATTGAAATTAGTTGGCCAATAATTACCACATCAATATGCCTTCTAACACATACAAAATGCTGCAGGTGCTCAGCAGATCAGGCAGCATCTATGGAAAGGAATAAACAGTTGATGTTTCGGGCCGAGACCCTTCATCAGGACATCAATGTGCCTTTCATAAACACAAAGTCTGCAGATGCTGGAAATCCAAATGAACATACTCAGAGTACCAGAAGAACTCAGCAGGTCAGATAGCATCAGTGGAAATGAACGTACAGTCGACGTTTCAGGCCAAGTCCCTTCTTCAGGATTGAGATGGAGGGGAGAAGACGCCATAATAAAGAGGTGAGGGGAGGGTAAGGAGGCTACCTGGAAGGTGATAGGTGAAACCAGGTAGATGGGAAAGGTCAAGGGCTGGAGAAGATGGACCACAGGAGAAAGGAAAGGAGGATGGAGTCTGGGGGAAGGGCTAGGCAGGTGAGAAGAGGTAAGAGGCCAAAGCGGGGAATAGAGGAAGACAGGAGGAGGAGGGAAATGTTTTTTTTTTGCCAGACGGAGAGATTGATATTCATGCCATCAGGTTGGAGGCTACCCAGATAGAATATAAGGTGTTACTCCTCCACCAAGGTGTGGTCTCATCTTGGCACAGGAGGAGGCCATGGACCGACATGTCGGAACAGGAATGGGAATGGGAATTAAAATGATTGGCACTGGAAAGTTCCACTTCTGGTAGGTGGAGCGGCAGGTCCCTTTCGTGCTTCTGTTATTTCAATTCAGGCTGCCAGGTGTTTACTGAAATGGTTTCAAAATGATGATTGACAAGGGAAAAATGGAATTGCAAGGTATTCTTTTGTCAACATTGAATGCAATAAGTTACATAAAAGATTTGTAGGGTGGAAAACATCACTGCAGCAACTAACTTAAAAGATGGAGGTGGTTTGTAAATTAAAATGCAAAAAAAAGACAATATATCACCCACAGTGACAAGGAACTAGACTCACACTCCATTCACCCAATACTGAGAGACAGCTATAAATAAGAATGTTTCAGTCTGCTAAGCCTCTCACTTAAGGGGTCTGCAACTGAATAAAATAAATCACTGAATGCTTTTACAAAGTACTGTTAAAATGTCAGAACACTCTAATCAAAATGATGTTTGAGTTGATTACGAACTCTATAAAGATCAATGAGACTGTACAACTTTATGAAACTATTTTCTGCTCCTACTATGCAAGACAGATATGACTCCATTTAATGGAGCCAGTCAGCTCATTAATCAATCTGTCAAACAGCAATGATTTCCCATCATCTACATGTATGTCATCCATCTGAACCCCTCATTATCATCTGCTTTCCAGTTTAGACCAGAAGGCCATAACGCATACGGGCAGTATTAGACTATTCAGCCCATTGAGTTTGCTGCACCATTCCATTATGGCCAATTCTTTTTCCCTTTCAACCCCGTTGTCTTGCTTTCTCCTCATAACCTTTGATGCCCTTACAAATCACGGACCTATCAACCTCTGCTTTAGATATGCCAATGAATTGACCTCCACAGCTATCTGTGACAACGAATTTCACAGGTTCGCCACCATCTGGCTAAATAAATTCCTCCTGATCTCTGTTCTAACAGGATAGCCCTCTATTCTGAGGCTGGGCTGTGCACTCTGGTCCTAGACTCCTCTGCTATGAAAACATCCTCTCCACATCCACTCTCTCTAGGCCTCTCAATATTCAATAAGTTTCACTGGATCCAGCCTCATTCTTCTAAATTCCAGCAAGTACAGGCCCAGAACCATCAAACTCTCCTCACATGTTCAACCTTTCATTCCCATGATGATTCTCGAGTTTTTTGTGACTAGAAGTACATTATTTCCCATCTACCAAAACCAAACAGCAAAACTGGACTTTGGGCTCATAGAGCTCATCGCCTAAAAGATATAGATAAAAAATAACTTCATTTGTCTTATGTACATCAAAATATTGAAATCATATCAGTGAAGGTAGTGCTGGGCAACTGACAAGTATCGCCACCCTTCTGCTGCCAACATAGCATGTCTACAACTCACTAACCCTAATTGTACATCTTAGGAATGTTGGAGGAAACCTATGTGGTTACTTGGAGAACAAACCTAGTCTTACAGCCGCCACTGTAAAGTGTTACAATAACTGCTGCAATATTGTGCTGCCCTGAATTTCTATCACATAATGCTCTGTATCAGATGCAGTATGTTGTCCAGTTTACTCCCCTGACTTGCAGAATGCAAAGAACACTAAATCCCTGAATCTCTCAACCATTTTTGTATATTTATTCAGGAAGTCAAATGATTCTGAAGTGTAGTCTATGTACTGTCACTCCACGTACACGAGGTTTCTGGAAAGGTGGGGAAGAGCATTGCTGAAAATGACTGAAGTACCTGTAGCAGGCACCAACAGAATCAACAAACTCATTCGTAAGGCCAGTGATGTTGCGGGATGGAACTGGACTCCCTGACAGTGGTGTCTGAAAAGAGGATGCTGTCCAAGTTGCATGCCATCTTGGACAATGTCTCCCATCCACTACATAATGTACTAGGTGGGCACAGGGGTACATTCAGCCAGAGACTCATTACACCGAGATGCAACACAGAGCGTCATAGGAAGTCATTCCTGCCCGTGGCCATCAAACTTTACAACTCCTCCCTTGGAGGGTCAGACACCCTGAGCCGATAGGCTGGTCCTGGACTTATTTCATAATTTACTGGCATAATTTACATATTACTATTTAACTATTTATGGTTTTATTACTACTTATTATTTATGGTGCAACTGTAACGAAAACCAATTTCCCCCGGGATCAATAAAGTATGACTATGACTATGACTATGTTAGGAGTGGGCCTGAGGAGCTCCTGCTAGTTTCAACAGCAAGACCACATTGTATCCCACACAGCAGCCTGTCAAGTGGGTAGCCTAACCTGTGCATGAAAGGCAATGCCAGCAGGATACTTGGAGATCATCATAACAATTGATAGGAGTGAAGCTTGGCATTTACACTGGGTCTGGAGATCTGGGCATTGATGACTGAGGCCTTAATAAGATGCAAATAGACTAGGTGATGAGGCCTATGATTTTTATTTTTATTTTTAAATCATCCAGTGCCTTTCCATTCTTACATTCATAGCCATTGGTTTAGGACAAAGGAGCAGAATTAGGCCATTTGGACCATCAAGTCTGCTCTGCTATTTCATCAAAGCTGATCAAATTTTCCTCTCAACCCCAATCCCCTGCCTTCTCCACGTATCTCTTCACACCCTGAGTAATCAAGAATCTATCAACCTCTGCCTTACATATACTTTAAGACTTGGCCTCCACAGCAAAGAATTCCACAGAATCACAACTCTCTGGCTAAAGAAATTCCCCCTCATCACCATTCTAAAAAGGATGCCCTTCTATTCTGAATCTGTGTCCTCTGGTCTTAGGTTCTCCCACCAGAGGAAACATCCTCTCTATCAAAGCCTTTCACCATTTGATTGGTAACAATGAGGTCATCCCTCATTCTTCTGAATTCTAGTGAATACAGGCCCAGAGCCATCAAACACTCTTCATATGACAAGCCTTTCAATCCTGGAATCATTTTTGTGATCCTCCTTCTCCAGTTTCAGCAGATCCTTTCTAGGATAAGGGGCCCAAACCTGCTCACTATACTTCAAATGAGGCCTCACCAGTGCTTTACAAAGTCTCAACATTACATCCTTGCTTTTATATTCTAGTCATCTTGAAATGAATGCTAACATTACATTTGCCTTCTTCACCACAGACCCAACCTGTAAGTTAACCTTTAGGGTATCGTGCACAAAGACTCCCAGGTCCCTTTGCACCTCAGCTTTTTGTTTGTATTTTCTCTCCGTTTAGAAAAGATTTATCCTTTTAATTTCTCCTACCAAAGTGCAGTTCCCAACACTGTATTCCATCTGCCATTTCTTTGCCCATTTTTCTAATCTAAGTCTTTATGTAGCCCCTCTACTTCCTCAAAACTACCTACCCCTCCATCTATCTCAATACTGTCTGCAAACTTTGCAACAAAGCCATCAATTCTATCATCCAAATCATTGACATACGAAAGCCCCTTTTGCTGGGCATCTCTGGAAATGCAGCTCATTAGTCCCTCCCTAACAACCAGTGGATTCCGTGGCGAGAAGCCACCTTTTTCTGCTTCATACGTCAAGGAAGCATACGACTTTGGTCCCACCAAGTCCATGGGTTTGGGATGTCTCCACCACCCAGACCCCAGTTTGTGTGACTGCTGTGTGATTTACTGTCCTGCAATAGTCGTTCAGGATGGAATAACAGATTGCACACTGCATACAGTTATAAAGAAGTATATTTGCGAACATTAACAAACCAAAGAGTTAGTAAAGCAAAGAAGCGAAAAAACAAAAGGGCCCATTATACAAACATTTGTAATTAAACAGTCAAATGTGTACAGGTTGGAGCTCAAATCTTCCAAAAGCCATATTCACCGATCCTCGACAGAACTCCACGCCTGGGCTCCATCGAATTGCAATTCCCCGCCAGATCGAATCCTACAACCGGTTTGCTGCAACGTCTTCTCTCTTTGTCGCACACCGAACAAAGGCAAAGTCCCACCACTGGTGTCAGTCTCAAATATACTTTGAACTATACTTAGTTTATACTTAGGCTATAAATTAATACAGCAGGCTCGCAAAAATCAATTCAGATGAGGCAGATTTTAAGGACAGCGGTAAGTCTCACTAGCAGGGAATTCACGTTAACCATCTTTGCAGAAGGTTGGTATTTGCCGTAGCAGACCAGCCTGGTAGAAGGGAGGTACATGATGCAATAAGTTCTTGGAAATTAGAAATGGTTTCTCACTCGAAATGATTCAGAATAGAAGTGCAAGCAGGCTTTTTCCACTGAGATTGATGAGACTCAAGCTAGAAGTCATGGATTAAAGTGAAAGGTGAAAAGTTTAATGGGAACACGAGAGGAAACCAGTGGAAGTGGTGGAAGCCGGTTTGATTCCAAGATTTAAGGGAAGCTTGGATAAGTACATGAATGGGAGGGCTATGGCCTAGGACTAGACAGAATAACAGTTCAGCAGTGACTAGATGGGCTGAAAGGCCTGTTTCTGTGCTCTAGTACCCTATGACTCTATGTCCCCTAATGATATGATCTCGAAAAATAAGCACTGATGAGGATCAAGAAATCCCCTCCAGATTCCAGGTACGTACCAGAGTTTTTAGTGGTGCAGTCAAATAGTTGTAGTCTTGAGCAATTTCCAGTACATAAACAAAGGCTATTTAGCAACAAAGCAATACCATTAGTAATAAAGAAAAGTGAAATTCACAGTTGTGTGATGTTAGTTTATATATAATTTTGTAGACAAAGATTCAAAGTATATTTTGTTATCAAAGTTTGTATGAAATATACAGCCCTGAGATTCGTCTTCCCCACAGACAGCCATGAAACAGTGAAAAGCAAGGAATCCGCTCAAAGACAAATATCAAACCCCCAGAGCACAAAGAACAGATTGCGCAAATGGCACAAAAAATGAGCGAAAGCACAGGATATAAAACATCAGACCACAAGGCATCATGAGCTGTTCTGGAGTATTCAGTTCAGATCAATCTAGAGCCGTGTCGGTCATCCTCATCAGAACCGCACAAAATAGCAACAAAAGAGGAGCAACCAGAAACCAGAAGCACATCTCAACGTGAACCACAGAGCGAATTTTTTTCACTTTTAGTCACCATGCAAAATGCCACTGTTGAGGTATTTCTGGCTAACAGCATAATCTTTTTGCTGATCCTTACTCCAGCACCATAGTTTGTGTTTTCTCTATGATTGAAATGGTTTCAATGCTGTGGCAAGATTGGGTGGGACTGATTCATATTTAGAAGCGGCTTTAGCCCAGAAGAATTTTGGAGTTTTGTGGCTTTAATAATTACCTCCATTTTCACTGTCCCTGCTCCAGCTATTTTCATCAGCTCACAGACCTAAATAAATTACATTCTGGATGTAGGCTCATTTCCTTTTCATCAAGAATAACATTATGCCATGTGATTTTGTAAAGTGTCCCTTGAGTTTTTGAAGTTTGTCCACTTCTATGGTTATTGCTTTAAAGCATTGTCTTTGCAGTGAAACAATGCACATATCTGTTGTCTTTTGGGGTTTTTGGTACTGATTTTACCCCGCCAGTCAGAGTTTACAGTAGACATCAGAAATTCTGCAGATCCTGGAAATCCAGTGCTACACACTCAGCAAGTCAGGCAGCACTGTGGAGAGGAATAAACAGTCGGTGACTCACCAGCACTGGAAAGGACGGGAAAAGAAGCTAAATAAGGTGAGGAGAAGGGAAGGAAAACAAGCTGGATGAGAAGACGAGTGGGTGGAACAGGGGGATAAGGTAAGAAGCTGGGAGGTGATAGGTGGAAGAGGAAAAGGGCTGAAGAAGAAGGAACCATTTAGGAGAGGACAGTGGACATCGGGAGAAAGGAAAGGAGGGGCAGAGAATTTACAATAGGCTGGCATGATATCTAGTTTTCATATTGTTGCAAAAGCCTGCCGAAACTTCATTGTGACAAAATGCACTGAATAGATCTTACCAATCCATCCTCAAATCACACAACCAGTCTCTTTATTCTAAATTCACTCCGTGCATATAATCAAACACTGTAATCCTAAGGACCACATGTTTCACTTGTTCACATGTTCTTAAGATCTCATCACAACATGCTTTTAATTGTAATATGGCAGCCCGCCATTAATCATTTCATTTTACTTGTCCTGTCCTGTAGAGGTCAGGCTCAGATGCATCTGACCTCTCACTTCAACCTCGACTCATCACTGAAGGGGCTGCTGGCCTTAATTATAAAGGTAATTTTAGATTCTATTTTCACTTTTTTATATTTTTAATTAATTTAAAGCATTTTAATGAGCATCCGAATTTCTTTAACTAATTTGTTTCATTATGTAACTCAATTTCAACTGATTACACTGGACAACAAAGATTTTGCTTCCTGAGTTCTTTTGGGTGAATCTTATTGATTTTGGGCTGAAGTTCATGAAAATCACCATGAAACTTGCCTATCACGCACTGTTTTTTTGTAATTGCCTATACTTTTTATTTCAAGTCATAATTCAAGTCAATTGAAATGTTGCCCACAATGTAAGATGAAAAGTTTTCAGTCTTGTCCGGGCATGCCTCGGCATGCTTAGACAGGGCAGATGCTGCATGGCAGAGCAGATTTTAGAAAGACTATAAAAGCATCATGCACACCCCATCCTGTGCATTGTGTTTACGTGTATATCCATTTGCAATCATGTTGATGCGCATATTGTGTGTACTCATTATAAAAAAGCAATTGTATTTCAGGAGTATTTGTGATGGCAACATGTCTCGCCAATGTTTCAACAACCATCATACTTACAGTTATACCTGTGGTGAGTGTGCACATAAATCTCAATGATGGAGCATGACCCCTCTAGGGTTAATCTGATTTAAAAGTAGTGGAAGTCAAAGTCTGATCTGCTGAGTATTAAAGATTGAAAGTAATAAACTAATATTGAAAATATTGAAGCAATATCAAAGAGTATCTGTTGGATTCTCTTCGAATATATTCTTTCCATGCATTTATTAGAACAATCTGAGAATGTGTCTTTGAAATTAGAAGTGTTTCATATTGATATGCTGAGTGATACAATAAATTTTCACAAAAATGAGTCTTTTTTTCATCCAGTAAGCAGCTAAATTCAATGATAGCTAATGACCCGGGTTGAAACAAATTATTTTCATAATCCTGGCTAACCTTACACTGCTCTTATTTGGGCCCTGAATCTTCTTTACTAATTTCAGTAATCCTTTCAACTGATACAGAGATTGCAGCACGCAAAACAAACTATTTGATGCACCAAATCCATGCAGACCATCAAACACCTATTTACACTAATCCTATCCTAATGCATTTTATTCACGATTCAAATTTGTTTAATATCATTTCCAAAACACAAGTGTAAAGGAGAACAAAACCATTGTTACTTCAGATCCGATGCAGCACAAAACAAAACACCATAAGATTTTTAAAAACACAATAGATATAAATACCTAAGTTAGCTTGTAGACATAGGTAGATTGTATGTCTATAAAGTGATGCTAGGCACAGGAGTGTCTGTACATCAAGTGACTGACAGGAAATTATGACATATTGGTGCTTGGGATGTGGGTCCCCACATACCCATCAATTCCCATTCACTTCACCACACCGACCACACACAAAGGATAATTCTCTCATTGATTTAACTTTTCAAGCTGTACATCCTTGGGACATGAGAGAAAACTCACACTATCACAGAGAAAACAAGTAAACTACACAGAGGGTTGTAAACTCATCCAGCTCCATCATGGGCACTATCATTGAGGACATCTTTAAAAGGTGATGCCAAAACTGAGATAACAGCTTTACCAAAACAGGGATACCAAAACTGTACATAATACACCAAGTACAACTTCGTCAATGACTTATACACTCAGCAGGCACCTTATTAGGTGCACCTGTACACCTGCTCGTATCTAATCAGCCGATCATGTGACAGTAATTTGAAGCATAAAAGCATGCAGACATGATCAGACGTTCGGTTATTCAGACCGATCATCAGAATGGGGAAGAAATATGATCCAAGTAAATTTGACTATGGAATGATTGTTGATGTCAGTCGTGGTGGTTTGAGATATCTCAGAAACTGTTTACCTCCAGGGATTTTCACACACAGTAGTCTCTAAGGTTTACAGAGAATAGTGTGAAAAACCAAAAAAAAAATCCAGTGAGCATCAGTTCTTTGGGCAAAAATGCCTTGTTAGTGAGACGGGTCAGAGGAGAATGGTGAGACAGTTTCAAGCTGACAGGAAGGCAACAGTAACTTAAGTAACCACGTATTACAACATTGGTGTGCAGGAGAGCATCTCTGAACACACAATACATCAAACTTTGAAGTGCAAACATGAGCACAAAAGACCGCGAACATATTATTAGGTACTGGAGGTACTTAATGCGGCCACTGAGTCTATATGTTGATGCACTTAGATTGTTCTACACATGGTAGGAAATAATTTTGTCAGTTTCTAATATTGAAAATAAGGCTTCTAAGAATAATTGCCTCCCATATTTTTTCATAATAATATTATTAAGCTGATACATAAAACTAAGCATTAAAGTTTCATCATCACTGCCTGTTTGTGATAGAAAAGCATAGAATCGTTGATAAGATCCTATAATGTACAGCAAGAGGTGCCTTATGTATTTTTGTAATCTATTTTCTTTTTGTTTAGTGCATTTTCTTTATATGTGACTTGTTGCACTAATTTGCATATGCAATCACTGAGTACTTTGTCTTGACCTATTTTGAGCTGCCTTTAAGTTTATTACTAAGATAATTTAGTTATTTAGTTATTAGCAGCAGAAGGCCACACTGGATTCCACTCCCAGTTGAATGCATTTCAAAATATAAAACTTTAGTAGTAAAAATATTAACCTCTTTTTATGCTTGGGACCTAGATGAATAATATTTAATCTTCCATATTACCCTTATGGACATGTTCCATCTATTTTCCACACTGTAAAATGATTAAAATATTAACTTAAAAGTCATGTGTTTAAAATTAACAGCTTGGTTTGTTTCTGGAGAAAATCTTCTCAGGCACTTGAAAGCATCTTATTCGCTGGATACAAGTCACTTGAAAGCATCTTATTTGCTGGATACAAGTCACTTGAAAGCATCTTATTTGCTGGATACAAGTCACTTGAAAGCATCTTATTCTCTGGATACAAGTCACTGTTCAATTATGCCAGAAGTCAACCAACAGAAAAGATTGTAGGTAAATGTTAGGATCAATAATGAGTTACGCCTCTTTCATACTGACTGCAGATTGCAGGTTATTTTTACAGGCTGTACACAAGAATGCAACAGTACACAATCCCAACAATGGTAATTTTGGAAAACTATAAAAAAAATGCTGAAATAAAAACTGAAAGTACTGAAAATATTCAGCAGGGCGGGCAGCATCTGCAGAGACAGAAACAAGTCAATGATTCACTAAGCTCCCAATCAAATCTGGTGCTTTATGCAACACCCAATACAGAATTGCCTTTCCCATACTGGGCTAAACCTCAAGCTGCTTCAAAAGTCCATCTTGTAGGTATTCTACAAATTCCTTCTCTTGGGATCCAGCACCCTTTTAATTTTCCCAATCTACCTGCATATTGAAATGTCCCCACAGCATTTCTTTTATTACATACTTTCCTATTTCCCATTGAAATTTATATCCCACATCCTGGCTACTGTTTAGAGGCCAAAATAGAACTCACATCATGGTCTTTTTACCCTTTCAGTTTCTTAATTCTACCCACAAGAATTCTACATCTTCTAATCCTATGTCACCTCTTTCTAAGGATTTGATTTGATGTTTTACCAAACTGCCACCCCACCCCCTCTGCCTGCCTGCCTGTCCTTGGATGGCAAGTTCCCTACTATGATTTTCATTCAGCCACATCTCAGTGATGTCCACAATGTCATACCTGCCAATCTCCAACTCTGCTACAAGATCATCTACCCTATACCAAATCATCTACCTTATACCAAATATTCAAATATAACACCTTCCGTCCTGTATTCATCACCCTTTTCAACTTTGCCCCCATATTACAGCTCACTACATCCCACTGATTGTAATGCTGCCCTATCATCTGCCTGCCTTTCCTTGCTGTCTCACTACACAATGCATCGGCTCGTCTACCAACTGCCCCATCCTCAGCCCTACCACTTCGGTTCCCATGCCCCTGACAACTTCGTATAAACCCTTCCCAACAGCTCCAGCAAACCTGCCTGAAATGGCATTAAACAATCTTGAATCTTGGATCTTTCCTCCTTAAAATAATTGATTATTTTAAAACATAGTTCAAAAAATATACTAAGAGATTCTGCAGATGCTGAAAATCCAGAGTAACACACACACAGAATACTGGAGGAATTCAGCAGGTTAGGCAGCATCTATGAAAGGGAATAATCAGTTAACATTTTGGGCCAAGACCCCTCATCAAGACAGGAAAGGAAGGGAAAAGAAGACAGAGTAAGACGGTGGAGAGGAGGGGAAGGAGGGGAAGGAGTACAACCTAGAAGGTGATGGGTGAATCCAGGTGGTTGGAGGGGGATGAAGTGAGAAGCTGGTAGGTGGAAAAGGTAAAGGGCTGAAGAAGAAGGAATCTGATAGGAGAATAGAGTGGACCATGGATGGAAAGGAGGCATATCATGGGACAAATTGTTTTCTAGATGGGAACTTCAGAGTCTATCAACGAGCTTAATTTTGTCACATAAGCCAAGACCTCTATGATATCTACCTGTGACAGGTGTGAGAGATGCAGTAGGAGAGCAAAATCTACCAATCTTGCCCTTGCTAATTTATTTGTAATACTTCATGTCCTTAGCAAATCATGTTGCCCTGCCTTATTTATAACTAATTTCTAATCAAACACTTATAAACTAATATTATGATAATTGTGTCCTGAGATTCAAATCTTTGATTTATAAATCCAAGTAATCTTTTGATATTTAACCACCTTTAAAGAATTGAATATTTATGGTTTTGCTTTTCAGAAATACTCTTTGCATATTAAAATTGACGTAAAAGGCATAATACTTAAAGTACTTGAGAGATAACAATGGCTGCCATGCATATTCCCAATCTAAAGTGACCTGGGAACTTGTTTTATTTGGTAATGGACTAAGTTTTTCAGGATTGGATTGTTTCCCAGATTTAATGCTCCATAAATCCAAATTTCAATGTTGGCAATTTATGTCCTATAATCTGCCTACTGTGGTAGGAATTTGATGCATTTTACAGTCCGTTAATGAACACAGCAGACTGCATCTAGAAATTCACAGGGCCACCATTTTGTTAGCCCAACAGCAGCTGTTGTCTATTTACCAATGTCATAAAACTATGGCAATCAGTGTCTAAAATTGACTAATTACATTACTTAAGCCTGCCTAGGCTTAATTCTTTGATAGTCTACAAATAACATGCTATCTACACCAAGTTACCAATTTGGAAACTCTAGAGAAGAAGATATTAAATTTGGTTGCCCAGTGAAAGGCTTGTTAGCTAACAGACCGATAATGTCGAGCAGCATAAAATACATTCCCTGCCAAACCCAGCCCACCCTGCTTTTGAGCAGCCTAGCCTTGTGTCTATTTCATTACATTTGTTATTTTTAACATAAGAAAATCCATGGAAACCAATTGTAATGGTCATTGAAGCTGTGCATAATTTTCATAGATTGAGAAATTTAGGAGAGATTAATGTTATTTGTCACATGTTCAAAGTGTATTTATTATTAAAGTATGTATACTATATACAGCCTTGGAGTTCGTCTTCTTAAAGGCAGCCACAAAAACAAAGAAACCGAACAGAACACATAAAAAAGACCATCAAAGATCCAGTGTGCGACAAAAAAGAACAAATTGTACAAACAATAAAAAGTAAACTAATAACTAAAGTTTAGGAAACTGAGTCCACAGCCACGTAACTAGTTCATCGTTACAGCCAGTCCAGGAGCCCGTTAGTTGCAGGCCACAGCCTCAGTTCAGCATTAAGCAGGTAAACTTTGTGGAGCTGCAAACTGAACACCGGCCTGTCTCTCACCAACAGCCCTGACACCCCGACCGAAACAACTTGGCCCTGCGCCTTTCATTGGCCAAACTTTGCCAATATTTTGCTTCAGTATTTACTATGGAAAAGGATCTTGGCAATTGTAGAGATGACTTATTGAAAAGCTTGAGCATATAGACATCAAGAAAGAGGACGTGCTGGAGTTTTAGAAACCATCAAGTTGGATCAGTCTCTGGGACCGGACAAGATGTACCCCAGGCTACTGTGGGAAACGAGGGAAGAGATTTCTGAGCCTCTGGCAGTTATCTTTGCATCATTAATGGGGACGGGAGAAGTTCCAGAGGATTGGAGGGTTCCAGATGTTGTTCCCTTATTCAAGAAAGGGAGTAGAGATACCCCAGGAAATTATAGACCATTGAGTCTTACCTCAGTGGATGGTAAGTTAATGGAAAAGATCCTGAGAGGCAGGACTTATGAACGTTTGGAGAGGTATAATATAATTAGGATTAGCCAGTATGGCTTTGTCAAAGGCAGGTCGTGCCTTACGAGCCTAACTGAATTTTTTGAGGATGTGACTAAACACACTGATGAAGGTAGGGCAGTAGATGTAGCGTATATGGATTTCAGCAAGGCACTTGATAAGGTAACCTATGCAAAGCTTCCTAAGAAAGTAAGGAAACATGGTATCCAAGGGGACATTTCTTTGTGGATCCAGAATTGGCTTGCTCACAGAAGGCAAAGAGTGGTTGTAGACAGGTCATATTCTGCATGGAGATTGGTGACAAGTGGTGTGCCTCAGGGATCTGGTCTGGGACCCCTTCTCTTCATGATTTTTATAAATGACCTGGATGAGGAAGTGGAAGGATGGGTTAGTAAATTTGCTGATGACACAAAGGTTGGGGGTGTTGTGGATAGCATGTCGGGCTGTCAGAGGTTACAGTAGGACTTTGATAGGATGCAAAACTGGCTAAGTGACAGATAGAGTTCAACCCAGGTAAGTGTGAGGTGGGTCATTTTGGTAGGTCAAATGTGATGGCAGGATATAGTATTAATGGTAAGACTCTTGGCAGTGTGGAGGATCAGAGGGATCTTGGGGTCCGAGTCCATAGGACACTCAAGGCTGCTACGCAAGTTAACTCTGTGGTTAGGAAAGCATATGGTGCATTGGCCTTCATCAATCATGGGAGTGATTTTAGGAGCCGAGAGGTAATGTTACAGCTATATAGGACCCTGGTCAGACCCCACTTGGAGTACTGTTCTCAGTTCTTTTCACCTCATTACAGGAAGGATGTGGAAACTATAGAAAGGGTGCAGAGGAGATTTACAAGGATGTTGCCTGGATTGGGGAGCATGCCTTACGAGAATAATTTGAGTGAACTCGGCCTTTTCTCCTTGGAGTGACGGAGGATGAGAGGTGGCCTGATAGAGGTGTATAAGATGATGAGGGGCCCTGATCGTGTGGATAGTCAGAGGCTTTTTCCCAGGGCTGAAATGGCTAGCACGAGAAGGCATAGTTTTAGGGTGCTTGGAAGTAGGCACAGAGGAGGTGTCAGGGGTAAGTTTTTTATGCAGGGAGTAGTGAGTGTGTGGAATGGGCTGCCGGCGGTGGTGGTGGAGGCGGAAACGATAAGGTCTTTTAAGAGACTCCTGGATATGTACATAGAGCTTAGAAAAATAGAGGGCCTTGCGTAACCCGAGGTAATTTCTAAAGTAAGTACATGTTCTCCACAGCGTTGAGAGCTGAAGGGCCTGTATTGTGCTGTAGGCTTTCTATGTTTCTATGTTTCTATGTTTCTAAACACTGGCTCTCAGGCCTGAGCATGGCCACCTCGATTCAGCCAGTACCTGCCACACTTCTACAACAGTACTGCTCCTTCAAGGCTCCAATTTATCGAATCCCCTGAAGCACCACAAAAATGCCAGGTCATCCAGGCAGTTCCAATGCACAACTGCGAGAGGGAAGTTACAAACTAGTGATTGCAGTGATCGTTATCCAGAAAAAGTGTGATTTATACGTTTGTAGATTAGTTAGTAGATTTGTTTGCTGCTGGTAAGGCATCACTGTGTCTCACCTATGCCATCTTAAATCGGCACATAGGTATATTGAAACATCCAGCCCAATACAATGTGTTGTATCAGATCAAATCATATCAGAGGGGGCAGCACACTAATGTCACTATGCTTCCACCAGCAACATAGCATGTCCACAACTTACTAGCTGTACCTATTTGGACCAGCCAGAAGAAATCCATGTAGTCACAGGGAAAGCATACAAACTCCTAACAGACAGTGGTTGGAATTGAACCCCAAATGGTGATTGCTGGTGTTCTAAAGTGATTGTGCTAACCACCACGTATTAGATTAGATGTTCTAAATATTTTCTATGAAGCTTTAGTCTCTGTTATTTCCAGTTGTCAAACCACAAAAGCCAAACCTTCCCATGTACACTATTAGTCCCTGTTCCAACAACTCTTCTCCATTTATAATATTTGCCTCTGTTCTTATTATAGGAATTAATGGAGATTGTGGCAGGAATCTGCAGCAGATCGTCAACACATGAAATAGCCAGGGACCAATTAGTGCGTTCATGTCCATGAAGCCACATTCTGCACTTCTGTTAGAAATAAAGAAGGGCATGGAAAATATTCCTTGTGTGGCTCTCAGACTTCAAAAACAGTGTTTCAAAATTTTTAATTCTAAAACCTTAGACAGGACACAGATTCAAGGTCTTGAAGTCTAGTAAGGGCTGATGCCTATAGACTAAAACCGCTTTCTCATGGAACCATAACCCATTGCACATGACAATAAAATATAGGAGGTGACAAGTTGCTTCACTAGAACAAACACCAGAAATCTAAATGACAGAAATTTCCTGCCAGTAACAAAAGACTGTGTTATTATGTGTGAACTGCAGATCCCTGTGTGCAATGCGAGCTGTTCGCCCCAGAATGGTGACATAGAGTTGCTATTTGCATGCACTCCGGTCAAGCTGAAGACATGAGCTGGTTGCACACACCCATATGAAGCTCTAAAGAAATATGTGTTAGCTTTACTCATGTTAACTTTGTCTTTTATGAAGAACAAACATAACAGAGTGTCAGAAGTCGGTGTGAGGACTAAACACGGAGAGTAAATGTACTGCGAGCGATTAAGAAAGAGACGCTAAGTTCTGACAGGGATAGCAAGTTGTATCCTGAAGTTGCCATTGTTCACTAGAGAGTAAGGTGATGAATGGCGAAAACCCCTATTATGGATAACCTGAGTCCTCCCACACCTATGCACTCTACCAGCAATCTAACTGGTAACACAGAACGCTTCAAATGGAGATTCAATATTTACTAAACCGCAAGTAGAGCTGGAGGCACAGCTGAAAAATTGAAAGCAGAGAAACATAGAAACATAGAAAATCTACAACACAATACAGGCCCTTTGGCCCACAAAGCTATACCGAACATGCTCTTACCTTAGAAATTACCTAGTGTTATCTAGGTTGAACTCCATCTGCCACTTCTCAGCCCAGTTTTGCATCCTATCAATGTCCCGCTGTAACCTCCGACAGTCCTCCACACTTTCCGCAACATCCTCAACCTTTGTGTCATCAGCAAATTTACTAACCCATCCCTCCACTTCCTCATCCAGGTCATTTATAAAAATCGTGAAGAGTAGGGGTCCCAGAACAGATCCCTGAGGCACACCACTGGTCACCAACCTCCATGTAGAATATGACCTATCTACAACCACTCTTTGCCTTCTGTGGGCAAGCCAGTTCTGGATCCACAAAAGAATGTCCCCTTGGATCCCATGCCTCCTTACTATCTCAATAAGCCTTGCATGGGGTAACTTATCAAATGCCTTGCTGAAATCCATATACACTACATCTACAGCTCTACCTTCATCAATGTGTTTAGTCACATCCTCAAAAAATTCAATCAGGCTCGTAAGGCACGACCTGCCTTTGACAAAGCCATACTGACTAATCCTAATTATATTATGCCTTTCCAAATGTTCATAAATCCTGCCTCTCAGGATCTTTTCCATCATCTTACCATCCACTGAAGTAAGACTCACTGGTCTATAATTTCCTGGGGTATCTCTACTCCTTTTCTTGAATAAGGAAACAACATCTGCAACCCTTCAATCCTCTGGAACCTCTCCTGTCCCCATTGATGATGCAAAGATAATTGCCAGAGGCTCAGCAATCTCCTCCCTCATTTCCCACAGTAGCCTGGGGTACATCTTGTCCGGTCCCAGAGACTGATCCAACTTGATGGTTTCCAGAACTCCAGCACATCCTCTTTCTTGATGTCTATACACTCAAGCTTTTCAATCTGCTGTAAGTCATCCCTACAATCACCAAGATCCTTTTCCGCAGTAAATACTGAAGCAAAGTATTCATTAAGTACATCTGCTATCTCCTCCAGTTCAAAATACACTTTTCCACTGTCACACTTGATTAGTCCTATTCTCTCACATCTCATCCTCTTCCTCTGCACACACTTGTAGAATGTCTTGGGGTTTTCCTTAATCCTGTCCACCAAGGCCTTCTCATGGTCCCTTCTGGCTCTCCTAATTTCATTCTTAAGCTCCTTCCTGCTAGCCTTATAATCTTCTAGATCTCTGTCATTACCTTGTTTTTTGAACCTTTCGTAAGTTTTTCTTTTCTTCTTGACCAGATTCACAACAGCCTTTGTACACCACGATTCCTGTACCCTACCATCCTTCCCGTCTCATTAGAACGTACCTATGCAGAACACCACTCAAATATCCCCTGAATATTTGCCACATTTCTTCTGTACATTTCCCTGAGAACATCTGTTCTCAATTTATGCTTCCAAGTTCCTGCCTGATAGCCTCATACAGTATTTCTCCTTACTCCAATTAAACGCTTTCCTAACTTGTCTGTTCCTATCCTTCCCCAATGTTGTGGTAAAGCAGATAGAATTGTGATCACTATCTCCAAAATGCTCTTCCACTGAGAGATCTGACACCTGACCAGGTTCATTTCCCAATACCAGATCAAGTACAGCCTCTCCTCTTGTAGGCTTATCTACATATTGTGTCAGGAAACATTCTTGAACACACCTAACAAACTCCACTCCATCTAAACCCCTCACTCTAGGGAGATGCCAATCGATATTTAGGAAATTAAAATCTCCCACCACAACAGCCCTTTTATTATTACACCTTTCAAGAATCTGTCTCTCTGTCTGCTCCTCGATGTTTCTGTTACTAATAGATGGTCTATAATAAACACCTAGTAGAGTTATTGACCCCTTCCTGTTCCTAACTTCCACCCACAGAGACTCCGTAGACAATCCCTCCATGACTTCCTTCTTTTCTGCAGCCGTGACACTATCTCTGATCAACAGTGTCACATGCCCCATCTCTTTTGCCTCCCTCCCTGTCCTTTCTGAAACATCTAAAGCCTGGCACTCGAAGTAACTATTCCTGCCCGAGCCATCCAAGTCTCTGTAATGGCCACAACATCATAGCTCCAAGTACTGATCCACCCTGTAAGCTCATCCACTTTGTTCATAATACTCCTTGCATTAAAATAGACACATCTCAAACCATCGGTCTGAGTGCGTCCCTTCTCTATCATCTGCCTATCCTCCCTCACACACTGTCTCCAATCTTTCTCTATTTGCGAGCCAACCGCCTCCTCTTCCGACTCTTCAATTTGGTTGCCACCCTCCATCAATTCTAGTTTAAACTCTCCCCAGTAGCCTTAGCAAACCTCCTTGCCAGCATATTGGTCCCCCTGAGATTCAAGTGCAACCCATCCTTTTTGTACAGGTCACTCCTGCCCCAAAAGTGGTCCCACTTATCCAGAAATCTGAATCCCTGCCTCCTGCTCCAATCCCTCAGCCACGCATTTATCCTCCACCTCACTCTATTCCTACACTCATTGTCACGTGGCACAGACAGTAATCCTGAGATTACTACCTTTATGGTCCTGCTTCTCAACTTCCTTCCTAACTCCCTGTCGTCTGTTTTCAGGACCTCCTCCATTTTCCTACTTACGTCGTTGGTACCAATATGTACCACAACCTCTAGCTGTTCTCCTTCCCACTTCAAGATATCTTGGACACAATCAAAAACTTCCCGGGCCCTGGCTCCTGGGAGGCAAACTACTATCTGTCTGACCCCCTAACTATAGAGTCCCCTATCACTGCTGCAATCTCTTCTTTTCCCTACCCTTCTGAGTGACAGGGCCAGACTCTGTGCCAGAGGCACGGCCACTGTTGCTTCCTCCAGGTAGGCCATCCCTTCCAACAGTACTCAAGCAGGAGTACTTATTGTTAAGGGGAACAGCCACAAGGATACTCTCTAGCATCCGACTCTTGCCCTTTCTTCTCCTGACTGTTACCCACTTATCTGTGAAAGCATCTGTCTTCCTACACATAATTGGCGAAGATGTCTTGGACATCCACAATAGTTTTCAAATTGATAGACAGCCTTTAGGTTGGAGAATCTGATGACAAAAGATGACGAGTATTTTACCCCAAGTAAAAACATCACATTTCAGAGGTACAAGCTCTTTTCCTGTGACCAGAAACAGGGTGTTAGCTTTGACCAATACTTCATGAACTTCACATCCTGAGTTAGTCCTGTGAATTTGGAGATTTGAGAGACTCACTAGTTAGAGACAAATTAACTTGTGGAATCCCAAATAATAGTCTCCGAGAAAATTTGCACTGTGAAAAAGATTTAACACTAGAAAAGGCCCGTGGATACCTGCAGGGCAGCGGAGACCACACGGACACAAGCTAAGGAACTGCACAGGACAGAAACAACAGTACATGCTGCGAAAGTAGACATTTCCAAAAGTGAGAAACAGCAAAGCAAACAGGTAGGCTCAAACAGTAAATGCAGCAAATGTGGAGGGAGGCACATCCCAAAGATTTGTCCTACTTATGAATAATTGTGGAAAGATGAAACATTTGCAAAGTGTTGTAAAATGGGGGCTACCAAGAGAAAGATCCACGTGGTTGCTGAGGAAATGGAGGAAATCTTTGTAGATTCTCCACAGACTGCTGGCACTTGTAAAACAGAATTGATTGCTCCAGTGACTGTGAATGAGACAGTAATTCCACTCAAGCTTGGTACCAGAGCCCAAGTGAATCTGTTAACTGTAGATGATTACAATACTCTTAAAATAAAGAGTAAGATTTACCCAGTTAAGTTAAAAGTGACAGGCTATACCAAAGAAGACATTTCAGTTAAACAGGGCTGTATGGTGACTTTCAAGCACAAGGGGGAGCATCTGAAGGCAGAACTACTTATTGTAATAAAGAGAGTACAGACAATATTAGGTCTGAGTGCGTGTGAAAAGCTCAACCTGGTGAAAAGAGTTTTCATAGTGGCTTCACAGACCAAAGCTGACCACACATCACTCATAGAACAGTACGCAGATGTCACTGGGGGCTCAGGTGCTTACCTGGTGTACACAAAATTCATGTAGATGAGGCAATAGCTCCTGTTGTCCATTCATGCAGGAAAGTTCCATTTGCACTTAGAGACAAAGTGAAGCAAGAACCAGCACGCATGGAACGGATAAATGTCATACAGAAAATTGAAGAACCAACAGACTAGGTGAGCTCACTGGTCATTGTGCAAAAGAAAAATGGAGCTCTACAGATCTGTCTATACCCAAGAGGTCTCAATAAAGCCATTTTAAATGGCCAGGATGGGAGGAGATCACGTCCCGGTTTATGAGGATAGTGTTTATTTTTTCCTTAAAGAGGGAAGATGTGTTCTTATGTGTGTACATAATAAAGAAATGTGGTTCCCAGTATGCAGTGTGGGTGGTTCACCCCGGAACATTGATGGGCTCCTTGCATGCACTCATGTCACTCTGAAGTCAGGAGCTGGTCGCATGCGCTCATGTGGAGTTAGAGCCATTTCTGTTAATAAATATGTCTTAGTTTTACTGACACTTAAGTTTTTCTTTTATCAAGAACAAACATCACAAAGAACAGAGTCATGTTATTCCCACAAATTTCTCACGAAGGATGTGCGGATAATAGCTTTTCCTTTCAAGAAGAAGCAAAATCATATGTAGACATCAGCAAAATGCAATGGATTAGGAATAAAACCTGCATTCCAGACCATTAAAAGAGAATCTGCACTGACTCTGCTTTGTTAATCGCAGTGACTTGAGTCACACATGAGAGTTTGCTCCTACTAATTGCTGAATTGTTTACTGCAGTGATGAATAGACATATTCTGTGTGATCGTAAAGAGCACACTGTCAATTAAAAGAATATCTCCTGGGAAGATAAGGTGGAAATGTCAAAAGCTGTGGCCTAGAAATTCTATCACCCATTGCAGTACTTATACGTGCACAGTACTATTTTGTCGCAATAGGCTACACAAGCCTTGTCTGTTTGTCCCTCCCGGCACTTGTCCCTGCAAGTGGCCAAAATGCTGCGTCTGGCCATTCATTTCCTCCCTCAGCTCCATTCAGGGCCCTAAACAGTCCTTCCAGGTGAGGCAACACTTCACCTGCAAATCTGCTGGGGTCATCAGTTTTGTCCAGTGCTCCTGATGTGACCTCCACTACAATGGTGAAACCCGTCATAAATTGGCGGGGGGGGGGGGTGCTTCATCAAGCACCTCTGCTCCATTCACCAAAAAGTGAAATTTCCAGATGGTCCAACATGTTAATCCTGATTCCCATTCCCATCTGCTGCCCTAAACGCTGATGGGATAACAGGCATTTGATGATTTAATGGTCCCGTTCCCCTTCCAACATGTCGGTCCATGGCCTCCTCTTGTGCCATGATGAGGCCACCTCAATGTGGAGGAGCAACACCTTATTGTCTGTCTGAGTAGCCTCCAACCGGATGACATGAATATCGATTTCTCCTTCCAGTAAAACAAAGTTTCCCTCCCCCACCTCTCTTCTTCGATTCCCCATTCTGGCCTCTTACTTCTTCTCTCCTGCTATGACACCTCCCCCATTCCTTTCTAGTCCTGAAGAAGAGTCTTGGCCCAAAACATTGACTCTTTATTCCTTTCCATAGATGCAGCCTGACCTGTTGAGTTCCTCCAGCATTTTGTGTAAGTAGATTGCTAACTGAAAGTCATTGTTCATTGTGAAGGGAATAATGTACAAACATTGGGAAGTCATGCTTCCCATTGTTGAGACCACATCTGGATTATGATCTTTTTATTTAAGGAAGGATGTTAATGAATTCAAAATACAAGAGATTCTGCAGTTGCTGGAAATCTTGAGCAATACACGGGTAGTGTAACAGTTAGTGCAATTGCTGATCAGGGTTCGATTCCTGCCACTGTCTGCAGGGAGCTTATACTTTCTCCCCGTGACTGCATGGGTTTCCTCCAGGTGTTACAGGTTCCTCCCATATTCCGAAGTTGTATGGTTAGGGTTAGTGAGCAGTGGCCGTGACATAGAGTCATAGAGCCACAGAACACTACAGCACAGAAACAGGCCCTTCAGCCCATCTAGTTTGTGCCAAATTATTAATCTGTCGAGTCTCATTGACCTGTGGCTGGACTATAGCCGTCCATACTTCTCCCATACATGTACCTATCCAAATTTCCCTTCAATGTTGAAATCGAATTTTCATCCATCACTTCTTCTGGCAGCTCATTTCGCATCCTCACCACCCTCTGAATGAAAATGTTCCCCTTCATGTTCCCCTTAAACATTTCACCTATCACTCCTAACCCAGAACCTTTACTTCTCGTCTCTCACAACTTCAGTGGAAAAAGCCTGCATCTGTTTGCCCTGTCTCTACACCTCAATTTTATATACCTTCAGGTTCAAGTTTGAGTGAAAGTTTATTGTATATACGACCAAGTGAAACAACCATAAATCACACATAACACATAAACCAAGTTATTAATCTATGAATGAGTTAATAAACTATAATTCAAATGCATGTAGTAAGACATAGCACAGATAAACAGTAAAAACAGGTGAGACTTGTGGTTATGGAACAATCTCAGGTTCTGGGGTCTCCTTCATGGTGGTTGCAGGAGTTGACGGTTGGACTGCAGGAAATGGTTCTGACAGCTTTCTTCCAAAACAATTGACTCTGCTCTCCTCAACTGATCAAAGTGTTGGCTCCTCGTGATGTCAGACACAATCTCCACTGTGTAGGAAAGAGGTCCAGTTCAGACCGTAATCTTTCCAAGTGCCCACTTTTGATCACTTCTGTAGTCCCTCAGCAACACTGCTTATCCAGGAGTGAAACACCGAATCTCCTTGTTTGAGGTGATTGGGTTTGAGGAGATCCTACCATGTGCACAAGGAATGACCCAGGAAAGCTTAGTTTGTGAGTTGTTGGTTGTGGAGTGTGCTGCATTGTGATATACAAGGAGGAAATTGGCGAGCTTCTGGTTCAGTGTCAGTGTTGTGTGTTCTGCTGACATTGCTTCCAGTGCATGCTTCAGACTCTGGGCAAACTTTTTCACCAAGCCAAAGGGTGGTATGGTGCAGATGTAACATGTCTTATTCTACAACAAACTGTGGTCCATTATCACTGACTAAGTATTCTGGAAAGCCAGTCCTCGAGAAGAGGCTTTGCAACATGTCAGTGGTGTGCTAGGTTACGGTGGCAGCCACCGGGAACACCTCTGGCTACTTTGTAGCTGCATGCATGACTACCAAGAAATTTACACCGATGAATAATGTGGCAAAATCGATATGAATCCTCTGCCAGGGCAATGCAGGCCATTGGCAGCGATGGAGAGGTGTTGCTCTTGGCACCTTCTGTTTATGTTGGCATATTGAACAGTGCACGGTAAATTGCCTGATCTACTGATCTATCCCAGGCCATCAAACAAAGCTAAGGCGACTTTGCTGAAGTGGTTTCTTCCAGAAGTTTTGCCAAGATATCCTCTATCCTGGGCAGAGAGTATTGATCTACTTTCAGTACTGGGTTGATGGTGACCTTAAAATCATCACAGATTCTGACAGACCCATCTTCCTTGGCTAATAGGACCACATGGGTTTCACTCAACCTGGAAAGAAAGAATTCCATCAGTCTCCATGTGATATAACTCACTGGCTACTTTATCACAGACGGTATAAGGAACCAAAAGGGCTTTGGATGAGGCATTTTCATTTAACACTATCTTATCCTTCATACATTTATATTTTCCAATGCCATCCTTAAACACGCTGTGACATCAGATAGTATCTTTCTTAATTCACTTCCAGTTGGTTCTGTTTCGGGGAATGTGGCATACCAATGGTGGATAGATCGCCAATCAAGCTGTAGTTGTCTCAGCCAACCACACCCCACAATGCTGGCCCTCCTGTTTTTACCACATACAAGCCTAATGTGGCTTTTTGGTTGCTGTATTTTATTGCTGCGAATATCCTTCCCACAGGAGTTACTTTTTCTCCAGTATAATTTCTTACTTGGATATCTGCAGGCTTCAATTCAGAATACTTGAAATATCATTCAGGCTCATTTTGTTGTATGACTGAACAGCCGAGCCGGTGTCCAATTCCATTTTAATTAATTTGCCGTTGACTTGTAGCGTGAACCATATTGCCTGTCTCCTGATATTTTTCCCATTGTAAATCTCAAGGCTACCCAGTCCTGAGTCATTCTCATCATTATCAAATTCTTCATCAACAGGAACTTGACTTTTTGTCTATATCTCTTCCCTGTGCAGACTATTTATTTTTGTCTGACTGACATGCTCTTCGTATGTGTCCTGCTTTGTTTGCATTTAAACCTATATTGGTCTGGTGTACGTGAGCTACTGCCATAATGGTAAGACAGATTGTCCAGACAGGCAGGATTCTGTTTAGACATTGTAATCTCCTGCCTTTTCTCTCTAACTTTTGACACCCGTACTAATCAAGAACCTATGTACCTCCGCTTTGATTACTTGGCCTCCACAAATGCCTGTGGCAATGAATTCCACAGAGTCACTCTCTGGCTAAAGAAATTCCTCCTCATCTCTGTCCTAAAGGGACATCCTTCTATTCTTAGGCTGTGCCCCTGATTATAGACTCCCCCACTATAGGAAACATTCTCTCCATGTCCACTCTATCTGGGCCTTTCAATATTCGATAGGTTTCAATAAGATCCCCCACCAGTGAGTACGGGCCTGTGCAGCTGGGCAAGGGATAGAGTCAGAAATGTGTCCTTAGCTGCTTTCCCCTAGGAAGCCGTCGCCTCTCTAACAATACCCAACATAGGACGTATGTTTGAGAGGGGAATGGCGACAGGGGTCTTGTGAACCTGTCTTCTTGCACCTCTGCTTTCACTTCCCTGCCTGTGCAGCACATAGTTTCAGGCTGACCAGCACACTAAACATTCATGACGTCCTCAGCGGATGCTTCCGAGTGAATCCATCCTCCATATGAGAGGATCAAGTACTCCTGCCAGTTGATCCCTGAATTACCTCAGTACTCAAAATTAAAGGAGTAACTAATTAAACTGGGGGATAAATTCCACTGTAAGCACAATCTGAAGATATTACTTTTACTTAATTGAAGAATTAAAGGTGCCCAAAGAAAGGTAGAAATACCCACTTTTTTCCAATCACCTCCCTCACCAAAGCCCTTGCTCTGGAATTGCTTTGCTCAGCTGTGCAAAACCACACTGCGTCACACACAATATGTTGTAAGGAATCTGACTGGCATCAGATTTCTCACAACGTGCTATCTCATATTCCACAAATTCTTCAAAAGGGATTACTTTGATTTCTTGCCTGAAGGATTTCTAGCCGGTTTATGACACAACTATCCTCCGCTGTGACTATGCATTCTAAGTTGTTCGTGTTTCTGAGTGCTTGTAACTATAGGAGGATGATACCCCATCCCCAGAAACTTCCAGTTACACTTTCAGAGACCAGATCAAGAATGCAAATTTAAGCTGTCAGCCACACCTCACATTTCACAGTTCAGGTGGTTGCAACTAAATTCTCCTTAAAGCACATGTGTTAGTTTCAGAACATGCACATAGGCAATCTGTAAAAGGGACTGGCAAATTGAGGGACTCACACTGTATTGGATAACAATGCAGATGCTCAGCACACCTTCTGCACTCTTCCATAGCTGCTTGACTTGGTGAGCTTCTTCAGCATTTTATGTGTGCTGCTCTAGATTTCCAGCATCTGCCGAATTTCTTGTGTATATGTATTAACTACAGCTCCACTCCACATCCCCGACTTTTAAAGTAAGACACTCACTCAAGCTAAATGCTTCAAAGGTGATGGCTCAAAAACGCTGCATCCATCATTGAGGACCTCCACCACCCAGGTCCTGCCTTCTCCTCATTACTACCGTCA
Organism: Mobula birostris; assembly: GCF_030028105.1. Lineage (NCBI taxonomy): Eukaryota > Metazoa > Chordata > Chondrichthyes > Myliobatiformes > Myliobatidae > Mobula > Mobula birostris. Next base: position 141,194,207 of record NC_092370.1, read on the forward strand.
GGGAGGAGGTACAGGAGCCTGAAGGCACACAGGAACAGCTTGTTCTCCTCCGCTATCAGATTCCGGAATGGTCTGTGAACCCACAAACAATACCTCACTTTTTAATGCTCTCTTTTGCTATGCATCTGTTTTCTGTCTGTCAGTATGGTATTTTGCGTTGCGTGTTTATTATGGGTGATTTCTCACGCGAGTTGGGGCGTGGTAGAAGCAAATGAGTATAGTTACACATTCACGCTCTGTCTTAGTCTAGTTGAGAGTTAGAGGCAACCGGGGATTGACACTTATTTTGTTGACAACTAACTTCACTAATTGGAATGCTAATTACACTTAGTTATGCTTATTTCACTTAATTTCATTTATTTATGAACTTCTTTATACCACTAGTTTAGTTTCGTTAGTTTTTTTATCACTATATAAGATTATTCATCTTTGCTGGTTTCGTAATAAAGGATTGAGCATACTTTCTTCAACTCGGAATGGAGTTATTTTGAAGCACATCACAGGGTGTTATCTCCCATATCTAGCTCCTCAGTGGTTTTGGTTTATTTTCAAGTAACCGCTACACCTTCAATGAGGACTCGTACATGTTCACCTGACTTCCCCTTCCTAAAGTCCACAATCAACTCCTTGGCCTTGCTGATGCTAAGCATAAGGATGTGTTATGACACCATTCAATCAGCTGGCCTGTCTCATATCTGCATGCTGCCTCATCACCATCTGTGATCCTGTCAACACAGTGGTGAATTTGTACATGGTATTGGAGCTATGCTTAGCCGCACAGTTGTAGGTATAGAGAGAGAGAGCAGAGCAGGGGGCTAATCAAGCAGCCCTGAGATACACAGGCAAAGTACAAAGTAAATGTTATTATCAGAGTACATACATGTCACCACATACAACCCTGAGATTCTCTTTCTATGGGCATACTTAGCAAGTCTATAGACCAGTGACTATAAACTGTAAACATCTGGAACTGTTAATTGTAAACTGTGCAAATGCAGATATAACGAATTTGCAAAAAATAACAACCATGAAATAACAATATAACAGAGTCCTTAAATGAATGTAACTACCCACTTTTGTTCAAGAGCCTAATGGTTGAGGGGTAGTAACTGTTCTTGCACCTGGTGGTGTGAGTCCCAGGGCACCTGTACCTTCTACCTGATGGCAGCAGTGAGAAGAGAGCATGGCCTGGGTGTTGAGGATCTTTGGATCTTTGATGATGGATGCTGCTTTTCTATGGCAACATTTCATGTAGATGTGTTCAATGGTTGGGAGGGTTTTACCTGCGACGTACTGGGTCAAATCCAGTACCTTTTGTAGGATTTTCCACTGAAAGACAATGGTGTTCCCATATCAAGCTATAATGCAGCCAGTCAGCACACCTATAGAAGTTTGCCCTAGTTTTCGATGATGTGCCGAACCTCCACAGACGCCTGAGGGAGCATAGCAATTAGCGCAACTCTTCACAGTGCCAGGTGTAAAATTGGGGCTCAGTTCAGATCCTGCCACTGTCTGTAAGGAGTTTGTACGTTCTCCCCATGACCTGTGGGTTTCCTCTGGGTGCTCCAGTTTCCTCACACATTCCAGTACAAGGTACAGTTTGGAGAAGGTAAGCTGTGGGCATGCTATGTTGGCACAGGAATACTGATGACAATTGCAGCATGCCCCCAGCACATCCCGAGTTCGTTGGTCTTTAACACAAACAAAGCATTTCACTGTATGTTTTGATGCTTCTCTGTATATGTGACAAATAAAGCTATTCTCTTGCTGACAAATGAGGAGAAGATGATGTTTCTGATCCACACTGATTATGATCTTTCCACAAGGAAGTTCAGAATCCAATTGTAGAGAAAGGCACAGAGGCCCAGCTCTTGGAGGTTGACAGCAAGTTTTGGAAGGAAAGTAATGTGAAATGCCATAACTTCATTCCATCAATCTCATGGAACACATTGCCCTTATATAATCCCAAGAAGTTAGCTAATGATGAACATATGCTTTAACTTACACTTTAGAAGTTCTCACCTCGAAGAGGACCACAGCCTTGTCATTGGGCTTGGAGGCTTGCGTGCTTCAGTGGCCCAGATCTGTGTTGGCTGGAGTCAGGGCTTTATGTTTTTGCTCTTGGTAGGGTCATCCATGCTAAACAGGTCAAAGGGTAGATGCTAGACTAACAGTGACTCCCCCCCCCCCCACCCCTGGTCCTCCAGAATCAGGGGTTCAGGTCTGGAATATCAACTCTGACTGGTAAAACAAAATTGTCACAGAAACAGCAATCCTTCTACGTCTGAGTGTGACTCTACTCCTGAACCTCCACTTGCATGACTGATAGAAGTGAAAATCACGAGAAAGCTACTGACATAATGACGGAAGCCCTGAACACTGCCGGAGAAGGAGGACCTTCATTGCTGCCCTAAATGCCAGTGACATAAAGGGCAGCAAGTAAGCATAGAAAATCTCACACTCTCTGTAAATACCCTCATAACCTCCAATGGCGACAGCGCCCTTTTAAAAGGTGAGGCCTTGCTCTGCATCCACTCTCACTACTGACCAGATTCCCTGTTCCTTTCTCCAGAGCGCAATCAGAGACAAGCGGATTGAAGATTAGCTTTATTTGTCACATGTACCTCGAAGCATGCAGTGAACTGTGTCACTTATGTCAGATCAGATCAGCGAGGACTCTGCTGAGCAGTCCACATGTGTCATTGTGTCTCTGGTGCGAACATAGCATGCCCACAACTCAATAACCTTAACTATATATCTTTGGAACATGGGAGGAAACCAGACCACCTGGAAGAAACCCATGCAGTCACAGGGAGAATGCACAGTCAGCAGCGGGAATCAGACTCCGATCTTACAGCTGCCACTGCAAAGCGTTGTGCTAACCGCTGCATGACCGTGGCGCCCATCAAGAACAACTACAAGTGGTAATGACTCAAGAAAGTGGAATCCATCATCAAGGACCATTGCAGTGTGAGCCATGCCGTCTTCTCAGTGCTGACATCGGGCAGGAGGTCCAGGCAAATCAGCCATTTTCACAACCAGCACCAACATGGCCCTAATTTTGTGTCCATATAAATTAGAAATACATTGTTAAAATTGTCAGTTTGTTACACAGTGTCTTGAAACAATTCAATGAAAAGGTTTGGAAAAATGCAAGTCACCATGAGGAATGCAAAATATTAGGTCAAGTGAGTGTAAGCAGTACTATTGCTATAGTGCTAAAATAATTCACAGAAAAATGTCTGGAGTTCGTGGCCAGCAGTTCACCACTAGTGTCAAATTTACCTGCTTACAAATATCATCCAGTCTCTGTGGTGTGGAAATACTTAGAGTTCTGACTTCATTCTAAGGGCTGATCTATAACTGAGCATAAAGGCATAAAGCAGGACAACTTGGGTTAAAGCAGCTTCTCACCTTGCTTTCTTGACTTGTATCTTCCTCAAATGTACCTTTATTATGTTAGCATCCTGTCATTCTTTTATTTAGAGATGCAGCACAGTAACAGGACCTTCCGGCATAATGAGCCCACCACGCCCAGTTACATCAAAGTGACAATTAACTACTAACCCATCTATCTTTGGAGTTTGGGAGGAAACCAGAACACCTGGAGGAAATCCACATGGTCACGGAGTGAACGTACAAGCTCCTTTCAGACAGCGTCAGGTATGAACCTGGGTTGCAGGTACAGTACTGTGGTAGTGTCGCAATGATGATTATGCTGCCATGCTGCCTCAAAGACCAGTGGATGCTTTCCCAGTCTACATTGCAAATTTAAATAAAAGACCCACAACAATCACTTCGTGAAACTTTGTAGAGAGCTCTGCCAGAAGCATTTCATAGCAATTTTTAACATAATCAGATTTATCTCCTGTCATTGAAATCTTCAAAAATAATAGACGAAGTGTTTAGATTTACTGGATCATCAAACACAAATCTATAAATTACTGCAAAACATGAACACAAGAGAATCCACAGATGCCAGAATCCAAAGGAATACACACAAAATGCTGAAGGAACGACCAGCAGGTCAGGCAGCATCTATGGAGAGGAATAAAGAGTCGACATTTTTGGCCCTTCATCAGAACTGGAAAGAAAGGGGGAAGAAGCCAGATTAAGAAGGTGTGGGGAGGAGGGGAAAGAGTACAAACTAGAAAGTAATAGGTGAATATTCCTTCCAAACCTTCGCTTCTTACCTTTGTTAAAAGAATCATAAGAATAATTAATTCCACCTCATGAATCAAGTGTGAAAACTGCACAAGCCATGTGATTTCAAATGGTGCTTTGTACCTTTCAGGTTGTTGATCTCTGGCAATGTGTTAGAAAGTATAAAGCTGTGAAATGAAGAAGAAGAGTGAAAAGAGTTTATTTCTGCATGAACGTGTGGAATGTGCTAGGTGATTCATTATTTGCAAGATTATTATGAGACAAGTTCACTTAGCACATTAACCTGTTCAAGCAAATGCTTATTTAACCAAAATACCCACAGAAAAGCCTTCCGGCCTGTTCTAAATTTAAAGGCACTGTGAGTAGAGACTGAATTCTTTCTTGAAAGAAAATGTTTCAAAGCAAGCATAGTCAATGGTTTGGGCAGAGACCTTTCATTAGGAGTGAGGGAAAAATCTCCAGAGGTGATGAAGGGTTTCAGCCCGAAACATCGAATATATTCATTTCCATTGATACTGCCTGGCTTGCTGAGTTCCTCCAGCATTTTGTATGTGTTGCTCAGATTTCTAACATCTGCAGATTTTCTCTTATTTGTGATTGTATCTAATCAGCAAATCATGTGGCAGCAACTCAATGCATAAAAGCGTGCAGGCATGGTCAAGAGGTTCAGTTGTTGTTCAGACCAAACACCAGAATGGGGAAGAAATGTGATCTAAGTGACTTAGACCGTGGAATGATTATTGGTGCCAGACAGGGTGGTTTGAGTTATCTCAGAAACTGCTGATCTCCTGGGATTTTCACACACAATGGTCTCTAACATTTACAGAGAATGGTGTGAAAAACAAAAAAAAAGCATCTTGTGAGTGGCAGTTCTGTGGCCGAGTACACCTTGTTAATGAGAGAGCTCAGAAGTAAATGTCTGAACTGGTTCAAGCTGACAGGAACTCAAATGACCATGTGTTGTAACAGTGGTGTGCTGAAGAACATATTTGAATGCACAACATATTAAAGGTTGAAGTGCATGGGCTACCGTAGCAGAAGACCACACTGGGTCCTGCTCCTGTACCTAATAAAGTTGCCACTGAATGCATAATAAGAATATAATGAACTGAGAGAGATTTGCAGGATTCTAAATGAAAAATCACAAGCAGATTAATCATGTTAAATGTTTACAGTGCCTATAAAAATAATTCACCCCACTTGGAAGTGTCCATGTTTTATTGTTTTACAACATTGAATCACAGTGGATTTAATTCAGCTTTTTTGACACTGATCAACAGAAAAGAATCTTTCATGTCAAGGTGAAAACAAATTTCTACAAATTGGTCCAAATTTATTACAATTATTAAATACAAAATAACTGATTGCGTAATTACTCACCCTCTGCAAGTCAGTATTTAGTAGATGGACCATTGGCAATACTTACAGCCTTAAGTCTGTGTGGGTAGGTCTCTATCAGCTTTGCACATATGGACACTGCAATTTTTCCTCATTTTTCTTTACAAAACTGCTCAAACTCTGTCAGATTGCACGGGGATTGTGAGTGAACAGCCTTTTCCAAGTCCAGCCACAAAATCTCAACTGGTTTGAGGTCTTGTCTCTGATTTGGCCACTCCAGGACATTAACATTGTTGTTTTTAAACCATTCTTGTGTAGCTTTGGTTTTATGCTTGGGGTCATTGTCTTGCTGGAAAACAAATCTTCTCCTGAATTGTAGGCTCTCTTGTAGACTGCATCAGATTTTCCTCTAGGATTTCCCTGTATTCATTCCCTGCTGCATTCATTTTACCCTCGACCTTCAGAAGCCTTCCAGGGCCTGCTGCAGTGAAGCATCCCCACAGCATGATGCAGCCAACACCATGCTTCATGGAGGGGATGGTGTGTTTTTGATGATGTGCTGTGTTTGGCTTACGTCTAACATAGCATTTAGTCTGATGGCCAAAAAGCTCAGTTTTGGTTATAGCAGACCATAGAACCTTCTTCCAGCTGACTTCAGAGTCTCCCATATGCCTTCTAGCAAGATTTTATGTGAGTTTTTTTCAACAATGGCTTTCTCCTTGCCACTCTCCCATAAAGCTGCGACTGGTGAAGCCCTGGGCAACGGTTGTTGTCTATGCAGTCTCCCCATCTCAGCCACTGAAGTTTGTAACTCCTCGAGAGTTGTCATCAGTTTCTTAGTGGCCTCCATCACTAGTCCCCTTCTTGCATGGTCACTCAGTTATTGAGGACAGTCTGCTCTAAGCAGATTTACAACTGTGCCATATTCTTTCCATTTCTTGACGATTGACAACTGCATTCCAAGGGATATTCAGTGACTTGGAAATTTTCTTGTATCCATCTCCTGACTTCAGCTTTTCAATAACCTTTGCGCAGAGTTGCTTGGAGTGTTTTTTTTGTCTTCATGGTGTAGTCTTTGCCAGGATACTGACTCACCAGCAGTTGGACCTTCCAGATTCCGGTGTATTTTCACTGCAATCAATTGGAACATCTTGACCGCACACAGTGATCTCCATTTAGCTAATTATGTGACTTCTAAAACAAATTGGCTATACCAGTGATGATTTAGTGTGTCATATTAAAGAGTGTGAATACTTATACAATCAATTATTTTGTGTTTTATGTTTTTGATTAATTTAGACCACTTAGTAGAGGTCTGTTTTCACTTTAATATGAAGGGGTCTTTTTATTTTATTCAGTGTCAAAAAAGTCAAATAAAATCCATTGTGATTTAATGAAAACTTCCAAGGGGGTGAATACTTTTTATAGGCACTGTATATAAGCAATTGGTTCAAAAATTGCAGCTGATTCCAAAGGCTTTTACTCACCAGCATCTAGAGGCTTGCTGATCATTTTGAGATTAACTTTGACATTTGATGAAAAGACTCCACTTTAAAATCACTGCTTCAAATTTGCCAGATCATTTTAAGGGCTCAGTATGTGGTCAGGCCAGCTATAAATAATGCAAGTTGTGGTTTAGGTGTAGGGGAATGAGGGTGACAATCCCAAACCCTGAATAAAAGCTCAATAGTTATATTAAAACACAGTTTTATTTAGTTTCATTGCATGCAGATCTGGCTGTCTGGCATAGCATGCAACTAATTTTGACCTATAATGACATTCAACATTGAAGCATCACAGGTTTCACAATATGCCTCAAACAAGGCTGCAAAATCCTGTTAAAATGAAGCCAATCTCACTTAATAAGGTAAAACTGCAAGCTATGGGCATCAATGCTCCAAAGTATATTAGTACAGAGGGAGAGGGCGAGGGGTGAAGTAAAGAGCTGAGAAGTTGATTTGTGAAAGAGATAAAGGTCTGGAGAAGGAGGAATCTGATAGGAGAAAGTAGAAAACTATGAAAAAAAGGGAAGAGGGAAGAGCACCAGAGGGAGGCGATGGGCAGGTAAGGAGATAAGGTGAGAGAGGGAAACAGGAATGGGGAATGGTGAAGGGGGAGGACAATTACCATAAGTTTGAGAAATTGATGTTCATGCCATCAGGTTGGAGGCTACCAAGATGGAATATAAGGTGTTACTCCTCCAACCTGAGTGTGGCTTCTTCGTGACAGAAGAGGAGGCCATGGAATAACATGTAGGAATGTGAATGGGAGTAGAATTTAAATGGGAACAATGATATATTTCAAAGATTCAAGGCTAAAGTTTATTTATTATGAGTACATTGAAGCATACAGTGAAATTGTCATTTGCATTAACGACCAACACAACTGAGTGTATGCTGGAGGCAGGCCACAAGTCCAACACCTTAGCATAGCCACAAAGCTCAGCAGAACAACACAGAACACTACAAGTGACAAAACAAGCATCTTTCCTCCATTTTCATCAATGGGGTTGTGGATTGAACTCTGCAGTCCATGTTATGATATGTTTCTGGTTCCTGATCACTCCTTTTTCTGGTGCTATTTTGGGCAACTTTGATCAGGGCAGCCACAGATAACGAATGACACGGTGTTTAATTGAATATGCCTGGACTTTGTGGGTTACTGCTTTATATTCTGGTTTTCACTCTCTCTTTATGCCATTTGCGCAATTTGTTTTTTGATTTGGACAGGGCTGAAGTTTTTTTCTAAACCGTTTCCATGGTTTTTCTTTGCTTCATGGCTGACTGTGAGAAAGATGAATCTCAGGGTTATATACTGTATACATACTTTGATAATAAATGCACTTGGAACTCTGTACAAACTGCTTATGTGTGGCCTAATCTATCTGGATAATGCAAAACATAAATTTCTGCAGATGTACCATTGAAAGTATCCTGACTGGTTGCATCGTGGTCTGGTCTGGCAATTCAAACGTGTAGCAACGTGATGCAGAGAGCAGTGGACATAAATTGTATACTTTTTTTTTAACTGAAAGAACACGGCCAGACTCAGAACAAGTAAACTGTGGTGCAAAGTAATCAAGGTGATCATAGTTTTGCTGAACCTTAGCGACTGGTACGGTGCCTGTTGGCTCAAGACACAAGTAGTTGAAGGGAAGTTCTTGAGCCTGATAGTGTTGGACTTCAGGATGGCTTGGCCCAGATGCTGGGGATCTTTGATGACAGATGTTGCCTTCCAGAAGCAGCATCTCTTGTAGATACTACCAACATGGGTGCCAGGGCAGCGCAACAGCTCAGGGCGTTCCAGAGTTCAGAGTACAATTCTGGTGCCATTGTGTATGGAGCCTCTGTAGGTCCTCCCCATGGAATGCATGTGTAAGGGGGTTTCGATTTTTATGTTACTGCAGAGGCCAATTAAAATGGCGTTTTTGTTATGTTACCTGGGGAATGCAGCTTTGTTGTGCTTTAACGCTGAGAAAGTTTGCGCTAGCAGCTTATTGTGGTTTAGAGGGTGATAAGAGGGTGCTATTAACCAATTGGGATAGTTGTTATGGTTTTGGTGTATTTGAAGATACTGTATGCGCGGGGTTTTGGGGCAGAAGGCGGGAGAGCGAGACAGAGGATGGACCAGGTGCTGTGAGTCCGCTAACGGGGTCGGACCCCGAGCGGGACGTTCGGCGAGGAGACGGAGACGGACTCGTGTGGAGCGTCTGGTCGACCACCGTTGTTGGTCCCAGGCGGCCGGTCGAGGTGGTCCGAGGGGTCGCAGGGTGAAGAAGAAGGTCCTTGAGCCCCAACGGTTTTTGTGCACGAAGAGATTGAACTTTGATAAGTGTGGCGCCTTTTATTTTCCTTTTATATTTTATTCTCTTTTAATTATATAGTTCCAGTAATATCTATAATCTGTAAATCATTTAATTACATCTGGTGTAATGTCTGTTATTTCGGCGGGGTGGAGTACCTCACACAGCATCCACACAAATGAATTACCCAGTTTGGCGGGGCCGAGGCTGTTTCCCTAGACGACAGCGAGCCGAGCGACCCTGAGGGTGGCCAGGGGGGCTGCATTGTGGGGGCTTTGTCCGGGATGCTTGAGTCTGTTGGTATGCTGTGTGGGTGCCCTGTTTAAATCTGTAATGTGTGTCTCTGTGGGTTATTTGCTGGTGATTGCTGTATGCGTTGTGGGTGCGGTCTTTGTTCGAGTTCAGACTAGCATTGAAGAGTTAGAGGTGGCACTCGGGGCTGTCCATGCTGTTGGGAGAGAGAGGAAAGAGTGGTCTGATTTGGAGGTAGAGTCTGCGAATAAATGTTCTAGCTCTGGCAGGCTCCGCCTGGCATGGGTTTAGTGTCCACCCCAGGAGGGGCGGAGACGTGTGAGAGGTGGGCGGAGCGGATCTCTCAGTTGTTAGATGAGTGGCAGTGCTTGGTTGAGGGAGAGCGACAGGGATTGGTTGAAAGTTTGAGTAGGCGGGCTGGTAACGGTGTTAGAGCTGTCAGGCTCACTTACACCGTAGTGACAGCTGTCAGTTATTTGAAAGAAGGGGGAAAGTTTTTAGTGTGTCTTCTCTGGCGAGGAGGGCGGCTAAATTGCTTGTAGTGCCAGGGGGATCATTTCAGGGGATCAGTTGTTCAACTGATCAGAGAGGTGTCGGGAAACTTAGTGGAGGCCCAGTGGGAGAACGGCCTGCGGTCTCTGGGGAAGCACGTTCCTAGCAATGTACCACTGAACTTCCGCAAGGAAAAGACCCTATTCCTGAAGGCTTAGAGGGACCACGCCCCAGGGTGTCGTTACGAATAGAGGGAAGCGATGCTAAAGCTATCCTCGACCCCAGGGCACAGATCAAGTTGTTGGACAGTTCGTTTTACAACCGGTGTCTGAAGCATTTATCCTTGACAACCACAAGGGCACCCGAGACTTTGGGTACCAGTGCCGGTAATTATCCAGAAGACGATGATTGGTTAATGAGCCTGGAGTTCATGGAGGCATTTTCTGGGCACCCAGCGTGTCGAGTTGCTTCTGAGGACGTGTGTAGCAGCCTTGAGCCAGTACCGAATTTAAAAGAGACCCAGCGGTGGTACGGCTTGGGGAAAGTAGCTGAGGGTGAGACCCTCTTAGTAGGTGCTCCGAACCACCACGAGGGAGGAGAGTTGACCGCTGAAGACACCTCAGTGAGAGAGAGGTCGCGGCAACTGGACCCTGGCGGCGTGGAAGATGAAGGCAGCGTGTGTGTGGATGATGCGACGTGGTTTAATGTGCTGCACCTGAGGGGTGGATGTTGCCAGATCCTGAGGAGTGCGGCTGTTGAGCCGAAGATGGCCTTTACTAGTTCCCTAGGATTCTTCCGATCCGAAAAGATGCCCAAGGGCATATCCGGAGCCCCTGCATCCTTCCCGCGGGGCATGAGGAAAACCATGGGGGAAGTGAAGGTGTGTGGAGTTTTGACGAAAATGGATGACCGCCTAGAGGATCGCCTGGGGGGACTATGAGGCGAGGCGAGTGGCTGAGCCCGGGCGACCGAAGCGAAGTGTCAAATGTGGAGGCGTTTTTGGCCGGAGGAGTTTGGTGCAATGTGAGGAAAATGACCCGACATACCAATTGAACTTCCTGGTGTTGGGACAGACGGTGGTGGACCGGGGGATGGAAACCCAGGTCGTCAATCTGAATGAGACACAGGGAAGAGAGGGGATTTGCACCGCACTGCGGTCATATACTGACGAATTAATTCAGCGAGAAGAAACAATGACCCACCTTCGAAGGGATCAGCAGAAACTCAAGACGTCCATTCAGAACAGATTGGAAGATTTACAAATTGGGGAAGATCAAGGAAGTGTTCTGACTAAGGTCAACAGAAAACCGAGAGCCCAGGGAGGGGAGTTTGACTACACTCCCGAGGAGGTAAAGAAATGGAGGACAGATCTCGGAAAAGGGAGGCGGACGCTTGAAAGGAACCTGAAGATGACTATCGCGAGTTTAAATGAAGTGGAAAAACTGAAAGTTGACCTGGAAGACGCCCTCAGGAAGAAACAATCGGAGGCTGAACATCCTTTAACTGCTGCTTTTCAGGTCAGGGTGGAAGAAGCTGGTGGGGTAACCGCGTCCCAGATTGAGATGGCCAGGAACCCTGAGTCAGAACTGCTGAGGCTGTGGCGAGAGTTGAAGGAGTCCCCGAAGAAGCTGACGTCTCGACTGCAGGAGGCTGAAGGGGTAGCCCCGGCTAAATGTTTCAGTTTGGAGAAACTTAACCAGCAGGTATCGATCGAGGGAATGAGGAAGGATACGGATTCGAGGGATGATGTGCTGCACATGTGGTACATGCTGCCTTTCGCTAACTTCCCCGTGATTGAGGAAGAGACCTTTGGCCCTTCTCCCACTGAGTCAGGTGTAGTGGGGAGAGCTAGCTGTGGGCAGTCTGAGTTACGGCAGGATCAGGAAGGAGGAGAGGCGGGGCCCCGGACACGGGACAGGGGGGTCCGAGCTGCAGTGGTGGCCTGAGTGAGAGAGGAGTTGGCAAGCAAGCCCGTGGTATCCCTAGTAGTGTCTGAGCCTTTTGGGTTTAGGTGAGGGGGTACGGAGGTCTCAGAGGGTTAAGAAGCTCCCAGATAGGTTGGCCTATTTAGTGCCCGTGGGACGGGAGTAAGGTCCACTGTTTGGGGAGCACTGTCACTGTGTGTATCTGTGTATGTGTGTGTTGTGTGTCTGTAGGACTGGGTGGCGAGTTATTTAGAAGTCATGAGGACATGACTTTATTTGGTGGGGGGAGAGTGTAAGGGGGTTTCGATTTTTATGTTACTGCGGAGGCCAATTAAAATGGCGTTTTTGTTATGTTAATCTGGGGAATGCAGCTTTGTTGTGTTAAACGCTGAGAAAGTTTGCGCTAGCAGCTTGTTGTGGTTTAGAGGGTGATAAGAGGGTGCTATTAACCAATTGGGATAGTTGTTATGGTTTTGGTGTATTTGAAGATACTGTATGCGCGGGGTTTTGGGGCAGAAGGCGGGAGAGCGAGACAGAGGATGGACCAGGTGCTGTGAGTCCGCTAACGGGGTCGGACCCCGAGCGGGACGTTCGGCGAGGAGACGGCGGCGGTCTCGTATGGAGCGTCTGGTCGACCACCGTTGTTGGTCCCAGGCGGCCGGTCGAGGTGGTCCGAGGGGTCGCAGGGTGAAGAAGAAGGTCCTTGAGCTCCAACGGTTTTTGTGCACGAAGAGATTGAACTTTGATAAGTGTGGCGCCTTTTATTTTCCTTTTATATTTTATTCTCTTTTAATTATATAGTTCCAGTAATATCTATAAACTGTAAATCATTTAATTACATCTGGTGTAATGTCTGTTATTTCGGCGGGGTGGAGTACCTCACACAGCATCCACACAAATGAATTACCCAGTTTGGCGGGGCCGAGGCTGTTTCCCTAGACGACAGCGAGCCGAGCGACCCTGAGGGTGGCCAGGGGGGGCTGCACATGGCTTTTCTCTGGGTTCTCTGGTTTCCTCCATGGTCCAGAGACGTACCGGGAAGGTTTACTGATCATTGTAAGTTTTCCCGTGATCAGGTTAGGGTAAAATGGTGGTTGTCGGGGGTTGCTGGGGCAGTGTGATTAGAAGGCATGTGCCTGTGATGTATTGGGCTGAGTCCACATTCCTGTGCATCCGAATTGCCATCCCAGTCTAGCATGCAACCAGTCTGTTGAAGGTATCCTGACTGTTGTGACTGCATAGATGTACCCGGCCCAGGACTTTGATTTTGACTTTGAATCCTGAAACTTCTTATTTGGCAGCACTGTTGGTGTGTAACTTCACCAGAAGGACTACTGGCATTCAAGAAGGTGACTCAGCACGACCTTCTCAGAAGGAACTGAGAACTGCAATAAACGCTGGCTGATACCCACTTCCCGTAATAATAAAAGGAATAGCTCATTTTGACACCATTATGATGCTGATGCTGACTGAATGCAGAGAAAGCTACTGTCGCTGAACACAGAGCTGAATTTCATTGTTTTGTATCAGTGTTCCTTTGCTGATCAGAGAAGATAGTGCTGCTACCCTGATTGTCTGATTTTTATCATTTTAGAGATGAAAAAAAAATCTTTATTTGATGGAGTCAGAGTTATAGAGCACTACAGCACAGAAACATGTCCTTCGGCCCATCTAGTCTGTTCCAAATTGTTATTCCACCTAGTCCTATCAACCTGCTCCTGAACCATAGCCCTCCATACCCCTTCCAAGCATGTACTTAGCTAAATGTCTCTTAAATGCTGAAATCAAACCCGCATCTACCACTTCTGCTAGTTGCTCGTTCCACACTCTTTCCACCCCCTGAGTGAAGAAGTTCCTCCTTAGGTTTCCTTTAAATACTTCACCTTTCACCCTTAACCTACTACCTCTAGTTCCAGTCTCACACAACCTCAATGGGAAAAAGCCAGCTTACATTTATCCTATCTATACACCTCATGATTTTGTATACTTATATCAAATCTCTCCTCATTCTCCTACACTCCAGGGATTAAAGTCCTAACCTGTTTAACCTTTCCCTACAACTCAGGTCATCAATTCCTCGCAACATCCTTGTAAATTTTCTCTGCACTCTTTCAATCTTATTGATATATTTCTTGTAGATAAGTGAGTTGATCTGAACTGCACACAATAATCCAAATCAGGCCTTGCCAATGTCTTGCACATTTTCAACATAACATCCCAACTCCTGTACTCACTGCATTATCATTCTAAATCTGTGTAGCGTTATTGCTGATGTAACGTGAATCTGCTGTGGAATCAGCAGAAACTCAGCTAATTATGAGGCATTTGTTACACTGCTCTTTTTACATTTCCATTGGAATTAATCAGTTGCTTAACATGCAAAAGAAATACAAATTCCCCTGGGGTGCTGTGGGGTGCACAAGGTTAATATCAGAGGATCCTGAAAATGCCAAATTATCAACATTACTGAGATATGACCCCCTGGGTTCATGAATCAATGAGACCAGAATTCAAAACCTAGTGCTCAGGATCCCATCAGCAGAGTTCAGAGTTTAGAGCCCAGTGTTGGGTGATCGGCGGGGGCTGGGGATGATCCCGAGAATCCAGGCCAGAGGATCGAAATGGAAGTCCAGAAGTCAAGGCTCATTTGGCTGGAGCCTCAGGTCCACTGCTCTCTGCAAGTCCGCTGGTGTAGTCAAAGGTCCACATGTCTGCTTGTCCAAGTCTGCTAAGAGGCTAGATGCTGAAGAAGAAGGCCTGTCTTGGGGTTAGTGGACAGCTTCGTGTGTGTGGGTGGAAGGGAGAACCAGGGCTTGTTATGTTGTTGTTGCTTTGTTGCTTGTTGTGTCCTGTGTTTTTCTGCTGAGCATTGTGGGTATGCTACGTTGGTGCCGGAATGTGGGGAGACACGTGCGTGCTGACCCCAGTACACACTTGCATCTTGAACACTGCCAGAGGACAGTTATTCTGAAATGACACTTTAGAAGGAGCCATGAGCTTTTTTGCTCATAAAGAGGACGTAAACTGCAACAACAATAATGCTTCTCCCACTATACTTCATCTGACCGAAACCTGAAAAATAAAATGGATGATTTTGAGATCGTGGAGTGCTCATTTATAATAGACCATGACATGAATTGCAGCACTCTAATTGGCTCTGGGCCACCGCTTTTCTGTTGAAACATACACTCTCAGTGGCCACTTTATTACGTACACCTATACACCTGCTCATTAATGCAAATAATTTATTATAAGCCGATCATATGGAGGCAACTCAATGCATAGAAGTCTGCAGACATGGTCAAAATTTCAGTTGTTGTTCAGACCAAACATCTGAATTGGGAAGAAATGTGATCTAAGTGACTGTCCGTGGAATGATTGCTGGTGCCAGATGGGCTGGTTTGAGTATCTCAAAAATGGCTGATCTCCTGGGATTTTCATGCCCAACAGTTGTGAGAGCTCATAGAGGATAGAAGCATAGAAACATAGAAAACCTATAGCACAATACAGGCCTTTCTGCCCACAAAGCTGTGCAAAATATGTCATTACCTTAGAACTACCTATGCTTACCCGTGGCTCTCCATTTTTCTAAGCTCCATGTATCCATCCAGGAGTCTCTTAAAAGACCCTATCACTTCCACCTCCACCACCACTGCCGGCAGCCCATTCCACGCACTTACCGATCTCTGCGTAAAAAAACTTACCCCTGACATCTCCTCTGTACCTACTTCCAAGCACTTTAAAACTATGCCCTCTCATGCTAGCCGTTTCAGCCCTGGGAAAAAGCTTCTGACTATCCACATGACCAATGCCTCTCATCATCTTGTACACCTCTATCAGGTCACCTCTCATCCTCTGTCGCTCCAAGGAGAAAAGGCCAAGTTCGCTCAACCTATCCTCATAAGACATGCTCCCCAATCCAGGCAACATCCTTGTAAATTTCCTTTGCACCCTTTCTATGGTTTTCACGTCCAGAACTGAGCACAATACTCCAAGTGGGGTTTGACCAGGGTCCTATATAGCTATTACATTACCTCTCAACTCTTAAACTCAATCCCTCAATTGATGAAGGCCAATGCTCTGTATGCCTTCTTAACCACAGAGTCAACCTGCATAGGAGCTTTGAGTGTCCTATGGACTCAGACTCCAAGATCCCTCTGATCCTCCACACTGCCAAGAGTCTTACCATTAATGCTATATTCTGTCATCATATTTGACCTACCAAAATGAACCACCTCACACTTATTTGGGTTGAACTCCACCTGCCACTTCTCAGCCCGGTCTTGCAACCTATCAATGTACTGCTGTAACCTCTGACAGCCCTCCACACTATCCACAACACCCCCATCTTTGTGTCATCAGCAAATTTACTAACCCATCCCTCCATCCAGGTCATTTATAAAAATCACAAAGAGTAGGGGTCCCAGAACAGATCCCTGAGGCACACCACTGGTCACCGGCCTCCATGCAGAATACGACCCGTCTACGGCCACTCTTTGTGCTCTGTGGATGGTGCAAAAAAAAAACATCCGGTGAGCAGTAGTTCTGTGAGCAAAAATGCCTTATTAATGAGAGAGGTCAGAGGAGAATGGCCAGACTGGTTCAAGCTGACAGGAGAGTGAGAGTAACTTAAATAACCACGCACTACACCAGTGGTGTGCAGAAGAGCAGCTCTGAATGTAAAAAAACATCGAACCTTGAAGTGTATGGGCGGCAGCAGCAGAAGGCCACCAACATACAGAAATAGAGTCAGTGGCCACTTTATTAGGTACATAGAAGAGAAATATGAAAGGTATAAGCTCAGGTAGCAATCATACTTCAAATGAATGAAACTCTGTTGAGTGCATAAGACTTTAAATTTACAGGTAGCTATTCTGCATATCCCCCAAAATTATGCTTCAGCCAATACACCCTGAATTTCACACACAACATGCTGATGGAACTCAGCAGGCCAGGCAGTATCTATGGAAAAAAAGTGCACTCAACATTTCGGCCTGAAACGCCGACTGTACTTCTTTCCATCGATGCAGCCTGACCTGCTGAGTTCCTCCAGCATTTTGTGTGTGTTGCTCGGACTTCCAGCATCTGCAGATTTTCTCTTGCTTGTGACACCCTGAATTTGTTTGCATTTTGCCACAAGATAAGCATTGTGATCTCTCAGAAATGGAATGAATATTAGTGCATAATAAGAGGGAAAAGTGAAATTAAAAATAGACTCTAAGTTTTCAATGGCCCAAAATAGAAAATAGTACTCTACTGTTTCTTTGTATTCAGGTTTGATTACCAAATAATTTTTGAATGCATATATTGTCTGATTGCATCATGGTCTGGTATGGAAACACCAATGCCTTGAATGAAAATGCCCACTAGGAGTAGGTGCAGCCCAGTCCATAATGGGTTAAGCCCTCCTCACCATTGAGCACATCTGCATGGGGCGTTGTCGCAGGAAAGCAGCATCCGTCATCAAGGACTCCCACAAGACAGACCATTTTCTCTTCTCATTGCTGCCATCAGGAAGATGGTACAAGAGCCTCAGGGCCCACACCACCAGGTTCAGAAACAGGTACTACCCCTCAACTATCAAGTTCTTGAACCAGAGGGAATAACTTCACTCATTCTATCACTGAACTGCTCCCACAACCTATGGACTCATTTTAAAAGACTCCTCACCTCAAGTTCTCAATATTTATTGCTTATTTATTAATTATTATTATTGTTTTATCTTTCATTTTGTACTAGCACAGTTTGTTGTCTTTTGCACATTGATTGGTCATCCATCCTGTGGGGGGCGGTCTTTCATTGATTCTATTGTGTTTCTTGTGTTTACTGTGAATGCCTGCAAGAAAATGAATCTCAGGGTTGTTTATGTGAAACATATGTACATTGATAATAAATTTACTTCGAACTCTGAACTTTAAATCATGAATCATTATGAACGACAGGGTACCATAATTCCCGTGAAATTGTCCTGCAAGAATAAGTGACTTCTAAATACCTAATCAGTGCAGCCCCAGAGTTAACAACCAAGTTATACCTACTCTGCTGAAAAGGTTCCCTTCTTTGTCTAACGGTTTAGATCCCAGAGTTATTCCCCATCAGTTCAAAGTTATATGTGCTGTAAGAAGTTTAATATTGTATCAGTTAGCTGGTTAAACTAAATAAATTTTAACAGCTGGTTATCCAGTGTATAACTCCTGATAAACTTATCTCTTCCCACTTAGAGGAATTGTTGCAGGTAGGAAAATGGTAGAGGTGATCAAATTAATTTGAGAGGAGGTAAGAGTCAGCCTGCTTTCCATTGTTGATTGCTAACATTGGATATTACCCTGAAGTTGCAGGAGGCAAGTAGCTGGGTGACTATCAGGAGGAATGGAAATGTAAATAGGTAGTTAGTGCAGAGCACCCCTATGGCTATTCCCCGCAAGAATAAGTATACGTTTTGAATACTTTTGTGGGGAATGACCTCCCAGGGGAATGCCACGGAGACCAGGTTACTGGCACTGAGCATTGGTTTGTGGTGCAGAAGGTAAAGAGGGAGAAGAGGGTAACAGTAGTGATAGGAGACTCAATGGTTAGGGGAACAGACAGGAGATTCTGTGGACGTGAACAGGACACCCAGATGGTATGTTGCCTCCCAGGTGCCAGGGTCAGGGTCATCTCGGATAGCGTCCACAGCACTTTAGAGAGAGAAGGAGAGCAGACAGATGTCTTGGTACATATTGGTACCAATGACATAGGAAGGAAAATCCATGGGGTCCTGAAGAGAGAATTTAGAAAGCTGAGAAGCAGGACCTCTAGGAAAGTAATTTATGGATTGCTACCTGTGCCATGCACCAGTGACAGAAGAAACAGGATGATTTGGCAGAAATGTGTGTGGCTGGGAAGCTGGTGCAGGAGGCAGGGCTTCAGATTCTTTGATCATTGGGATCTCTTCTGGGGGAGGTATGACCTGTTCAAAAGGGACAGGTTGCACCTGAACCTGAGGGGGACCAATAGCCTCGCAGGCAGTTTCGTTAGAGCTGTTGCGGAGGGTTTAAACTAATTTGGCAGGGGGCTGAGAACCGGAATGAGGGGACTCGGAATAGGACGGATGGTAAGAAAAAGCAAAGATAGTGTGCAGTCAGACTGTTAGGAAGGGCAGGCAGATTGTAGAACAAAATTGCAACCAGCAGATTAAGTATCAGTGCGTTAAGGATGCAGAATCAAAAAGGGTAGAAATACAGTACTCAAAGTGTTGCATCTCAATGCACAGAGTATAAACAATCAAGTGGATGATCTTGTCAAGTATGATGTTGTGGTCATCACTGAATAATGACTGAAGGATGGTTGTAGTTGGGAGCTGGATATCCAAGGTTACATGCTGTATCAGAAGGATAGGGAAGTAGGCAGAGGGGGTGGCGTGGTTCTGCTGGTAAAGAATAGCATCAATTCAATGGAAAGATGTGACATGGGATCGGAAGATGTTGAATCCTTGTGGGTTGAATTAAGAAACTGCAAGGCAAGGGTAAAAGGACGATGATGGCAGTTATATACAGGCCTCCCATCAGTAGCTGGGAGGTGGGCCACTGATTACAACAGGAAATAGAAAAGGCGTGTCAAAAGGGCAATGTTATGATCGACATGGGAGATCTTAACATGCAGGTCGATTGGAAAAGTTAGGTCGGTAATGAATCTCAAGAGAGTGAGTTTGTTGAATCCCTACAAGATGGCTTTTTAGTGCAGTTTGTTGTTGAGCCTACTAGGGGATCAGCTATACTAGATTAGGTGCTATGTAATGAACTGGAAGCGATTAGGGAGCTTAAGGTAAAAGAATCCTTGGGAGCCAGTTATCACAACATGACTGAGTTCAACTCGAAACTTGATAGGGAGAAAGTAAAGTCTGACATAGCAGTACTTCAGTGGAGTAAAGGAAATTACAGTGGTATGAGAGAGGAGTTGGACAAAGTAAATTGGAAGGAGCTGCTGGCAGGGATGACAGCAGAGCAGCAATGACGTGAGTTTCTGGGGAAAATGAGTAAGATACAGGACAGATTTATTCCAAAAACGAAGAAATACCGAAATGGCAAAATAGTACAACCATTGCTGACAAGGGAAGTCAAAGCTAATGTAAAAACAAAAGAGAAGGCATATAACAAAGGAAAAATTAGTGGGAAGATATTGGTCTGAGAAGCTTTTAAAAACCTACAGAGAGCAACTAAAAGAATCACTAGAAGGGAAAAGATGAAATATGAAAGCAAGCTAGTAAACAATACCAAAGTGGATTGTAAAAACTTTTTCAAGTATGTAAAAAATAAAAGAGAGATGAGAGTGGATATAGGACCACTCAAAAATGAGGCAGGAGAAATAATAATGGGGGACAAGGAGATGGCAGGTGAACTAAATGAGTATTTTGCATCAGTCTTCACTGTCGAATATACTAACAGTGTGCCAGATGTTGTAGTGTGTGAGGGAAGAGAAGTGAGTGCAGTTACTATTACAAGGGAGAAGGTGCTCAAAAAGTTTAAAGACCTAAGGGTATATAAGTCACCCGGACCAGACGAACTGCACCCTAGGGTTCTGAAAGAGGTAGCAGTAGAAAATGTGGAAGCATTAGAAAAGATCTTTCAAAAATCATTGGACTCTGACATGGTGCCAGAGGACTGGAAAATTGCAAATGTCACTCCACTCTTTAAGAAATGAGGAAGGCAGCAGAAAAGAAATTATGGACTATTTAGCCTGACCTCAGTGTTTGGGAGATGTTAGAGTCAATTGTTAAGGATGAGGTTATGGAGTACTTGGTGACATAAGAATAGATACGATGAAGTCAGCATGGTTTCCTTAAGGGAAAATCTTGTCTGACAAGCCTGTAGGAATTCTTTGAGGAGATTACAAGTAGGTTAGATAAAGAGGATGCAGTGGATGTTGTATATTTGGACTTTTAGAAGACCTTTGACGAAGTGCTACATATGAGGCTGCTTATCAGGTTAAGAGACCATGGTATTACAGTAAACTTACTAACATGGTTACAGCATTGGCTGATTGGTAGGAGACAGCAAGTCGGAATAAAAGGATCCTTGTCTGGTTGGCTGTCAGTGACTAGTGGTGTTCCACAGGGAGCGGTGTTGGGACCGCTTCTGTTTATGCTGTACGTCAATGATTTAGATGATGGAATAGATGGCTTTGTTGCCAAGTTTGCAGATCATACGAAGATTGGCAGTGGGACAGATTGTGTTGAGGAAACAGGTAGGCTGAAGAAGGAGTTAGGAGAATGGGCAAGAAAGTGGCAAATGAAATACAATATTGGAAAATGCATGGTCATGCACATTGGTAGAAGAAATAAATGTGCAGACAATTTTCTAAACAGGGAGAAAATCCAAAAACCTGAGATGCAAAGGGACTTGGGAATCCTTGTTCAGAACACTCTAAAGATTAACTTTCAGGTTAAGTCTGTGGTGAGGAAGGCAAATGCAATGTTAGCATTCACTTCAAGAGGGCTTGTATACAAGAGCAGGGGTGTGAGCTAAGGCTTTATAAGGCACTGATGAGGCCTCACCTTGAATATTGTGAACAGTTTTGGGCTCCTTATCTAAGAAAAGATGTGCTAGCATTGGAGAGGGTTCAAAGGAGGTTCACATGGATGATTGCAGGAATGAAAAGGTTATCATACGAGAAACGTTTGATGGCTCTGCGTCTGTACTGGTTGGAATTTAGAAGGATGAGGAGAGATCTCATTGAAAGCTTTTGAATACCAAAAAGCCTAGATTGATTAGATGTGGAAAGGATGTTTCTCATGGTGGGGGAGTCTAGGACAAGAGGGCACATCCTCAGGATAGAGGGGCATCCATTGAAAACAGAGATGCAGAGAAAGTTCTTTAGCCAGAGGGTGGTGAATTTGTGGAATTTGTTACCACAGGCAGCTATGGAGGCCAGGTCATTGGGTGCATTTAAGGCAGAGATTGATTGGACACGGCATCAAAGGTTATGGGAAGAAGGCCAGGGAATGGGGTTGAGGAGCGGAAAAAAGGGTCAGCCATGATTGAATGACAGAGCAGACTCAATGGGCCAAATAGCCTAATTCTGCTCCTATGTCTTATGGTTTTATGCTGTTATTATTTGAACTGAATGTGTATCAGATGCAAAAGGGTAGAATCAGGCTTTGCTATAGCTTTTCTCACTCCCCTCAGTTCAAATGCTTGTGCCTCATTTAATCTTACATTTTTGTACAAAAAAATAATTCTAACAAAGCAAAAAGGATCTGTTGGGGTGATGCAGTCTTTGCAACAGATTAGTACTGTGTTGTGGAATCATGTTGTATGTTAATTATATGATCCAACAAGAAAAAAAAGGAAGATAGAGTGAAGAGCTTACTGACACAAGCATTATTTTCAACTTGTGGTTATCTTTCAGGAAATCCCGAAGTACTTTCTTACCAAGTAAATACTTTAGAAATATAGAATAAGTTGCAGTCAATTTTTGCACAGGAAGCTCCAACTCACTGCAGAGAGATCATGACCACTTTAGAAATGGTGAATGAGGAACAAATTCTGGTCAACAGGAAAGGAGTAGCTTCCCAAATTGTCTTCTAAACAGTGCTGCGGGCTGTTTCAATGTCCACCTAAGAGAGCAGACGGAGCTTGCATTCAATACCTACCCTCCAACCAGTCACCTCAGATAGAACTGCATTCCCTCAGCAGCACACGAGAGTATCAGCCTAGCATTTTATTCTCATCAGTGGAATGGGACTAGAAGTATTCGCTGTGTATTTTCAAAAGTGCATTCTACTTCCTATAGGCCCAAATTCAAATTTAAGAGCTAAGAATTACTCTGGCTGAACTAAAAAGTATAAGGCGGTTATCCATTGTGTCCAATGATGACAGGAAACCTGTGTGGGAGAGCCTTTAAAGTAGAAGAGCCATTGCACTGGGGTGGTTTCACTCTCTCAACCTTGGAAGCCCAGGTCCAGTGGTACAAACAAGCATCACAAACTGGGGTCTTCCTTGGTTTCAGTGGATGACCATGACGTCTTCTGTGCCTTGTCATTCCCTTCGCTCTCCACAGAGCGTTGCAGTACCGCCTTCCTGGTTGTCGGATCTCACTGTAGATCTCATCTGCCCAGTCCGCCAGAGTTGACTTCACATGCTGGGACAGGCATGCACCTGTCTCACCGGGGTGTGAGGCTACCGGCTATCCTCACCTGATTTTATCTGCCTGTTGAAGTGGTGTACCTGGCTGTGGCAGCTGTCACATGCAACCAGCTACTTGGAGCTTCAGATGAAAGCTGAGTGTCTGGTGGGGACCAAAGGTGAGTGAGCTGCCCCAGGATAGGCACGAGAAGCCCCTTCACCAGAGGTGCTACCCTCCCTGGTCACCCCACACACCCCTCCCCACAAAAGAAAGTATATACAGAGATATCAAGTTGCAAAGTCACCAAATATCTTTTTTTTCTCTCAAAGAAAGTGAATAAACTAAAACACAGCTAAATATTTTCATGTTACCATGATAATATTTGATTATTTTAAAAGTGCAAAGCAAATATATTGTGATAGCAGGAAGACTAGATGTTACTTGACGACTACCACCACTCTGCTTTTGGAGACTAACTGATGAAGTTGTCTTTAGACTGATTATCTAATGACTTATAAGCCAATATTTGTCTGAGACATAGACATTAAACAAATGTACCCATTGTCCTAAAACATTGAAAGGTCAGAATTGACAACATTAACAGACTCAAAATACTGACTGAACTTAGTCAAACTGGGGAAGAGAGGAAACATCTGGCCTCCCACTTTTCTGCCCTTCTCTGTGAGCTCCAAGTCCTAACCTAGACCAATGAGAATATGTGTTATTCTGCTATTTAACAGTGGGACCTGACTGAAAATGAGGAGGTGAGATTTCCCATGTTAAAAAAACCTAGCTGAGCAAATTGCAGACTCTTTTTTTTCCCCACGAGACAAACTCACCAATATTGTCCTTGGACCAACAAGGCTCTGGTGAAGTTTGTAGCCATTTAAGGGTACTGCTCCTGGAAGGAGAACATCTTAAAGTAGTGGACTTTTAGTCCAGATTTCAGTAATTCACCGTGTAGTTCAGAAAAAAAAATCCCTTTCACATCCCGTCTTGAATATTCCATAGCAATTTACAACATATACAGGGCTTACTATATAAATTATAATCATTGCAGTGATTAGAACTCTATCATGGGCACTAGCCTCTCCACCCTCAAGGACATCTTCAGAAGGTGATTCCTCAAAGCTGCACCCATCATTATGGATCTCCATCACCCAGGACATGCCCTCTTCTCATTGCTACTGTCAGGGCAGAGGTACAGGAGCCTGAAGATATGTACTCAATATTTTAGGAATAGTTTATTCCCATTCACCGTCAGATTTATGAATTAATTATGAATGGACAATGAATCCATGAACATTGCCTCATTATGTTTTTCTCTCTTTTCACATTACTTATCTATATATATATACACACACAGTGGATTTATTAGACTGTGGCTTAATTGGGATGGCTGCTTACATGTGACAACTCTTAAATAAGAAAAATAAATCAAGGAAATAGCTGAGATCACCTTCATATATTTGGGACTCTATGCCACTTAATTGGAACAAAAGACTGTTTTGCCAAACAGTTTCTAACCAACATCAGTCATGTGCACGTCCTGTGGCTGTTGGACACTGCACCGTGCTTAGAGCAAATAATTTTTAAATAGCATCACCTGCGTGTGTTTGCGTTCAAAAAGCAGTGATTTTTGTCACTGATAGTTGGCGAAAAACAAGGAGTGAGATAATTCAAAACCATTCTGCTCACTGCAGTTTCAAGCCTTCAGGCCTGGAGATGCCAAAGACAGCTAGGAGTGAAAATGAACTACTTCACTACTTCAACAAGTTAGGAATAATGAAAAATTTGAAGGTATTGACAACCATCTTAAATGGGACAGTGAAAATGAAGATTTGGAGGATGCAATTATTGAAAGCATTGTTTGAAGACAGTCTATTATCTACATTAGGTATCTGCACTAATTTTGTTCATTTACAGCCAATTAAAAGAACATGGGATCGTACAATGGATAAATTCCTCTGTTGATAATTATTAGGAACTAATACACAGTTTTATAGTACTGTAGTGGTTTCAGTTATGTTCTAATTTGTTCTGTATGTCATTTAAATAATAAATTGTTACTCAGTTAAATGGTAGTTTGTCTTTTTTTTATACCTTTTAAACTATTTCCATGAAAATTTGGCTAATTGGGGTACCCGCTTCATTGGGCCAAAATGTACAAAATTGTAATTTATAGTATATTTTACGTATTGCACCGTACTGCTACCACAAAACAAAAAACTTCATGACATGTACCATGATAATAAACCTGATTCCGATTCTGAAAAACAACATCCAGTCTCTATAGACAAGCTCCCACAAACAGTAATTCAATAGCATACAGGGATCTAATGTAATATTTTAATTAGTTTAAAAGACACTTGGACATAGACTGTTCAGTTAATGGTAGGGGTCCATGGTATATAAAAGGTTGGGAACTACTGATTTAGGGGGACATGGGCCAAATGCAAACAAGTGGATCTAGCTTCAAGTAGGGTAATTAATTGGTATAGACAGGTTGGGCCAAGGCTCCTGTTTCTGTGCTGTATAACTCTATATCTCCAAGGTTGTCATTTGAATCTTGCAACAGTTATCATCAAGGGGCAAATGTCCTAACTCCGGGATCATTTACCAGCAACAAAGTATGTAAGATGTTATTTAAGCCAATTGTTAGAAAATCATGCACAGTGAGGTTCTAAACATCCAAAATGTATTCCATAGATTAGACAGCCCACAATAGAGCAAACTTGGAAAGTTGCCTCCAAATTGTCCTGCATTGGCACCCAGTAAGTGTAGCAAAATGGTGCTTTACTCACCCTGACAGCAACAAAGATGAATTACAAACCATGGGATATTTGTTTAGTTCATAGAATTTATTTCTACCTTATTGATCTACATTTAGTTTTGAAGTAAGCACATTTTCTTAATTTCCAAATTCAGATTATAAAGTTATTTTTCAGTTTGAATTCCATGGATCATTGTACTGGAGATATGTAATGACAAATTTGCATAAGTAAACAACTATACATTTCTTTGGATAGTAGCTCCTTGAATAGAGATTTTGTTACTAAATCACAACTGTTCCCTTGCTGCCTCAAAACGGAACAAGACAGGTACCTGATATTGATTTACCTGCCAACATATGTTCTATAAATTACATTGAATTGGAAACAATTTCTATCTATTTTGTCTATAGACTCTTAGATAGACACATGGATGATAAAAATGGCAGGGGTTGTTTGGAAAGGAAGAAGTAGTTTGATCTTAGAGTAGGCTAAAAGGACAGCACAACATTATAGGCCGAAGGGTCTGTACTGTGCTGTAATGTTTAAAAATTTAATAGTTTTAAAAACAAGCATAAATTCCCCTCAGAACAGCATTTCATGAAGGAGAACAAATCCAGCATCTCATGTTTGTCCACATAATGAGAGTTTCTCATTTGGTATCTTTGTGCTATAATCTCTTCGACACTCCCTCTAAAATCTTTGCATCTTTCTTAAAGCAAATCACGCAGAAATGGACACATTCTTTCATCATCCATTATAAAGCTGCTTCATGATGTCCTTGCTCCTGTCCTGTTTGGCTCTTTAAAGATAAGGATCCTAAATGTTTCCCAACCTGCCCATTCAACAAACGATGTTCTTGCACCCCTTTTATACTTTATAATTTATACTTTATTGTCGCCAAACAATTGATACTAGAGCGTACAATCATCACAGTGATATTTGATTCTGCGCTTCATGCTCCCTGGCGTACAAATCGATAGTAAATATTAAAAATTTAAATTATAAATCATAAATAGAAAATAGAAAAATGGAAAGTAAGGTAGTGCAAAAAAAACCGAGAGGCAGGTCTGGATATTTGGAGGGTACGGCCCAGATCCGGGTCAGGATCCGTTCAGCAGTCTTATCACAATTGGAAAGAAGCTGTTCCCAAATCTGGCTGTATGAGTCTTCAAGCTTCTGAGCCTTCTCCCGGAGGGAAGAGGGATGAAAAGTGTGTTGGCTGGGTGGGTCGTGTTCTAGATTATCCTGGCAGCACTGCTCCAACAGCGTGCGGTGTAAAGTGAGTCCAAGGATGGAAGATTGGTTTGTGTGATGTGCTGGGCTGTGCTCACAATCTTCGGCAGCTTCTTCTGGTCTTGGACAGGACAACTTCCATACCAGGTTGTGATGCACCCCAGAAGAATGCTTTCTATGGTGCATCTATAAAAATTAGTGAGGGTTTTAGGGGACAGGCCAAATTTCCTTAGCTTCCTCAGGAAGTAAAGGCGCTGGTGGGCCTTCTTGGCAGTGAACTCTGCTTGGTTGGACAAGTCATGTCATTTGTGATATTGACCCCGAGGAACTTAAAGCTTTTCACAAATATCTGCCAAATTTATTGCCTTGTCTAATTCTTCCTACTGTTGTAGGGCAAAGAATAGTGAGGGCAAATAGGAGCGTGGATTGTGCTAATGTGGTAACAGGGAACTGCAGACAAAAGTAGAGATGTGGAATGCAGTAGCAATGATACCCAAGTTTCTGGAATATCACTGATTCTGTTATAGCATTCACCCATTGTTGTAATAGGAAACGGGATTTACTGCAGGCCTATGGATAATCATTTTATTCTGTAATCAACCTGCTTCTTCATTAGGTTTTCCTGTAGCCACCACTCTGTAGTTCTGCTAGTGATCTAGTCAACTGAGAATGCAAAAACAGCACCAAATTCATGCCCATTTAGATCAGCTCTGACTGGCCTCCTGGTGTGCAGCAGTTTTTAATAAACCTCAGAGCCCAACTCCGTGTGCTAATTCAGTTTGCTCCTGCACTACAAAATGATCACTTCACATTTCTTGCAGTAAATTTCATCTCCCACCTATCCACACATTCCACCTGCATGTTAATATCCACCTCGGAGTTCACTACAGGTACACATTGTCGCTATGTTCGGATATGGCCCAAGTGTGGAGCAAGAGACACTGAAGCATGTTGATAGTTCACAGACTTTAATAGGAACAGAGTTAGAGGGAAAAGAAGACAATAAACGCTAGGCCAAACAGGGCTTTTAACTAAAACTTTCAAATAGAAAATGAAGCCAACATATGGCTGAAAGGAGTAACTAAATAAAAAATGAATACCACAATAACAGAGTCAGTTGACTCAACAGTCCAATTTCTCAGGCGAGGCTGAATGCAAGCAGGCAGTGAAAAGTTGCTGCGCTTTGCCCAAATCTCGACAAGCACTACAACAAAAAGAATGGAGTTAAATACTATCACAATGAAATAATAATTAGCTGATACGTGCATATTCATGAGCGCAATTGCTGTATCTGCTGCGCTGCCAAATCCATGGCTGTGACACACGTTTGTGTCATCTGCACCCCCGACTCCAAGTCATAAATTTATCGAGGGAAACTTTGGGCCTATAGTCTCATTATTATTGATCTTGCTAATATTAAATGAATTTTCTATTCATGATGGTACAGCCCCTTTAGTTTCAAGACAAAGCCAAGATAGATTTGTTACTAAGAATCTTGTAAATGATCGATATTTGATGCATTGTATAGGAAGTATTATCCTCAGTTTAACATGTGATATCTCGCAAACAACTGGTGGTATACGTAGTACAATGCAAGAGCAATTCAATAGTGACCATGTAAGCTCCTAATGTGATTTTATATTTTATATTATTATGTTGTCCTTATAATGATTACTAGAAAAATTTTTTTTTTTATGTTGTCCTGCACTTAGCACACTTTATCTATATTCCGAAACTCAGATGCAAAGCAGCACAGCTGATAGTGTTCAGGTTTAAAATTTCAAAGCCAAACTCCTCCAATAAATTTAATTATATACATTAACCTGCGTGAGAATAAACTGCAAAAGTCAGAAAATCCCATGGTTTATGGTCTGTATTATCTTAGATCTCACCAAACCGGAACTTGCTTTTGCGAGATGGAAAAAGGTAGATCTTTATTTCATAAATATATCTATCTTCCTTTTGGATTAGAATGTATAATTGTTATTACCTTGTAGTTTAGCTTTCTTATGCTTGCTTGTGTTTTTATATAATTACCTGTGTATATGCAATTGTGCAGTGTGCTTCCGAGTGGTTACAGTTCCTCTGTATTCTGGAGGCTTCTTGGTAATCATTTTATTTGAATAGAGGCTATCTGATTGGTTAACACTTATCTAAAAAATTGGAACAGAATGGCTATTACCTGTAGAAATCCAATGGAATTAGCAAACTGGTATAAGAGCAGAACACGTTGGCTCCGTCTCTTTTCTTTGTTCTTTTGTGCAATCACTACTCACCTCTGCTCTTGCTGGTCTCCTTTTCCAAGTCCTGTGTTCTCCTAGTGCTTAATGAATGGCCCGGAGTAACAAGCTTTGTGCTTGACACTTGACTTCTGAATAACCTCAGATCAAAAACGTCAGAACCCAGCAACTTTGGCACAGTCACAGGCATGGTTGCAAAGAGTTCAGGACTCGGAAGAATGCCAAACGAGGTGAAAACGTCTGTGTGCAAACTTAAAAGAAAGATCGCCTTCTAATTTCTAAGAAAATCATCTAGTGGAAATTTAAGTGAAGGAAAACTATTATAAGTTGCTATTTTGGAAAAAATCAGACCAGTGCTGAAGTTAAAATCATGCTCAAATTCAGCTTGGCACCTAAAAAATCTTCGGATTGTAATATAGTGCTTTACAAAACATCTAGCTTGCAATCCAGTGAAGAAAAATTGTTGATTGCAAAGCAAAAACATCGATTTCAATCCTTCAGGATTCCAACGGCAGTCCTGAAATATTGACTTTAATCCTATAAAACTCCGATTATTATCCAAAAAGATTTGTACTGTATCAGAATGCAACAGTACAGAACAACTGTAAGGAAGGACCACTAATCATAACAATTTTGTTATATGTGTTGTGCTGGAAAGTCTCCATCTGTGAGTCATAAAGGAAAATAATAGAAGCATTCAGCAAGTTCATTCATGGTTCTGAAATGAAGAGATATTTCATTAGAACTGAATGTATACAGTTACTAATTGACAGTGGGCTTGCTTGTGATACCTCCTAGTAAAATAACCGGGAAGGAAAGTTGGTGAGTTGGAACTTTGGAATGTTCAGCTTAGTTTTATAATCTTACATAAACCAAACACCTTCAGGAAAGGAGAAAATTACAGAAAAATGACTGGGAAATAACACTTTATATAGCAAATATTAATCCCTCAAATGGATTAGAAGGATAATGAAGAAAATATATTTGGTATTTTGACCAAAAGACTCGGCAATTCCACACAAAGTAGGTTTCCTCCCCTGTGCTGTCAGGTGAGCTCAGTGTGAATGCTTCAGAGTGGCTTGGATGTCCCAATGCCAGTGAGCCCCACTGGAAGTGCAATTGCATCACAGACTGGTAAGGAAGAAACTGGGCTCTACTGCAAATCCAACTGCAGTTCCTGCTTGCCCCAAAAGAATAGCCTGTGAATCATGCTGTCAAAACTTTTACATGAATCACAGCCACTTATTGAAAGGCAATTGACTAGTATTGACAAATCTGTACATCAGAGAAGAAATGACTATTAAGCAGGAAAAGGGCCAATCTGTTCATATTTTATGCTATATAATAAAATAAAAGGAGTTTTGGAAGGTATCACAAAAACTACCGGACTATTTCAAAATCCCCCTCCCCTCTTGTTATTAATGTCTTCTGGGGAAGGAAACTTTCTTTGGGTGAAATTACCAAGTCTTTTTGGTCAAAATACTAAAGTTAGTTTAGCTTACAGGTGACACACCCACGTCCCACCCAATGTGATTATTTTTATGTGTTTTCTGAAACAAAAAATGGTTTCTTTCATATTTTACTTTATTGTTGCCAAACAATTGATACTCGAGCGTACAATCATCACAGCAATATTTGATTCTGCGCTTCGCACTCCCTAGAGTATTAATCGATAGTAAATAGTAATAATTTAAATTATAAATCATAAATAGAAAATAGAAAATGGAAAGTAAGGTAGTGCAAAAAAACTGAGAGGCAGGTCTGGATATTTGGAGGGTACGGCCCAGATCCGGGTCAGGATCCGTTCAGCAGTCTTATCACAGTTGGAAAGAAGCTGTTCCCAAATCTGGCTGTATGAGTCTTCAAGCTCCTGAGCCTTCTCCTGGAGGGAAGAGAGACGAAAAGTCTGTTGGCTGGGTGGATCGTGTCCTTGATTATCCTGGCAGCACTGCTCCGACAGTGTGCAGTGTAAAGTGAGTCCAAGGACGGAAGATTGGTTTGTGTGATGTTCTGCGCTGTGTTCACGATCTTCTGCAGCTTCTTCCGGTCTTAGACAGGATAACCAGGTTGTGATGCACCCTAGAAAAATGCTTTCTACAGTGCATCTATAAATTTAATAATATTTAATTTTGTCCAATATACACAAGGTATTATGTCCATGCAGGAGGAATAGACACGGAAAGCTTGCACAATAATAAGCTACAATATTCAAGAATCGATTATTTATCAGATGTACATGTAGAAACAGTGAAATGTGTCGTTTGCGTAAACAACCAACACAGCAAAGGGTGTGCTGCAGGCAGACTGCAAGGGTGTGTCATTTACACATGCTGGCACCAACATAGCAGGTACACAATGCTTGGCAAGATGTTTAAATGCTAGGCATAACAACTCAGAATTCATTTTATTTATGTACCTCTATACAGTACGGTATACTGATATACAGCACTATATATATATATCTATTGATATACAGTATATATTGAAATATACAGCATGTATTGAGATATACAATACTGTATGTGCTGTATGTGTGTGTGTGTGTGTGTGTGTGTGTGTGTGTGTGTGCTATGTACAGTGGATTCTGATTACTCTGGACATTGGGACCAGTACATTTTGGCCCAATTAAGTTGCTGTCCCAATTAATCAAAGTTTCTTGGAAATAGATAAAAAGACAAAATGCCCTTTAACTAACAAAATATGTATTTAAATGAAATACAGACAGATTACAACAGTTCCAATGATACTACGGTACTATAAAACTGTGTATTATTTCCTAATAGTTATCAATGGAGAAATTCATCCAATGTACACTGCTGTATACCGGTTATCCAGGGAGGGGTAGAACCTCTGGTGAAGGGACTTGTGTCTATTATAGGGCAGCTCACACATTTTAGATCTCCACCAGACACTTAACTCTCACCTGTGGCTTCAAGTAGCTGTCTGCATGTGACTGTGGCCACACCTTGGTACACCACTTCGGCAGGTGGGCTAAGCCACGCGAGGGCAGTCGGCAGCCTTCGTACCCCGGTGAAATAGGGACATTCCTGTCCAAGCAGGTGAAGTCAGCTCCAGCAGACTGGGCGGATGAGATCAACAGTGAGGTCCAACGGCCAAAAAGCTGTTCTTCAACACTTCCTTGAGGTGCGCCAGTATTGATCGTCAGCGAGGAGGAGATGTTTTTACTGGTCCACACAGATTGTAGTTCCCAGTAAGTCAGTCAAGGATCCAGTTATAGAAGGTGGTACAGTGACCCAGGTTTTGGAGCTTGTTGATTAAAACTGAGGGCACAATTCTGTTGAAATCCGATCTAGTCAATAAACTGCAGCCTGGCATAAGTATTTCTATTGTCTATTTGATCCAAGGCCAAGTGGAAAGCCAGTGAGATTGCATCTGCTGTAGACCTATAGTGGCGATAGGCAAATTGCAGTGGTTCCAGAACCTTGCTTAGGCACGAGTTGGTTCTAGCCATGGCCAACCTCTCAAAGCAATTCATTACAGCAGATGTGAGTGCCACTGGGCAATATTCATTGATACAGTGCACCCTACTCTTCTTGGACACTGATACGATTGTTGCCCTTATGAAGCATGTGGGAACCTCCGACTGCATCAGTGAGAGATTGAAAATATCTGTGAATACTCCCGCTAGTTGGTTGGCGCAGGTTTTTCGAGCCTTACCAGGTACAACTTCAGGGCCTGACGCCTTGTAAGGGTTCACGCTCTTGAAAGATATTCTGACATCGGCCTCTGAGACAGAGATCACAGGGTAACCAGATGCAGCAGAGTTTACGCTTGCTTTAAAAACATGCATAAAGCACATGGAGGTCACTGGGGAGTGAAGCATCGCTGTCATTCATGATGTTAGGTTTTGCTTTGTAGGAAATAATGGCCTGCAAACCCTGCCAGAGCTGATGTGCTTCCGATTCCATCTCTAATCTCCATCAGATTTGATTTTTTTTGCTCTTAAGATAACCTTCTGTAGGTTGTACCTGGATGTCTTGTATAGTTCTGCATCACCAGTCTTGAATGCCACAGATCTAGCCCTCAGGAGACTATGAATCTTCTGGTTCATCCATGGCTTTTAATTTGGGTATGTCTGGTATGATTAAGGCTTTGATGAAGTCGATGACAACTGTGGCATTGTCATTCAGAAAAATGTATTAAGTTCATCCGCCATTTCTTTGTTCCCCCATTAGTACCTCTCCAGTCTCATTTTCCAGTGGTCCAATATCCACCCTCGCCTCTCTTTCACTCTTAATACATATGAAAAAAATTGTTGGTATCCTCTTTTATATTATTGGCTAAGTTGCCTACATATTTCATCTTTTCTCTCCTTATTGCTTTTTTAGTTGCCTTCTGTTGTTTTTTAAAAGCTTCCCAATCCTCCAATTTTCCATTACTCTTTGCTAAATTATATGCCTCCTATTTTACTTTAGTGCTGTCTTTAAAGTCCCTTGTCTGCCATCACCGGGCTTGGATGCAAACTTGACTCATTAGCCGGCTCTGCTAACAGCCACATTACTCAGCGGTGAGCAGGCCATCTTTGACAAACAATAGGGACATGCCTCAAGATTCAGGGGAGAAGATTTAGGATGGAGATGAGGAGAAACTGTTTTTCCCAGAGAGTGATGAATCTGTGGAATTCTCTGCCCAGGGAAGAAGTTCAGACTTCTTCATTAAATATATTTAGGATACAGTTAGATAGATTTTTACATAGTAGGGGAATTAAGGATTATGGGGAAAAGGCAGGCAGATGGAGCTGAGTTTATGGACAGATCAGCCCTGATCTTATTGAATGGCAGGGCAGGTTCGACAGCCCAGATGGCCTACTCCTGCTCCTATTTCTTATGTTCTTATGTCATATACGTCTAGGGTTGGTATGATTTGGGGTTCAACCAAACAGGAATGTTGTAATGTTCCAATTAAAGAAACCTATATTTGAGTGAATACTGTGTAGATACTGACCATACAGAATTATCAGACAGCAAGAAATAACAGATCATACACTGCCTAAAATTATAAAGAAAGCATATTTACTAATTTCAGCTTTATCAAACAGTTATTAAGAGAAAAAAAAGGAAAAAAATAAAAGGACCCATTACAGTTAAACCCGTCTAAATATACACTCGCATTTTCCAAAAGCTGGAAATGTCTGTTACTCATGGAAGTGAATTCTCATCACCAATCACCTGTAGAGCTTTCCATCTTGAACTCCTTTGTTTCGCAAAGCACTCCTGTGAATCGTGTCTTCCAGTTGGATCAAGTCCTATGGCCGTCTCTCCCGATTGTTTTCTTCTCCACATCTTCCCCCAAAAAGACCATGAACCCCTCCAGAGTCATCACAAATCTCTTTCCACCCAGCTCTCTCTGGAACTTTCTCCCAATTCCACCATCCTGATTGGCTGACACAACATTCCTAAGTTGAACACCATAGCCCCTTATCTTTAGCTGAAACCAAAACATTCTACCAGAAGGACACACTGCTGTTACAAAAGGCTACTGAATGAAATACCCCACAGCACTAGCAGTAGATATCTTAACCAGGGCATTACATTTGTGATGTATCTTTCCTGAGCCTTCCAAATTGTCCCCAGAATCTCCAGCCATTGCAATTCTGCCGTCATCCTTGCTAGTGTCCCCTTCCAATCAACCTTAGCCTGCTCCTCTCTCATGCTCCTGTAACTCTCTTTACTTCACTGTGATACAGATACAGCTGGCCTAGTTTCTCCTTCTCAAACTACACGGTGAAATCTATCATATTGCAATCACTATCTCTTAAGGGTTCCTTTACCTTGAGCTCCCTAATCAAATCTGGCTCATTACACAACACCCAGTCAGAATTAATTTTCGCCAGTTGGCTCGACCACAAGTTGCTCTAAAAAGCCTTCTAATAAATGTTCTACAAATTCCCTCTCTTGGGATTCAGCACCAACCTGCTTCTCCCAACCACCTGCATATTGAATCCCCTATGATCGTTGTAGCATTGTCCTTATTAGATGCCTTTTATAATTCCTGTTGAAGCTTACATCCCACATCCTGGTTAATGTTCGGGGGCCTGTATATAACTCTCATCAGCGTCTTTTTACCCTTTCAGTTTCTTAACTCTACTGACTAGGATTCTATATCTTCCAATCCTATGTCACCTCTTTCTAACTGGACTTCCAGTCAAAGTGGTGCCTGCGTACAACACTGCTTCAGTCGACATCTTCTGGATAGGTCATGAAACCATATATTTCACTTCTTTTCTGTCTTTTCTGTCTTGTTTGTGATTCTGGAGCTACTGGAGCCTGTGAGTTGCAGTTAGGAGATTTTTTGGGTGCTTCAGTGCTCTGCAGTCTCCGAGAGAGTTCCGGGGGACAGAGGCAGAGTGCAGGAACCTTGTGGCAAGAAGGTTGCGGGATGGGGTGTGAGCCAATGTTCAACTCCATTTCACCAATTAAAGCTTCTATTGTTTGCCAAATAAAGCAACAAGGGAGATTGAACCATTAAGGCGAATGTGGAAGGTGAGCACCCTGCTCCCTGCCTTTCTATTGCTAGGGGATCACTCTGCTGCTAGAGAGGGAGACTACCTTTTGATTGCTGTGGGATTGTTCTGCTACAGAAAGGGAAGACTACTTTTTGATCACTGGTGGATTGTTCTGTAATGGAGAGGGGTGACTGCTTTTTGATCACTGTGGGATTGTTCACTGCAGGAGAGGGAAAGGCTTGTTCCTATGCCTGGAGGATTAACCAGGTTTTCTGCGTTTTGGATATGGACTTGGACTACAGACATTTTTCAGTCTTATATTTTTTTGAAAGGGGAATCTTGACGACTGGAAACCTTAGGATCCCCATATATTGTACCCAGGCATGATGATGATTTCGAGACAGAAAGATGCCAACCACCACCTAGTAAAACACATATTACTAATATTACTATACTGCTAATTGGTAAAACACACAGTCAATGCCTGATGAAGAATCTTGGCCCGAAATGTCAACTGTTGACTCTTTTCCATAGGTGCCGCCTGGCCTGCTGAGTTCCTCTTACATTCTGTGTGTGTTAGTTGGTCAAATATTGTGGTTGAGAGGGAGGCTGGGAAAGGAACTTGTTTTGTCCTGTTCCTGTTGTTGCTGCTTATGTTGTTCTGTGTTGAGTTATGTGTTGTGTTGTGTTGTTATGTTGTTGTGTTGTGTTGTTGTTATGTTGTTGCTGTGTTGTGTCGTGTTGTATTGTGTTGTATCGTGTTGTTGTATTGTTGTGTCGTGTTGTTGTATTGTTGTGTCATGTCGTATCATGTCATGTTGTGTTGTCTTGTGTTGAACACTGTGGCCATGCTATGTTGCTGCTGGAATGTGTGGTGACATTGGTGGGCTGCTCCATGCACATCCTTGGGCGTGCTGGTTGCTAACACAAATAACACATTTCACTGTGTGTTTTAATATGCATATAACAAATAAATATAAATCTGAATATGAATCAAACATTAAGGACAGTCATTCTCATAAGGAATTCAATTGTTCATCGTTAGTGTGAATATATTGCACAGTTTAAAGCTGAATTTAAACTGAGAATTAGTGAGTACATCATTGCTGAGTGAAATTCACACAATGGTGTAACAATACAGAACCACCTTATAACACAATTAAATTCTTATAGCCAACTCAAAAAATATTTCCCACTGTATTAAACTGGAAGAGTGGATTGACCACTGATGTTGAAGTTTGCTTGTTTTAGAAAACCAGGAAATTAAACTGTTTACTCCTGAAGCTGGATCATCCAATTGGACATCTGCCCTTGAGTTATTGATAATTTACACTAAACACATGCACTATTACCTGTTAAGCCAATGGAGCTGCTGAAACCCTGATTAAGAACAAAATCCGTGCCTCTTACCATTCAACAGCCAGCAGGGGAGGCCATGTGACTAGTTACTGCTGGATCCTCCAGTGCAATTGAAACATTCAGAGCTGTATCTCAATTATAACTCTATTTGAATAAAATACCAACCCCACCCTCCCTCTTCCTTTATTCCCCACTCTTGCATTTTACCTCTTCTCACCTGCCTATCACCTGGCTCCCCTCCTCCTTCCCATTCTCCTATGGTTCACTCTCCTCTCCTATCAGATTCCTTCTTCTCCAGCCCTTGAACCTTCCCACCCACTTGGCTTCACCTTCCAGCTAGCCTCCATCCCCTCTCCCGACCTTTATTATCCTGTCAGCTTCCCCATCCTCCTCAGTCCTGAAGAAAGGTCTTGGCCCAAAACGTCGACAGTTTATTCATTTAGATGCTGCCTGACTTGCTGAGTTCCTCCAGCATTTTGTGTGTGTTCCTTATGTCTCTACATCTTCATTTAGAGTGGCCTCATACCCATGTCTACCCTGAAAAGGACATGACTGAGGAAGAGCGGCCAGTTTTACCAATTCAAGCATCTGAATGTATTTAAAATATATAAGAACACATTTTGCAACTTGGCTTTACCCTCTCTTGAAAGGCATCAACATCATTCACTGGTATTCTATCCCTGCCCATTGTCCTATTCCCCCAAGACCTCTTTCATCTTCCAGATCATCTCCTTCAACCTGAACTTCTCCCCAGTGCCTGAGTCACAAACTGAGCTGGAGACCCTGTTGTTTCACACTTTAGTTCCGTCAGTAAACCTGGTGGGGTGAAAGAACTGAATGAATCAGAATCAGAATCAAGTTAATTATCACTCACATAATGTGTGAAATTTGTTGTCTCTGTGATACCTGTACAGTGCAATACATAAAATATACTATAAATCACAATTTTTAAAAAAAGTTTATTAAAAAAATTAAATAAGTGCAAAATATGAGCATAAATAGTGAGGTGGTGTTCATGGCTCATTGACTATTCAGAAATCCGATAAGTAAGGAGAAGAAGCTGTTCCTAAAATGTTGAGGCACAAGAGATTTTGCAAATATAGGAAATCCAGAGCAACATACATATACACACGAAGTGTTGCAGGAAATCAGCAGATCTGACAACAGAATAAACAGTTGAAGTTTTGGGCCAAGACTCTTCATCAGGAAAGGATAGGGAAAGATGCCAGAGTAAGATGGGGGAAAGGAAGGAGTACGAACTAAAAGGTGATAGATGAAACTGGGTAGGTGAAGCAGGGTGGTGAAATAAGAAGCCAAGAGCTGATAGATGGAAAAGGAAAAGGGCTGGAGAAGAAGGAATCTGTTAGGAGAGGAGAGTGGACCATGGGAGAAAGGGAAGGAGACAGGGCACCAGGGGAAGATGATATGCAAATGCAGAGAAAAAGTAAGAGGCCAGAGTGCAGAACTGAAGAAGAGGACAAGGGGAGGGGAAAAATTACTGGAAGTTGGAGATATTGATGTTCATGCCATCAAGCTGGAGGCTATCTCAATGGAATATGAAGTGTTGCTTCTTCAATCTTAGAGTGGTCTCATTGCAGCGGAAGAGGAGGTCATGGACTAACATGTTGGAATAGGAAGGGGGATGGGAGTTAAAATGGTTGGCCACTGGGAACTCCTGCTTTATGAAGATGGAGCAAAAGTCCTCCACAGAGCGGTCTCCCAATCTACCTCGAGTCTCACCAATGTAGAGGAGCCCACATTGAGAGCACCATTATTAAAGGTGTTGAAAACAATTTTGACAATGATGGATCAGACAAGGAGGACTGATTTGAGAGTGCAAAGTTGTAATGCTGTAATCAATGGTGGGGAGTGGCAGTTCTCCAGGCCAGAATAGCTAAGGTACAAGGTGGGAAGGATATGATGAGAGCCATGCAAAGCAAGGACAAGAAGATGTGCAAGTCAGAATAAGGACTTTAATTGAATGCACTGGAACACAGAGCGGCTGGAGATAGGTCAAGGCAGGGAATAAACAAGCATGGTTTTATCCTGGATTAGATCTGTGTAGTAGATTAGGTCTGAGGAGAGGTAAGGGA
Source organism: Mobula birostris (assembly GCF_030028105.1). NCBI lineage: Eukaryota > Metazoa > Chordata > Chondrichthyes > Myliobatiformes > Myliobatidae > Mobula > Mobula birostris. The sequence continues at coordinate 141,233,448 of NC_092370.1, forward strand.
GTGGCATAAGCACTAAATATATTCTACAACAATCTAAAACTTATTGAAGAATGGATTGGTCCATTTTAATATATGCTAAGTGCATGCATTTGTGGGCATATATTCTGGTTGTTGTTGATATCATTTATCATATTTGTCATAAAAATCCTCAGTTCCTCCTTCGGTGAATTTAGATGCCTGTACAAATATTGTGTTGGTTGTCCGGCGATTTCAACTGTGACAGTGAGAACCTGTGTGGGAAAGCTTTTAAAGTGGAAAAGCCCTTGCATTGGGGCAGTTCCACTCTCTCAACCGCAGAAGCCCTATTCCAGTGGTATGAGTGATTGTCACATCTGAAGACCTCCTTGGTTGCAGCGGATGGCCACAGCATCTTCTGTACCTCACTATGCCCTTAGCTCTCTACGGGGCACTGCAGAACAGCCTTCCTGGCCATTGGATCATACCGGTGATCTCATTCACCCAGTCTATTGAAACTGACTTTGCTGCTAGGATAGGCATATCCCTAACTCACCAGGATTTGAGGCAGACCCTCTACCCTCACCTAGTTTAGTTTGCCTGTCGAAGCAGTGTGAAAGGGTATTGCTGCAGTTGCATACTTTAATTACAGGTAAAAGCTGTATAAATATTAAGATCACTGTAAAATTCTTACAATGTCAAACTCTGGGTAAAAGTCCTTGCTTTTTAAATTTCTGTAGCCTTGTTCAAGAGGGAATAAAAATAACCCAGACGTTCATTATACTGGTGTATTAATTTTTCTGTAATTCTCTTCACACAGCAAGTTTTCTGTTTAACCGCCAGTCCTGCAGTAGCAAATGCAATCTTTTTCCCCAAATGTCTCACTGAAAAACTGATTTGGCAAGTAGTACAACTCACCCATACTCATGTTCCCAGTTTTGCAAAATGACAACTAATTTCACGACGTATGCAGTGATTTTAAACTTGATTCTGATTCTGATTCAAGTCACAGGTGCTGTTTGTTACTGACTGCCAACTGTTTGACCTCATCTCCACAATGAACTCACCACTCAAAAAGATCCTTGTAATTTAGATTTGATTTGTTTTAAAATGAAACATTAAAATCTTTTCTCAATGTAGCATTTCATTTGTAAATTAATGAAATAAGTCAAATAAACCTTTGTCAGGTTTCCAGCCGGGTACAAGTATTGATTATAACCAACGTTTCAATGACAAACTCTGCCATCTTCATCAGGGATGATACCTGGGCATGTCTAGTCCAGTGGTATTTATACCCCCGTAGTCCATCCATCCTGATTGGTTAGTCTTCATCCAATCAAGTTTTCTCTCTCCCATCTTGTTCACAATTGAATTCAGTTTTACTTAGAGTAGTGGCTGCCAACCTTTTCAAGCCCAAGATCCCCTACCTCGGCCTTAGTGAAAGGCAAGATCTACCCGCTAAATCGTTTAGAGAAAAAACAACTCAGATTGTACTTCCAACTTGAGGCCTTTGATTTGGGCTAATTGTATTTGAATTACATAAAATGCTTTTGTCAAACTTTCAAATTAATTCAACCAAGAAAACACTGTAACTAGCATATCAAACAGGCCATAGCTGTCTTTCTTTAAGAATATTACAATACTTCATACCTTTTGTAGTAACTTCTACTTTGAAAAAGGGCCACTTGACAACTTCATGTTCAAAGGAACAACTTTATCTGGGACAGCAAAACCAATGCGGCGGAGGGGCTTATACACACATGCACAGAAAAGACTGGAAGTAAAACCCTGCAACCCCAGAAACAACCTCTGTTTACAAACAGCTTTCCGTAGCGGGAGTATTGCTATATTACCATCGTCCTAATTGGTATTAACTTATCTTTATAATGCTCACATAACAACACTTCTCCCCCTTTAAATTCCAACATTCCCCAAATGTTAAAGAACTGGGAAACAAAAAACAGTGGTGTCATTATCTTGCGTACCTCTGAAACTTATACTAGTGTCTCAATAACAGTTTACCAATACAAAAGACCTGAAAAAAGTGGCAGATTCAACATTCAGTCTAACAAAGGAAACTGTCCATTCAAATATTCAGTCTGTCAGGAGGTCTGCGAGGGCGCTGAGCTGCAACAGATGAAAATTATGAAATCTAAGTACAGGAGCTGTCTTACTGACAGACACCTCACAGACTGTCTCAAACTGGCCGTCTGTAGTTATGAGTCAAATTTCAGGGGAGTATCGGAAAGTATTCAGCTCCAGTCATCACACTGAGTGCAACAGTCAATTTTTATTCATTTATTTTTCGTGTTGAAATAAAATTAAATAATGAAACATAGAATTAAAGGTGTTGCAATGTGAGCATTACAAAAATAAGTAATACTATTTATCATAGTATTTCCCCATTGCGGGGTTTTACTTCCGGTCTTTTCTATGGCGGTGCATGGCGGGGAGCTACACACATGCGCACTGGGCAGAAAGGACGGAACTAAAACCCCGGCAACACAGAACAATCTCTCTTTACAAACAGCTTTCAGTAGCAGAAGTATTGCTATATTACCATTATCCTAATTAGTATTACTTACTTTTATAATGCTCATATTACAACAGTATTTGTGTATTTATTTTTCATTTTTTTCGGGATCGACTGGGAAAGTCTCAAAGATTGACCAGTCGATCGCAATCAACCAGCTGGCGACCACTAACTCACAGCAAGATCTTCGTCTTTATTAAAATTCTTTTCCTCTAATTTTATTTCAATGGCATCCTTTATCAGGCGGTCCCAAAAGTCATTGGCACAGCACAGTAGTTTTGTGCCATCAAAGTCAATCCTAGGGCCATTGTGAATACAAAGTTTTGCTACCACCAGTTCCTCCAGGTTACTCAAACAGATAGACCTCCTGTGCTCCTTGATGCGGGATTTCACTGTGCATCCCATCTGGCCGATATGCTCTGCTCCACATTCATAGGGAATCCTGCAAATGCCAGGAATGAAATAAGTTTTCTAAAGCAGGGGTTCCCAACCTGGAGACCACAGAATCCTTACTTAATGGTGTTTTCTCTGGCATAAAAAAGGTTGGGAACCTCTGTTCTAAAGCATTATTAGTCTGTCAGAGTCAAAGTCAAAGTAAATTTACTGTCAAAGTATATATACCTGTATGTCATCATATACTACTTCAAGTTTCATTTTCTTGCAAGCTTTCACAGGAAAATAATGAAATGCAATCGAGCAGCAAGAAATACAACAGGTGCAGTAAAACAAAGACTTTGGTTCAAGTTATTTTGTTAGAGCTTTAAATCACATATTCATTGTGTTTGCTGCAAGGGACATTTTATGGTAATATGCAGTGCCCTTTACACTTTACAATGCATGTCATATTGTGAAAATTCAAATAGAACTTTCAACACAGAATAATTCATTTCACACAACAGGTCACAGAGTTATAGTCATTCACAGGAAAACAGGCTTTTCAACCCATCATATCCATTCCAACCAGCAAGTACCTGTACTACAACTTGACAATTCAAGTGTTCATCCAGTAACTGTTCAAATGTATGAATACCTGCCATATCACCAACTCAGGCAGTACGTTCCAGATTGCAACCACCTGCTAGGTACAGCAATTTTTCCTCAGATCCCACAACCCCTTTTACTCCTCATCTTAAATCTATGCCCTCTAGTTTTAGATGCCAGCTTTATGGGGGAAGGTTTCTTACTATTTACTCTCTTCGTGGCTCTTACATTTTTGTATACCTAAATTAGGTCCAACCCTTCCCCCCCCCCATCTGCCCCCAAGCCTCCTCTGCTCCCTCTGGATGCATTGGTTTTATGTTCAATGACGAGCTTCAATCATCGGGAGAATTCGCTTGTGGAAAAGGTGGCACGAGGTTTAAAAAAGATCTTGGGGCCTTTTGGAACTGTTCAGTGGGCTTCAATCATAATGGTCTATTAGGCACTTGGCAAAGAAGTGAGGCATGAGCAAAGTGGCCATCTGGGAGCGGTCATTGTATGAGTGGGCCGCTGAAGAGGCTTACATGAGAAGGGGCAAAGGCTCTAAATAAGTTTCTGGTAAGCTTTTTTTTTTCTTTGTTTGTCTGTTAGAACATAGCTAGTGCAGTGAAAAGGGGTCCAGGGTTAGTGGTATGTTCTTTATGTGATATGTGGGAACTCTGGGAGACATTTTGTCTCCCAGATAACTACATGTGCATGAGCTGCATCAAGATGCGGCTCCTTAGAAGGCATGCTAGGAACAGAAGCTGCAGCTGGATGACCTTTGGCTTATACAGGAGAATGAGGAGATAGTCAACCCTAAGTTGCAGAACGCAGGTACCTTGGTGACTGTCAGGAGAGTGAAAGGAAATGGGCCACCAATGCAGAGTACCCCTGTGGCAATTCTCCTCAATAGTAAGTATACCACTTTGGATACTGCTGAATGGGCAGCCTAACAAGGAAAGTCACAGTAAACAGGTCTCAGGCAAGCAGCCTGGCTCTGTGGCTCAGAAGGTTGGGAGTGGGGGGGGGGGGGTAGAAGAGAAGTGCAGTAGTGATAAGGGATAGTTTGAGGAGCAGACAAAAAATTCTGTGGATGTGAAACAGACACACTGGTGGCATGTTGCCTCCCAGATTCCAGGATCAGGGATGTCTCAGATCAGGTTGAATCAGGGGGGAGGGTGAACAGGCAGAAGTTGTGACACATATTGGCACCAACAACATAGATAGGGAAAGGAAGGAAGTCCTGAAGAGAGAATATAGGGAGTTAGACAGAAAACTGAAAAGCAGGACCTTCAGGGTAGTAATCTCTGGACTGCTGTCAGTGAGGGTAAGAATAGGATGATTTGGCAGATGAATGCGTGACTGAAGAATTGGTGCAGGGGACAGTGTTTCAGATTTCTGGTTCATTGGGATCTTTTTTAGGGAAGGTATGACCTGTAGAAAAAGGACCCATTACACGTGAACCTGAGGGGAACCAATGTTCTTGCAGTCAGGTTTGTGAGAGCTGTTAGGGAGGGTTTAAACTAATTTGGCAGGGCAATAGGAACTGGAATGGTAGGGATGAGGTTGGGGCTGTAGGTATACAAGTAGATGCAGTGTGTAGTGAGATTGTGAGGATGGACAAGCAGATGACAGGGCAAAATTACAGTCAGTGTGGGATGAGTTGAAGTGTAACGTGAGGGCAAAATCAGAAAGGGTGACGAGTACAGAACTGAAGATGTTACATCTGAATGCACACAGTATATGGAATAAGATAGATGACCTTGTAGCACAATTAGGGGTTGGCAAGTATGACCTTGTGGGCATCACTGAGTCATGGATGAAAGAAGATCACAGCTGGGAGTTGTGAGCTTTACATCCAAAGATACAAATTGTATCAAAAGGACAGGCAGGTAGCTGGACAGGGTGGGGTGGCTCTGCTGTAAAAATTGAAATGAAATCGTTAGAAAGAGGATCAGAAGATAACTCCAGTGTGGACGGTTCTAAGCCTGGCTACAAAGAAGAATTGGGCATGGGGCTAGCAATCCCATCCTGAAAAAACCCAGAAACACCAACAGAAGCTCCCAAGACCTCATCCACGGGAGAGGAAGGATATGGGCTATACCTGGGGATAACATGGGAGACTGGCCCAGGAGTGAGTACTCTAGTGAGCTGCTGTCAGTGGCCTACATCCCAGCAGGGTAATGGTTAAGAAGAAGAAGGATTGGAAGATGTAGAATCCTTGTGAGGAAGAAAATACAAGTGTCAAAAGACACTGATGGGAGCTATACAAGCTTCCTGACAGTAGCCAGGATGTGTGGTACAAATTACAAGGAGAGATAAAAGGGCATGTAAAAAGGGCAATGTTGATGATAGTCATGGGGGATTTGAATATGCAGGTAGAATGGTAAAATCATGTTGTTGCTAGATTCCAAGGAATGGAATTTATAGAATGCTTGTGAGAAGACTTCTCAGAGCAGCTTGTGGTTGAACCTGCTAGGGAAAAGGCAATTCTCGATTGGGCGTTGTGTAATGAACCAGTTTTGAAAAGGGATCTTAAGGTAAAGGAACATTTAGGAAAGCTTTGACCAGTGGCCAATCCAGACATCGGAAGATTGGAGAGGAGGGGACTTCAATCAGGTCCACTGCCTGAGGATAAAAGGCAGGAGTGGGTCACAGCAGTGTAATAGAGCTGTGATCAGCGGCCAGTTGGCGTTTGGAATTGATTAGTAAGAGCATTTTAAAGGAAGGCACGAGCTAGCACAGCGGCCATCATCTGAGTGGACATAATCAGAGTAGTGAAATTAAGGCTTTAGCTCTTCGAGGCTTCACACAGAGAAAGCAAAAAAAGAAAAACTCAAGATTTTTCCTTCTCTTCTTTATATCTGTTCAGTTAGGACAACAGAGACATCAGGCAGGATAGTTCAAATGCTCCTTTTGCGGGATATGGGAAGGGAGGGAGACATCCAGTATCCCTGACCACTACAGCTGCAAGAACTGCATCCAGCTGCAGCTTCCTATGAACCGTGTTAAGGAGCTGGAGCTGGAGCTGGAAATGGATGAACTCCGGATCATTCGGAAGGCTGAAGGGGTGATAGATAAAGCATATACAGAGGTAGTTACACACAAGGTAGAGGGCACAGGAAACCAGGCGAGAGGAAGCGGAAAAGAGCTAAGAAGCCAGTGCAGAGTACCTCTGTGGCCATCTCCCTCAACAACAGGTGTATCACTTTGGACACTGTCAGCGGGGGATGACTTAACAGTGGAAAGTCACAGTAGCCAGGTCGCTGGTACTGAGTCTACCTCTGTGACTCAAAAGGGAAGGGGAAAGAAGAGACACACTGTGGTGATAAGGGATTCGTTAGTTAGGGAACAGACTGGAGGTTCCATGGGTGAGAATGAAATTCCCAGATAGTATGTTGCCTCCTGGGTGCCAGGGTCCAAGAGCATAATTTTAAGGTGGTTGAAGACAAGCATCGCGGGGGGGTGATGTCGGAAATTTATTTTTATTCAGAGAATTGTGAGTGTGTGGAACGCTCTGCCAAAGGTGGTGGTAGAGGCAGATACATTAGGGATATTTAAGAAACTCTTATACAAGTACATGGATGATAGAGAAGTAGAGGGTTCTGTAGGAGGGAAGGGTTAGATTGATCTAGACTAGCTTATAGGGTCAGCACAAGATCGTGGGCCAAAGTGCCTGTGCTGTACTGTGTTTAATATTTTATGTTCTAATTCCATTTCATTTTCTCCTTGTGCCTATCAGCCCTGCTCTCCCCACTAGTTCTGCTACTCATCCACACACTAGAGGTAGCTTGCAGTGTCCTGTTCATTGCCTACTATCAATGACACATCTTCTGGATGTGGCTGGAAGTCCATGCAGTCTCAGGGAGAACACGTTAACTTGATGGAGATAGTACTGGAGATCAGGATTGAGCACAGGTAACTGGAGCCGTGCCTCTATGCCATCCACGTTAATGGACATACAGTATGTGATAGAATAGATTGCAGGAAGATAAAGGGACTGATGGAAAAGCACTGAATGTCGGCTTAATGTCAGTGGGCTGAATGGTCAGCTGTAGTCATATGGAATATGTAACATCCTGCCAGTCTCACAGCTATGGTCATTCTGTATGGTGGTGCAGGCAGCAAATAGCAACCAGCTGGTGGAAGTTAAGATACCACCCACAGACCACCCTGCTGGCCTTTCTGGCTTGGGCTACCAGGAGTCCATAAGACCATGAGATATAGGAGCAGAATTAGGCTGTTCAGCCCATCGTCTGCTCCCCCCATTCCAGCATGGCTGATCCCAGATCCCACTCAACGAGAAAGCATGGCCTGGATGGTGGGATCCTTGATGATGGATGTTGCTTTTTGAGACAGCGCTCCTTGCAGGTGTGTTCAATGGTCGGGGAGGGTTTTTCCTGTCATGGACTAGGCAGTATCCATCACTTTTTGTTGTGTGGATAGCTGGCCACAAGTCGGTATGCATATAAATAAATACAAGTGAAGTGGGCCAAAAATGCAAATACAGTTTTTGTGACTTGCACAAATCAAGATATCAACAGCCTACTGTTCTGAGCAACAAAATGATTAACCTCTTCATATTCATCCAATATATAGAAGCTGCATTGTAAATGCTACCCAATGTTTTATAAGGTATCATAGATTAAACAAGTATGGTCTGACTCTGGAGAATCCTAGTGTATCATTTAACCTACATTAACAGACCAGCTACAGGTCCTTCCCAAGACCATGTTCATGAGGACTACCTTTCTGCAAGTTACAGTCATTAATATTCACACAAATAAGATTAGTGAGAGTTGGTTGTAATTATTAATTATTATTCCTGATTGAATCATCCAAGTGAATCCCTCTGGGGACTGCATCATCAGTCACAGGCTACTTCCGAATTATTCATATCAAGATCATTCAAGCCTGGCCAAAGATGAATTAAGACAAAGCTTTTGTTAACAGATTCTAAATATTAAATGAATATTAAATCAAATATAAAAGACTGAAATTAAATATAAGTTATTACATCAATGTTGTCGATTAGTTATTGTTCTCAAGATAGGTGTGAAAGATCGGGCCAGCAAGCTAGTGAGGATGAGGGTTGGTGGCCCCTCCTAGGCCAGCAGGTTCTGAGATTGGGTCCATGCGGGCAGGAAGCACAAAGGCCATTGACCCTCTAGGAACATAAGTTGGTGTGACGAGAGTTTGAGGCCTACTGTTCGGGGTCCCGTCATTGAGGCCTGGTGTGGTGGGCTGTGCCTTACCAACTTGACTGAGTTTTTTGACAAGGTGACAAAAGAGATTGATGAGGATAGGGCAGTGGAAGTTGTCAACATGGATTTCAGTAAGGCATTTGACAAGGTCCCTCATGGGAGACTAATTCAGAAGATTAAGACGCTGTTTGGATTCAGAACTGGCTTGCACAGGGAAGGCAATGGGTGCTGGTTGAAGGGATTTATTCAAACTGGAGCTCTGAAATTAGTGTGCGAGCAGCTGTGCTGGGCCCTCTGCTGTTTGTGATGTATCAAAATTACCGGGATGAAAATGTAGATGGGTGGGTTACTAAGTTTGCCGATGATACCAAGATTGGTGGAGATGTGGATAGTGTGGAAGATTGGCAAGGAACTCAGCATGATATAGATCAGTTGTAGATATGGACAGACAAATGGCAGATGGAGTTTAACCCAGATAAATGTGAGGCATTTATGTTGGGCAAATGCAAGGAGACAGTACATTGTTTAAGTCAGTGTTGCTGAGCAGAGAGATCTTGAGATCCAAATTCAGAGCTTCTTGAAAGTGGCCACACAGGTCGATTGGGTGGTTAAGAAGGTTAATAGAATGCTTGCTTTTATTAGTCAAAGCATTGAGTTCAAAAGTCAATGTTGTAACTTTATAAAACTCTGGTTAGGCCACATCTGGAGTATTGCATACCTTTCTGGTCACCTCACTATAAGAAAGATATCGAGGTTTTGGAGAGGGAGCAGAAGAGGTTTACCAGGATGCTGCCTGGTTCAGAGAGCATGTGTTATCATGAGCGGCTGGGTTAACTTGGGTTGTTTTCTCCGGAGCGACGAAGGCTGAGAGGAGATCTGATGGAGGTTTACAAGATTATGAGAGGCATAGATAGAGTGGACAGAACGTTTCTGTTTCCCAGGGTTGAAATGTCTAATAGCAGAGGGCATCCATTGAAGGCGAGAGGGGCTAGGTTCACAGGGGATGTGAGGGATAAGTCTTTTAACTCAGAGAGTCATGGATGCCTGGAATGCACTGCCTGGTGTGGTGGCAGAGGCAAATACATTGGAGGCTTTTAAGAGACGTTTGTATAAGCACATGGATGTGAGGAAGATAGAGGGATATGGACATGGTGTAGGTGGGAGTGATTAGTGTTTGGGAGTTTTTGATTTGTTTTTATAGCTGGTTCAGCACAACTTTGTGGACAAAACAGCCTATCCCTATGCTGTACTGTTCTCTGTTCTATATCTTTGTCATCATCAGTGAGTTCTAGGGTTGATGCCAAAGTTCGAAGCCATAAGATCGATCAGAAGTCTGTAAATTGAGGTCTGGTGGCCAAATCCCTGAGTTCGCGAGTCCACTGGGGAAACCACAGCCTAATGTCTGTGAATCTGCAAGAGAATGCCTGCCCCGGGTTTGAAATACTGTGTATGTGCATGGGTTGGTGTGTTGTGGGGAGGGATGGGGCTTGTTTCGCTGTTGTTGTCTTTTGTTCTGTTATGTTCTGTGTTGTTCTGCCAAGCATTGTGGGCATTCTATGTTGCCAGAAGAACTTATTCCTCTAGCAAGGTACTGCATAGAAGTTGCAGCAAGTTAAAATGTATGAAAGGGTTAAAAGGGAACTGAGCACAGATACTTTATACTGCCCCTTCTATGTGTTCAGTACAGTAAGGCAACAGTCAAGATGATATGTTGACAGAGACAGTGTCCAGACATGGTGCAGTCACCCAGGCTGAACACGGCTCTTGAAAGCCAAACTCTCCTTCGTACAACCTTTCTGCTTGAGCCCTGGGAACCAAGGTCAGCAGGCACACCAAGGAAAGATAAGGATGCAAGTGAAGGATTTTAGAGCTACTCTCACTATTGGGACAGTTTCTCAAGTATTATTGGCCTTTAATGTAGATTTAATTGGTTATTAACAGCTAAATATGAATTATGTAATCTGCAAATGATAGGATTCAGAATCGCACAAAATTTCTATCAGATCATTATCTGTATTGAGCCAGTCAATTTCTCTCTAAAAATGGTATTTCATTGTTCAAACTTCAGAGCAGTTTGGTTGTAGGGGTCATGCTGTTCTCCTTGTGCACAAGCACACAAAGTGTGATTGGGAACAAGTGTGAGTTGTCAGAGTAGTCGGCAAGCACAATAGTTTCAAAAGAACGGTCACTATCACGGGAATCTGCAGCTTGCCAGCTGCGTTTTTTGAAAGAAAGGCTGTGGTGGAAGGAGATATAGTAAAAATAAAATTAATAGTGTAAAAGAAAAGCCAATAAGTGCTGTAAAATGGGATTGTCAATGGACTCTCGCACAGAAGCGCACGTCACTAAAACGGTAATGGTGCTGAACTAGCTCCTATGAGAGGAGTAGGAAGCCAGACTCTTCCATGGTCTTTGCCACCTCCAGGATTTAGTCAGGCAAATCTGGCAATCTGTCAGCCATCTCTGTTGCCATTGGCACCAGGTTTCTTGCGCCTTATCTGAAGAGTGCAGCGTAGTTTCACCTGACCCTGAAAGTCAATCACAACAGTGTCTGACACTATAGCGTTAGGTACAATGGTACTATATGCCTTCCATCATCACTATTCTTTGCCGATTCATCTTGCCACATCTTTCACCCCTTCTGCTTCCCTTGTGCTGGTGTTTGACGTTTTAATGGTATGGAGCCATCTCTCAGAAAATTTTGCAATAAATGTCACAGTAGAGGTGAGAACTAAGTTGTATGCCTGGTGCTTCTGGAGAAATGTAGCAGTGCACGTACAAATTGAGGTGTTTTTTTCATAAATTTCAAAGCATGGATCAAGGGAGGATGGAACACGAGTCTCACAGACAGGGTAGTGGTACTCCACTTAAAACTTACAGTCTTCCTTCTATCGCCAGTTCCCCACCACCACCACCCTCCTCCGGTTGGCGGAACTGGTTCTCACACTTAATAACTTCTCCTTTGGCTCTTTACACTTTCTTCAGACTAAGGGTGTAGCTATGAGCACTCACATGGGCCCCAGTTATGCCTGCCTCTTCGTTGGTTCTGTGGAACAGTCTGTGCTCCAAACCTATTCTGGTACTGCTCCCCAACTTTTCCTTCGGTACATTGACGACTACATTGGTGCTGCTTCCTGCACCCATGCTGAGCTCGTCAATTTCATTGACTTAATTCTAACTTCCACCCAGCTCTCAAATTCACTTGGTCTATCTCGGACACTTCTCTCCCCTTTCTCGATCTCTCGGTCTCCATCTCTGGAGACAGACTGTCCACTGACATCTTCTACAAGCCCACTAACTCTCATAACCACCTTGACTATACCTCTTCCCACCCCGCCACATGCAAAAATGCCATTCCCAGTTCCTCCGTCTCCGCCGCTTCTGCTCCCAGGATGAGGCTTTCCATTCCAGGACATCTCAAATGTCCTCTTTCATAAGGATCGTGGTTTCCCTTCTGTCGTCATCAATGATGACGCATCTCCTTCATTTCCTGCTCTTCGGTCCTCACCCCATCCTCCCACCACCACAACAGGGACAGAGTTCCTCTTGTCCTCATCTACCACCCCACCAACCTCCAGATCCAGCACATTACCCTCCGCAACTTCCACTACCTTCAACAGGACCCCACCACTAAGCATGTCTTTCCCTCTCCACTTTCCACAGGGATTGGTCCCTCCCCAAGTATCTCCCACCCGGCACTTATCCCTGTAAGCATAAGTGCTACCCCTGTCCCTACACCTCCTCTCTTGCCACCATTCAGGGCCCCAAACAGTCCTTCCAGGTGAGGCAACACTTCAGTTGTGAGTCTGTTGGGGTCATCTATTGCATCCGGTGCTCCTGGTGCGGCCTCCTCTACATCGGTGAAACCCGACGCAGATTGGGGGACCGCTTTGTCAAGCACCTCCGCTCTGTCCGCCATAACAGACAGGATCTCCCGGTAGCCACCTACTTCAACTCTGCTTCCCATTCCCATTCAGATAAGTCTATACATGGCCTCCTGTACTGCCATGATGAGGCTAAACTCAGGTTGGAGGAGCAACACCTCATATACCGTCTAGGTAGTCTCCAGCCCCTGGGTATGAACATAGAATTCTCCAACTTCCGGTAATTCCCTCCTCCTCTCTTCCTCTATCCCTATGTCACTCTGCCCCCTCCCCCAGTTGCCTATCACCTCCCTCATGGTTCCGCCTCCTTCTACTACCCATTGTGCTTTCCCCTATTCCTTCTTCACCTTTCCTGCTTATCACCTCCCTGCTTCCCCTCCCCCACCCCTTTATCTTTCCCCTTACTGGTTTTTCACCTGGAACCTACCAGCCTTCTCCTTCCCACCCTCCCCCCACCTTCTTTATAGGGCCTCTGCCCCTTCCCTCTACAGTCCTGATGAAGGGTTCCGGCCCGAAACGTCGACTCATCGTTTCCACGGATGCTGCCCGACCTGCTGAGTTCCTCCAGCGTGTTGTGAGTGTTGCTTTGACCCCAGCATCTGCAGATTATTTTGTGTTTATGATGGTAATCTATTTGCTTTGTGTTTTTAAAAATAAACTAATATTGCCATGGTCACATGTAAAAATATTTAGCTGTGCTTTAGTTTATTCACTTTCTTTAAGAGAAAAAAAAACACTTGGTGACTTTACCACTTGATATCCCTATACCTACCTAACCTTTTAAGTTCTGCCATTGTAATTGTTAGCTATTGAACCAGACCCCGGGTCTGCAGAAAACAGGAAGCACTATCTTCTAATCCTATTGCACTCTTGAGAACAAAATGCTAGGCTACAATCAACAAGGTATTTCGAAGCTCCTGTGGCCTGACCTCAGTTTGGAGTTGTGTGTGGGGGGACACTGTGCCTATGAGCATCATGTTTCTCTCCTCTATCATTCTGAGGTGTTGGGCATATGAGGGCTTGTGAGTAGCCTCCCTCTGATTTGCTGATTCCTTGTTCTGAAAGAAAGAGGGAAAACGTAAGACCATTAGGCCATGAATGACACATAGGAGCAGAATTAGTCCATTTGGTCTATTGAGTCTGCTCCTCCGTTCCATCATGGCTGTTTATTATCCTCTCAACCCCTTTCACCTGCCATCTCCCTGTAACATTTGACACCATTACTGATCAAGAACCTATCAATCTCCACTTTAAATATACCCACTGACCTGGCCTCTGCAGCCGCCTGTGGCAATGAATTCCACAGATTCACCACCCTATCACTAAATAAATTCCTCCTCATCTCTTTTCTAAAGGGCCGCCCATCTGTTCTGAGGCTGTGTCCTCGGGTCCTAGAATCTTCCCTCTATAGAAAACATCCACTTCACTGGTCATTGACAAGCTAGATCCTTCAGTGAGTGTCTAGATCTATGCATGTATGTAATAGTACAAGAAGGAGAGGTGTATGTGGTGGTGGGATGGGAATCTGTGTGGGTGAATGTGTGGGATAACTATACTGGGGTGTAGGTGTATAGAGTGTAGGTGTAATTTGGTGGTGATTCAAGATTTATTTATTTTACTTGTTTTATTTAGAGATACAAAGTGGAATAGATCTTTCCAGCTCTTGAAGCCGCGCCACCTCCGATTTAATCTTTGCCTAATCATAGAACAGTTTACAATGACCAATTAACCAACTAACCATTATCTATTAAGTCTACATTCAATTGTGATGCAAAATGAATATGGAAATAGTATTATATTATGTGTGCTTTAATATTGTGAAAGAATGATACTTTTAGAAAATTGTTCAATGATAAATAATCTGCAGATGTAGGTGTAGATAGGAGGTGTAATGGCTAAACCAATGTCTCTGCTGGTGACCACATGGGTGGTTGGTTATCTTGTATGATACACCCTATGATCTGCCCAATAATGATGTTCCAAAAAATCAAAGATCCTTTATTAGCAACTAGTAAAACCTATAATTTTGAACTGATGAAACTTAGGAAACTTCAAATAGCGATATTAAACATGCTTAAGCTTAATTGAAGTTAAGCGCAAATAGCTTAATGAAATTAAATGGCGTAATTAAGCAAAGTTGAGCAGTCAACAAAAGGTATGACACCCCATGGTCCCCTGCTCGAAACTGCCACGAGCAAAGCACAAATACATAGCTAAACCCTTCACTTTACCACGTCACCACCCATGGGACTAGTTACCATAATAAATGCACAACACAGAATACAAGGCAGATAGAAAGCTGATGCATGGCTCCTACAGGAGCTACTGATAGTTAGAAATCAAAGTTGAGTGAGCTACTTTAAGAAAATAAAACACATAGTGTGAAATGCTGTTCCATCAGAATTACAGAATTAAAAGGAATTGAAATTGTATGATATACATCCTTAACTCAGAGAGAGAATATTGGAAAATGGGCAACAAGCAATCTGCTGGAGGAATTCAGATGGTGTTGCCTCATCTGTGGGGGGGGGGGGGGCGGGAATTGTTAATCATCCAGGCTGAAACCCTGCATGGGGATCTCTTGTATATTCAATAAATCAAGTGACTTTTTAAAAATACTAATCTATCGCTGTATTGCAAAGAGAACAGATTTGAATATTAGATAAGCTAAATCAGCCAGCTTCAAAACATCAGCATTAGGCCAGTGGACTCCAGGTCGTCCACACATACATCACTATATTGAGCTCTCTCAGCAGGTTAAATGTGATTTCAGAGTGTGTTGGTCACTTGAATGGCCAGGTTATTTTGTAAGGGGAATTCAATACTACATTAACTCCCTCATATCTAATAACGATTTCCACTGTGTATCTCCAACCAACTCCAATTTAAACTGACACAAGGTTCTGAAAACCCAGATTTACGTGTACTAAAAGTTGGCCACTCTTTCTGGTTTGGTAGGACTTATGTTCAGTGTGACGGGACTAAGGTTTCAGTTGTGTCTATTTCAATGCAAGGAGTATTGTAGGTGAGGCAGATGAGGTTGGAGCATAGATCAGCACATGAAATTATGACTTTGTAACTGCTAGTGGGACTTGGTTGCAGGAGGGGCAGAACTGGCAGCTCTATGTGTCAGGGTTCCATTGTTTTAGACATGATAGAGGGAGAGGATTAGCATTACTCATCAGGGAAAATGTCATAGCAATGCTCAGAAAGGACAGACCAGAGGGTTTGTCTACTGAGGCTATATGGGTGGAACTGAGGAATAAGAAAGTAGTTACCACATTACTGGGATTATATTATAGAACACCCTCCCCCCCCTGAATAATCACTGAGATTTAGAGGAGCAAATTTGTAGAGAGGAACATAAGGCTGTGATAGTAGATGATTTTAACTTTCCACATATAGACTGGGACTCATATACTGTAAAAGAACAAGATGGGAGAGTTTGTCAAATGTGTTCAAGAAAATTTCTTTATATCAACATAAGGATATTCCAATGAGAGAGAGCACATTACTAGATCTCCTACCCGGGAAAGAGACAGGACAGGTGACAACTTGGTAAGTAGGAGACCTACAAAAGTGATATATTGAGAGTATAGGGTTTATATGTTCCAGTTGGAATAAAAAGTAAGGCAAACAGATTTAGGGAACCTTAGGTTTGAAGGGTATCAAGGCCCCAGTTAAAAAAAAGGAGGAGGCAGATAGTAAATATAGGCAGTAAGGAACAAATGAGGCACTTGAGGAGTGTAAGAAATGCAAGAGAACACTTAAGAGGGAAACCAGTAGAGCTAAAGGAGAAATGAGGTTGCTCCCGCAAACCAGGAGAAGGAGAATCCAAAGGGATTCTACAAATATATTAAAAGCAAAAAGATAGTAAGGACAGAATTGTTTTTTTGAAAATCAGTGTGGTCATCTATGGGTGTAGCCAAAAGAGATGGGAAGATTTTAAATGGAAATTTTGCATTTGTATTTACTCGGGAGATGGACGTAAAGTCGTAGAACTGAAGCAAAATAATCACGAGGTAATGAAGCATGTCTGGATTACAGGAGAGGGGTGCTTGCTGTTTAGAGGTAAATTAACCATATAACCATATAGCAATTACAGCATGGAAACAGGCCATCTTGGCCCTTCTAGTCCGTGCCAAACTCATACTCTCACCTAGTCCCACCAACCTGCACTCAGCCCATAACCCTCCATTCCCTTCCTGTCCATATATCCATCCAATTTAACTTTAAATGACAACATCGAACCTGCCTCAATCACTTTTGCTGGAAGCTCGTTCCACACAGCTACCACTCTCTGAGTAAAGAAGTTCCCCCTCATGTTACCCCTAAACTTTTGCCCTTTAACTCTCACCTCATGTCTTCTTGTTTGATTCTCCCCCATTCTCAATGGATAAAGCCTATCCACGTCAACTCTATCAATCCCCCTCATAATTTTAAACACCTCTACCAAGTCCCCTCTCAACCTTCTACGCTCCAAAGAATAAAAACCTAACTTGTGCAACCTTTCTCTGTAACTTAGGAGATGAAACCCAGGCAACATTTTAGCAAACCTCCTCTGTACTCTCTCAATTTTATTGACATCTTTCCTACAATTTGGTGACCAGAACTGTATACAATACTCCAAATTTGGCCTTACCAATGCCTTGTACAATTTCAACATTACATCCCAACTCCTATACTCAATGCTCTGATTAATAAAGGCCAGCACACCAAAAGTTTTCTTCACCACCCTATCCACATGAGATTCCACCTTCAGGGAACTATGCACCATTATTCCTAGATCCCTCTGTTCTACTGTATTCTTCAATGCCCTACCATTTACCATGTATGTCCTATTTTGATTAGTCCTACCAAAATATAGCACCTCACATTTTTCAGCATTAAACTCCATCTGCCATCTTTCAGCCCACTCTTCTAACTGTCCTAAATCTCTCTGCAAGCTTTGAAAACCTACTTTATCATCCACAACGCCACCTATCTTAGTATTATCTGCATACTTACTAATCCAATTTACCACCCCATCATCCAGATCATTAATGTATATGACAAACAAATTAGGATGGATAAGTCTTAAGGGTCTGACAGGGTATCCCCTCAGACCTTGTCGATGGTTAGTGCAGAATTTACAGGGGCCCTGGCAGAGGTATTTAAAACATTCTTAAATGTGGTTGAGGTGCTGGAGAACTGGAGGATAGCTAATGTTGTTCCATTGTTCAAGAAAGGCTCAAAGAATGAGCTGAAAAATTATAATCCAGTAAGCCTGATGTCAGTAGAGGGTAAATTATCTGAAGGTATTCAAAGGGATGAATATTTAAGTATGTGGATAGACAGGGGCTGATTAGATGGAGACTGGATCAGATGGAGACTGATTAGTCAACGTGTTTTTCTGTGTAGTAGGTTGTGTTTAACCAATCTTTTGGGTTTTTTTTGGAGTTTATAAGGCAACTTGATGAAGGAAAGGCAGTAGATGCTGTCAATTGACAAGGTCCTGCATGGAAGGCAGGTCCGGAAGGTTCAGTTGCTTGGTATTCAGGTAGTAAATTGGATTAAACATTGGCTTCGTGGAAGAAGCCAGAGAGTGATTGTAGATGGTTGCCTCTCTGACTGGAGGTCTGTGACTAGTGGAGTACTGCAGGGACTGGAGCTGGGTCTGTTGTTGTCTGTCATCTATTTTAATGATTTGGATTATAATGTGGTAATCTGGATCAGAAAATTAGTGGTTAACACCAAAATCGGGGCCATTGTAGATAAACAGTGAGGAAGGATATCAGAGCTTGCAGCGGGATCTGGACCAGATGGAAAAGTCTGGCTGAAAACTGGCAGATAGAATTTAATGCAGACAAGTGTGAGGTATTGCACTTTTGGAGGACAAGCTAGGGTAGGACTTACACTGTGAGCAGTAGAACATAACAGGCCTTTCAGCCCACAATGTTATGCCAATCATGTAACCTACTCTAGAAACTTCCTAGAATTACCCTTCCAGATAGCCCTCTATTTTCCTAAGTCACATGTACCTATTGAAGAGTCTCTTAAAAGACCCTATTTCCTTCACTGCCACTGCCGGAATTACAGTCCATGCACCCACCACTCTGTGTGAAAAACTTACCCCTGACATCCCCTCTGTACCTACCTCCAAGCACCTTAAATTTATGCCCCCTCGTGTTAGCCACTTCAGTCCTGGGAAAAAGCCTCTGGCTATCCACATGATTAATGCCTATTCTAGGGTATAGTAGGGCATTGAGGAGTGTGGTAGAACAAAGGGATCAGAGAATACTGATCAAAATTCCTTGGAAGTAGTATCAGAGGTAGATAGGGGTGTAAAGAAAGTTTTTGGAACATTGGCCTTCATAAATCAGAGTTGTGATGTTAAGTTGAAGTTTTATAAGACAATGGTGAGGCCAGATTTGGAGTATTGTACACAGTTCTGATCACCTGCCTACAGGAATGATATCAATAAGATTGAAAGAGTACAGAGAAAATTTATAAGGATGTTGCCAGTATCTAAGGATCTGACTCATACGGCAATATTGGATATTTGCTGGAGGTATACATAATTATGAGTGATATGGATAGGGTAAATATAAGCAGGCTTTTCCACTGAGGTTGGGTGAAGCTAAGACTCAAGGTCATAGATTAAGGGTGAAGGGTGAAATGCTTCAGGAGAAATTGAGATGGGAGCTTCACTCAGAGGGTGGTGAGAGTGTGGAATGAGCTTCCAAAGGAAGTGGAGGATGCAGGTTCAATTTGAACACTTAGGAGAGGTCTTGGATAAGTACGTGGATAGTAGAAATAAGGTGGACCCTAGTCCATGTGTGGGGCCAGGTAGAATAACTGTACAGTATGGACTAAATGGGCCGAAGGACACATTTCTATGCTGCAGTGCTCTATGACCCTGTACTTGGAAGCTTGAGGCATTCAGTCATCAGACCTGTAAGACTGGCACCAGATTTATTATCACTAATCATAGAAGCAAGGTTTCTAAACCCATTTGATCTCTTGCCTACATGTAATATAATTGATCCAAAGGAGTCAAAAATAACTGTGGTGTTTTAGATTAAGAACAGAGGATATAGTAACATATTTAGGCCATTCAAACAAATGCATCTGCTCCACCATTCAATCGCGGCTGATTTACATTATGTTTCAACTCATTCTCTTGCCTTCTCCCCATAACCTTTGATGCCCTTACTAATGGAAAACTTATCAAACCCTTCTTTAAATTTAACCAATGACCTAATCTCTACAGTTGTTTGTGGAAATGAACTTTTCAGATTCAGCATCATCCAGCTAAAAAAAAATTCCTCCTCGTCTCTGTTTGAAATGGACATTTTTGTATATCGAATCTCTACCCTCTGGTCCTAAACATTTCATCTCCATGCCCACTCTACAAGCCTTTTAATATTCTGTGTGGCTAGGTGACCTTGGCTTCACTAGAAGAGAGATCAAGTCAACCAGCAGGGCTGTAGCTGAGGCAGCAGAGAGAGGATCATTATGGGTGTGGACCAAGTATGTCCAGAGGGGCAGATAGTCAGACAGTGAATCCATCTTTTGCAAACCCTTCAGTAGTTGCATAGACACCTGAAGAGTAGACTACCTGTTGGATGGAAGCGACCAACAACTCTGATAGAGGCAGATGCCAAGTTTTTAAGCTCACCAGTGAGAGATGGTGCTTTAGAACTGCTGGCCCACCACCTTGAGGGAGTCTTGATCATAAGTGGGCCGAAACTCCTGAAGACAGGTGGCAGATCAACTGATGATCCCACTGGTGATAGCACAGGACAGTTAACATCTTAGTCCAAGTGTATTTTCAATCCTTCAATAAGTTTCAATGAGACACTGCTCATTCTTTTAAACTCCAACGAGAACAGGTCCAGAGCTATCAAACACTCATATATAATACCAGGAATGAAAGGGTTAATTCTCATCGAACTCCTCTAGACCCTCTCCATGTCAATACATCCTTCCTTAGACATGGGACCCAAAACTGCTCACAATATTCAAACAGTGTTCTGACCAATGCCTTATAAAGCTTCAGCATTTCATCCTTGCTTTTATATACTAGTCCTCTTGAAATGAATGCTAACATTGCATTGCCTTCCTTACTACCAACTCAACCAGCAAGTTAACCTTTAGCGAATCCTGCACCAGGACTCCCAAGTCTCTTTGCACATCTGATTTCTGAATTTTCTCTCCATTTAGAGAATAGTTTACACCTTTATTCCTTCTATCAAAGTGCATGACCATACACTTCCCTATACTGTATTCCATCTGACCCATTCTCCTAATCTGTCCAAGTCCTTCTGCAGACACCATGATTCCTCAGCACTATCTGCCCCTCCATCTACCTTTGTATCATCAGTAAACTTGGCCACAAAGTTATCAATTCCATCACCCAGATCGTTAACATAAAACGGGAAAAGTAGAGGACCCAACACTGACCTCTGCGGAACACCATATTTCACTGACAGCCAATCAGAAAAGGCCTCCTTTATTCCCATTCTTTGCATTCTGCCAGTCAGCTAATCTTCTGTCCATTCTAATATCTGTAATACCAATGGCTATTATCTTGTTTAGAAGCCTCATGTGCAACATCTTGTCAAAAGACTTCTGAAAATCCAAGTAAACAACATTTACTGACTCTCCCACATAACGGTCGATTAACATAGCCCTGTTATGTCATCAAAGAATTCCAACAGATTTGTCAGGCAAGATTTTCCCTTAAGGAAACCATACTGAATTTGGCCTATTTTATCATGTGCCTTTAAACCTTGTTTATAGTTATCTTCTGTTGGTTTTTGAAAAGCTTCCTATTCCTCTATCATTTGTCATTATGAAATGCACTGTGTTGAATGAGACACACCAACTGATCAACAACATCTTTACCGGAATCAAGTTTACCAGAGAAGAGGAGAATAACAGCCGACTTCTATTCTTAGATGTAGTGGTTGAATGACAAGTCAACAGTGAATTTCAAACAAGTGTCTACCAAAAGGCAACTCACACAGGTCAAATGCTGAATTTCCACAGCAACCACCCAGGCATCCACAAGCAAAGCTGCATCAGGACATTATTCAAATGGGCCACTACACATTGCAGCACAGCACTGCTACGGAACAGTGAAAAAGAACATCTCTTCAAAGCTTTCAAGAACAAGGAATACTCAAGGAATTTTGTTCAGCGCTGTTTGTCCAACCGACAAAATCAAAGAAGCTCACAACGTCCAACCAAGCTGGTCACCCTACCCTACATCAAGAACATATCCAAAATGACCAATAGATTTCTACAACCATTTGACATCACAATAGCATACAAACCTACAGCCACACTATGCCAATGCCTATCAAAAATAAAAGACCCCCTACCTATGACGTACAGAACGAACACCATATACAAAATTCCATGCACCAACTGCGACAAGCATTATATTGGACAGACTGGTAGGAAGTTATCAATAAACGGTACATGAACACCAACTGGCTGTAGACCATCATGATCAACTTTCCCTTATATCTATACGTTGTTACAGTGAAGCACATCAATTCAACCGGACTAATGTTGCTATCCTAGGCCAAGCCCGTCAACACCAAGCCCGAGGCTTTGTTCTCCACTCAAAATTCTATCAACAAGCACATTGAAATGAACCCAATTTACATCCCACTTCAGCATCAAGTCGTCAGTCAAGAGCCAAGAGCCAATTCACACCTGATTACACGTATCAATCAATGAGGGCGACGTTAATCCTACGTAACGGTTGACTAACACAGCCCAGACAACAATTATCACCTAATTGGATTTTAACAAACAATCGTGGTTTAGATAATTGGTAACCAATAGGAATGGCACATTTACACACACACACACACTCACTCATTTACTCACTCATCACGGGACACATAAAAGATGAACAATGTAGATCACCAACATTTTATTTGATGTTGCACAGCTAAGTAATGAAACATCTGCAAACAAGCAAGCCAGCTCGGCGAGCTACAAATCTTTTCCAACATCTTAAATTCCTCCATCTTATGGCTAGTTTTTACAATATTGTATGTCCTTTCTTTGGCTTTTATACTACCTTGATGACCCCCATCAGCCACAATTTCCTCATCGTCCCTTTAGAATGCTTCTTCCTCTTTGGGACGAGTTGTTCCTGTATCTTCCAAATTACTCCCAGAAATTCCAGCCATTGCTGCTCTACTGTCATCCCTGCTAGTGTCCCCTTCTAATCAATTACGGCCAACTCCTCCCTTATGCTGCTGCAGTTACCTTTACGCAACTGTAACTCTGATACATTCAATATTAGCTCCTCCCTCTCAAACTAGGGTGAATTCTATCATATTATGATCATTACTGCTAAGGGTTCCTTCACCTTAAACTCCCTAATCAAATCTGGTTCATCACCCAACACAAATAAGTATAATTGTAGCCTGATGAGTTAAAATGTACGTGAGCTTCATGTGAACAAGAAATTTTATTGCATCTTTGTGTGTATGACAATAAACTAATCTAAATAATTAATCATTCATTGCACTATCAAACCAATGCATCAATACCACTCATGTTTCTTCTTTGCGTAATACAGGTATGAAGTGCTTGAGAAGCTGTTACTCAGGACTTAGTCCCTCAGAGAATGGAGGTGACTGGTCCTTGCACTGTGAGCCTTTGTAGTGGCTGTACTGAGTCTGCAAGTCAGTTGGATGAACTACCACACATTAGACAATCACTACAGAATACTTTTAAGGTGACCACTCTCTCCAGGGTAGACTTCACAAGAACTTTTTTTTTACAAGGCTGTACTCCTCATTAGTCACCTGCATGATTGTGAAACATGGGACTGCATACAAAAGGCAACTCAAACTGCTGGAGCTCTTCTTCATGAGCAGCCTAAGATCCATTATGGGTATCCGCTGATACGGCCGTATCACAAACCTGGAAGTCTTCAACAGGGCAGAGACTACTGAAGCTATGATCCTGAAAGTACAGCTTTGTTGGACCGGACACGTTATACGCACGGAGGACTCAAACCCCTTGAGCAGATGCTCTATGACCAGTTATTACAGGGAAGCAGAAACGTGATAGACCTTGTAAAGGAACGAAGACGGCGTGAAAGCCAGCATTGTTGTCTTGCTCCCCGGCATCTGGATCATAGGGCACGAGACAAAACTAGGTGGCGCGCCTTGATTAAACTTGCTCACAGCAACTTAGAAGATAGGCATCACGGAGACCTGAGGCAGCTCAAAAGAAGAGGAAGGCAGTAGCAACAGCCGTGCCCAAGGAACCAGGACAAGTCCCCGTCCCCACTGTGAACGTCGGTGTCGTTCAAGAATTGGCCTCTACAGTCACCCTCAAACATACCGCAGATGAGCTGCACAAACACAATCGTAATCGTCGAAACCGACAGACAACCAAGACAAGTTATTTCCCGTGGGAGTTAAATAGAGCAGAGCCCGAGGTAGGATATGATGGACGTAAAAGGGGTTGGCGTTGTATCTCAGTAAGTGAGCACAGACTGTAAGTAGGTGGATGAGAGTTGGGAGCACACCTGTTGGTTGTGATCTCCTAGTGAGAGTGCCGCGGTCGAGCTCGCTGGAATGCTTCACTACTGCGGGAAAGGAAAGGAAGGGAAGGGGAGTGGTTGTGATCCGGGCCAGATTCCTTTCTCAGTCCCACTCGCAGCAACAACCGCCGAGGCGCAGGAAGCAAAAAGTGGCGGGGGAGGGCGAAGCTGCAGCTTGCTGTGAAAGATCGGCTGGCGGTCGCGTCGCCGGATCCCCACGGGCAGGCCCTCCCGGAGCCGGGACTCTTCTCACGGAGGATTCC
The DNA here is from genome assembly GCF_030028105.1 of Mobula birostris. Taxonomy (NCBI): domain Eukaryota; kingdom Metazoa; phylum Chordata; class Chondrichthyes; order Myliobatiformes; family Myliobatidae; genus Mobula; species Mobula birostris. The sequence goes on from NC_092370.1 coordinate 141,257,810, forward strand.
GTCCGGTGCGATACAAGGTGAGAGAGTGCGGCCAATGATCGGCGCCGCAGTCGGTTGGAGTGGGCCTGGGGCGGGCCGATGGCGCTGGTCCAACCCTGGCATGAGGTGCAGTGCTGGGGAAACGGCGCACAAACAGCGGCTGCTCCCCGGGGGTGGGGAGTACCGGCTCGGTGTGTCCACTGTGGGCTAAAGTAGGGACGAGGTACGCTCCCGCAACCCATTCCTCCCAGTCACCCTGTGGACAGTGGGGAAAACTCTCTCATCACCCGGAGTGTGAAAAATCTTTGGAAATTAAAGTACAACTTCCTTTCGTCGGTGGAGCAAGAATTCATGTCCAACTTGTGGCCAACGCCAGTCGTTTCTTTCAAGTGTCTGGGGAAATATTTGAGGAGTTTTGTTGCATGCTGCAGGTGCTCGCTTAGGATTTTTCTACTTTTTAACGAAAAGACGACATCAAATACGTTTTTTTAAGATACGAACCGTTTAAATATAGCTTCTGTTCAGTGAATATGTGTGAAAATAGTTAGCAGTAAGAAGCTGTTTGCCTCACTGAATCTCGGCCTGACCTCCCACACGTTGTGTTTTCCGCACCCACCCCCTCCCATCTGTCAGTTGATTCCAAGTGTTTTATAAAAAAAGTTATGATTAACAAGTACCTTTAAATATATAATTTATATTACTGTTTCATTCTAGTTTGAATTCCTGGGCTCCAATTCCACATGTGTTTGAGACCTGGGAAAATTTCCTTAGTAAAGGCAGTTTTCTGCGTGAATCTTTCCCTTTGGAAGTGGTGTATGTTTTGTAATTTTTAAAATGTGTATCAAAATTACCTTTATTCATAAGTTGTTTACAAGAATAATATGCAATATTCATTATAAATTATTTACAAGAATAAACTGCAATGCTTTTTTATTTTTACATTTATAGCCATTGCAATAAATAGTGTTCTATTACACCTCTTAAAACCAAAGGCGCTGTTGCCACTCATGTGGCCCCCTGGGGTGGTTCACTATTACAATAATCGAGGGGCTTCCTTACCCAAACCGGCTTCTCCCTGTTCAATAGTGGAAAAACCAGCTCTGGTGTAGATGTGCACAGTTGAAATGTTTTCAGTGTTCTAACTTCAGGTGTTTTATTTCCAGGCTTGAAAGGAGGATGAACATTTGGCATTTCGTCACTTCATGGACACTTTCTTAAAGCAAAGTAATTTGCATTGATCAGTACAGTTAATACATTCAAGCAGCAGAGTGAAGGATGCAGTTCATTATCAAAAGTGGATGAAAACTATCGTTTCTCGACATTAAGTTGGATAAAATTATGTTTGATTCTGGAGACGAAGTTCTTCGTTGCTTCCTCATGATGAAAAGTTCATCGCCGATCCTCGTCTGTCTGTTAATCCTGCTAGTGATACCTTGGAGCCAGGGTCACAGCCTATTCACCTGTGAGCCTATAACTTTCCATCGGTGTGAAGGTCTCTCATATAATATGACATTTTTCCCCAATAAATTGGAGCACTATGATCAGGACACTGCAGCCGTTGCAATGGAGGTAGGTTGTGTTCATATATATACACTTCTACATCTGTGTTTTAACATAAAAGGTGAATAATTAGGGAAAAATGCTGATATGTTGATCTATTTTCCTAATTACCAAAAGTACAATTAAATATATTAGCTTTTACCTATAATCCATATTTGTATCACCAGATACTTGTTACTGGGTAGCGAGTCCCTCCTCCTGAAGTTGTTTTTGGTGTTATTAGTGATGTTATGTAAGGCTTTTTCCTCTTTCTTTTCACACCTCTTTTCTGATGAAAACATCTTGCGAAGAAAACAAATTTATTCCTCTAAAATTAGTGGTCAGCAAAGTTTATATTAAAAAATGTATTAAAATGGAAAAGAATAAAAAAAAAAGATTTCAGCATGAACTGATCATGCCTGATCAGTTTAATTGAGTTTTGTGAAAAATTAACCAAGTTGAAAGAAGTTCAATGGATGTTATCAATTTGGATGTGGAATGTGGCCAATAATTTCATAGATGGCTTAGCAGAAGAATTTCCTGACAGACGAATTTTAATACTGATGGTTAGCTACCACCTTAAGTATCTGGTGTTTCACCTACAGTATAGAACATAGAAATTTACAGCATATTACAGGCCCTTCGGCCCACAATGTTGTGCAGACCATTTAACCTTCTCTAGAAACTGCCTAGAATTTCCCTAGCACATAGCCCTCTATTTTTCTTGGCTCCGTGTACCTATCTAAGAGGCTCTTAAAAGACCCTATTGTATCCACAATATTAAGTATTGGCTCTTAAAAGACCCTATTGTATCCACCAATATTGGCTCTTAAAAGACCCTATTGTATCCACCAGTATTAAGTATTTTCCAATATCTACAGTTCGGGGCTTTGATCCAGATAGTACAGGAATAGTGATGCATTTCTGAGCCAGAACACATCTTGGAGATAAGCTTGTGAGAGAGAATATTACCATCTGTCTTTGACTTGTGCCATCTTCGTGGTAAAAATTAAGTTTTAGAAGGTGGCGTGGTGTACTGTGTAGATAGCACACACATCCATGATGGAGAAAATTGCCATTTCCTGCTGGTGCCTGTCAAGCAGTTTGATATGTCCCAAATAGTGTTGATATTCTTGGAAGGGGACTGGGGAGTTAGGAGTCAAATCGCTTACTGGAGGATTATCTGATCTGCCTTTATAATCACTGTGTTTAATTGGCTGCTTCAGTTGCATTCCTGATCAGTTTTATAGGCATCCATTAGTCTCATGAGACCATGGATTTGTGCCTTGGAAGGTTTCCAGGGCACAGGCCTGGGCAAGGTTGTATGGAAGGCCCGCAGTTGCCCATGTTGTAAGTCTCCCCTCTCCACGCCACTGATGTTGTCCAAGGGAAGGGCACTAGGGCCGATACAGCTTGGCACCAGTGTCATCGCAGAGCAATGTGTGGTTAAGTGTCTTGCTCAAGGACACAACATGTTGCCTCAGCTGAGGCTCGAACTAGCGATCCTCAGATCACTAGACTGACACCTTAACCACTTGGCCACGCACCGACACACTCCAAAACTGATGAGGTCATGAGGTGGTTGAATTAAAGGGGAACACTATTGAACTTGAAGAGAGGTGGCTAGAATTCCTTCACCCGTTGAGGGTTGCTGTATGCAATGATGGTCACTGTGTGGTAAGCATTATTTGCTACTTAACAGCTGAAGCCTGGAAGCTTGAAGCCTGGAAGCTCTCCATACCTGATTTGCAAGGAGTCCACTATCTAAGGAGTTGAGAATAATGAATATCAGGCAAATGTAAGCAAATATTCCCACTTTGTCTTAATGGAAGGAGTCCACTGAATTATCTGGTGGGAGCTGGGCTCTTGCAGCAAGGACCTGTGGCAAAGGTGGTTTATCTCTTTCAGCCACAGTCATTTTTTTTTGCATAGAGTAATACTTCCAGCTAGCACATTTTCTCATCCAGTCCAATTGATGTCAATTTTACTTGGGTTCCTTGATGTCAAATTCAAAGGCTGCACTGATGTCAGGGACAAATATTGTCATCTGGCTTGCATTGTTGTGCTTATTTCAAACCTGTCCAATTCAGCACAAAGATTGTGAAACACAGCATTATGGAGTGTTGCTTTTAAAATGAGGACTAGAGTTTGAATTAGAAAATTGTTCTCAATCATTTGTGGAAAAACTGTGTGGGTAAAATTGTAGCCACATGTATCACTTGAAAAGTTTGGTCCTGTTAACTTCTTAACAGCGCTGTCTGTCAAATGCTGTCTGAATGGTTTATATTCATATATATATATATTAAAAGAAAATGCATCGAAGTAATTTTGACTGTACAAATTGGGAACTGGAGCAGTTCACGTACTGTAACTCCTGAGACTGCTCCACTGCATCTGATTGTGACTTCCATTTCCACCTTCCTCTCTACCTGTGGTAAAAATTCACCCCTTCTTTGTCAGGCATGTATGTAATTCTGCCTTAAAAATAGTCTGCTTCACCCTCTAATAGGAAATGCTTTCACCTTAGCTATTTTAATTAGGCAATTTTTAAAGAATACCTTTAGTTCTAGACAATGGCATCAGGAAATATCCTGTCCAGACTTCTTTGGGATCTTGTGTTTCAACCAACTCACTGCCTTTAAACCTCTGCAGGTGTAATCCTATATAGCACAAATCTGAACCTTCTCTGTATTCCTCAAGATAAAAGGACCACACTTGGCTTATGGAGGCTATGCCAGCTTTTAGCAATTCCATCACTCCCTTTCCTGTCCTTTTTACTCCCAACCTTGAGTTGGACAAACTGGGATTGTTTTCCCTGCAGCAGTGGAGGGTGAGGGGAAATCTGCTGGAGGTTTATAAGATCATGAGAGGCATAGACAGAGTAGATAAGTCAGTATCTTTTTTTCTCCCAGGTTGAAACATCTAATACCAGAGGGCATGGTGAGAAGAGGTAATTTCAAAGGAGATGTGAGGGGCAAGTTTTTTGATTCTGAGTGGTGGGTGCCTGGAATGTAGTGGTGGTAGAGGCAGACATATTGGGGACATTTAAGAGATGTTTAGATGGGCACGTGAATGTGAGGAAATTGGAAGGATATGGTCATAAGGGATTAGTTTATCTGGCCATTTCGCTCGGCATGCCATTGTGGGCCATAGGGCCTGTTCCTGTGCTGTACTATCTTATGTTCTATATTCTAACTTATTGTCCTTGGGTGTCACTAAACTCCACCCCCCCCCCCCCCCAGAATTTTTCATCACGCACCTGCCTGGATGTAAGTTGCAGTAACCAGTTAAGTTGCCAACCCACATATCTTTGGGATGTGGGAGGGGCACTGAAGCACTCAGTTGTAACTAATGCAGTTGCAGGGAGAGTGTAAAACTTCCACGCAGTTGGAGGCCAGGATTGAACCCAGGTCATTGTAACTGCAAGACGGCAACGCCACCAGCTTTCCAACTCATCTGTCTTTGTTGTTTTGCAATATGGAGCCTTCCCAAATCTGCTATATTTTGGAAAATTACAATCAATGCATCAATTAACTCATCAACCACTTCTTTGCTATCATAGGACACTGTCCATTGGGACTTGAGTACAGTTGGCTCTGTCTGCCTTTAACTTGTGTGAAATTAAATTAGCATTTAAACAGCTTTCATTCTGGATTTTGGAGAATCACCCCTGACACTCAAATTCTGATGCATCTGTTACCTGTTATCACGTTGACTAATTCTGTTAGGAATATTGAAATGATGAGAATTTGCTTAATTCTCATGTCGAGTGTGTCAGCTGTACTCTTGGGCAAATTATCTGTGTGGGAAGAATGAAGCAAAAAAGAAAATGTTTATTCATGAGCACTTTTTTGACAGTGTTTTTAGTAAATGACCTCTTTTTAAGGTTATCGCAGGAATAATTTTGATTTTTTTTCAACTGAATGTACATTCCTAATTGCCTTTGAAAGGGTAGCAGAGAATTGCCATCTTAAACTGTTAATATTACAGCCTTTGTGGTTATGGCCCTTTGGTGCCGTTGGTCAGGTAGTTCCAGGATCGTACAAAGATCAAATGAGGTCTGTGGGAGTCTGGAAGTCGAGACCCGAAGGTCAAACCCTGGGGTCAATACCCAGTTGTCAGCAAAGTCAGGAGGGCGAAGCAGAAGATTGAAGTCCAAAGCAAGGCAAGTGCTGAGATAGAAGACAGAAGGTAGAGGCCCAAAGGAGCCACGGGATCCCTGGTCACTGGGATTGGAAGTCCGTGCGAGACTGGAAATTGTGGCCTGAAGGTCAGACCTGTAATAGGCAAGTCTTGGAAGCCTGATATCTGCGAGCCTGTGAGAGCAGGCAAAGGACTAGAAGTGTGTGTGTGTGAGAGGTGGGGGTGGGGGTGGGGGGGCAGTGGGGTGTGGAAGAATAGTCTGTTTTGCTGTAGGTTGTCTTGTTACTGTTCTGTTGAACACCGTGGATGTGCTATGTTGGTGCCAGAATGCGTGGCTACACTTGATGGTTGCCCCCAGCACATCTTTAAGTATGTTGGTTGTTAAACAAACAATGCTTTTCACTGTATGTTTTGAAGTAGGCATGATAAATAAATCTGAATCTGATTTACATCAGTAATGTTGAAGGAAGAATGACATCGCAGGCCATGGTCCACCAGGAATGTTGATTCAAGAATAAATATTAGCCACAGCACTGGGGATAACCATTTAACAGGATAATTTTTTTACCTTCAAAATGCACATGAAAGAGTCAAGCCTTCAGTTTGATGCCTATTGAAAGATGTGTCTGTAAAAATGCAGTATTCCCTCAACACTATGACAAAAGGGGGGTCTTTTCTGGTTGGCTGCTTGTGACTAGTGATATTCCGCAGGGGTCAGTGTTGGGATTGCTTCTTTTCATGTTGTATGTCAATGATTTGGATGATAGAATTGATGGCTTTGTGGCCAAGTTTGTAGAAGATACGAAGACAGTTGGAGGTGCAGGTAGTGTTGAGAAAGCAGGGAGTCTGCGGAAGGACTTGGACAGATTAAGAGAACGAGCAGAGAAGTGACCGATAAGTGTATGGTTGTGCTGTTTGATAGGAGGAATAAAGGTGTTTCTAAACAGGAACAAATTCAGAAATCAGAAGTGCAAAGGGACTTGGGAGTTTTCATCCAGAATTCCCTTCAGCTTAACATGCAAGTTGAGTGGATGGTAAGGAAGGCAAACAGAATGTTAGCGTTCATTTGAGAGGACTAAGTTATAAAAGCAAGGATGAGGCTTTATAAGGTATGATCAGACTGCACTTGGAGGATTGTGAGCCGTTTTGATCACTTATCCTAAAAAGGCTTTACTGGCATTGGATGGGATACAGAAGAGGTTCACAAGACGGATTCTGGGAATGAAAGGGTTAAGCTGAGGATCATTTGATGGCTCTGGGCCTGTATTTGCTGGAGTTTGGAAGACCGGTGGGGGGGGGGGGGTGGATCTCACTGAAGCCTTTTGAATACTGAAATATCTTTTGAAGATATCCTCAGTGTTGGAGAGGCTTGTGTTCATTGTGGAACTGGATGATTTTACAGCTTTCTACAGCTTTTTCTGACCCTGTGTAGTGGTCCCTCCATAGAAGAAGGTGATGCAACCAATTTGAATGCTGTTCACGGTACATCCGTAGAAATATATTAGAGTCTTTGGTGACATACCAAGTCTCCTCAAATTCCTGATAAAATATAGCTGATCTTGCGCCGCCTTCATAATTGCATCAATTATGTTGGAGTCAGGATAGAACTTTAGAGATGTTGACACCCAGGAGCTTGAAACTTTTCACCCTTTCCACTGCTGATCCCTCAATGTGAACTGGTGTGTTTTCCCTTGACTTGTCCTTCCTGAAGTCCACAATCAGTTCCTTGGCCTTACTGACACTGAGATTTTGTTGCTTTACCACTCAATCAGCTGTTATACCTTGTTTTTGTATTCCTCCTTGTCACCATCTGATATTCTGCCAATAATAGTTGTCATTGGCAAATTTATAGATGGCATTTGAGCTGTGCCTAGCCATACGTTCATGGGTGTATTGAGACCAGGGCAGTGGTCTAAGCTTGCATTCCTGAGATGCACCAGTGTTGGTTATCAGTGAGGAGGAGGTGTCATTTCAGCTCTGCACTGCCTGTGGTTTCCCAGTGAGGAAGTCGAGGATCCATTTGCAGAGGGAGTACAGAGGCCCAGGTTTTGGATCTTATCAAATAACAGCAGCCTGATGTAGGTATTTATTGTCAGGTTATCTAAGGCCAAGTGGAGAGCCAATGAGATAGCATCTGCTGTAGACCTGTTGTGGCGATAAGCAAATTGCAGCGGGTCCAGATCCTTACTTAAAGCCAATTTATACTTCTGCGTCAAATCTATGCCGTAGGTACAGCGTAGCCACGTATCCTACGCCGTAGCCTGACATGTACCTCTCCAAAAATGTAACTACACGTCGCAGTGACGCAGACCGCAACAACCGTGATTGGTCCACTTGGGAGCATCGCATTTCCTCCTACGCTGCAGTAGCTTCCCATTGGGCGACTGAAGGGCAGGGAAGGAACTCTGGCTACAATGCTTTCCATAATGCCTCTGAAATTGTGGAGGACCCTGTGCTTGACACCAGTTTGTAGCTCGCTACTACAGCCTGTTGACTTCCACCTGAAGCTAAAACTCGAATGGTGATTGCCAGTCTCTGAGTATACTGTGCGTACACTGATGCAAAATAAATGGTTAGAGACAATGAACCAAATCGTCAAATCTACCTGCCGACATCCGAAAATATTTGAAATGCATTTCCTCGTCCGTGTCTCTCAGTGGCCGGACAAGCACAGAAAATTCACCCTCCTTCAGTTTCAGTCACCATTGTTTAAAGTTTGAGTTTCTTCGCATTTTGGCGGTGAATTGCAGAGTGACACAGACACACCAATGCACAAGTATAAATGCTCACAACGGCGTAGGCTACTACGCAGAAGTATAAATCAGCCTTTAGGCAGAATTGGTGCCCTTTTGAAGCTGGTGGGAACCTCTGACTGCAGCAGTGAGAGATTGAAGATGTCCTTGAACATTTCCACACAGGTTTTGAGTGTCCTACCAGGTACACTAGCAGGGCCTGACATCTTGCAAGAGTCTCAAAAGATGTTCTGACATCGGCCTTTGAGACAGAGATCACAGGGTCACTAGATGCTGCAGGGATTTACACAGGTGTAGTTTTATTCTCCCTTTCAAAGTGAGCATGAAAGGCATTGAACTCATCTGGGAGTGAAGCTCCCAGTCATTCATGATGGTGCTTTTCACCTTGTAGAGCTGATGCGCATCTAATTCCATTTCTAACTTAAATTGGAATTGTTTTCTCACTCTTAAAATAACCTCTGTAGTTCATACTTGAACTTCTTGTATAGTTCTGGTTCACCAGTCCTGAATACCACAGATCTTGCCGTCAGCAGACTAGGAATCTCCTGGTTTATCCATGGCTTTTGGTTTGGGTATGTGCGGTATGTTCTCGAAGGTGCACGCTTCATCCATATAGGTCTTGATGAAGTCAGTTACAACTATGTCATATTCACAGCTGACCGTACCACTTGGCGACAACTGTGTAGGGATGGGGTTCATATCCTGGAGATGGAAAGAACAACCAGAAGACAGCAGAAGAGAGCCAGGAGATATGCAGCCATGGTTGCCACCACTACTACATATACATGTTCCAGCTGCAATAGAGCTTGTGGGTCCAGGATAGAACTGTATAGTCATCAAAGATCTCACCGTTAAAGGAGTGGACGTCATCATTGGATTTCAACAGACGACCAAAGAATACTCATTCAGATTAAAAGATGAATACCTGAATATTGTTCAGTCCACCAACTCAAAGTAGCCCTGTAAGTGTTTTTCCATCTCTCTTGGCCATACCTTCTTGGACCTCACCAATGGTACTGCGGTCTTTAGCCTCTGCCTGTGTGCCGCAAGTAGAAGTCCAACCAGGTGATCAAACTTTCCAATGTGCAGGTGTATAATGGCACAGTATCAGACTTTCCAAAGATGAGCTGAATTGCCTGATTATGCTCTAATGTCTTATGGTGTTTAAATGTCCGAGGTTTTTACCTTTGAAATTCTGGGCTGGTACATCTACTGGTAAGTGTATGATATGGTTGAATGTGGTGCCACTGAGCCATCAGTGAGACTAAATTATTGCTGGTTTTTGCTTTAGATGGGAATGCGAACTGATCAAAATGAAATGCAAAACCTGTGGAACTGAACACCAGTTTGAGCATAGAAGTGTCAAAATATAAAGACTATATTCTGTTTGTCTTTGGTCTGCTATCTTTTATATTTGGATGATAGAAATGATGCCAGCAGACTAATTCTGGGACTTGCTCCCAAATGCATAGAAGTTGTCAGCAGCTCTGCCTGCATCTCGCCTCTTTCCTCTTTCCTTTCCTCTTCTCCCTGTCTGCCCATTGCTATGTTTGCTCCATTCACTTGAGTTAGCTTTTGTTGTTTTCCTTGATTGTGGACCAGGGTTTGCATCGGAGTCTGCACCCAAGGTGTGCAGTTTGCCAGGATGGTATGCATTTCTAAAGTATCTGGGTGGTCTGATGTAATACACAACATGGTGAAGGAAATCAGCAGGTCAGGCACACCTAAGGAGAGGAATAAACACTCAACTTTTTGGGCCGATTGTTTACTCCACTCCATAGTTGCTGCCTGGTCTGCTGAGTTTATCCAGTATTTTGTGTATGTGTTACTGTGGATTTCCAGCATCTGCAAAATCTTTTGTGTTTCTGTCTGATCTGATGGTACATGAGTGGAAGATCCAGGCCAAAGATTTGAGCACAAAAATCCAGGGTATTTCAATTTCGTCGTTGAGGGAAGGTTGTACCCTTGGACAAGTATCTTCAATAAGACTTCAACTGTGACTAAGAAAACTCCATCTAGCGGACGGTACATCCAGTGAATATCAAGCAATTTGAAAGGCAGATGATAGTTCTTTTTAACACAAGATAGTTTTTATTCCAGGAGGGAGCAATTGTATTGGGTCTTGCCCAGACTGTGTCTGGAATGTTATGTACATTTTTGATCTTAACTGGTTTTCTTGCTATAGACAGAATACAATGAAGGTTCATGAGACTGTTTCCAGGGGTGTTGGTTTTGCTGTTATTCTCTTTGATTTGAGGGGGATGAGATGCCATCAGACTTTAGAAAATTCCTGGCGGTTTTGACTGGCTAGTTACAAAGAATATATTCACCCCTAGTTGACAAGAAGGCAAAGGTCTCTATGACTTGAAGGATAAGAAATTGTTCACTTTGAGGATTGTGAACCTTTGGTGTTGCCTTTCCAGTTGGCTGTGGAAATTGATCCATTATATTGAAGCAAAAGAGGTTGATAGATTTCAGGACATTAAGGAAATTGAGGGTTTCTAGAAGATGGCACTGAGGTAGAAGACCAACCAAGGTCTTAACTGCATGATCACATGGCCTACGCCCGCATTTATTTCTCGAACTTATATGCTCATGTTGAATGTGGTACTGCTTGAGAAACTGTATGGATTAATACTTTGATGAATTCAAAATAAAAAGAGGGATTTAAAAGCTTAGCAGGTAGAAAATAATTATTTTAGGTGAGATACATCCTCAGAGGCCTTTCGTAATGAAACTGGAAATAGCAAGTTGTTCCCCAAATCCTCAGTCTTAAAGGTGGGACCAGCGCTAAATGGAGGATTGTGAATATTATACATCTCTGACCTCCCTCAGCTCATGTCAGTGAGGAAACTTTTTAAGATAGTGAGTGGTCCAAGACAAAATAATTTTCTTTCTAGAAAAATACAGATAAATTGATGATGACCTAGTGCCACATGATGGACATGAACAAAATTAAAGCTTGAGAGTTTAAGGGACAGCTGTCATGTAATTGTAAGTAATGAGGAAGAATTGTTTTCAGATTTCATTATTTATATTGGGATCAAAAGTTGTAGCCCATAACTTTTTATATTTACTAATGAACCGGAATAGTATATGTGGGGTGCCTTGAGTTCAAGTTTGCAGATGATGGGTATATTGAAAATGTAGTAAGCAGTGCCAGGATAGTAATGGATATCTTTATGCGTTTCAATGGGAAGGATGGGATGGAGGTAATGCACTGCGGGCAGCACAGTAGTGTAGTGGTTAGCACAACACTTTACAGTACAGGCAACCTGAGTTCAATTACCACTGCAGCCTGTAAGGAGCTTGTACGTTCTCCCGTTGATTGCACGAGTTTCCTCTGGGTGGTCCAGTTCCCTCCCACGGTCTAAAGAAGCACTGGTTGGAAGGTTGATTGGTCATTGTAAATTCTCCGGTGATTAGACTAGGATTAAATTGGGGGATTGCTGGACACTGTGACTAAAAGGACTGGAAGGGCTTACTCCAGGCTCTATCTCAGTAAATAAATAAATGTGTTATAGGAACAGAGAAATCTGTGCATATATGGGTTCGAACCTCCAGCTGGTGGGTGCCGTGAAGGCTGTAGGAAAAGTAAGCTGGATCCTTGGCTTTGTCAGAGTACAAAATCATTGACTAGCTTTTATCATTTGGAATATTGTCCAATTCTGGGGACTACACTTCAGGAGAATAAGGAAGTCTGGAAAGGAGGTTTACCAGAATGGTACCGGGGATTCCAAGTTTAGTTTAAAAGTGAAGACACCAAATGTTGCGGATGTTCTTGCTAAATAGGAAGATTAAAGAGCTGTTCATAGGGGGCTTTGAAAGAACCAGTTGGGGGAAAAAGTAGCTCCTTCTTAGACTGGTGGACCTTGGAATACCATAAAACTGGTTAGATAAATTTCCAAAAGAAAAGTTTGAATGGTTTTAAATCAAAATTTTACTCATTTTTGTCATTGATAAAACAAGCCAAAAGCATCTTTCAAAATGTTTAGTGAATGATTAGGTTTGACATAAAGGTCATTCATAATATGTAAATAGCATTTGCTTTGTTCACTAACAATGGAATCTATAATTGATTTGCCCAGATCACTGTCTCAGTGACATTCAGCTGTAAGATTAAGCCAACATGTAACAGGCTATGCTCTCTGTATAGAAAATCAGAAGTTTGCTCTCTTGTGTGGTCAACCTACACTATTTGAAGTCTTTGCAAATATGTGACTTTATTGATTGGAAAGTGACACAACTCCCGTAAGTTCAAAGTACATTTATCATCAAAATTTGTATACATTATACAACCTTGAGATTCATCTCCTAACAGGCAACCACGAAGCAGAGACCCTAAAAAACCCATATATTTATAAAAAAGATTGCCAAACAGCCAATGTGCAGAGAAAAAAAAACAAATCATATAAACAGTAAACACAAGCTAATAGCGTACTGGCTATAAAGTCCACAGAGAGTCCATCCCCAAACCCTTAGTTCAGTGCGGAGCTGAGTAAACCTCACGGAGCAACGAGCTGTACCAGCTGGTCCCTCGCCTTGGGACACTGAGCTTTCCAACTTGGCCCAGCGTGAAAATCATCGTCCAAGCTTCGGGTTTAGTTGTCTCGATACACTCCGTAGCCTGGACCCCACTGACTTGATTTGAAATGTACCCAACCTTTCCAATGTTAGTGTACAAAGCAGTGGTAATCTCAATGCTCCTGTATGCATCAGAAACTTGGACAACATACTGATGACATCTGAAGGCACTTGAAAAGTTCCTTCAACGCTGTCTTCGAAACATCTTAAATATCAGCTGGGAAGATAGAAGAACCAATGTCAGCGTGCTAAATGAAGCAAAAACAACAAGCATTGAAGCCTACGTCATCAAGAACCAACTAAGATGGAGCGGTCATATTGTTCGGATGAAAGACGAACATCTGCCGAAACAAATCTTCTACTCCCAGCTTAAAAGAAGGCAAGCATAAAAGAGGCGGACAACAGAAGAGATTCAAAGACGTCTTAAAAGCCAACATGAAGAAATGTAACATCGACATCAACAATTGGGAAACTAATGCCAAGGACAGGAAACGCTGGCAAGCCATCATCCGAGAAGGAACAGCAACTTTCGAAGCCAACCGATGTACAGAATTAGAAGAAAATGGAAAGAGAGGCAGCAACAACCAAAGCCCGGTCTGCCATCTGGAACTACCTGTCCTGAATGTGGAAGAACTTTCTTTCCTTTTAAATCTTTTTATTGAATTAGTACACAAAAGGTAAAACATATAGAAACCAATACATTGTTACAATATAGATATACAAGAAATATTAATACAAAAAAACAATGCAAACAGCGTAAGTTAGTTACAAAATAACGAGGTAATATAGTTGTATGCTAGTTTTCCATATATATCAACAAGGAGAAAAAAAACCCTGAAAACTCCCCCCCCCCCCAAAAAAAAACTACCGTGAAACTAAGCTACAAAGCAAAGCAATGGGCTAACTAGGTAAATAGTAGACTTAAACAAATTAAACAATCACGACCTCAAACCCGACCTCCACTAATAACAGATAAAATGCACGAAGGGAGTGTATATATGATCAGAGAGAAAAAAAGATGTTACATTAAATGAAAATATTGAATAAAAGATCTCCAGGTCTGTTCAAATTTGACTGAAGTATCATAAAGATTACTTCTGATTTTTTCCAAATTTAGACAAAGTATCATTTGAGAGAACCATAAAAACGTAGTTGGGCATTAATCTCCTTCCAATGTTGTAGAATACATCTTTTTGCCATTAAAATAAGAAATGCAATCATTCTACGCGCTGAGGGGGATAAATTGCGGAAGAACTTTCAAAGCCAAGATTGGACTCATAAGCCACTTGAGAGCCCATAAGTAGAGCAACAGAACGAAGACCATCATCTTCGACCTCGAGGGATAGCCACGGCGACGACGTTCAGTCTATTACTACAAATACCCATTGTTTGTTGAAGTGAACCTCTCTTTGCTCCTCAGGTTCCCTGATTTTAGCAACTCTGGGTGCCATTATTGCCTGCTGTTGCGTTCATTGGCTTGGAGTTGCAGGTTTCTATGCAATGCAGTCACACAGATGGACAAATGCACTTCCAATCTGAATAGTACACACTGCAGTGGGAAGCAGAGACACTTATCATGGCTTTTTCATCTATTGAATGAGGCATGTTGAAACAAATGTGAGGATGGCTCAGAGTTAATCATAGCCCTTTCATTAGTATCTGTCCGTCATATGTAATTGAATCTCCATTTAATTGGAAACTGGTTTGCTAAAATGAACTGAAAGCATCGCTATAGCAACCAATGCAAGGCTGCCAGAATACTGTCTGCTGTAATATTTTCTCAGTCAGATTGTTGGGAACCAAGGGAAAATAGTAAGTTGGTTTAGTGTCAGGAAACAGTAATGATTGATTGGAAATTTGATAAAAAGGAAATTTGTATGTATTTGGTTTTCCATGGTGCTCACTGCTAGGTTTCTTGAATGTTGTGGTGTACATATAAATGCTTCGAGCAAACATGGGGTTTGCAATTTAAAGGCTTTGTCGATGATACTAAAATTGTTACTGTAATTGATACAAAGAAAGTGCTGGACCTCAGGGCGATCTCATTGGACTGATTTTGTGTTCTTAGTAGTGGCAAATGAAAATCACATTGGGAAGAATGTAAAGGAATGTATGGAAGGATGTTACAATAGAAGGATTACAAGTGCAGAGAAACAGAGAGATGTTGGAATGCACGTCACAGAACCAGTGTGAGAAGAGATGATTTGGCCCTTTAAGTGTGTGCTAACTCCTGAAGAGCAATTGTAGTCCCATTCCTCTAACCTCTTCTCGCAAATCTATCATTTCTGAAATGCTTATCCAGCTCCCTTTAAACCACCACAGTTGAAACTACTTCCTGTGTGTCGTCTAGAATATCATAACTTGCTAAAATCTTGGTTTTAAAGAATCCTGTTTAGTTTCAGCTTTTTAGTCAATTTTATTCTAGTTCTTGATGCTCCCTTCTTGCCAATTCGAACAGATTCTATCTGTTGTCTATATTTGAAATACATCAGATCTTCTCCCAACTCCTCTGTTCCAAGAAGAATAATAACAGCCTCTTTATATGCGCAAAGCTAGTCATTCTCGATATTATTTGTCTGTGCCCCCTTAAAGTTCTCCCATCTTTCTTCAAGAATGGTGTTCAAACTGGATGCCATACTCCATTCATGATCGAGCCAGTGTTTTACAAAGATTCATCATGAATACCTTGCATTTGATTTCTTGGCCTTCTCCTCTCCCCCCCCCTCCCTTTTTAAACCACATTCTTAATGAACATGTCATTTTCAATGAACAAATTGCACACATTCCAAAATCTCTCTCCCTTTTAGAAATGTTACAAGATCTCTTCCCATTCTTCTCATTAAAATATTCATATTTCAATGGCCATTCCCCAGCCTATGACCAGTCTACCTAGAGTCCTAGAAAAGTACAGCACAGACACAGGCCCTTCAGCCCATCAGTCTGTGCCAAACCATTTAAACTGCCTACTCGCATCAACCTGCGTCGGGAGAATAGCCCTCCATATCCCTACCATCCAAGTACTTGAGCAACCTTCTCTTAAATGTTGAAACATTGAGGTCAAGCTTGGAATGCACCACTTGTGCTTGTTATTTGTTCAATACTCTTTGGTCTATTTCTGCTTTTTCAGTTTTTTTTATGCTTCCAGGGTCTGCAAATCACTGTCTGTAGTGTGACCAATGAAAGGACTGATTTTAGAATGCATATGGGATGCTTGAACAATATCACACATCTCTCACACAAGAGTAGAGAGATCCTGGTTACACTGTACTGTGCATTAATTAGATTATAGCCAAATAACACAGACTGCTTTTGGCCCTTTTTACAGGAGGCATATGAAGTACAAGACAAAGTGCAGAGGAGATTCATATGCTTGTTGCTAAGGCTAGGAAATCAGAATTTTGTAAAGAGAGGCTATCTAGACTGGGAATGTTATCTCTGAAACAAAGGAGATTTAATTTAGTGTGGAAGACTGAGAGGTCAAATGGATAAATAGAACAGATTATGGCAGGGGAGTGTAGTGGTTAGCACAAGGCTTTACAGTATAGGTGACCTGCTTTCAATTCCCACTGCTGCCAGTAAGGAACTTGTATGTTCTCCTCGTGACCCTGAGGGTTTCCTCTGGGCACTCTAGTTTCCTTCCACAGTCCAAAGACGTGCCGGTTGATAGTTTAATTCGTCATTGTAAATTGTCTCGTGATTAGGCTAGGATTAAATCAGGGGATTGCTGGGTGGTGTGGCTCGAAGGGCTGGAAGGGCATACTCTGCGCTAAATAAATAAATACATTTATTTCTCAATAAATAATACATTTTTTTAATTTATTGAGGTGCAGCACAGAATAGGCCCTCCTGGCCTGTTGAGCTTAGCCCCTCAGCAACCCCCATTTAACCGAAGCCTACTCATGGGATAGTTCACAATGACCAATTAACCTACCAACTGGTCCATCTTTGGACGGAGGGAGGAAACTGAAACAACTGGAGGAAACCCACGGGGTCACGGGGAGAACGTACAAACTCCTTATAGACGGCGGCAAGAATTGAATCATCTAGTGCCTTTGCCAAAGTGATCAGTAACTCTGAGGTCATAAAACATTGAATTTGTCAAGGGATTGGAGGAGAGGGGAAGTTTTCCATTCAGTGAGTGGTGTGGGTCTGGAGCTCGCTGTCTGGAGGGGTAGTCGAGGCAGAAACTCAGCATGTTTTAAAGACCTGAGAACCCTTAGAAAAATAAGAGTGCAATTGAGAAGAATACAATTGAATGCAGGAGAGTTGTGAATTGATGGTACAGGATCCTGTCATTTTCTGCAGCTTTTATTGTCCATTTTTATTCTTGTGTAGTGGGTAGTTGGGTCTAGCTGTGATGAGGCAATGAGAAAGTACAGAAGCCTTGATGTAAGATCTGTACTGCTAAAAGTAAAGAACAGTGTAGAATATTGTTGAGATCAGGCAAATGAGGGGAACCAAGATTGCTTGAAATTATATAGATCACACCCCTAGCACCCTGACCTCCCCACATCTTAGCTTAGTTCTGCGACAGAGATTTGATTGTGACTTGTACACAGGAAACAATTAAATCTGCTTCAGTGAAGCAGCACTGCATCATCTGGAAAGACCATTTGATCTTGTCACAAAATTCATATAGTTTTCTGGACACACAGGTCTCAATGAATAGAAGTATTATGAAGTGTCAAAATACTTCTCCCTGTTTCCATTTTAGTGGTATGCGCAGCTGTGTTTATGGATATAGGCTATTCGGCATGCAACTGAACACTTATTGACAGCAAACAACAGGAATTCTGCAGATGCTGGAAATTCAAGCAACACACATCAAAGTTGCTGGTGAACGCAGCAGGCCAGGCAGCATCTCTAGGAAGAGGTGCAGTCGACGTTTCAGGCCTGACGTCCTGACGAAGGGTCTTGGCCTGAAACGTCGACTGCACTTATTGACAGCTTTGCCTTTGGGGCAACCTTTATATGCAATCCTTTAAGTCGTTGTGTGAGCGCTTTGTGTTTTCAGTGAAGTGACGGTACTGGTTCCTGTCTGTGTGTGCATGTGCTCACCCTGTTACATGAAGGGTGTGCATAAATTTCATCATTTAAAGTCAGAAAGTTTTAAAAGTTCAAAGTGAATTTATTATCAAAGTACATATATGTCACTAAATACTACCCTGAGATTCATTTTCTTGTAGGCATTCACATTGGAACAAAGAGGTGTAATAGAATCAATGAAAAACTACACGAAGACTGACAACCAATGTGCCAAAGAAGGCAAACTGTGCAAATGCAAAAAAGAAACAAATAATAAATAAATAATACTGAGAACGTGAGTTGTAGGGACCATAAGTGAGTCCGTAGATTGTGTTCTATGATAAGTTGAGTGGTGTAGTGAGGAAAGATGTCCGCAATGACTCAGGAGCCTGATGGTTGAAGGGTAATAACTGTTCCTGAACCTGGTGGTGTGCGGGACCTGTGGCTCCTGAACCTGGTGGTGTGCGGGACCTGTGGCTCCTGTACCTAATTCCTGATAGTAGCAGCAAGAAAAGAAACATGACCTGGATGGTGGGTGTTCTTGATGATGGATGCTGTTTTATTGTGGTAGTAATTTTGTAGATGTGCTCAATTGTGGAGAGGGTTTTTTCTGTAATGAACTGGGCTGTAGCCACCACTTTCTGAAGGCTTTTCTGTTCTTGGGCATGGGTGTTCCATACCAAGCCGTGATGTAACCAGTCAGGATACTCTCCACAGTGCATCTATAGAAGATTGTCAAAGTTTCAGATGACATGCCACAAATTCTTGAACATCCATTGCTGTCGTGTAGCTGAGTGGCCCATGAATTTTTAACACAAGAGGTTCTGCAGATGCTGGAAATCTAGAGTAAGAAACATAAAATGCTGGAGGAACTTGGGTCAGGGAACATCTACAGAAAGGAATAAACATTCAATGTTTAAGGCTGAGATCCTTCATCAAGACTGGAAAGGAAGGGGCAAGAAGCCAGAATAAGATGGTGGGAAGTGGAAGAAATACAAACAAGATGGTGATGGGGAAGGTAGGTGGATGGGAGAGGGAGGATGAACTGAGGAGCTGGGGGATGATTAGCGGAAAAGGTAAAGGACTGAAGAAGAAGGAATCTGATAGGAGGGGAAAGTGGACCATGGGAGAAAGGGAAGGAGGAAGAGACCCAGAGGGATAATGATCCATGAACACTATCTAGTTTTTCCATTTTCTGCACTATTTATTTACCTTTCACTTACAGGCTTTTGTGTTCTTGCATTGTACTGCTGCCACAAAAATCTTTCACAATATTATGTCAGTGGTAATATATCTAATTCTGTGTGTGTGTGTATATATATATATATATATATATATATATATATATATATATAAAAAGGAAAAAATTCCAGTAAATTGTTTTAAATTGCTCTCTTGAAGGGAGCCTTGACTTTTTCAAATTGTATCATGTTTCATTTTGAATTGATATAGACCAGACAAATATTATTCATAATATCTAACTTCAGCATGGGATTCTTGTGTGAAATGCAACTTCATATGGCTTTAAATATTTTGATCCTTTGGAATCCATTCATTATTACCGCTTCAGAAGACTATAAGTCATCAGTTTTGCAAAGCATCAAGCGTATCCTTTTCAGAAGTTAGGTATTATAGCTTCAGATTATCAGTGGGACAGATATTTAGATGCTTGCTGCATGTATTCACTAATAGAGAAGAAGCCAATGGGATTTATGTGTTTTAACTTCAGTCTCACAACCAATTTTTCTGCATTTCCTTTAAATTTGGACTATTCTATTGATGTTGGCTCTCCTCTTGCTTCCTACCAGAATTATTCATTTCACACTTCACTGTGTTAAATTTTAATCAGTAATGACTTGGATTGGGTGGTGGGGTGGAGATGCGTCTTTACCAAAGGAGGTGTAAGGTGCTTCTTCCCTCTGCTAGCCTGCAGGTCGCCCTTGGGCAAGGTGTTGCACCTGCTTAGTGTCCCCCCCCCACCCCCGATCAGAGTCCCATGAGGCCATGGGGGCAGGTGGTGGATGGTCGTTTGAGCAGCTGGTACATATCACAAGTCCTGGTTGTGCCACCACTGACACCAGGCAGACAGTCTCTGAAGAGTATGATAATGGCTGGGGTCACTCTTCTTGTAAAGGCAATGTCAAACTACTTCTGTAGAAAAATTTGCTAAGAACAATCCTAGTCATGGATCAGAAGTAATTAGAAGGGGAAAGGTGAGCAATTTCAAGTTTCTTGGTGTCAGTATCGCTGAGGATCTGTCCTGGGGCCCCAACATATTGCTGCAGCTACAAAAAAGGTGTGACAGCGGCTATATTTCCTTAAAGGTTTAAGGAGATTTGGTATGTCACCGAAGACAGTAGCAGATTTCTACAGATGGACCTTGGAGAGCATTCTAACTGGTTATATTACCATCTGGTGTTGGAGGGGCGGCACAGGTGGGGCTGCTGCACAGGATTGAAATAAGCTGCAGAGAGTTGTCAACTTAGCCAGCTCCATCATGTGCATTAATCTTCATAGTATCCAGAAGATCTTCAAGATGCATAGTCCTCAAAAAGGTTGCATCCATTATTAGAGACCCCTATCACCCAGGTCATGCTTTGTTTTCATTGCTGCCATCAGGAAGGTGGTGCAGGAACCTGAAATCACACACTCAGCAATTCAGGAACAGCTGCTTCCCCTCTGCCATCAGACTTCTGAATGGACGTTGAACCCATGAACACTACTTCACTATTTTTATTTTTGCACTACTTTTTTAATTTAACTACTTGTATATATATTTACTATAATTCAGATTTTTTAATTTATTATTATGTATTGCATTGTCCTGCTGCAAAGACAGTAAATTTTGTGACATATGCTGGTGATATTAAACTGGATTCTGATTCTGACTTAGAGTCATAGAACACTATGGCACAGAAACCAGTCCTGCAGCCCATCTAGTCTGTACCGAACTATTATTCTGCATATCCCATTCACCTGCATTCTATACCTTATATTTGTTACTTTGTGTTAGTGCTGTACTCAGAATTGTCTTTTATCCATGCAGGTGATTGATATATAAACAAAAAATATAATGCTTCCAACTCTGCTTCCAACTTTGACCCCACAGAACACAGAACACTCCACATTAGCTCAGAGAGCAACAATTAGAATAACAGCACAGAAGGGAACTAGTTACTTGTGTACCTGAAAGCTTGTCAATTTCTTTCAACAGATGCTGTCTCACCTGCTAAATGTTTCCAGCATTTTCTGTGTTTTTCTTTATTTCAAATTTCCAGTATCTCCAATTTTTGTGACTTCCATTTACTTTTGTATACCCTATCCAGTTGATCCATTTTCCCTATTATTTACAAAAAAGCTGCAGGTAAATAAGGTATTTTATTTTCCCTTAAGAGGGTGATCTCAAGTTCCAAATCATTGCATTATTTAAAATAAAATCTTACTCTTCTCTCTTCTGTCATCACTTCAAAATACAAAAACTCATTTATGATTTTGAAGAACTTTATTCAGCAAGGCCCACAATATTCTATCTTATAAAAAGACTAGAATAAATTTCTAACAATCTAGTTGCCTCCAACCTGGTGGCATGAATATCGATTTCTCCTGGTGGGGGAAAAAATTCACTCCCCTTTCCCTCTTCTTCTATTCTCCATTCTGGCCTTTTACCTCATCTCACCTGCCTATCATTTCCCCCAGAGTCGCCTCCTCCTTCCGTTTCTCCTATGGTCCACTTTCCTCTCCTATCAGGTAACTTCTTCTCCAGCCCTTCACCTTTCCCACCCACCTGGCTTCACCTATCACCTTCCAGCTAGCCTCCTTCCCCTCCCCCCACCTTTTTATTCTGGTGTTTTTCCCCCTTCCTTCTCAGTCCTGACGAAGGGTCTCGGCCCGAAGCATAGAATGTTTATTCATTTCCACAGGTGCTGCCTGACCGGCTGAGTTCCTCCAGCGTTTTGTGTGTGTTGCTTTGGGTTTCCAGCATTTGCAGACTTTGTCATGTTTAGAATAAATTTTGTTTTGGTTCAAAAGTAATTAATTCATTCTTCTAAATCTATTTTAATCCTTTTTCCTGAGCCTGTGTTGTTTTTGTACAAGGAATATTGTGATACACTTGGTAATCTTGGATACCATCTAACTAAGTTTTTTTCACACTTTTGACATCATTTCTCTGACTTAATTTCTCTCATTTATGGTCTTGACCTGTGTTTTTACTTCCAATGATTTGTGAATTGATGTACAATTAGAGTGAAAACTCTGTGTTCCATTAGCCAATTTTGTATCTATCTAGCTCTTTAATGTCAACTATGTGCTTCATTTTGCTATAGGTCTATTACAGAATGTTATTTTGTCTCCTTCAGGGGAAAAATGCATACAATGGTTCTGTGACACATTTACTGTGCATTCTACCTTCGAATGAGTCTCATCACTCTTAATCTGAACAACAGGGAAGTTTCTAAATTCCAAATTTCACTGTTTACCACGAGCTTACACTTTGGCCCGCTGCAACTGATACCTTATTCAAGCTGGGCTAAATGTAGCTGTTTTTGAAAAGAGTTCAACATTGAAGAGGATTTGCTCAAGGTTGTCTTCAAGGCAAGAGTCTCCTGCCTAGCCACACAGTCGTGGATGTCGGGAGAGTAGATCAGTGGACTAGGCACACATCCTTGAGGTGCTGCGCTGTTGATCCTCAGCGAGGAGGAGATGTTATTTCTGCACTGACTGTGGCCACTGGTGTGGAAGTCAAGGATCCAGTTGTGAAGTTAGGAGGAGGCTTAGGTTTTGAAGCTTGTTGATCTGTACTGAGCATACTCCTAGTATTTTGCACCATCCAAAATAGAAAGCTTTTCGATAATGTACAGGATCAGCTTTTCAATAATGGGAATATATGGATGGATGTGTATAAATGGAGCACCTTTCACACTCTTCCAGAGTGCCCAGAGGTTCTGAGCAGCCAATGAAGAACATTTTTCAAGTGTAATACAGGAAATATAGCAATCAAGTTACCTGCAGCAGCATGCCTGCGTGACCAGTCATTTAAAAATATCATGACTAATCATGTGCTAATAACCCTTTCTTGATCTCTCTCTGTCTCTCTCTGTAGATAGCTTATCTACTGATGTCTGTTACAGACCACTGACTCTCACGGCAACCTGAACTATACCTCCTCCCACCCTGTCACTTATAAAATCCCTTTCTCTCAGTTGCTCCGTGTCCACCTCACCTGTTCTGAGGAGGAGGCTTTTCATTCCAGAATGAAGGAGATGTCGTCCTTCTTCAAAGAAAGGGGCTTCCCTTCCTCCATCATCAACACTACACTCAACCATATCTGTTTCATATCTGGTCTCACCCCATTTTCCCACCACCCTACCCAGGGATAGGGTTCCTCTTGTCCTCACCTACCATCTCACCTACCTCCACGTCCTACACATAACTCATTGCAACTTCCGCCATCTCCAGTGGATCCCACCACCAAGTACATCTTTCCCTCCCTTTCACTTTCTGCTTTCCGCAGGGACCGCTTCCTCTGCCACTCCCTTCTCCATTCGTCCCTCCCCACCGATCCTCCCTCCTGGCACTTAACCTTGCAAGCGGAGCGAGTGCTACACCTGCTCTACTCTTCCTCCCTCACTACCATTCAGGGCCCTAAACAGTCCTTCCAGGTGAGGCAACACTTCACCTGTGAGTCTGTTGGGGTCATCTACTGTTTCCGGTGCTCCTAGAATATCTTCTCGTATATCGGCCTCTTGTATATCGGTGAGACCCAGTGTAGATTGGGAGACCTCTACACTCCAGTCACCAGTGGAGGTGTGACAGACGAATGAAAGTCAGACATCTTAAGGCCATTTTTAAAGGAGTGGCAGTCTCTTGTACTGTGTTGGAGCTCGGGGTGGGGGTGGGTACAGAGGAAGGGAGCAACAAGACTATGCAGAGCTTCTGAAACAAACCTGAGATTTTTTAAAATCAAGATACTACTTGCTCTGAGTTTAGAGGGAGCTTGAGGAACAAAGGTTCAATGAGTTTAAACAAGCATTTGGTTTACACAAAAAGCTGGGGAATTCAAAAAAATTCCTTCAGGCCAAAAAAAAGGAAGTAATCCTATAGTATAATAGTAGTTGTAAATATGCTTTTTCTGTGAGCTGCTTTATTATTTTAAATAGAAGCAGAGCAGCGTGCTTTGCACCCATGGAGTGCGTACCTTGTACCATGTCTGAACTCCACAACGCTTCCCGTGTTTTGAACAAGAATGGATATAGAAAGTGTTCCAAAGTGGAGGAGCTTGAGCAACCGCTGCCCATCCATGACGCCGTGTGTTTACTGAGTAGTTAATTTCAGTAGGTGGTTAATACACAACTCAGTTGAAAAATAAAACAATAACAGACCCATAACACATAGGAACAGAATTAGACCTTTTGGCTCATTGAGTCTGCTCCACCATTCCATTATTGCTGATTTATTATCCCTTACAACCCTGTTCTCCTGTATTCTCCCTGTAACCTTCAACACCCTTCCTAATTAAGAAGCTATCAACCTCTGCTTTAAATAAACCTAATGACTTGATGTCCACAACTGTATGTGGCAATGAATTCCACAGATTCACCACCCTCTGACTAAATAAATTCCTCCTCATCTCGGTTCTAAATGGATGTCCTTCTTTTCTGAGGCTGTGCTCTCTGGTCCTAGACTTCCCCACTATAGGAAATATCCTCTCCACATTAACTCTGTCTTGGCTTTTCAATATTCAATTGGTTTCAATAATATCCCCCTTATTCTTCTGAACTCCAGTGAATACAGACTCAGAGCCATCAAATGCTCCTCATATATTAAGCCTTTTAATTCCAGAGTCATTCTTGTGAACCACCTCCTCTCCAATGCCAGCACATCTTTTCTTAGGTAAGGGGTCCAAAACTGCTCACAATATCCCAAGGCCATTCTGACCAATGTCTTATAAAGCCTCAGCAATACAACCTTGCTGTTACATTTTCGTCCTCTCAAAGTGAATGCTAACATCACATATGCCTTCCTTACCACCGACTCAACCTGCAAGTTAACCTTTATGGAATCCTGTACAAGGACTCCCAAGACTTCTTGCATCTCTGATTTTTTTTTTTATTCCCCCCCCCCCCATTTAGAAACAGTCTATGCATTTATTTCTTCTACGAAAGTACATGACTCAATGCTTCCTCAACATTACCTGTCCCTCTACCTACTCGGTCAATCAGCTAATCTTCTCCCCATGCTAGTATCCTTCCTGTAATACCATGGTCTCTTATCTTGTTTAGCAGCCTCATTGCAGCACCCTGCCAAAGACTTTCTGAACATCCAAGTAGACAACGTCCACTGATTCTCCTTTCTCTGTCCTGCTGGTTATTTTTTCAAAGAATTCCAACAAAGTTGTCAAGCAAGATTTCACCTGGAGGAAACCAGGCCTATTTTATCATGTGCCTCCAAATACCAGTTCATTTGTTTGGTCAATTTAAATGCCGGCCCCATCAGACCTAAAAAAAACAGGGTGTCGTGATCTGAGGCGAGAGCTGATTTTGCACACTCCATGAAAATCACTCCTCTCTCCATGGCCTTGAGGCTATGAAGACTTCCCTGGCCGTTGTGCTCCGTGCCCACTGATATGATGAACTGAAAAACTAAGAGCTTGGGGCTACTGCGGGGTTTGGATCTGAGAACTCAAAACTTGTTTCAGAATGTTGTCGTTTGCTTCAGCTGTTTCTGTGATATGTGTTTTTTTTCTTTTCTCGTGCACATCAGGTATTAGTCTTTTTATTTTTTTCTTTAATTGGGTCCTTTCCGGTTTCATGCTTTGTGGCTACCTGTAAGCAAGCAAATCTCAAGGTTGCATAATTTATACATTAATTGATAATAAATGTACTTTGAATCTTTGATTGTTCTCTTCTCACTGCCGCCACCAGGAAGAAGGTACAAGAGCCTTGTGCCCCACACCACCAGGTTCAGGAACAGTTATTACCCCTGAACCATCAGGCTCCTGAACCAGAGTAGATAACTTCAACTTGCCCCAACACTGAACTGATTTCACAACCTGTGAATAATCACTTTCAAGGACTCTACAACCCATGTACTCCATATTATTTATTTTTCCTTTTTTTTTGTATTTGCACAATTTCTTATCTTTTGTGCATTGGTTGCTTGTCTGTCTTTGTTGTGTACAGTCCTTCATTGATCCTAGTGAGTTTCTTTGTATTTGCTGTGAATGTCTGCAAGAAAATCAATCTCAGGGTAGTATATGTTGATATATACAGTATGTACTTTGATAATTAACTTAAAAGCCAATCTCCTAACATCCTGGTAATTTTGTTACATTATGCTGTATGCTGTATTATATTATATTATACTCTTTGTTTCTGTGCTGACTTTGACTTCCCTTGTCAGTCACAGTTGTCTCATCTCCCTTTAGAATACCACTTCTTTGAGATGCATCTTTCCATTGCCTTCTGAATTTCCCTCAGAAACATCAGCCATGATGTTCTGCTGTCATTTCTGTTAGTGTCCCCTTCAAATCAACTTTGGCTAGCTCCTCTCTCATGCCTCTATAAATTGCTTTAGTCCACTATAATACTGATATATCTGATTTTAGCTTCTCGCTCTCATGCTGCAGGGTGAATTCTATCATGTTATGATCACTGCCTCCTAAGGGTCCCTTTACCTTAAACTCTGCAATCAAATCTGGTTCATTACACCTACCCAGTCTAGAATTGCCTTTTCCTTGGTGGACTGAACCACAAGCTGCTCTAAAAAGCATTTTGTAGGCATTCTACAAATTCCCTCTCTTGGAAGGTAGAGGGCATGGGTAAGATACTAAATGAGTATCTTGCATCAGTCTTCATCAAAAAGGCTGAAGCTGGAGTCTCAGCAAAGGAGTTTATAATTAATATTCTAGTTACTTGGATGAGTACATGGATGGGAGAACTATGGAGGGCTATGATTCACGTGCAGGTCGACAGGAATAAGCAGAATAACGGTTTAGCACAGACTAGATTAGGCCGGCCAGTGGTGTAGTGGCATCAGCACCAGATTTCAAGATGAATGGTCCTGAGTTCAAATCCAGCTGGCTCCTTGTACGCTTCCCATCTTTCCAAAAAAAAAAGTCAAAGTGCTACGGAAATGGCAAAAGATGCCACCCAATGCACCACCAGATGTGAAAAGGAACAACAATAACAGGGTAGATGAGCGAAGAGCCTGCTTCTGTACTATCGTGTTCTATGACTTTATAGGCTAAACATTGATAAAGTGGACTTGCCTGAAAGTTTAGCTGCAATTAATTTGGATAATACACCTGGTCCAAATAAGGATTGCTGAAGGAAGAAGAGGAGAGAATTGCAGAGAGCTGGTTATAATCATCTATGTATAGGGTATGGGGGAGGGTCACCTGAGGATTAGAAATGCTGTTATTTTACTCAAATAAAGGGCTGCAGGGATAGATCCAGTAACTGTAAATCAGTCACTTCATCTTTGCTGCAGGTAAAGTTGTAGAAACAATGATCAGGGGCAGAATTTACTTGAACAAGCGTGGATTACAGGTGTCCTCCGTTTTCCGAACGTTTGCTTTACAACACCTCGCTGTTACAAAAGACCTACATTAATTACCTGTTTTCTCTAACTGAAGGTGTTTTCACTGTTACGAAAAAAGGCAGCGTGCGCCCGAACAGCCAAGCTCCTCCCCCGGAACTGCATTCTAGCCGGCATTGCTTAAACACGTGCTTTATCTCGATTTATTTTGTGCATCAGTTAGCAAGATGAGTTCTAAGGAATTGGAAAAGCCTAAAAGAGCTCGTAAGGGTGTTACACTTAGTGTAAAAGTAGACATAATTAAGCGTTTCGATCGTGGTGAACGAAGTAAGGACGCGTTGAACTTGCCTGCGTCCGCCATTCACACTATTTATATGCAGAGAGAAAGAATTTTGAAAGCTGCCGGTTACTGTTGGTTCTGCTCGTAGCAAAGTGGTTGTTCTTAGTCGGCATCCAATAATGAATAAAATAGAAAGTCTATTGCTTGAGTGGATTGATGGGTGTACAAAGCGTGATGTTCCATTAAGTTTTCTTATACTTGAGAAATCAGTCTTTTTAATAAGCTGAAACAGAAAGCACTGGATGATGGTGATGAAAGTGGAATTGTAAGGTAGTCATAGGTGGTTTGATCGGTTACTGAGGCAAGGACAGCTTCATAGTTTAAGCAGTGGTCCCCAACCTCTGGGCCGCTGACCGATACATTGCCGCGAAGCATGCAGGGGTGCAGCGGTAGTCGGGACGCACCCAGCACATCTTTAAGAAAAAAGCCGAAATAAACAAGCTAATTAATTGGGTGCCGCCCGGCATGTAAATGTCGGCCCAGATCAGAGGCGATTGCCGATTGTGTCAGGTGGGTATTCGTATAAGCAAATGTTTAACTGTGACGAAACAGCAATTTTTTGAAGTCTACCCAATTCTGATAAGTGAAACTACACTGTACATACATTATTTCTACTTTATATAGGCTGTGTATTTTTATGTGTTATTTGGTATGATTTGGCAGTTTCATAGCTTAAAGGTTACTGGAGCGAGTGTTTCTGTCAAGAGCGCTTCAGCAAGATTTTTGCTGCACTAGACAGTGCTGCAAAAAAGTATTTCTACTTTATATAGGCTGTATATTTATCATATAATTCCTGCTTTTACTATATGTTACTGTTATTTTAGGTTTTATGTTTTATTTGGCATGATTTTGTAGGTAATTTTTTGGGTCTGGGAATGCTCAAAATTTTTTTCCATATTAATAAATGGTAATTACTCATTCACTTTGCGACATTCCGGCTTACGAACTCTTTCATAGGAATGCTGTACCTTCGGATAGCGGGGGAAACCTGTAATTGGAGAAAGTCAGAATGCATTTGAATGCAAAATTTGATAGTTTTTTTTTGTGGTAATTGAGAGGATAGATGAGGGAAATACAGTTGATGTGGGATATTCTGACATAGTGCCTCATATGGACATCCTCAAGAGTGATGGGACTGGAACAACAGAGACTAGCAGTGTAAACAGAAATTTGGAGAAGTTATTCTCCAAAAGTGCATTTATGAATTGTTGATGAAAAACAGAAAACTGCAGATGTTGGAAGTCTGAGAGAAAATTTAAAAATGCTGGAAGCACTGAGCAGGTCAGGCAGCATCTGTGGAAGAATCTAGTTCTGTGCACTACAGTTCAAGAAAGATGTGAAATGTTTGAGAAACTTTTAGCATTGTGCATGGACTGAAGTCACTGTAATTGTTCTCCCTGGAACAGTGCAGCTTGTGAGGACCATTAACGTCAGAAAGGGGACAGCTGGGTCCAGGAACAAGAGATATAATTGGTGATAATTAGCAAAGGAATTAAGGTGACACGAGCTATATTTGCACAAGTTGTTAGGGCCTGGAATGCACCGCCAGGGTTAGAGTTGGAGGATTTATTTGTAGAATTCAAAAAGGAGCTGAACTTGATGGGCCAAATACCCTTATCCTTGCTGTAACTTCTACAATTTAGTCAAGGAGCCACTATTGACTAATGAGCATGGCACTGGTGGGTGAAAAGGTTTTGGTGTGAATTAGGAGATAAGTAATAAACCTTGGTTCTCATTTACAGTGGGTAGAATGAAGGTTAGCAAGGAAAACATGAACAAATGTAAAGATTCAAGATTCAAAGTACGAGGGGTGATTGATAAGTTCGTGGCCTAGGGTAGAAGGAGTTAATTTTAGAAAACCTAGCACATTTATTTTTCAACATAGTCCCCTCCTACATTTACACACTTGGTCCAGTGGTCGTGGAGCATACGGCTCCCTCCTTTGTAGAAGTCAGCATCTTTGACCTCCAGAAAGTGGTCCACAGCAGGAGTGATTGATAAGTTTGTGGCCTAAGGTAGAAAGAGATGAGTTATACAGCTCTCGTTATATGCACGTGCAGTTCAATTCTTCAAGTGAAAACACAGAAAGTTTGAAGTTAATAACTCATCTCCTTTTACCTTAGGCCACAAACTTGTCAATCACCCCTGCTGTGGACCACTTTCTGGAGGTCCAAGACGCTGACTTCTACAAAGAAGGGATCTGTATGCTTCACGACCGCTGGACTAAGTGTGTCAATGTAGGAGGGGACGATGTTGAAAAATAAATGTGTTAGGCTTTCTAAAATTGACTCCTTCTACCTTAGGCCACGAACATATCAATCACCCCTGGTATATTATCAAAGTTTGTGTGCAGTATACAACCCTAAATTTCACCTTCCCACAGACAGCCATGAAACAATGAAAACAATGGAACCTGTTCAAAGAAATATATCAAGCCCCCAATACACAAAATAAAAGAAGAAATCACACAAATGACAAGAAAAAATTGAGCAAAAAACAGAATGCAAAACCCCAAGTCACAGAGACATTGCAAGATTCCAGGCGTAGTCAGTTCAGCTCAGTTCAGTTCAATCCAGAGCTGCGTCTCTCGCAATCTGCAGGGCACATCATAGTCCATCCTGATCAAATTTGCACAAAACATCAACAAAAAAAATGAAGCATCCAAGAACCAGAAACACATCATAACATGAACGACAGAGTCCAATCCACAAACCACGTCGATTAAACCATGCCCAAGATCCATGGACTCCACACCATCCTTTAGGCACAGCTTCTTCCACTCTGCCATCAGATTTCTGAATGAACAATGAACTCACGTACATTACCTCACTATTGTTTTTTTCTTCTTTGTTCTCTTTTTTGCACTACTTTCTGGAATCCATTCTGGAATTATAAGCCTATCTATTCTGACAGTGAAGGGGAAGAAGCTGTTGCTAAATCACTGAGCCTTCAAGCCCCTGTATCTCCTCCCTGATGGCAGTTCTGGATGGTGAGGGTCCTCAGTGATGGATGTTGCCGCCTTGAGACAGAAACAGTAAGTGTTGTATATTAAACACAAGAGAATCTGCAGATGCTGAAAATTCAGAGCCACACATGCAAAATGCTGGAGGGACTCAGCAGGTCTGGCTGCATCTATAGAAATAAAAAAAAAAGTTGCCATTTTAGGCTGAGACCTTTCATCAGGACTGGAGAGGAAGGGGGAAGACATCAGAATAAAATGGTGGCGGGAGGTGCTAGAAGGCGATAGGTGAAGCCAGGTAGGCTGGAAAGGTAAAGGGCTGGAGAAGAGGGAATCTGAGGAAAGGAGAGTAGAACTTGGGTGAAAGGGGGGGGGGGGGTGGAAGTGTGTATACATTCACTTTTTTTTCTTGGTGGGGTGAAAGTATCATTTCAAGTGTACGATCACAAGCAGCTTTAGAAATCGTGCTGAGGTTTGTTAGGGCACGTCTTGGTAATAAGACACCACATCACAAGATGTAAACTGGAGACAGAGAGAGAAAATAAAAGACCCATTTAATCAGTACTGTATTCAAAAGGGACAGGCAGTATTTCTGCTGAGAGTGAAAACAAATCATTTAATTGAGTATACAGTTTGAAAGTTTTTTTTAAATAGTCATGAACTACAAGATTAAAAAGTTGGGAGTGGCAGATTGGTTATTGTGAACAATACATCTTTT
Organism: Mobula birostris; assembly: GCF_030028105.1. Lineage (NCBI taxonomy): Eukaryota > Metazoa > Chordata > Chondrichthyes > Myliobatiformes > Myliobatidae > Mobula > Mobula birostris. Next base: position 141,289,387 of record NC_092370.1, read on the forward strand.
CCTCTGAGCAGAACAGGAAGGATGTATGGAATGCCAACTCTGCTGCTCGTGGTGTAGTGAAGGTTATCGAATCTTTAACTACATGATGCTGGAGTTAATATTTCACCTTTCAAAAGAATGCTAGTAAGAAAATGGCACTAAGCCTCACAGATCACTGGTTTTAGAGAAAGGATTTGGACGAGTATCAGCAGTTAAAATTATTTGAGCTTTTATATCTGGCATGAGAAATTAAACTGGAGTTGTGTGATTGATTAGCGTTGCACATATTCAAGGTTAGAGATTAGCATTTTTAAGGTAACATACCAAGAATAGGAATTATAAAACAACTGATGCTTGTTGATGAGATTCTGAATTTAATTTTAATAAAAACTGCAGATTAGGGAGATTTGTGTTAATCAGGTTATGAATATGGACACTGAGAGGAAAAAAAACTTGTAAGATATACATATCGTTCACAAACCAGCCTATTTTTCACAGATGAATAGCTAGAATATGATATCTAAAGCACTCGGTAAAAACATACAATCCCATACTAATAAAACATGTATCCTGTGCCTCTCAGCAGAAATTTAAATATTTTTAAACTTGCTCACGTCTTTGTGTTACATCTGTATGAACTCAATAATTACCTGGGGACCTCAATTACTATGTTAAAGGAGCTCATGCCAAGAGCAAGCTGTTCCTGTTGCAGTGTTTCACTCACAATGCTATGGTATCTTCTTTCATTTGGAATTTTGATCCAGCTGCCTTTGTAATTGCTCTGTAATTAACCCTACAGACAGTAACACAGGAGATTCTGCAGATGCTTGAAATCCAGAGTAGTGAACAAAATGCTGGAGGAACTCAGCAACAAGTATACCCCTTTGGATACTGCTGGGGGTGGATGTCCATTCAGGGCACAACAAAAGGAGTCAGGCTAGTGGAACTCTGGCCGGCTCTGAGGCTCAGAGGGGAAGCCTAAATTCAGGTAGACTTATAGTGATAGGAGACCCAGTGGTTGGGGGAAAGGACAGGAGGTTTTGAGTCCTTGAAAGAGACATCTGGATGGTGTTTTGCCTCCTAGATGCTAGGGTCAAGGGTGCCTCAGAGTGGCTGCATTCTCAAGGGGGAGGTTGAGCAACCAGAGGTTGCAGTGCACATTGGCACCAATGACAGAGGGAGAAAGGGGGTGTGCAGTGAGCATAGGGAGTTAGGGAAGAAGTTGTAATTGCTGAATTACTTCCCATGCCATGTGCTAATCAGGGCAGAAATAGGATGCTAGTCCAAATGATTGAATGACTGAAAAACTGCTGCAGGGGGTAGGGTTTCAGATTTCTTGATCATTGGGATCTCTTCTGCAGAGGATATGACCTGTACAAAAAGGATGCGTAACACCCGAACCCAAGGACCAATATCCTTGTGGTCAGGTTTGCTAGGACTGTTGGGGAGGGTCTGAACTAAGTTGGCAAGGGGATGGGAACTGGAGTGATGGGGCTAAGGACGAGGCTGTTGGTATATACACAGATGCAGTGAGGAAGAACAGGCAGATGACAGGGCAAAATTGCAGCTAATGCGATGAGTTGAAGTGAAGCACAAGGGCAAAATCAAAGAGGACAATAAATTCAGGACTGAAGGTGTTGTGTTTGAATGCACGCAACATACAGAATAAGGTAGGTGACCTTATAGCGTAGTTAAAGGTTGGCAGACATGACAATGTGAGTATTAGTGAGTCGTGGCTGAAAGGTCATAATGGGGAGTTGAACACCCAAGGATACATATTGTATTGAAATGACAGGCAGGAAGCCAGATTGGGTGGGGGGTGGCAGTGGTGGTTCTGTTGGTTAAAAAAAAAAATGAAATCCAGTCCTTAGGAAAAGGTGATAGAGGATTGGAAGATCCTTATGGGTAGAGTAAAGAAATTGTAAAGGTTAAAAGACCCTGAAGGAGTTATATATAGGCCTCCAAACAGTAGCCAGTATGTGGAATATAGATTACAATGGGAAATAGAAAAGGTATGTTTTAAAAAAAAGACATTGTGATAATCATAGGGGAATCTCAATATGCAGGTAGATTTGGAAAATAAGGTTGGTACTTGATCCCAAGAGAGGGAGTTTGTAGATGTCTATGAGACAACTTTTTGGAGCACCTTGTGGTTGAGCCCACTTGGGGAAAGGCAATTCTGGATTGTGTTTTGTGTAATGACCCAGATTTGATCAGGGAGCTTAAGATAAAGGAACCCTTGGGAGACAGTGAATATAATAGAATTCATCCTGCATTTTGAGAGGAAGGAGATAAAGTCCGATGTATCAGCATTCCAGTTGGATAAGGGGAATTACAGAGGCATGAGAGAGGAGCTGGTCAAGGTTGATTGGAAGGGAGACTAGGAAAGATGACGACAGAACAGCAAAGGCTGGAGTTTCTGCGAGCAATTCAGAAGGAAAGCACAAAAGGAGAGGGCATATAATCTTGCAAAAACTAGTGCGAAGTTGGATGATTGGGAAGGTTTTAAAGCCAACAGAAGGCATCTAAAAAGCCATAAGGAGGGACTAGATGAAGTATGAAGGTAAGCGAGCCAAAAATATAAAAGAGGATACCAAAAGCTTTTTCAGATATATAAAGAGTAAAAGAGAGGATATCAGGCCCCTGGAAAATGTTGCTGGAGAAGTAGTAATGGGGGATAAAGAAATGGCGGAGGATCTAAATAAATATATTGCATCAGTCTTCACCGTGGAAGGCATTAGTAATAGGCCAGAAATTCAAAACTGTCAGGGGGTAGAAGGGAGTGAAGTTGCTATTGATAAGGTCCTTGGGAAGCTGAAAGGTCACTTGGACCAGATGCAAAGTTTGCATTAATTTTGAGAGGACTAGAATATAAGAGCAAGGACGTAATGTTGAAGCTTTGCAAGACATTTGTCAGAGTACACTTGGAGTGTTGAGAGCAGTTTTAAGCTCCTTGCCTAATAAAGAGATGTGCTGGAATAGGACATGCTCCAGAGGAGGTTAACAAGAATTATTCTGGGAATGAAAAGGTTAACGTATGAGGAGCATTTGATGGCTCTGAGTCTGTATTTGCTGGATTTCAGAAGAATGGGGGGGGGGGTGGAATCTCATTGAAACCTATCAAATATTAAAAGGCTCCAACAGAGAGGATGGAACCAGAGGGAGAACCTTGGAACAGAGGAATGTCTATTTAGAACAGGGATGAGGAGGAATTTCTTTAGGCGAAAGGTTGTGAATCTGTGGAATTCATTTCTGCAGACAGCTGTGAAGTCCAAGTCATTGAGTATATTTAAAGCAGGGATTGATAGGTTCTTGATTGGTAAGGGTGTCAAAAGTTATGGGGAGAAGGCAGGAGAATGGGGTTAATAAATAATAGTACACCAGCCATGTTGGAAAGGTGGAGCAGATGCAATAGGCCAGGTTGTCTAATTCTGCTCCTTTGTCTAATGGTCTTGTAATCTGAATGGTGGCTGTCCAAAAGTATATATTAGGTGACTTGCAGACTAGTGGCATGAAATCATTGATATAAAAAATCAGAAAGTCATCTCCACCTGAGCAAAAATGGTCAAGTCAGTTTCTGTGATTGTTGCTTAAGAAAGTTCACCCCGTTTTAAGTACTTTGGTGTTTGAGACAATCACTATACTTGAACCTCATTATCGATGGTGAAACGTTGTATCAGTCTTGTTAAAATAAGGATTATGTACCATTTCCATGGAGGACCCTAATTGGTATATATACCGTTAAACAAGTGTTCTTGTGTTCTTCAGGAGATGTTGGCTGAGCTCTTAAATGTTGGCTGACCTCAGGCTGGCTCAGTGGGTTAATTTTGTTTGTCCCAATGTGTCTGATGCCATCCGTACCCTTCCAGGTATCCTCAAGCAGAAATGAAAGGCATGTACTATAATGAAAATTTTCATTGATTTGCAGACAGGATAATAAAGATTGAGGCGCGTACAGAGGACACTGAAGTTCAATTTATGTGGAATGATATTATTTTACAGTGCTTTGCGGCACACACCCACTCACTCACACGCAGAGAGGCCTCCAGTCCCAGGCCTCCAGTCCTTAGCTCCAGATTCTCCAACTCACAGATGTCAGGCCTCCAATTTTGGACTTTGCCCCAGGACTTGCCGATCAAGTGTTTGAACATTGAGCATCAATTTCTGGAATTGCACAGGTCTTTGACCCCGTGGCCCGTGCGCTTGGGGCTTCTTTCATCGTCAATCTTCAGGCTGCTATCTCCAGACTTTCTATCCTCTGCACCTTGATCTCAGCTTTGCCCTTTGGACTTCGCCGTGCTTGACCTTAACTTGCAGGTCGTGTAGACCTTTGATCCTGGTGACTGGGGGTGGAGGGGGGCACAAGTTCTCGTGACTCCCACCCGTATGGACCACCAACATGGGACTGGCTGACTTATGGATCATTAATCTCCGCAGCACCTGTCAACACAATTTCTGGGATCGCTGACGTTCAGCCGTGGATCACTTTGACCTGGACTCAAACTCCTGCCCAGACTCTTAATTTACTGGCCCTGACCTTTAACTCCCCTCATCCCTATCCCTATACCCTAATCTGACCCCAAGCTCCCTGTACTGTCTCCAAAACCATCGCTACAAACCTAAAAATGCAACAACTAATTTTGAGCCGTGATAACAAGGGACATCGTAGCTCTGCGCTGTCTTGACCCAGAAGTGATACTGAGCAATTTGTTGGAGCTGCTGGCTGACAGATCTCCAGATCTACCCTGACTTTGTCACAGGTGCCAAAACAAAAACATGGTTATTGAGACAGTTGACGTAATGTTTTTAATTTTCCAAAATTCCCTAGATTCAGGGAAGTTTCTATCATTGGAAAGTGAAAAGTCAAACTCCTTTATTTCAAAAAGGGTGGTATACAGAAAGCAGGAAATCACAGGACAATTAGCTTAACATTTATTATTGGGAAATTTTTAGAAGCTATTATTAATGGTGCTAGCAGGGAACTTAGAAAAAAGTCAAGATAATCAGCCAAAGTCAACATGAGTTTGTAAAAGGGAAATTATCATTGTCCAATTTCTTGTTATTTGTTAAGATAGCATTTGCTGTGCATAAAGGGGAACAATGAATGTATTATATTTAGATTTCCAGAAGATATTGTGTTGCATAAAGGTTACTGTAGAAATTAATAGCTCATGCTGCTGGTAGAAGATTGGTCAGCTAACAGGAAACAGAGGAGGTGTAAGTAGGTCTTTGGTTGGCAAGATTGAACAATGGTGTACTCGGAGATTGATGCGAGGGCCTGAACATTTAACAATTTTCAGACCTTTATTTCCTTGCTTTATAAGCCTGTGGTCCACAGCCTACTTTCCATGGTTCTTCATAGCTTCTATACTAAATTACTTTTTAAAGACTTCTGAAACAGGTTTAGATATGGTTCTGGGGGAAAGCAATCCACTTCACCTGTAACAAATCCTACGTTTCTGATATGTTTGTACAATATGAGTGAGCAAAACTGAAGTGGTAATTGGCTTCTGTTTCTTGTTTTTTATAATAGTTCCCAATTATCAGAATCAGAACCTGGTTTATTATCACTGTTTTATGTGAAATGAAATTTGTTGTTTTGTGGCAGCAGGACAGTGCAAAGACATAAAATTACCATAAATTACTTTATAACCCAGCACGAAAGTGCAATTGCAAAGAAAACATGGCAGTCCCTCTACTTCCTCAGGAGCTTATGGAGATTTGGCATGACATATAAAACTTTGACAAACTTCTATAGATGTGTAGTGGAAAGTGTATTGACAGGCTGCTTAATGGCCTGGCATGGAAATAACAGTACCTTTGAACGGAAAATCCTGCAAAAGGCTATGGATTCGGCCCAGTCCATCACAGTTAAAGCTCTCCTAGCCATTGAATACATCTACATAAAACTCTGTCACAGGAAAGCAGCATCCATCATCACTGATCCCCACCACCTAGGGCATGCTCCCTTGCTGCTGCCATCAGGTAGAAGATACAAGCATCTCAGGACTCTTTTTTTTTTATATATTCAACCTCACCCTCACCCCAGATTCACAAACACTACAGGGATATTTTGCCCACTGCCCGCATACTCGCACCCTAACCCTAACCCTAGATCCAGAAACACTACAGGGATATTTTGCCCACTGCCCGCATACTCGCACCCTAACCCTAACCCTAGATCCAGAAACACTAGAGGGCTGATTTGCCTACTGCCCGCATACTCTCAACCTAACCCTAGATCCAGAAACACTAGAGGGATATTTTGCCTACTGCCCGCATTCTCACACCCTAACCATATCCCTAACGTTAACTCTAATCCTAGATGCACAAACACTACAGGGATATTTTGCCCACTGTTCACATACTCGCACCCTAATCCTAATCCTAACCCTAAATCCACAAACACTTCAGGGATATGTTGCCCATTGTCCACATACTCGCACCCTAATGCTAATCCTAACCCTAACCCTAGATCCACAAACAGTACAGGGATATTTTGCCCACTGACTGCATACTCACACCCTTACCCTAACCCTAACCCTAGGTGCACAAACACTACATTACTGATGATGTGTCCCAGTGCACACCCGGTCCATTGAACCAAGTGGTGTCGGACCACGATAATGAAAGGCATGGGCCAGATTCACCTGGCTTCACCACATGAGCCTATGCGCCACAGCACCTCATACCTCACCACTCCAAACTCTGCAGCCTTACCTATCCCAGTCACATATACATCCACCAGCCCAACACTCAAACCTAATCCTAACGTCCAAGGGGGCACACACCCCCACAAACCCTCGGCACATCCCAGAGATCATGCCACACCCCCACAAACCCTGGGCACACCCCGACTAACCCTGGCCACTCCCCCACAAACCCGATTACCTTTGTCAGGAGGGGCAAGATCCAAGAAAGGCAAGTGTTGGACCTGGTTAATGAAGGCGTGGGCCAGATCAAAGTGGCAGGGTCGCGTGAAATTGAATCTCAAGTGAGGAGATCAAAAAGCACAAGAGGGCTGATTTGCCCACTGCCCGCATACTCTCAACCTAACCCTAGATGCACAAACACTACAGTGATATATTGCCCACCGCCCGCATACTCGCACCCTAACCCTAGATCCACAAACACTACAGTGCTATTTTCTCACTGACTGCATACTCGCACCCTTATCCTAACCTTAACCCTAGATCCAGAAACACTAGAGGGATATTTTGCCTACTGCCCGCATTCTCACACCCTAACCATATCCCTAACCCTAACCCTAACCCTAGATGCACAAACACTACAAGGATATTATGCCCACTACCCGCATACTCGCAACCTAACGCTAATCCTAACCCTAACCCTAACCCTAGATCCAGAAACACTACAGGGATATATTGCCCACTGCCCGCATACTCGCACCCTTACGCTAACCCTAACCGTAGATCCACAAACACTAGAGGGATATTTTGCCTACTGCCCGCATTCTCACACCCTAACCATATCCCTAACGTTAACTCTAATCCTAGATGCACAAACACTACAGGGATATTTTGCCCACTGTCCACATACATGCATCCTAACCCTAACCCTAACCCTAGATCCACAAACACTAGAGGGATATTTTGCCCACTGCCCGCATACTCGCACCCCAACTCTAACCTCCCACCCTGCTACACACCCCCATAAACCCAATCCCTCACCCCATCAAGGGGCCAAATTCACCCAATATTACCAGCAGTTAGGCTTCTATTTCAGCCCTCTCTCCTACTATAAGGGCCAAACACCCACCCACCCGCAATAGTATTTGCCACCCCACCCCACCTCCCTTTGCCATGAATCCTGAACCCCCAACCCCCATTACCTAACTCTACCCCCATGCGTGTCCTTCCCCAGACACCCCTCAATTAGCTATGGCACAACCCCCAGATCACAGTACCCAGTCCCTATAAAAAAAAACACCAAATCCATAGGCAATATCTCCACCATTTTAACTTGAACTCCAGAATGGAAGGTAAAGAGGAGAAAGATCCCAATAAAGGCAAGTCTGGGACCGAGATGATGACAACGTGGGCCAAAAACAAAGTGGCCGGGTGAAGTCATACTGCATCTCCAGTAAGAGATCCACAAACACTAGAGGGATATTGTGCCCACTGCCCGCATACTTGCATCCTAACCGGAAGTGACACGCCTCTCATCATCGTGGTCCTCAAAAGCCAAAGTAAATCCAAGAAGCTAGGAAAACTGACACAGACTACGGAAGTTAAGCCCCAACCCCAACATAAATTAGCCACAAGCTTCTACCACATTATACCCACAGAACAGTAAACTAACAGGTTGAACACTAAATTCACAATAAAATAATGTAATCCTAAAAGGGGAAATAGGATGAAATCTAATCTCAACTCTAACTAGGTATTAAAGGAATAGAAATGAAAAATTATGGTCTAAAAGAATGGAGAGGGTCAAGAGGAAATCCATCATTAGCGGATAATTTACCTTTAAGAGTTTTAATAAACAAGGCAGGCCCGTATCCTAGCAACAGTCAGAGGCTGCAACAGTAACAGACAAACAGGTTTGTTAAAACAATGCAGAGGTTGGGAAAAGCGGGGGGGTACATTTTAAAGGAAGACCACCTCAGTCTTTACAGGATTTCCCCTGAGGAAGCCACAGAGAAGAGGCAAAATTGGACACTCTCCCAGTCACCGGGAGCCACCATCCCAAACACACCTTCAGAGGCATTGTCAAAGGACAGCTGACCCGGTTTCACCGCATTTGCACCAGGCCAGAGGACTTCCACCAAGCCACTACTGTCCTCTTCTCTGCACTTAGACACAGGGGCTACAGCAGACGGAGACTCAGACACATCAAATCTGACTTTTTAAAAAGTATCACAAATCCCCGACCACAAGACAACACATCACGGAAACTACCCTTGATAACAGGATACAGTGGGATGGCGGTGAATATCCACAAGACAGTCAAAACACACTTTGAAGAACTAAAAGCGGAAGGGGGGACACTGGGACAATACACCATAGTTTCAGCCTTCAAAAGGGGTAAAAACTTAAAAGACATACTAGTCAGTACCAAGGTACGAGCAGCGCCAAACTGCGAGGTGGGAAACTGCAGGGCGTGCATATATATAAGAATTTCAAAAAGCTTACACAACAGAGCTCCAGGAAAGTGGGCTGAGAGAGAGCAGAGGATAACTTGAGAACAAAAGAATGTAGTATATGCAATCCAGTGTAAACAATGCCATATTATATAAATAGGGAAGACGGGCAACAGCTTGAGAACCAGACTCACAGGACACCTCAGTATTATCACAAGAGGAAACCAAAACAGACCAGTCAGTAGGCACTTCCTGGAGCATGGAATGTACTCCTTAGCAATCCTGGGCCTGGAAACCAACATAAACTGGTCAAACCTCCAAAGAAAAATTGCAGACAGGGGATGGATTGGAAGACTACAGATGCATTCCCCAAATGGCCTAAGCGAGGCCTAAAAAGCCAGGTCAGCAATATAAAATATACTCACTGCAGGGCCAACACTGCACCCTGTAATTAAAAAAAATTGAGAAAATTAGAGAAGGGTGGAAGCGAGGATCCCCTTCAGTCACCCACCCTGAAACAAAATTAAGACAGGTGACCATTAAATAGGAAAGGTTCGTCTTACTTTGGAAATAGAGCCTAACAACTAGGCCCCAGAACAGAACCTAATTCCCCAAATAGAGAGGGATAAAATTAGAAATTATAACTCCACAAGGGATAACCACTAGGAAGAATAGACTCGTAACGACCGGTTTGATCCAGACATAGCACTTGCCCCAACCTCCCAGCTTCCCCCCATGGGGTAGAATACATCCTCAGCACATGGCCCTGCCCTGAAACCTAACACCTTCACACCCCATAACACAGGTCCTCTTCTCGCCAGAGGACCAAACTCACCCCACATCACCAGTTATACCTTCCGCCGCCCAGCGGGTCCCCATCAACCCTACCCCCCCCCCCAACCTAATCCTATCATCCAAAGGACCACACACCACAACTAAACCGGATGGCGATCCAGTGGACCCTGGCCACACCTGCACAAAGGGGCCTACTTAATACTGGACCCCATGCTCCTTTTCCTCCGGCACCCCCCCCCCCCCCATGGGTAGGCCTGGGTGCACATTTCTCGGCCATATCCCCAGACATAAGGACTTCACCCATCCTACGCACCCCAATAAACCTGAGCCCTCTCTCCACCAGGAGGCCAAGTTCACCACACTACACCATCGGTTTGGGTGCTCTAACCCTAACCCTAGCCCGAACCCTCCCACCACCGCCAGGTCCTGTGGCCCCACTACCCAGCCATACACCTTAGCCTAACACCTCCAACCCTTCAGCACACTCCCATAAACCCTAGCCCTCTCCCCACCAGGGAGCCAGGTTCACCCCACATCACTAGTACCACCCCACCCCGCAAACATCCCCAACCCTACACTTCACTCTAACCCTAAATTTCCAATGGACCGCGCACCCCAACTAAATCAGACAGCACCCCAAATAACCCAAGCAGCCTAACACCTCCAACCCTTCAGCACACCCCCATAAACCCTAGCCCTCTCCCCACCCGGGAGCCAAGTTCACCCCACCCTGCAAACATCCCCAATCCTAACCACTCACCCTAACCATAACTTCCAATGGACCGTGCACCCCAACTAAACCGGACAGCACCCCAAATAACCCAAACCACACCACACCAAAGGGCTTATGTAACAGTCCTTTGCCCTACCACTAAACCTAACACCTCCCACCCTGCTACACACCCGCATAAACCCAAACCCTCACCCCATCAAGAGGCCAAATTCACCCAATATCACCAGCAGTTAGGCTCCTATTTCAGCCCTCACCCCTACTGCAAGGGCCAAACAACCCCTCCCCTGGCAATACCGGTTGCCACCCCACCCCACCTCCCTTCGCCGTGAATCCTCAACCCCCATTACCTAACTCTACCCCCGGGCATATCCCTCCCCACACATCCCTCAATTAGCTACGGCACAACCCCCAGATCACAGCACCCAGTCCCTATAACAAAGCCCCCAAATCCAAAACACTATCCATAGGCAATAACTCCACCATTTTAACTTAAACTCCAGAATGGAGTTTAAGTTAAAAAAACTTCTTCGAGTGCAAGAAGGACGAGACTGTGCAGGCGAGTGATGTCAACAGGACAGCGCAGAGAGTTTAAAAAGGAGACCACCTTATACAGTGGGCAGCTGTCAGAGCAGGCAGCAGAGTGAGCGATAGCAGAGTGTAGGGCTTTGGCTTCAACGGGCTTCGGCGGTAAACGGGAAGAGGCGAGAGCAAGGCACCAACTATTTTTTTCTTCCCCTCCCCCCCCCCCTTCGCGAATCGGCCCAGACGGACAGGAACAGCAGGGCTCTCACAGCTAATGGTTTAATAGGTTCATCTGTTTGGTGAGGTAAGTGGGTGAGTAGACTTATTTTTCCTGTTTCATTCCTGTAGAATTAGATAGCATGCCTGCAGGGTTAGTGCTTTGTTCAGGGTGTCAGATATGGGAATCCTGGGAGACCTCCAGCCTCCCTGATGGCTACATCTGCACCAGGTGCACCAAGATGCAGCTCCTCAGAGACCGTGTTAGGGATCTGGAGCTGCAGCTTGATGACCCACTGCTTATCAGGGAAAGTGAAGAGGTGATAGACAGGAGCTACAGGGAGGTAGTCATCTCTAGGCTACAGGGGTCAGAAAACTGGGTCACTGTCAAGAGAGGGAAGGGAAATGCCCGGATAGTGGAGAGCACACCTGTGGCTGCCTCCCTCAGCAACAAATATCTTGTTCTGGATGCTGTTGAGGGGGATGACCTGACAGGGGACGCCCACGGTGACCGGGTCTCGGGCACTGAGCCTGGCGCTGTTGTGCAGGAGAGAAGGAGGGAGAAGAGGCATGCAGTAGTCATAGGGGATTCCATAGTCAAGGGAACGGACAGGAGATTCTGTGACCCTGGTAGAGATACCTGCATGGTGTGTTGCCTCCCAGGTGCCAAGGTACGGGATGTCTCAGATCGGGTCCTGAATATTCTGAAGGGGGAGGGTGAGCAGCCAGTTGTCTTGGTATATGTTGGTACCAATGACATAGATAGGACAAAGGAAGAGGTCCTGAAGAGAGATTTCCGGGAGTTAGGAAGGAAGCTGAGAAGCAGGACCTCCAGGGTAGTAATCTTGGGATTGCTACCTGTGCCACATGCTAGCGAGGGCAAGAATAGTAGGATCAGGCACATGAATGTGTGGCTGAGAGACTGGTGCAGGGGGCAGGGCTTCAGATTCTTGGATAATTGGGATCTCTTCTGGGGGAAGTATGACCTGTTCAAAAAGGACAGGTTACACCTGAACCCGAAGGGGACCAATATCCTGGTGGGAAATAGAGCTGTTAGGGAGGGTTTAAACTAATTTGGCAGGGGGATGGGAACCGGAATGACAGAGCGGAGGAAGGGGAAAACAGAAATAAATCTAAGATAGTGAGCAGTAAAGATGTCAGGAAAGACAGGCAGGTGATGGGGCAAATTTGTAGCCATTGGGATGAGCTGCGGTGCAATAAAGTTGCAGTGAAATCAAAGTGAAAAGTATCAAATACTGGTCTTAAGGTGTTATACTTAAATGCACGCAGCATAAGGAATAAGGTGGATGATCTTGTTGTACAGCTACAGATTGGCAGGTATGATATTGTGGCCGTCACTGAGACCTGGCTAAAGGATGCATGTCTCTGGGAGCTGAACGTCCAAGGATACACGGTGTATCGGAAGGATAAGAAGGTAGGCAGAAGGAGAGGCGTGGCTTTATTGGTAAGAAATGATATTAAATCATTAGAAAGAGGTGATATAGGATCAGAAGGTGCAGAATCTTTATGGGTTGAGCTAAGAAATCGCAGGGGTAAAAGGACCCTGAAGGCAGTTATTTATAGGCCTCCAAACAGCTGCAGGGATGTGGATTACAAGTTACAACAGGAAATAGAAAAGGCTTGTCAGAAGGGCAGTGTTATGATAATTGTGGGGGATTTTAACATGCAAGTGGATTGGAAAAATCAGGTCAGCACTGGATCTCAAGAGAGAGAATTTGTAGAATGTCTGCAAGATGGCTTTTTAGAACAGCTTGTTGCCGAGCCCACTAGGGGATCGGCTGCACTGGATTGGGTATTGTGTAATGAACCGGAGGTGATTAGAGAGATTGAGGTGATGGAACCCTGAGGAGACAGTGATCGTAACATGATTGAGTTCACTGTGAAATTTTTAAAAAGAGAAGCCGAAATCTGATGTGTTGGTATTTCAGTGGAGTAAAGGAAATTACAGTGGCATGAGAGAGGAACTGGCCAAAGTTGACTGGAAAGGGGCACTGGCGGGAAGGACGGCAGAGCAGCAGTGGCTGGAGTTTATGCGAGAAGTGAGGAAGGTGCAAGACAGGTATATTCCAAAAAAGAAGAAATTTTCAAATGGAAAAAGGATGCAACCGTGGTTGACAAGAGAAGTCAAAGCCAAAGTTAAAGCAAAGGAGAGGGCATACAAGGAAGCAAAAATTAGTGGGAAGACAGAGGATTGGGAAGTTTTTAAAACCTTACAAAAGGAAACTAAGAAGGTCATTAAGAGGGAAAAGATTAACTATGAAAGGAAGCTAGCAAATAATATCAAAGAGGATACTAAAAGCTTTTTCAAGTATATTAAGAGTAAAAGACAGGTGAGAGTAGATATAGGACCGATAGAAAATGATGCTGGAGAAATTGTAATGGGAGATAAGGAGATGGCGGGGGAACTGAACGAGTATTTTGCATCTGTCTTCACTGAGGAAGACATCAGCAGTATACCGGACACTCAAGGGTGGCAGGGAAAAGAAGTGTGCGCAGTCACAATTACGACAGAGGAAGTACTCAGGAAGCTGAATAGTCTAAAGGTAGATAAATCTCCCGGACCAGATGGAATGCACCCTCGTGTTCTGAAGGAAGTAGCTGTGGAGATTGCGGAGGCACTAGTGATGATCTTTCAAAAGTCGATAGATTCTGGCATGGTTCCGGAGGACTGGAAGATTGCAAATATCACTCTGCTATTTAAGAAGGGGGCAAGGAAGCAAAAAGGAAATTATAGACCTGTTAGCTTGACGTCGGTGGTTGGGAAGATGTTGGAGTCGATTGTCAAGGATGAGGTTATGGAGCACCTGGAGGCATATGACAAGATAGGCAGAACTCAGCATGAATTCCTTGAAGGAAAATTCTGCCTGACAAACCTATTACAATTTTTTGAGGAAATTACCAGTAGGCTAGACAAGGGAGATGTAGTGGATGTTGTATATTTAGATTTTCAGAAGGCCTTTGACAAGGTGCCACACGAGGCTACTTAACAAGATAGCCCATGGAATTATGGGAAAGTTACATACGTGGATAGAGTGTTGGCTGAGTGGCAGGAAACAGAGAGTGGGAATAAAGGGATCCTATTCTGGTTGGCTGCTGGTTACCAGTGGTGTTCCACAGGGGTCTGTGTTGGGGCCGCTTCCTTTTACATTGTACATCAACGATTTGGATTATGGAGCAGATGGCTTTGTGGCTAAGTTTGCTGATGATACGAAGATAGGTGGAGAGGCCAGTAGTGCTGAGGAAACGGAGAGTCTGCATACTGCAAACTTGGATAGATTGGAAGAATGGGCAAAGAAGTGGCAAGTGAAATACAATGTTGGAAGGTGTATGGTTATGCACTTTGGCAGAAGAAATAAGTGGGCAGACTATTATTTAAATGGGGAAAGAATTCAAAGTTCTGAGATGCAACGGGACCTGAGAGTCCTCGTACAGGATACCCTTAAGGTTAACCTCCAGGTTGAATCAGTAGTGAAGAAGGCAAATGCAATGTTGGCATTCATTTCTAGAGGAATAGAGTATAGGAGCAGGGATGTGATGTTGAGGCTCTATAAGGCGCTGGTGAGACCTCACATGGAGTACTGTGGGCAGTTTTGGTCTCCTTATTTAAGAAAGGATGTGCTGACGTTGGAGAGGGTACAGAGAAGATTCACTAGAATGATTCTGGGAATGAGAGGGTTAACATGAGGAACTTTTGTCCACTCTTGGACTGTATTCCTTGGAGTTTAGAAGAATGAGGGGAGACCTCATAGAAACATTTTGAATGTTGAAAGGCATGGACAAAGTGGATGTGGCAAAATTGTTTCCCATGATGGGGGAGTCTAGTACAAGAGGACATGACTTAAGGATTGAAGGATGCAAAGAAATTTTTTTAGTCAGAGGGTGGTGAATCTATGGAATTTGTTGCCACGGGCAGCAGTGGAGGCCAAGTCATTGGGTGTATTTAAGGCTGAGATTGATAGTTATCTGAGTAGCCAGGGCATCAAAGGTTATGGTGAGAAGGCGGGGGAGTAGGACTAAATGGGAGAATGGATCAGCTCATGATAAAATGGTGGAGTAGACTCGATGGGCCAAATGGCCGACTTCTGCTCCTTTGTCTTCTGGACTCACACCACCAAGTTCAACAACAGTCAATACCGCTCAACCATCAGGCCCTTGAATAAAAGGCAATAACTACACTCACTTGTCCATCCATTGAGATGTCCCAACAATCAATGATCTCATTATCTCGTTCTCATTATTTATTGCTATTTATTTATATTTGCATTTGCATGGTTTATTGTTGGCGCCTCTCTGGATAACCTTTCATTGTTCCTGTTATGGTTACTATATAGATTTGCTGAGAATGCCTGCAGGGAAATGAATCTCAGGGTTATAGATGGTGACATACACGTACTTTGCTCACAAATTTACTTTGAACTTGTAAAACGAATAGATAGTGATTTAAAAACGGGAATAATGAGGTGTCCATGGACCCTTCAGAAATCTAATGATGGAGGGGGAGAAGCTGTATTTGAATCATTGAGTGTGTGTGTTCCTGAACCACCATCCTGATGGTAATAATGAAAAGAGGGCATGTCCCAAATTGTGGGGGTCCTTAGTGATAGATGTTGCCTTCTTGAGCTTTGAGCTGTGCTGAAATGCATGATCACGAGTGTAGCAAGAGTAAAGCCGTGGGCTCAGCATGCATCCTTGACGTGCGCCTGTGTGGATTGTTAGTGAGGGGGAGAGGTTATCACCGATGCACACTGACTGTGGTCTCCCGATGAGGAAGTCAATGATCCAGTTGCAGAGGGAGGTACAGAAGCCCGGGTTTAGGAGCTTGGCAGGAGGAGAAGATGGCGGCGCCACACAGGTCGCAGCGGCCACTCCAGTGGTGATGTCTGTTACTTGTCAAGTAGGGTGCCATGCACAATCCTGATTTGATGGAGACGGATGTGAGAGCACGAAGGAACACTTGGTGAAGCTTCTGAAGTGCCTGCTTCGCTGCTGCTGCTACTGTGTGGTCCAGAATCTCCGAAGGAGAAGGCCCCGAGTCCTCGACTTTGCTTGTTGCTTGGCAGCCGTGGCGGGGTCAAAGTGCTCGGCAGAGGATGGTGCTCGGAGAGGCTGTGTCGGAGGGGCTGGTTGGAGGCTCGAAGTTTTTGGATGGACTCAGAGTACGCTGCGGTCAGGTGCTTCCAGTGGTGCTGCATTGGCAAGTTGGTGGCGCTTGGAGGTTCATGGCGGGGAGAGTTCTTCCTTTCTGCCGCCTGCGTGAGATGATGAGTCTATCAGGACTCTGAGACTTTTTTACTATGCCCATGATCTGGTCTTTATCAAATTATGGTATTGCTTTGCACTGTTGTAACTATATGTTATAATTATGTGGTTTTGTCAGTTTTAGTCTTGGTTTGTCCTGTGTTTCTTGTGATATCATTCTGGAGGAACATTGTATCATTTTTTAATGCATGCATTTCTAAATGACAATAAACGAGGACTGAGTGTCCTCATAATCTAATCTAATTAATCTAATACCAAGGAGGTGGTGGTATTGAACGCTGAGCTGTAATCGATAAACAGCAGCCTGGCGTAGGTACTGCTGTTGTCTATGTGCTCCAAAGTAGAGTGGAAAGCCAATGAGATTGTGTCGACTGTAGACCTGTTTGGGTGGTAGGCAAATTGCAGTGCATCTAGGTCCTTGCTCAGGTGTGAGTTAATTCTAGCCATAACCGACCTCTCAAAGCACTGCATTGGGGTAGATAAGAGTCCTATTGATCAATAAGTTATTGAGGCAGCTCAACCTGCTCTTTTTGGGCACTGGATCGATCGCTGCCCTTTTGAAACAAGCAGGAACCTCAGCCTGCAGCAGTGAGAGATTGAATATGTCCTTGAACACTCTAGCCAGTTGGTTGGCACAGGTTTTCTGTACCCAGCCAGGCAAACCATCAGGGCCAGATGCCTTGAGGGGTCACCCTCTAGAAGAATATTCTGATATTGGTCTCCAAGACTGAGATCACAGGATCGCTGGCTGCTGTGAGGATTAATATAGGTGTAGTATTGTTCTCTCTTTCAAAGCATCAAAGCAGGCACAAAAGGCATTTAGCTCATCAGGGAGTTAAGTACCATTGTCATATCCGCTGTTAGGTTTCACCTTGTAGGAAGTAATGGCATGCAAACTCTGCCACAGCTGTCATATATCTCAGGGGTCCCCAACCTTTTTTGCACTGCGGACCAGTTAATTGTTGACAGTATTCTTGCGGACCGGCCGACCGGTGGGGCGGGGGGGTGGGGGAGGTAGGGTTGCTAACGGACAAGAGTAGCAGTCAAATACGTTGCGTTTACCCCGAGAAAGACTACAATGACCATGAAGCCTTGCGCGGGCACCAGTGCGCATGCGTGACCTGCGCATGCGTGCACCTGCCGATTTTTTTCTCTACAAATCGCTTTTGATGATTCTGTTCGGGGGGGGGTGTTAATCATGACTGGAATATCGGTGATAAATGGCTAATACACTCAATTTCGTTCTAAAAGGGTTTATCTGACAAGTTTAGTATTAAACACCCAGCGCATATTTTCCTCGCATGAATATAGTGATAAGACAATTATCAGGGGAGGACAGGGGAGCTTGAAGTAAGTATTGAAAAAACTTCCTGGAGAAGTGGTAGAGGCAGGTTCGATATTATCATTTAAAGAAAAATTGGATAGGTATATGGACAGGAAAGGAACGGAGGGTTATGGGCTGAGTACAGGTCAGTGGGACTAGGTGAGAGTAGCGTTCGGCATGGACTAGAAGGGCAGAGATGGCCTGTTTCCGTGCTGTAATTGTTATATAGTTATATATGTCACTTATAAGTCAAGAGCATCATAACATTTTAAGTAACGTTTGGATATTAAACACAGAGCACATATTTTCTCCGTATGAACATATAAAATCATTGCAACACACCAATATTGCTGAATCGGTGGGAGCCCTGGGCTTGTTTCCCTGCAACAAGACGGTCCTATCGAGGGGTGATGGGAGACAGCGATACTCGAAGGGGGTTCCTTATGTCCAGTCTTTTCCGCAACTTAGTTTCCGTTGCATTCATTGCAGAAAACTCCGCTTCGCAGAAAAATGCTGGAAATGGAAGCAATGTTTTCAGTGCTTTCATGGCTATCTCAGGATATTCAGCCTTGACTTTGATCCAGAATGCCGGCAGAGATGTTATGTCAAACGTACTTTTCAGCCCGCCGTCAGTTGCAAGCTCGAGGATTTGATCTCCTTCCTGCACTGACATGGATGACGTGCGGGTAATGACCTCGCGTGCGTTCAAGCTGAACAGTGGCCGTGACAGGGGATGAGGAAAGGTACAGCTGACTCCTATCGCCAAATCATATCGTTTCCTCGCGGCCCAGTAGCACATGCTTTGTGGCCCGCTACCGGTCCGCAGCCTGTTGTTTGGGACCGCTGATATATCTGATTTTGGGAGCCCATAGGACTCTGGATTGCCAGTCTTGAAAGCCGCGGATCTAGCCCTTAGCAGACTGTGAAACTCCTGATTCATTCCTGTTCATATAATGTTTACAGACTTGTATCTCAGCTGGAGCTCTTTGAATTGTTTGGCCCACACCCTCCTAACCTTTTCTCTGCATTCCTCCATCCCAATGTCTTTTAAGCATTGTAACTATACCTGCCTCTACCTCATCCTCTGGCAGCTCGTTCCAAACATCTGGCAGCCTCTGGGTGAAAGCAATGCCATCAGTTCACCGTTATAAATCTATCCCATCTAGCTTTAAGCTCCTCTACCGTGGAAAAAGGTTGTGATCATTTGCATCATCTACATCCCTCAGGATTTTATAATATCTCTATAAGGTCACCCCTCCTCCTTCCTTTCCATAAGACCATAATACGATAAGATATAGGAGCAGGATTTGGCCCACCTTGTCTGCTCTACCATTTCATCATGGCTGATCCAACTTTTCCTTTCAGCCCCAGTCTCCTGCCTTCTCCCAGTATCCCTTCATGCCCTGACTAATCAACAATCCATCAAGCTCTGCCTTAAATATTCAAAGACTTGGCCTCCACAGCTTCCTGTGGCAATGAATTCCACAGGTTCACCACTCTCTGGCTAAATAAATTCCTCCTCATCTCCATTCTAAAAGGACGACCCTCTATTCTGAGGCTATGTCCTCTGGTCTTGGACTCTCCCACCACTGGAAACATCCCCTCCACATCCACTCTGTCAAGGCCTTTCACCATACGATAAGTTTCAATTAGGTCACCCCTCATTCTTTAGAATTCTAGTGAATACAGGCCCAGAGCCATCAAATGCTTTTCATAAGACAAACCATTCAATCCTGGAATCATTTTCGTGAACCCCCTTTGAACCCTCTCCAGTTTCAGAATGTCCTTTCTAACATAGGGGGCCCAAACCTGCTCACAATACAAGTAAGCCCTCACCAGTGCTTTATAAAGTCTCAACATTACATCCTTGCTTTCATATTCTAGTCCTTAGGATATGAATGCTAACATTGTATTTGCCTTCCTCACCACAGACTTAACCTGCAAATTAACCTTTAGGGAATCCTGCACAAAGTCTCCCAAGTCCTTTTGTACCTCAATTTTTTGTATTTTCTCTCCGTTTAGAAAATAGTCAACATTTTCATTTCCTCTACCAAAGTACATGAGCATACACTTCCCAACACTGTGTTCAATCTGCTACTTCTTTGCCCATTGTCCTAATCTGTTTAAGTCTTTCTATAACCTCTCTACTTCCTCAAATTTACCTGCCCCTCCACCTATCTTCATCTCATCTACAAAGCCATCAATTCTGTCATCCAAATCATTGACATACAACGTAAAAAGAATCAGTCCCAACACAGACCCCTGTGAAACGCCGCTAGTCACCGGCAGCCGACCAGAAAAGGCTTCCTTTATTTCCACTCTTTGCCTCCTGCCACTGCTTTGTCTATGTTGGTATCTTTCCTGTAATACCATGAGCTCTTTACTTGTTAAGCAGCTCATGTGTGGCATCTTGTCAAGAGCCTTCTGAAAATCCAAGTACACAACATCAATCGATTCTCATTCGTCTATCCTGCTAGTTATCTCTTCAAAGAATTTCAACAAATTTGTCAGAGAAGATTTTCCCTTGAGGAAATCATGCTGACTACGACCTATTTTCTCATGTGCCTCCAAGTACTCTGACTTCACATCCTTAACAATCAACTCCAACATCTTTCCAACCACTGAAGTCAGACTAACTGGCCCAATTTCTTTCCTCTGGCTCTCTTTCTTCTTGAAGAGTGGAGTGACATTGGCAATTTTCCAGTCTTCCAGAACCATTCCAGGATCTAGTGATTTTTGAAGGATTATTACTAATGCCTCCACAATCTTGTCATCCATGTCTTTCAGAACCCTGGGGTGTACACCATCTGGTCCAGGTGACTTACTAGCTTCAGACCATTCTGTTTCCTAAGAACCTTCTCTCTAGTAATGGTAACTTCACACACTTCATGACCCCATCACCTAGAACTTCCACCATACTGCTAGTGTCTTCCACAGTGAAGACTGATGCAAAATACTTATTCAGTTCATCTGCCATTTCCTTGTCCCCCATTACTACCTCTCCAGCATTGTTTTTCAATGGTCCGATATCCACTCTCACCTCTCTTTTACATTTTGTCTATCAGAAGGATCTTCTGGTACTCTCTTTAATATAATTGATGAGCTTACTTTTGTATTCCATCTTTACCTTCTAATTGACTTTTTAGTTGCCTTCTGTTGCTTTTTAAAAGGTTCCCAATCCTCTAACTTCACACTATTTTTTGCTCTATTATATTCCCTCTCTTTGGCTTTTATGTTGGTTTTGACTTATCATTAGCCACGGTTGTGCCAACTTGCCTTTAGAGTACTTCTTCCTCTTTAGGGTGAATATATCCTGTGCCTTCTGAATTACTGCCAGAAATTTCAGCCATTGCTACTTTGCTGTCATCGCAGTCAGTGTTCTTTTTCAATCAATTCTGGCCACCTCTGTCAGGCTCTGTAATTCTCTTTACTCCACTGTAATACTGATACATTTGATTTTAACTTCTCCTTCTCAAATTTCAGGATGAATTTGGTCATATTATGATCACTTCCCCCTAAGGGTTCTTTTACTTTAAGCTCTCTAATCAATTCCAGTTCATTGCACAACACTCAATCCAGAATTGCTGATCTCCTAGTGGGTTCAACCACAAGCTATTCTAAAAAGCCATTTCATAGGTGAACGGGTCTTTCTGTTTGTTAGATTTAAAATGGCGTCGTTGTTATGTTAATCTGGGGAATGCGGCTTTGTTGTATTAAACGCTGAAGAGAGTTTGCGCTAGCAGTTTGTTTTACTTTAGAGAGATATAGCAAGGTTTTATTAGCCAATGGGTGGTTATGTATCGTTTTGTTTTCGGATACCATGCTGTATGATATGACTGTGGATTGAGTTTTGGCGGGGAGTCGGAGGAGAGACGGAGAGTCGGAGGAGAGACAAGGAGGACGGCGGACGGGGATTTTGGGGGGGAGTCGGAGGAGAGACGAGGAGGACGGTGGACGGGGATTTTGGGGGGGAGTCGGAGGAGAGACGAGGAGGGCAGCGGAAAGGAGATTTTGGGGGGGAGTCGGAGGAGAGATGGGGAGTCAGAGGAGAGACGAGGAGGACGGTGGACGGGGTTTTGGGGGGGGAGTCGGAAGAGAGACGGGGAGGACGGTGGACGTGCGGGGGTTTTTGGCGGGGAGTCGGAGGAGAAACGAGGACAGCGGACGGGGATTTTGGGGGGGAGTCGGAGGAGAGACGAGGACGGTGGACGGGGTTTTGGGGGGGGAGTCGGAGGAGAGACGAGATTTTGGGGGGGAGTTGGAGGAGAGACAGGGAGGACGGTGGACGGGTATGGTGGGGAGTCAGAGGAGAGACGGGGAGGACGGTGGACGGGATTTTGGCGAGGAATCGGAGGAGAGATGGGGAGAACGGTGGACGGGGTTTTGACGGGGAGTCAGAGGAGAGACGAGGAGTCGGTGGAGAGACGGGGAGTCAGAGGAGAGACGAGGACGGTGAACGGGGTTTTGGGGGGGAGTCAGAGGAGAAACGAGGAGGACGGTGGACGGGGTATTGGGGAGTCGGAGGAGAGATGGAGAGGACGGTGGGCGGGGTTTTTGGCGGGGAGTTTGAGGAGAAACGAGGAGGACAGCGGACGGGGATTTTGGAAGAGAGACGGGGAGGACAGTGGACGGGGTTTTTGGGGGGAGTCGGAGAAGAGACGGGGAGGACTGTGGACCGGGTTTTGGCGGGGAGTCGGAGGAGAGACGGGGAGGACTGTGGACGGGGATTTGGCGGGGAGTCGGAGGAGAGACGGGGAGGACGGTGGACGGGTTTTGGTGGGGAGTCAGAGGAGAGACGGGGAGGATGGCGGACGGGGTTTTTGGGGGGGGAGTCGGAGGAGAGACGGGGAGGACGGTGGACGGGGTTTTGGCGGGGAGTCGGAGGAGAGATGAAGAGTCGGTGGAGAGACGGGGAGTCGGAGGTGAAACGGGGTGGACAGGGTTTTGTGGGGGAGTTGCAGGAGAGACGAGGAGTCGGAGGAGAGACGGGGAGGACTGTGGACGGGGTTTTGGCGGGCAGTGGGAGGAGAGATGGGGAAGACGGTGGACGGGTTTTGGTGGGGAGTCGGAGGAGAGACGGGAGGACTGTGGACGGGTTTTGGTGGGGAGTCGGAGGAGAGATGGGGAGGACGGTGGACGGGAATTTGGCGGGGAGTCGGAGGAGAGACAAGGAGGACGGAGGACCAGGTTTTGACGGGGAGTCGGAGGAGAGACCGGGAGGACGGCGGACGGGGTTTTGACGGGGAGTCGGAGGAGAGACAAGGACGGTGAACGGGGTTTTGGAGGGGAGTCGGAGGAGAGACGGGGAGTCGGAGGAGAGACAAGGACGGTGAACGGGGTTTTGGCGGGGAATCGGAGGAGAGACGGTGTTTTTGGGGGGGGAGTCGGAGAAGAGACGGTGAGTTGGGGGAGAGATGGGGAGGACGGTGGACGGGGTTTTGACGGGGAGTCGGAGGAAAGACGAGGAGGACGGTGGACGGGGTTTTGGCAGGGAGTCGGAGGAGAGACGAGGAGTCGGTGGAGAGATGGGCATTCGGAGGAGAGATGGCGTTTTTGGGGGGGGTTCGGAGAAGAGACTGGGAGTCGGAGGAGAGACGAGGAGGACGGTAGACGTGTGGGGGTTTTTGGCGGGGAGTCGGAGGAGAGACGAGGAAGACCGCGGACGTGCGAGGGTTTTGACGGGAAGTCGGAGGAGAGACGAGGAGGACAGTGGACGGGGTTTTGACGGGGAGTCGGAGGAGAGACGAGGAGGACGGTGAAGGGAGTTTTGGCGGGGAGTCGGAGGAGAGACGAGGAGTCAGAGGAGAGACGGGGAGGACTGTGGATGGGGTTTTGGCGGGGAGTCGGAGGAGAGACGGCGTTTTTGGGAGGGAGTCGGAGGAGAGACGGGGAGGACGGCGGATGTGCAGAAAGGCTCCGGTCGATCACTCCGGGTGGTCCCGAGCGGTGAGTCGACAGGATTCGGGTGGTCGTCCGGATTCGACTGAGCTCCAATGGTAGCACGCGAAGAACTTGGACGTTGATAAGTGTTGGCGCCCTTTTTTTCGTTACTTTCCTCTCTGTATTGTTACGTACTCCGTAACTGGGTTGCCAAACCAGCAGAAATGGGCCACTTAGTTGGAGTCTGGATTACTGGAATTAAGAAAGTTTTATTAAAGAAATAAGTAACACAGTACTCTGAACGTAAGGATATAATTGCAACAGGTTAACAATGATAAAACACACGTACACAGAACTAGGATAATAGGAATCAATCAAGCTCTATCGCAGTCTAGGGGTAAAAGGATCAGTCTCAAGTGACACAGAGTTCAGTTCAATTTAGTTTAGTTCGCAGTAATCACTGTTGTGCCGTTGGGGAGGGAGAGAGAGCGAATGAATATGCAAATCGGATTCCAAACAGACCTTCGATATCCCTCGCAGTTAGCTTTCGGGCGAGCCCTTTGTTATGTCTTCTGAGGTCACCGACTGTGACCCCTCCGTTCCAGATACGATCGTTCTTCTGCGGTGAACCCGGCACCCAGGCAAGGGCGGACACACACACCGGGTCCCGCCAACCATACCTTTCCACCCTGTGCGTCTATGGCTGGTCCTGTGACCAGACCTCCAAAACTCCCACCAACTTGTGGGGGCACACCGCTTCCAGGGTCTCGTACCTCGTGGTGTCTGTTGCCTTAGCGAACCTGTCCCTTTTATCCCCCTGCTGGAGTATCACCTGTCCATCAAACTTCAAACAGTTCAGGTTCAACGCAACCGGTCTTCACAATACTCGGAACTGTGTCTCCTTTTCGTTAATCTCTCTCGTCCCCTATTAACATTCCTGAATGTTCCCCCATTGTCCTCTTATCGGCATCAATCTTCTGATAATTTGGTCTGTTGTCACAGTATCAAATTCATATTAATGTCATAGCATTAGTAATATCTATAAAGTGTATTTGTTAAAATTTACTGGGTGTGCTGGCTGATGATTGATGTTTGGGATTGATTCGGGCTGCGACTGACACTGAGCGGAGTGTTGAAGCAGGTGCTGGGCGGGATTTCCCCTAGACTTATATGAGCCAATATAACGGAACGTTACAAGTGGGGGCTACCGTCCTGGATTTGGATTTTCGGTAAAGCTGTAATAGTCATCGCGTTAAGTGGTGCGAAGATGGATCGAGATAAGATTGTAAGTTGGTGTGAATGGGAGGAGGTACCGGTGAATCATGCGTGCATGCTAAGTGGGGTCGATTATCGCATTCCGGCAGATGTACTGGTGCGAGGGTTGAGTTTGATTAAAGGTATCGGGCAGGTAGAACTTATAGCTAGAAGGTGTGGGAAAGAACGGGAGTCCAGCTGGATGTTGGTTCGGACGAGTGCCGACGTCATGACGTTGGAACTACCAGCGACAGTAGATTGAGTGAACCAAATTGGTAAAGGTGCCGAGGAAGAGGATTTCTTGGAATGTATGTGGGATGGTTTTTTGAACCAACATGTCGAGGAACCAACTAGAGAGCAGGCTATTCTGGACTGGGTTTTGAGCAATGAGGAAGGGTTAATTAGCAATCTTGTCGTGAGAGGCCCCTTGGGTAAGAGTGACCATAATATGGTGGAATTCTTTATTAAGATGGAGAGTGACATAGTTAATTCAGAAACAAAGGTCCTGAACTTAAAGAGTGGTAACTTTGAAGGTATGAGACGTGAATTAGCTAAGATAGACTGGCAAATGACACTTAAAGGATTGACGGTGGATATGCAATGGCAAGCATTTAAAGATTGCATGGATGAACTACAACAGTTGTTCATCCCAGTTTGGCAAAAGAATAAATCAAGGAAGGTAGTGCACCCGTGGCTGATGAGAAATTAGGGAGAGTATCAATTCCAAAGAAGAAGCATACAAATTAACCAGAAAAAGTGGCTCACCTGAGGACTGGGAGAAATTCAGAGTTCAGCAGAGGAGGACAAAGGGCTTAATTAGGAAGGAGAAAAAAGATTGAGAGAAAACTGGCAGGGAACATAAAAACTGACTGTAGAAGCTTTTATAGATATGTAAAAAGGAAAAGACTGGTAAAGACAAATGTAGGTCCCCTACAGACAGAAACAGGTGAATTGATTATGGGGAGCAAGGACATGGCAGACCAATTGAATAATTACTTTGGTTCTGTCTTCACTAAGGAGGACATAAATAATCTTCCAGAAATAGTAGGGGACAGAGGGTCCAGTGAGATGGAGGAACTGAGCGAAATACATGTTAGTAGGGAAGTGGTGTTAGGTAAATTGAAGGGATTAAAGGCAGATAAATCCCCAGGGCCAGATGGTCTGCATCCCAGAGTGCTTAAGGAGGTAGCCTAAGAAATAGTGGATGCATTAGTGATAATTTTTCAAAACTCGTTAGATTCTGGACTAGTTCCTGAGGATTGGAAGGTGGCTAATGTAACCCCACTTTTTAAAAAAGGAGGGAGAGAGAAACCAGGGAATTATAGACCGGTTAGCCTAACGTCTGTGGTGGGGAAACTGCTGGAGTCAGTTATCAAAAATGTGATAACAGCACATTTGGAAAGTGGTGAAATCATCGGACAAAGTCAGCATGGATTTGTGAAAGGAAAATCATATCTGACAAATCTCATAGAATTTTTTGAGGATGTAACTAGTAGAGTGGATAGGGGAGAACCAGTGGATGTGGTATATTTGGATTTTCAAAAGGCTTTTGACAAGGTCCCACACAGGAGATTAGTGTGCAAACTTAAAGCACACGGTATTGGGGGTAAGGTATTGATGTGGATAGAGAATTGGTTAGCAGACAGGAAGCAAAGAGTGGGAATAAACGGGACCTTTTCAGAATGGCAGGCAGTGACTAGTGGGGTACCGCAACGCTCAGTGCTGGGACCCCAGTTGTTTACAATGTATATTAATGACTTGGATGAGGGAATTAAATGCAGCATCTCCAAGTTTGCGGATGACACGAAACTGGGCGGCAGTGTTAGCTGTGAGGAGGATGCTAAGAGGATGCAGGGTGACTTGGATAGGTTGGGTGAGTGGGCAAATTCATGGCAGATGCAATTTAATGTGGATAAATGTGAAGTTATCCACTTTGGTGGCAAAAATAGGAAAACAGATTATTATCTGAATGGTGGCAGATTAGGAAAAGGGGAGGTGCAACGAGACCTGGGTGTCATTATACACCAGTCATTGAAAGTGGGCATGCAGGTACAGCAGGCGGTGAAAAAGGCGAATGGTATGCTGGCATTTATAGCGAGAGGATTCGAGTACAGGAGCAGGGAGGTACTACTGCAGTTGTACAAGGCCTTGGTGAGACCACACCTGGAGTATTGTGTGCAGTTTTGGTCCCCTAATCTGAGGAAAGACATCCTTGCCATAGAGGGAGTACAAAGAAGGTTCACCAGATTGATTCCTGGGATGGCAGGACTTTCATATGAAGAAAGACTGGATGAACTAGGCTTGTACTCATTGGAATTTAGAAGATTGAGGGGGGATCTGATTGAAACGTATGAAATTCTAAAGGGTTTGGGCAGGCTAGATGCAGGAAGATTGTTCCTGATGTTGGGGAAGTCCAGAATGAGGGGTCACAGTTTGAGGATAGAGGGGAAGCCTTTTAGGACCGAGATTAGGAAAAACTTCTTCACACAGAGAGTGGTGAATCTGTGGAATTCTCTGCCACAGGAAACAGTTGAGGCCAGTTCATTGGCTATATTTAAGAGGGAGTTAGATAAGGCCCTTGTGGCTACAAGGGTCGGGGGTATGGAGGGAAGGCTAGTACAGGGTTCTGAGTTGGATGATCAGCCATGATCATACTGAATGGCAGTGCAGGCTCGAAGGGCCGAATGGCCTACTCCTGCACCTATTTTCTATGTTTCTATGACAGTCCACGACTCGGGGGAGGCGGGGCCGTGGGGTCTCCACACCCTCTCGGAGGACGAAAGTGAGGAAGTGCCGGAGGTGGAGCTAGATGAGGCCCCCGGGGAGGGGGGCCAGTAGCAGGGGGTGGAGGTGTGGAGTGGGCAGGTTTGGCCAGGCCCCGCCCCCATGGGCGGGATGAGACTGCCGAGTTAACAGCTGCCATTACCTCCCTGGCGAGAAGGGTTGAGGGGCGCCGCCCGAAGCTGAGAATTTTCTCGGGAGCCAGGCCCACCCCGGAAGGGGAGGATGACTATGATACCTGGGTTGAAGATACATCCCAGTTGTTAGAGGTGTAGCCAGTTTCGGATGAGGAAAAGAGACAGCGATTGGTGGAAAGCTTAAGGGGCGGGGAGGCCCGTTTAGTCCGTGATCTGAGAGCGGAATGCCCTTCGGCGTCCCTGTTGGAGTGTTTGGAAGCTTTGGAGGAAGTGTTTGGACTGTCAGGAGATTCCTGGAAACATTTAGCAGAGTTTCAACGGATGGGGCAGAGAAGAGGGGAATAGCTCTCAGAATATGTTTTCCAGCTGGAAGGAAAGCTTACGGGGTTGCTGCGACGAGGGGTAGTGAGGGCGGACGAAGTAGCGAAGTTAAGGATGAGCCAGATATGTAGCGGTTCCCGGGAGGATGACAGGGTGGCTTGGAGTGTACGGCAGTCATTTAAGTGGAGCCCCCCTCCGTCATTCGGACAGCTGATTAGAGAGGTACGGGCCGAGGAGAGTGCTTCGGGCCGACCAGGGGGCTCAGACCCCCGGGGATGGCCTTCAGCGGTTCAGGAGGTGGTAGCCGGGGTGAGATCAGAGAAATCCAAGGGGTCCCCAGGGGGGGCGTATCGGGAGCAGAGAGGCTGTGGGTAGCGGGTGCTATAACTGTGGGAGAGAGAGGCATTTCCGGCGGGAATGTGAGTGGCCGGGGTTGTGCTACAGCTGTGGGGAAGCGGGCCACTTGCAGGGGGATTGTGAGAGACGAGATGCTCCGAGGGAGGAGGGCCCCCGGGGCACCAAGAAGGGAGAGGTGTCGGGAAACTTAGGAGAGGCTCAGTGAGGGAACGGACTGGAGTCTCGGGAGGAACACGTTCCCAGAAAACCGCTATGGAACCCCAGAAAGAACAAACCCAAATTCCTGATGGACTGGTGGAACCCCATTCCAGCTAGAGGGAATCTTTGCGAAAGCCATCCTTGACACCGGGTCGCAGGTTACCTTACTGTACTGGTCGTTCTACAACAAATATCTGAAGCATTTGCCCGTAACTCCGTTTAATGCATTGGAGATTTGGGGCATAAGTGATGGTGATTACCCGTACGATGGGTACTTGTCAGTGAGATTGGAATTTTCGGAGGGAGATGTGGGAGTGTCGGAAGCCTTTGAGACACTGGTGTTGGTCTGTCCAGACCCGGTGGAAACCGGTGGTGCTGACCTGCTAGTGGGGACTAACTCCCCTCTGGTGCGACGGCTCTTGGGAGCCTGTAAGAAGAAGGCGGGGGAGAACTTTCTGGAGACCCTCTCGGTACACCCCATGTTCTGAGCGGTGTACGAAGGAGTGAGTGACCCCCAGGGGCTGGATCCTGAGTGCAAACGAGGGACGGTGTAGTGCACTCAGGCGAGGCCTAAGGTGATACGGCCAGGGGAGGCGGCATTAGTGATGGGGACCCCCAGATTCCCCGGAGTACCGGCGGGCGAGACCCTGCTAGTAGACACCCCCAACGACCTGGAAGGGGAGCCCCGGTCCCAGCTGGGGCACTGGTGAGACCTGAATTGCAGAGGCCCTCAGCTGTACAGGCACGGCGAAAGGGGGTGATGGTAAGGAACATAACGGAGCAGGAGATCACCTTTAAGCGCGGGATGCCCCTCGCGCACTTGTTCCCGGTGACGGTGATGTCCAGCGCCCCCGACAAGCCCACTGGAGGAAAACTATTGGGGGGCAGCTGACCAAGGAGGCCTTTAATTTTGAAGATTCCCCTGAACCGCCGGCGTATAAGAGCAGGCTGGTGGAGAAGATGCTGAAGTTAGGGGATGTCTTTTCTCAGGGCGAGTTTGATGTAGGATGTTCCAAGAGCACTCGGCACACCATTCGGGTAACAAATGACACCCCGTTTAGGGAGAGGTCGCAGCGGTTGGCCCAGCAGAGGTGGAAGATGTGCGGCAGTTGAAAGATGCAGGGATTATTGCGGAGTCCCGAAGCCCCTATGCGTCCCCCATAGTGGTGGCAAGGAAGAAAAATGGGAAGGTACGCATGTGCGTGGACTACAGGACCCTGAACCGCCGCACTGTTCCCGACTAATATACCGTCCCAAGGGTGGAAGACACGTTGGCCTATTTGAGTGGGGCGCAGTGGTTTAGCATATTGGATTTGCGGAGTGGGAATTACCAGATTCCGATGAGTGAGACTGATAAAGAGAAGACGGTCTTTATCTGCCCCCTGGGATTTTTCCAGTTCGAACGAATGCCCCAAGGCATCTCGGGGGCCCCAGCCAGCTTTCAGCGGCTCATGGAGAGGACAGTGGGGGACATGAACCTGCTGGAGGTATTGGTGTACCTGGACGACCTGAAAGTGTTTGGATCTATGTTGGTGGAACATGTGGAGCGTCTGCTGAAGGTGCTGAGTCGGCTGAAGGAGGATGGGTTAAAACTTTCCCTGGATAAATGTCAGTTCTGCAAGACGTTGGTCAGTTATGTCGGGCACATAATCTCGTGAAATGGAGTGGCCACTGATCCGGGTAAGATAGCCGCAGTCACCACCTGGCCGAGACCTCAGAAGGTGAGCGCCTTACGCTCGTTTTTGGGGTTTTGCGGATATTACCGGCGATTCGTGAAAGGATATGCGAAAATGAGTCATCCATTGAACCAGCTGCTGTGTGGCTATCCACCTGTGGGGAGGAGGAGGAAGGGAGACCGAGGGTCGGAGGTAGGAGGATACTTGAACCCGGGGGAGCCTTTTGGAGTGAGGTGGGATGCTCAATGTGAGGAGGCGTTCCAATCTCTAAAAAGGGCGCTGACACAGTCCCCAGTGTTGGCATTTGCTGATCCCCGGAAGCCGTATGTTCTACACACTGATGCCAGTCGAGAGGGTCTGGGGGCTGTTCTGTACCAGGAACAGGGCAACGGATTGAGGCCAATGGGTTTGTTAGCCGAAGCTTGTCGCCATCTGAGAGAAACTATCCCACTCACAAGCTGGAGTTCTTGGCGTTGAAATGGGCGGTGGTGGACAAGTTGAGTGACTACCTATACGGGGCCCAGTTTGAGGTGAGAACTGATAACAACCCCCTCACTTATATCCTGACCTCGGCGAAGCTGGACGCTACTGGGCACCGGTGGTTAGCGGCCTTTTCTGTCTATGAGTTCAGCCTGAAGTACCGCCCGGGGAGTTGGAACATCGATGCAGATGCCCTGTCTCATCGGGCGCACGACGAGTCGGGCACGGCCGAGGAGTGGAAGAGTGTCCCTGCCCAGGGAGTAAAGGCCATGTGTCAAGTTGGGAGCGACGGGGAAGTAGGAGCACAGATGGGAACTGATCGAGCAGTAGATCAACTGGGGGCTGACGATGACGCGCTACCCACTGTTTACTGTAATTTGACTGCTCTGAGGAACAGGCAGCTGCCGGAGTTGAGCCCCCAGGAAGTAGAGGCGGCTCAGCGCGATGACCCATGCATTGGCACTATCTGGTACGCGGTTAGCCAGGGTGATATGGGGCAGGTGGAGAAGGCGAAGCACGCCTCCGTTCCCCTACTACTGAAGGAGTGGCCTCGGTTGAAGCTGAAGAACCACGTCTTGTACCGGGTCACATTGCCTCCAGACCACCCCCGGCGCTGGCAGCTGGTCATGCCTGAGAAGTATCGGAAGACTGTGCTCCAGGCTCTACATGATGATTCCAGGCACTTAGGGGTAGAGAAGACCTATGGATTAGTCAAGGACCGGTTTTACTGGCCCCAGATGAGGGGGGAGGTGGAAGAATACTGTAAGAAATGCAGTCCCTGCATCAGGAGGAAGACCCTGCCTGCGCAGGCGGCTCCTTTGACCCACTTGCAGAGTGCGGGACCCATGGACCTGGTATGTATGGATTTCCAGTCTATTGAGCCAGGCACCAGCAGCACCGCGAATGTCTTAGTCATCACGGATCACTATACTAGATATGCGCAGGCTTTTCCTACTAAGGATCAGAAAGCGACTACAGTGACGAATGTGTTATGGGAGAAGTACTTTGTTCATTATGGCCTTCCCCGGCGGATCCACAGTGATCAGGGACGGGACTTCGAGACCAGGCTTATCCATGAATTACTGGGTATGCTTGGGGTTGAAAAGTCCAGAACCACCCCCTATCACCTGCAGGGTGATCCTCAGCCCGAGAGGTTTAACCGGACCCTGCTGGACATGCTCGGCACCTTGGAGATTGGACAGAAGAGTAAGTGGAGTCGGCACATTGCCCATTTGGTTCATTGTTACAATTGTACTCGCAATGATGCTACAGGGTACTCGCCCTACTATCTGATGTTCGGACGGGAAACGAGTTTGCCCATTGATCTGTGTTTTGGGACTGAAGTGGGTGAAATACCTTCGAAGCCGTGTCTGAAGTATGTGTTCGATATGAGGAAAGAGTTGGAAAGGGCGTACGAGTTGGCTGAGGCGGCAGCCACCAAGCAGAACCAGTGGAATAAGAAGAGGTATGATCAGAAAGTAAAATTCGTTCAGCTATTGTCGGGAGACCAAGTCCTTATCCGGAACTTAGGACTGCCTGGTAAGCACAAGTTGGCGGATCGTTGGGCGGCCATCCCCTATGTGGTGGAGAGTCAGATGCCGAATTTCCCTGTTTACCGGGTGAGACCCGAGGGTGGGAAGGGGCCTGTCAAGGTACTCCATCAGAACCACCTGTTGCCTCTGGGTCGAGAGGTGAAGGTGAACCCAGAGCCCGAATAGGAGTTTACGCCTAGTACGAGGACTCTGCGAGGGCGCGGGGCGAAGGAAGAGCCCGCTGTGAAGAAGACGGGGCCGGCCCCCATCTCGAGAAGGGATACGTCATCGAAAGATGATGATTCGGATGTGTGGTACCTGTTTCCATTCGCCGATTCCCCGGTGCCGGGAGAAGAGACTCCTGGCCCTTCCATCACTGAGTTAGGGAAACCGAGGGAGGGTGTTGCAGAGCCACCTGTAGTACAGCCGGAATTGGGGGAGGAGAGGGTGGAGGCAGAACCCGAGCCAGAGGGCTCACAGGGACAGAGGGGTCCTGGTGAGGGGGAAGGTCCGACAGATAGGCCCGGGGGGGTCACCTGGGGTGTCTGTACAGGAAGAGTCCACAGAGGCCTCAGAGGAGTAGGCATCCCCCGGAAAGACTAATGTATACAGCACTGGGAGAACAGGGTGTGATCTCTACTGCCCTGGAAAGTTATGTCACTGCTTTATGCACCTGGGTTGGGTTTTGTGTTTTGCAAAGAGCACTGGTGAACTATGTTAACGTCATGAGGGCATGACTTTTTGTGGTGGGGGTAGAGTGTACGGGGTCTTTCTTTTTGTTAGATTTAAAATGGCGTCGTTATGTTAATCTGGGGAATGCGGCTTTGTTGTGTTAAACGCTGAAGAGAGTTTGCGCTAGCAGCTTGTTTTACTTTAGAGTGAGATAGCAGCATTCTATTAGCCAATGGGTGGTTATGTATCGTTTTGTTTTCGGATACCATGCTGTATGATATGACTGTGGATTGAGTTTTGGCGGGGAGTCGGAGGAGAGACGAGGATGGTGGACGGGGTTTTTGGCGGGGAGTCGGAGGAGAGACGGGGACGACGGTGGACGGGGTTTTGGCGGGGAGTCGGAGGAGAGACGAGGAATCGGGGGAGAGACGGGGGTCGGAGGAGAGACTGGGAGGATGGTGGACGGGTTTTGGCGGGGAGTCAGAGGAGAGACGAGGAGGACGGTGGACGTGCGGGGGTTTTTGGCGGGGAGTCGGAGGAGAGACGAGGAGGATGGTGGGCGGGGTTTTGGTGGCGAGTCGGAGGAGAGACGAGGAGGACGGCGGACGGGGTTTTGATGGGGAGTCGGAGGAGAGACGGGGAGGACGGCGGACGTGCGGAAAGGCTCCGGTTGATCACTCCGGGTGGTCCCAAGCCGTGAGTTGACAGGATTCGGGTGGTCATCCGGATTCGATTGAGCTCCAACGGTAGCGCGCAAAGAACTTGGACTTTGATGAGTGTTGGTGCCTTTTTTTTCATTACTTTCCTCTCTGTATCAAATTCTTATTAATGTCATAGAATTAGTAATATCTATAAAGTGTACTTGTTAAAATTTACTGGGTGTGCTGGCTGATGATTGATGTTTGGGATTGATTTGGGCTACGACTGACCCTGAGGGGAGTGTTGAAGCAGGTGCTGGGCTGGATTTCCCCTAGACATACACGAGCCAATATAATGGAACGTTACATAGGCATTCCAGAAATTCCCCCTCTTGGGATCCAGCACCAACCTGATTTTCCCAATCTACCTGCGTATTGAAATGCCCCATGAAAATTGTAACATTGCCCTTTTGCCATGTATTTTCTGTCTCCCATTGTAATTTGTAGCTAACATCCTTACTACTGCTTGGGGGTTCTGTATACAACTCCCATCAGGGTTGTTTTACCCTTGGAGTTCCTTAGCTCTACCATCAATGATTCAACACCTTCCAACCCTATGACACTTCTATCTAATGATCTGACTTCTTTTTTTTACCCACAGAGCAGCGCCACCACTGCCTTCCTGCCTGTCCTTTTGATACAATGTGTATCCTTGGACATTAGCTCTCAGCTATGATCTTCTTTCAGCAGTGATTCAGTGATGCCTCATCATACATGCCAATCTGTAACTGTGCTACGAGTTCATCTTCCTTATTTTGAATACTGCACGCATTCAAATATAATACCTTTAGTCCTGTATTCTTCCTTTTCGATTTTGTCCACCTTTTACATTGCAACTCATCCTGTTGACTGCAATTTTGCCCTATCATCAACCTCTCCTTGCTAGAAGTCTCACTACACATTGCCTGTTTGTAAACCAGCTACCTCATCCTCAGCACTATCACTCCGCTTCCCATCCCCCTGCCAAATTAGTTTAAATTGTCCCAAACAACTCGAGTCGACTTGCCCACAAGGATATTGGACCCCCTTGGGTTCAAGTGTAATCCATTCCTTTTGTACAGTTCGTACCTTCCCCAGAAGAGATCCCAATGATCCCTGTGCCCCTGCCCCCTGCACCAGTTCCTCAGCCACACCTGCAAAATTATCTTATTTTTACCCTCATCGGTACGTGGCACAGACAGCAATCCAGAGATTACTACACTGAAGGTCCTGTTTTTCAGCTATCTACCTAACTCCCTAAAATCTCTCTTCAGGACCTCCTTACCTTGTCTACCCTATGTCATTGGTGCCAATATGTACCAAGACTTCTGGCTGCTCACCCTCGCCCTGAGAATGCCATAGACATGATCAGAGACATCCCTGATCCTGACACCTAAGGGGCAACATACCATATGGGTATCTCTATTGCACTCACAGAATCTCGTTTCTGTACCTCTGACTATGGAATCTCTATCCACACTGCAGTCCCCTTCACCTCTCTGCTCTTCCGAGCCACAGCAGCAGACTCAGTGCCAGAGACCCGGTCTCTGTGGCTCGCTCCAGTAGGCCATCCCCCTCAATAGTATCTAAAGTTGTATACGTATTATTGAGGGGAACAGCCATAGGAATACTCTGCACTGGCTGTGCATTTCTCCTCCTCCTCCTGACCGTCACCCAGTTACCTGTCTTCTGCAACCTGGGGTGACTAACTCGTTGTAGCTTCTGTCTTTCCCCTCCTCATTCTCCCGTATGAGTCAATGGTCACTGAGCTGGTGCAGATGTGTTTATCCAGGAGACTGGAGGTCTCCCAGACTTCCCACATCCCAAACACAGTACAAAACACAGCCCCTGGAGCCACTTCCACTACACTGCTCTGCCCTAAAAGATGAGCAATGAACAAATAAGAACAGAAAGAGAAGAACATATCAAATACTTTACCCTCACCCAAGCCTGATCTCACCTCAACCACTTTAAACACTGACCTACTCACAAGAATGGCTGCTGTAGTTGCACGTGAGCTATTTTTATTGGCTCTTTTTAGTGAATCTCTTTTTGCTGATTGGCTGCTCTTCAGCTCAAAGAAACTGCCGTGAAGCTTGGCCTTTTAACTCTCAGTCACCATCCTGTTTGAAAGGTAGCTCTTTTCACGCACCACTGACGTTCCAAAAAGATAATTCCCAGTGCAATTCCTTGAGCCACTCTTCCATCTCCATTAACTACTGGAGAAAAAAAAAGACCCAGCCTATCCAGTCTCTCCTTATAAGTCCTCCAGTCCAGTCAATACCTATGTGAATCTTTTCTGTACCCACTCCTGCATGATGACAAGTCTCCTATAGCTATGTGACCATACTGCATACAACACTTGGGACGTACCTTCCCAACATCTTGTACTGTTGTAACATGACATTTCAGCTTGTTGTCAATGCCCTGACCGATGAAAGCAAGCATACCATCCTGTCTATCTGTGTCACAGGTAGATAACATGGCTGAGCAGCAGTTCTCTTTTAACAAACCCAAAGCAAAATGGGATGTCATGATCAGAAAGGATAAGACAAGGGAGTAATCACCAGTCCTTGTAGGAGGGATCAGAAGTGGAAAGAGTGAGCAATTTCAAGTTCCTGGGTGTCAATATCTCTGAGGATCCTTTCTGAGCTCAACATAAGGATGCCTCAAAAAGGCGGCATCCGTCATTAAGGACCCCCATCAAGCAGGTCATGCCTTGTTCCCATTGTTACCTTCGGGGAGGAGGTTCAGAAGCCCGAAGGCACACACTCAACAATTCAGGAACAGCTACTTCCCCTGTGCCATACAATTTCTGAATGGACATTGAACCTGTGAACACCACCTCAGCACTTTATTTTTGAACTACTAATTTAATTTAACTATTTAATATATATTTATACTTGCTGTAATTCACATTTTTTCTTTTATGTATTGCATTGTGCTGCTGCCACAAAGACGACAAATTTCACGACATATGCCAGTGATATTAAACATGATTCTGATGAAGGGTCTCACCCCGAAACGTTGACTCTTTTCTCCTCTCCATTGATGCTGCCGGACCTGTTGAGTTCCTCCGTCATTTTGTGTGTGTTGCCATACCTCCTAATTCTGGTTTGAGAAAACATGGCATGTCAATGCAACACACATCAAAGTTGCTGGTGAAAGCAGCAGGCCAGGCAGCATCTGTAGGAAGAGGTGCAGTCGACATTTCAGGCCGAGACCCTTCGTCAGGACTAACTGGCCTGCTGCGTTCACCAGCAACTTTGATGTGTGT
Source organism: Mobula birostris (assembly GCF_030028105.1). NCBI lineage: Eukaryota > Metazoa > Chordata > Chondrichthyes > Myliobatiformes > Myliobatidae > Mobula > Mobula birostris. The sequence goes on from NC_092370.1 coordinate 141,326,581, forward strand.
TGCTTGAATTTCCAGCATCTGCAGAATTCCTGTTGATGGCATGTCAATGTAAAGGTTGTGATGCTGTCCAATGGGAATTGCGTGATCTTTAATACATTAATTTTGCATTCTCCCCTCTCATTCTGCAGCCCTTCCTGCCTCTTATAAACCTGGTTTGTTCACCGGATGTGAGAACGTTTCTGTGCAGTGCCTTTGTACCAGCCTGCACAGAAGAACGCCAGATTGCCCCACCTTGTCGAGAGCTTTGTGAGAAAGTTCTTAAGGACTGTGAAAAACTGATGGAGACATTTGGGATCTCGTGGCCGGAGGAACTGCAATGTGATCGGTATGAAGAATTGCATTAGTACCTGACCCACGTTAGTGGGTGATGGATATCTCTCTCACTTTGGCAGGGAGGGTGGGGGTGGTGTGGGGTGTGATGGTGGAAATGATGGGTATCTCTCTCACTGTGGGAGGAGAGTGGAAAGACGGATATCTCTCATTGTAGGGTTGAGGACTGATATCTAGAAGCAAGTTTGAGCAAAAGCAAAACATTAAATTTACGAAATGTTGACGGAAGAAATGAATAACAAAAGAAATCTTGAAGGAGGGGTGTTGCTGAAATGTTTCTCTTTTGCTTTTTGGCCTGGAGGTACATTTTCTCTTTAAATTTATATGTTGGATTTTATTTTTGTAGTGCTTAGTGCTCTGCTTGACTCTCAGCTGGGCATCAAATCTTATAACAGTTCATTCCCAAAATGCCTGCTGAGATAGTCACCCCTGCTGCTGGAGAAACTATTGTAAATGTACTAAACCTTCTCAGTCACCTTCAGGCTGGCTGGTCCAAACTCTCTCTCTCGTGGCCCAGCTCGTCTTGTCTCTCACCCTGTGCTCTTTGACAATCTCCACTACTGCTTATCTGAAGGATAACAATAAACTAGGTTTGGGAGTCAATAACTGTCATTGATTTAGAGCATGGTATTTCGGTGATACTTTCATGTCCAGAGCCCCTTTTATCTCGACCTCCAATGAGTTTTTCTTTTCCCAGTGAACCTTGAAGTCATGATCCAGCACTCCAGAACTTCCTTCCATGCCTCAGGTTTTCCATAAATCCATAAGATGTAGGAACAGAGTTAGGCCAGTTGGCACTCTGAATCTGCTCTGCCATTGAAACATGGCTGATAGTGTATGGCACAATAGGGCAGAGGTTAGAATAATGCCACTATGGCGCCAGGTTCAATAGCCCTGCTGTCTGTGAGGAGAGTGTACAATCTCCCCATGTCCAGTGGGTGTTCCACTTTCCTTGCACATTCCAAAGATGTACAGGTTAGAACATTAATCAATTACATAGGATGTAACTGGGCAGCACAGCCTCCTTGGGTTGGAGGGGCCTGTTACCATGCTGTATCACTAAATAAAACAAAATACAAATCATTTTTCCAACCCCATTCTTTTGCCTTCTCCCCATAATCCTTAGTTCCCTTACCAATCAAAAACTTAATCAGTCTCTCTCTTTATACATCAAAGTTTTCCTTCAATTTTTGCCATCAACGAACATTTTCTAAAACATAAAAGCCTAGAAATGTGATTGCATAGTGCTGCATTTTTCAGTATTGAGGGGTTAAAAATCAATTTTCTTCCCCTGCTGGTGGGAACAGGTGTGGCTATTTCCATATTATCATGCATTGCCCTAGAAATTCATCTAGCTAGTTTTGATTGTGAGTCATGTCTTTGAACAACAAGGCGATTTCTATATTGAGGAGAATGGAATGACATCACTCCTTGTGCAAAGCTTTTAGGACAGTGTAATAGGTGGCAGATTGAAGCTTTTGGACTGACATTTGCATAGAAGAGTGAGGGGGAGCTCAATGCTATGTTCACTTGACACACCTTTTTGGGTGCAAATTAATTTTTAAGCCAAAAACACATGTTCTATCCACGTTTAATGAGGCAATATTGTGATGGGATAGAACTTACCTTATGCTTGCATTATAGATTTGAAACCCTTTTTTTAGGATTTGGTGTGGTAGTGACTAATAAGTGTTTTGTTCCACGAAGGGTGGCTTCATCCCTTTTTGTTCTGTTATCAGCATTTCTGACTGGGGAGACATCAAAGAAGAATCAGTTGAATTACAAAGATAAAATTTATGCTTTTGGGCATGAGCTAAGTGTAGAAACTAGATGTAGAATTTGGGTAGCAACTTGAATTTTTCTCAACAGGAATTTTGAATATAATGTAATAAATACAAAGGTAACTACACTCATCTATTGAGATGTGCCCACTACAATGATCTCACTTTGAGAACTTTTTATCTTGGTATTTCATGTCCTTGTTTTTTATTGCTATTAATTTATTTTGCATTTACACAGTTCATTGTCTTCAATGCTCTACTTGCTCCTTCATTGACCCTGTTTATAGTTTCTATTCTATAGATTTGCTGAGCAGGAAAAAAAAATTTCAGGGTTGTATGTGGTGGCATGTGTGTATTCTGATAATAAAATTTACATTGAACTTTGAAAAGATGGAAATGCTTAAATATCATGCTGATGTTTGATATGTTCGGCATAATTTGAATTTTAAACTAATTTTTAAGAGAAGTTTATGTTTTTTTTAAATTCCAAGGTTAGAAGATTGCAATGGTGGCCAGCACACTTCAGCTATAGCTTCAACTCCAAGATTGGTCACAGAGAAGACTTCACAGATGGTAGTGAAAGATTATGGATTTTGGTGTCCACGACCCCTCAAGAACCCAACTGGGCATGGTAGTTCATTTCTTGGTGTGGGTGACTGTTTGCCACCATGTCCCAACATGTACTTCAGAGAAAATGAATTGAACTTTGCCAAGTATTTCATTGGAATTGTTTCCATCATTTGTCTGTGTTCAACTCTCTTCACATTCTTGACTTTTCTCATCGACGTTCGAAGATTCCGTTACCCTGAGCGACCTATTATTTTCTATGCAGTATGTTATAGCATGGTATCTCTGATATACTTTGTTGGTTTCATTGCTGGTAATAACATAGTCTGCAACAAAGCAAATGAGAAATTGGGTACCATGGAAACAGTTGTCATAGGTGCACAGAACAAAGGATGCACAATCCTTTTTATGCTCTTATATTTCTTTACCATGTCAGGAACTGTTTGGTGGGTAATTCTGACCATCACCTGGTTCCTAGCAGCAGGTTTGAAGTGGAGTTGTGAAGCTATTGAACAGAAGGCATTGTGGTACCATTCTTTTGCCTGGGGAATGCCTGGGATATTCACAATAATGCTGCTTGCCTTAAACAAAGTTGAAGGTGACAATATTAGTGGTGTATGCTTTGTTGGACTGTATGACTTGAATGCTTTGCGTTATTTTATCCTGACACCATTGTGCCTCTGTGTGGTGGTGGGATTGTCCCTCCTTTTGGCAGGAATTATTTCCTTGAATCACGTACGGCAGGTAATTCAACATGACGAAAGAAATCAGGAGAAACTAAAGAAGTTTATGATTCGAATTGGAGTTTTCAGCGGCCTATACTTGGTGCCATTGGTAGCACTCCTGGGATGTTATATTTATGAGCAAGCTCTTCGGACGACTTGGGAAACTACGTGGGTTCATGATTACTGTCAAGATTATCCCATTCCGTGTCCCAATCAGGTACTTTCAAAAACCTTTGTCAACGTCTTAAAAACTCATTATATGTCACTGTGAACAATTACTGCTCAAAAATTATATACTGTTCACCACGAGCAGAGAGAATTGGGGTTTCCACTACTGAGTTAGGTGTTTTAAGGTGGCAATGTAGTAGAAAGTAATCAATAGAATAGTCATAGTTGTGTTATTTTGTGAGTAGGTATTTAAACAGAACCATAAGCATTTTACTGGTCTTTTATTTTTGAATAAATAAGCAGGAGAAGGATAGGGAACATGGTAACACACAAAATTCTGGAGGAACTCAGCAGGTCAGGCAGTATCCACCAAGAGGAATAAACAGTCAACATTTCGGGGTGAGACTTGATGAAGGGTCTTGGTCCTCTCCATGGAGGCTGCCTGACCTTCTGAGTTCCTTCTGCATTTTGTGTATACTCTGGATTTCCAGTATTTGCAGAAACTCTTGTGTTTATAAAGAATACAGATGAGGTTAGACTCAGCACCACTATATTGTAGTGTTCTTTATAAAGTGTTCTGCATGCTGAACTATGCAGCTATTTTGGATTACAGATGTTTTGGATCAAAAACATCCTATGATTAACTCTCATTAATTTTTTTTGTGCAGATAAGCTCTTGTCAAATCATTGATGAGAAATACTTTACAGTCAGATTCAGGAGATCAGTTAGGTTAATACTGCAGAGAGCGTTGAACTTTGTTTGCTCCCAGCGACTGTGTGATATAAAATAGACTAAGAATGGCTGCAATCATTGCCATTTGTCATCTTTAATTAGCTCCTGATCTCCTGAATGCAATCTCATCAAGACTTCATTAAACCCCTATAGCGTTTTAGATAATAAAGTATTCTTCTTTTACTTTCTTTTTCTTTTACTCTTTTAGACAAGAATGTCTGCAGAAGATGGAAACCCAAAGAAACACATAGAAGATGCTGGAAGAACTCAGCCGGTCAGGCAGCACTTGTGGAAGAGAGTAAACAGTTGACATTTCAGGCCAAGACCCTTCTTCAGGACTGGGGAGAAAGGAGGAAGATGCTAGAATATAAAGATGGGGGGAGGGGAAAGAGGCTAGGTGAAACCATGTAGGTGGGAAAGGTCAAGGCTGAAGAAAGAAAGAATCTGATTGGAAAAGAGAGTGGTCAATAGACAGAAGGGAAGGAGGAGAGGACCAAGAGGGGAGTGATAGGCGGGTGAAAAAATGTAAAAGGTCAGAGTGGAGAATCGGGAAGTGGAGGTTTGGGGGGGGGGGAGGTTGTTGGTGGAATTTGTTTACTGGAAGGAGAAATTAATATTCATGCCGTCAGATTGGAGGGTACCCTGAGAGAATACAAGGTGTTGCTTCTCTGAGGGTAGCTTCATCTTGGCACAAGAGGAGGCCATGGATCAGCACATCAGAACAAGGGTGGAAAAGGGAATTGGAATTGAAATGTATGGGCACTGGGAAGTCCTACTTGTGGTGGATGGTGCAGAGATGCTCAACGAAACAGTCCCTGAATTTATGACGGGCTTCACCTATGTAGAGGAGGCCACATTGGGAGCACCAGAAATACCTTCTTATTCTGGCATTTTTCCTCCTTCCTTCTCAGTGCTGATTAAGGATCTCAGCCTGAAATGTCAACTGTTTACACTTTTCCATAGATGCTGTCTGACCTGCTGAATTCCTCCAGCATTCTGTGGGTGTTCTTTTACTATGTCTTCAACTGTTTAAAAACTGTTGCTAAAGACATCTCTAGCTTACAACTTTGTATAATTGTACAATATAGATATATACAAAAAAGATAAATTATATTCAGCGTAGTTCATTAAATTCATTTTTTCTTTATTTTCCTGTGAACATCCGCAAGAAAATGAATCTCAAGAAAGTGACATTTATATACTTTGATATTAAATTTATTTTCAACTTTGAACTAAAGAGAGAATATCATGTGATGAATATTATGTTAAAGTAATTGCAACAAGCTGTAGTCTACAAGTTGATCCTGTTTATTTACAAAGAATTCCACATTTATCTGCTTTTGAAGCGGCGATGCACATTTAGCATTTGCAAGCCTTTTAATTATACCATTGGTATTTTAATTGTTATACAAATTCAAAAATTATCTTCCCCTTTAAGCTTTGTCAATCCAAAACATGAAGGTATAGACTTTGTCAGGATGTTAAGACAGAGGCACCATGTGATGTACTAATCCAATAACATCAGAAAATTCTTAACTTCAGCATGGTCTATCTGAGTTAGAGTTGGGACATAAGGTGTGTTAAAAATAGCCTCAGAGTTCTTGGGGAAGGAAGGGGAGACAACAGGGCAGAAGGAGAAATGATCAGCACCAGGCTGGAGTCAGGAAGTGAAAGGGCTGCAAGGGTTGCTGACAGGTTGACATTGAACAAATCATGTTGGAGCCTCTATCCCGCTGCGAACCTCCTCTACATCAGTGGGACCTGATGTAGATTGGGGGACCGTTCTGTCAAGCACCTTCACTCCATCCACAGCAGGCAGGATTTCCCAGTGGCCAACTATTGCAATTTCACTTCGCATGACCATTCTGACATGTTGGTCCATGGCCCCTTCTACTGCCATGATGAAGCCACTCTCAGGTTGGAGGAGCAACTTTCCTTACTTTCTTCAGTCCAGAAGAAGGGTCTCAGCCCAAAGTGCCGACTGTTTATTTCCCTCCTGACCTGCTGTGTTCAGGATTATATTCAAGTTTAAGTTTAATTGTCATTCAACCATACCCATGAATACTGCTGACGAAACAGCATTCCCCTGGGGTCAAGGTGCAAAACACAGTAACACACAACACATATAACTATGATAACAGAAAAACATACTGTTAGAAAAAAGATAATAGTATGGCCCAAGACCTGAGTGTAGATTGATGGTACACAGATGTTGTCTTGGAGTCATGTTTCTGCAAGAACAAGCCACAGCAGTTACTCATTTCTTGCAAGTGCAGCTGCAGATTAAGGTAGTACAGCTTGTCTTCCTGCTAGCGAACACTGGAGGGCAGCAGCAATGGGAAGGGCCAGCCTCCAACTCAGCGCAGAATCCAGCAGCAAACAGCTAGCTCTACTGTCTCCTTCAATGACGATCAGAACAGACGATCCCGAGGCCTAAGGGCCCTGTCCATGCAACACAGTACCCCTGCCATTGGTCTCGCTGATTAACTAACGAATCAGGCTTACAGCATTCTACATTGCCAGTGTCCAACAGGGTCTTGCGATCCCAATAAACACGTCTGTTAGGGTATTTCCTTTTCCACACAAGACTCATTAGGAGACTCTTTATTTATACGACACTGAGAGCAACGACTCCACTTATGATCAGTACACGCACCCTCTTTATGGTTGATTCTACCGAGTATGGTTTGTTCAACATTTCCATATTTGGTATTGTCCTAAGCAAACTAGAGGGAAAACGCCTACATCACGTAGCCTCAGGTTGTACAGCTGCAAGCTAGAGAGCAGCACTACCTAGTCTTATGTCTACAGCAGAAGCTACAAGGCATCACCATGTAATGTTCTGTCTGTAGCAATAGAGCAGACGGCGGCTCCACAATTTTCTGCTGGTTGAGGCCTTAAGCAATACAGATAATTCTGTAGTCTCACAAAGGTATTTGCCCAGCCCTAGTTGGCCAAAATCCTCCACAACTCCCAAGCCAATCATTTCCACCATTTATTGAGTCGTGCACTGCCTGGATGGCTGAAGCAGGCTTGAACATGGTGCCCAACATGTCCAGCTCCATTGCTATCAAGCAAGTCGCTGATGGTGTAGACCAGTGGTCCCCAACCTCCAGGCCGCGGACCGATACATTGCCGTGAAGAATGCAGTGGTTGTCAGAAAGCACCCAGCACATCTTTAAGAAAAAGGCCGAAATAAACAAGCTAATTAATTAGGTGCCGCCCGATGTGCTGGGTGTGTTCCGACTACCGCTGCACCACTGCATTCTTCGCGGCAATGTATCGGTCCGCGGCCCAGAGGTTGGGGACCACTGGTGTAGACTTGCCATACTTGATGTTCTTAATATCGAGCAATGTCTTGCAATCATAAAAAAGACAAAGTACGAACAATTGCCACTTTGTTTGGACCCAGAGAGGCCACTGAGCACACCACCATCTTACTGGAAGACATTTTTTCTGTGTTACTTAGGTTGTAACCAGCTTGTAACAACCCACACTTACCTGGTGAGATGCAATCAAGCTGAGATGCAATTATTTGGCAAGCCGTTGGCCTTTGATAAGAAGCTAGGGATGGGAGGTTTGCCTGTGAGGCTACATCAGTTTTTAAATGTCTTTTTTATTCAGAAGATCAAAAATAATAAAGTCACTGCAAACAATTTTAACATTATTTTTAAAAACCTAAAATATAATTTAAAAACTCTTAGACATCAGTAATAAAACAAGTGTATATATAAACTTCTCTCCAAATTTCCCAGCTCAGAATATGGGGACTCCCATTCTACATCAGGTCTTACTGGATTCTCAAGAATAATGCTGGGGAATCTCAGTAGACAGGAGTCCACTGTGGGACTCCGTGTAGAGGCCTGCCATGTAGTGAACTAACTGAGGTCTCCTCCTGGACGTAGATGCCTGGATGCCTTTGAACACCAGCTTTGGAAAAGCCAGCACACAATTAGAACTACTAGGCCAAGACACTCAAATAACCCATTTTTAAAAAATGGATACAGAACTCAGCATGCAGGATGGCTGTAAGACAATTTTGCAGAACCTTGGCAGGAATTTTAGCTGTGCTGATCTGCAGGTGATATAGGAGGCCTACTGTGTCATGATAACATTGCAATACTGACAGAATGCTGGAAAAACTCAGCAGGTAAGGCAGCATCTATGGAGGTGAATAGTCGAAGTTTTGGGCCGAGGCCCTTCATCAGTGTCCTGATGAAGATCCCTGGCCCAAGACTTTGACGGTTTATTTGTCTCTAGAGATGCTGCCTGCCCTGAGTTCCTCCAGCATTTTGAGTGTGTTGCTCTGAAATTCCAGCATCTGCAGAATCTCTTGTGTTTATGATAACATTGCTCAAGTTGATTCTTCTCGCTAATGAACTGTAGTCTTCCACCCTGGTTAAAACCCAGCCAATTTTGTTTTCTAATAGTAATGTATGCTGTGGTGGCATAAAATTTTATTAAACTTAAACTGTGAATGCTTACTCAGTTTTCTGTGGTATATTTTCATCTTTTTTTTTTTGTCTGCTTTTATTCAGGTAGAAACTCTCACTAGACCTGACTTGTCTCTTTTTATGATGAAATACCTGATGACTCTAATTGTCGGTATACCAGCAGTTTTCTGGGTTGGCAGTAGGAAGACCTGTTCTGAATGGGCCAATTTCTTTCAGAGCGCTCGCAAGCGAGAGTAAGACCACTCGTTTATCTTTTGGTAACTGTGCTTACAATATGTGTGGAAGGTAGTGGCATAATAGATTAGCTTTATTTTCACTTACTCATCGAAACATACAGTGAAATGCGTAGATTGCATCGAGGATGTGCTGGGCAGCCGGCAAGTGTTGCCATGCTTATGTAAAATGCCCACAACTTACTAACCCTAACCCATTGGAAAGTCAAGGAAACCGGAGCACCTGGAGGAAACCCACAGAGTCACAGGGAAAAAATATAAACTCCTTACGGACAGCAGCACAAATTGAACCCCAATCCTACAGCTGGTGCTATGCTCCTGCAGCATAGACATGCTGCTTGTGGGGGCTGGGATGATTTCTTTGTGGAAACATGGTGATGGCCTTATAGAGTAGCATCGAAAGAGGGTCAATTCACGCTCCCATGTAATGTGTTCACCCACTGGAGCTATTGAGGATGAAACCTCCAGATTGCTTTTCAATTTCAAATCTCCAGTGCTTTTGCAATATTTAGGTTTATGAACTTAATTTTGTAACCATTAAAGAGTTAAATTACATCTTTTCATTCTGCCTCTTGGCCACATTTCTTTGTCATTGTCTCTGTGAAGACAGACAGATATATTAAATTCATTTTGTCATTTTTTTTCCGTCCCCCATTTTGACTCCTCTCTTATCCCTTCTCATCTGTCCATCACCTTCCTCAGGTACTCCTATTCCTTCCTTTCTCCCATGGTTTGCTGCTCCATCCTATCAGATTCTTTCTTCTTCAGATCCTTGCCTCTTCCACTTATCACCGCCCAGCTTCTTTCAACACCGACTCACCTTTCCCCTCAACTAGTTTCAAATGCCACCTGTCAGCTTGTACTCCTTCCGCTCCCCAGCTTCTTATTCTGGTTTCTTCCCCCTTCCTTTTCAATCCTGATGAAGAGTCTCGATCCAAAACCTGCTGAGTTCCTCCAGCATTTTGTGTGTGTTGCTCTGGATTCCCAGCATCCACAAAATACTTTGTGTTTATGATGTGTGAGGTTTGGATTTTGATTTTTCGGGAATATGAATACAACAGCATAATCACCACACATCAAATCTCAAAGAATTAATTTTGTTGAAGCATTGTCCATTTCGATGACTGATGCTTATTTTCTGAATCTTCTCGTCTTTCTTTCGCCCTAGCCCAATAACAGAAAGCCGCAGAGTGCTGCAGGAGTCCTGTGAATTTTTCCTAAAGCACAATTCCAAAGTCCAGCACAAAAAGAAGCACAAGTCGGGTTTGCATAAACTCAGGGTCATCTCTAAATCCATGGGGACATGCACCACAGGTGTGGCAAGTCATGGGACGTCCCTGCCTGCCGCCAGCCCAGGGACACTTTCAGAAGCTAAACCTTTTCTTGAAATCAATGAACATGATGCTCTCCTGCCTGAAATGCCATCCACGTTAAACGTCTCTACTGGGGAACGAGCTTCTATCAGTTTATTGAGCCAGTCAATGTCTGCTGACTTGCCAGAGAAAGGAAGTAATGAGGGGAGCAACTCTGTTGGACCAAGAGTTCAGTCTGAAGGCATTCAGCGTGTCCCAGATGGAAGGTAAGGGGCAGCTGATTTGCTGTGTAATTTAATAATTGCATCTGAAGTTAATAAATGCAGTGGAATTCAATTCTCCTCAACATTATTGTAAGCATTCGGGTTTGGGGATCAGATCCTAACTTTCCAATATTAAAAGGATTGGTTAGTTGTTTGATGCAGAAATGTGGAATAAGGTAGAGGATCTTGTAGTGCAGTTAAAGATTGGCATGTATGACATTATGGGCATCACTGAATCGTAGCTGAAAGAAGATTATAGCTGGGAGTTTAACATCCAAGGATACACATTGTATTGAAAAGGCAGGCAGAGAGGCTGGAGCGACTCTTTTGGTTTAAAAAAAATCCTTAGAAAGTGTTGAAATAGGATTGGAAAATGTAAAATCCTTCTGGGTAGAGTTAAGAAACTGCAAGGGTGAAAAGACCCTGTAGGAGTTACATTTAGACCTTTGAACAGTAGCTGAAATGTGGAATACAGATTATAATGGGAGTTAGAAAAGGTATGTTAAAAGGACAATGCTACAATGTCATGCAGTTAAACTGGGAAAATCAGGTTGGTGCTGGATCCCAAGAGAAAGTATTTGTAGAACGCCTGCAAGATGGCTTTTCAGAGCAGCTGGTGGTAGAGCCCACTAGAGAAAGGGCAATTCGACTAAGGGGTCAGCTATTCTGGATTGAGTGCTGTGTTATGAACCAGTTTTGATTAGGAAACCTAAGGTAAAGGAACCATTAGGAGGCAGTAATCATAATGTGACAGAATTCACTCTGCAGTTTGAGAGGGGGAAGCTGAAAACCAGGTCTACCAGTATTACAGTGAAGTAAAGTGAACTACAGGAGCATGAAAGGAGATAGCCAATGTTGATTGGAAGAGGTCACTAACAGGGGTGATGGCAGAACAGCAATGCTGGAGTTTCTGGGGGCAATTCAGAAGGCACAAGAAAGATGCATCTCAAAGATGAAGTAATCTAAAGGGAGGTTGATGCAATCATGACGGACAAGGAAAGTCAAAGACAGCATTGAAAGGAAAAGTGAGGACATACAATATAGCAAGAATTAACGAGAAATTAGAGGATTAGGAAGCTTTTTAAAAACCAACAGAAGGTAACTAAAATAGCAATAAGGAGAGAAAAGACGAAATATGATAGAAAGCTAGCCAGTGATGTAGAAGAGGATACAAAAAGTTTTTTTCCAATATATGAAGTGTAAAAGAGTGGGATATAGGACAACTGGAAAATGGTACTGGAGAGAGACAATGGGGGACAGTGAAACAAGATAAGCACCCATGGCATTACAGAAAGATACTAGCATGGGTAGATTGACTGACTGGCACTGGCGGAAGGCAAAGAGTGGGAATAAAGGGGGCCTTTTCTGGGAGGCTGCTGGTGACTAGTTGAGTGCCACAGGCATCATTATTGAGACTGTTTCTTTTCACGTTATATGTCAATGATTTGGATGACAGATTTGATGGCTTTGTGGCCAAGTTTGCAGATTACCTAAAGATAGGTGGAGTGGCAGGTGGTATTGAGGAAGCAGGGAGTCTGCAGAAAGACTTGGACAAATTAGGAGAATGGGCAAAGAAGCAGCAGATGGAATAGAGTATGGCCATGCATTTTGGTAGAAGGTGTAGACTATTTTCTAAACGGGCAGAATGCTCAAAAATTCGAGGTGCATTGGGACTTGGGGTCTTCATGTAGGATTCCCTAAAGGTTAACTTGTAGGTTGAGTCGGTGTTAAGAAAGTCAAATGCAATGTTTGCATTAATTTCAAGAGGACTAGAATATAAAAGCTGGAATGTAATGCTGAGGCTTTATAGGTGTGACCCTCAGGTTTGACCAGCATTGTTAGTCTAGGGAAGACAGTCTCTGGCTCCACAAAGCGTGTGAAATCTGAGGTGCAAAACCTCTTGTTTGTGTGGATGCTGCGTGACGTGATATCCTGTTTCAAATCAGTACCATGAAATAACAGACAGTACACCATATGCAATTAGACAATTTAGCTTTATAATTCTTAATTTCACTAGAGGGTTAGTAAAGAAAGACAAAAAGAAAAGGGCCCATTTTAATAAAACAGTCTAATGTGCACGTTGGAGTTCACAGTTTCCCTTCCGGTAGTCCTCCATCAATTTTCCCTGGGTTTCATCGACTTCTGGGCCCAGTCCAAGTCCACTCCTTGCAGGCATCTTCTCTCTTCATCTTCTGCCGAACAAAAGACCTAGAACAGCCCACTCTCAGGCACACAACAAGACAAAAACACTCCCTTCATTGGATGGCGCACATTCCAAAGCCCCTGTTATCTCTAGCCATAACCCAAACATTGCTGCTACAAAACAACCATTACATTAACAGTGAAACCTTTCCCAGGGCGTTACATAGGCATTGTTCAGACCCCACTTTGAATATTTTGACCAGTTTTGGGCCCCTTATTTAAGAAAGGATTTGCTGGCATTGAAGAGATTCCAGAAGAGGCTCACCAGAATGATCCTGGGAACGAAAGGGTTAACATACAAAAAGTATTTGATGGCTCTGGGCCTGTACTCACTAGAGGAAAGAGGGAGATTTCATTGGAACCTGTTGAATATTGAAAGGCCTACACAGAGTGATTGTGGAGAGGCTTTTCCCTGTAGTGAGGGAGTCTAGGACCAGAGGGTACAGCCTCAGAATAGGGCATCTCTTTAGAATAGAGATGAGGAATTTATTTAGCCAGAAGGTGATGAATCTGAGAAATTCATTGGCACAGACAGCTGTGGAAGCCAAGTCATTGGGTATATTTAAAGCAGAGGTTGATATGTTCTGGATCATTAAGAGCAATGTTTACGGGAATAAGGCAGGAGAATGAAGTTAAGCAGGATAATAAATTAGCCATGACGGACTTGTGGGGCAGACTCGATGGGCTGAATGGTCTAATTTGCTCCCATGTCTACTGGTTTAAATGCATTTTTAATTAAAGACGTTTCAGACTGAGCTCTTTCGCTGCAGTCTGAATTCCCCTGCTTCCAGATAGGGCTGTCACTGCTGGGTTGAACTTCTCAATCAGCAAAACATGGAGACAAACAGTCCTGATGCATGGTGGTGTGATTATATTGTAACTGGCAAAAGTGTTGAAGAATGATGCAGAGGCAGGTGGAGTGAAAGGTGAGGACTGGGGGAACTTCATCCCCTTTCTATTTTTTCAAAGGGAGGCAGGTGACAGCTGAAGTACAGGAAGTGGAAGAGATGTAGATGAAAGCTTAGTCAGCCCCCACTCGTGTGGGTGGTGAGGGGGGGTGGGGGGTGAATTGCTTGTTTCCTGAAAAAGGAGAACATCTTAAATATCCTGTAGTGAATGGCCTCATCACAGGAGGTAGAGAAACTGTGAGAAAAGAATGACAACTTTCCAAGTGGCAAGGTGGGAAGCTAGCTGTGGGAGTAAGTGCATTTATGATAAATGTCAATAAGTTGTTTGCCTCTTGAAATGGAGACAGAGATACCAAGAAAGAGGAGAGGGGTGCAGGAGTCAGCACCAATGCGGTGGTCAGTGTAGTGCAGGAAGACTTGAAGAGTGCCATTAGACTAGGCTTGGAACATGGATTGCTTCATGTGGCCAACAAAAAGGAAGGCGTTGCTGGGGCCAATGTGAGTGCCCATAGCTTCACCTTGCATTTGGAGTAAGTGGGGTGAATCAAAAGAGGAGATGCTGAGGGAAGGTGCAAGTACTACCAGGTGGAGAAGGGCGCTACTAGAGAAGAACTGGTTTGATCAATGTTCCAGAATGAACAGAGGTTTTTGATGAGGGGTGGAACCAGACATCCACGGTGAAGATGAGGCAATGGAGGCCAAGGAATTGGACGTTCTGAAAATAGTGGAGAATATGCAAAGTGTCCCGGATCTAGGTAGAAACAGATTGGCAAGGGATGGGGTAACAAAATAGAGGGAAGGGGTAAGTTTGTGGTGGTGGAGGAGGGGTTAGGATGAGGCAGAACCCATGAGCCTTCCAGGTAACAGAAGCATTGGCTTGGTGATCTTGGTGGGGTCATAGGTGCAGTTGAAGTCAGAAGTTTACATACACTTAGGTTGACGTTATTAAAACTCATTGTTTAACCACTCCACAGATTTCATATTAGCAAACTATAGTTCTGATAAGACGTTGAGGACATCTACTTTATGCATGACACGAGTAATTTTTCCAACAATTGTTTACAGACAGATTATTTCAGTTTTAATTGACTATATCACAATTCCAGTGGGTCAGAAACAAACAAAATCAAAAGAAATCAGCCAAGACCTCAGAAAAAAAAATTGTGCACCTCCACAAGTCTGGTTCATCCTTGGGAGCAATTTCCAAACGCCTGAAGGTACCACGTTCATCTGTACAAACAATAGTACGCAAGATAAGCACCATGGGACCAGCAGCCGCCATACCGCTCAGGAAGGAGACACATTCTGTCTCCTAGAGATGAACGTACTTTGGCGCGAAAAGTGCAAATCAATCCCAGAATAACAGCAAAGGACCTTGTGAAGATGCTGGAGGAAACAGGTAGACAAATATCTATATCCACAATAAAACGAGTCGTATATCAACATAACCTAAAAGGCTGCTCAGCAAAGAAGAAGCCACTGCTCCAAAACTGCTATAAAAAGCCAGACTACAATTTGCAAGTGCACATGGGGACAAAGATCTTACTTTTTGGAGAAATGTCCTCTGGTCTGATGAAACAAAAATTGAAATGTTTGGAGGGAAAAGGGTGAGGCTTGCAAGCCGAAGAACACTATCCCAACCGTGAAGCATGGGGGTGGCAGCATCATGCTGTGGGGGTGCTTTGCTGTAGGAGGAACTGGTGCACTTCACAAAATAGATGGCATCATGTGGATATATTGAAGCAACATCTCAAGACATCAGCCAGGAAGTTAAAGCTCGGTCACAAATGGGTCTTCCAAATGGACAATGACTCCAAGCATACCTCCAAAGTTGTGGCAAAATTGCTTAAGGACAACAACGTCAAGGTATTGGAGTGGTCATCACAAAGCCCTGACCTCAATTCAATAGAAAATTTGTGGGCAGAACTGAAAAAGCGTGTGCGAGCAAGGAGGCCTACAAATCTGACTCAGTTACACCAGTTCTGTCTGGAGGAATGGAACAAAATTCCAGCAACTTATTGTGAGAAGCTTGTGGAAGGCTATCCAAAATATTTGATCCAAGTTAAATAATTTTAAGGCAATGCTACCAAATACTAACAAAGTGTATGTAAACTTCTGACCCACTGGGAATGTGATGAAAGAAATAAAAGCTGAAATAAATCATTCTCTCTACTATTATTCTGACATTTCACATTCTTAAAATAAAGTAGTGATCCTAACTGACCTAAGACAGAGAATGTTTTCTAGGATTAAATGTCAGGAATTGTGAAAACCTGAGTTTAAATGTATTTGGCTAAGGTGTATGTAAACTTCTGACTTCAACTGTATGAGGATGTGTTTGAGAACTGCCGCCGAGCCCTCTGCAAGGTAGCATGCAGTTTGCCTTACCATCACGGTCACTGATGGACTGGACAATCTCATTGCTGGACTGGGCTTTCCTGTTGCCCTACTTGACAGCACTGGGCTGAACTGTATCTATGTCTTAGTTTATCTATGTTTGCTGTTTCTCTGGATCACTTCCACTTCTCAGTCATAGTATTGCAATGCAATGATCTTGTGACTTGTTATGGACTGTCCAGAGGGAGACATGCTGAACATCTATCATGAAGTCCTCTGACCGTTTGAAGCAGTTTTTTTCTGGCCTACATTGGATTTAAATTCTCACCCTATTTGAAGTCATCAACAGAGCAAAATCGGAATTTTTTTTTTAATTGAAGCAGATTGGGTTATACAGGTGAAAAGTTTGTTGCTGGAATCAGCGTATTTTAGTTTAAAAATGGATGCAAGTTATTTTGCATGGGTGCATGAAATTTCTCTTAAAGCTGTGGTGCAAGCTCATGATCGACTCCATTTATCACCAATCTCGCCGATTAAAGCATGGAAAATTGAAAGATCGAGGCGAGTGAGTGTTCAGTGCCGCCTACCAGCCTCTTGCTCTCTGCTGCCAGAGGAAGATGTCCCTGTGTGATGGTCTTTCAGTTGCTGATCCCGGAGGACGGCCCCTACATTCAAATGGCCTCTCTCCCTCAATGCTGTTAAAGGGTGGCACCAAAGTTCTGGGTCTACAATATATGCATTGGACTGTGGTTCACTTGGCCTCTTTCAGTTTTATGGTTTTATGTTCTTTGTTTTCACTCAATTTTGGCAGAATATAGTATTAATGGTAAGACTGTTGGCAGCGTGGAGAATCAGAGGGATTTTGGGGTCCGAGTCCATAGGACGCTCAAAGCAGCTGCACAGGTTGACTCTGTGGTTAAGAAGGCATATGGTACATTGGCCTTCGTCAATTGTGGGATTGAGTTTAGGAACCGAGAGGTAATGTTGCAGCTATATTGGACCCTGGTCAGACCCCACCTGGAGTACTGCACTCAATTCTGGTCGCCTCACTACAGGAAGGATGTGGAAACCATAGAAAGGGTGCAGAGGAGATTTAAAAGGATGTTGCCTGGAATGGGAAGCATGCCTCATGAGAATAGTTTGAGTGAACTCGGCCTTTTTTACTTGGAGCGACGGAGGATGAGAGGTGACCTGATAGAGGTGTAAAAGATGATGAGAGGCATTGATCGTGTGGGTAGTCAGAGGCTTTTTCCCAGGGCTGAAATGGCTAGCACGAGGGCACAGTTTTAAGCTGCTTGGAAGTAGGGACAGAGGAGATGTCAGTGGTAAGTTTTTTACACAGGGAGTGGTGAGTGCGTGGAATGGGCTGCCAGCGATGGTGGTGGAGGCGGATACGATAGGGTCTTTTAAGAGACTCCTGGATAGGTACATGGAGCTTGGAAAAATGGAGGGCTATGGGTAACCCTAGGTAACTTCTAAAGTAAGGACATGTTCGGCACAGCTTTGTGGGCCAAAGGGCCTGTATTGTGCTATAGGTTTTCTATGTTTCTTTCCTGTTGCCATTTGTGAGGTTTTTTTTGGTGCATGGGGGGTGGTTGATGTTCCTATTGCCATTTGCTCAATTCTCTTTTTGCATAGTTGGAGGATTGATGTTCTTGTCACTTGCATGATTTGTATTTTGTTTTTCTTTGAACGGCTTCCATGGTTTTCTTTGTTTCGTGGCTATCTGGAAAGATGAATCTCAGAGTTGTATATTGCATTCATACTTTGATCATAAATGTACCTTGAATCTTGAACCTTCCATTGATGCTTAGAAATTAACCATAACAGAGTATTGGCAAATAACTTGATAGGCTTTAGAAAGGACAACACACAAAAGGCTGGAGGAGCTCATTTGGTCAGACAGCTTCTATGGCGGCAAATGGAGTGTTGATGTTTCAAGTTAAGACCCATCATTTGGACCCATTGAGTTCCGCCAGCATTTTGAGTGTTCTTCCAGATCCTGGCATCTCTAGTCCCTTGTGTCTTCAGAATGGATAATATTGGTCAATAAATGGAACAATTTGATATAATAAATCTAGCCAGTAGGTACAACAGATGGATGAATCATAATCCTTGTTGTAACTGGAGCACATCCACAGTTTTCTGATAGTGTTGAACCCATTTAAATATGGGCCATGTTTCTTAAAGTGTTCTTTTGTGTTGAGCAAAGCGGAGCTTTTGAGACCAATCCGGTAACAAGTAGCAGAAATGGTAAAGAACAAATTTCCCATTTGGCCATTGTGGATGAGGATGGGACACTACATTGATTATATAGAATGTATTAAATATCTTGTGACTGAACACACATTTAGTTTATGGATACTACTGGCGGTCAAGTTTGTGTGACACTTTTTAAATAAGCTTCTTCACATTTACAACAAAGGCTATCTACCACATGTTTTAATTTAACCTCCCTGTCAGTGGTTGTGCTATAGCCTCACAGTTCCTACATTCTCCTGTACTGTGGAGAAACTTATATGTTCCAGCTAAATGCAAAATCTAAGCATTTCAAAATAATGAAAGTCAAAATAAATTTATTATCAAAGGTTATCAATCTTGAGATTCATTTTCTTCCAGACATTTGCAGGAAAAATAAAAAAAATACAGTAGAATTTAAGAAAAAATATAAATAACAAGGGCTGACAAATAACCATTGTGCAAAAGAAGAAAAATCATGCAAATAATAAAAAAAAGTAAAAGATTAATACCGAGAACATGTTGTAGAGTTCTTGAAAGTGAATCTGTAGGTTGTGGAGTCAGTTCAGCATTCAGGTGAGAAGCTCAGGAGCCTGATGGTTGTGGAGTAATAACTGTTCCCGAACCTGTTGGTGAGGGACCTAAGGCTGCTATACCTCCAGCCCCATGACAGTAGCGAGAAGAGAGCATGACCAGGCTGGTGGGGTTCCTGATGGATGGTGTCTTCTTGTGGCAGCATGCCTTGTAAATGTGCTCAACGGTGGGGAGGACGTTGTCTGTGATAAACTGGGTTGTATCCATCACCTTTTGTAGACTTTTTCAGTCCTGGGTGTTAGTGTATCCGTACTAGCCATGATGTAACCAGTCAGGAGACTCTCCACTGTGCACCTAGAAGTTTGTGGAAGTTTTAGATGACATGCCGCATCTATGCAAACTTCTAAGAAAGGGAGTTACTAAATAATGTCTATATATCTACATTTATACTTTGCTGGTACTTCTGATTTTTTTAAAGCTCCACATGGTGTCAACAGGTTAAGTGTAAATCTTAAAACAAGTTTGATTGCTTTGTGTTCACTTGTGATTTATCCTTGATTGCAGATTGACACCAAGTGGCAACTTCGCTGAGGAATCCACACTGCAAAGTAGCTACACGCTTGTACCGCACTATTCATGTCCTACAAGCAGCAAGGGCTGTGCTTCTCTTGTTGTACATGCATTACCGGAATTCAGCAAAGTGGAAGACCCTGGGAATGATGACTCAAATGCCTGAGGATGCCTGCTCCAAACCATTTGGCTTGATATGACATTGTAAAATATTTTTGACCAGAGCATATTATTTGTGAACTTCCCCTCTATGCTTTATTTTGTAAGCTACTTACTGTCTTCTATCAAAAACAGTAATTTAAATGTATTACATCTTAAATAGATTGAACATAAGTAAATCTAAAGTTTAATATAAATGAGGAAAATACTATAAAGTAGCATGTTTTTAACCATTTTTATGCTTCCAGGCAGTTTTTTTTTGATATGGTGATCTTCGTTTTATACTTAAATTTTAGCTTTGTGTTGAGGGGAGAAAATCAGTTTAGTGAATATTATGCAATTTTTTTGTGTTGTGTAAAGTATTCTTAGGTGGCATATATTTCTGTTCAACCATTTGGTAATATTGTTAAATTCAAATGTTATTTCATCTTGTGTACTTGATTACATAGTGAGAGAATTGAAATATTATTAGCGGAGAATAACTGTAAGCAGCTGTAGTCACTATAGAGACTGATCTAGAACAAAACCAATTTCCATTAGTGGGCTAGGTCATATTTATTCTGTACACTGGTGTAGGTGGTACAAAATAGAAGGTGAGCAGTCTAGTTTAAAGTATTCAGGGAAAATAAGTTGGAGCTTTATATGGTCAAATTCACTGGAAGAAGATAGCAAAGTTGATATATAGATTTATTTTAATGGGTATGAATCACAGCAAAATTAGCTGATAGTTTAAATCTGTATATTTTGGTCAGAATATAAAAATAAATATATGTAGTCTAGTGCATGTAGGGTGGAATTTTAAACTGGGGTGTGTGTGTGTGTGTATATATATATATATATATATATATATGTATATACACACACACACATACATATACACATCCGTTAGTCTTGCGAGACAATGGATCTGCGCCTGGAAAGTCTTCACTCTCCAGGGCACAGGCCTAGGCAAGGTTGTATGGAAGACCAGCAGTTGCCCATGCTGCAAGTCTCCCCTCTCCACGACACCAGTGTTGTCCAAGGGAAGGGCATTAGACCCATACAGCTTGGCACCAGTGTCGTCGCAGAACAATGTGTGATTAAGTGCCTTGCTCAAGGACACAACACATTCCCTCAGCTGGGGCTCGAACTCTCGACCTTCAGGTCGCTAGTCCAATGCCTTAACCACTTGGTCATGTGTATATATAGCACTGGAACTCTCAAGTCAGTCACATTACCATTTACAACTACAGGTCTAAATGTCCACCTTATGTACAGTCCATGTGTACAAATGAGTGTTGGGAGTCTTGTGTTATGTATTTGATTTGAGGCTGCAGGCGTCTTCTGCTGGAGACATGAGAGACTGCAAATGCTGGAATCCAGAGCAGGGACTCCCAACCTTTTTATACCATTAGGCAAGGGGTTCGTGGATCCTAGTTTGGGATCCCCTGATCTAGAGCAACAAGCAATCTACAAGAGGAACCCAGTGGGTGGAACAGCATCTGTGGGAGGAAAGGAATTTTCAATGCTTCCAGACAAAATTTCAGGTTCTGATGTAAAGATAATTCCTTTCCTCCCATAGATGTTGCCTCCCCACTCGAGCACCTCCAGCAGATCACTTGTTACGGTAAGCAACTGCTGCTGCCTGGGGTAGATGTTCACAGCTGCATTTCCATCATGAACTGTTACAAATAGTTTTCAGGAACTGATTCTGGGGACAATCTGTGGTGGAGATAAATGATGGCTTTGGTTTTCTTCATATTTAAATGCCGTCAGTTTAAAATTTGCATTAAAGCATTCCTAACGGCAATACCTTGGTTGGTTTCATTCAAGACAATTAAGATCTTCAGTTCTAGTAAAGTCAGCATGATTTCCTTAAGGGGAAATCTTGCTTGACAAATTTGTTGGAACTCTTTGAGGAAATAACAGGCAGGATAGACAAAGGAGAGTCAGTGGATATTGTTTATTTAGATTTATAATAGGCCTTTGACAAGGTGCCACAAATGAGGCTGCTCAACGAGATGAGAACCCATGGTATTACAGGGTAAAAGAATGGCTGACTAGCAGGAAGCAAGGAGTGGGAATGAAGGAGGCCTTTTCTAGTTGGCTACTGGTGACACGTGGAGTGTTGGAGGGGTCGGTGTAGGGACCATTTCTTTTCACGTTATATGTCAGCGGTTTGGCTGATGGCTTTGTGGCCAAGTTTGCAGATGATACAATGATTGGTGGAAGGGCAAGTAGGTTTGAGGTTTGAGGAAACAGGGAGCCTGCAGAAGGACTTAGACAAATTCGGAGAATGGGAAAAGAAGTGGCAGATGGAATATAGTGTAGGGAAGTGTATGGTCATGCATTTTGTTAGAAGGAACAAGGGCATAGACTATTTTCAAAATAGGACCAAATTCAGAAATTAAAAATGCTTTGGGACTTGAGAGTTCTCATGCAGGATTCCCTAAAGGTTAACTTGCAGGTTGTGTTGGTGGTAAGGAAGGCAAATGCAATGTTAATGTTGATTTTGCGAGGACTAGAATATAAAAACAAGGATGTAATGGTAAGGCTTTATAAAGCACTGGTCAGTCCACACTTGGAGCATTGTGAGCAATTTTGGATCCTTATCAAAGAAGGGATATGCTTACATTGGTGAGGTTCCAGAGCAAGTGCACGAGAATGATCCCATGAATGAAAGGGTTAACATATGAGGAATATTTGTTGGCTCTGAGCTTGTACTTGCTAGAATTTAGAAGAATGAGGAGGAGATGTCATTAAAACGTATTGAATTTTGAAAGGCCTGGACAGAGTGGATGTGGAGAGGATGTTTCCTATAGTGGAGGATTCTAGGTCCAGAGGGCACAGCCTCAGAATAAAAGGACGTCCCTTTAGAACAGAGATAAGGAGGAATTGCTTTAGCCAGAGGGTAATGAATCTGTTAGAATTTACTGCCATGTGCGGCTGTAAAGCATTATGTAATTCTGTGCTGTGCTATCCTGTGTGGGGCACAGAGTACATAGATGTAAGTCACCTTGATTTTCATCACTCAAACCCTTAGCAAGCCATAGACTGTTCAACTTGTATAGTGATTGAAAGAGGCCAAGGAGTGGAATTAATTGAATAGCCCTACAAAAGAGTTGACGGGTAAAATTGGGCCACGTGTCTACCTCCTTTGCTGCGTCTTTCTGTGCTGAGACTGATCCAGTTTAATGATTAAAACTTTCTCATGAAAGTACCATTCCATGATTCAGTTTGATTGAAGGAGCTGTATCAAAGCTCAATCCAGTAGGTAGTGGAATGAGCTGCCAGAGAGAGTGGCAACCCAGAAGGCAGTTGGACAGGTACATGGAGAAATCAGCATGTCATTTTATAATGTGTTTAAGGAAAATTAAACGTTCAGCCAAGGCAGTTTCCTACATGATTCCCCCATATTACTCTCCTTCTAACATTCTTCTTTTAACACCATCATTCTATTTTGGTCTCCATCAAATAAATACCTGTGGTTTCATCCCTCCCCTTAGTTCCATCTGTGTGAGGTAGACAATCAGATATAGGATAAGAATTGGGCCATTTTGGCTCATCAAGTCTGCTCCACCATTCCTTCATGGCGGATCCATTTTATCTTTCAACCCCGTCCTCCTGCCTTCTCTCTGTAACCTACCACGCCCCGACTAATCAAGAGCCTATCAACCTCTGCCTTAAATACACCCAATGACTTGGCTTCCAAAGCCACCTGTGGCAATGAATTCCACAGATTCAGCACCCTCTGGCTAAAGAATTTCCGCCTCATTGTGAGGCTGTGCCCTCTTGTCCTAGGCTCCTCAACCATAGGAAACATCCTCTCCACATCCACTCTATCTAGGCCTGTCAGCATTCAATAGCTTTCAATGGGATCCTTCCCTTATTCTTTTAAATTCCAGAGACTACAGGCCCAGAGTCATCAATCGCTCTTCGTATGATGACCCTTTCATTCCCGGAGTCATTCTCATGAACATCCTTTGAACTCTTCAATATCAGTACATCCTTTCTTAAATAAGGGTTCCAAAACTGCTCACAATACTCCAAGCTTTTTCAATTCAAGCTTCTTCACAATGAATCAGTGAGCTCCGCCTTCGTATAAAATGGCAGGTAATGACGCCTTGAGGATATGTGGTAAGGGAAATGGTGAAAGGTATTCTAACTGGAAATCTACTCCAGATTATTTGGTGTTGCCACTAGATGGACTGATGAAAAAGTTCAATTCTTTATCTCTTGCATCCTCAAAGCAGTAAAATTCAGCAGAAATTTATTTTGCTGTGTTTTGCACTGTTTTGAACCAAATTGAGCTTATTACTTCCTATTAACTTTTACCTACAGGGTGGAAGCTAGTAGGAAAAGATCTATTTAAGATAAAAATGAATAAATATTTGAAGGATCCAGAAAACTGGCACAGAAGAGGAGTTGAAGCCAGTATGGATCTGCTACTGTCAC
This sequence comes from Mobula birostris, assembly GCF_030028105.1. Lineage (NCBI taxonomy): Eukaryota > Metazoa > Chordata > Chondrichthyes > Myliobatiformes > Myliobatidae > Mobula > Mobula birostris. The sequence goes on from NC_092370.1 coordinate 141,350,530, forward strand.
CTTGAATGAGGGGTGCTTGAGCTCCAGGCACGTTAAGAGTGAGGCAGCAAAATGTACAATATGTTTGCAGATGGATTGTGTTCCTAATTTTTTGAGAATGGGAGACATATAATGAGTATTTTTAACTTAATCTATTTTATTTACTAAACATTGCATCTTTAGGAGGTGTATGAAGTCAATATTGCTGACTGATATTTTCAAAGGCAGTCTGCCACAATTATGGATTGAATTCATCGAAGACAGTTTTTCATCTAAGTGAACTACTTGAATAAAATGTGTGTTTCTGTACTAAAAAAATACATTTCAGTAATTGGAACAAATTTTTGTCCTTGCATTCTAAAACGAGCTCCCTTTGATTGTCCTGGAGATGAGTGTAACTGTGATGTTTAGCAGTGTGTTGCAATTAAAATGTGCTTGGGACTAAATTTAGTGCGATATAATTATAAATTATTTACTCTGGATTTCAAACTCATGTCTGCTAATGTAAAAGAAAACTCTAACAATGAATTGGTATGTGTGGCTTAGTTACTGAAATATGAGTGAACTTGATAAGATCCAAGGATTTTCCTTTGAAAGTAATTGGGAAAGGATCAGCTAAATGTTACGTGTGACTAGACTGCTGTATTTCTAATATACAAGGTCAGAAGCCACTTTATTAGGTACAGAAGTAGAACCTTGTGTGGTCTTCTGCTGCTGTAGCCCATCCATGTCAAGGTTCAATGTGTTGTTCAAAGGCTCAAAGGTATATTTAATATCAGAGTATGCATACAGTATACAAACTGAAATTCATACTCTTCACAGAATCAACAAAACAAAGAAACCCCATAGAATGAATGATAGAAACATTGAAGCCCCTCCTCCCCCTCCCTTCATACAGGCTGCAGCAAAAGCATCGACTCCCCCCACCCGCACTAGATGCTCTTCTGCACACCAATGTTATAATGCATGGTCATTTGAGTTGGCTTGAACCAGTCTGGCCACACTCCTCTGGCCTCACAAACAGGATGTTTTTGCCCCAGAATTGCTGCTCATTTGATGTTTTTTTTTGTGTTTTGCGCACCATTCTCTGTAAACTCAAGAGGGTTCTTCGTGAAAATTCCAGGAGATCTGCAATTTCTGACTCAAGTCACACTGTGGGGCACCAACAATCATTCCATGGTTGAAGTCACTTGGATCACATTTCTTCCCCATGCTGATGTTTGGTCTGAATGACAACTGAACCTCTTGACCATGTCTGCATGCTTTTATGCTTTGAGCTGCTGCCACATGATTGGCTGATTAGATATCTACATTAACCAGCAGGTGTACCTAAAAAAGTGGCCACAGTGTATATAGTTTACTTCAATATCTTTGTACTTTGCTGCTATTTTTATAGATCTATTTAAAATGTTTTCTTAATGGGAGTGGCCTGTGATTCAACTGCTTCTGCACAAAATTGTATTTCTGTAACCCGATTACTAGTGATGTTCTATTTGATTACAATAAGTACTTTAACATGTCCTTATTTTATAAGAGTTATTGCTAATTCAAAGTGCAGGTTTTTACATTTAATTAAAATGCTGTACCTGCATATTTGGAAGTGTGCATTAGTGGATTGCTTTGTGTCACTTCTATTCCCATATTTATTTATGATGGTTTGCGTTGTTCTTGGAGCAGTGAGAGTTCAATGACAGTAAATAGTCGTGCCATCACTGGAGTTGAGTATGATGTCTCCTCTGTTGGTAGGTCCTCAGGTGGCTGTGCAGACCGACCCAGGATCTACATATTCTGGGGCAGTGTGGCTAAAACTAAGAGGTGGTTATGGTTAGTGATTGTTTTTTTTTGGGAGTTTCTCAGTCTCTCCTTTCACAGCTGCCACTTTTTCTCCAGCACAGTGGAGATCATTCTTATGTAGCACTGCCCCCCTCCTGAACAGGTTTCCTCCAGCTTTCTCTACTGAGAGCAACGTCTTCCCAGTTTTGAGATGTAATGCTGAATCCTGTACCTCTGTGTCATACCTGTTATGTACCTGCAGCACAAACCACTGTTGAGTACCTGAATACCCTGGATTACCCTGTTCAGTGTGCCCTTTACTGACAGGTTAAGAGTCAAATTGCAGGCCACTTAGCAGCTGTGTGAAGATTAAATGGTTAAAATCTTGGGTGTAACTATTCAGCGGAACTGGAGAACAGAATGGAAAATTAAACTAATAAGTGTGCAGAACTGGATAAAGTAAAGAAGGAATAAGCACATAAAATTAACTGGAAAATGATTGCACTCCTGAGGCATGTACTACATTTGTTCCCCTACTCAAAGGAAACAATTGAAATAAATAAGTAATATAAACAAAGAATGTGGGACCTGGCCAAATAATTATCTGGGTGTTTTTCAGCAGCAAACTGACTTCCTCTCTCACTTACTCCCAGCCCATACCGTTGCTGCATCCTTGTGTTTTAACTGTGAAGAAATCAAAGGTTGAGGCTTAACATTGTTCAATGGAGATGTTGCCTTTTAAATAAGCCCTTAACAAAATAACTTTGTTAAAGGTGCAAGGTCCCAAATCAAGGTGCTAGGGTCAATATTCATGCTAAATGCTACCAAAACATTTTTAGATTGCTTCTGATGGATGTGTTTATTTTCTGATCCTGAGGGTTCATCCAGGAGTCAGGAATGATGAGTATCTTAATTCTAAGATGTCAGTTTATTTTAAAATACAAACATACACATACTAAGCAAAGAGCTGAGAAACAATGCTAAGAGGTGAGTGAATGGATGCAAAGACAAAAGGAATGAAGGTGGTGCCTCTGAAAAATTAATTATTTTTTTATAGATAAGAAATTCCCTAGATAGGAATAAACTAGCCAATAGGCTACATAGTTAAAACAATTACATCGCATTGGCCATGTACTAATACTTAGCCAATGAAAAGTGAGAAAGGTGATAAACCGCAAACACAAGGAATTCTGCAGATGCTGGAAATTCAAGCAACACGCATCAAAGTTGCTGGTGAACGCAGCAGGCCAGGCAGCATCTCTAGGAGGAGGTACAGTCGACATTTCAGGCGGAGACCCTTCGTCAGGACTAACTGAAGGAAGAGCTAGCTCTTGTACGAAAATGAGTCACTGCGCTGCTGCAGTTTGTCACTCTCAATGGGAAATAGAGCTAATATATTGAACAATTTGAAAGATATCCTCAAGTTACATTATATTGGTTAATGTTCAATTGCCAAGAAATTAAATTACATTTAGATTGTTGTTGTCTTCTGCAATACCCATTCAGGGAACCCACAGAAAATTATTTGATTTAGTTGTTTTCCCCCCCCATTTTCTTTCATTAAAGTACTATGTGTGCATTTCCTGACAGCTGTCAAATGAAGAGCTTGTATGATGACACCCCAAAAAATAACATATGTTTGGTTAACTTCTCTAACTTCCGCGAATGCCCCACCTGCCCCCTCGTACCCCAGCCGTTATTTATTTATTTATATACACACATTCTTTCTCTCTCCTTTTTCTCCCCCTGTCCCTCTCACTATACCCCTTGCCCATCCTCTAGGTTTCCCCCCCCCCCTTTTCCTTCTCCCCAGACCTCCTGTCCCATGATCCTCTCATATCCCTTTTGCCAATCACCTGTCCAGCTCTTGGCTCCATCCCTCCCCCTCCTGTCTTCTCCTATCATTTTGGATCTCCCCCTCCCCCTCCCACTTTCAAATCTCTTACTAGCTCTTCCTTCAGTTAGTCCTGACAAAGGGTCTCGGCCTGAAACGTCGACTGTACCTCTTCCTAGAGATGCTGCCTGGCCTGCTGCGTTCACCAGCAACTTTGATGTGTGTTGCTTGAATTTCCAGCATCTGCAGAATTCCTCGTGTTTCTGTATATGTTTGGTTAGTTTGTAATCGGGACTGCTTCAGTTAGTTTCATGATTTCTGGGTTCCAAAAGCAGGTGGAATCAACTAGAAAAAAGAAGTGTTTGTGTAGTTGTTACTCATGCAAGTTAGGGTCAAATGAGAGTTGAGTCATTCACTATCTGCAGACAAACTCATAGATTACAACACTACACATCCCCATTTTAATTTCAGTTAACTCACAGCGCCAGCACCAACCCCGCCTCCCTAACTTCTTCAACCCTTTAACTCTTCCACCTTTCCACCTATCGCAGCCCAGCTTCTTCCTTCATGCTCCCTCCCCACACACCCAACTTCCCCCTCGCCTGATCTCACTATCATCTGCCCATTTACACTCCTTCCCCTCTTCCCACCTTACTCTGGCTTCTTCACCCTTCTTGTTACTACTTGTCTTTCAAATGAAAGTTAAATTACCCCAAAAAACCCTGTAGATTGTAAGTAAACAAAGCCAATACTGTGAATTAAGTTAACTGAAATGAAAACTGTCAACCCCCGAAGATTGTACTGAAGCCTACTTTCTTTCAACCTTATATGCTTCACACTGTAAAAGCATATTTTCAGCTGATTTATAATGATGACAATACCTACACAACCCAGAATTGTTTTCCCAAGATACAAGGAATAATTAGGCATAGTATGCCCAATTCTGAGTCATGTAAAAATACTTTCTTCCCTTCTTGTTTTACCCTCTTCTCCCATGAGCCCAACAGTTTTATGTATTCTATCAAAGTGTCTATGTGCAAATAGTTTAATTGATAATTGGACCAAGTTAGTAATACAATTCATTTCATCTTAATTATAAACAAGAGAAAAGCTGCAGGAAATCTGAGCAACACACACAAAATGCTGGAGGAACTCAGCAGGCCAGGCAGCATCTATGGAAAAGAGTACAGTCAACGTTTCAGGCCGAAATCTTTCTGCAGGACTGGTTAAAAAAAAAGCTGAGGAGTAGACTTGAAAGGTGGGGGGAGGGGAGAGAGAAGCAGCAGGTGATAGGTGAAACCTGGAGGGTGAGGGATGAAGTGAAGAGCTGGGAAGTTGATTGGTGGAAGAGACAGAAGGCCATGGAAGAAAGAAAAGGGAGAAGGAACACCAGAGAGAGGCAATGGGTGGGCAAGGAGATAAAGTGAGAGAGGGAAAAGGGGATGGGAAATGTTGAATGGGGTGTGGGGGACATTACCAGAGTCTGAGAAATCGATGTTCATGCCATCAGGTGAGAAGCTACTCAAACAGAATACAAGGTGTTGTTCCTCCACCCTAAGCATAGCCTCATCACGACAGTGGATGAGGCCATTGACAGACATATGGGAATGAGAAGTGGAATCAAAATGGGTGGCCACTGGGAGATCCTGCTTTTTTCTGGCAGACAGAGCATAGGTACTCAGCAAAGTAGTCTCCTAATCTACATCGGGTCTCACTGATATACAGGATGCCACACTGGACACAGTATATGACCCCAACAGACTCACAGGTGAAGTGTCACCTCACCTGGAAGGACTGTTTGGGACCTTGAATGGTAGTGAAGGAGGAGGTGTAGGGGCAGGTGTAACACTTATTCCGTTTGTAAAGATAAGTGCCAGGAGGGAGATCAATGGGGAGGAATGAACTGACAAGGGAGCCATGTAGGGAGCAATCCCTGCAGAAAGTGGTGGGAGGAAGAGATGTGCTTGATGGTGGGACCTTGTTGGAGGTGGTGGAAGCTTCAGAGAATAAGGTGCTGGATGTGGAGGCTAGTGGGCTGGTAGGTGAGGACAAAAGGAACCCTATCCCTGGTAGGGTGGCGGGAAGATGGGGTAAGAGTAGATGTGTGTGAAATGGAAGAGATGCGGTTGAGGGCAACGTTGATGGTGGAGGAAGGGAAGCCCCTTTCTTTCAAAAAGGAGGACATCTCTTTTGTTCGAGAATGAAAAGCCTCATCCTGAGAGCAAGTCAAGGAATTGAGAGGGGATGACGTCTTTACAAGTAGCAGGGTGGGAAGCGGGATAGAGTCCATGGGTTTGTAATAGACTTCAGTAGATAAGCTGTCTCCAGAGATAGAAACAGTGAGATCGAGAAAGGGGAGGGAGGTGTCGGAAATGGACCAGGTAAATTTGAGGGCAGGGTGGAAGTTGGAGGCAAAGTGGATGATGTCAACGAGTTCAGCATGGGTGCAGGAATCATCACCGATGTAGTCATCGATGTAGCATAGGAAAAGTGCGGGACGGTCACCAGTGTAGGCTTAGAACATGGACTGTTCCATGTAGCCCAACAAGCAAGCAGGCATAGCTGGGAACCATGTGAGTGTCCATTTGTTTGAAGGAATTGGGAGGAGCCAAAGGAGAAATTAGAATGAGGACAAGTTCCACTAGGTGTAGGAGAACGGTGGTGGAGGGGAGCTGGTTAGATCTGGTGTCCAGAAAAAAAAATGGAGAACTTTGATGCCTTCCTAGTGGGGGATGGAGGTGTATAGGGACTGGATATCCACAGTAAAAATAAGATGATGGAGGCCAGGGAACCTGAAATCATCGAAAACATCCAGAGCATGTGAAGTGTCATGGATGTAGGTAGGAAGGGACTGAACTAGGGGGGATAAAATAGAGTTGAGGTATGCCGATATGAGTTCTGTGGGGCAGGAACAATCTGAAACAATGGGTCGTGGTACTAACCATTTTAGCAAATTAACCAGAGAGCAAAGTGAAACCATATATCAGCCACTAGATGGTGCACTGTGCTTATTTGTTATTCTAAAGCCAAAAGTTCAGGAGGTCCATCAAAGCTGGTCTATGTGAGCACATAAAGTTCAACAAACACAAGAAAATCTGCAGATGCTGGAAATCTAAAGCAACACGCACAAAATGTTGGAGGAACTCAGCAGGCCAGGCAGTATCTATGAAAAAGTTACATTACATAGAATTTCATGTACAACTTTTGAATGGGCATGTGGATGAAATATTTTCTATTGCCATAGTCAGAATGGTAGATACCAAGCTGTGTCCATGCAGAGTTCAAAACTCAAATACATTGATGTTTGAAGTCTGAAGCAGAAACAGAAACTGCTGGACACATTCAATTGGTCTAGCAGCATCTGTAGAAATCTACATTAGCGGTGGACCAATGGATACACGATTCATTAGCAGGAGCAAATAAAAGTAAAGTAGGGTCAAAGCAGAGTGGCAATTGTGTGAGTGGACCAGTGTAGGAGTGGGAATTTGAGGCTTTGGTGAGGAGGAACAGGTATGTAGCTTGTAAGGCTTTTGTAGTGGTTGAATAAAAAGTTACTAAATTACAACTGTTTAAATAAAGTAGGGATGATGCAGGATCAGGCAATATGCTGTGGCGGCATGATGTGTGAGCTGGTGGACCACATTGTGGTTCCTGGTGACCACATCTGCAGCAAGTGTGAGTATCAGGAAGCAGGAGTGAGTGCTGTTGCTACTACAAAAGAAAAAGTGCTAGACAAACTCCAAGGTCTTAAGGTGGATAAGTCACCTGGGCCAGGTGAACTACATCCCAGAGTCCTGAGAGAGGTTGCTGAAGAGATAACAGATGTATTGGTCATGGTCTTTCAAGAATCACTTGATTCTGGCATGGTCCTGGAGGACTGAAAGATTGCAAATGTCACTCCACTCTTTAAGAAAGGAGGAAGGCGAAAGAAAGTAAATTGTGGGCCAGTTAACCTAACCTCAGTGGTTGGGAAAGTGTTGGAGTCCATTATTAAGGATGAGGTTGCAAGGCACTTGGAGACTAATGATAAAATAGGTCAAAGTCTGCACAGTTTCTGTAAAGGGAAATTTTGCCTGACAAATCTATTGGAATTCTTCGAAGAAGTAACAAGCAGGGTGGACAAAGGAGAGTCAGTGGATGTCATTTACTTGGATTTTCAGAAGGCATTTGATAAGGTGCCACACATAAAGTTGCTTAAGATAAAATTTTATGGCATTACAGGAAAGATACTGGCATGGATAGCAGAATGCCTGACAGGCAGGAAGCAGTGAGTGGGAATAAAAGGGGCCTTTTCTGGTTCGCTGCCGGTGACTAGAAGTGTTCTGCAGGAGTCAGTTTTGGGACCGCCGCTGTTCACATTCTTTGTCACTGATTTAGATAATGGAATTGATGGCTTTGTGGCAAAGTTTGCAGATGATATGAAGATAAGTGGAGGGGTAGGTAGTGCTGAGGTAGCAATGTGTTTGCAGCAGAACTTAGACAAATTGGAAGAATGGGCAAAAAAAGAGGCAGATGGATGTTGGGAAATGTATGATAATGCATTTTGGTAGAAGGATCAATAATGCAGACTATTATCTAAATGGGGAGAAAATTCAAACAGCAGTACTGCAGAGGGACTTAGGAGTCCTTGTGCAAAACTCCCAGGAGGTTAATTTACAGGTTGAGTCCGTGGTACAGAAGACAAATGCAATGTTGGCAATTATTTCAAGGGGAATAGAATATAGAAGTAAGGAGATAATGCTGAGTCTTTATAAGACACTAGCCAGGCCGCACTTAGAATATTGCTAACAGTTTTGGGCCTCATATCCCAGAAAGGATGTGTTGTCATTGGAGAGAGTCCAGACAAGGTTTATGAGGATGATTCTGGGAATGAAGGGGTTAACATGTGAGAAGCCTCTACTCACTGGAATTTAGAAGGATGTTTGGGATTTTCATTGAAACCTACTGAATGTTGAAATGACCAGATAAGGTGGATGTGGAGAGTATGTCTCCAATGGTGGGGGTATCCCGAATTAGAGGGCACGGCCTCCAAATTGAGCAGTGACCCTTTAGAACAGAGGTAAGGAGGAATTCTTTTAGCCAGAAAGTAGCAAATCTGTGGAATGCTTTGCCACAGACTGCAGAGGAGGCCAAGTCCATGCGTATATTTAAGGTGGAAGTTGATTATTTCCTGATCTGTCAGGGCATCAAAAGATATGGAGAGAAGGCACAGGTGTATAAGGTTGAATGGGATCTGGGATCAGCCATGATGGAATGGCAGAGCTGACTCGATGGGCTGAATGGCCTAATTCTGCTCCTATGTCATATGGTGTTATATATGTCACGATATACAACCCTGAGAATCATTTTCTTGCAGGCATTCACATTAAGTACAAGAAACACAATGGAATCAGTGAAAGACCGCCTCTAACAAGGTGGACAACCAATGTGCAAAGGACAACAAACTGTCCAAATAAAAAAAGAAAAAATAATTATTTCAAGAACACATGGTGATGAGTCCTTGAAAGTGAATCTACAGGGTATCGGAACATTTCAATGATAAGATGAGTGATACTGAATGAAATTATTCCCTCTGGTTCAAGAGCTTCACGGTAGAGAGGTAGTAACCTGGTGATGTGAGACTTGAGGCTCCTGTACCTTCGTCCTGATAGTAGAAGCGAAAAGAGAGCATGTCCAGGACGGTGGGCATCCTGAGGTCTTTAATGATGGAAGCTGCTTTCCTCCAACAGCACTCCGTGCAGATGTACTCAATGGTGAGGTGGGCTTTATGCATGATGGACTAGACCACATCCACTACTTTTTGTCGGCTTTTACAGTCAAGAGCATTGAGGCTTCTACATCTGTCCGTGATGCAACCAGTCAGTATACTCTCCACCGCACATCTACAGAAGTTTATCAAAGTTTTAGATGGCATGCCAAATCTTCAGAAAATTCGAGTAAAGTAGAGGTGCTTTCTCTGTAATGACACACAAGTACTGGATCCAGGATAGATCCTCTGAAATGATAGCACCGAGGAATTTAAAATTGCTCGCCCTCTCCACCTCTGATCCCCTGATGAGAGTTCAAAGGTTTCAAAGGTACATTTAATGTCAGAGTAATGTATACAATATACATCCTGAAATGCTTTTTCTTCACAACCAGCTAAGAAAACAGAGGAATGCCCCCAAAGAATGAATGACAGTTTAACATAAGAACCCCAAAGTCCCCCCCAGCTCCCCTCCCTCCCGCACGTAAGCAGCAGCAAAGGAATGATCCCCCCTCCCCTCACCAGCAAAAAATAAAGCATCAACACCCTCCATCGAGCACTCAAGCGTGCAGCAAAGCAACAGAAAAGACACAGGCTTGCAGTACCCCAAAAACTATTCATTCACCTGGCATTCGACATACCACAGGCTTTCTCTCTCCCTAATAAACAAGAAAGAGATGTCTCTGTTTCACAGCGAGAGGGGAGACATAACAAACAACTTGCTGGTTTATGATGTCAAAAGTCCATTGCATCGTTTTTTCCGAGCTCTGTTACCAAAGGTCTTAGGTCTCCGGGCACACAGTCAGAGATCTTCCGACTCCCACAACACACTGATTTCCTACCAGGACACAGACCTTTTATCCGCCCATCTCCAGAGCCATGAGATCCTATCCCTCTGAAGGCGAGCTAAGCTCTTAGGCTGCATCCTTGGCATATCAAATAACAGCCAGTCATGAAACCCCGAGAGCGGGTCCCATTCCTGCAAAGAACCGAAGTCAGCCTGTAACTTCAGGTCAGGGTCTTCAAAAGAACCCTGGAAGGGTAAAATAAAGATATTAAAGCTGGAAATAGAGCTGTTTCCGAAGATACAACCAAAGGAGTCGCTGTTTAGCGCCATCATAACTAAGCTCTGACCTCTTGGCTGATGGACCTCCAGTTTCCACTTCCTGAAGTCAATAATCAGCTCCTTAGACTTGCTGACATTGAGTAAGAGGTTGTTGTTGTGGCACCACTCAGTCAAATTTTCAATCTCCCTCCTATATGCCGACTCATCACCACCTTTGATTCTGCCAGCAAGAGTGCAAACATCAGCAGATATAAATATGTCATTGGAACTGTGCTGAACCTCACGGTCATAAGTATAAAGCGAATAGAGCAGAGGGCTAAACACACAGCCTTGTGGCGGAACTGTGCTGATGGAGATCTTGGAGGAGATATTGTTGCCAATCTGAACTGTCTGGTAGCTGCAAGTGAGGAAATCAAGGATTCATTTGCACAAGGAGGCTTGAGGCCAAGAAGCTTATTGATCAGATGTGAGGGGGTGATAGTATTAACTGGCAAGCTATACTCAATGAAGAGCATCCTGATGTATGCATCTTCACTGTCCAGATGTTCCAGAGTTGAGTGAAGAGCCAATGAAGTGGCACCTGCTGTTGATCCGTAATGATAATAGGCAAATTGGGGCAAATTCAAGGCACCGCTTAGGCAGCAGTTAATATGTTTCATCATCAACCTCTCAAAGCACTTCATCACTCTCAACTATGACAGAGGAGAAGCCACCATGAAAAAGAAAAGAAATCTCAGATGCAACTGTATCGGAAGTCTGGTCATTTGAGTAATTACAATGAGACAGTAGAATGGGATAGAGTTCTTAGGCATAAGGTTGAGAGGAGGCATTTACAAACCAGTTGTCAGAATCTATTGATTTGTAATTTGACTTTGAGGCTTTATAAGTCTTTGGTCAGACTGCACTTGGAGTATTGTGAGCACTTTTGGGCCCCTTATTTAAGAAAATATGTGCTGGTATAGGAGAAGGTGTAGAGAAGGTTTACAAGAATGATCCCAGATGGCACAGCCTGTACTCGCTGGAGTTAGAAGATTGATTGGGGGTGAGGGGGGAAGACAACTTATTAAGGCCTATTGAATATTGGAAGGCCTAGATAGAGTGGACGTGGAGAAGATGTTTCCTTTAGTGGGGAGTCTAGGACCAGAAGGCACAGCCTCAGAATAGAAGGACATCTCTTTCGAACAGAGATGAGGAGGAATTTCTTTAGCCAAAGGGTGGTGAATCTGTGGAATTCATTGCCACAGACAGCTGTGGAAGCCAAGTCATTGGGTATAATCAAAGCGGAGGTTAATAGGTTCTTGATTAGTAAGGATGTCAAAGGTTACAGGGCGACAGAGGGAGGATTGATTGAGAGGAATAATAAATCAACCATGATGGAGTGGTGGAGCAGACTTATAATCCAATTCTTACAATATATGTTTGTAACCAAGAGGTGTATGGGGTGTCCAGGGAGGAGTAGCACCTCTGGTGAAGCAGCATGCCTTGTCCATTCTGGGGCAGCTCACTCACTTTTGGTCCCCACAGGACACTCAGTGCTCACCTGTAGCTCCAAGCAGCTGTTTGCATGTGAGAGTGGCCATACTTGGGTACACCATTTCAACAGGTGGGCCAAACCAGGTGAAGATAGCCAAAAGGCCCTCATAATCCTGAGAGATAGGGACATGCCTGTCCCAGCATGCAAAGTCAGATCTGGCAGACTGGGCGGATGAGATCAACAATGAGATCGAATGGCCAGGAAGGCAGTTCTGCAAAGCTTTGTGGACATGATCAGGCATTGAAGAATTCATGGTCATCCACTGCAACCGAGGAAGAGCCCAGTTGTGGAGACTACTCATACCACTGAACTCGGACTTCAGAGGTCGAGAGAGTGAAACTGACCTAGTGCATCAGCTTTTCCACTTTAAAAACTCTCCCACCCGGGCCAGCTGGTGGCGCAATGACATAAGCGCCAGACTCTGGAACGGGAGGTTCACAGGTTCGAACCCAGCCGGGTCTGCTCCCGATTACACTTTCCATCCGTGCCGGGTTGAGTGTCGAGATTACAGCTCGACTTCGTAATATAAAGGGAAAGATACTGCAAAACGTTTGCGCCACACAATCTCTCTCTCTTGCTCCGCACCTTGTAAAGGCATGAAAAAGACATCATCCCGCTAACATCGCACACACACACATGCACGCATGCACGCATGCACACACCAAAAAAAAATTCTCCCACCCGGGTTTCCTGTCATACAACAAACAAGCAACACAACCTAGTAAAGATGGTAAAGATCCATAAATGGTCAGAGGTGGACCGTAGGAAAGTGAGAGCTTCATGTGCCTACCTAAATATCTCTTTAAAGCCTCCAATGTATTTGTCTCTACCACTATACCATTCCAGACATCCACGACTCTGAGTGACAAGTTTACCCCTCACATTCCCTTTGAACCTACCCCTCTCACCTTCAATGCATGTCCTCCAGTATTAGACATCTCTGTTCTGGGAAAAAGATGCTCCCTGTCTACTCTATCCATGCCTCCCAGAATTTTATAAACCTCTATCAGATCTCCCCACAGCTATTTCAGAGAAAACAACCCAAGTTTTTCCAGCCTATATATAGGAGGATGTCAGAGGTAAGTTTTTACACAGAACGGTGGGTGCATGGTAGAGACACATACATTGGGGGCATTTAAAAAAAACTCTTGGATGATAGAAAAATGGACAGCTATTTGGGAGGGAAGGTTTAGATTGATTTTAGAGTAGATTAAAAGGCCAGCACAGCATTGTGTGCTCAACAGCCTGTACAGTACTGTGCTGTAGTGTTCTATGTAATTGATGTTACAGTCCTTTTTTCTGTAACTCCACACAAAGAAAGTATTGATATGTATCTCTTCTGCATCTTCCCATGAAAACTTCATGAATGCCAATTGATCACATCAATTAAGTAATCATTGATCAGTCTTAAACAGGATCGAACTATTGTTTTGTGAAAACTAAGAGGGGAATCGTGGCTGTAAACACTTTGCTCGATTTCATTCCCCACATTATTCAGTGTAAGATTGAGATCCAAGATTAGTTTTATTTGTCACCACGTACATCAAAATATACAGTGAAATGTGTCGTTTTGCGTCAACGAGCAGCACAATCCACTGGGGCAGCCCGCAGTGTAAATCTTGCCCATCCCAGAAACCTCTGGTTAGCGAAAAATGAGCAACCTATCTTCATTCTTCTGCACGTCTTCCTCTTTACTGTGATTAGAAGTGAGGTGATGAACCCATTCATTCTTCTCTGGTACACCCTGCGGTGTTGGGAAAGTTGCAGCACACTCCTGCTGGGTTCTGAACAAACACCCCACCCCACCCGACTTGCCTATTACCTAAAGCAGGTTTTCAGTATCCAATGCATATCAGGTGGTTTGTTCTTGTTCCTCGTGATGATGTACCTCATGGATGTCACATCCAAATTTAAAGGGATTTATCTCAGTGATGCTGAGAAGCTGGTCTGGATCCTCCTGTAGTCAAGCCCCTGTAAATGCTGACTTCTAGCCAACAATGTTGCTGTCGTGCAGCATTCCCTCACTGATACCATTCTTAATGGTGATAGGCTTGAGTACATCGAACATTGGCGGAACTCACTTCCCTCTGGTTCCTCTCTTCCTTCCCTTTCTCCCATAGTCTACTCTCCTCTCCTCTCAGATTCCTTCTTCTTCAGCCCTTTACCTTTCCAGCCTGCCACCTCCCAGCTTCTCACTTCATCCCCCTCTCTTGGCTTCACCAATCACACACTGGCTTGCACTCCTCCCCCTCACACCCCCACCTTCTTATTACAGCCTCAGCTACCTTTCTTCCCAGTCCTGATGAAGGGTCTCAGCCTGAAACCTCTACTGTTTAACCCCTCCATAGATGCTGCCTGACCTGCTGCCTGTTCTTCTGGATTTGCAGCATCTGCAGAATTTCATCTGTTTATGAAGTCAGTTGCATTTGGTGCTGCAAGCTGGTGTAAATATTGTGCTGATCATCACCTTGTTATCTCAAGTACAGATGGGGGCCATGAATTAAAGTTGCATTGTTTGCATTCATTGTGCCCACCTGTCTTTGTTTTGCAAATAATGTAGCTCTTCAGAAACTCCACAGCAAACAGCATTGAGAAGACATGGTCACAACATGACAAGAGAGACCTATGGTAAATGTTAGACTCATAGTGCATCAGTAGATGAATGTGGAATGATTAAAGACCAAAAAAATATATAGTGACTAGAACCAGAAGAAGCCAATTAGTTCTCATACCTGTTCTGCCTTCCAACCAGATTATGGTTTATGAACTCAACACAGCAGAAAGCCTGGGGGAGAATAAAGGGTGCAGTAATGAGATGGAAAAGAACTGGGCTGGCGAAATCACGGAAAACCCTACTATGTTGTACAAATATATACAGTGATGCCAAAGACGGTGAGAAGTGAAAGGGTAGGTTCTATTATAGTTTAAAATGGCATACAAAAAAAGGTGAAAGATTCATGTAAAAAGCCAAATGAATACTTTGTGTACAGGCATTAAGATTCAGGAGGAATAGAGTCTTATAGTCCTAGAACTCTACAGCCTTTCAGCCAATCAGCAGTCGTCCATGTTGAACTATTATTCTGCTTAGTCCCATTGACCTGCATCTGCTCCACTGCCCTCCGTACTCTCCCATACTCCCATACTTACCCAAACTTCCCTTCGATGTTGAAATCGAATCGACAACAACCATTTCCAAATAGTATGAAGCTACATATGGATAGGATACACTACAAGGTCTAGCATTTTAAAATGTGGATAAATCACGAGGCCAAATAAAATGTACCCATGATCTTAAAAGAAGCAAGGATGTGTCACAGGATTGGACCCAAGTGTAGAGAATGGTAGGCTGATTCAGTCACTGCAGTTGCTGGCACTGACTCGAGCCGGGTGTGGCAGGAAGGCAGCCTCAGTCACAGGGAGCACTGACAATGACTCAACCCCCAGGAGTGGAGGACAGCAGAGTTCCCATGAAGAGATGGAAACAAGAGGTTAGATATAGGGATACCAACAGACCCTCAGCGGGCCAACTGAGCAAACAGCGCAATAAATCATTCTCTCCAACACAATGACTCCACAAAGGCACTAAACAAGAGTCCTCTTTAAATAATCATAGAATGTGAGAAACCCACGCCAGTCAAAATTAACTTGACCAGATTAATCAGAAAGTAAAGGGTTTTATATTCAAAGTATACGTCACCACATACTGCCTAGAGATTCATTTTCATGCAGGAATTCACAGGAAAATAAGAACAATAGTATTCCTGGAAAACTATTAATTACAAAGCCTGACAAACAGCCAGTCTGCAAAGAAGACAAATCGTACAAATAATAGACAAATGTAAATAAATAATACAGAGTTGTAGAGTCCTTGAAAGTGAGTCTGTAGGTTGTGGAGTCAGTTCAGCGTTGAGGTGGGTGAGCTTACCTCAGGGTGGTTCGGCAGCTGAATCATTGCAGGGAAACATGAGGGGAAACTTCTTCACTCAGAGGGTGCTGTGAGTGTGGAACAAGTGGTGTATGCAAGCTCAATTTCAGCATTTAGGAGAAGTTTGGATGGGGACATGGATGGTATGGGTATGGAGAGCCATGGTCCCAGAGCAGGTTGATGAGAGTAGGCAGTTTAAATGGTTTGGCACAGACTAGATGGGCAAAAGGGCTTGTTTCCATTTTATGACTGTAAATAGCTCTTCCTAAACCTGGTGGCATGGGACCTAAGGCTCCTGTACCTCCTGCCAGATCGTAGTATTGAGAATAACACATGGCCTGGATGGTGAGAGTTCATGGTGAATGATGATGATAGGCCAGTCAGTCTGATATTTGTAGCGGGTAATCATTGGAAAATTTCTGAGGATTGGCATAATTCAGCAATAAGAAAGGTCAGTCAGCATTGACATGATGAGGGAAGCCATATTTGACAAGCAGTAGATTGTCTGAGGAGACAACAGGCAGTGTTAATGCATGTGGATAACTTGATGTAGAATAGGATGATGGTAAAG
Source organism: Mobula birostris (assembly GCF_030028105.1). NCBI lineage: Eukaryota > Metazoa > Chordata > Chondrichthyes > Myliobatiformes > Myliobatidae > Mobula > Mobula birostris. The sequence continues at coordinate 141,366,958 of NC_092370.1, forward strand.
CCCCACACAGCACATTGACCAAGAAAGTAAACACTATGGAGTCCATCAGAAAGTAGCCAGTTGAAGAAACATTCTTGCGACAGGTGAGCTGTGTACAGTGGGGGCCCAGACATTACAGGGCCCTTTATACCGTATATAATGGCATTAATATTTTGAGCTTAAATAGAAACTGTACATTTAATGATACTATATGGTCTAAGATCAAATTAAATATATTATAAAAGTACATATATGTCCCTTTATACTACCTTAGACCATAAGACCATAAGGCCATAAGACATAGGAGCAGAATTAGGCCATTTGGCCCATCAAGTCTGTTCCACCATTCAATCATGGCTGACCCTTTTTTTTCTCCTCCTCAACCCTAGTTCAAGGCCTTCTCCCTGTAATCTTTGATGCCATGTCCAATCAAGAACCTATCAATCTCTGCCTTAAATGCACCCAATGACCTGGCCTCCACTGCTGCATGTGGCAACAAATTCCACAAATTCACCAGCATCTGGTAAAGAAATTTCTCCACATCTCTGTTTTGAAAGAGTGCCCCTCTATCCTGAGGTGGTGCGCTGTTGTCCTAGACTCTCCCACAACGGGAAATATCCTTTCCACATCTACTCTGTTAAGGTCTTGCAACATTTGAAAAGTTTCAATAAGATACCCCCTCATCCTTCTGAATTCCAGCGAATACAGACCCAGAGCCATCAAACATTCCTTTCATTCCTGCAATCATCCTTGTGAACCTCCTCTGAACCCTCTCCAATGCCAGCACATCTCTTCTAAGATGAGGAGTCCAAAACTGTACACAATACTCAAGGTGAGGCCTCACCAGTGCCTTATAAAGCCTCAGCATCACATCCTTGCTCTTGTATTCTAGACCTCTTGAAATGAATGCTAACATGGCATTTGCCTTCCTCACCACCAACTCAACCTGCAAATTAACCTTCAGGATGTTTTGCACAAGCACTTCCAAGTCCCTCTGCATCTCAGGTTCCTGGATTTTCTCCCCATTTAGAAAATAGTCCACACATTTATCTCTACTACCAAAATATTGCATTTCATTTGCCACTTTCATGCCCATTCTCCTAATCTGTCTAAATCCTTCTGCATCCTAACTGTTTCCTCAACGCCACCTGCCCCTCCATTGGGACTCATTTTTTCACAGGCTTTTTCAAGAAACTAGAGAAATACAATAGAATTTATGAAAAACTATACATAAAGACTAACAAATAAATAATGTGCAAAAGAAGACAAGTTATGCAAATAAAAAATGAATAAATAATACAGAGAACAGGAATTGTAGAGTCCCTGAAAGTGAGTCTGTAGGTTGTGGGATCAGTTCAGATTTGAGGTAAGCGATGCTATCCATGCAGGTTCAGGAGCCTAATGGGTGTAGGGTAATAACTGTTCCTGATCCTGGTAGTGTGGAACCTAAGGCTGCCCAATGATAGTAGCGAGAACTGAGCACAGCCTGAAAGGTTGGAGTCCTTGATGGATGTTGCTTTCTTGTGGCTGCGCCCCTTATAAATGTGCTGAATAGTGGGGAGGGCTTTACCTGTGACGGTCTGGTCTATATTCACTACTTTTCTGTTCTTGGGCATTGGAGTTTCCACACCAGGCTGTGATGCACCCAATCAGGTCATTCTCCACTGAGCAACTAAAAAAGTTTGTCAAAAGTTTTAGGTGACATGTCAAACTTACACAAACTTTGAAGAAAGTAGAGGCACTGTAATGCCTTCTTTGTGTTGGCAACAACGTGCTGATCCCAGGACAGATGTGGTTGATGGTGAGGAAGGAGGTTGTTGGCTGCTAGAAGCTGTCAATACACTGGTTCAAAAAGCAAGAAAAAGAGGCAGCTGGAAATCTATGCAAAGGGATGTGAGATGTTGCATTTGTGACACACAAGCAATGCAGAGAATACGCAATCAATTGGAAAGCATGGAGCAATGTAGGGTAAAAGAGTGCATGTCTAGAAATCCCCGAGTATCGACGGACACATACTAAATAAAGCTTAACCACTATATCACCAAGCTCAAGGGCAGCTTCTGTCTCACTGTTAACAGATCTCTCATACCGTAAAAGATGAACTCGATCTCCCAATCTAACTTGTCAAGACTTTCGCACTGCATTGACCTACCTGCACTGCACCTTCTCTGTAACTGTAACTCTAATTCTGCACTCTGTTTGTCTTCTTACTGTTTAGATTACGAGAGCACACAGTCCTCTTTTATTGTCATTTAGAAATGCATACATGCATTAAGAAATGATACAATGTTTCTCCAGAGTGATATCACAGAAAACAGGACAAACAAAAGACTAACACTGACAGAACCACATAATTATAACATATAGATACAGCAGTGCAAAGCAATACCATAATTTGTTAAAGAACAAACCATGGGCACGGTTAAAAAAAAGTCTCGAAGTCCCCGAGACAATCAACTCCCGAGTCCCCGATAGCAGGCGGCAAAAGAGAGAAGCTCCTTGCCATAATCCTCCAGGCACCGTCAACTTGCCGATGCCTTGGAAGCAGCCGACCACAGCCGACACTGAGTCCATCCGTCCGAAAACTTTGAGCCTCCGACCAACCCCTCCGATACAGCCTCCCGAGCACCATCCTCTGCCAAGCGCCTTCGACCTCGCCCCGGCCGCTGAAACAAGCAAAGCCGAGGATTCGGGGCCTTCTGCTCCGGAGATTCCGGTTACCACACGGTAGCAGCGGCAGCGAAGCGGGCATTTCAGAAGTTTCTCCAGATGTTCCTCCGTACTGTCACATCCGTCTCCATCAAATCAGAATTGTGCACGGTCCTCTACTTGACAGATTACAGATACCATTCACCAGAGAGGCCGCGTGCGCTGCCGTCGCGCCGCCATCTTCTCCTCCCTCCTTACTACCTTGATATACCTTATGCATGGAATGACCTGTCTGGATGACAGGCAAGCGAAAGTTTTTCGATGTTTCTTGGAAAATGTAACAACAATACGTGTAACAAAAAATGCTGGTGAACGCAGCAGGCCAGGCAGCATCTATAGGAAGAGGTACAGTCGACATTTCGGGATGAGACCCTTCGTCAGGACTAACTGAAAGAAGAGATAGTAAGAAATTTGAAAGTGGGAGGGGGACGGGGAGATCTGAAGTGATGGGGAAGACAGGATGGGGAGAGATGGAGCTAAGAGCTGGAAAGTTGATTGGCAAAAGGGATATGAGAGGATCATGGGACAGGAAGCCTAGGGAGAAAGAAAGGGGAAGGGGGGAAGCCCAGAGGATGGGCAAGGAGTTATAGTGAGAGGGACAGAGGGACAAAAAAGAGAGGGAAAAAAGGAGGAAAAGAACAAATAAATAAATAAATAAATAAGGGATGGGGTACGAAGGGGAGGTGGGGCATTAACAGAAGTTAGGGAAGTCAATGTTTATGCCATCAGGTTGGAGGCTACCCAGACGGAATATAAGGTGTCATTCCTCCAACCTGAGTGTGGCTTCATCTTGACAGTAGAGGAGGCCGTGGATAGACATATCAGAATGGAAATGGGACATGGAATTAAAATGTGTGGCCACTGGGAGATCCTGCTTTCTCTGGTGGACAGAGCATAGGTGTTCAGCGAAACGGTCTCCCAGCCAGCGTCGAGTCTCGCCAATATATAAAAGGTCACACTGGGAGCACCAGACGCAGTATATCACCCCAGCCGACTCACAGGTGAAGTGTCGCCTCACCTGAAAGGACTGTCTGGGGCCCTGAATGGTGGTGAGGGTGGAAGTGTAAAGGCATGTGTAACACTTGTTCCACTTACAAGGATAAGTGCCGAGAGGGAGATCGGTGGGAAGGGATAGGGGGGACGAATGGACAAGGGAGTCACGTAGGGACCAATCCCCTTGGAAAGAATGGACAAGGGAGTCACGTAGGGACTGATCCCCGCGGAAAGCAGAAAGGGGGGAGGAGGGAAAGATGTGCTTAGTGGTGGGATCCCGTTGGAGGTGGCGGAAGTTACGGAGAATTATATGTTGGACCCGGAGGCTGGTGGAGTGGTAGGTGAGGGCAAGGGGAACTCTATTCCTAGTAGGGTGGCGGGAGGATGGAGTGAGAGCAGATGTGCGTGAAATGGGGTGATGCGTTTGAGAGCAGAGTTGATGGTGGAAGAAGGGAAGCCCCTTTCTTTAAAAAAGGAGGACATCTCCTTCGTCCTGGAATGAAAAGCCTCATCCTGAGAGCAGATGCGGCGGAGACGGAGGAATTGCGAGAAGGGGATGGCATTTTTGCAAGAGACAGGATGGGAAGAGGAATAGTCCAGATAGCTGTGAGAGTCCGTAGGCTTATAGTAGACATCAGTGGATAAGCTGTCTCCAGAGACAGCCACAGAAAGATCAAGGAAGGGGAGGGAGGTGTCCGAAATGGACCAGGTAAACTTGAGGGCAGGGTGAAAGTTGGAGGCAAAGTTAATGAAGTCAACGAGCTCAGCATGCGTGCAGGAAGCAGCGCCAATGCAGTCATCAATGTAGTGAAGGAGAAGTGGGGGATAGATACCAGTATAGGCTTGGAACATGGCCAGACATTTTAATTCCCCCGACGTAGGCTGGGAGACTGTTTCGCCGAACACCTACCACAGAAAGCAGGATCTCCCAGTGGCCACACATTTTAATTCCACTTCCCATTCCCATTCTGATATGTCTATCCACGGCCTCCTCTACTGTAAAGATGAAACCACACTCAGGTTGGAGGAATAACACCTTATATTCCGTCTGAGTAGCCTCCAACCTGATGGCATGAACATTGACTTCTCTAACTTCTGTTAATGACCCACCTCCCCTTCGTACTCCATCCTTTATTTATTTATTTATTTATTTACTTCTTTTTTCCTCTCTTTTTTCTCCTTCTGTCCCTCTCACTATAATTCCTTGTGCATCCTCTGAGCTCCCCCCCCCTTTCTTTCTCCCTAGGCCTCCTGTCCCATGATCCTCTCATATCCCCTTTGCCAATCACCTGTCCAGCTCTTGGCTCCATCCCTCCCCCTCCTGTCTTCTCCTATCATTTTGGATCTCCCCCTCTCCCTCCCACTTTTAAATCCCTTACTAGCTCTTCCTTCAGTTAGTCCTGACAAAGGGTCTCGGCCCGAAACGTTGACTGTAGAGAAGACCTAGAAATGCTGCCTGGCCTGCTGTGTTCACCAGCATTTTTTGTGTGTGTTGCTTGAATTTCCAGCATCTGCAGAATTCCTCGTGATTGCGTTTTTTAGGAAAACAACAATGAATCAGTTTAATTTCCAATATTAGGGTGGTATGGTAGTGTAGTGGTCAGCACAGCACAGACAACCCGAGCTCAATTCCCGCCACTGTCTGGAAGAGTAAATTCTCCCTCTGACCACGTGGGTTTCCTCCGAAGACCTATGAGTTGGTAGGTTAATCGGTCATTGTAAATTGCCCCATGATAAGGCTGAGGTTAAATTGGGGTATTGCTGGGTGGTGCAGCTAAAGGGGCCAGAAGGGCCTATTCCACGCTGTATCTCAATAAATAAATGAATGAATAGAGAGCTGAGCTCATGCTAAGTCTAATTAGGATGAAACTAAAACACATTGTGGCTGCTTGAAAGGCTTGCTATTGCTAAGAGAGTGCAGAAATGATTTATGATGATGTTGCTATTACTGGAGAATTATAGGTATGCAAAGTGGCTTATCTAGGCTGGATGGTTTTCATTGCAAACACAGGAGAGGTTTAGCTGGGCTCCACAAAGCTGTGTGAGAATTGGACCACACTAAATGGAATACGCCTACTTCCCTTCGCCGGGGATTAATAACTAATGGCCAAAGGTTGTTTAGAAAGCAATAGTCACTCAGTGGCTGGTGAGATGTGAAGCTCATTTTCTGAGGGTACAGTTGAGGCAGAAAGCACATTTGAACCTTACCTGGAAGAGCACATGAAGAACCATAACCAACCGAGCTGTGGACTAGAACAATGCAAGGACTGTTTTGTTCGAATGAGGTGGACATAATGGGCCAAATAACCTCCCATCCCAAGATTAGAGTCATTGAGCACTTCAGCACAGGGAGTCCTTTCAGCCATCTAATCTCTGCTGAACTATTAATCTGCCTAATCCCACCAGGGCATTGTCCTCCATACTGCTCCCTTTCATGGTACTTACCCAAACTTCCCTTAGATGTTGAGATTGAACCCTCACCCACCACTTCTGCTGGCAGCTCATTCCACACTGTCATAGCCCTCCAGACCGCGGTAAAGCAGGTTCTGAGGATTTAATAGTCCTGTTCTTTCCCCCTCGCCAGCCTACCTTCCAGCATTAACGCTTTAAACCTACTACAGCTAACACAATTGGCTGAAAGTAATATTAGCAATTCTAACAGGACCACGGGGCGAAAGTGCCAACCAACTGATTAAAATGCTCTGCCAACAAAGATGAATACCAGCAATACGCAGTGGAGCTCTGGTTCTTTACAAAATTTCTGCTTCTGCATCCTATCATTTGCGAATTGTGTTCTGCCTAAATCTGTGAAATGCCACGTTTATAATATCCATACTGAAAACTGCATTCACGTTGGATCAGTGTGGGAGGACAGATCGGTCTTTGTTCTCCAAAACACGAGCGGCAGTTCTGAACGTAAAATCTATATCCTGGCCAGACACTGCCAACCGCAAACTTGTTTTTACAACGTGTCTTTACTTTCATTCCAACAAAAAAATTTAAATTTCCCAACAAAGATTAATCTGTGACTCTGAAACTCTAAAGCATTCCCACTCTACGTGTGCTGTGAAGTACAGCCGCGCAGGAGTTCGGCTCAGGCACTCCTGAGAGCCAGAGGTTGGGTCGGGGGGGCGGTTCGAAGCAAGTTCTCTGCTCCGAGTTCAGCTCCCGGGTGTGATATCCTCGTATCTCCCGACATGGGCTCTCTGGCTCGACTGGTGCTCTTCGCCTGGCTCATTCTGCCGTTATTTGGCGCCGAGTCCGGAAAGAAAAGATCCATGCGTCAGCGAGATGATGAGGAAAGGGTAACGTTTATGTTTTTACTTTGACCTTACAGTGTTGGAAGGTATAACTGTGAACGCTCATTTTCGTTTGGGGATCCGGGAAGCATTTGGACCGAGGAGGTTGGTGAATCCCACTGATCTCCTGCATGACCATGAGGAACAGTTAGACATTAGACTAGGAGGAGAGGGCACAGCCTCAGAGTAGAAGGACGTCCCTTTAGAACAAAGGTGAGGAGGAATTTATTTGTCCCGAGTGTGGTGAATCTGTGGAATTCATTACCGCAGACGTCTGTGGAGGCCAAGCCATTGGCTACATTTAAAGATTGATTGGTTTTTGATTAGTGACAACTTTAATACAGGCACAAGAATGGGGTTGAAAGGGATAATAAGACAGCCATGATTGAATGGTGGAGTAGAACTGATGGGCTGAACGGCCTGCTTCTGGTCATCAATGTACTATACGATTTTTCCTTTATTATTCACAGTAGAAGGACAGGATTTTCTCTGTGGGGAAGGGGAAAGGTGAAGAGAAATGTGGTTTTAGACAGTGGTGAGCAGCTTTATAAAATTCTCAGGCCTATGAAAAGTCGGAAGCCCATCAAATAAAATAAATAGTTTTGTTAGTTTTCCATCTAGGATGTTACCAGGACAGTTACATCACAAGTCTCATATGCTTACTTAATTACCTCGAGTATTTTTCTCTTCAGTGTAGACCCAGGCTCCTCACAATGAGGCTGTGTCACAAACGAGAGAAAATCTGCAGATGCTGGAAATCCAAGCAACAGAAACAAAATGCTGGAGGAACTCAGCAGGCCAGGCAGCATCTATGTATAACCCAGATTAATTGAACCCAAAGATGTAATGTTAGAAAGTTCCACCTGCAGAAGGATAAAAGCAAGGTTTACTGGTTTTAAAAAAGGAGAATTTGAAGGAAAAGCTCTATGTGAGGGAGGGGCGGGCTGGACACAGGGCAGACAAGGAGAGAAACACAGCAATGATTAGAAGCTGAATTGTTAAGAGTGGAATTAGTACTGAGTATCTTTACCCGACTAACTTGAAAACCTCAGGGTGATACCCCTGGAGGAGAGACAATAGCGATAAAAGATTTATTGAAGCTACAGCTATAACAGGACGATATTGGCAGAGACTGGTGTCCAAAATCTCTACAATGTAGTTGGGAATTAGTTCTGTAAAATTATACCAAGGGATTTGGTCAAGTTTTGGTACAAGTTTATGAGTTGACTTTCCGTGGATGATCAACTATTTCATCCAATGAATCAGAAAGAAGATGACGAGCCACCCACTGTGAAGAACCAGTGTGGGAATGAAATGTGTAATGACGCAGAGGATTTAATAAGGTTAGATGTATAAGTTTATTTTCATTCGAAGAATCTGAATTTGATTTTCTGCAGGAACTGATTATTTTTGCAAAGACTTTGATAGGTTACTGAATGAGATTTACTTTGTTTAAGAGTTGTGATGTTGGAGAATTGACATGAAAGGAGTTAAACTGTGTATATATAACTTTTGAATTTAAACTTGTAGATAGACTTCCTGGAACTGAAACTGAAGTTAACTATAATACTTGAGAATAGGAAATATATTTGTTTTTTTAACTAACTAGGGATAAGTAAAAAGGAAAGTTTAGTTTGCAAACTTTTAACTAGGGAATTACACTAGATCTAATTAGTTAGAGAGATTAGAGTAATAAAAGAATCTCTTGGATCCTAATTAAAATGGAATTTGTTGTGGTTTGATATCTAAGATCTGTACTTGATCTGGTATCGGGAAATGAACCTGGTCAGGTGTCAGATCTGTCAGTGGGAGAGCATTTTGGAGATAGTGATCACAACTCTATCTCCTTTACCATAGCATTGGAGAGGGATAGGAACAGACAAGTTAGGAAAGTCTTTAATTGGGGTAAGAGGAAATATGAGGCTATCAGGCAGGAACTTGGAAGCATAGATTGGAAACAGATGTTCTCAGGGAAATATATGGAAGAAATGTGGCAAATATTCAGGGGATATTTGTGTGAAGTTCTGCATAAGTACGTTCCATTGAGACAGGGAAAGGATGGTAGGGTACAGGAACTGCAGTGTACAAAGGCTGTTGTAAATCTAGTCAAGAAGAAAAAAAGAACTTCCAGAAGGTTAAAAAAACTAGGTAATGATAGAGATCTAGAAGATTATAAGGCTAGCAGATAGGAGCTCAAGGAAGAAATTAGGAGAGCCAGAAGGGGCCATGAGAAGGCCTTGGCGGACAGGATTAAAGAAAACCCCAAGGCATTCTACAAGTATGTGATGAGCAAGAGGATAAGACGTGAGAGATTAGGACCAATCAAGTGTGATAGTGGAAAAATGTGTATGGAATCAGAGGAGATAGCAAAGGTACTTAATGAATACTTTGCTTCAGTATTCACTGTGGAAAAGGATCTTGGCAATTGTGGGGATGACTTACAGCGGACTGAAAAGTTTGAGCATGTAGATTTTAAGAAAGAGGATGTGCAGGAGCTTTTGGAAAGCATCAAGTTGGATAAATCACCGGTACTGGATGAGATGTACCCCAGGCTACTGTGGGAGTTGAGGGAGAAGATTGCTGAGCCTCTGGCAATGACTTTGCATCATCAATGGGGACGGGAGAGGTTCCAGAGGATGGAGGGTTGCGGATGTTGTTCCCTTATTCAAGAAAGGAGTAGAGATAGCCCAGGAAATTATAGACCAGTGAGTCTTACTTCACTTGGTTGGTAAGTTGAGAGGCAGGACTTATGAACATTTGGAGAGGCATAATATGATTAGGAATAGTCAGTGTGGCTTTGTCAAAGGCAGATTGTGCCTTACAAGCCTGATTGAATTTTTTGAGATTGTGACTAAACACATGGATGATGGTAGAGCAGTAGATGTAGTGCATATGGATTTCAGCAAGGCATTTGATAAGGTACCCCATGCAAGGCTTATTGAGAAAGTAAGGAGGCATGGGATTCAAGGGGAAATTACTTTGTGGATCCAGAACTGGCTTGCCCACAGAAGGCAAAGAGTCGTTGTAAAATGGGTCATATTCTGCATGGAGGTCAGTCACCAGTGGTGTGCCTCAGGGATCTGTTCTGGGACCCCCTCCTCTTCGTGATTTTTATAAATGACCTGGATGAAAAAGTGGACGGACGGGTTAGTAAATCTTCTGATGACACAAAGGTTGGAGGTGTTGTGGATCGTGTGGAGGGCTGTCAGAGGTTACAGTGGGAGATTGATAGGATGCAAAACTGGGCTGAGAAGTGGCAAATGGAGTTCAACCCAGATAAGTGTGAGGTGGTTCATTTTGGTCGGTCAAATTTGATGGCAGAATATAGTATTAATGGTAAGACTCTTGGTAGTGTGGCGGATCAGAGGGATCTTGGGGTCCGAGTCCACAGGATACTCAAAGCTGCTGCGCAGGTTGACTCTGTGGTTAAGAAGGCATACAGTGCATTGGCCTTCATCAATCGTGGGATTGAGTTTATGAGCAGAGAGGTAATGTTGCAGCTACAGTATATAGGACCCTGGTCAGACCCCACTTGGAGTACTGTGCTCTCAGTTCTGGTCGCCTCACTATAGGAAGGATTTGGAAACCATAGAAAGGGTGCAGAGAAGATTTACAAGGATGTTGCCTGGATTGGGGAGCATACCTTATGAGAATAAGTTGAGTGAACTCGGCCTTTTTTCCTTGGAGTGATGGAGGATAAGAGGTGACCTGATAGAGGTGTATAAGATGATGAGAGGCATTGATCGTGTGGATAGTCAGAGGCTTTTTCCCAGGGCTGAAATGACTAGCACGAGAGGGCACAGTTTTAAGGTGCTTGGAAGTAGGTACATACAGAGGAGATATCAGGGGTAGTTTTTTATGGAGAGAGTGGTGAGTGCATGGAATGGGCTTCCCTCGATGATGGTGGAGACGGATACGATAGGGTGTTTTAAGAGACTTCTGGACAGGTACACTGAGCTCAGAAAAATAGAGGGCTATGGGTAACCCGAGGTAATTTCTAAGGTAAGGACATGTTCGGCACAGCTTCGTGGACTGAAGGGCCTGTATTGTGCTGTAAGTTTTCTATGTTTCTGTGTTTCTGTTTGGAACCTAAATAGAGTGTTGGAATTTTGAATTGTTCTTGCTCATATAAATATTTTGTACATACTGTTTTTTTCTTACGAACAAACCTTATTTCCAGAAGTGTGTGGTTTTTCTAGTCACTGCCTCCTTCCGATACCAGAATCTTCTGATGGCCTACTAGCAACTAGTGCAATCTGATTTTCATAAGGAGCGCAGGAACTAGCCTCACGCGATAAAACCGGTGCTACACAGATGCTACGTGAAACTTGCCAAGCCAGCCAGGAGGCAGTGTATTAGATAAACAGCAGCACACCAATCAGTATACAAAGCACTAAAAGAATATTATTTTTCAAACTCACTTGTTCAATTAAGTCCTACAGTGAAAGAAAATGTATGTCATAAAGGAAATCCCAAATGCTGTTTTAGTCAATGGCATTAACAGGAATAGAACAAGATGAGGAAATACTGGACTTTCTTAAAGTATATGGTTCAGTTGCCATAGTTATTCGTCTAACCGATCCCGGTGAAGAATTTCCCCAGTCCCTCATAGTAGAGTATCATTTTGACTCTGCAGTGCAAGGTCTCCAGCTCTTCCTACCGTACACTCAACAGGCACGCGTGACCAAAATGTTTTTTACCGTGCAGTTACTTTAGCCAGTGTTTACACCCAGAAAGTTGAAAAAGACACCACTCAAGATTACCTTGGTGAGTTGAAAACCTTAGTGAAGCGCAGTGGGAAGGATTATAATGAAATCTTGAGAGAGATGTTAACCCAGATCAGTGAAACCCTTACTATTGAGAGTAGGGAAACAGTCACTGTTGAAACTGCTGACGATGTACATAATAAGACCAGAACTCTTCAATTCAGAGCAGACTCCTCTGATACTAACCAGCCAGAAGCAGCTCTGTCTGCTATGCAGAATAACTCAGTCCCTGAAATACAAACTAATGGAGTTGCAGTGAACCCATCCCTCTCTCCCGGTGATATAAACCCTCCAGGTATTCAGAGAGTCGTAGAGGAGCACATTGTGCGCAGTAATGACTTGATGGTTCATGGCAATCCACCAGTAAGGCTCCAAACCTTTTCTGGTAGAACCCCTCGTCCACCTAATGAGGCAGATTATGAGACTTGGCGTGCTAGTGTTGAACTGCTCTTGCAAGACCCAAGTATGTCTGATCTTTATAGAACACGGAAAATATGTGAAAGTATTCTTCCACCAGCTTCTGACTTCGTCAAGTCAATAAGCCCTGGAGCTTCACCTGCTATTTATGTACAACTTCTAGACTCAGCTTTTGCCACCATGGAAGATGGTGATGAATTATTCACCAAATTCATGAACACGGTGCAGAACACAGGTGAAAAACTATCCCCCTACCTACAGCAACTACAAGTAGCATTGACACTGGCTGTAAAGCGAGGTGGAGTTGCCAAAACTGAGGCTAACAAGCATATCTTAAGGCAGTTTTGTAGGGGATGTTGGGACCACTCCCCAATTTTGGAGCTGCAACTGGAACTGAAAAAACAAAACCCACCATCATTTACTGAACTATTGACATTTCCACGCACCGAGGAAGACAAGTATGCTTCTCGAACCGCACGCATGAAACAGCATTTAGGACCTGTCAAACCACATGCTGTTACACAGTCTCAGACCACAGGTGCCTGTAAAGAAGATGATGTAGCACAGCTAATTTCAATTACTTCTCAACTGACTGAACAAAGCTGAGCTTCAAAGTCAACTAGCTGCTTTACAAGTTACAAAACTGCAGAAGGGAAAAACGAGCAACTGATATGTCACCAAAAAGAAAAGCTGACACAGAGGATAATGTGGTAAAGATGGGCACATAGCCAGCTCTTGCTGCTATGAACCAAATCTGGCATTAGTAGCAGAAAATAGAAGACAGCTTGAAAAGAGACGGAGCAAGTGGGAGTCGAGCCGTGGCACTCGTAAGCCTCATTTCAAATTAGAAGCAGGTCCTGTTGCAGGAAAGATGGGGACTGACATTGTGCAAACTATATGTGAGAGTCATCTTATCCAAGAAACAGAGCCTGCTGCAGATCTTGCCATTGCATATGTTCGATTCTTAATGAGCATTCAAGTGCTACTCCTGACAGTTAGGCACAAGAAAATCAGTGTGGGGGATTACCAGTCATTTCTCATCTCTCTGATGCTGAGATTACAGACTCCCAGTCAGCAGATCCTTGTATTAGGGAAGTTATCAATCAGTTGGAAGCTGGAGGAAAACGATCCCCTTCAGTGAGAAACACAATCCCCAGACTCCCCTACCTTCCCAGAGAATGGGATCATCTAGAGCTGAAAGGCAGATTTCTCTACAGAAAAAGATTAACCAGAGATAAAACAACATATCAGCTTGTTTTACCTGAAAAGTTTCAATCTGAGGTACTTAAGAGTCTTCACGATGACTTTCGTCACATGGGTATTGATCGTACCCTGGATTTAGTCAGAAGCCGATCCTATTGGTCCAAGATGGCTGCTCATGTAGAACACAAGATTAAAACATGCAGTCGATGCGTAAGAAGAAAGATCTTGCCTGAGAAAGCTTCTCCGTTAGTGAATATTGTGATGTCTCAACCCTCGCAGCTGGTCTGTATGGACTTTCTTACATTAGAACCCGATCAAAGTAACACAACAAATGTGTTAGTAATAACTGATCATTTCCCTAAATATGCTTTGGCTATTCCTACACCTAACCAAAAAGCCAAGACAGTTGCAAAGTGCCTATGGGAGCATTTCATCTTGCATTATGGTTATCCCGAGCGACTGCGCAGCGATAGAGGGCTTTGAATCCCACCTGATTAAATAATTGTGTGAGATAGCTGGAATTCAAAAAGTCAAAACTACACCATATCATTATAGAGGAAACCCTGTCAAGAGGTTTAACAGGACCCTCTTAGATATGGTGGAAACCCTGGAGATGAAAGATAAAAGTCACTGGTGAGAATTTGTGAAATTCTTAGCCCATGCTTATAATTGTACTAGGAGTGAGGTGACTGGCTTTAGTTCCTATGAATTGATGTTCAGATGACAACCCAGACTTCCAGTTGACTTAGCTTTTGGAATGCCCTTGAAAGGCATAGATGGTAAATCACATTTTCAGTATGTACAAAATTTGAAATCTCATCTTGAGGAAAGGATCAAGATAGCTATGGGGAACTCACAGAAAATGGCAAACCCAAACAAGGCTAGATATGATAAACATGTACACACGAGGAAATCTGCAGATGCGGGAAGTTCAAGCCACACACATCAAAGTTGCTGGTGAACGCAGCAGGCCAGGCAGCATCTATAGGAAGAGGTACAGTCGGCGTTTCGGGCCAAGACCCTTCGTCAGTACTAACGAAGAGCTAATAAGAGATTTGAAAATGGGAGGGGGAGAGGGAGATCCAAAATGATAGGAGAAGACAGGAGGGGGAGGGATGGAGCCAAGAGCTGGACAGGTGATTGGCAAAAGGGATAAACATGTGACAGCTTCAGAGCTGAAGGAAGAAGACCGAGTGCTACTAAGGGATGTGCATCCACGAGGTAAAAGCAAACTTGGTGGTAAACGGGAAGAAATAGCTATGGAGTGGTGAGCCAAGCTGGTGATCTGCCTGTTTGCAAGGTACGTCCTGAGAACCAGTCTGGGCCCATACGAACATTACATAGGGATCTATTGCTCCCTTGTGGATTTCTTCCTTCTGAGGACAATGTACAACTTCCTCCTGTCCCTGTTCACAAGTACACAACTCGTGGTACTAACAATGAACAGTCAATTGAAGAGGAAGAAAATCCAATTGACTGAAGAAGTCGAGGAGAAGGTTTATTACCTCAGACCAAGACCTGACACTGTAGATGAACCTTCTGAGAGTCGACAATCCTGTGAACAGTTACACAGAACTGTGGGCTCCAACTCAAGCCCGAAGCACCCATTTACAACCACACTGGTGGCAGAAACAAGTGCTAGAATCCGAAAGAAATGCAAGTTCCTTACCTGATGTACAGGAACCCATTGTAGAAAGTAACTTACCTGTCAGTCCTGAAGAAAACCCTGCGGAAGAAACAACAAATGAAGAATTGCATAATCTGTGTATCCCACCTGATGGTAGAAGTATGGAAATTTTGTCAATCCCAAATGAGTTTGAGATTCAACAAAAAAAAACAGAAACACATGATGAAGTGTTGACTAGAAAAGACATGACAAATGAAAATTCTCACAAAGAAGAGCCTGAACTCAGAAGGTTTTCTAGACACACAAAACCCTAGAACTCGAACGTATCCTGAGCTAGGAAATCCTTTAGTGACTGTAATTCAGTCACTTTTCCAAGTTCTGAGCTCAACTATTGTAGAAACTCTTACAGATTTCGCAGATGAAGAACACCCCAAACCCATTACAGTGCAACCTGTAGCCGTATGCAATGGGACTTGCATAAATTCAAAGGGGAAGGGTGCAACCCAGGGTAATTAAACCCAAAGATGTCATGTTAGAAAGTTTACGATATTTTCTTTAAAAAAAGAGAATTTGAAAAAAAACGCTTTGCGAGGGCGGAGCATGGCCGATGCAGGAACGGAAAAGACCATAAGACCATAAGACAAAGGAGCAGAAGTCGGCCATTCGGCCCATCGAGTCTGCTCCGCCATTTTATCATGAGCTGATCCACTCTCACATTTAGTCCCACTCCCCCGCCTTCTCACCATAACCTTTGATGCCCTGGCTACTCAGATACCTATCAATCTCTGCCTTAAATACACCCAATGACTTGACCTCCACTGCTGCCTGTGGCAACAAATTCCATAGATTCACCACCCTCTGACTAAAAAAATTTCTTTGCATTTCTGTTCTGAATGGGTGCCCTTCAATCCTTAAGTCATGTCCTCTCGTACTAGACTCCCCCATCATGGGAAACAACTTTGCCACATTCACTCTGTCCATGCCTTTCAACATTCAAAATGTTTCTATGAGGTCTCCCCTCATTCTTCTAAACTCCAAGGAATACAGTCCAAGAGTGGACAAACGTTCCTCATATGTTAACCCTCTCATTCCCAGAATCATTCTAGTGAATATTCTCCGTACCCTCTCCAACGTCAGCACATCCTTTCTTAAATAAGGAGACCAAAACTGCCCACAGTACTCCAAGTGAGGTCTCACCAGCGCCTTATAGAGCCTCAACATCACATCCCTGCTCCTATACTCTATTCCTCTAGAAATGAATGCCAACATTGCATTCGCCTTCTTCACTACTGACTCAACATGGAGGTTAACTTTAAGGGTATCCTGTACGAGGACTCCCAAGTCCCGTTGCGTCTCTGAACTTTGAATTCTTTCCCCATTTAAATAATAGTCTGCCCGTTTATTTTTTCTGCCAAAGTGCATAACCATACACTTTCCAACATTGTACTTCATTTGCCACTTCTCTGCCCGTTCTTCCAATCTATGCAAGTCTCTCTGCAGACTGTCCGTTTCCTCAGCACTACCAGCCCCTCCACCTATCTTCGTATCGTCAGCAAACTTAGCCACAAAGCTATCTATTCCATAATCAAAATCGTTGATGTACAATGTAAAAAGAAGCGGCCCCAACATGGACCCCTGTGGAACACCACTGGTAACCGGCAGCCAACCAGAATAGGATCCCTTTATTCCCACTCTCTGTTTCCTGCCAATCAGCCAACGCTCTATCCACGTATGTAACTTTCCCATAATTCCATAGGCTCTTATCTTGTTAAGTAGCCTCATGTGTGGCACCTTGTCAAAGGCCTTCTGGAAATCCAAATATACAACATCCACCGCATCTCCCTTGTCTAGCCTACTGGTAATTTCCTCAAAAAATTGTAATAGGTTTGTCAGGCAGGATTTTCCTTGAAGGAATCCATGCTGAGTTCTGCCTATCTTGTCATATGCCTCCAGGTACTCTGTAACCTCATCCTTGACAATCGACTCCAACAACTTCCCAACTACCAATGTCAAGCTAACAGGTCTATAATTTCCTTTTTGCTTCCTTGCCCCCTTCTTAAATAGCGGAGTGACATTTGCAATCTTCCAGTCCTCCGGAACCATGCCAGAATCTATCGACTTTTGAAAGATCATTGCTAACGCCTCCGCAATCTCCATAGCTACTTCCTTCAGAACACGCGGGTGCATTCCATCTGGTCTGGGAGATTTATCTACCTTTAGACGATTCAGCTTCCTGAATACTTTCTCTGTCGTAATTGTGACTGCGCACACTTCTCTTCCCTGCTACCCTTGAGTGTCCGGTATACTGCTGATGTATTCCTCAGTGAAGACTGATGCAAAATACTCATTCAGTTCCTCTGCCATCTCCTTATCTCCCATTACAATTTCTCCAGCATCATTTTCTATTGGTCCTATATCTACTCTCACCTGTCTTCTACTCTTTATATACTTGAAAAAGCTTTTAGTATCCTCTTTGATATTATTTGCTAGCTTCCTTTCATAGTTAATCTTTTCCCTCTTAATGACCTTCTTGGTTTCCTTTCGTAAGGTTTTAAAAACTTCCCAATCCTCTGTCTTCCCACTAATTTTTGCTTCCTTGTATGCCCTCTCCTTTGCTTTAACTTTGGCTTTGACTTCTCTTGTCAACCACGGTTGCATCCTTTTTCCACTTGAAAATTTCTTCTTTTTTGGAATATACCTGTCTTACATCTTCCACACTTCTCGCATAAACTCCAGCCACTGCTGCTCTGCTGCCTTTCCTGCCTGTGTCCCTTTCCAGTCAACTTTGGCCAGTTCCTCTCTCATGCCACTGTAATTTCCTTTACTCCACTGAAATACTGACACATCAGACTTTAGCTTCTCTTTTTCAAATTTCACAGTGAACTCAATCATGTTACGATCACTGTCTCCTAAGGGTTCCTTCACCTCAATCTCCCTAATCATCTCCAGTTCATTACACAATACCCAATCCAGTACAGCCGATCCCCTAGTGGGCTCGACAACAAGGTGTTCTAAAAAGCCATCTCGCAGACATTCTACAAATTCTCTCTCTTGAGATCCAGTGCCGACTTGATTTTCCCAATCCACTCGTATGTTAAAATCCCCCACAATTATCATAACACTGCCCTTCTGACAAGCCTTTTCTCTTTCCATTTGTAATTTGTAGTCCACATCACTGCAGCTGTTTGGAGTCCTATAAATAACTGCCATCAGGGTCCTTTTACCCCTGCTATTTCTTAGCTCAACCCATAAAGATTCTACACCTTCCGATCCTATATCACCTCTTTCTAATGATTTAATATCACTTCTTACCAATAAAGCCATGCCTCTCCCTCTGTCTACCTTCCTATCCTTCCGAAACACCGTGTATCCTTGGACTTTCAGCTCCCAGAGACATGCATTCTTTAGCCAGGTCTCAATGATGGCCACAATATCATACCTGCCAATCTGTAGCTGTACGACAAGATCATCCACCTTATTCCTTATGCTGCATGCATTTAAGTATAACAACTTAAGACCAGTATTTGATACTTTTCGCTTTGATTTCACTGCAACTCATCCCAATGGCTACAAATTTGCCCCGTCACCTGCCTGTCTTTCCTGACATCTTTACTGCTCACTATCTTAGATTTATTTCTGTTTTCTCCTTCCTCCGCTCTGTCATTCCGGTTCCCATCCCCCTGCCAAATTAATTTAAACCCTCCCTAACAGCTCTATTAAACTTTCCCGCCAGGATATTGGTCCCCTTCGGGTTCAGGTGTAACCTGTCCTTTCTGAACAGGTCATACTTCCCCCAGAAGAGATCCCAGTTATCCAAGAATCTGAAGCCCTGCCCCCTACACCAGTCTCTCAGCCACGCATTCATCTGCTTGATCCTACTACTCTTGCCCTCGCTAGCACGTGGCACAGATAGCAATCCCGGGATTACTACCCTGGAGGCCCTGCTTCTCAGCTTCCTTCCTAACTAGGAGGGAAACACAGCAACAATTAGAAGCTGAAGACATGAATTATTAAGAGTGGAATTAGTACTGGGTATCTTTACCCTACTAACTTGAAACCCTCAGGGTGAAACCCCTGGAGGAGAGACAATAGCGATAAAAGATTTGTTGAAGCTACAGCTATAACGAGACAACATCGGCAAAGACCGGTGTCCAAAATTCCTACTGTGTAGTCGGGAATTAGTTCTGTAAAATCATACCAAAGGATTTGGTCAAGTTTTGGTGCAAGCTTGTGAATTGTCTTTCCGTGGACGATCAACTATTTCATCCATTGAACCAAGAAAGGAGATGGTGAGCTATCCAAGAGTTGATGAACCAATGCAGGAATAAAATGTATAATGACTCAGAGGATTTAATACCATTGGATGTATAAGTTTATTTTCATTCGAAGAATCTGAATTTGATTTTCTGCAGGAACTGATTATTTTTGCAAAGACTTTGATAAGTTACTGAATGAGATTTACTTCATTTAAAAGTTGTGACGTTGGAGAATTGTCATGAAAGGAGTTAAACTGTGTATATATATTTTTTGAATTTGAATTTAAACTTGTAGATATGCTGCCTGGAACTGAAACTGAAGTTAACTATAATACTTGAGAATAGGAATTATATTTAGTTTTCTAACTAACTAGGGATAAGAAAAAGGAAAGTTTAGTCTGTAAACTTTTAAACAGGGAATAACACTAGATCTAATTAGTTAGAGAGTTTCGAGTAATAAACGAATCTCACTGATTGTAATTAAAAAGGAATTTGTTGTGGTTTGATATCTAAGATTTGGAATCTAAATAGAGTGTTGGAATTTTGGATTGTTCTTGGTCATGTAAATATTTTGTACATACTGTTTTTCTTCTTATAAACAAACCTTATTTCCAGAAGATTGTGGTTTTTCTATTCACTGCCTCCTTCCAGTACCAGAATTTTCTGATGGCCTGCTAGCAACTCGTGTAATTAAAAAGAGTGCAGTGACTAGTCACACGCGATAAGACCGGTGCTACACAGGTGTTGATGTTTCAGGCCGAGACCCTTCAAAACGACTGAAGGTCCTGTATGTTGCTTTTGTTCCTAAGTGTTTACTGAGTTACTGAACTGTGAAGTAACTGGCTTGTTATGTCTTGGATGTACCCTGGGAGTAGCAGAACACAGGGAATTTAGAAAGCTGAGAATATTTAATTTAGATTGCAGACCTTATGAACAAAAAATGTTACCAGGAGATTCTGCAGATGCTGCAAATCTTGAACAACACATGCAAAAGGCTGGAGGAACTCAACAGGTCAGGCAGCATCCAAGGAGGAAAATAAACAAAGATTCAGTAATACATTTATTATCGAAGTATATATGCAGTATACTTTGATTCATCTCGTCCACAGACAGACTTGAAACAGAAAACTATGGAACCTGTTCAAAGCAAACAAGCAAACCCCTCCTCCCCACACATGCAAAAAACAAATTGCACAACCAGCAACAAAAAAAAAAGAGCAAAAAAAACAGAACACAAAACACATAATTGAAAAGAGTCCAGCCATTTCAGCGTTTCTGGCTGAGGGTTTTCACCAGGACCCAATGGGATGAAAAGTGATACAAATCAGGACCTTTCCCATCACAATTTCCTTCATGTTTGAGCAAACAGTTAATCAGAATCAGGTTTATTATCTCTCTGACTTTGGTGATGTAAAATGTGTTGTTTGCAGCAGTAGTACGCTGTAAAGGCTTAAAACAAATTACAAAAATAAATAAAAGAAAGAAATTAGGTGAAGGTAGTGCTCATGGGCTCATGGAATTCAGAAATTGGATGGCAGAGGGGGAGAAGCTGCTTCAAATTTATCCTCCCCAGTGGTAGTAAGGAGAAGAGGGGCAGATTGCAGACGGTGACAGTCCTTAGTGATGGATGCCACCTCCTGAGGTACTGCCCCTCGAAAACGTCCTCACTGATGGGGAAGGTTGTGGCCATGAGACTGAATCTGCAATCCTCCGCAGCCTCTTGCAGTCCTGCTCACTGGAGCCTCTATGCCCGCCTTTGATATAACCAGTCAGCATGCTCTCCACCATACTTTTGTAGAAATTTGTAGGAGCCTTTATGACATTCTGTAAGTATGAATTTTCTCAAGTACTTGCAAGTATTGTGGTGAAAGTACAAAAAAAATGCAGATGGTGGAAATTGAAAATGTTAGCAGAAAATACTGGTGACCCTCAGCAGATCAGGCCACATCTGTGGAAAGACAAACCAGATAACTGTTTTATGGTGACCTAAATCAGTTAGCATGTTGCACTAAAGTGCAAAACACCATGTAGGAAACTAGTAGAATAAATCTTGATTTAAACAATTATATAATAGTTCCAGTAGAAGAATGGAGTGGGAAGCAACACACACAGAATGCTGGAGGAACTCAGCAGGCCAGGCAGCATCTATGGACGTCAACGAAGACCCTTCTTTGCTCCAGCATTTTGTGTGTGTCACCTTGGATTTCCAGCATCTGCAGATTTTTTCATGTTGGTGAATGGAGTTGGAAGCGCTGTACTTTTTTCCAGAATATAATGCTTAGTTGCTGATGAATCATTACATATCTAGACTTCCACCAAGCTGTCACAGACTGCCAAGATGGGAAACATCTGGTCACATCTGCATTCCTTTCGCATTGCTTTAACCTTTTGCTTATTATTTAACCTTTCTTGCCTTCTGTCTTCATTAGCTTAGGGGAAAAAGATCACAGTTTACTCCAAGAATTACCTATTTTTTAAAAATCCCACATTTCTATCCAGCTGCTAATCACCTTTCCTGGGCCCCTAGAAAACCATTTGTTCAAGGCAGCTTATCCACTGCTCCCTAGTTCTCAGCTTCCAGTTCCATTAGATAATCTCCTGCCTTGCTTCCTGACCAGTGACAAGAACAATTTAATTGGAATTCCACTGTATTCATCTTCACGTGAATGTTAGACTAAACCTCATTCCTTTCGGGAGGCCTAGTTTTAGTCTTAGTTCAGAGATGCAGTGCAATAACTGGCCCTTCTGGCCAACGATCCCACGTTGCCCAATTACACCCATGTGACCGATCAACCTACCAATCTGTATACCTTTTGGAGTTGGGGGAAAAACGGAGCACCCAGAGAAAACCCACATGTCACGGGGCGAACATACAAACTCCTTACAGACAGTGGCAGAATTGAACCTGGGTTGCTGACACTGCAATAGTATTACACTGATCACTGCACTATGGTGCTGTCTGTGATTTTATTCCCATTCAGTCCTTTCTTCACCGTGTATAATTCTATAAAGCAGTATTCATTTATGGACAATCTCCAAATGATTAACAAAAACTCTTATTGTGAGCTACCTATAAGGCACTACAACTTCCCACCCTCCTTCCTCACGGATCCACTGAGGACTAAGCTGGCAAACAGAAACATTGACTTGTTCCCACAACCTATGGACTCACTTTCAGGGAAACATCTCATGTTCTCAATATTTATTGTTTTTTTATTGTTTATTATTGTTATTACTATTTATTTTTTTCTTTCTTTTTGTATTTGCTCAGTTTGTTGTCTTTTGCAGACTGGTAGTTCACCTTTTTGGTGTAGTCTTTCATTGATCCTATTATGGTTATTGGATTTATTGAGTACACCCACAAGAAAATGAATATCACGGTGTACTTGGTGGTAACATATATGTACATAGATAATAAAATTATTTTGAATTTAGAACTTTAATACCAGCTATGTTACAAAGAGTAAATCATAAAATATAGCGTTCTTATGATTCATTGCACCAATTTGATAGAACATTCTGGATTACTTTGGACAGTGACATTTGACTGTAACTGATGATCTGTTCTCTCTTTACATGCAGTATAATGGGCTGTGCACGCGGGGTTCACCAGGTTTTCCTGGCCGGGAAGGTAACCCTGGAATGAACGGCATCCCAGGAACCCCAGGAATCCCAGGACGTGACGGGATCAAGGGAGAGAAAGGCGAGTGCCTACAAGAGCGCCTGGAGGAGCCCTGGAGAATCAATTACAAGCAATGCGCTTGGAAAGCACTCAACTATGGCATTGACCTTGGCAAAGTTGTGGTAAGTTAGTCTGCTTTGTGCATCAGATTCCGAATTGGCTTTATCATCACTGGCATATGTTGTGAAATTTGTTGTTTTGCAGCAGCATACAGTGCAATACATAAAATATCCTATAAGTTATAATTTTTTATATATATAAAATAAATTAGTCATGCAACAAGAGAGAAAAAGCAGTGAAGTTCTTGGGTTAATGGACCATTCAGAAATCTATGGTGGAGGGGAAGAAGCAGTTAAATCATAAAGACTACTTGGCCCTACAATCTACCTCAGTATGAATTATGATCTTCCACCTTTTTGTTTACCCTCACAGCAGTTTCTCTGTATCTTTTACACTATTCTACATTTTGTTATTGTTTTACCTTGTTCTACCTCAATGCTTTGTGTAATGAATGGATCTGTACAAAAAGTATGCAAGACAAGTATGTTGGTACATGTGACGATAACAAACCAATTATAATTACAATATTATGAGATAAAAAAAGTTCACTGGTTTGAACTGGTGAAGAGGCATGGCATGAATTCTGATTCTCCTGAAGACCAAAAAAAATATTTTTGCTATGTGGTTCCTCATTGAAATTCATTGTTGCATTTATACCCTCATCACGACTGCTGGCATTTTAGGGATCTACATGGTGAAGTGATATCTGATCCGGGCATTAAAACTCAACCCTGAGACCCCAGAAAAGGAACCCCAAGGTTCTGGATTATCATTGTAAAAAGCAGTGAATTGCTCCCACCAGTTTGTAAAGTTTTTACCCAAGTTAACAAAATGTTGTACTAGTCTTGCCAGCCACATTTTTCCTAGTGACAGAACAATAGGTTACTATTCCATGCCTGATCTGCCTTTGGAAAACCTCCTGATAATAATCTTTAATTTCCCTTTAAGATTTGTACTCTTTTCTTTCTCCTTTCATGGCTTGACTGATTGTAAGTCTTTCTGGACCTCAGGTGATCCCAAAGTCTTGGCTTCTTGAAGTGTAATCATGACTACAATGAAATAAAAGATATGCAGATCCCTTCAGAACATTGTGATAAATGTCAATAGACTGAAATGACCCCCTTCATTTCAGGGGGTCATTTCAGAAGGCAATGAGGAATATATCAGGTTTGTTTTGATGAAGTTGATTCTTGGATAAATATTGGCCAAAATTCCAGGATGAACTCTCCCAATCTTCTGCTAAACAGTGCAATGAGATATTTTAACACCCACAGAAAAGGTAGACAGGGCCGTAGTATCATATCCAGAAGACAAGGCATTTGGCAATACTACACTCAGTGGTACATTGAAAAATCACTCTGGATAGTTGTGCTAAGCAGGGACCTTCTGTTGCTGAGATAAGATTACTGTTCACTAAGCTACAGATCACAGTTTTAGAGTTTACAGTCACATATGTTTTTCAGGCATACACAAAAGTCCTCCAGTTTTACTCGATTTCTTGTAAATGAGATTTTTAAGATTTCAATCAGCTTTGCGGTCTTTTTACGCCTTACCACCAATTCCTAACACACTACTTAATTCCTTAATAATTTAAACTGGGCACATTTCTCATTCCATCTTTCTGAGAACAGTTAGTGAACAAAGTCACTAAATGCATCCTCAAATGCCCCATCTTATCAAATGCACTACTAGTTTCAGACCATGCTCAGTACCACTTACCTCATAGACCTCTGACAGCCACCATCAATCAAAATTCTTCCTTAACTTTCATTTTAATCACTTCCCCCTCACATATGTGACACCATAGCACAATGGTTCGTGTAACACTATTAAAACACCAGCCACCTGGGTTCAATTGCGCCGCTGTCTGCAAGGAGTTTGTGTGTTCTCCCTGTGACCGTGTCTTTCCTCCGGGTGCTCTGCCTTCCTCCCACTTTCCAAAGACATGCGGGTTAGTGGGTTATTTAGTCACGTGGGTGTAATTGGGTGACATGGACTCTAAATATACACTCAGTGGCCACATTATTAGGTTCCTCCTGTACATTATAAAGTGCCCACTGAGTGTATGGCTGTGGTCTTCTGCTGCTGTAGCCCATTCACTTCAAGTCCGACGTGCTGTGCGTTCGGAGATGCTCTTCTGCACAACACTATTGAAAGGCATGGTTATTTAAGCCTTCCTGTCAGCTTGAACCAGTCTGGCCAATCTCCTCTGAACTCTCTCACTAACAAGGCATTTTTGCCAGTAGAACTACTGCTCACTGAATGTTCTTTTTGGGGTTTTTTTGCACCATTCTCTGTAAAATCTAGAGACTGTTGTAAGTGAAAATCCCAGGAAATCAGCTGTTTCTGAGATACTCAAACCAGCCTGTGTGGCACCAGCAATCATTCCACGGTCAAAGTCACTTAGATCACATTTCTTCCCCATTCTGATGTTTGCTCTGAACAACTGAACCTCTTGACCATGTTTGCATGCTTTTATGCATTGAGTTGCTGCCACTTGACTGGCTGATTAGATATTTGCATGAATGAGCAGGTGTACAGATGTACCTAGTAAATTGTCCACTGAGTATTATTAATAAATAATACATACATACATACTTAACACCCCTTCGAGAAA
The DNA here is from genome assembly GCF_030028105.1 of Mobula birostris. Lineage (NCBI taxonomy): Eukaryota > Metazoa > Chordata > Chondrichthyes > Myliobatiformes > Myliobatidae > Mobula > Mobula birostris. The sequence goes on from NC_092370.1 coordinate 141,392,566, forward strand.
CAAAGTCAACATTTCAGCTAAAAAGCAGGTGGAAGCCGAGACAAAGAGCATGCAGAAATGCGAGCAGTTGTTTTCTCTCTCTCTGTTCTATCATTTTTGGATATATAGATGTAGTTTGGAAAGCTGACTTCATTGTGTATTGTATAATCTGTGCCTGTCACAAGAGTGTGAGATTAGGACTATGATGGAAAGGATAGTTTGCTTTCTGTATTTTTGCTCATTCACACACATTTAGTGAAGCAGATCTCCGCTAAGGTGCTCATCAGCCTGCAGTGTCCATGTACAAACAGGCTGAGGTGTACTTTGCATTTCTTATCATTTTGCCATCCTGTGGCTAAAACTGGATGTTAATAAACAGAATCCAGTCATACATTTTTTCCTTTAAATGCTTTCCTAAATTCACTATCGGTCCTTAAATTCTGCTTGCTGGGAGATCCTGAAGGAAGGTTAGGGGTCTGGGGAAAATCATTAGAGTGGTCTGGCATGAAAACTGCATGGTTGTTGAGTGGAGCTCAGTGTTTTCAGCCACACACAATATAGTATCGTCGGTCAGGACATTGACTATAGGAAGTGGAATATCGTGTTGCGGTCGTACCCATTGTTTGTGAGGCTGCACTTGGAGTACTGTGCAGGGTTTTGGTCACCCTGTTATAGGAATGATATTGCTAAACTAGAAGGATCAAGGATCAAGTTTATTCACCATATACATTTACATGTATTAGAATTTCTTATGCAACAAAAATACCTTTCAACAATAATAAGACTAAAGAATTATATAAAAATAAACTTAGAGCTTAAAGTGCAGATATGGAATAAAATATACATAAATACCATTATGTACTTATAATCTCAAAAAGTTGTTTAAAGTAACACACACAGAATGCTGGAGGAACTTAGCAAGTCGGGCAACATCTATGGAAATGAATAAACAGCCGATGTTTCAGGCCGAGACCCTTCCTCAGGACTGGGAATGAAGGGGAAGAACCCAGGATAAAGAAGTGGGGGAGGGAAGGAGGCTATCTGGAAGGTGATAGGTGAAGCCAGGTGGGTGGGAAAGGTCAAGGGCTTGAGAAGAAGTAATCTGATAGGAGAAGGGAGTGGACCATGGGAGAAAGGGAAGGAGGAGGGAGACCCAAAGGGAAGAGATAGGCAGGTGCATAGAGTGGGAAATAGAAGAGGGTAGGGGAAGGAATTCTTATGTGGTTGAAAGCATTTACAATGCAGTGCAGTGACTGAGGTCATAGTTAGAGCAGGATGGGTGGGGGTGGGGCAAACCAGAATGGTTGATTGTACTATCTGCCTGGGGGTAGAAACTTTCAAGATGGTGGGACATTTTTTGTTTGAAATGCCCTATACGTCGTGCTTTTGGAAAAGCCATTGTGCTGGTTTGTAATGAGTTTATGAAAAGATTTCTGAGAATGTTGCCAGAACTAGAGGGCCCGTGTTATTGGAAAAGGCAGAGTCTTTGTTCTTTGGAATGTTGTAGAGTGAGGAGCAGCCTTATAGAAGTGTTTAAAATTATGAGAGGCAAAGATAAGGTAGGGATTAACAGTCTTTTCCATAAGGTAGGGGAGTCCAAGGGGGCATGGATTTAGAGTGAGAGGCGAAAAAGTTAAAAATGACCTGAGGGGCAACTTTTTCATGCAGAGGGTGGTGAGTACATGGAGTGAGCAAGTGGTTGAGGCAGGTGCAATAGTATCAGCTAGGCTCTTGGATAGGTGTATGGAGGGGAGGGTCTGGAGGGACAGCTGAACACAGGAGATTGGGACTAATTGGGTGGGCCTGGACTCCTTGAGTGGAAGGACCTGTACCCATGCTCTTTTATTCCATGACTCTCTCTCAGACTTCACGACGAGAGAGATTTTCAGCCAGGCATTTTAGTTCCAATGAGAGAAATAAGAGCCAGGAAGGAGGTAATGTATCCAAGCAGATGGGGATAGGATAGAATGGTGGGAGGGTGCAGAGGAAGGGAGAACCTGTTCTTTCATACCCACTCTCTTCAGACACACACACGCACACAGACACAGATGCACACACAAATCCACATATACACAAAGCACACATACAGTACACACACACACACACACACACACACACACACACAAATACAAGCTGTTAATGACATGACAATTTACCCAATTAACACCCCTCCAATAGAGCCCTCTCCGATTCCAACCTCATCAAAGGAATTTTTGCTCTTCCCATTGAGGTCAATTCTCCAAACCTAGCATAGTGTCTGTAAAGCCTATAGAATGACCTTCATCTCCTCATTTAGGCCACCAGGATTAGGGGAGGCTACTCACCACTGAGAGGAAATTCATCTGGAAAGTGTGTTCCCAAGCAGGATGAGACAATATTGCAACTGATGTACCAGAGGACATCACACTTTATCCCTAGAATAGGAGTAATGCATGCTCTGCCATTGTGCTTAACGCCTTCACTGTGATTTAATTAACAGTTGACACCCTTTTTTCCATTTTGGTTCTCTGCATCACCATAAAGTTTAGCTTGCAAAGCAACTGGTTGAAATTGCATGTTCCATCCTTCCTAAATCATCATTACTCTCAGTGAGGGGAACAGGAGACATTGAAGAGAATGCGGAGCTGATAACAAGCAACACACATCAAAGTTGCTGCTGCGTTCACCAGCAACTTTTGATGTGTGTTGCTTGAATTTCCAGCATCTGCAGAATTCCTCGTGTTTACGGAGCTGATAACAAGTACAGTTTGTCATTGCACCCAACAGCCCAAGGCACAGCCTAAAAGACTGGTAGCATCAGGTAGTAACAGATTAGGAATAAGGAGACGTATTGCAGGGAGATAAACAGGGCAATAGCAGGCCGCAGTTTGGCACCTTCAGAGATAGAGATGGGGTCAATACAACAGCGCTGCTCCAGAGGGCTACAGGTAGGACATCTGCATGACAAAGCTGACATGTCCACATTGTTAGGCCTTCTTGACCCCACCACCACTACACACATATCACCTATCATCACTCTATGTACATATAATCAGTCTACAATCTATGTATATAACAGGTTTATTTATAGCGTTTTTTAAAACGTGCTTTATGCTTATTGGTGTTTTTATGCAGCATCAGTCTGGAGTAACAATGATTTTGTTCTCCCTTACACTAGTGTGAATGACAATAAACAATATTGAATCTTGAATGATCACTCTATTAAAGAGGCTAACTAAAACTGAGCCACACAGAAGCTGTAACTGAGAAATACAAGAGTCTTTATTCACAGCAAACCTTCAGGACAGAGAGAGTCCAGGAGAACACTATGTTTTATACTTCTCCAACACAGTGCAAACAATAAACAATTAACCACAATTTCTATAATCACTTAACATTTGGACGATAGTCAGGTAAATTTACAGAATTACATATTTACTATAGTAGCACATCCCAACCAGCAAAACCCCTTTGAATATCCAATCACAAACAAGAATACCCAATATCCAATACTGCTGCCTGTTGCAAAAGCCTCTGAGTACAAACTCCAGACACCCAAAATCTACCCTTTTTGTTACAGTGTCAAAGGTTGGCAGCAACTAACCAGAAGGTTAAATGACAAAACAGATCTGTTCTAAGCTGTGCCTTACGTGGCAGGGATATACCTTTAACAATGCACTAATAATAGGAACATTCATCTATTGTGTTTCCCTGTATGGTTTTAATGGGACAGAGAATTCCCCACACCCAGTGATTGGTTTCACTAGCCACAAGGTATCAGTTGGAAGTTAAATATTGTGTATGTTTTTTATTTCTTGAAGACTGATTCTCATTTTAGTTCATCCATAATTATGCTATCCATAATTTCAGAACCCCAGAAGGATCCCTAACAGCTGGGACACCTCAAGATGATAAATGTTTTAAAAGTACTTATTAACGATCCAATGATGCATTGCTTAACAACTGCAGTGGGGAAACAGACAGAGGCTCCACAGCATGTGCTCACTCAGACTTGTCTTAGCACCTCCCTTTGGTGCCTCTCCTACTTCCCTTTCTCACATGGCCCACTCTCCTCTGCTACCACATTCGTCCTTCTTCAGCCTTTTACCTTTCCCATCAATCACCTCCTAGCTTCTCACTTCAGCCCCCAAGCCACCCACCTTCCCCCTCACCTGGGTTCACCTATCGCCTGTCAGCTTGCACTCCTTCCCCTCCCCCCACCTTTTTACTCTGGCTACATCCCCCTTTCTTTCCAGTCCTGGTGAAGGGTCTTGGCCCAGAACATCGAATGTTTATTCCCCTCCATAGATGCTGCCTGACCTGTTGAGTTCCTCCAGCATTTTGAGTGTGTTACTCAGGAGCGCTTCGGTTTTTCTTGCCTTTCTGCTGAATTGCTCAGATCCTGACGGACCTTCAGTCTCTGTAGAACAACATGAAACCCTAAATGAACAGTGATGTGTCAGCGTGGGACAGCCTGATGCTCAAGATGGGCAGTAAGGTGCCGCTCATAAGCAGATTGCTGTTGTCTGTGGACACAGGGGCACCTTGCTCTTCTTCAGTAAGAACGAAACGCTGCTCATCGGCAATTGGATCTGCTGGGTGAACACAGAGATCCCATGTGTGAACAGATTGCCCTCCTATAGGGGCAGACATATGGCATTTGGAGATTCAGCTCTATGTTGCTCTTGCTTTCATTGGCTCTGACCACTACTGCGAGCTTGATGGCTATCTTGCGATTCATATTCCTGCTTGGCTTGCTTAAGATTGCCACCTCTAGGGGTGGAATTCCTTCCGGTGGCAGTGAAAATTGAGGAAGGTCACCTATGGAACTGACACATAGAAACATAAAAAATAGGTGCAGGAGTAGGCCATTCGGCCCTTCGAGCCTGCATCGCCATTCAATATGAGCATGGCTGATCATCCAACTCAGAACCCTGTACCAGCCTTCCCTCCATACCCCCGATCCCTTTAGCTACAAGGGCCATGTCTAACTCCCTCTTAAATATAGCCAATGAACTGGCCTCAACTGTTTCCTGTGGCAGAGAATTCCACAGATTCACACTCTCTGTGTGAAGAAGTTTTTCCTAATCTCGGTCCTAAAAGGCTTCCTCTTTATCCTCAAACTGTGACCCCTCGTTCTGGACTTCCCCAACATCGGGAAAAATCTTCCTGCATCTAGCCTGTCCAATCCCTTTAGGATTTTATACGTTTCAATAAGATCCCCCCTCAATCTTCTAAATTCCAACGAGTACAAGCCTAGTTCATCCAGTCTTTCATCATATGAAAGTCCTGCCATCCCAGGAATCAATCTGGTGAACCTTCTTTGTACTCCCTCTATGGCAAGAATGTCTTTCCTCAGATTAGGGGACCAAAACTGCACACAATACTCCAGGTGTGGTCTCACCAAGGCCTTGTACAACTGCAGTAGTACCTCCCTGCTCCTGTACTCGAATCCTCTTGCTATGAATGCCAGCATACCATTCGCCTTTTTCACCGCCTGCTGTACCTGCATGCCCACTTTCAATGACTGGTGTATAATGATACCCAGGTCTCGTTGCACCTCCCCTTTTCCCAATCGGCCACCATTCAGATAATAATCTGTTTTCCTGTTTTTGCCACCAAAGTGGATAACCTCACATTTATCCACATTAAATTGCATCTGCCATGAATTTGCCCACTGACCTAACCTATCCAAGTTACCCTGCATCCTCTTCGCATCCTCCTCACAGCTAACACTGCCGCCCAGCTTCGTGTCATCCGCAAACTTGGAGATGCTGCATTTAATTTCCTCATCTAAGTAATTAATATATATTGTAAACAACTGGGGTCCCAGCACTGATCCTTGCGGTACCCCACTAGTCACTGCCTGCCATTCTGAAAAGGTCCCGTTTATTCCCACTCTTTGTTTCCTGTCTACCAACCAATTCTCTATCCACATCAATACCATACCCCCAATACCGTGTGCTTTAAGTTTGCACACTAATCTCCTGTGTGGGACCTTGTCAAAAACCTTTTGAAAATCCAAATATACCACATCAACTGGTTCTACCCTATTCACATCCTCAAAAAATTCTATGAGATTCGTCAGACATCAGTTCCAATTCCTGTTATCAAGCAACACTCTGGACTCCCGTTCCCTATCATCGCAAGGGACAGGATTATGTGAGTACAAGTGAGAAATGCTCAGGAAAGTGTCATTGTAATGATTTCCTATGATCATCAACTGGTCCCCCGTGAGGGAATATTCAGAGTCATTTATTTATCACATGTACATCGAACCATACAGTGAAATGTGTCATTTGAGTTAATAGCTAGCGCAACCTAAGGATGTTACGAAAGCAGCCCACAAGTTTTGCCACACGTTCCAGCACCGACAAAGCATGCGCACAATACTCAGCAGGACAACATAGAACACAACAAGGAACAAAACTACAGCAAGACCGTCTCCCTTCCTTTCTTCCGTACACAGATGGCCCTCCAGCCCCAGGACAGGCCTCCAGGGGACTCACGAACAACGGGCCTCTGCCATCTCTAATGGGTTTCAGACTCCAGGGCTTTGGCCATAATTACTCAGTGTATCTTTTTACCCACTGAATGACAATCTGATCATTATCTTACAGTGTGCGTCACTTTCAACTCCTGCATCTACAATGCAGGGTAGCCACCCCAAAGTGGCTACTTCTATAGGGATGAGCTGACACTAGGAAGGCATATTTTGTGTAGAGATCTCTGTTACTTAAGCTATGTCCCACCCCAAGATTTACATCTCAAAGAATTATTTCCTGCAGTATTACACATATTGTAGGTAGCCCTGGATAGCAGGATATGAGGAATTATGGTCCACCTCAGCTGATATTGCTGAAAAACAAAGATAGCCACTTTGTTTATATTAGGAATAAACAGGATGCAAGGCATCTGTGTTGGGTTCAGGGATCGGACAAGAGGCATGACTCTCCACCCCGCTCCCCACGACCCCAGGCATGTGAATTGGCAAGACCAGAGCTCGAGGCCTAGTGTTCATGGCCTCAGTCATTGACAAGTCCAGACATCAAGACCTGAAAATTGGGGTCCTGATCCAGGGTCTGCATTCGTCATCATCGGTGAGATCTGGGATCTGGGGTTGCTACAGAAGATCAAAGCCCAAAGGTCGATTGGAAGTCCAGAGTTGAGGTCCAATTCCCAAAACCCCAAGTCCACAAACCCACAAGCCCAATGGAGGCTGGAGGCTGGAAGCTGGAAACAGACTGTCCAAGGGTTGGAGGAGAGTGTGTGTGTGTGTGCGTGTGTGTGTGTGTGTGTGTGTGTGTGTGTGTGTGTGTGTGTGTGTGTGTGTGTGTGTGTGTATGCGCGCGCTTTGGTGGGAGGGAGGAACAGGGCTTGTTTTTGCTGTTGCAGCTTTCTTGTTTGTTGTGTTCTGTTTTGTTATATTCTGCATTCTGGACATGCTATGTTGGAACTGAAATATGTAGCCACACCTGTGGCTGTCCTCAGCACGCCATTAGGCAAACAACGCAATTCACTGCATGTTTTGATGCACATGTTATAAATAAATGAATCTGAGTCAGAAACATCCGGGAGTCCTTTACCATCCACTCAGTCAAAGTTCCCCTCCTCTGAGCTAGTGCAAAATGGGATACTGGTGTTCTGCCATGACTGCTCTTCCATCTGGTCTCCTTTCTTCCCCGGTTCTGGATTTGCATTGTCATGTACCATTCAGCTAGGTTTTCTAAATGGACAGTAACAAACTACAACAAACTCACAGTGGATCAAATTATAAGCATGTCTGTTACTTGCAAGGGAGGACTACCTCCATACATTAAATTGTCGGTGCTCAAAATAGATCGTTTTTATAAGTTTACAGAGTCCAGTAATTCATCAACTTCATGTCTCTGAGGTTGATCATTCGTTATTTCCATTCCCATTTTATCTCGCATCCATCTTGAATAAGCCGCATTTGTCTTTAATGAGACCATTTGTCTTTGAGGCTCCTCCCCCAACAGTAGAGTCCTGTTTTTTTTTCTTTGAATCATGCAATGCCAAAACACTTTCTGCTCCAAGACATATACCCTTGCAAGCTTCCCATCCAAACCAGCAAAGCACTCTAGTATCACACAGGTTCCATTTTGTCACATTACATTTTACAAAAGTTTTAAATTCATAGAGTCTTCGGGAGTACATATTTCCACAGCATACTTTTATTCTGTTGGCAATGTATAACACACAAGCACATGAATCTAATGAAGATATGTGGTGTTTTCCCTGATGTTTTTTGGTGGCTCTATAAACAGCTGTTAGGAGTTGGGGAGGCAGATGGTAGCCTTTATCTCTCGGGATCTATTTCCTTTCCCACTGTTGAGCCTTATGAAGTGCTGCTGTTATGGGTATGTGAAAATGTGCTTCTGATAAGGAAAATGCCAAATATGCTGAGGTGAATGCAATTTGATGAATGCAATTGTATTATTGATGAATGTAATTTGACCCAGACTAAGCTACTATATGATCTAGTGTTCCTGTGGATCCAATCTGTGGGGACCTCTCCCAGACTTTTCTCACTCTCATTCCTGTCAAGATCAATTTCTAACTCCCTCTATTTTGGCGTATCAAGTCAGTCCTTGACCGTCTATCTTGTTACCTTTTTCACTTCCATCCAGGTTTCCTTAAAACATGGGATCACCAACTTTTTTATGCCGTGGACCCCTATCATTAACCAAGGAGTCTGTGGACCCCAGGTTGGAAACACATGTCTTAAAATCTCCTCCTGCAATAGCATCCCCAGTCTATTTCTCACCTAACCATTTGGGTTCAATTAATTCCCTTGTCCTTTTAAAGTATTCAAGGCAAACATGCAATGTTAGTCAGTAAAACTTGCATCAGTTTAACTTGGTAAAATTGCATCTCTGAGATTTAATCTATTCATTCTGTAATCATACTGACATTCAAACATTGGTGTCCAAACGAATTAGTACACCTGAGTTTGGTCAGTAGAAACATGTACCCAAATGTTTACCTTTTTCTTCCATGTCAATCTTAGTGCAGGATATTTAAGAGATTATTAGTGCTCTGATCCACCAATGTAAATACGACTTTCGCAAGGAACAATTGAAGAAATGATCATAAATGAATTAAATGGGGAGAGGGAGAAAATGGGAGAACTTGGTGAGGAGACAGTCGGGTGAGAGAGGAGGGGAAGAAAAAGCACAGAGGAAGAGAGGAAGAATGGCATGGTTGGAAGAGTAAATAAAGGAAAAGCAGGAGGGGAAGAAACGGAGCTAATGAAGAGGGGTATGAGAAAGGAAGAGACCTGAATCAGGGATATCTCAGGAGAACAATAGGTGTGTGTGCGCATGCGTGCTGCGTGCATACATTCAAGTGAGACGTCTTAACAGAGCCTGACCTCCAGTTGATTTCGACTGAACACTTTGCTGGCGTTGAATGGCTACCAAAGGTTTGTACAAGCATCTTCCACTCTGTGAAATAATCAGTCCTCTCCTGAGGGCCTACTGAGAAAGGATTCAGTAGAAAACCAGAGAAACAAGTGGAATAATTTGTTGATTGGATTGGGTTAAAACTGTGCAGTATTAACTATTACTCTGTATAGGCTGTTTCTGTGTTATAGATAATTACTAGGTCTGTTCCGATAAATCATTTCATTGTAAAAATTCGGGGAAAGGCAGATTTACATTTGGATCGCACTTTTCTTCCTCGATGCAATTTCAGACAACCTTTGTAGGTGTGTTGTGTTCAACTTGGATGTTGCAACTGGAACAAATGATAATACGCGGCATTGCCCTCAAGCATTTCTCCATCATTATAATCAGAATCAGGTTTAATGTCACTGGTATATATTGTAAAATATGTTGTCTTGCAGCACCAGTACAATGCAATGCATAATAAAAAACTATTAAGTTATAATAAGAAATAAAAAATATATATATTCTGTATATATAAAATTACATTACATAAGTAGTGCAAAAAAGTGAGCAAAAATAATAAGATAGTGTGTATGTGTTCATTGTCCATTCAGAAATCTGATGGTGAAGGGGAAGAAGCTGATCCTAAAACATTGAGTGTGTGTGTCTTCATGCTCCGGTACCTCCTCCTGATGGCATCAATGAGAAGAGGGCATGTCCTGGGTGATGCCTTTTTGAGGCATCATCTTTTGTAAATGTTCCTATTGACGATGGCTGAGTTTGCAATTTTCAGCAGCTTTCTCCAATCCTCTGCAGTGGTCCTTCAGTACCAGACGGTGATACCAGTGAGAATGCTCTTCATGGTACATCTGTAGAAACTTGCTAAAGCCTCTGGTGTCATACCAAATCTCCTCAAACTCCTAATAAAATTTAGCCGCTGTTGTGCCTTCTTTGTAATTGCATCAATATGCTGGGCCCAGGATAGAACTTCAGAGGTGTTGATACCCAGAAACATGAAACTGCTCATACTTTCCACTGCTGATCCCTCAGTGAGGACTAGTGTTCCCTGGACTTCCCCTTCCTGAAATCCAAATCAATTCCTTGTCCTTGCAACAACACTCAACCTGCTGATCTATTTCACTGCTGTATGCCTCCTCATCACCATCTGAAATCCTGCAACAATAGTTCTGTTTTGGGCAAATTTACAGATGGTATCTGAACCGTGTCTAGACACACCGCTGTGGACGTAGAGGGTAGAGCAGTGGGCTAAACACACATCGTTGAGGTGTGCCTGTGTTAATCCTCAGCAAGGAGGAGATGCTATTTCCAATCTGCATTGAATGTAGTCACATGGTGAGGAAGTAAAGGATCCAATTCCAAAGGGAGGAACAGAGTCCCCAGTTTTGATTAGTACTCAGGGTATGATGGTGTTAATGCTGTGTTGTAATTAATAAACAGCAGCCTGATATAGGTATTGCTACTGTCCAGGTGCTTCAAGGTCAAGTGGAGAGCCAGAGAAATTGTATCTACTGTGTACATCTGTGTACCACAGAGTAACTCTGTAGCCATTCCCCTTAACAACGACCTCTTGTGGCGATAAGCCAATTGCAGCAGGTTGAGGTCCTTTCTTAGGCAGGAGTTGATTCTGGCTATCACATTTTGTGCAGCACAGTCCCAAGGAGACACCGGATTGCATAGAGGGAGAGAGAGTTTAAAAGAAACGAGCGGGGGGCAATGATCATATTTTGCACGCCACAGTTCTCGAGGAGACATTGGATTGTGTATAATTAGGCATTTGGCAAGGATCAAAGAAGTTAGGTTTAAGCAGAGAGGCCATTGTGGGAGTGGGCCAGTGTCAGAGTGGGAAGCTGAGGCTCTGACAAGGGGAGATGAAGGCCATAGGTCAATTTTTTTCCCCGTTATTTATTCTCTATTTCTTTCTTATTGCATGCTTAGAGCAGCAGGGATTATAGATAGGATATTGGAATCCTCCTCTTGCAGGTTGTAGGAAGGCAGGGAGACCTCCAGTGTCCCTGACAACTACAAGTGCAAGAAGAGCATCCACATGCAGCTTCTGACAGAACACATTAAGGAGTTGAAGCTGGAACTGGATGAACTCTGGACTGTTCAGGAGGCTGAGGTAGCTACACCCAAGGTGCAGGACATAGGTAACTAAGTGACTATCAAGAGGAAGAAAGAGGATAGGCAGCCAATGCAGAATACCTCTGTGGCCATTCCCCTGAACAACAAGTACAGTACAGCGTTTTGGATACTGGTTGGTGGGGTTGGGATGACCTAGCAGAGGAAAATCACCAACGGTAAGATTTCAGGCACTGAGTCTGGCTCTGTAGCTCAGAAGGGAAGCAGGGAGAAGAGGTGAGCTGTAGTGACAGGGGATTTGTTGGTTAGGGGAACAGAAAGGAGTTTCTGTGGATGAGAATGAGATGTCAGGAACATCTCAGATAGAGTCCACAGCATTCTTAAGTGGAGAGCAGAGAGAGGACGTGGGTAGGAGGGGTGATGAGGTCCTGCAAAGTGAGTTCAGTGCTAAGTTAAAGGACATGTCCTCCGAAGTTGTAATTTCAGGATTGCTACCCATGCCACGTTCTAGTGAGGCTAGAAATAGGAAGGTCATACATTTTAACACATGGCTAAGGAGTTAATGCAGGAGGGAGGGAGGGCTTCAGATTTTTGAATCATTGGGCTCTCTTCCAGGGAAGATGTGACCTGAACAGAAGGGATGGTTTGGACCTAAACTGGAGGGGGACCAATATCTTAGTGGGAAGGTTTGCTAGTGCTGCGGGGGGCGGGGGTGGGGGCATAGGGCAAAGTTAAACTAGAGTTGCAGGGGGATGGATGGGAAGCAGAGCAGATAGTGGAATGGTTGCGGAGAAAGAAAGATGTTGTTGAGCCTACATATAAAGTCAGGAATCAAAATAAAGTTTCCTCAATCAGTACATGGATGTTCCAGCTAGAGAGAGTACATTATTACTTCTCATATTAGGGAATGAGACAGGGCGGGTGACAGAAGTTTGTGTAGGGAAAGTTTGCATCTAGTGATCATAATTTTATTTAGTTTCAAGATAATTATGGCGAAGGATAGGTCTGGTTCTTGGGTTGAGATTCTATATTGGAGAAAGACCAATTCTGATGGTATTAGAAAGGATCAGGTAAGTTTGGATTGGGACAGGTTGTTTCCTGGCAAAGGTGTACTTGGTAAGTGGGAGGCCCTCAAAAGTGAAATTTTCAGAGTACGGTGTTAGTATGTTCCTGCCAGAATAAAAGGCAAGGATAACAGGTTTAGGGAACCTTGGTTTCGGAGAGATATTGACGCCCTGGTTAATAAGAAGAAGGAAATGCATAGCAAGTATAGGCAGGACGGACCAAATGAGGTACTTGAGGACTATAAGAAATGCAAGAGAAGACTTTAGAAGGAAATCAGGAGGCCTAAAGGAAGGCATGAGGTTGCTCTAGCAGACAAGGTGAAGCAAAATCCTGAAGGCTTCTATAGATATATTAAGAGCAAAAGGACAGCAAGGGACAAAATTTGTGCTCTGGAAGATCAGAGTGGTAATCTATGCATGGAGCCAAAGAGTTGGGGCAGATCTTAAATAGATTTATTTTGCATCTGTATTTACTCAGGAGATGGACACAGAATCTATAGATGTGAGGCAATTCAGCAGCAAGTTCATGGACCCTTTACAGATTACAGAGGAGGAGTTGTTTGCTGTCTTGAGACAGATTAGGGTGGATAAATCCCCAGGGCCTGACAATGTATTCCTTTGGTCCCTGTGGGAGACGAGTGCCAAAATTGAAGGGCACTTGCAGAGATATTTATCTAGCAGAGATATTTGAAACATCCTTAGCCATCAGGGAGGTGCTGGAGGATTGGAGGATAGCGAATGTTGTTCTGTTGTTTAAGAAAGGCTCTAAGAATAAGCCAGGAAATTATAGACTGTTGAGCCTGACATCAGGAGTGGGAAAGTTATTGGAAAGTATTCTACGGAACCGGATACATTAGTATTTGGATAGACAGGGACTGATTAGGGTTAGTCAACATGGCCTTGTGTGATAGATTTGATAGAAGTATACAAAATTATGAGGGCTACAGATAGGGTAAAGGCAAACAGGCTTCTTCCACTGAGGTTGGGTGAGACTACAACTGGAGGTCATGGGTTAGGGGTGAAAGCTGAAATGCTTGAAGGGGACGTGAGGGGGAATTTCTTAACTCAGAAGTTGGGAAGAATATGGAATGAGCTGCCAGCACAAGTAGATGTTGCAGGTTCAATTTCAACACTTCAGAGAAATTTGGATAGGTACATTGTTTGGAGAGGTATGGAGGGCTATGGTCCATGTGCAGGTCGGTGGAACTAGGCAGATTAATGGTTTGGCACAGACTAGATGGGCTGAATAGTCTGTTCCTGTGCTGCAATCTTCTATGACTCTGTGACCAACCTCTCAAAGTACTTCATCACAGTTGATGTGAGTCCAACTGGGCAATAGTCATTGAGGCAGCTCACACTGCTCTTCTTGAGCACTGGAATGATTGTCTCCTTTTTGATGCATGGGAGAGCCTCCAGCTTCAGCAGTGAGAGATTGAAGATGTCCTTGAACACTACCACATTTTCAGTGCCCTACCAGGTGCACTATCAGGGCCTGATGCCTTGCCAAGTGTTCACCCCATGAAAGATCTCTGTCTTGGCCTCCAAGACAGAAATTACAAGGTCACCAGACACTGCAGGGATCTGCACAAGTGTAGTTTTATACTTCCTTTCAAAGTGTGCATAAAAGGTGTTGAGTTCATTTGGGAGCAAAGCATCACAGCTAAGTTACATTTTGCCTTGTAGGAAGTAATGGCCTACACACCCTGCCAGGGCTGACGTGCATCCAATTCCATCTCTAACTCCTCCACTTCACAGAATAAATTGACATAAACTATGAAACCTGCCTAACGTTGATTAATGTTTCATTATGTGAAGAAAATGGGCAGATTCTACAATGGGCAAGTAACTTATTCTCAGATTTTCTCCCAGGTTGTGAAGATGAAAATGAACTCCTGGATTTCTAGAATAAATTAATAAGACTGAAACAACATATCAGATAGGGTAGGAAAGGGGTTGTTGCCGTGATCAGCAGCAATCACTTCTTTCTGCTGGTTAATCATACAATTTAACATACCTATACAATTATTATAAATATATTACCATTATGTCTATGTACTGAAGGAACAGCAATTAATTTCAATGTTAGCAAGGTATGTGATGGGAAAAACACCGAGATGGTAGTGTTCCATGCACCTGCTGTTCTTGCACTACTTTGTGGTTGTGGGCACAGGTTTGGGAGGTGCCATACAGTAGTTGAGCAACTACAGTGAATTTTGTTGGTACACTGCATGCTTGGCGGTGAAGACAGCGAGCGGCTATGGAATATGATTCAAACAGGCTGATTTGTTATGAGAGATATGGAGCTTATTAAGTTTATTCAATCTACACTTATTAAAGTAAGTGGAGGGTATTTTATTATACACGCGATTTCAGCCTTGTTGATGGTGAAAAGGCCAAGAATTCAGAAGGCGAGTCACCTTCCACAGGATTTCCATCCTCTGACCAACTTTTATAACCACAGTGTTTGTGTAGTTGGCCTGGCTGCAATTATGGGCAGTGGTGGTTCTGAGGATGTTGGTGTTGTGGAGGTTAAACATTATCATATTTTTGATGTTGATAATCCAGTTCATTATATGTGCTGTATGCTTTAAAATTCTGGTGAAACAGACTAAATTAGCTCATTTTAACCCATTAAATTGCTATTCCACATCAAATTATTTTCCAAAGTCTTTCATTTAGGCATTTAATTCAGCAGAGGCAGTTAAATAAAAGATGGCAATTTTAGTAACGATTTATTTTAAGATCTGCATTCCAGGGTGGTGTTTTAATTCTTGGGATTTTAGTATAATTATTCATTGAAGCCACTGTGGCATACAGAAGGCAGCAAACATTGTATTTTGCAAAATAAACTTATATTAGTACATGCAACTATGGGGATGAGAAACCTATTTCAGCATCTAATAAGTATGGTGATATTACTGATAAGTCAGACCTATTTATGAAAAAAGCATATTTGATTACAAGTATGAAATATGTAAAACTACATTCAATGCAGTTAATTAAAGGAAATACCACTGTTCAGACAGGACCTCTTAAAGACAATGGATGATTTTTTACCTTAAATTTGTTCGTACACCAACATTAAATAGTAAGCGATTTATAAAATCAAAGCTCACATATAATGCTTTGGCACTTTGTTGATTTTACGGCTGTTTGTGTCTTCAGGAATGCACATTTACCAAGATACGGTCTGACAGTGCTCTGAGAGTACTATTCATTGGTTCCCTGCGCCTGAAATGCAAAACTCCCTGCTGTCAGCGCTGGTACTTTACTTTCAATGGAGCAGAGTGCAGTGGTCCTTTGCCAGTTGAAGCCATCATTTATCTTGACCAAGGAAGTCCCGAGTTCAACTCCACCATCAATATACATCGGACATCTACAGGTTTGTTCTGAAATATGCTCAAAGTCCATTAGCTAATGCTCATTATTTTAACAAAAACAATACTCTGCAAACTTCTCCCATATTAATCATTATAAGGTGAAATCCTTCAATTTTGCTGATCTCAGCAGGGTTCATTACTAAGTTCTGGAGCAAGGAAGAAGGAAAGAACTCACGAGGCTGAAACTGCATCATTAAATATTAACTATTCAGGTGAAAATGGGCAACAAAGGGCACTCATTGCCAAAATGATAAGAACAGCTACCCAAAAGCAAGCAATAGTATTTTAGGTTGCATCTTAAAATTAAAGAAAAATACTACAGAGGCTGTAAATCTGAAATAAAAACAAAATGCTGGAAATGGTCAGTTCAAACACTGTAGAGAAATAGATTTCAAAGGTACATTTAATGTCAGAGAAATGTATACAATATACATCCTGAAAAGCTTTTTTTTCACAACCATCCATGAAAACAGAGAATGAATGAATGAATGACAGTTAAATGTTAGAACTCCAAAGTCCCCCGCAGCTCTGCTCCCTCCCTCGCGTAAGCGGCAAGCAACAAACCCCCCTCCCCCCACCAGCAAAAAAAGTATTGGCACCTGCCATCGAGCACTCAAGCATGAGCAAAGCAAGAGTAAAGACACAGACTTGCAGTTACCCCAAAGACTACATTGTTCACCCGGGATTTGACATACCCCAGGCTCTCTCTCTCCTTAATAAGGGAGAAAGAGATGTCTCCATTTTTCACAGCGAGCGGGGAGACATAGCAAACAACTCGCTGGTTTACGATGTTAAAAGGTCTAAGTTTCATGCCAGCATTCCATCAGAATATTAAAATCAGGTGGAACTTAACTTTGCTTGCTGTAGTTTTCATCATGCACAGCGGTTCTCCAAAGGAACCAATACACATTACTATTCTACAAATTAAGCAACAATTTTATATTTACCTGACTAATGAGGATTGCTGCATCTGGTTCCATGTTAAAAGGGGGACACTACTGACTTTTGCACATAGGCTGTCCACCCTGTTGGGTGATTCTATCATGGTTATTGGATTCACTGACAATGCTTGCAAGAAAATTAATCTCAAGGTTGTATATGATGACATACATGTACTTTGATAATAAATTTACTTTGGACTTTTAATCTTGGGTAGGGGATGAGGGGGTCTACTAGATCTTGAGTCGGGTGAGCTCAAGTAGGTGCCACTTCAGATTGTAACACCGAAACAGCGATCTGTTGGTCTCCCTCTTGCTGTGGAAAGTGGGGGGGGGGGGTGGTGAGAGGGAGGGTGGAAGAAGGGGGGAATGGGGGATGGGGAGAAGAAAGGGGGGAAGGGGAAGTGGGGAGGAGGGGGAAGACACATCGTAGCATGTTGAAGTGCTAGGGTTTTGTCTGTGTTTTTTGTTGGACTGCAGATCATGGGGTCTTTGGGGGCATCCTATTGCTTGCTTGGTGCGTGGTTAGCACTGGTGCTTCCTGCTAGAACAAGTGGCGCGAAGGGGAGAGTTGATGCTTTGCTGCTGCTTGTGCATGGGAGGGGGTAGGGGTGGGTTTGGGGTTCTTATGTTTTTCTGTCATTCATTCTTTGGTGTTTTTATCTGTTTCATGGATGTCTGCAAAGAGTAAGAATTTCACGCTGTATATTCCAAACATTTTCTGATAGTACGTTTGTAAATGGAACCATTTAATTTGGACAACCACTCATCTTCCTGATTATCCCTCTACTTTGACTTATGGCTACTGTCATCTTATACTGATAACCATTTTCTTCCCTACAGTACATTTCATCTCAATAAATGACTGGTGGCTCCAGCTGACAAATCAATTCCACAAATTTTACATTATTCTCTTTTCAATATCTTGGACTAGCTTTCTAACTCCTGAATTTCCAGATGCTGCTTATTAGAATACCTATTGATATTAAAAGAAAATGTCTAATGTGGAAGTTAAAAATCAGGCTTTATTTGCAGTGCTCATTTCTACTAATATATCTTTTGTCATACCGGTGCAAGTTTCCTGACTCCAGGTGTTTTCCTTTGTTTGAATCACCATCCATTATTTTCACATCAAACAGTTAAGTTTTTAATCTTTTCTTTCAGTCAAAATGTCACTTGTGAGTTGCGGAGACAAAAGGGAAACAAATCACATCAAAATCTACTTGGAAAACTTAGATGTCTTGTAATATAATGACTTTCTTTACAAAAGAATTGAGCAGAGTGCTACTTGGCATGGCATAGGAGCACAGTAGTTAATGTGTTGCTTTAGCACTAGCTGTTAAAGTCAGGGTATGATTCCCACCACTGCCTGTAAGGAGTTTCTATGGGACTACATGGGTTTCCTCTGGGTGCTCCCGTTTCCTTGCACATTTCAAAGACATGTGGTTAGGGTTAGTGAGTTGTGGGCATGCTATGTTGGCACTTTTGGGCTACTCAGCACAATCTTTGCTGGTTTGATGAACATGTGAATGAAGCTGACCCTTATCTTTACTTAAAAATAAGTTATCTGTGTTGTTTGCAGCTTTCTAATAATTTTCAATTTACTTTTTTTTCTCCCCCCATCAGTGGAAGGACTATGTGAAGGAATCAACGCTGGGCTTGTGGATGTTTCGCTCTGGATTGGGTTGTGTTCGGATGGGTACCCACAAGGCGACGCTTCCACTGGCTGGAACTCAGTTTCACGCCTGATCATCGAAGAATTGCCAAAATAGTTTTCATTCTGCATAAGCAAAGCTATCAGAACCAGCTTGCTTTTGTAGAAACCATATTATGAAAAATTGTCAACTTTAAGTTGTCCAATAAAAGTATCAAAATTAAGACCATTGCACTCATGTATCTGAATTTCTAAGGAACTTAGTGAAATTTGGATTGTATAGATCTATTTCTTGTCTTGGCATGTTAGAAATATGGAACCAGTTATCCATTACATCACTCTCCTGATTTTCATGCAAACATATGAAGGGCTAAATTGTATTGTCCAATTCAAAATAATCACCTATCTACTTTACTATTTGAAGTAACTTGAACAAATTTATACTGTGTTTTTTTTAAAAGTATTGTGCTTTGTGTTAGAAAATTGCAAAACTGACATGATTTGCATATATGAGCATTTGTAGACAATTACGAAGAAATAAGACTTCAATATCTCTAAATAAGTCCCTTGTTAAAACCAGGTTGTTGCAACTAATCTCAGTTATCCAAGATATTAATGACAATGCAGGAAGTGTAATTTATGATTATAGGCCTCCATTAGTGTCATGAGACCATGGATTTGCGCCTTGGAAGGTTGTATGGAAGACCAGCAGTTGCCTATGCTCAAAGTCTCCCCTCTCCACGCCACCGATGTTGTCCGAGGGAAGGGCATTAGGACCCATACAGCTTGGCACCTGTGTTATCACAGGGCAATGTGTGATTAAGTGCCTTGCTCAAGGACACACACACTGCCTCAGCCAAGGCTCGAACTAGCGACCTTCAAATCTCTAGACGAATGCTTTAACCACTTGGCCACGCGCCAACACTTAAGTGTAATAACAAGTACCTAAAACACAGGTGCGGAATTAGGCCATTTGATCATGGCAGATTATGTTCTCAACCCCATTCTTCTGCTTTTTCCCCTGTAACCTTTACCATCATACTAATCAAGAACTTATCAGTGTCTGCTTTAAATATACCTAATGACTTGGCTTCCACAGCCTGTGACAATAATTCTGCAGACTCGCCACCCTCTGGCTAAAGCAAATCCTTCTCACCTGTTCTGAGTGGACACCCTTTTATTCTAATACTCTATGCTCTGCTCCTAGACACCATTGCCAGAAACATCCTGTCCATGCCCACTCTATCTAGGCTTTCAATATTCAATAGGTTCCAATGAGATCCTCTTTCATCTTTCTGAACTCTGGCGAGTACAGACCCAGTGGCATCTACAGCTCAACATATAATTAACCCTCTCATCACCAGGATCATTATTGTGAATCAACTTTGGATCCTCTCCAATGCCAATTCATCCTTCCTCAGATATGCAGCCCAAAAAACTCATAATACTCCAGACGTGGTCTGACCAACACCTTATAAAGCCCCAGCAATATACTCTTGCTTTTATATCCCAGCGAAATAACAGTTCAGACTTATTCCAACTGAATCTCTCCTCCAGGTCTCAAAATGTTATGATGCAAAAAAGGTTGTGTTATTGAAGAAAATCCATCTCCAGAAATGATACTTAACTCACTCGATGGCAATCAACTGAAACCTACAACGAAGCTTAAATGTAACTGTACATATCATATTGCAGGAAATGGAGCAGCACTCATGATGGATTAATGGAAGCCATCAGTTCAACACATTATTGAAACTCTTTGATCAAATTTGTTGGCAAGAGATAATTGGACAGGTCTTAAAAAAAGTAAGGTCTTTATTCTGTTCTCCTACCTATTAGCAAGCTTCAAAGCACTAAGTAGATTTAGTGACATCATGAAAGTAAATTTACATGACACCTTATAAATGTTCCTAAAGCTCAATATTTCCTGTTAAGTCATAAGTAACTCTACTTATTAAATTACATTAGAATAAAACTCTTATATCCAAAGTAACAACCCATAACCAAATGTAATTTATTACAAAAGATTGCAGGAATACAAATCATTTTTAAAAGCAATTCAGCTTGACACTGCTTAATATTTGATAATGATTTCTTGTTGATTATAGTGTCAACACATTGATACAAGGACAATTATGAAATATTACACATTTTATCCTTGAGTTAACATATAATCTTTAAAAAATTAGAATTGCACTTATAATTTATCTGCAAGCTTTACAGATTCATTCAGTTAAATAAATATTATTTTAATCGTGGTGCTGAAACATTACTGTTGCAACCAGGAATGCTGCAAGTAGTAATTAGAAAGCACCTTACATTTTCCTTGTGCCTGCTGACTTTAGTAAATAATAAAACTTCGTTTCAAATTCTGACAATAAACTATGGTTCACGATTGTCGCAAACCAAATAAAAACTGTGAAACGTTTTCATACACTACAAATGTAATGCAGCATGCAGGTGTCACTTTGACCACATTTGGAACGATTCCTTTGTAAAATCCGTGAATGCCTTCATTCCTGAAAGATAACCAAAAATTTTGAATTTCTGAATTATGCTACTAAACTCAACAATTACTGTTTTGAAAGGTTTCAAACATACAGTCATAATCAAAATACCAATTCATCTGATTTTGGTTGAAAATACCGGTAAGTGTTAGAGACAAACTCCTTGCCTTTCCTTACGTAATGTCATTATATTTGTAATATCCAAACCAATCATCCAAATATGAGGCTACACATTCCACCTGAAAGATGGTAAATCTGGTCAGGCATTCTGCCGTAATTTTATCGTAGTGGTGAAACATTTTTAATGATACTATTTGAACAATTTTACGCCACAATTACAATTAAAAAGTCTTTGCAAAAAATTAATATGGAAAAACACGAAGTCATCCATTTTGGTAGAATAAGCAGTTTTTTTTCTCAGAATAGTGGAAGATTGCAAGGTGATAATGTTAAGAGTAATCTGAGCATATCTGTATGCAAATCACTGTAAGTTAAGATGCATATATGGTTACTTATCGAAATTACCTGCTCTATATTGAGCATAGACATATCTTGCTCCAATTACACAGAGCCCTTGTGAGACCACAGCTAATATATATTGTGCATGCCTAGTCTCCTACTAAAGATATATATGTAATACAGGAAGTGCAGTAATGAATCACAAGATTGATATTTGACATGGCAGGTTTGTTATACGAGAAGAAATTTGCTTTTTGCTCTACATTCCAGCATCTACAATTTCGTAATTCCAGGAATTATCTAGCTCTATCTCTACATTCTTGTGTTGCATGTATATCTTTCTTCCAGTGGGACTAGGCAAAGCAACCAGGAGAATTTGACAAACTCAAATTTTCTGTGAAAAGTGTAACCAGAAGACCATAAGACATAGGAGCAGATTTAGGCCACTTGGCCCATGAAGTTTGCTCCAATATTTGATCGTGGCAGGTTTGTTTTTCTCTCTCAACCGCATTCTCCAGTTGCTGGTGAATGCAGCAGGCCAGGCAGCATCTCCAGGAAGAGGCACAGTTGACGTTTCAGGCCGAGACCCTTCGTCAGGACAAACTGAAAGAAGAGCTAGTAAAAGATTTGAAAGTGGGAGGGGGAGGGGGAGATCTGAAATGATAGGAGAAGACAGGAGGGGGAGGGATGGAGCCAAAAGCCGGACAGGTGATTAGCAAAAGGGATATGAGAGGATCATGGGACAAGAGGCCTAGGGAGAAAGAAAAGGGGGAGGGGGGAGAAAGAAAAGGGGACGGGGGAAAAAGCCCAGAGGATGGGCAAGGGGTATAGTGAGGGGGACAGAGGGAGAAAAAGAATGTGTGTATATAAATAAATAACGGATGAGGGGGAGGTGGGGCATTAGCGGAAGTTTGAGAAGTCATTGTTCCTCTGTCGACTGTACCTCTTCCTAGAGATGCTGCCTAGCCTGCTGCGTTCACCAGCAACTTTTACGTATGTTGCTTGAAGTTCCAGCATCAGCAGATTTCCTCGTGTTTGCGTTTACATTCTATCGTCTCCCCGTTACCTTTGACACCCTTACCGATCAAGAACCTATCAACCTCTGCTTTACATATACCCAATGAGCTGCAGCCTCACCAGGCCACTTTAATTGTAGCAAGCTGTGTCTATACTCAGTATGGAGCAGGTAATTGGGGAAAGGTAACCATATATGCATTTTAACTTCCAATGATTTGCATACAAGAACACCCAGATTACTCTTAATAACACCTTGCAATATCATGAAACATACAAAATTCTTATGGGGCTTCAATGGGTAGGTGCGGAGTTGCTGTTTTTCATGGATTGGGTGTCTAGATCATACAGCAACAAAGGGTCAGTCCTCAAAGAGGGAGTTGAGAAGAAATTCTTCACCCAGATTGTTCTGAATCATTGAAATTCACTGCATAAGAGTGCTCGGCCACTGGGTATTTTCAACCCAGAAACCAATAAATTACAACATTAAGGGGCTTAGTGAAGGAGACAATAAGAAATCAATTAACATGATCATAACGAATAAAGCAGCAGGAACAAAGAAGCAAATGGCCTCCTGCTGTTTTTTTTACATTCAAATGGCGTGCCGTTTGAGCTTTCAACCTTTTGCGTCAGAAGAACCAAGTAAAGCATTAAGCCTGATTTATACTTCTGCCTTAACTGGACGCCGTAACCTATGCAAGTGACTTGTGCGCGTTGAGAGCATTTATACTTGTGCATTGGTGTGTCTGCATCGCTCTGCAATTCACGCACGTCACACATGCACACACACCTGCCCGTGCTAGGCTTCATGGTCATGGTAGTCTTTCTCGGGGTAAACAAGAAGCGAGCGTCTTTTTTCTTAAAAGCGAAATGTGCCTCCATAATTTCGGAGGTCGTAAAGCTTTATGGAAAGCATTGCAGCCAGAGTTCCTTCCCTGCCCTTCAGTCGGCCAATGGGAAGCTATTGCAGCGTAGGATGAAATGCGATGCTACCAAGCGGACCAATCACAGCTGTTGCGTTCTGCGTTGCCGCGATGCGCAGTTACATTTTGGAAGAGGTGTGCGTCGCAGCAACACAGGCTCTGGCGTAGGGATCCGCGTTGGCTCTGTGTAGGGTTTGCGAGACACAGTACTTAAGGCATTGCGTTGACGCAGAAGTATAAATTAGGCTTTAGGAGTAACAGAAATGTCACCAGGGTAAAAAAAAAAACATCTTTACCTAGATCAGCATACTTGGTACAAGACTAGCAACGATTAAATTATTCAAAGACCCCTTCAATTGGCATCATTTACATATAGAGCATCAAAATTTACAAGTATTCCAATACAGCTCAGTGAAGTATGGTCAGCCAAAGACACCGGGAGAAGTCAGTGTATTAGAGGTGGTGTTAATAGGCAGGAGAATTCCAGAATGTAGGGCTACTACACGAGAAATCACAGAAGGAAGACAGAATCATTTAATGTACTGAAGATTTATAGCAGAAGACAGTCCTTTCATTGTTAAATTCCATGCACGTGACAAAGAATTCCAGATCACCAGACTGGTATGGATGGATAGTCACAGAGATACAGAACACAGAACGTGGCTCAACAAGATCATGTTAAGCACCCATTTACACTAATTCTTGTTTTATCTCTGGATCCAAACACTTAACTGCACATTAGGGACAATTTGCAGTGATCAATTAACCCATTAATCCATTCATTTCCGGAGTGTGGGTAGAAACTGAAATATCTGGAGCAAACCCAAATAGGGAAAATGTAAACTCCAAACACACATACCCCCCCTCCCCCCAATGGAGGCCAGGAATTAACCCAAGTCATTGGCGTTGTAAGGAAATAGCTCTATTCACTGCATCAAGGTGCCACCCTTTAGTTGTCTTACAAGGAAAGGTTGGATAGGCTAGGCTAGTATCTGCCCGAGCTTAGAAAAATAAGGCCTGATTACAGTGTATAAAGAGTCTGCAAGGTCAGAGAGAAAGGCTATTTTTTCTTAACGAGAACTACGAGTTAGTCTAAAAATAAGAAGTCGTCCACTTAAGAGAGAGGAACACAAAATTACCTCTCTCAGAGATGGGGTTCCTAACCATTTTTATGCCATGGACCAATACAATTAAGAAAGGGGTCCTTGGACCCCAGTAGTGAATCCCTGTCTCAGAGGGTCATGAGGCATTGGAACTCTCTTCTTATTTATTTTATTTAGCGAAAAAAACCAGAACAGGCCCTTCTGGCCCAACAAGCAGCACAGCCCACCTATTTAACCCTAGTCTAATTACAGGATAATTTACAATACCAATTGACCTACTCCTTAGCCACCTATGAATACTTCCAAGGTTGAGGCAAATGGATTCTTAATAAGAAAGGGGTTCAAAGGTCACTGCAAGATACAACAGCAATGTGAAGGTATGGTTATATTCAGATCTGCAATGTTACTGTTAAATGGTACAGCAGTGATTTAACCTCGTTCAAAGTCTTTTTAAAATATCTTACCTGAACGTTCTCCATATGGCACTCATTGCCCCTGAGTACTGGGTATGTTGATCCTGCAGCCTAGCACGTATCACTTGATATGGATATGTTGCTGATACAGCAAATACTTTGGACATTGCTGCCATCGTTATGTATTCTAAGGTATTCTAATATAGAAGAGAAACAAAAATTAATCATTAATATTCTCATCAACCTTTGTTGGATCCAACATTTAATTGTAATTTTCTTTGCAGTTTAATAATATGCTTGTATTTTAAGTAGCAGTAACAGTTTAATATGACTCTAGAGGCTTTACTGTGTATAATTCAGAATACTTCTTTGTTCTTTCATTAAATGGCTAGTATTTTCTCCTTGGTTAACTTTACTACAGTATTAAATAAGTATTTTCTAATTGGATTATTATCTATTGAATGCTCTTATTTTTTGGGTATAAAAGCAGCTGTTTTATGCTAGGTGCTATCTTTAGATCCTCTTCATCAACTACTAAAGACCCCTTGTCACTGTTCTGTTCCCTTTGATCAACTCTTAATAAAATGACTATGAAGCAACAAGTTTTATGCTTCATTCCTGACTTCTAAAAAAAATCCAACAATAGTCAGTTAGGACAATTGTAAAGATTTAGAATCTTCATGGAGCAATACGGAAATAGAGCTTTCACCTCTCTTCCAAGCAATTAGTTAGGATCTTAGGATATGATTTTCCTGCCAGGAGACATACACACATTATCTACTGAATCTAAAAGTAAACGAGACATTTCAGAAGGAGATCATTTTGCATCAATTTTAATCTGATTTTATGGCGTTGCAAGGAGTATAAGAGAGATTAAAAATGTTGCTGCAGCTTTATAAAGAGTAACCAATGACACTGCTGAAGCCTTGGGAAAAATAAAGAAATGGTTGCCATACGCAAGTGGTTCTACAAAATCGTATGGAGTTAGATCTCCTCTTAGTATTTGGAGGTGGGGGGGGGGAAAACACGCAGTAATAGGGAAAGAGCGTTGTACTTACATACCATGAATCTGAAGACGTAACTAATTTGGCTGATCATATTCATAAAGAAACAGCTAAAATACAGGAATCTGATGGATGGGATTTCTTTGATTGGATTCATCCAAGTCTCAGAAGCTGGGGGTTGTTCAATATTATGAGTCATATTATTCTTGCTAACATGCCTTATCATAATTTACAGAGTTTTTACCGCTTGAAGGCGATCATTAACAGAATAGTTCAAACTTGCTTCAGTGTGCCTACTAATCTATCCAACCATGACATAATCTTTAGATCCTCTTCATCAACTAGTAAGACCGCCTGTTTCTGTTTGTGTTCTCTTTGTTTGATCAACTCTTAATAAAATGATCATGAAGCAATAAGTTTTACGCCTCGTTTCTAACTTCTAACAGTACCTTGGATTTAAACACCGGAATTCAACACCTTTATTATTTACATTATCTCAATTAACATATTTTCAAAATATTTGGGGGATTTGTTCACGGGGCAATATGTATGCCCAGTAATTCGATCATATAATGCTAATTCTGCATGTTTGCCATTAATCAGGTTTTGAAGCTTCCTCTGTATTGAATAATAGGTCAGCAACACCTCACAAAAAAAAAATCAATGGCTCCATTAAGATGTCTTTGCTGCCAGTTATTTATGCAAAACCACTTACTTGATCTTAAATACCAATTCTGTGAACAAGAATTACAATGCAAATAGTACTCTACTTAATTGTGAGACAATAGAAATTGCTGATCTAGTCATATCAGGTCTCGACTGGAACTGACCAACCCCATATTTCGGAAGGTCACTAACACACCCACTCCTGGGATCTTTGTTCTTCCATCCCACCAGATGCTCCTGCAACCATTACAGAAGCTTTCAGCCAGTAAGGCCTGCATTTTGCTGCACCAAACTCCATGAGGCCAGGTGATTAGAGCTCAGGAGCAGTACATGCCTGTGAAGATGCAAAGAGGTCCAAACACTTTCCAAATTTGGGTGATAAAGAACACTAAATTTAGCCCAAAAGGAAAAGGAAACATATGCAAAGTTTAAGAAACTAAAATCAGACAAGCCTCTTGACCAATGTGAAGGAACCAGGAAAGAATTTCAGCAAGAAATTAGGAGGGCTAAAAAAGATCATGAGCCATCCTTGGCAAGTAGGATTAAGGAGAAACCAAAGGCATTTTATACACACATTAGGAGCAAGAAAGAGCAGGTGGAGGAAAAAATAGGTCCATTCAAGAACAAAAGAGAGGATTTATGTGCAGAGCCAAAGAAAGTGGGTGTGCAAGATCCACAATGAATATTTAACATTGGTGTTCAGCAAGCACTGTAGGTCACCGCTGATGGTGAGATTAAAGAACAGTTGAAAGAAATAAATCTCTTGAATGTATAGTATTTCACTGCCTGACTATCAAAAGATGAGCAGGAAAAAAAATTCCTAAAAATCCACAAACTATACTTTTGTACTTTACTCTCGGGAAGTTAATCAAACAGCAGAACATGTTTTGCCTAATTAAGGGATTAAGAGGAACACCAAACTCACTTAGTACACATGGAGCTTCAGTGGCTTTTATATGAAAAACTGCTAGTTCATTTTGAACACAAAACAAAAATAACTGTCACAATCTCATAAACCTGCTTTGTTGGATTAAGTAACTACGGCAATTCTAATTAAAAGTTTTTATCCAGCAGACATTTTTAGTCTTCCTCACAACAAGTCAACATCTATAAAGGCTGACAGTAACATTAACAAAGAGATGATTAATGTATTTTAAATCAAAATGGAATTCAGAATTGCTAATTTCGAGAAATAAGACAACACTTAATTGTCCTTGCTGGCATAACATTGTGAGGGTAAGCCTTTAATGTCTTTTCTTAAAGTTTACTAAGCCTGTGAAAGCACTTAGAGGTGTGTGAATCATAATTTTCAGATATATAATTTCCACAGATACATGGACATTGGACACCTTCCTTGCAAAGATGAATCATTTTGAACACTGGAATTGCAAAGATGAACTCTCAAACTACCAAGTAAATTTGTTCTGTAAGCTTTACTGACATGAGCAAGGAAACCAGAATTTTCACCCGTTATTAGATCAAATGTTGCTCCTAAATTGCTTTTGCTTGCAACTACAGAAGTCAATCTGACCTTCTCAATCATATACCAAGAGAAAGCTCATCCAGTAAAATTAAAAGAATTAAAACTAAATTGTTACAACAGGAAGAAACAAAAATTACAAATGCAAGAGGTCCAAAACCAGAAAGTGTTCTGAGGACATGGCATTTCGAGAGGCATCACCATGAACTGAAATAGCCTCAATAATGGTGCTTTAGGTGCTGAGTGCTTGAAGAATTGTGTTTTTGTCTTCGAGTAATATGGTAGTAAAAAATTCATTGAAATGTATTCCAGACAATGATTGCCCTGATACTCCGAGTCCACAACAGAACCTCTCTCAATGAAGACTGGTGCCCAACAAAGCCATTGCCCAAAAACTTCACTTAATCTTTCTTGACGGGTGCGGCACAGTAGCATGGTGGGTAGCCTAATGTTATTACAGTGTCAGCGACAAGGCTTCAATTCCCACCACTGTCTGGAAGGATGTTCTCCCCGTGACTATATGGATTTCCTCCCACATTCCAAATTCACACGGTTTTGTAGGTTAATTGGCCACAAGGCTGTGGTTGGGCAGAGTGGGATCACTGGGCTGGAAGGGCCTCTTACGGCACTGTAAAAAAAAAGTGTCTCCCACCAAGAATTTCCCCATGAGATAAAAGCTGGCTTTTAAAATGCAAAGCTGTCCAATCCACGGATGAAGGTCACATGAACCTTAGTCAGTGGTTTAGCTGCAGAATGCAGATGATGCAGGCATTTCTGCATGCTTAAAGCCCAAGATATTATCAATTGGCTCACCATTCATAAGAAAATGGGTCTTATGCTTACTGTTCAGAAGAGCAAGGTCTTCTATGTACCAGCTCCTCTGCTGCATCACACCACCCTCCAACAATAGCAACAACAAGACCCTGGAAAACACAGGCCACTTCCCACATCTTGGCAACTTTCTCTTGGTAAAAGTAGCCATAAGTGCTGAAAATCACTACCTCCTTCATTGAGCTAGCAGAGTCTTTGGTCAGTTGAGAAAGGTATTTGAAGGCCAAGATCTCAGACCTAGTGCAAAACTCATGTTGTAATGGCCAGCAGAGGTTCTTCTACGTGCTTATGAGGTCTGGATTACCAATTGCAAGCATCTCTAGGCATTGAAATAATACACCAATACTATCTTTACAAAATCTACGAAGTGCATTTGAAGGCCAAGTATTCCCTCCAAGGCAGCATCAAAGACAATATGGCATTGTTGAGCAGACTACAGTGTTCAGACGTCCAACACCAGACTCTGAAACAGACACACCATTCTGAACTCCACCAGATACCTCCCCAACTCCTGGGAACCACTCAATGCGTAGCAGCCTTATTCGGAATGGAACGAACGACCTCAGGGTGCACACTCAGGCCTTGTGTAAGCACCTCATGAATTATGCAGCCATACAGTCCACAGCTGCAAAGCAATTCTAGTGCTACAAGTGGTCCAGGAGCCTGATGGTTGCAGGCCACAGCCACGGACCCAGTTCAGTGCTGAAGTGAATAAAGCCTCTTGGATTAGTGAGCTGAAGACCTCTGCCTCAACCCCTTGATTATTTTTTTTTATCTGGCTCAGTGTTAAGTCAGCTAAATATCAGTTTGTTTTCCTCTCTCGGGCCTGGGCTCCACCATTTCAATTCATACCAAAGTCCACTCCAGCAATGGCCACTGTGACTGTACCTGCATTCTAGAGAGTCTAATCGCTGAATCCTTCAGAATGCCACAAAAACAGCAAGTTGTATAGATGGTTCAAAAACACAACTCCCAAATGGAAATTACAGGCTGTGGATTGCAGTGATCAAAGTCCAGAAAACTTTCCCAAATAATTATAAGTAGTATAATTAATAGAATAGTTTGTAGTTTTGTTTGCTGCCTACAAAATGTCACCATCTTACTGTTGCTGCTTTCCTTACGGCAGGTTTGCTAGTGCTGCACAGGGACTACAGTTGCGGGGGATGGGAACCAGAGTGCCAGAACTGATAGTGGAGTAGTTTGGGGAAAGACGTTGTTAAGCCTACGTACAAAGTAAGCAATGAAAGATTGAGCATGTTGGGACCAATGCCCTGAGTTGTGTGCATTTCAATGCAAGGAGTATTGCAGGAAAGGTGGATGAGCTTAGGATATGGATCAGCATGTGACATTGTAGACATTAGTGAGACTTGTTTGCAAGTGGGGCAGCATTCAATGTTCTAGGGTCCGGTTCTTTAGACATGATAGAATGGGAGAGATTAAAGAGGGGAATGGTGGCATGATGAGTCAGGGAAATGTCACGGCAGTGCTCCAACAGGACAGACTGGAGGTTATATGGGTAGAAATGAGGAATGAGAAAGGGATGACAACATTAGAGGGATTATATTATAGACCACCCAACAGTTCACAGGATTTAGAGGAGCAAATTTGTAGAGACTGAAGACAGTTGCAAAGAATATAAGGTTGCGATGGTACGTGATTTTAACTTCCTCCATATTAACTATGACTCTCATGTTGTAAAAGGGCAGGATGGGATAGAGTCTGTCAAATGTACTCAGGAAAGTTTCCTTAATCAGTACATGGAGGTCCCAACCAGAAAGAGTAATATCAGATCTTCTACTTAGGAAATGTGATGGGGCAGGTGTCAGAACTTTGTGTGGGGGAACACTTTGCACCTAGAGATCATCACGCCATTAGTTTCAAGATAATTACGGAGAAGGATAGGTCTGGTCTTTGGGTTGAGATTCTAAATTGGTGAAAGGCCATTTTTGATGGTATCAGAAAGGATTTGGCAAGTTGGATTGGGATGGGTTATTTTCTGGCAAAAACGTACTTGGTAAGTGAGAGGCTATCAAAAGTGAAATTTTGAGAGCATAGAGTTTATGTTCCTGTCAGAATAAAAGGCACAAGGATAATATGTTTAAGGATCCTTGGTGGTCAAGATATCTTGAGGCCATGGTTAAGAAGAAGGTGAATAGCAGGTATAGGCAGAAAGTAGCAAATGAAGTTATTGAGTATAAGAAATGCAAGAGAACACTTAAGAAGGAAATCAAAGGGATTAAAAGACATAAGGTTGCTCTAGCAGACAAGGTGAAGAACATCTACAGCTTCTACAGATAGATTAAGAGCAAAAGGAGAGCAAATATCTGAGTGGTCATCTATGCAAGGAACAAAAAGAAATTAGATCTTAAATGCTTTATTTGCATCTATATTTACTCAGGAGATGGACAGGGAGTCTCTAGAAGTGAGGCAAAGCAGCAGTGAGGTCATGGACCCTATACAGATCACAGAAAATGTGTTTGAGAAAAATTAGGGTGGATACATTCCCAGGTCTTGACAAGACGTTCCCTTCGACTCTTTGGGAGGCTAGTGCAGAAACTGCAGGGCACTATTTAAAACATCCTTAGTCATGGGAGAGGAGCCCAAGGATTGGAGGATAGCTAATGTTGTTCATTATTTATGAAAGGCTTTAACAATAAGCCAGAAAATTATGGACCAGTAAGCCTAACATCAGTAGCAGGTAAGTTGTTGAAGGATCTAAATGTAGAAGTATTCGGCTAGACAGGGTCTAATTAGGGATGGTCAACCTGGCTTTGTGCGCAGTAGGTCATGTCTAATCAATCTTAAAGCGTTTTTCAAGGAAGTTACCAGGGAAGTTGATGAAGGCAAAGCAGTGGATATTGACAACAAGGAATTTAGTTAGAAAGGCACTGTAAGTGCATTTATTAGTTTCAACCATGCCGTGAAAAACAAACTCACTAGCTTTGCACTTGCTGCCCGATTCTTGTAATTATTGTATTCTTTCTTCAGCTCCTCATAAGCCATGAACTGGAGAGCACCGTGCGATGTACCAAAAAGCCCAGGTACAAATCCCTACACAAATGCAGATACAACAAGAGTTTAGTATATACCTCCGGCATTAAATTTTTCTGTGGATATACTGTAATTCAATTAAGTACCATTAACTAGATTAAAAAAAACAGATTTAAAAAAAATAGCACAAGTCTGGCAACATTTTTATGAATCTTTTCTGTACTCTTTCCCACTTAATGACATCCTTCCTATAGTTGGGTGATTAGAAAAGAACACAAGGGTAGTGTCACCAACGACTTGTATAGCTGTAACATTACATACCGACTCCTATACTCAATGCTCCAAATATGAAGGCAAGCAGACTTCTTCACCTTCTACCTGTGTCACCACTTTCAAGGAACCATGCACCTGTACCTCTAGGTTTCTGATCTGTAATGCACTCCAGGGGACTACCACTTAATTGTGTAAGTATTACCCTGTTTTGACTGATCAAAATGCGACACCTTCCTTCATAATCTTATAGCCAATCAATCCCATTTTTTATCACATATCTCATCATCTGATCTGCTACCTGCCTTTGTATATGTTACATACTTTCTTTCCTCAGCACTGACACCACCTTTATTTTCGTTAACTACAGATAACAAAGGCAGGAGGGGACTAAGAAGATTAATGAAGGCAAGGTGGTAGGTGTTAAATGCTTTAGTAAAGTTGATCTAGATAAACAAAGTCCCACAGGCTGTCTAGTTCAGACAGTTAAGGCACATGAAAGCCAAAGCAAGCTAGCTAACCAAATTGAAAATTGTCCTGATAATAGGAGGCAGAGAGAAGTAGCCGAGGGATTCTTATTGAATGATGTACAACAGGGATTGGTGCTAGAACCCTTGCTGTTTGTGATTTATCAATGACTTGATATGAATGTAGGAGGCAGAAGTTAGTAAGTTTGAGGACGACATGAAATTTGGCAGTGTGCTGTACAGTGAGTTAGATACCCCAGACTACAGCAGGGCTTAGATCAAATGGAGAACTGACAGACTGTTGACAGATAGTATGTAATCCCAAAAAGTTGGGGAATCAGACAGGTATGGAATATATACAATAACTGATAGGGCACTATGAATTAACTGAAGGACCTTGGGGTTTTAAGTCCATAGTTCCCAGAAAGTGGGAACACCGGTAGGGAGGGTGGTGAAGGTAGCATGTGGCATATCTGCCTTCATAGATCAGGTCACAGAATATAAAAATTGGGATGTTACATTACTACTCTGCAAAATGCTGGTTAGACTTGGAGTATTGTGTACAGTTCTCGTACATAATAGGAAAAACTTGGTTGCACTGGAGAAAGAGGGGAGATTAATCAGGCCGTTGCCTGGATTTCAGGAATTTAGTGAAGGGGAGAGATTTGATAAACTGAGTTTGTTTTCACTGGAGCTAAAAGGAAGCTAAATTGTGGCCTAAAAAGAAACATAGATAGGATAGAAGGTCAGAATTTCTCTTAGGAGCACCAAAAACAAGAGGGCATAGGTTTAAGGTGTGACTGAGGACTTTTAAAGGGGTTTGAGGGGAAAGTTTAAGTTTAAGAAAAAAACATCACAAAAAGTGGTTTATCTGAAACGTGTGGCCAAAGTGTATCAGAATCTGACACAATTGTGCTTCAGGTGTTTGAACAGGCAGTTAAACAGGCAAGGCACAGAAAGATACATATTCAAAGGGGACAAAGCCAAAGAACCTGTTTCTGTGCTGTACAACTCTGACTCGTGGCAGGTGGGATTTGCTTTCTTGCTGGACTGTATCCATTCTATGTACATGTAAATCTGTTTGGTTTGGAATGCCATGCTCGCTTCTATTGTTTGCTTGCTTTTTGTTTTTTTCCCCCTCTTTCTCTAAGCATTGAGTGTCGGTCTTTATTTCTTTTAAAAAGTGTTATTTCGGGTTTCTTGCTTTGTGGCTGCATGTATGCAGACAAATCAAGGTTGTATAGTTTATACATACGTTGATAACAAATGTACTTGAACTTGAATTGAATCCTTAAAGATTCCCTTAAATATACGACTTTCCATCTCAAAAGACACTTCATTCTAATTTGCCAGATCACTTTAGTTAGCTCTGCATCTACGCCCTCATATTGGCTCTTATCTGAGTTCTTCTCTCTTAATATAAATGCAATAGTTCAATATAATGATCATTTGATATCCCTCCAAAATGAGACCAGTTTAAACACTATTACAAAAATATTTTAACCTTATCTATTTGATTTCTCTAATGATTATCACCATAACTTTCAGGCAAGCTCTCTCTTCTACTTTGTCCTAGCATGCAATTATTAGCAAGGGAGACCAAGACCTTGACTGGGAAACATGGAGGCAAGATCACACCGCATTTTCGTGCTGGCTGAACGTCAAAGGCAGGGCATTCAGGATACTTTAAGTGCCAGACAAGCGACTTAATTAATGTTACATAGTATGTACAATATATTAAACACACAAGTTAACTCTGTATTACAGTTTATTTAAGACATCTCTTTGGCACTGATAAATAGTTGTTACTGACAAGAATGCAATCCTGACTCCACAGATGCCAGATTTACCTGATGTTGCATGCCATTGTTTGCAGAGGGTAGTTGCAGCCAGTGCAGCTGCCTCAAAGCTCCAGCAACCCACGTTCAGTTCTGACCTTCAGAGTCTGCACGTTTTTCTTATTACTTTGTGGATTTCCACTGGCTCTTCTGGATCCCTCTCACACAGCAGAGTCATATCTGCTGTTACCTTAATTAGATGCTGTAAATTACCCCTAGTGTAGCTGGCTAAAATATGCAAAATACAGATTTTATAGTTTTATTATGGATTGCAATGTATTGCTGCTGCAAAACAACATATTTCATGACATATGCCAGTGATATTAAACCTGATTCTGATTCTGCTCCTGGTCTCCTATTAATCCTTTGTCTGAATACATTTAAGCAACGGACTCACTTTCAAGGACTCAATCTCATGTTCCTGATATTTATTGCTTATTTATTATCATTATATTTGCTCTACTGTATTTGCACACTTAGTCAGCTCTTGCACATCGGTTGACTGTCCACCCTGTTGGGTGGGGTCTTTCACAAATCTCAGGGTTGTGTACGGTGACATATATGAACTTTGATAATACATTTACTTTGAACTTTGAAGACAAATGTGTACTACAATGCCTGATG
Organism: Mobula birostris; assembly: GCF_030028105.1. Classification (NCBI taxonomy): domain Eukaryota; kingdom Metazoa; phylum Chordata; class Chondrichthyes; order Myliobatiformes; family Myliobatidae; genus Mobula; species Mobula birostris. The sequence continues at coordinate 141,427,660 of NC_092370.1, forward strand.
CACGATTTCAACACAAAATGTCAACAAATTCCTCTCCCCCACCACCATCAGACAAATGCTACTCCACCCAGAGCTCCACTAGCAGGTTATTTGTTATATTTAAGTGTTGGCCTGTCAAGAGGCAATACTCACAGGGGCTCGAGACTAATCCCACTGGTACCTTCTTTCCACTGCTATTCCCTATGTAATCCATTTTAGTTTCATACTCAGTTTATCATAAAATGATCTGAATCAAAAAATTGGCAGAATTCTTAAACATGCTTTATTTGAGGAACCAGTGATATGGGAAAAGGGACAAAAATAGTATTGACGCAGGAAAGGTGCTGTATTATTTCATTTTCATTTCTCTGCCATGATTTTTTTTTTCTTGGCAGAGAAGGCTCTAGCGGCTGAATAGCTTATTCTAGCTCCTGTACTGTAATAGTGATGAGCACGATCACCTCATCATTAATTTCTACGCAACTAATAACAGTAAGCACAATCACCTCACAATAAAAATTCTCCGTAACACTTTATTTTGCATTCTATTACTGCTTTTCCCTTGTACTACAGTTTTTTTTATCCAAAATGCTGAGGGCCAGAAGTGTTTCAGATTGTGCAATGTATAATGAAATAGCATTGGATCACCATCATTTCCAACTCTGAATTGATGTGCTACCAGTAAGTGTCTTTGTCTTACACTTGTTCATCACACAGTAAAAATTATTACCTATCATTAATATAATGAAAATATAGTGTGTGCAGGGTAGCAAAAGCAACACAGCAGCATCAGGAGAATACCTGAATCAGCTGTTGAACAATAAACAACGCCAGGCTTCCAGCCTCCACCTGCGATGCCATGTTTTGAATAAAAGGTTACAGTACACTGTATTTGTATTTTACCCTTTTTGTTTAAGGTTTAATGTAAGGTATAAAAATAATCAGCATTGTAGACGTGTTCTGGTGTTAAGATTTTTGTGATCAGCAGACGCTTTAAAAACTTAATGCTACGTCTTTTCTTAAATTTCTGCAACCACCCTGCTGAATATTCACAATAACCTTTGATTTTCAGTTTGTTGTGATAGATTTTTGCTTGTTTCATGATCATCATACTGTTAAGCGGAATATGTTGACTCCAACACTGACGGTACACAATTGAGATCTTCATTTTTCGCTTTATGCAGTGTTTTTGTAGTTTTCATTAACTTCCGTTCATTGCATGTGTGAGATCACTTCTCAGAACTGTCCGTGGTGCACAGAGACCTGTGCATTGCCTGGGAACCTTCTCAGCACCTTATGGAATTTTCCATTTGTATTGTCATGTCAGCCCTCAAAAATGATCTTTGGATTTAGGAATTTTGGATTGGGGTACTCAACCTGTAGCTCAGTGTATTAATGTGATGAAATGATCTGTATGGATGTCATGCAGATAAAGTTTTTCCACTTTGTATGAGTCATAATAATATACCAACTTACCAATTTTCTATTACAAATTTTTTTCTTATTAAATACTTAGCAACTTCAAAGAAAACTTACTGCTGCCATTATCTCACCTTGTAAAGTCCATGAATACCTTCATTCTGATATATTTTGAAAAGGGCATGAAACATGCCTTTGTACACTCTCTTTGATGGATCAACAGCGGCTTCGTACTGCAGAACCAATCGTGTCTTTGTCACCCAAATTGGATTTGTAATGCAAAGAGTCATTGCACCTAAACAGAAACAGATAAATTTATTTCTATTACTTGAAGTACTTTAATTTAAGTAACAGTACAATTTAATATTAAAATAAATCAAATATAGCTTAATATCAAACCAAAGAGCTTTTTAAAAACTGATTCAGAAATAACATGCTCTGAAATAGGAGCATTAGAACAATGCTCCATGTTCTTTATTTATCTCTTGAATAGCGCACGTGTTCTTCTTTCAACTGATTTCTTTTATGTGACCCATTAAAAGTCCAATTGACATTTGCACATGCCATTGCGACTGCAACATAGCCTTCAGCTCTGGAGGAACCTAAGCAAAGGTATGAACCATTAATGTGTGTGTGTAATACAGAAAAAAAAATGAAGAAAGAGGCAAATAAAAAGGCAATATTCCGCTTATTTGAGGGAGTCCTCAAAGCCTCACAGTGGATATTCATAGGAGAGATGGGTCCTTTGTTCCAAGGACAGGGTATTGACCATAGAGAGCAACAACAAACAGATGGCTGTGGAACCAACCTCCAAAACTGAAGCAAACCAAAACAAGATGCATGCAATTTGAAAGCTTTGGCTACTGGGATGTACTGCTCAAGTAGCAATATTCGTAGCACAACGGCACTAGATCTCACTCCCACAAATTCAATAACCAGAAAGATAGCCATCCCCAGTCACTCACTACATCAGAGCCAGAAATATTAAATAAGCGAACCATGCCCAGGATACACCTAATTAGTAAGCCTCTATATTGTACAGTACATTACAAGAAATCTTGCTCCTAGCGGTAAGGGAGCCCTCTCAGTCTCAGAGACCAATTTACTTGGAGGAAAAGCACCCCCCACCGCCCCCGACCCCTGATGTGCACTAGAGGAGCCATGATTTATAGCTCACAGTCCACAGGACCAAGCAGCAACATTTGTGGTACACAAGCATCTCATGGTTCCTCCACATCATGCACTCCAGTATTGAAAATTTTAGATTTGGCATTTGTACACAAGGATGCTTACACAATTCCTTTACTGTTTCTATTGCTATCCTGAAATTTGCAGGTTCACCAGCACCAAAGGTTCACGTGGAAAGCAGGAGCCATCAGAAGACAATGAATCAATGTCTGATTGGTTGGTAGCCACATGTCATTGAATCTATCACCCCAAACACTACCCTACAACTTAACTTTGAAGTCACTACACACAATAATCAGCTAGAAAATGTATAAATCTATTCAGTTGATTCACCAGAATCTTGTATCACACAGTACATTGGTTGCATCATAAAAAGACCACACAGGAGAAGGTTAGTTCAATACTTGAAGTCTTATAACATGCAGGAAGACTGCCCCAACATTAAATATCAAGAATGTGAGACGAAGAGTCCTTGAAAGTGAGTCCATAGGTTCTGGGGACATTTCAGTGATAGGGCAAGTGAAGTTGAGTGAAGTTATCCCCAAGAAATAACAGAACCAATGAAAGACTGCACCCAACAGGGCAGACAAACAACCAATGTGCAAACGACAACAAACTGTGGAAGCGCAAAGGAAAAATAAATAAAAATTAAACAAGCAAGCAACAAATATCAAGAATGTGAAATGAGTCATCCTCAAAAGAGTCCATAGATTGAGGGAACAGTTCAGTGATGGGGTGAATGAGGTTGAGTGAAGTTATCCCAACTGGTTCAAGAGTCTGATGGTTGAGGGGTAATAGCTGTTCCTGAACCTACTGATAAGACTCTTGTACCTTCTTCCTGATGGCAGAAGTGAGAAGAGAGCATGTCCTGGATCAGTATGTGTCATCTGTCACCCATTCCATTATCCTACAGTAGTGCATTGCACAGCAAACTATGAAATGTGGTACTAATCAGACACAACCACCTGTAGACAGCTTTGACTGGCAGAGTAGTGGGCCTGAGACTAAACAGTAAGTTGGTTAACCTTAGAGTGGTGAAATAGGAGTGTAGCTCCCTATAGTCTTTGCAGTGAGGGAGATGACTTTTTTTTGGGGGGGGGGTAGGGTAGGGGTTGCATAGTCTGCTACAGTGATCTCCTTCCATGCACCAGCTCCAGTGCAAGGGAATCAACAAACACGTATCCACCTTAAGAAGCCCCCACATTCTAAGGCGGCAGAGCAGCTCAGTAAAGTTTTAGTAATGGTTACAAGTAAGCACCAGAATGAGCATGTAGTCTCCACACTGCTCTGCAATGGACTATAGACATCATATGTGAGAATCTGATTTATGTTTCAAACTGCCCAGCTGCAGAACAACTTCTGTTATCAAACCTTTATCAGCTTACAATGACAGGTATATAGCTTCATCAAATATCACCCAACAATAGGAAACGATAGTGTTACACAATAAATGATATGGTTGATCATACTTCTCAAGCTAGGGGTGGCACAGTAGCGTAGTGGTTAGCATATTGCTTTAACAGTATCAGTGACCCGGGTTCAATTCCCGGCACTGCATGTACGGAATCTGTATGCTCTCCCTGTGTGTTTCTTCCAGGTGCTCTGGTTTCCTCCCACAGTCCAAAGAGTACCGGTTCATTTATCTCAATAAAGAAATAACATGCAGATATTCAGAAGAGGAATGAAATCGAGAAATGGCCACTTCCAATTTTCATTTTTGGAAAGAGACCTTCTCATACAAAGCACAGACATAAAGAGCATTAAGCTATTTGAAATTCTAGAGTACTAGAATAAAATTCTCATAGTTAATATTCTAAAAAGGTGATTCCTATAATACACAGAATGAATCAGCAACTAGTCACTTTAATCAGATTTGAAAACATTGTGTGTACTATTTCTGTCAAACCCAAACAGTTTAGAGGCTGTCCAAACATAAATATTACAATCCATGGACATTAAGAGATGGATTCCATCTTTGCTGGTTACAAATACACACACAAACCAAGTGGGGAAATGAGGCCTATGGGAAACTGAGAGCCAACAGAGACAACACAGGCCAAATGGACTTATTTTATAATTAGGCACAAATACAAGTGATATAAATGGGAAATATAACATACTTCTTTCAAGAATTTATTGTTTGGAAATGAAACAAAAGTTTATTTGTCTATAATAATGGAAACTCTTCTGCAGGCTCTATGACATACAGTTCAAAGTTACTACAGGTCATATCCCAATAACAGCTGAAATTTTGGAATAAACTCTTCTTTAAGGTGGCCTTGGGTTATATGAATTTCCTAGTTTTCCCAGTTAACATTATATGCAATTTGCTAATATTCTAGATGAACTTCACATCATATTTTGAAAACATTCAAAATAAATTAACTTCTTTATTCTCAAAATCCTAACAATATTTTTGGCCCAATATGGTTGCAGGGAATTGGAAGAAAAACAAAGGGCCAAGGATATCTGACCAACAGGATCTTCAATTAAACATGATGGTGAAAATCTGATTCATAATTAATAAACAGATTGACAAAAACAATTTTATTGCAACACATTTCAAAGTACTAACACTGCACGGTTCTGAGATACCGATATTGATCTATTTTATGTACCTCTATCATTTTGGACCTTTTATTATTTTATTCATTTATCTCTGGCAGATGAATAAAATGAAAAATATAAAATAAAGAAATGCCAGAAATAATCAGCTATTGAGGTCGCATTTCTATGTAGAAAATTAGAGTTATCGTTTTAGGCTGATGAACTTATTAACCGTTTCTTTCTCCACAGTTACTATCTGTTTGAGTATTTCTAGAATACCTACTGCCATCCCTTTGAATTCATCAGCTGCGTGGAGAGGGAGAGGGAGAGGGAGAGCCTGCTACACAGGCAACAACTTGTCTTCCATATCGTACTGCCCTAGCCCGCTATCACAGACAACTCGGATGCAACGTCCATGCTCAGCCCCAACCAATGGACACACACACACACACCCACCCCATTACCTGTAGCTGCTGATCAGAATTGCACAATGACGAGCAGGATCTTTAGACCAGACCTCCAAACAAAAATGTTTCAGTACATCAATATTTTGGGAATACTTTGTATGAACAGCCCTCTTCAAGTCATGGGTTAAGGTCTGGACACTGATTTGGCCAATTCAAACCACAAATTTTCTTCTTTTTAAGCCATTCTGTTGTTGATTTACTTGTCTTTCAGGTCCTGTCTTGTTGCATCACCCAACTTCTAATAAGCTTCAGGTGACTGCTGCCCTTATTCTCCTGTAAAATGTCTGGATATAATTTTGAATTCATTGTTCCCTCAACAATTGCAAGCGGTCCAGGTGCAGAGGCAACAAAGCAGCTTCAAACCATAATGCTCCTTTTACCATGCTTCACAGTTGGGATGAGGATTTGGTGTGCTGTGTAGTGCTCTTTATCTTCCAAACACAGCAATGTGCATTTCTGCCAAAAAGTTCAATTTTTGTCTCATCTATTCACAGAACATTATTCCGGAAGTGCTGTGGAACATCCAGCGATCCTCTGCAAACTTGAGACGTGCAGCAATGTTTTTTTTTGGGAGCAGTTGTTGTTTCCATGGTGTCCTTCCATGTGCACCATTCACCATTCTTGTTCAGTGTTGCTCTTGTAGTTGACACATGAATAGAGACTTTAGCCAGTTCTAGAGATATCTACAGGTCTTTTGCTGTCACACTTGGGTTCTTTTTCACCTTTCAGCACTTTGTGATCTTTGTGCACTTGGTGTGATCTTTGCAAGATGCCCACTCCTAAGGAGGTGGTGTAGTGGCATCAGCGCTGGACTTTGGAGTGGAGTTCCAATCTAGCTGGCTCCCTTGCACACTTTCCATCCGTGCTGGGTTAAGCGTCCAGCTAGCCACTTGGCCTCGTAAAAATAAGAAAGCCTGCTAAAAAAAACGCTGTCATGACGGCGTCCCGATGACTCCAATCAGAGTTAAGGAATTTCTTCTTCTTCCTTCTTCTTACTCCTAGGGAGAGTAGCAACAGTACTGAATTTCTTCCATTTGTAGACAATTTCTCTTACTGATGAGCACTCAGGTCTTTAGAAATGCTTTAGTCTTTACCGGCTACATTTCTTCTAATGTCCTCTAAAAGTTGTTTTGTATGAGGCCCTGTGCACATAAATATAACTTTCTTGAGAAGAGTAGGCTCTGTTATAGAGCAGAGCACTTCTACATCTCCAATCTCATCTCATTGATTGGAACACCTGACTGCAAATGACTTTATTAGAAGGCATTACCCCAAAGGTTCACATACTTTTTTGAACCTAGACTGTGATTGTTTAAATGGTGTACTCAGTATTGATGAGAAGTATATTATTAGTTTAGGCAGAAAGTGTTTATCTATTATTGTGACTTAGATGAAGATCAGACCACATTTTATGAGTAATTAATGCAGAAAACCAGGTACTTGCAAAGGGTTCACAAACTTTTTCTTGCAACTGTACTTATTCCGAACAGACAGAAAAATGAAAATGCAGTTAAATATGGAAATGATCTTTTTTGCTAAAAGTTTGCTATAACCTGTACACTGTAAGATGATCCCTCTCTGGTGAAGTTAGAATTACAATAATGAAATAAAACTATCAGTTACAGTAATGAATAAAAGCATTCTGGAGAGCAACACCGATACTATTAAAATATAAAGTATTAATACTGTATCGTCATGTCAAGCAAATTTTCCGAATACTTACCAGCTTCAGCAGCTGAGATGAGGTGCTGAGTAGCACTAAGCTGTGTTGAAGAACCATCCTGCTTGTAAGCCTTGATAGCATTATAACTGTAAGTAGCATACATTTAACATTTAGCGATGATTGGCAACACCAAAGATACTCTCTTTTCTTACACATCTTCAAACTATATCAACTACAAAAAAAAACCTCTACTTGAATAATTTTCATAGCAAGAAACTAATTAGTTTTTTCATACTTGAATATTTTCAGTTGGGCTGCACAAATAAAAATCATTAATTTAAGGAAACATTAGTTACTTGTTCACACACAGAACTGGGTACAGCAAAGCAACAGATTCCATGTGGCTTTTGAGCCTTGACTAGCTATCCACATTGAAATAAAGGATTATTCACATATATTCATACAAGAAGGCATGGTTCAATTCAAATTTGTTTATGACACGCGCACTGAAATATGTAGAGAAATAATGCTATTTTGCATTTAAAAAATCAGCACTTGCCAGGATGTGCTGTGGACAGTCCACAAGTATCACCACACATTTTAGTGCTAACATAGCATGCCCAAATGTTCAGCAGCAACAACACCAACATCATCAAATCAAAACACCATGCCCCCATAACCACAAGAGGTTCTGCAGATGCTAGAAATCCAGAGCAACACACAAAATGCTGGAGAAACTCAACAGGTCAGGCAACAGCTAGGGAAATGAATAAACAGTTGATGTATTGGGTTGAAACCCTTCATAAGGACTGGAAAGTAAGGGCCAAGAAGCCATAATAAGATGGTTGGTGGGGGGGGGGGGAAACGGAGTAGAAGTTGGCAAGTGATAGGTGAAACCAGGTGAGTGAGAATGCAGGTTGAAGGTCGTTAGTTCGAGCCTTGGTTGAGGCAGCGTGTTGTGTCCTTGAGCAAGGCACTTAACCACACATTGTTCTGGAGGAAGGGGGTAAACGATTTAAGATGAAATAAGTTTAATCATTTTTTTGTCGAAGGATCAAAATTTGTTAAAGTTTGTTTATAGTAATGCATTTAATCTTCAAATATCATACTTACCCAGATGTACCTAATTTCTATTGCCAAATGTGATACAGGAACAATGAAAATGGAGAAGAAAAATCACCCTTTATAATCCATGAGAGATGGTAGAAACAGATGGAATTGCAATGCTTAAGAGGCATTTACAAGAGACATGAACACATAGGGGTTAGAGGAGCAGATTCCACTGTGCAAATTACAGTACATGTATAACATACAGCACATAAAATGTGTGTGTGTGTGTGTGTGTGTGTATGTATATATATATATATATATAGTAAAATAGTATAATGCTACCGGTGCTGTCATAAATAATGTGAACTGGGTGGTAGCAGGGTGTTACACAGCCTGGGGAAACAAGCTGTTGTCCAGCTCAGCAGTCTTTGCTCTTATACTGTGGTACCTTCTGATTGTGGGATGGATGGGAAGGTTCAATGACAATGCTGAGAGCTCTGCGAATGCAGCGCTTCTGAATGGCAGGGCGGGGGAGACTCACCATTCTCCAAATCACCTTCTTTGCAACTTAAAACATGCTCATTTTTTACTTTTTCAGCTTGACTGAAAGAACGAAACAGTACAGAAGAGGCCCTTATCTGAAGTAATCACATACGCCTGCACATGGTCTCTATCCTTCCATTCCCTGCATGCTCATGTATCTGTCTGAATGCCTTTAAACACTACTATTGTATCTCATTCTACCACCTTCCAATCACCTGCAACACTGTTAAAATTTGCCTCACACATTCCCTTTAAATTCCCCCCCACCGCCTCACCTTACTACTTCCACCCTGGCAAAAGGACACTGACCCACATACCCAACTTATGCCCCTCACAACTTTATATACCTCTATTAGGTTGGCCCTCAGCCTCCAGAGAAAACCTCTCTTATAGACAGTACAGTCCAATAAAAGCAACATTTTGGTGAATCTCTTCTGCAGTCTTGCCAAAACCTCTGCGACCTTCTGATTTATAGGCATCTGTTAGTCTCATGAGACCATGGATTTGTGCCTTGGAAGGTTTCCAGGGAGCAGGCCTGGGCAAGGTTGTATGGAAGACCAGCAGTTGCCCATGCTGCAAGTCTCCCCTCTCCACACCAGTGATGTTGTCCAAGGGAAGGGCATTAGGACCCATACAGCTTGGCACCAGTGTCGTCACAGAGCAATGTGTGGTGAAGTGCCTTGCTCAAGGACACAACACACTGCCTCAGCCAAGGCTCGAACTAGCGACCTTCAAATCACTAGACGAATGCCTTAACCACTTGGCTACGCGCCCACACCTTCCGATAGTGTGGTGACTGAAGCCATTTCTCTGCCAGCTAAAGCTGCTTGCCCTGCTGAGCACTTGCAGTATTTTTCTGTCTTACTTTCTTCTTCTCTCCCGGACCTGGGAAAGATTCCCCAGTGAAAGCCCGGCCTATCCTTTAAGTTTGGGTTTTTGACCTTTGTACGGGAGCCTCAAAACCCATCAGCACAAATGCTGAGAAATGCCAAGGGTTCTGTGAGGAACTCAGAGCTACTCCCAGCAAAATTTGAGTCAAGGAGACGTTATTATAAAGAATCTGATTTTAATTGGCCAACAGATACACACTGTCCTGATGAAGGGTCTCAGCCTGAAATATCAACTGTTCATTCCCCCCACTGCTGCCTGACCTGTTGATTTTCTCCATTAAGAGTTCCAACATCAGCAGTATCTCGTGTCTTTTATACACATTAATAATTCATATACTTATTTGCTGATTAAAGTTTACTTCAAAAACCCATGCTTCAAATGCCAAAGATTTAAAGATTATTAAAATGAATTACACCAGACATAGTGAGCAAATCTGCAGCTCCTGCTTTGTCATCTGGCAAGCATCTCAGGGCATGAAGTTTGCAATTCACTGCCTGGTGACATTTGCTTTCCATATCATGCTGCTGGACTCCGGATCGTCATGGGCCATCCCACGTTACTGTGAGCATGACAGGATATTAAGCAGTGATTCTGGACAGCAGGCCTGGTTCAACACAATTCAGCCCAGTAACAAGGAATTTCTAACTTACAAAAAATATTTGTTATACTTACAAAAAGAAATATAATCCCCAAGACAATCCTGCGCCCCAGACATTGGGGGTTACTCCTTGATAAAGCCCTTGAATTCCATCAACCTTCCAGATGCTTTTGATGCAATGTAGAATTCCACTGTATTTAGGTCTTACCTGCAAGCCATCACTCACTGCACAGCAAAAAAAAAACAAATTTTAAAGATCAAATCAAATATCTTCCCAAGATCCAGTTTTGGTTAGTCTTTAGTAAAACTATGGAATATGTGCAGTAAATGCCATAACACTTTTTCTCAAAGCTGCATGCAGGTAGATTACACTTTATGGGTGCCACAGTAGTGCTGCAGTTAGCACGATGCTAATACAAATCAGTTTGGGGTTCAAGTCCAGTGCCATCTGTAAGGATGTTCTCCCTGTGACCACATGGGTTTCCTTCAGGTGCTCTGGTTTCCTGCCACAGTCCAAGGACGTAATGATTAGTAAGTTAATTGGCCATTGTAAGTTGTTCTGTGATTAGGCTCGGGTTAAGTGAGTGGGCTGCTGGGCAGTGCGGCTCACTGGGCTGGAAGGGTCAGTTCCGCACTTTATCTTGAAGTAAAAAACTTAAGCCACCCAATTCATGGCTCTCTCCCTGCATGATGACGTATAAATGATGCCCCCAGAACACACATACTTCTAATGGAAAAGATGGCGGTCTCCACCAAAGGAAGTGCAAGGTACTCCTTCCCTCCACTAGACTGCAGATCACCCTTTGCAAGGAGTAGCGCCCCCAAGATCAGGGTCACGCAAAGCCATGGGAGCAAATGGTAGATGGCCATACGAGCAGTTGGTACATATTGCAAGTCCTGGTTATGCAAACCACTGATGCCAGGCAGACATTTCTGAATCTTTGATAATGGCTGGGGTCACCCGCCACCCAGAAGGCAGCAATGGCAGACCATTTCAGTAAGAAAAATTTGCCATGAACAATCATGTTCAAGGTGAAGATCACCACGTCATAGGACATGGCATGGCACATAATGATGATAATGGAGGCTTCAACCCATTACGTCTACATGCCAACTTCTCTCACGTGCCTATCTTACAGTATCCAACCAACTTACTAAACAGCACTCTCTGGGCTGCCGAAGGGAAGAGAACCAGCCCAGGGAAAGTCAGACACAAGGAGAACGTGCAAACTCCAAACGGGACACAGCCATGTTCAGGACAGAACCCAAATCTCTGCAGCTGCGAGCCAGCAACGCTATTGTACACGTTCTGTCTCTAGGAATAAAAAAAAGGAACTTGCGCACACATCCTGAATTTAACATACGCACTCCATGAAAGTACTCAGTCTCCGCTGTTATGCTTAATAACTCCAACTAGGTTTCACAGGGATAAGGCTTGGTTGAGGAGGTGTCTCGTTCCACACGTAACAGACTTGACCGAGAAAAATATAGGAAAGGCTCCTACTTGCGCGGAGTCAGCATGATCATGACCTGAACTTGTGCCGCCAATACATCAGACACTAAAGATTTTAGCCAACCATAAACGGAGCTGATTGTCGCCTGATTGATTGACCTCCGCTAATTAAGGAGATAACATTTTAGTAACTTTCCAATTTTGCAAATAAAAAAGGTCTTGTTTAAATAAAAGCATAGCTCTCACAATCTACCTCCCAATATGGTTCGCACGTGGTTCCTCCAACATTTTGTGCGTCGCTCTGGATTTCCAGCATCTGACAATCCTACCTACTGACCCCAACATCCACACTCCCAACCGTGCACTTTACACTCACGGCAGCACAGATAATAGAGCTGCTGCTGCTGCCGCCGCCTAACACCGTCAGGTCCCTGGATTCAACCTGGAACTCTGGCGACGACTAGAATTTGGACCTTCGCCTTTTAGCCGGGTGCAGCGATTAACGCCCACATCCTAAAAGAAGCGTGGTTGGTTGGTTGGTTAGTTAGCCAGTTAAGACTACTCCTTGTGAGAGGTAGAATAAGAGGGCGTGTGGGGAGGGGGTGTATGGTAAGAATGAAGTACAGGGGTAAATACTGGGGGGGGGGGGGTTAATTGATTTGCAGAATGAGTCAGCATACACTAGGTATACTGTATGTCGCTCGGAAATACGGCGACCCCGGCTCACTGACACGTGGTTTGTACTTTCGGCCACTGGCGCCCGACTTACACGCGTTTTCACGTTGCTCGGGAGCTCGGGGAGGGCAGGGACTTTGTTTACCTGCGAACCTGATCTTGACGAGGTCGAGCGGGTGCAGCACCAGGGTCGACACCACTCCGCCGCTGACGCCGGCCACCAGGTTCTCGTACTTCACCAAATTAACAAAGCGCAGGAATGCCGCCGCCCAGGTGACATCGGGCTCCGGGGCCGGACCGGCTCCCGGTGACATCCTCTCGCCAGCAAACCGTGATGGCTAAGGGCGGTAATCACTTGGAGACACAGCACAGATCGCCACGACCCGGGACTCCCAACTCCGCGCATGCGCAACTCTAACAATGCCATCAGCAACGCGCATGACGACATGCCGCAGCACTCGTTTCGTCGCCATCCTATCCACTCCTCTCGTACGTCTTGACGTCATCGTCCGCTCCCTATCACGTGACCCAGAAACGCTTCCGTCGGGTTGCTGAGGAGACTAGTGGTGATCGCGGAAAAAAACCCGGCCTGATTTAGATGTCGCTGGAGTCGGATGGGATTTTAAAATGAAAGTGAAGATCCTGTCTAGAAATCCGGATGATTACGTTAGAGAAACAAAAATAGATATTCACCGAGGTGAGTGGTTACGCAGGAGGTTACCTGAGCGACGCTGGAAAACCTGGGCCTGGCCATACAGGGACCACGTGTAGTTTGTTTGGTGATAATTGTGAATGGGTGGCCTTGAGCTATCGAGATTATCCGGTGGGGGCAGTGAGTAAATTAATTCCTACACAGAGCCATGTTCACATTCGAAAGGGAAGTTGTAAGAAGCGCGCACAAGAACTTGTATAAACTGACAGGTCTGCATTCAAACATTCAGAATAGTTCAACGAACCGGAAGCTGGAGAAACTCACATCATAACAGTAGTCCTCTGTCTTTGAGTCGAGATGAAAGATTTCAATCTGAGATGTCGACTGTCCTGCCTGACCCTGAGTTTCTTCAGTGTTTTGTGTTGGTCTAGATTCCACTATCTGCGGTCTTCTGTTGAAAATATTGTCCTAAACGAAACGGGAGTGGGGCAGTAATTGGCATCTTGTGAGCGCAGTTGGTCATCTAAATAAATTCAACTCGTCAAATCTATGCAGTCTTGGGTCAGTTCGCACATTATCAAATACTCATATATCTAAGGACTTGATATTGGGAATATTGTGCTGGAAGAGATACAGAGTTTGTTTTTACCTTGCAATGAACTTGGAGAATTTCACGGAGATTTTAAAGCGTGCAGGTTTCATGACTTTCAGTAGTGTGTACTCCTAATTGAACTGTGTTGATTATAGGGGCCACAACATATTATTTTCTGATCCTATTTCCAATGTTAAACAATATCACACATTGATAATGTCATTGCAGCTGAAAAAATTCGACTGTAAATCAATATTCAGGTGAATAATAACTGAAAAGATAGAGTTGTGCAAGGTTCACTGCCCCCATTCTAGCAATGTTCCACAGGATCATCCTGTCTGGCTCCTTCATTGTGTGGTATGGAAGCTGCAAGGCATCAAACTGCAAGACCCTATAGAGGATTGTAAAAACCCCTGAGATTTTGACATTTACCAGAAGCATTGTATAAGAAGCGCCCAAAACATTGTTGAGGATCCCTACCATGCATCCCACAATATCTTTGACCCACTATGTCAGGAAAGAGGTACAGAGCATCAGGACTAGAACTGCTAATCTAGTTGACAGCTTCTTCCCTTAGGCTGTGAGACTAATGAATACCTTGCCACCATCAAGCTCTTATCACTAAGACAGAGAGCTGTTCACCGTGCTGTTTACTGTTAACCTGTGCTTCACATTTCATACACTTTGAGTTATATTTTAACTTATTTGTGGCAATATTTTGTTTTATGTGCTGTGTGTGTTATTTGTTTTGTGGGTGCACTGTGGTCCAGAGGAATGTTGTTTTGTTTGTACATATATAGTCAAATGATAATAAACAAACTCAATCAGGAAGTACCTAGTCTTAATTTTTGTAGAGGTGGGACTTCAAGAGAAAATATGTCTAGCTACTGCAAAACATAACAAATCATGTGTGGTTGCCATTTCTGCATTTAAAAAATAACATGGATTTTGATTACGTTTTCTATGTTCATATTCCCAATGTCATTTGTGAAGAGGCACTTTAAGACCACATTGAAGTGACCTAGCACAAATCTGAAAGCCATGTATACTCAGTCTTTCTGTCCATTAGAAGAAATAATTTCTTTGCTTGTGCATCAGCAGACTTTTTTGGCTTTAACATTTACTTTATCCATGTCTATGCAACTTGTCTTTCCTTTTCAATGCTTTTGCCCTTTGTTTCATTCTGGTGATTCTGTATATATCTCTCTCTAGAACATAGAAACAAAGTTCAAAGTAAACTTATTATCGTAGTATGTATGTGTCACCAAATGCTACCCTGAGATTCATTTTCTTACAGGCCTTTACAGTAGAAGAAAAAAATACTATAGAATCAATGAAAAACTGCACACCAAGACCAGCATTGCCATAGGCAGCACATTCTAGGCACCCACCATTCTGTGTGTGTTAAATAAATAAATAACTTGCCCCACTCATCTTCTTTGATGTGTAGGCCACTCAATCGAACTGCATGCTCCCTGGTATTAGACATTTTAACTGTGGGAACAATATAAATCGGTTTGATATAAAAGTACAAGAATTGCATACTCTACTGAGATGGGATCTAATCAAAGGTCTTTATACCCTTAATGTAAAGGTTTAATAAATGTTAAATTCACTAGCTAGGCTACATCTGTACATTGACATTTCCAAGCTTTTTGCCATTTAGAAAATACTCTGACTTGCTTTTGCACTCAAAGAGGATAATCTCAAAATTTACTTTATTGACTTCATTTAATATATTTTCTCAGTTTATCAGTGGCACACATTTTTTAGTGATAATTATCAGGCCCATCACAGGTCAGTGTTAAAATAAAATATTCATCGAAATCCTTTGAGTATCTAGCAATGTCTAAATTGTTGGTGCTTACTGCAGGGTGCATTACTGTGTAAAATAAATCCTTCATAATCTTATAAAATCAGTGAACATGAGGTGTTTGTGAACAATTTATCTAAAAACCTTGAAATAAGGTTTTTAAATAAATTGTCCTTGAAATTTGTTTCCCTTTAATATGCAAGGAGATGAGTGCATTTTTTAAATGGCACTAAGCTCTCTGATTTGTTTTCCTCCCATATTTTTGGTTACTGGTTAATTGGTCTTTGTAAATTGTCCAGTGATTAGTCTGAGGTTAAATAGGTGGGATGTTGGGCAGTGCAGCTCATTGGGCTAGAATGGACTGCTCCGCGCTTTATTTCTAAATGACATATTGTCATTCCCTCAAATACTACAAAACTTTGAATTTTTAAATAGCTTAGAAAAATAGCATCTCAATTTTTTATATTACTGTTTTATGTCTACTACCAGACAACTATAAACTATCCATATCAAAGAGTTATATTGTTTTCCTTGCTATCATTTGGTCGTAGACATGAAGGCATTAATGGCACAAGAGGAAACCATGCGGCTTTCTTTAGAAGAATCCAGTCAGGTCCCTTCCACTGCTCTATCTATATAGTCCTATAGATTATTTTTTTTTATCTCATACCATTTTTAAAATCTGAAATCAATTGCTTTTTCCAATATCCTTGCAAAAGATAAGTACTGCTGGAGTTCTAGAAAATTATGAGGTTGCCAGGAAGGAGCTTAAAAATTAAATTAGGAGAGCTTGAAGGGGCCATGATGAGGCCTTGATGAGCAGGATTAAGGAAAACCCCAAGGCATTCTACAAGTATGTGAAGCGAATGAGGATGAGTCGTGTGAGAACAGGACCAATCAGGCGTGATAGTGGAAACATGCACGGAGTTGGAGGAGGTAGCGGAGGTACTTAATGAATACTTCGATTCATTTTCCACCAGGGAGAAGGACCTTGGCAGTTGTGGGAATGACTTACAGTGGACTGAAACACTTGAGCAGATAGACATTAGGAAAGAGGATGTGCTGGAGCTTTTAAAAATTCATTAGATTAGATAAGTCGCCAGGACCAGGCGGGATATACCCCAGGCTACTGTGGGATGCGAGGGAGGAGATTGCTGAGCCTCTGGTAATGATCGTTGCATCATCAATAGGGACAGGAGAAGTACTGGAGGATTGGAGGGTTGAAAATATTGTTCCCTTGTGCAAGAAAGGGAGTACGAATTATAGATAAGTGAGTCTTACCTCAGTGATGGGCAAGTTGTTGAAGACCCTGAGAGGCAGGATACATGGGCATTTGGAGAGACATAATCTGATTAGTCCACATAGCTTTGTCAAGGCAGGTCGTCCCTTATGAGCCTGATTGAATTCTTTGAGGATGTAACAAAACACATTGATGAAGGCAAACACGAGGAAATCTGCAGATGCTGGAAATTCAAGCAACACACATAAATGCTGGTGAACGCAGCAGGCCAGGCAGCATCTATAGGAAGAGGTACAGTCGACGTTTTGTCAGCCTGGCCTGCTGCGCTCACCAGCATTTTTTTGTGTGTTATATTGATGAAGGTAGAGCAGTGGATGTAATGTATATGGATTTCAGCAAGGCATTTGATAAGATTCCCCGTGCAAGGCTCATTCAGAAAGTAAGGAGGTATGGAATCCAAGGAGACCTTGTTTTGTGGATCCAGAATTGGCTTGCTCACAGAAGGTGGTAACCACAGGTGGTTGTAGATGGTTCGTATTCTATATGGAGGGCGGTGACCAGTGGTGTTCCGCAGGGATCTGTTCTGGGACCACTCTTTGTGATTTTTATAAATGACCTGGATGAAGAAGTAGAAGGATGGGTTAATAAGTTTGCTGATGACGCAAAAGTTGGGGGTGTTGTGGATAGTCTGGAGTGTTGTCAGAGGTTACAGTGGGACATTGATAGGATGCAGAACTGGGCTGAGAAGTGGCAGATGGAGTTCAAACCAGATAAGTGTGAAGTGGTTCATTTTGGTAGGTCAAATTTGAAGACAGAGTATAGTATTAATAGTAAGACTAGGCAGTGTGGAGGATCAGAGAGATCTTTGTGTTTGTGTCCATAGGACACTCAAAGCCGCTGCGGCAGGTTGACACTGTTGTTAAGAAGGGATATGGTGTGTTGGCATTCATCTAGAGCCATGAGGCAATGTTACAGCTATATAAGAACTTGGTCAGACCCACATCTTGGAATACTGTGTTCAGCTCTGATTACCTCACTGCAGGAAGGATGTGCATACTATAGCGAGTGTGCGGTGGAGATTTACAAGGTTGTTGCCTGGATTGGAGAGCGTGCCTTAACTGAATAGGTTGAGTGAACTTGGCTTTTTCTCCTTGGAGTGATGGATGATGAGAGGCATTGATCATGTAGGTAGCCAGAGGCTTTTTCCCAAGACTGAAATGGCTAACACCAGGGGCCATAGTTTTAAGGTGCTTGGAGGTAGGTACAGAGGACATGTCAGGGGTAAGTTTTTCCCCACAGGGAGTGGTGGATGCATAGAATGCACAGCTGGCGACGGTGGTGGAAGCGAATACAATAGGGTCTTTTAAGAGAGGGTAGTTCTAGGCAGTTTGCATGGTCGGCGCAACATTTCTATTTTCTATGTAGAACAAATTCCAAATTTTAATTGTGTTAGAAAAATCCTCTCTCACATTCCCTCTGTTTCTTGCTTCAAACTTGAAACTTTCCACTTGAATCATTGATATGTCAGCAAATGGTAGCTAGTTTTCTTTTTCTACCTTACTTGTACTATTGTTATTTTTAGAAATGTCTCAGATTATCCCCTCAACCCTCTTCTCTTCAAGAATGACCCCAATTGTTACAACGTAACCTTGTAATAAAAATCCATGATTCTTGTAACATTTTGGCAACACTTGTAAACTTCGTCTACTGTGTCGACATTGACATCCTTTCTAAAATGTGCCATTTGTGGCTCGTGCAGCACTCTAATTGTGGCTTGATCTGAGTTTTATAGAGTTAGTCAAGTTCTCTACCTTCCTCCATACTGACAACATATGGTCCTTTCAATAGTCCATGTTATTTCATCAAAAGAGACAATTAGAATAGTTAGATGTGTTCTACCCTTTAACAAAACTTTGCTGAAGGACATAAATTCCCTGGATTAGTTAGCTTGAATCCTGGATGATTATTGAGTTTAGAGTGAGGGGTGTGGTGATTACGGAGAACTTGACATAATGTTCACTCTTCTCTTGATGCAGGGAGGTGCCAGAAAATTGGAAAATACAAAATGAATAACACTTGTTGAAGAAAGAGTGAAACAACATTTCTACTAAAATGTAAACTACTCCAAGTACCTGGTAACATTTTCCTTGGTTATTATTTCTAGAACCTCATCCACCACCATTGTTAAAGGGATTAGTCCATAGTCATCAATTCTTGACTAAGTGTGTCACATTTATCACTTTCCAATCTTCTGGCATCTGTTAGGGCAGTGGTTGCTTGTTTATTTTAGCTTTTTTCTTAAAGATGTGCTGGGTGTGTTCCGGCTACCACTGCACCCCTGCGTGCTTCGCGGCCCAGAGGTTGTGGACAACTGTGTTAGGGAAAATTAGCAATTCTGCCGAGCACCTCTATCTTCATAACTCCCACCCAAAATTTCCAAAGAAACCTGACCCAGACTGCTTACCCACGCAGTATCCATATGTTTATTATCACCCCATCAATCATTTTCATAAATTCCACTTTTACTGATGTCTCCCACCACTTTTTAGGAAACACTGATAATACTTTGATAATAAATGTACTTAGAACTTTTGAAACAAAGTACTTAAGTATTCTCGATGGATTCCAAAGGAAAAACACCTGGGGAGTCTGGTATTGCTGTTAATTAAAGCTATTTTATTAGTAACTACGCAGTACAGTAATATAAAAATCAGATAAATCAAACAATTTAGCAAAATTCATGCATATATGTAAGTGTGGAACTATATGAATGCCCAGCATCTTCAAGCTTGGGAGGATACAGTCTTATGATGATGGGTGAATGAAGTCAATTCAGTTGGTGTTATTGAGTTGAGTAATGGTGGAGAGAGAGAGGTGTTGTGGTTGTCGGAGTAAGCCGATGCCGTCAATCCTTCGTTGTCCTCCGAAATCCTTAAAAGTAACCGAATCTGACCACAAAAAGGAGACCGTCTTCTGTGATGAAGCTATCAACCCAGGCAAGGGTTGCACACACTGATAACTTCCCACCGGTCACTCTTTTTCCACACTGCGAGAGCCACTGATTGATTCTCCCAATCGATCCTCCAAAACCCACCTTTCTGTGGGCACACAAAGCTCATCCAGTGTCCAAAACAATGTGTGTTTGTCTAACAACCCGCTGACTTTGTATTTATCTAAGCATGCTGAGCACTAGCTGTCCATTAAATAATGCCGCCCTCGGTCACCATGGCGACCCACGAGCTGCTTGTTTCTCTTCTCTCTTCTCCCTTCTCCCTTCTCCCTTCCCCCTTCCCCCTTCCCCCTTCCCCCTTCCCCCTTCCCCCTTCCCCCTTCCCCCTTCCCCCTTCCCCCTTCCCCCTTCCCCCTTCCCCCTTCCCCCTTCCCCCTTCCCCCTTCCCCCTTCCCCCTTCCCCCTTCCCCCTTCCCCCTTCCTCCTTCTCTCCCCGAGTCAGTTGCACCCTCTCTCTCGCTCTCTTTAAAGGTACAGTCCATAAGGGATAATTCAGGATATCATCACAGGAGGAATATGATAAAATAGGCCAACATAAGCATAGTTTCCTTGAGGGAAATCTTATCTGACAAAACTTGGAATTCTTTGTGGAAATAGCAAAGGATAGACAAAATAGTGTCAGTATACAACAGGAATTCTGCAGATGCTGGAAATTCAAGCAACACACATCAAAGTTGCTGGTGAACGCAGCAGGCCAGGCAGCATCTGTAGGAAGAGGTGCAGTCGACCTTTCAGGCGAAGGGTCTCGGCCTGAAACGTCGACTGCACCTCTTCCTACAGATGCTGCTTGGCCTGCTGCGTTCACCAGCAACTTTGATGTGTGTTGATAGTGTCAGTATACTTGGATTTTCAGAAGGCCTTTGAGAAGGTGTCACACATGAGGCTGCAAAACAAGATAAGAGCCCATGAGAAGATACTAGCATGGTTAGAAGATTGGCAGACTGACAGAAAGCAAAGTGGGAATAAAGGAGGCATTTTTTGGTTGACTGCCGGTAATAAGTTTTGTTCCTCAGGCTGGTGTTGGGATCACTTCACATTATATGTCAATGATCTGGATGATGGAATTGGTGGCTTTGTGTCCCAAGTTCGCAGATGATTCAGAGATAGTTTGAAGGGCAGGTAGTGTTGAGGAAGCAGGAGGACTTGGCAGAAAGACTTAGATGAGAAAAATGGCAGATGGAATACAATGTATGGAAATGTATGGTCATGTACTTTGGGAGGAAGAATAATGGCAAAGACCATTTTCTAAATGGAGAGTATATACAAAGGGACTTGGAAGTCCTTGTGTAGGATTCCTTAAAGGTTAACTTATGGTCTTACTCTAATCTTACCCTGCATCTAGACAAACACCATTGCCTTTGTTACCTCTGCATACATTTGAACACTTTCTTATTGGTAAATATTTTAGGGAACCTAAAACAAAATACATTTCTTATTTTGATTGTCAATTTGATGTTCCTTTTCATTTATTCTCTGAATTTATTGTAATTAGCCTGGTTCTTGCTTGATTAAGCTCACCTTTTGCAGTAATCTAAGTCTGCAGATAGCAATCTACCTTGATCCTTCTCATGACAAGTGTTTTGTACATATTCTTAAAAAACAAGAATGAAATAGTGTGAGACATTAATGCAAAAACAATACATTAAAAATCTGAAGTACTTGATAGGGTCTTTAGGACTGACAGATCTTCCATGCTATTCAAAGTTTTCATGAATACTCTTGACACTTTTTTTTGTGTGTACCTGCATGCGTGTGAGTCTGTGCGTGTGTTCACGTCTGTGCACATGCGTCTGCGTGCGTGCGTCCATGATGATGTCTTTTTCATGGCTTTTACAAGGCGCGGAGCGAGAGAGAGACTGTGTGGCACGCCACTCCTCACTCAGACATTTTTGCAGCATTTTTCCCCTTATTCTACTACTACCTAACAGTAGTAGTGAGGTTGGGGATGGCATTAAACAGGAAATTAAAAATGCATGCAATGAAGGAACAGAAGTTATAATGGGTGACTTCAATCTACATATAGATTGGGTGAACCAAATTGGTAAGGGTGATTTTGGAAGAGGATTTCTTGGAGTGTGCACAGGGTAGTTTTCTGAACCAACATGTCGAGGAACCAACAAGAGAGCAGGCCATTCCAGACTGGGTATTGAGCAATGAGGAAGGGTTCATTCGCAATCTTGTCGTGAGAGGCCCCTTGGGTAAGAGTGACCATAATATGGTGGAATTCTTCACTAAAGACGGAGAGTGCCATAGTTAATTCAGAAGCAAAGGTTCTGAACTTAAAGAAGGGTAACTTTGAAGGTATGAGACGTGAATTAGCTAAGATAGACTGGCAAATGATACATAAAGGGTTGACGGTGGATATGCAATGGCAAGCATTTAAAGATTGCATGAATGAACTACAACAATTGTTCATCCCAGTTTGGCAAAAGAATAAACCAGGGAAGGTAGTGCACCCGTGGCTGACAAGGGAAATTAGGGATAGTATCAATTCCAAACAAGAAGCATACAAATTATCCAGAAAAAGCGGCACACCTGAGGACAGGGAGAAATTCAGAGTCCAGCAGAGGAGGACAAAGGGCTTAATTAGGAAAGGGAAAAAAGATTATGAGAGAAAGCTGGCAGGGAACGTAAAAACTGACTGTAAAAGCTTTTATAAATATGTGAAAAGAAAAAGATTGGTTAAGACAAATGTAGGTCCCTTACAGTCAGAAACAGGTGAATTGATCTTGGGGAACAAGGACATGGCAGACCAATTGAATAACTACTTTGGTTCTGTCTTCACTAAGGAGGACATAAATAATCTTCCGGAAATAGTAGGGGACAGAGGGTCTAGTGAGATGGAGGAACTGAGGGAAATACATGTTAGTAGAGAAGTGGTGTTAGGTAAATTGAAAGGATTAAAGGCAGATAAATCCCCAGGGCCAGATGGTCTGCATCCCAGAGTGCTTAAGGAAGTAGCCCAAGAAATAGTGGATGCATTAGTGATAATTTTTCAAAACTCGTTAGATTCTGGACTAGTTCCTGAGGATTGGAGGGTGGCTAATGTAACCCCACTTTTTAAAAAAGGAGGGAGAGAGAAACTGGGGAATTATAGACCGGTAAGCCTGACATCGGTGGTGGGGAAAATGCTGGAGTCAGTTATCAAAGATGTGAGAACAGCACGTTTGGAAGGCTGTGAAATCATTGGACAAAGTCATCATGGATTTGTGAAAGGAAAATCATGTCTGACGAATCTCATAGAATTTTTTGAGAATGTAACTAGTAGAGTGGATAGGGGAGAACCAGTGGATGTGGTATATTTGGATTTTCAAAAGGCTTTTGACAAGGACCCACACAGGAGATTAGTGTGCAGACTTAAAGCACACGGTATTGGGGGTATGGTATTGCTGTGGATAGACAATTGGTTGGCAGACAGGAAGCAAAGAGTGGGAATAAACGGGACCTTTTCAGAATGGCAGGCAGTGACTAGTGGGGTACCGCAAGGCTCAGTGCTGGGACCCCAGTTGTTTACAATATATATTAATGACTTAGACGAGGGAATTAAATGCAGCATCTCCAAGTTTGCGGATGACACGAAGCTGGATGGCAGTGTTAGCTGTGAGGAGGGTGCTAAGAGGATGCAGGGTGACTTGGATATGTTAGGTGAGTGGGCAAATTCATGGCAGATGCAATTTAATGTGGATAAATGTGAGGTTATCCACTTTGGTGGCAAGAACAGGAAAACAGATTATTATCTGAATGGTGGCCGATTGGGAAAAGGGGAGGTGCAACGAGACCTGGGTGTCATTGTACACCAGTCATTGAAAATGGGCATGCAGGTACAGCAGGTGGTGAAAAAGGCGAATGGTATGCTGGCATTCATAGCAAGAGAATTCGAGTACAGGAGCAGGGAGGTACTACTGCAGTTGTACAAGGCCTTGGTGAGACCACACCTGGAGTATTGTGTGCAGTTTTGGTCCCCTAATCTGAGGAGGAAAGAGATTCTTGCCATAGAGGGAGTACAAAGAAGGTTCACCAGATTGATTCCTGGGTTGGCAGGACTTTCATATGAAGGAAGACTGGATCAACTAGGCTTATACTTTAGGAGATTGAGGGGGGATCTTATTGAAACGTATAAAATCCTAAAGGGATTGGACAGGCTAGATGCAGGAAGATTGTTCCTGATGTTGGGGAAGTCCAGAACGAGGGGTCACAGTTTGAGGATAAAGGGGAGGTCTTTTAGGACCGAGATGAGGAAAAACTTCTTCACACAGAGAGTGGTGAATCTGTGGAATTCTCTGCCACAGGAAACAATTGAGGCCAGTTCATTGGCTATATTTAAGAGGGAGTTAGGTATGGCCTTTGTGGCTAAAGGGATCAGGGGGTATGCAGAGCAGGCAGGTACAGGGTTCTGAGTTGGATGATCAATCATGATCATACTGAATGGCGGTGCAGGCTCGAAGGGCCGAATGGCCTACTCCTGCACCTATTTTCTATGTTTCTATTTTACGAGGTCGAGTTGCGATCTCGACACTCAACGCGGCATGGATGGAAAGTGTACTCGGGAGTGGACCCGACTGGTTTTGAACCTAGGAACCTCAGCTCCTGGGTCCGGCGCCGATGTCATTGCGCCACCAGCCAGCCCTTCACACTTTCAAATCATTTTTTTAAGATGTTACTGGGTATTATAATAAAAACTTTACAGTGGACTATGTGGGTGGAAATGAGGGGCTTGGTGTTTTTAAAGGAAGCACGTGAAACATCAGCTGTTGAGTGCAGTTGGATACCTGATTATCAAAGTTCTTTCTGGGCTAGTAATATGGAAGCTATTAGTTGGTTTCAAGTCACATTATCTTAGTAATAAGAAATGGAGAGGAGATTGCATCATGGAGAAAGAAAACTGCTTATGTGTAGTCTGGGTCTGTGCTTACCTTTTCATGAGCAATTGAGAAATCAATTGCAGAATAACTGGCATTGGCATAATTTGATCCAATTTCTGTTTTCAGTTCCTAGGAACTATGATCCTACATTGCATCCATTTGAGGTCCCTCGGGAATACACCAGAGCCCTGAATGCAACCAAACTGGAACGAGTCTTTGCGAAGCCATTTATAGCATCACTTGATGGGCACAGAGATGGTGTGCACTGTATGTCTAAGCACTTTAAGAGTTTATCCACGGTAATCTCTGGGGCTTGTAATGGTGAGGTAAGGAATGCATTTTTTTTTTTAGTTATGCAAAATGTGAGGGATACCACTTGAGTAAAATAGCAAAATATCCAGCTTGAATTGGTGCCGGTGGACAGCCAGTTTGATAAATTGCTGTGTTGTACTCAGTAATGTAGTGAAATAACGTAGAGTTTTGGTAAATGATTACCAACGGGGCTACTATAACCCCCACCAATTCCCTCAGCACCCTGGGATGCATCCCATCAGGACCAGGGGACTTACCTACCTTCAGGCCCTCTAGTTTGCTCATCGCTATCTCTTTATTGACAGTGATTTTATCTAGGTCCTTACCTCCCATTTCATCCATAACATTATTCTTTGGCATGTTAGACATGTCCTCCACCGTGAAGACCATGTACACAAAATAGTCGTTCAATGCCTCAGCCATTTCCTTATCACCCAATATCAATTTCCCTTTGTCGTCTTCAAAGTGACCTACGTTGACTTTAGCCACCCTCTTCTGCTTTGTATATTTATAAAAACTTTTGCTATCTGTTTATATTTTGTGCTAATTTACTTTCATACTCTATCTTCCTTTTCCTTATTTCTTGTTTAGTTGTTCTTTTTGCTTTTTAAAGTTTTCCCAATCCTCCAGCCTCCCACTACTCTTTGCGACTTTGTACAAATGAGCTTTTAATTTGATACTATCTTTTATTTCCTTAATTATCCAAGGCTGGCTCTCCCCACACTTACTGTCCTTACTCTTGACTGGAATATACTTTTGTTGGGCACTGTGAAAAATCTCTTTGAAAGTATTCCCCTGTTCCTCAACTGTCCTACCAAATGGCTTTTGGGTGATGCAACAACATAATTAATGATCCAAAACATGAGTAAATCAGCAACAGAATAGCTTTAAAAAAAAGAAAATTCGTGTTTTGGAATTGCAAAGTCAGAGTCCAGACCTTAACCCAATTGAGATGGTGTGGCATGACCTGAAGAGGGCTGTTCATGCAAGATATCCTATAAATATTGATATACTGAAACAGTTTTGTCTGGAGGAATGGTCTAAAATTCCTCCTCCTCGTTGTAGAAGTCTGATCAGCAGCTACTGAGAAGGTTTGTTGGATTTTATTGGTGTTAAAAGAAGTTCTTCCCAGTTATTAAATTCAAGAGTTCACATAATGTTTCTAGCCTGGATTGTGAACAATTAAACAATATGTTCAATAAAGACATGAAAAGTACAATTGTTTGTGTTATAATTTGGACAGATAGTGTTAGTCTATTATTGTGACCTAGATGAAGAGTAGACCACATTTTTATCAGTAATTAATGCAAAAAAAAAACAGGTAATTGCAAAGGGTTCACACACTTTCTCTTGCAGCTGTATAGATACTTTGTTAATAACGTTTACTTTGAATCCTGAAATGTTGCCTGACATGTCTACAATTTCATAGCTTTTGCTTTTATGTTTATCCTATCATAAAGGTAATTTCAAAGCTCAAATTTGTTTGCCGTTTCCAGTACACAAGTGTAAAGGACAACAAAATAATTGTTACTCTGGATCTGATGCAGCAGGAAAAGATCATGATAAAGAACACAATACATTTATCTATGTCTGCCACAGTGCATTTTCCATACCATGATGTGATGCAACATGTTAGGAGGTTCTCAGCTGTGCATCTGAAGAAGGATGTATCGATGTGCATACTTCAGGTCCCTTCAGCCTCTTCAGAAAGTTGAGGCATTGGTTAGCTTTCTTGATTGTGTAGCATGTGTTCTGAGACCGTGAGGGGTTGTGTGAGATGTGTACTCTGAGGAGTTTGAAACTGCTGCTGTGCTGCCAAGTGTGTGAGTAATGCAAGTTATTCTGAAGTTTATAACCATCATCTTTGTCTTGATGACATTAGGGAAGAAGTTATTTGCATGGCACCAGGCTTCAAACCTTTCTATATCCTCCCTGTAGGCCATCTCATCATTGTCAGTGATGAGCTCCATCACTGGCCTATCATCAGCGCGTTTAACAATGCAATTACTCAAGTGTTTGGTCATCAGTCATGTGTATGTAGAGTATACAGCAATGGGCTGAGCATACAGCATTGGGGGGGACACCCATGTTGAGAATGATGGGAAGAGTGGTGCAGTTGTGCATCCTGACTATCCGAGGTTCGTTGATGAGGAAGGGTCAACACCCAATTGCATGTGGTGTATTTAGACTGAGGAGTAGGAGTTCGTTCATCGAGGTCTGTTAGACAGTAATCTTGAATGCCGAACTAAAAACCAGAAACAGCGTTCTGACCATAAGATGTAGGTGCAGAATTAGGCCATTCGGCCCATTGTGTCTGCTGCAGGATTTCATCCCTCCGTCGATTTCATCATGGCTGATCCATTTCCCTCTCAACCCCATTCTCCTGCCTTCTTTCCATAACCTTTCAAGCCCTGACTAATCAAGAATCTATCAACCTTTGCCTTAAATACACCCAATGATTTGGCCTCCACAGTCACCTCTGGGGGGAAAAAAAAATTCTGCCTCAGCTCCATTCTAAATGGACATCCCCCAATACTGAGACTGTGCCTTCTGGCCCTAGACTTCCTCACTATAGGAAACATCCTCTCTACATTCACTCTATCTAGGCCTTTCAATATTCAATAGGTTTCAATAAGATATCCCTTCATTCTTCTAAATCCCAGCGAGTACAAGCCCAGAGCCATCAATTGTTCCTCATATGATAATCCTTTCATTCCTGGAATCATTCCCGTGAACCTCCATCTGAACCTTTTCCAATGTCAGCACATCCTTTCATAAATAAGGAGCCCAGAACTGCTCACAGTACTCCAAGTGTGGCCTCAGTAGTGCCTTATAAAGCCTGAGCATTCTGACATAAGTATCCTTGTTACTAGGTGTGTCAAGACCAGGTGCATGACAGATGCTATAGCATCTGTTTTAGACCTGTTCTGTCAGTAAGCATATTAATGAGTGAGCAGTGTGGTAGGAATGGGGCTTTTGATATGTGCCATTACCAGCTGTTCAAAGCACTTCATGATGATTGGCCTCAGTTCCACTGAGTGGTAGTCATTTAGTTCTGAAAATGTAGATATATAGGGATAATGGTGGCTGATTTGAAGCATGTAGGGACAGCAACCTGGAGGAATGAAGTACTAAAGATGTCTGTGAAGAGGTAAGTGGGCTGATGTGCATACTCCTTGACTACTTGACCTGGGATGTTGTCTTCAGGTGGTTGACTCTCAGCAGAGTCCCTCTCATATCTGCTTCTCTTTCAGACAGTGAATGCTCACCTGAAAGGAGGGTAGATTTTGTGGATGATGTCACGTTGCATGCCTCAAAGCATGCATAAAAGTTGTTTTAGAGTGTCAGTGAAATGTCTCTGCTACAGTCAACACTGTTTTTCCTTGTGTGCTCAATAATGCCTTTGATGCCCAGCCACATTCACAGTGGATCGTTATTGGACAGGCGTTCCTGAATTTTTGTGCACAGGCAGTCTTTGCTCCCTCGATGCCTAAGATAAGGTTTCTTTTGGCAGCACTGAGAGTTGTTCTATCTCCAGACTTGAAGGCAGTGTCCTGGGCTTTTAGAAGGGAAGCACACTTCTGTGTCTAGTTAGGGCTTCTGGCTGGGACGAGGGGTGAGGTACCAGCGTCATCTACACATTTACAAGTGTAGGTGGTGATAGATGAAGCATATTCCTTGAGGTTTGTATCTTGAAGCTAATGTGAATTCTTGTTGCCCAAAATGAATCTTGTCAGGATAATTCTGAACACAAACTGCACAGTTGTTGCTTCATGCTTTAACTCTTAAACTCATTAAATGCCAATCCGATTCAATATTTGGTCTTTAACTCAATGTTCAAATTGAACTAACAGTTGCTAATGAGCACCTAGTCACTGTGCAGTTTATAAAACATTGAGTGGCCTTTTTTGCACTGAAGCCATGTAAGTGCATGGTCTGTAAGGGAGTGAGATCTGTCCCAGCATTAGTTACTGGGTGTATTTCTGCTAGGCTGTTGGCAGGAAGTTTAGAGTGTTGATCTTAGTGTTCCTTTGTACATACAGTGCCTTGAAAAAATATTCAGCCCCCACAACTATTTTCACATTTTACTGTCTCAATTTTCTAAATTTAAAATGTATTGAAGTATGATTTTTTTGTGTTAACCGACGAAACATTGTAGCAAAATTCTGAGGCTGAAGAAGTATACATTGCAGACATCCCTGATGCCCGCAAGTTATATTCAATATCCCGGAAATTTATTTTTTAGAGAGGGAGAGGGAAGAAAAGAAAGAAAGAAAATAAATGAATCCTGCTTGATCTCTCTTTGTGCTAAAGTAGACCTATCAGTTTTCTCTGTGGGCTGGTTTTACAGTCGACCTCTCTCTCTCCCATATTCCATCAGTTCAGTTACTGCCGTCTGTAATGATGCTGAAATCATCCAGGCAACTGTTGGTGATGAAGAACAAAAGCCTGGTGAAGAAATTCCCAAGGCTGGCGGTGGCAACCTGACTACACGAGGCTGTCCTATACGGGCGGGGCACATTGGCGTCTTAAAGGGGATTAGAGCGGGGTTTAAATTGGAGAGAAAATCCAAAATCGTCCGCTAAGACATCTATAAAAAATGTGCTCGCAGCAAGCAAATTCTTCGGGGGTTTTTTTCCCTGAAACACTTCCACTTACAGGTACATCAAAGCCCACGATGGGCTGGGTTTAAGCGCAGCCGTTTTCAGAAGAAAAAGCAATTTTAATAAATACCCAGCCCCCACCGAGGTCTCGTCATTAGGACAGCGAACTCTTTACCTGTGCTGCGCACTTTATATGCATTTTGAATTACACTTTATTAAATAATATGGTAATATATTGTTTATGGTAATATATTGTGGTGTGCGTGATGTATGTATTGTGGCTACACCGTGGTCCGGACAGAGGTTGTTTCCTTTGTGGACAATCAGCCAGATGACAATAAACTTCAACTTGAAGATACAGAACTTCTAAATCACTCATTTAAAATCTCCCATTTCGACGTAAGAAAGTAAGTTCTGATCCTGACAATTCGTCGTCGTCGTGGCTATCCCTCGAAGTCGAGGATGATGGCCTTCGTTCTGTTGATCTATAAGAAGTGGCCAACAGAGCGAAGATGCCTGTGCATGTATTTGTTTAACGTGTACTTGATGTTGCAGTTCAAGAAGCACACGATACCTCACAAATCAACCAACTGATTCCAATGGCATGGAAACCATGGTGATTGGAGCTGATGGATTTATTGCAGCCTTCATCCGCCTTCATAGCCATTGAGTTTGAAGTAACATCGTCTGCCTGTTCAACGGTTGAGGTCTTGGTTGGATTGTTCTTTGTCAGGAATCTCACCCTCGACCTTACCACCATGGGTGACCCTACCAGGAGCATAGCTCCAGACTGCATTGCTCTCGGGATCACAGGACCACACAAGCCTCTCCACTGCTACAAAGTGACAATCCACAGAGAAGTCCCGACTCTGTTTGTGTGTGTGTGTGTGTGTGTGTCCGTCTGAGTGTGTGTCCGAGTGTGAGACTATGGACGTATGTGCGATCTGACGTTGTCCGAATGGACGCTAAGCAGCGCACACCAGTAATAAGGATACACCTTATGTTTTTATTTCTTCAAGGGACCACAACATATTAAGGAGGCTAAGCACAGGGAAGGCTGCTCAAGTATTTCACAGTTTTTTTCAGCAGAAAACCAAAGTCTGACAGAGAAAGTCATTAGAGCTGAGGTGTACTTTACATCTTTAATCATTGAGCATAACCTGCCATTCCAGGTCTGTAAGCACACAGGCAAGCTATTCAGGAAAATGTTTCCTGATTCAGAAATAGCAAAAAACTATGCCTGCTCATCAACCAAGACAGCAGCTATTGTGAACATGGCACATTAAGACAGAATTCAGAAGTCAGCTGTCTCACAAAACACTTGTGAATCTGATGTCTTGCAAAATTAACAAATTCATTGACGCAGAGTACAATAAGTTTGAGACTTCCAGTTAATACCTCCCTGAAATGAGGTTGAGACCCACCTGAAAAGAGTTTTTGCAGGGTGAGATGTCTGACATTGCTTTTGTAATCGCAACACTAACTTTCCTCAGGTGAAATACTGTATATTACTTGACCAAGTCATCTAATTTGTTGATGTAGAGAATTGGGAGGATCACCTGTTTTCAGTGAATTCATAAGAATAAATACCCCCTCTATGTAAGGTCCAACAGTCTAGTAGATTTTCAACAGACCAAACCAAAATGAAGACAAAAGGGCATTCAAGGAAAGTCAGGGAAATGATAATAGAGAAGCATAAATCTGGGGAAGGGTACAAGGCCATCTCAAAGGTACTAAGCATACCTTGGAGCTCACAGTGGAGTCCATTGTGGAAAAAGTGGACAAAGTGTGAAACCGCGGCCATACTGCCTAAGTCAGGCCACTCCTCTAAACTTAGTCGCCAGAGAAGAATGGACTAGTAAGAAAGTGTACTGTGACACCTGGTCACTCTGAGTGAGTTGCAGAAGTCAATGACTGCAACTGGAGATGAAGATCATAGCTTCACAGTCCTTTATGGCCTTGCATAAAAGGGATATTCATGGAAGAGTGGCAAGGTAGAAGCCCTGGCTAATTAAAAATATATCCTTGCCTATAAAGAACTTGCAAAGTGTCACCTAGAAGATATTGTAAAGATGTGGAAAAAAGTCTTGCAGTCAGGTGAGACTAAAGTGGAACTTCTTGGCCTCAACACTAAGCTGTATGTGTGGCATAAATCTAATACTGCGCATTGGCCAGCTAATGCCATCCCTACTATAAAATATGGTGGAGCTACCATCATGCTACAGCGATGCTTTTCAACAGCAAGTACTGGAAATCTAGAAAAGATTGATGGGAAGATGAATGCTGCTAAATGCAGAGAGATCCTGGATAAAAACGTGCTAGCCTCTGCCAGAAAGCTTAAACTGGGAAGGAAATTAATCATTCAGCAGGACAACTACTCAAAGTACACTGCCAGAACAACCATGAAGTAGATTCAAATGAAGGAAATTGATGTCCTTGAGTGGCCCAGAGTCCTGACCTTAACTCGATCAAACATCTCTGGCAAGACCTCAAGGTTGCTGTCCACTGCCATTCCCCGATTAACTTGGCACAGCTTGAGCAATTTTGTAAGGAGGAATGAGCAAATCTTGCTCCATCACATTGTGCAAAGCTAATAGAGACATATCCAGAAAGACTACTGGTTGTAATAGATGCAAGAGGAGGCTCAACTAAGTACTGAGCAAAGGGGGATGAATACTTTTGAATTATTGACATTTCAGTTCTTTTAATTTTTAGTTTTTCATGCTTTACAGTTTTCCCTGTAGTTTGAGCTGTACTGTGAAGAAAGGAACATGCGATTCATAAATAAAAATTCTCAGTTAAATTGATCAAAATGCCGGGTTGTAATACTCATTTATTTGAACAAAGGGATGGGGGCTGAATACTTTTACAAGGCACTGTGTTCTCATGTGTTCTTATCATCTTGCTGTATTTCACAGTTCATCCAATCTCTCTTCTTCTTCCCGCTCCATGCTCTGCTGTGGCCAGGACGTTGTAGACAAAATCCATTTTACATGATCCAGTGCAATATCTTTGTAAATTATATCTTGCATGTATGCTATAGTGTATCAGTTTTTCCAGACTGGAGACAAACCAAAGGTCTACTGTCCCAATACATGTTGCAGCATTTCCATCCCCTCCTAAAAACAAAATCTATACTGATAACTATTAAAGGTCTTGGTCAATGTTATTGAGATGTGTTACAGTAGGGGGAGACAAATCCTGCTTAACTTTGACAGGAAGAAGGATTTGTTCTGATTGTGTAGACTTAATGTAGATAGCCTTATATTCTTTTCACTTACTAGTCCAATAGTTCTCATTTTAGTGTTCGATTATTTCCATGTTACATCTATATTTTTTCCCTCAACTCTTCAGTCTTTATCTTGTGCTGTGTCATACTGTAAAGTATCTGATCTTGTTGGTGTGGTGAGAAATACTGTCCGCATCTCAGCACTCCTCAGATCGTTGATACTCTTGTTCCTCCAAAATCAGACTAATTGTTGTCTCTCATCTAATGCTGCCAGACTATTAGAATCTTCGCCTTTATTTTTACCAGTCCCATAAATAACTCAATTTCTGCACTGTCTTTTCATGTCTGCCAAAGTACAAATTAATTAGTTGATATGACAATTCCTACATTATAACCCAAAATTGTCAATTATGTCTTATTTTGGAAAGCAAGTAAAGCCAACAATTTTACTAAAATAAATCAGCTGCAATTCTAATTTAAGTAACCAGAAAAAATCTAAAGAAATATTTGACAGTGACCTAAAATTTTGTTATGTTTGAGTAGCTCCAGTAACTTACTGTGCAAGAGTTCTGCTTTGTTGAGTTTGAAATATATAACATGGAGCTAATAGTCAGTTTGTGAAAATATTTTACTCAATTTGCTGTTACATTTCAGTTGTGCTTTTGCTGGTATTTACTGTGGCCACTTTATTAGGTACAAGAGTGGAACCCAGTGTTGTCTTCTGCCACTGTAGCCCATCCACTTCAAGGTTCGATGTGTTGTACATTCAGAGATGCTCTTCTGCGCACTGCCTTTTTAACGTGGTTATTTGAATTACTATTGCCTTCCCCACAGCTTGAACTAGTCTGGCTATTCTCCACTGACCTCTCTCATCAATCTCATCAACAAGACATTTTTGCTCACAAAATTGCACTTAGTAGATTTTTTTTTCACACCATTCTTTGTAAAGGTTAGCGACTGTTCTGTGTGGAAAAAGCCAGGAGATCAGCAAGTTTCTGAGATACTCAAACGAACCCATCTGGTACCAATGGTCAAAGTCACATTTCTTCCCCATTCTGATGTTTGGTCTAACCAACACCTGAACCTCTTGACCATATCTGCATTTTTTTAATGCATTGAGTTGCTGCCACATGATTGGCTGACTAGATATTTGCATCAACGAGCAGTTGTGCCTAATAAAGTAGCCAGCGTGCATATATTGCGTACAAATCTCCTATCTCATCTCAACCTACCTATTACCTAATTTCTCCATGTATACATGCATTGTCAGAGCCAAGATAATTTAAAACAGATTGTGGGATCAATGACAAAAATGCAGGATATCAGAATCGGAATCAAATTTAATATCACTGGCGTATGTCTTGAAATTTGTTAACTTAGCAGCAGTACAATGCAATACGTGATAAATATAGAATAAATAAATAATGGTAGGTGTATGTATGTATATTAAATGGTTAAATTTAAAATGGTGCAAAAACAAAAAAAAAGTGAGGTCATGTTCATGGGTTCAATGTCCAGTTAGAAATTGGATGGCAGAGGGGAAGAAGCTGTTCCAGCAGAGGAGGACAAAGGGCTTAATTAGGAAAGGGAAAAGAGATTATGAGAGAAAACTGGCAGGGAACATAAAAACTGACTGTAAAAGCTTTTACAGATATGTGAAAAGAAAAAGATTGGTTAAGACAAATATAGGTCCCTTACAGACAGAAACAGGTGAATTGATTATGGGGAACAAGGACATGGCAGACCAATTGAATAACTACTTTGGTTCTGTCTTCACTAAGGAGGACATAAGTAATCTTCCGGAAATAGTAGGGGACAGAGGGTCTAGTGAGATGGAGGAACCGAGGGAAATACATGTTAGTAGAGAAGTGGTGTTAGGTAAATTGAAGGGATTAAAGGCAGATAAATCCCTAGGGCCAGATGGTCTGCATCTCAGAGTGCTAAAGGAAGTAGCCCGAGACTTCCGGTAGAGCTCATGGAGTGAAGTCGTGTTCTTGACTCACTCCATTACCTCTGAGTTTTTTTCCTAAGATCAGCTATATTTAAGCTAACCATTAAGGCATCGACTTTTATAATACTTTGAAACAAATTGTGTTTTTTGATATTTGGATGCTTTTACGGTCTGCTATGTCTAAGATCGGGGAAAATGGGAAAGACGGCAAACCTCCGGTTAGACCGAAAGGTACCGATTTTCCTCCAACTGAACCACCGTTAACTTTGAAAGCTTTATTGGATCTAATTCAAACGGAAATTTCAACCTCTATAACGGAGCTGATTCGTGCGGAAATTTCAATTAATCTCCAGAAAATTGCAGATGCAATCGATAAAATGCAAACATCTATCACGGAACATCGGTCTGCTATATTTAATCTTCAAAAATCCACGCAACAAAATGAACTCAAGATGGGGAAAATTGAAGAAACAATTACTGTAATGAAGAAAAAACTTGACTTTTTGACTTTTAAAAACTCTGACCTAGAATCCAGAATGCGACGGCAGAATATTCGAATTATTGGTGTTCGTGAAGCTGCTGAATCTGACAACCTTATGAAGTTTTTTTTCTCAACTTTTAAAAGATGCATTTCCCACCGTATTTCCTGACCAACCACCATTATTGAACCGGGCTCACAGAGTTCCATCATATTCGTCTAAGTCAGATAAACCTTGGCATGTCATTTTACGATTTCATTACTTTCAAGACAAGGAGAAATTGCTTCGATTCGCTCGATCTAAAGGTTACATTGATTTTTTGGATCTTCATTTCCGATTCGTGGAAGACTTCAGTAAACAGATTCGGGATCAACGGGTTCATTACAGATCTGTGATGTCGGAACTCTACAAGATGGATTTAAAACCAGTGCTGCTTTACCCAGCGCGTTTAAGGATTTGCATGCTTGATGTGGCTCCCCATTTTTTTGTTTCTACATCGGATGTCCAGAGTTACCTGGATCAATTTTCACCTTCAACATCTTAATCTTAATTTTTAATTATCTCCGTTTGATCGGAGGCTGTTAATCTGTTGGGTTTATTTTTTTTTGCTTTATATGGGCAGAAAAGTTTATTTTTGGTTAATTAATATGGTTGCCAAACTTTTTTTCAACTGCGTCATTCCTTTCTTTTTCCCTGGGGATTCTGGGTGGTTATTCCCTCAGCATCATTTCACGTATTTCCTTTGAGGCCTTAAATTTTGTAGTTTTCAAATATACTTTTTGTAGTTTTTCCTAACTAGTCTATGTTAATTATCTCGTTTCTTTTTTTTTGTTTAATCACAGGGTCTGTTGTTCGTTACGGTTTTCTTTATATTTACTGGCTTTTTCTTTGTATTATATCGTGTTTGTCTTAATTGGTCTACTTTTTTTTATTCCTTTACTGTTTTATAACTTTAGCTGATCTTTTTTATACTTACACTTTTTTTTAGTGAGCGTCTATCGGAAGTCATGGGGGTAGTCTTAGTGCTTGCTTCTTTCTAGCTGGTCTGCTTTAGATTTAGCTTTGGGGTCATGGGGTGGGGGGTGGTGGGAGGGGCTTCACTTTTTAGTTTTTTTTCTTCTTGGGCTATTTACATTACTGAAGCATTGGTTGTGTTCTCCTTCCCGTTATCTCTTGTTTGTTCTGTTCCCTTTCCGGGTTTGTGGGTCGAACCTATTGTCAATCCTCTTTTTTTGCGGGTTGACTTTAGGGTTTATGGAGTCTATTATTAATTTTGTCTCTTGGAATACTAACGGTCTTAATCATCCAATTAAAAGGAAAAAAGTTTTTAAAGTATTCCGGAGACTTAAAGCACATGTTCTATTTTTACAAGAGACCCATGTGCGGAGGGGGGACAGACTACGTTTTTTTAAATTTTGGAAGGCTCAACAGTCCCATTCGAACTCTAACGCTAAGATTCGAGGTGTCTCTATTTTTATAGGCCCCTCAGTTACTTTTGTACAACATGATATTATTTCTGATCCGAATGGTAGATTTCTATTGGTTAGTGGTCTACTCTTTAATAAAAAAGTAGTTTTGGTTAACATCTATGCTCCCAATATGGACTGTCTGGAATTCTATAAATTGCTCTTTTATCTGTTCCCGAATTTGAATGAGTTTTCACTGATCTGGGGCGGATATCTTAATACTTGTTTATCTCCAGTTTTGGACCGTTCGGCTCCTTTACGGACCTTACCCAATAAATCTGCAACTTTGATTAACTCATTCCTCTTTGATTCTGGATTGACGGACATTTGGCGTTTTTTGCATCCTCAGGAAAAAGATTTTTCTTTTTTTTCACATGTTCACCATTCCTATTCAAGAATTGATTATTTTTTTATTGACTCTTGTCTTATTTCTTCAGTGGTTAAATGTGATTATGACTCTATAACCATTTCGGATCATGCTCCACTTAAGCTTTCTATTAAAATTCAGGCCAATACACAAAATAATAGACAATGGCGTTTTAATTGGCTGTTGCTTCAGGACTCGGATTTTGTTAACTTTATGAATGAACAGATTGATCTTTTTTTTACAATCAACTATACAGAAGATATTTCTATGAACATCCTTTGGGATACTTTTAAAGCTTATACTCGTGGTCAGATTATCTCGTATTCTGCTGCTTTGAGGAAGAAGCTGAAGCAGGAGGAGCTGGTAATTGTGGACAAGATTAAGGAAATTGATAAGAAATATGTTACAGCTCCCTCTGAGGAGTTGTATAAACAAAGAACTGAACTTCAAATGGAACACAGTTTATTACTTTCGTCCTCGATTGTAAATCAATTAAAGAAAACAAGAAGTGAATTTTATGTACATAGTGACAAAGTTGGTAACTGTTGGCTAATCAGTTGAAGACTAACTATACTAATTTTCAAATTAATCAGATTTATAATCAAAATGATCAACTGATACTTGATCATGCTGAGATTAATCAAGCCTTTTTTGATTTTTATTCCTCCTTATCTCAATCAGAGTCTTTACGAGACTCTAAATATATGAATGACTTTTTAGATAACCTAGATTTCCCTAAGATTTCACAGGATATATCCTCTATGCTAGATACTCCCATTACCACTGATGAGATTAAGAATGTTATTTTTTCTATGAACCTGGGGAAAGCTCCTGGCCCTGATGGATTTACTGCAGAATTTTATAAATTTTTTGCACCTTCATTAATCCCTTGGTTTTTTAGGGTTCTGGAGGCTTCATTAAAACTTGGTAAACTTCCTGAATCCTTCTATAGAGTGTCAATTTCTCTATTATTAAAGAAGGATAAAGATCCTGCTCAATGTGCATCTTATAGACCAATATCTTTATTAAATGTTGATCCTAAAATTTTTTCTAAATTATTAGCAAACAGATTAGAAAAAGCACTTCCTTGTATTATCTCGGAAGACCAAACGGGTTTTATTAAAGGTCGTTACTCTTTCTATAACATTCGCACACTCTTAAATATTGTTTATACTCCTTCACAAAATGTTCCTGAGTACGTTATTTCTTTAGATGCTGAAAAAGCCTTTGACAGAGTAGAATGGCCTTACTTATTTAAGGTGCTTGAAATGTTTAATTTTAGCTCGAAATTTATATCCTGCATTAAATTGTTATATCATTCTCCTATGGCTTCAGTTCGTACTAACTCTTTAAGTTCACCCTTTTTCCCTCTTTCTCGAGGTACTAGACAAGGTTGTCCTCTTAGTCCTTTATTATTTGACATTGCATTAGAATCTCTTGCAATTGCTATTCAAGAATCTCCAAATATTATTGGGATAACTCGGGGCTTAAAGTCTCATAAAGTATCACTTTATGCTGATGACTTACCTTTATATATTTCTAATCCTCAAAAATCTATCCCTGCTGCTTTAGATTTATTAGCACAATTTAGTTTCTTTTCCGGTTACAAGTTAAATCTCAGTAAGAGTGAACTTTTCCAGATTAATAAGCAACTTCCCTTGTATCATAACCTTCCGTTTAAATTGATTAATAATTGTTTTTCATAATCTCGTGATTAAAATTACTTGTAAACACAAAGATCTATTTAAGACTAATTTTTTACCCTTAATTGATCATATTACTCAACTTTCATTTAAATGGTCTCCATTATATTTAACTTTGATTGGTCATATTAATGCAGTTAAGATGTTTATTCTGCCAAAATTTTTATATATATTTCAGGCATTACCGATTTTTGTTCCAAAATCTTTTTTTGATAAAGTTGACTCTAAAATCTCTTCATTTATTTGGCAAAATAAAAACCCGAGACTGGGTAAAATACATTTACAGAAAGCTAAGAGAGATGGAGGTTTAGCATTACCTAACTTTAGATTCTATTATTGGGCAATTAATATTCGACACATGAAATTTTGGTTACTTGATCAAGATACACTATCCATTCCTAAATGGGTAGTATTGGAATTACAATCTGCTCAAGGTTATGCACTTGGCTCTATTTTAGGGTCTTCTCTTCCTTTTGATTTGAAATGCCACAAACAGGTCTGTAACCCGATAATTAAATATATCTTACGTATTTGGTTTCAATTCAGAAAATTTTTCGATCTTAACCAATTTGGGCTAGCGATCCCTGTTTTAGGTAACATTTTTTCCTCCCTCTTTCATGGATCGTGCTTTTCAAATTTGGAAGACTAAAGGTATTTCACGGTTTTTGGATTTATTTTTAGATGGTTCCCTTATGTCTTTTGAACAATTATCTAATAAATATAGTTTACCAAGAACACATTTTTTTAGATATTTCCAAGTTAGAAATTTCCAAAGTACTATACTTTCTTCCTTTCCAATGCTTCCTCCTACATATATTTTAGATACTGTAATTAACCCTAATCCATGTCAGAAAGGTGCAACTGCTATTATTTATAATATTATTATGAAACTTAGGAAAGCTCCATTTGATAAGATTAGGTCAGATTGGGAACAGGAATTGGGTTTTATTATTTCGGCGGATGACTGGGTGCAGATTTTACAACTAGTCAATACTTCCTCTATCTGTGCTAAACATTCCCTAATTCAATTTAAAGTTGTCCATAGAGCACATATGTCCAAAGATAAATTAGCTCATTTCTATTCTCATATTAATCCTTTTTGTGTTAGATGTCAGGGGCAGATAGCCTCTTTAACTCATATGTTTTGGTCCTGTCCTACTCTGGAAACTTTTTGGAGAGACATTTTTAATATTATCTCAAAGGTATTGAATATAGATATCTCTCCTCATCCTATTGCTGCTATCTTTGGATTACCTAAAATTTCCAGTAATCTTTCTCCTTCAGCCCGTAGAATGATTGCGTTTCTTACTTTCATGGTGAAAAGATGTATTTTACAACATTGGAAAGAGACTAATGCTCCAACTACGTTTTTTTTTGGTTTTCCCAGACGATATTATGCTTAAATTTGGAGAAAATTAGAAGTAATCTTTATGATTCTTCAGTTAAATTCGATCACACCTGGAGATCTTTTATTCAACATTTTCATTTAATGTAATTTTTTTTCTCTCGGTCCATATTTATATTCCCTTCTTGTTTTTTTTAACTGTTTTTAATGGAGGTCGGGTTTGAGGACGTGATTTTAAGTTCATTAACTCTACTTGTTTCCTAGTTAGCCCATTGCTTTGCTTTGCTTTTTAGTTTAGTTGCATGGTGGGTTTTTTTGGGGGGTTTTTTTTGGGTTTTTTTTCTTTTTCTATTGATATATATATATAAATTAGTTTACTATTATATTACCTTGTTATTTTATGTTTAAATTGCACTGTTTGTATTAATTTTTTTCTGTATTAATATTTCCTGTAATATATTCTAACAGTGTATTCGTGCCTATATGGTTTACCTTCTGTGTACTTATTCAATAAAAAGATTTAAAAAGGAAGAAAGAAAGGAAGTAGCCCAAGAAATAGTGGATGCATTAGTGATAATTTTTCAAAACTCTTTAGATTCTGGACTAGTTCCTGAGGATTGGAGGGTGGCTAATGTAACCCCGCTTTTTAAAAAAGGAAGGAGAGAGAAACCGGGGAATTATAGACCGGTTAGCCTAACATCGATGGTGGGGAAACTGCTAGAGTCAGTTATCAAAGATGTGATAACAGCACATTTGGAAAGCGGTGAAATCATCAGACAAAGTCAGCATGGATTTGTGAAAGGAAAATCATGTCTGACGAATCTCATAGAATTTTTTGAGGATGTAACTAGTAGAGTGGAAGGGGAGAACCAGTGGATGTGGTATATTTGGATTTTCAAAAGGCTTTTGACAAGGTCCCACACAGGAGATTAGTGTGCAAACTTAAAGCACACGGTATTGGGGGTATGGTATTGATGTGGATAGAGAATTGGTTGGCAGACAGGAAGCAAAGAGTGGGAATGAATGGGACCTTTTCAGAATGGCAGGCAGTGACTAGTGGGGTACCGCAAGGCTCAGTGCTGGGACCCCAGTTGTTTACAATATATATTAATGACTTAGATAAGGGAATTAAAAGCAGCATCTCCAAGTTTGCGGATGACACGAAGCTGGGTGGCAGTGTTAGCTGTGAGGAGGGTGCTAAGAGGATGCAGAGTGACTTGGATAGGTTAGGTGAGTGGGCAAATTCATGGCAGATGCAATTTAATGTGGATAAATGTGAGGTTATCCACTTTGGTGGCAAGAACAGGAAAACAGATTATTATCTGAATGGTGGCCGATTGGGAAAAGGGGAGGTGCAACGAGACCTGGGTGTCATTGTACACCAGTCATTGAAAATGGGCATGCAGGTACAGCAGGTGGTGAAAAAGGCGAATGGTATGCTGGCATTCATAGCAAGAGAATTCGAGTACAGGAGCAGGGAGGTACTACTGCAGTTGTACAAAGCCTTGGTGAGACCACACCTGGAGTATTGTGTGCAGTTTTGGTCCCCTAATCTGAGGAAAGACATTCTTGCCATAGAGGGAGTACAAAGAAGGTTCACCAGATTGATTCCTGGGATGGCAGGACTTTCATATGATGAAAGACTGGATCGGCTTTATTTAAGAGGGAGTTAGATATGGCCCTTGTGGCTAAAGGGATCAGGACGTATGGAGAGAAGGCAGGTACAGGATTCTGAGTTGGATGATTAGCCATGATCATACTGAATGGCGGTGCAGGCTTGAAGGGCTGAATAGCCTACTTCTGCATCTATTTTCTATGTTTCTATGTTCCTGAATCACTGAGTGTGTGCCTTTAGGCTTCTGTATTTTCTTCCCGATGGCAACAATGAGAAGAGGGCATGTTCTGGGTGATGAGGGTCCTTAATAATGGATGCTGACTTTATAAGGCACCATTCTTTGAAGATGTCTTAGATACTACGGAGGCTGGTACCCATGATGGAGCTGACTAATTTTACAGCTTTCTGTAGCTTCTTACGATCCTGTGCAATAGCCCCACCGCAAACCATACCAGACAGTGGTGCAACCTGTCAGAATATTCTCCATGGTACATCTGTAGAAGTTGTTGAGTGTTTTATGTAACAAACCACATTTCCTCAAACTTCTAACGAAATATAGCTGCTGTCTTGCCTCCTTAATAGCTTCATCGATATGTTGGGACTAGATCAGATCTTCAGAGATATTAGTACCCAGGAACTTGAAATTTCTCACTCTCTCCACCTCTGATCCCTTTGAGGATTGGTTTGCGTTCTCTCATCTTGCCCTTCCTGAAGTCCACAATCAGCTCTTGGGTCTTATTGAAGTGAAGTGTAAGGTTGTTGCTGTGACACCACTCAACTAGCTGGTTTATCTCACTCCTGTACACCACCTCATCTCCATCTGAGATTCTGCCAACAATGGTTGTATCATCAGCAAATTTATAGATGGCATTTGAGCTATGCTTATCCACACAGTCCTGGGTATAGAGAGAGTTGAGTAGTGGGCTAAGCACACCTCCCTGATGTGTACCAGTGTTGGTCTTCAGCAAGAGGAGATGTTATTACCAGTCCACACAGATTATGGTCTTCCTGTTAGGAAGTTGAGGTTCCAATTGCAGAGGGAGGTACAGATGCCCAGTTTCTGTAGATTTTCGATCAAGAGGGGATCACTGTACTGAGTGGACTTCTACTCTGCTAAGGAATATAATTCGGAGAATTAGAAATTGATCACCCCAGTCCATGGACTTAGCTACAGAAATTTCTCAGGACAGGTTAGTAGGCCCAACCATCTGCAGTTAGCATATCAATGACTGTCCTGCCATCATGGGGTTTGAAGTACAAATACTTACTGGTGATCTACCATGTTTAAAGTTGTTTCCAATGATGATCTGCCTCAAGTTATGGTATGTCCGCCTCTCCTTGGCATTGTTTTGAATTGCTAATGACCACCATGGAGCAGAAACTGAATTGGATTGCCCATATAGAGATTACAAGAGTGGCCAGAAGCTATGCTGACTGCAATAAATGCTTTACCTTTTAACACGTGAAAACTTTTTCACCATTAACCAGATGTATCTTAGGGCGTAATGGAAGCCATTCATTAAAATGTACAAGTTTGTTATAGGTTTTTAATTAACCTTCACATCCAGCTATATTGTAGGAATTTATACCGTGTCATTTTAAAAAGGTAGCCCAGGTTAGACTTGGCTATATGTTGATGCCAATGCTTCTGTTGCATGATAATGTTTATGTGGTTCTGTTTCTCGGAGATATGCCTGTGCTTTAAATGTTAGTGTCACCAAGATTATGCTTGTCATTGCCAGAGATTGGTACATACTTCAGTTGAATCATTGGTTGAATATATTGTGAAATTACTTGTGTTGTTTTGCAAAAACACGCTTTAACTCCAAATCACAGAAGCACTTTTCTCTGTTTTTGGCTGTTATATTTTTCATATCAACCACTTTACTGCCTTTTTCAAAGGAAATTGTTATTCTGTATTTCTTAAATTGAGACAAAACAAGCTTGTTAAAACATAGGATTCATGTTACAGGCAAAAAACATATCTTATCAAAAACACAAAATTCTGCAGATGCTGGAAATCCAAAGCAATACACACAAAATGCTGGAGGAACTCAGCAGGTCCAGCAGCATCTACGAGAATGAACAAACAGTTGATGTTTTGGGTCAAGATTCTTCTTTAAGACAACAGTCAATGTTTTCACGCCAAGACCCTTCTTCAGGACATTGATAATGATAAATGACATTTTTATCAATTTACCTTGCTCTTATCACATCCAGATATAACAGGGCACTTCTATGTATTATATCTGCTGTTAAAATACTTACTTGAAGGCTAACATTACAAAAGAGTACAAAGCATACAGTGCAGAAAATCATAATTTTGACCCAATTAGTTCATGGTGGAGTTTATGTTTGACATGGAATTTTTTTCTATCTTTCCTCATCTAACTCTGTCTCTTATTCTCATCTTCCTCAACTCTCTACTTGGCTGATAGCATGGTGCAAAAGTGCTCTTCATCTTGTGATATAAAGTTGAATGAGCCAAATCTTTGGTTCAGTTAATACTGTATGGTGAGTTCCTCCAATCTCATGTACAATCTTCCCCAGGTACTGAATGCCCAGTTTATCTATATCCCGTAATCGGAACATTTGGGAGACCAGTAGAATATATTTGCAAGACGCTGCAAGCATCTTCTGCCACCTGTGAACTTAGTTCACGGCACGTTTCCAACTCGTAATTGTCCAGGTTTCAAATAATTCACAAAAGTGGATCCTTACCATGAACTTGGGATGACCTGTACTACATGTAGTGTTCATTACATTGGAGAATCCAATTACAGATTGGATGACCATTTTGGAGAGAACATGTGTTTAGACCATTGTAATCTTGAGTTTTCTGTTGCCTGCCACTTAAATTCTCCACCCTCTTTCGCCTTCTGACTTGCCTCCCACTCTGTTTGTATCCTCCTGCACCATTGTAATGT
Source organism: Mobula birostris (assembly GCF_030028105.1). Lineage (NCBI taxonomy): Eukaryota > Metazoa > Chordata > Chondrichthyes > Myliobatiformes > Myliobatidae > Mobula > Mobula birostris. The sequence continues at coordinate 141,472,300 of NC_092370.1, forward strand.
AACACAACAGGCTTTAGGAACAATGCCTCATCTTTCATCTGAGCACTTTACAATCTGGAATCAATACTGAATTCTACAAGCTTCTGTGTTTGTATCTGAATCGCCTGCCAACCTGTGATACTGGTTCCATATTTCTCTGTTCATTAAAATATTCTCTTCAGTGTTCTGCAACCTTTCTTGTTACATTTCTTTGTTTGTGTTCTCATTCTTTAACTAATCTCAGTCCATAGTTTTAATTCTTTGTTAACAGAATCCTGCCTTGTAACAGTTTCCCCCCACAGAAACCTTGGGCTGACTTATGAAGGATATACCTTTGTCTTATCTATCGGTCCCTCATCCTCTCTGCAACATAAAACAACTTGTTTTCTCTTTTTCCCATTTCCTACAAAGGCTTTGTTTGTCTTTCCACAAATGTTGCCTGACGCAAGTGCTTCTAGCATTTTTTGTGTTTTATTTTAGTTCTGCTTTCCAGCATCTGGTATTTTTTTTTTATTTTTCATTTCAACTTTATTTTGGTGGCAGTGAGATAATGTTTATCATTTTCTGCCTTCTGGAAATTGCTTGTGAATGTACGTTGCTGTTTGTACAAGTGCTCTATTTTATGTGACTCACTGTTTCATTAAATGGTAAATGATCCATATCTTGTTTAGTACAGGAGCGGTCATTACGGCTGTTGGCAGCTATGAATCATTCCATCCTATCAAGAAGTCAAATTAAATTTTTAAATAATTGTTAAGAGGGATTTTTTTTAGTTTGTTTCCACACCATACAATCGAAGAGAATGAGGTGATATCCTGTTTGACCTTTCATCTTAGACACCCTTTTCATTTCTTTTATGACATTGTGAAAAAAACTTCTCAGCTGGCATACGTTGTAATCAGAAAGCAAGTTGTATCTTATGTTGCTATTAAAATCTTTTCCTTGTTCTGAATGCAAATTCAGGAGGAACCAATATTGTAAGTGTCTCACTGCTAAATGCATGCCAAAAGGACAGGATTCTCATTCTTGGGTGCAAGGGAAATGATCAAAAATGTTGCTATTATCAATAATGATACTTCACCACCTGCAAAATTAAATTTAGTTTAATGTAACGTCAATTCTTATCTTCCATGCATCTGTATAAATTGAATCCCTAAGTTAAAGTTCCTTGAAATTTCTGACTAGTTGAAATTGTTTATAAAGTTAATTTGAAGTATGACACTCATTATTTATCATACTTCTGTAAAGAGAGAATTTCTACATTTCTTGAGATAATGTGACTTTTGCTTTTATTTTTGGGTAGATCAAAGTTTGGAACTTGATGAAACGCGAATGCGTCCGTACTGTACAAGCACACACAGGCTTCGTCAGAGGTATCTGTTCCAGATTCTGTGGTACATCATTTTTTTCAGTGAGTACCAAATTTCATGTAATAATCATGGCTGTTATCAAAATGTTCTTTTTTTTTAAACCAAATCCTCAGTAATGTCAAGCAAGTATTGGATGTTTTTATGATTAATTTACTCATTAAATGTAAGCCTTTATGAATTTAGGTCCACCTTCTATATATTTCAGACTCTGGTATTATACCACAGGCAAGATGGTAGTAGACAAGGATGTGTAACACCCATGAAGTAAAGATGAATTCTGAAGAAATGCATCAGGCTGTTTCCAGTAAACTTCTCCGATTAGAAATTAAACAACAAAAACTATTCCAGAGATCAAGCCCTGTGCCATGTTTTGTGCTTGCTCCCTCCTTACTGATATGTTATTCTTTACAACTAAAAGAAAACAATGCAGTGAAAATTAGAAAAAACATGAATTAAACTTTAATCGTAAATCCTATTAATCAGGGATTTCTTTTAATTGGGTAAAGATGATTGGATGACTATTTTGAAGCCCTCCTTTGGTTGGGGTCGACCATGGATATTGCATCCCAACTACCTATGTGATACACAGACAGGATAGTATGATGCGGAGAGCAAGGTGTATAACTATAAATTGGGGAAATAGCCAGATGGATAGGGAGGGCAATAAATCCCATTGATTGAGATCATCAATGATTAATGTTAACATGTTAAAAATATAACTAACTTGCTTTTTACAGGAGAACATTTGAACAAATAGTGCCAGTTTAAAGGATTGTTTTGAAATGATAAATAAAAATATGGCTAGTATTTTAAGGGAATAAAATGAAGTGTGTAGTCTGTTAAGGATACACAGGCAGTTGGCATATATGAAGTAATTGTACAGTAAGGTAAAGTTTGGAAACTTGACATGAATCAGAACTCTTGGACCCTCATTATACTTTCTTCCTTTTGTTGTCAATGACTGTTAATTTCAAATGAAGTTATCCATACATCACAACAATTTCTTCACTTATAATATGTCATGATATAAGTTCTGTTTCAATGTTTTCCTTGTAAAGTCTTAAGGAAATTATTGTTATTCTAAAATCAAGTTGGTATAAAAGAAAAAAATTATGAAGGCTTTTTGCCTCGATCGTTGAAGAACGAGATTGATTTAAACTGTTAGAAAAGGTAATGAATTTCAGAAGGTTAAATGAGGAATTTTTTTGTGGAATGAATCGTTGAACAGAAGAGGCTATCCCAAGTCACAGGATTTTTCTTACACAAATTTTAACAAATAATATTGAATGACTTAAGAATAAGATGTGGAAAGTAGTGCCACAGAGGTAGGTTTTGGGTTTGGGTATTTGATCCTCCACAATATTCCGTGTGGGAATTTAAACTGGAGGTGGCAGTGTTTTTTTTTACTAGGTCGAGTTGCGAGCTCGACATCAACCGGGCATGGATGAAGAGCGTGCTAGGGAGCTGTCTGTCACTGGATCGAACTTGGGAACCTCCGTTCTCAAGCCAGCGCTGATCTCACTGCGCCACCAGCCGACCTGAAGGAATTTCTTAAGCATAAAACAGAACAGGAAGGCAGAGGTTTATTGCAGTGGGTAAAACTTGTTTGCAAAATGGAACAAAGAAAGTGATAGCTATTCACAGGGCCAGATTATGCAGCAGCACAGGCGTGATTAACTAATAAGAGTTAATTATGTGACTACAGAGATTTGAATGAGCATAAAGCAAAAAAAACTACAGAAGCTGGAAATCAAAAATAAAAATGGAGTGTTTTAAATAAAGTTCCTGTTCTTAGAGATGTTCTTACAGAGTATTTCCAGAATTTTCTGTTTTTATTACTTAGAGTGATGGATGTCTACACATGTGACAATAGATTTCAGTGTTCAGTGAGATTTCAGTGTTCATTGGGAATATGTGTGTGTATTATAATTAATATACAATGCGAGAACTGAGGGACTGTGAAAAGACTACCGTATATTCCGGAGTATAAGCCGACCCCACATTTTCAAGGTTAAAAAAGTGACTTTTTCATGTTACCTTTGTATAAGCTGACCCCTTTAGTAGAGGTTTTTGATTTAACCAGAAAAGATCACAAGATCTCACATGCCGGTACTCAGCTTTGCCGGGTCCGGAACCTGGAAATTTTGTGAACCAGTACCTGCTAAGAAAACAGGCCTACACATGGTAGAGGGTTATAAGCAAATTCTTCATAAATAAATCAAGGAGGGAAATTTTGGATTAGATCTCCAATGGTAAAGAATCCTATACTCCCGTGAAACCATTTAGCACCCATCGTAATCTCGTTAAAACATAACACGGGGTGGCGGGATCAGTACGTGTACTCAGTATTGAGTTTGCGACCACCACGTACAAAAGATTAAAATGAATGCGTTATGATGCTGGCCTCAAGCTGAAAGTTGTTGATTTTGCTGAAGGACCGAATAATTCTGCCACTGCTAAGAAGTTTAGTGTAAACGAGAAACAAGTGAGAGAGTGGAGAAAGGCAGAGGACATGCTGAGGGAAATGCTAAAGACGAAATGTGCAAACCACGGGAAAACAGGTCAGTGGCCAGAACTGGAAGAAAAAGTTTTAGAGTGGGTGAATCACCAGCGATCATCTGGATACATTGTTACCAGAGAAATGATTCGAGTTCAAGCATTGAAATGGGACGAAAAACACCGTGAGGTCAGCGAAAATTTCAAAGCTATGCGAAGTTGGTGCACCCGATTTATGAATAGATGTGATCCTGTGTTGAGACAAAAAACAAAGATTGCTCAGAAAATTCCCGCGGGGTGTTGTTTACGTCCAAAAATGCTGCTGGATGGACGAAGTGGGTTGCTTGAAGTGAGTTAAAGAGGTGTGGCGTCGACGTCCCGAAGGTTTCGGGAAGGAAAAGTTGCTACTTGTCTGAGACATGTTCAAAGCGCACTTGTCAGGTGAGACAAAAGCAGCACTGAAAGCTGAAAATATGGACATTACAGTCATCCCTGGTGGTTTGATGTCCGTGCTCCAGCCACTAGATGTGTTTAAACAAATCATTCAAAGAATTCATGCATCGACAGTGGAATGAATTTGACTCAAAAACAGCCAATAAATACAACTTGTCTTCCGCGTATTCGTTTTTCCAAAGTTCCTCTGTATAAGCCGACCCTCTAATTTTAGGACCAAAATTTAGAACCAAATTCTCAGCTTATACACCGGAATTTACGGTAATTGAAATGCTTCTGAGATGGGCTGATTTTCATGGGCTTACTTACATAACCTGAGGTTGCCCTTTTGAGTGATATTGCCATGGCCTATTGTGTAAATGGGCATTAGGATGGATTAAGGATAGATGCTTGTAAGATTATGGAGTTAATAGTGCTACAACATAAGAATATTTGTAATTATAATTAGATAGGAGATTGGTGGTTTTTGTCTGAACAGAAAAAGGTTTCACATCCTTGAGCAGTGGTCTCTGAATGATCAGCTGCATTTAAAGAACTCAAGTATTTTTGGAACTTCATCATTCTTGCTGGTAATGGTCAAAACTTCGTTATTAAGTTTAATGGAATTAGTGGGAAAAGAAAAGGCTAACTGAAGACATGAAGATTTATTTCTAAACCAATTTGAAAGTGTATAACCCAAACCATTAAACTATGAGAATTAAAAGCTTAACCCTTATGGTTTTTGTTAAGAGTGGTACATTTTTTACAAAATAGTACTACTACCTCAAGTTTCTATCATAGCTTTGTAAAGGTGTATTTGTTAAGCTATTCTAATAAAAGGTTGTGAGGTATGTTAGCAATATGAAGAAAATTCAAGCCAATTATTTGAAAATTTATATTTTTATTAGTTGTTGCGATAGAGCGCGGAACAGGCCCTTCTGGCCCTTTGAGCCGCACTGCCCAGCAATCCCCCAATTTAATTCTAGCAGAATCACAGGACAATTTACAACGTGCTAACCACTATGCTACCATGCTGCCCATAATACACTTGAGCTGGTGTTTTTATTGGTAAGAATTTAATTACATCACATGGGCCATGGTTGTTCCTTATTATTATTATTATTATTATTACTGTGTGAATTTGTATTATACTGATAACATTGTCAGTAAAAAGGAAATAGCTTTGCTTATTTGCAGTGTTTTGTTGAAGGTTGGTGATGATAAGACAATCAAACAATGGAAATTGGAGGGTCCTGCATTTGAGGAGGAAGAAGAGCCAATGCACACAATATTAGGCAAGGTATGGAATGTTTTGTGTAATACTTGATTTTAAAAAAAAGTGGCAAAAACCATTACTTTAAATAAAAAGACTGTTGTGCTGTCAGACTTAAATATCTTGCAAATCTATCTTTGTACATGCTAAGGCCATAAATGCTACTGGACATCAGAAAATTTCTTTTGACCTAATTACCATATTGCAGAATCTCTTGCTCTGCTTTCAGAAATACAGCGGTGTCAATCCCATTCTAAATTGTGGGAAACAGCATAATTTTATAATCAGCTAACTTGACCTTGTATAAATGCATCACACATGCTCACCTAGTACTGCTCGTAGCTCTAACAGAGTTCAGTTGCTCTGAAGTAGACTCTGAAGCCAAGAAAGACCTGGAGACAGACAATGAATACGTATTCTCATTTAGCCAAGGAAACAGTTTTTTTTAATTTTCCATCCATCATGTTGGAGAAAACCATAAATGAAAAAAAATATCAAATTAACTGAGATGGAATATGCTATCTGCATCGAGACAGAACGACACAACAATGGCTTTTTATCAGAACTCATATACACCTTGGAGTTGAGTTTTAAAAGCAAAAAATATTAAGAAAATCTTTGCGATGGAAGGGAGGAGAGATTAAATGATAAAGGGAAAGTGATAGTAAAACTGGGATCTCTTAAAATTTGCCAGATGATTTAACTCACCCAGTTGACCTTGTGTGTCAGGTTAAGAAACAGATGTGGTGGCTTATTTCTCTGTTAGTTTGCAGAACAGTCTGAGGGCTGTTATAGCAAATATGGAAATATAACTACAATTTACTTTTATAGGAAATTATCTAGTTAGTTTATCAGCACTATCTCTCTTTAATATGCCTTTTAGCTTTATAAATCAGCTTGAATGAATGCCAGATTAAAACTTTCACTCTTCTGGTTGACTGAATTATTTTCATTTCTGGAGAGTTCACTTTATTTTATCCCAGTATTGCTGCACGTATTTTAGCATTGCATGTTTGCTTGGTACTCTGAACAAATGTAATAATCCATGCAATGCTTAGACTGTTTATACAGGAATTGATCATCATTGGAGAGATGGTGTGTTTGCCACATGTGGACAGCAGGTGGACATCTGGGATGAGCAGAGGACCAGCCCAATCCGCTCATTTACATGGAGTGTGGACAGTATCAGCAGTATTAAGTTTAATCCAATAGAGGTAAATTTCTAGCGAAATTCTGTTGTTTCTAAAATTCTTTGTATTAATTGACTGATAAAATGGGGCAAGAAACAAACTGCTTGAGGGACTTAGCTGGTCAGGCAGCATCTGTTGAGGGAAATGGACAGTTGATTTTTGGGTCAAGACTCAAATCACCTGTATACCTTCATTGCAGTGAAATGCCCCGAGATACTATTAGCGTGGAGGGAAAATTACCTGCAAAAATGAATACAAAATGTTAGTTCACGTAAAGAGTAGGATTGGATAAACATCTTGAAAGTGACAGTGATGGGATTGCAAGGCTTCATGTCTAACCAACCGAATACTCAGTCAGTAATAGCTGGATGAAATGCTAGAGTTGGCTTGTGCAAGATGCCAGTGGACTGTGATAGCAGTGTTGGAGAAGATTAAGATTATGGAGGTATTCCGACATGAGTATGATTATTTAAAATCAAACTATAAAAAAAAAATTTTAAGAATAGTTCAAGTCAATGAACACTTGATGAGGGATGGAGGAATTCAAGTTTGGAAATGGGCTGTAGTCTTTGTGTGAGCTTAAATTTAGAGAGACTTGGATGTGAGCCTTTCTTGGAAGGTGATGTGTCTGTCACCGAATGGAGAATACCCCTCATTTGACACACTATTTATGTGGCTAGTCCAGTAGAGTTGCTTGTTAATCTTTTAAATGACAATTGAGAAAGAAGGAAAGCAAGTCGATTTAAATTGCAGAGAAAGTTTTCTTTCCATAAATGCTGCTTGACCTGCTGGATTATTCCAGTATTTTCATCTTTGTTGAAGGAGGCTGGGCTCAGGATGATGCCCTTAAGGGATCCTGCTGTTATTATCTTCGGCCTTCCTCCATTAGTCTAGTAATAAGATTATGTTAATGTTTTCAGCAATAAGTGATCTACCACACACCAGGCGATGAGCATCATGAGTCTCTTGCCCTGTACACCCACAAGATAAGACAATCCCACGGGAGCCCAATGTATTTATTCTTGATTGAACTTTTATATTTTGTGTTGATCAGTAAAGTAAATGTTTCCTTGTACATGATGCAATTATGAAGACTCTTAAACTGCTATCTATAGGTGTTTGCGTGAGAGTTCTTAAATCCCACTGTTCCTCTATTCTCAATATCTATTTGTAGTCTTCACTTGCACTTTTTCCCTTCATCATTTCTCTTGATCGAATTATACTTGCCTCATTTAGATCTTGGATTCCATAGCCTTTTATTTTCAATCTACCATGTGGACTCTTGTTAAATGTATTGTTAAATTCCAGAAAGATTGCATCAAATATACTATCCAAAATAGTTTGCAAACTAATTCTAGGTTATGATGATTCCTTTAGAATTACCGCTTGAACTGTGTTTTTTCAGACAAAATACCCAATGATATAATTCATATTGCTATTAACATTCAGACTTGAGCTCTGCATTTCTGGCTTCCTTGCACAAAGAACAAGCCCCCTATTGGTACTTTTTTGGCAGTCTGTCCAGATTTCCTGGCTTCGTGGGAGTATTTGCCCACCTATCCCAAAACTGCAGCAGCCATCTATTCAGTGGCAACAATTTGCTATAGCTGGAAGTGGTAGTAAAATTAATGGAATTTTTACGAAAGGAGGGAATCGAGGAACATTGTCCCTTCTATTTTCTTGAATGTAGTTAATCACTTCACAGCTCTCTTGGACAGAGAATTCCAAAAATTAACTAAAATGTGGGCGAAGAACTGTCTTCTCGTCTACTTGGTGATTTCTGTCTACTAATCCCTCCTCTGTCAATTCCACTACTTTACATACAAGCTTTTGTCATCTGTAGTTTTGTTCATTAACCCCATAGTTGATTTTAATTTCTCTGATACTGATAAATGTAATATTCCATTCCAGACAAACCTTCTTGCCAGTTGTGCCTCTGATAGAAATATTGTCCTGTATGATATGAGGCAGGCGACTCCTTTGAAGAAGGTATGGTCATTGGTCGTATATTTGTGTTAAATTGAGTATAATTAAAACACGACGTACTTGTTTACTTTTTTATTTAAATTACATTTTGACAGGTAATCATGGACCTGCGGACTAATGCTGTATGTTGGAATCCCTTGGAAGCTTTTATTTTTACTGGAGCAAATGAGGATTACAAGTAATGTATTTAGAAAAACGGTTTTGTGTTTTGTATGAATATGCAGTGAATCGCTTCCAATTTGGAGCCAACCAGGAACATTTAATTTAGTTACTTACAAAACTGAAGATGTTGCCAAATGGCGCCAGTGACCACGACATCCTACAAACAGCTCACAAAACGACTAATACTCTTTTTTTTCTCCTTTTAAACATACTTCTCCTAAACTACAATTGATTGCAGCCCTGCAATGTTCATTTTAAAGATGTATTTTTGAGTTGAGTAATGATTTGGCGCTTTTGTGATCTCCTGTCGAGGTTAAGAGCAAGGTGTGCAGGGGCGGCCATCAGTCCCTACTGGTGGAACGCAAACCCACATTCAGTTTCATGACTGTGCACCAATTAAAGCGTCGAGCTAGATTAAAATTGATAAGGCCGAGAGTGGAAAACGAACAGGTGTTCAGCACCATCTGCCTGTGTTTAACCAAACGCCCTCTTGCTGCTGTCAGCAGTAGCTGCAGAAGTCTTGCGTCCCACACTGCAAGGAATAATTGTCCTGGCAGCTCATGATTGTGGACTCAATTTCTGGAGTGCCTGCAGTTTGACATTTAATGTTCTTAGAGCTGAACATACTCTTCAACTGTGGACTCACCTTAGCAGGCTCTGCAGTTCATATTCCATATGTTTTTGTTTAAGTTACTTTACTATTTGCAAGATTTGATCAAGGTGCTTCAGTGTAGAAGTGGGTCTGCGCACATGCAGCCATCAAAACAACGTTAAACTGACTGACTCAGTGGCTGTAGTTTCTGCTGAACGCAGCAGGCCAGGCAGCATCTCTGGGAAGAGGTACAGTCGACGTTTCGGGCCGAGACCCTTCATCAGGACTAACTGAAAGACGAGCTAGTAAGAGATTTGAAAGTGGGAGGGGGAGATCCTTTCAGTTAGTCTTGACGAAGGGTCTCGGCCCAAAACGTCGACTGCACCTCTTCCTAGAGATGCTGCCTGGCCTGCTGCGTTCACTAGCAACTTTTATGTATGTTGCTTGAAATTCCAGCTTCTGCAGATTTCCTCGTGTTTGCGGCTGTAGTTTCTGGATTGTTTTGGAGAATCTGCGGTTTGATGTTTAATGTCCTGTGTGTTATTTGTTCGTTTTTGGCTGTTTGTGCGATTTGTTCTTTTTCTTGTATGTTGGATGTTTGGTCTTTGTTGTATGGTGTTTTTCTCTAAGCAAGTTCTGTGGTATTTCTTTGTTTCATGGCTGCCTGTGTTGGGCACGTGGACAAGTGGTTAAGGCATTCGTCTAGTGATCTGAAGGTTAGTAGTTCGAGCCTCAGTTGTGGCAGCGTTTTTGTGTCCTTGAGCAAGGCACTTAACCACACATTGCTCTAGTGTCTGTGCGAGGAGTGGTGCCCCACACAGACTTCCAACCTGCACCTTGTAAGGCATGAAAATGCCCGACGCAGGCCTATCATGGTCTGAGTTGACGTTCCCTCCCTGCGGGAAGATGAATCTTGGGGTTGTGTACTGAATCAGAATCAGGTTTATTATCACCGACATGTGACATGTAATTTGTTAACTTAGTAGCAGCAGTTCAATGCAATACATAATATAGTAAAAAAATAATAATTAAATCTTATTCAGTATACTTTATACAGTATACGTATATTGAATAGGTTAAAAATTGTGCAAAAAACAGAAATACTATATACAGGTTTTCCCCACCATCCGAAGGTAGAGTGTTCCTATGAAACGGTTCGTAAGCCGGAATGTCATAAAGTGAAGAAGTAATTACCATTTATTTATATGGGAAAAATTAGTGAGCGTTTGCAGACCCAAAAAATAATCTACCAAATCATGCCAAATAATACATAAAACCTAAAATAACAATAACATATAGTAAAAGCAGGAATAATATAATAAATACACAGCCTATATAAAGTAGAAATTCTTTTCTGTAATCGTTGCTGCGCTGTCCACCATACTGAAAATCTCACGCAAGCACCAAGGCAGCAATCTCACGCAAGCGCTCTCGGCAGAAACACGCGCAAGCGCTCTCCAGTAACCCTTAAGCTATGAAGCTGCCAAATCATACCAAATAACACATAAAAATACACAGCCTATATAAAGTAGAAATAGTGTATGTACAGTGTAGTATCACTTACCGGAATCGAGAAGACAGCGAACACCCTGATGATGGTGTGTTAGGCTGAGTCGTCGGAGGTTGGGGTGGTGGGACACTGGGGTGTCAGCTCATCGTCGTCTATTTCCATTAGGGCAGGCAGGTCATCTTCTACGTCTGCCTGCCTCAATGTCGAAGGTCAAGGTTCATTGTCTGCTGTGGCTGATGTGGAAGGCTTGAAAAATGACAGTATGCTTGACTGCGTAGCCTCGCGCATTTTTCTGTCATACAGTTCTTTGTAAACACTCAAACCATCCTGCAAATATGTCCTAAACCTACGTACTCTTTCAAAATTAAAGTCGTACTTTTCTGCAATCATTGTTGTCAATTGCAGCGAAAATCTCACACAGTTGCTTCACATTCAGTTCCTGGACGATTTCACTTTCGGTCCATTCGCTACTGCATTCGGTTTCGATTGTTATCCTTTCCTCTTCCAACTGCATCAGCTCTTTATCTATCAGTTCTTGGTGATGGGATGCCAAAACCTCTTCAACATCATGTTCATCAACTTCCACAAGCCAAACTCACCTAGTCCTTACTTCGTTCACCACGATCGAAACACTTAATGATGTCTTGGTTTCACGCTAAGTGTAACACCCTTACGAGCTCCTTTCGGCTTTTCTGATACCTTAGAACTCATCTTGCTAACGGATGCTCAAAATAAATCAAGATAAAGCACAGATGCTCACAGGCAAGTGTTTAAGGAATGCTGGCTAGAATGCAGTTCCAGGGGAGGAGCCTGGCTGCTCAGGGCGTGCACTTCCTTTTTGACGCGTTTTTTCACACGCTGCCTTTTTTCCTAACAGTGAAAACACCTTCTGTTAGTGAAAACAGGTAACTAATGTAGGTCTTTCATAACAGCGAGGTGTCATAAAGCGAACGTTCAAAGAGTAGGGGACACCTGTATTTTTTTAAAAAGTAAGGTAGTTCCAATGTCCCTTTAGGAATTGGATGGCAGAGGGGAGGAAGCTGTTCCTGAATTGCTGAGTGTGCCTTCAGGCTTCTGTACAGTGTTAACAGAGAGAAAAGGGCATGCCCTGGGTGCTGGAGGTCCTTAATAATGGACGCTGCATTTCTGAGACACCGCTCCTTGAAGATGTATTAGGTATTTTGTAGGCTAGTGCCCAAGGTGGAGCTGACTAAATTTACAGTCCTCTGTAGCTTCTTTCAGTCCTGTGCCATAGCTCCCCACCTTGCCAGACCAGACAGTGATGCAGCCTGTCAGAATGTTCTTCACGGTACATCTGTAGAAGTTTTTGAGTGTGTTTGTTGACATACCAAGTCTCTTCAGACTCCTAATAAAATGTAGCCGCTGCCTTGCCTTCTTTATAACTGCATCGATATGTTGGGACCAGGTTAGATCCTCAGAGATCCTGACACCCAGGAGCTTAAAACTACTGACTCTCTCCACTTCTGATCCCCCTGTGAGGATTGGTATGTGTTCCTTCATCTTACCCTTTCTGACATTGAGTGCCAGGTTGTTGCTGCGGCACTACTCTACTAGTTGGCATATTTCAATCCTGTGCGCCCTCTCGTCACCAAATGAGATTCTACCAACAATGGTTGTATCATCAGCAAATTTATAGATGGTATTTGAGCTATGCCTTGTCACACAGTCATGGGTGTATACAGGGTAGAGCAGTTAGCGAAGCACACACCCCCGAGGTGCACCAGTGTAGATCATCAGTGAGGAGGAAATGTTATCATCAATCCGCACAGATTGTGGTTTTCCGGTTAGGAAGTCGAGGATCCAATTGCAGAGGGAGGTACAGAGGCCTAGGTATACATTGTATACAATGTAATACATTGATAATAAATGTACTTTGAACTTTGATATGTAGGCAGTAGATTTACTGACAGCCTGTTTTACTTATTTCTTCAAGATTAAGATTCAAATAAGACATAAGACATAGGAGCAGAGTTTGCACATGTGGCCAATTGAGTCTGCTCTGCCATTCCATCATGGCTGATTTTTTATCCCTCTCAACCCAGTCTCCTGCCTTCCTACTCCCCATAACCTTTGATGTCCTTACAAATCAAGATCCTATCAACCTCCACTTTAAGTACACCCAATGAGTAGGCCTCCATAGCTGTTTGTGACAATGAATTTCACAGATACACCACCTTCTGGCTAAAGAAATTCCTCCTCATCTTTGTTCTGAAGGGATGTCCTATTCTGAGGCTGTCCCCTCTGGTCTTTGGCTCCCCCTCTATTGGATGCATCCTCTCTATGTCCTCTCTACCTAGGCCATTGTGAATATGTTTATGATTCTTGAAGCTGGAATTTATCTATACAAGTCGGAGAAATTAGCATTTTGAAAGGGACTGTTCCAGTAGTTCCAGCTATCTCAATTTTAGGCTGTCCATTAACTTATGAATGTAGATAGATACACTTGTCTTCTAAGAATGTAAGCCATTTCTCAATTATCTTTTCTGAAAAGATTCAACAAATAGCTAGTGTCTTACAGTGATTATTTTACTTATCATTAATATCTACTTGATTGGTAGCAGCCCCTGCTGTCCAGACCGCTGCTGGTTAAATAGGATCTTCTGGCTCCTGTACTACCTCCTTGATGTTACCAATGAGAAGAGGGCATGTCTGCCTTTAGGCATCATTTACATTTTATTTAGAAGACTTCTGTTGTACCAAAGGATTTAAACATATCTTTACCTCCCCGATTTATGCAGGGATTTCCCTCTTTGTGATTCCCTTGTCCATTTGTACCTCTCCACTAATCTCCCTCTCGGCACTTAGCTCTGTAAGCAGCCTAAGTGCTACAACGGCCCATAAACCACCTCCTTCACCTCTATTCAGGGCCTCTGGCCATTCTTCCAGGCGAGGCAACACTTCACCTGCGAATCTGCTGGAGTCTTCTGTTGTGTCTGGCCTCCTCTACATTGGTGAGACCTGTCGTAAATTAGGCAACTGTTTCTTTGAGCACCTCCATTCCATCCACCACAAGCGGGACTTCCTGGTGGCCAAACATTATAATTTTTTTTTTGTAATTTATTTTTTATTGAATTTCATCATCAAACAAACATTTCCACAAGATGTATTTCAGACACTGTACATATATATCATATAATCATATTTGTCACAAATTTCCACATAATACTTATCTGAGGTATACACTTATAGAAAGGAGAGGAAAGAAAGAACAATCCTGTTCCAACATGTCAGTCCACGGTCTCCTCTTGTGCCAAGTTGAGGCCACCCTAAGGGTGGAGGAACAAATCCTTATATTCCATCTGGGTAGCTTCCAACCCGATGACATGAATATCGATTTCACATACCAGTAAACAAATTCTCCAACCCCCCCCCTCTTCCCCTTTCCCCACTCTGGCCTTTTACCTCTTTTCACCTTCCTATTACTTCACCCTAGGATCCCTCCTTCTCCCTTTCTCCTATTGTCCTCTGTCCTCTCTTATCAGATTTGTTCTTCTTCAGCCCTTGACATCTCCCACTCATCTGGTTCCAGCAAGCCTCTTTCCCTTCACCCCCAGCTTTTTATTCTGGTATCTTTTCCCCCTTCCTTCTCAGACCTGAAGAAGGGTCTCAGCCTGAAATGTTGACTGTCTATTCATTTCCATAAATGCTGCCTGACCTTGCTGAATTCCTCCAGCACTTTGTGTGTGTGTCTGTGTTGCTTTGGATTTCCAGCATCTGCAGACTTTCTCGTGTTTTTGTTGTACTTTGTCATGTGGTTAGTGCTTACTGAACAAAGTTGTAACCAACTCATTGTGCTGTTTCTGCTAAAACTGCACAAAATTTAATTTTCTGTATGTTCACAGTTGTAATCTTGAAGAGACTCATTGATTTCTTTCAAAGTAGTTGATGGGAATTTATTGTGAATATATTGCTTGTCAGGGAATGTTTAAAATTTTAATTTAATTGCTAGTATTTTGCTGCATAATGAAGTCACAGGGATTCATGAATGTGATTATACTTGCTACCAAAGCTGCGTTGATCCTTGGTCTGTGTGTTGTTCAAGAGTAATGAAGATATTTTTTTCCACTAACTTTCAATAATTTATTCAGGAGAAAGCAAATTCAGTTTGCTTGTAAACAAACATTTTCACTATTTCCTTTCTGTCTCCACCCTGTTTTGGAATGTTATTTGCTTTTCCTCCTATTTCTTTTCTCTTCAGATACTACCCTACCTGCAAGGGTTATATGCAATGCCTATAAAAAGTATCCACCCCCCTTGGAATTTTTCATGTTTTATTGTTTTACAATATCGAATCACAGTGGATTTAATTTGGCTTTTTTTGACACTGATCAACAGAAAAAGGCTCTTTCTTGTCAAAGTGAAAACAGATCAATGCAAAGTGATCTAAATTAATTACAAATACAAAACACAAAATAATTGCATAAGTATTCTCCCCCCCTCCCCCTTTAATATGGCACACCAAATCATCACTGGTGCAACCAATTAGTTTTAGAAGTCACATAATTAGTTAAACGGAGATCTGTTTTTGGAGACCTGTGTGTGGTCAAGGTGTTTCAGTTGATGTATCTGGAAGGTCCAAGTGCTAGTGAGTCAGTATTCTGGCAAACACTAAATCATGAAGGCAAAAGAACACTCCAAGCAACTCCGTGAAAAGGTTATTGAAAAGCACAAGTCACAAGATGGATACAAGAAAATTTCCAAGTCACTAAATATCTCTTGGAGTACAGTTAAGTCAATCATCAAGAAATGGAAAGAATATGGCACAGCTGTAAATCTGCCTAGTGCAGGCTGTCCTCAAAAACTGAGTGACCATGCAAGAAGTGAGGGAGGTCACCAAGATACCTATGACAACTCTGGAGGAGTTACAAGCTTCAGTGGCTGAAATGGGAGAGTGGCAAAGAGAAAGCCACTGTTGGGGAAAAAAAACCTCATGAAATCTCGACTAGAGTTTGCCAGAAGGCATGTGGGAGACTCTAAAGTCCACATGCTGTGGGGGTGCTTCACTGCAACACACCCTGGAAGGCTTATGAAGGTAGAGGGTAAAATAAATGCAGCAAAATACAGGGATATCCTGGAGAACCACCTGATGCAGTCTGCAAGAGAACTGTGACTTGGGAGAAGATTTGTTTTCCAGCAAGAAAATGACCCCAAGCATAAAGCCAAAGCTACATAGGAAAGGGATAAAACCACAAACTGAATGCCCTGGAGTGGCCCAGTTAGAGTCCAGACCTCAATCCAGTTGAGAATCTGTGGCTGGACTTGAAGAGGTCTGTTCATTCACGATCCCATGCTAGAGCTTGAGCAGTTTTGTAAAGAAGAATGGAGGAGAAATTGCCATGTCTAGATGTGCAAAGCTGAAAGAGACCTATCCACACAGGCTCAAGGCTGTAATTGCTGCCAAAGGTGCACCTATTAAATACTCACTTGAAGGGGGTGAATACTTATGCAATCAATTATTTTTTTGCTTTATGTTTGTAATGAATTTGGATCACTTTGATGTCAAAGTGAAAGTAGATCTTTACAAAGTCTTTTTCTGTTGATCACTGTCAAAACATCCAAATTAAATCCACTGTAATTCAATGTTGTAAAACAATAAAACATGAACACTTCCAAGGGCGTGAATACTTTTTATAGGCTCTGTAAGCAGCCCTTCTTCCAGGCATATAGCAGCATATTAGGTTAGTTTTACTAATACCCCACTATATGATTTCCTTGATGTATTTGAATTTCCAGCTTAAAATGGTTCAGTTGCATTTCCCTTCATTAACAGCGTATGATTGTAAACATCATTGCACGTATTTAAATACACAGTAAAGCTCCGATAATCTGGCACATCAGTGCCTCAATCCACTTGTAATTTATTTCTTTATATATTACACAACCATATAACAAATTTTTCACTGAGCCCGGGTGAATATTGGAAAGAAAGCAGGGCCCCGGGTGCTTAAAGGGAGTGTGAGAATACGGCCACAGGGTTCTTCAAGGGGTGTGGGAACTGAGTACCAGTAAGATTAAAAGTCTTTGAGGCATGCAACAAATATTACCAGATGAAACAGTTCCTGAATTCTTGGGACTTATGAACAATTGCAAAGTAAATTATCAGCGCTTTATTATAATTTGTTTTCAAGATGATGGAATCGCTAAGCCAACTTGATTTTTTTAAATGTTGAGTGAGGTCTTGAAATGGTTGTGTGCATCTTCATATCACAGTCTGCAGTTTGTCATCGTGCGAAGTGATTATATCAATGCATCGATCATAAAGATGTATTGTCAAGCGAATATATTGTTATTTTTGAATGGAGCTATCTTCTGAGATGAGACATTGGAGAAAAATCTTGTGAATGTGTAATTGCTCGATCATTCTACATTACTGACTTGCTACTAGTGCGACCATTGCTGTAGAGAATGGTAAAAGGCAGCAACTGGTGAATGGCTATTTTTCCTACTGAGGATTTTTTTTAGGGTCAGTACTAAGATCATTTTTCCTTTTCTTTTTATATTTGACTGATAAGGACCTAAGTAAAGGGTTTTTTTTTGGAAATTTGCAGACAAATACAAATTTTGATGATATGATAAAAAAATTCCTGAAGATGTGGTCAAGGAAATGGACAGGTATACAAAATTTAATTTGATTCAGAGTGAAGTTATAAAACATATAAAAGACAACATGTAAAGTCAGTATAAACTACATAGTATTATTTTGAGAGAGTCCCATTGATAGAGCAACTTGCCTGTTTATTTGATGATGATACATTTGTAAGGCAATTAATGAAGTGTGCAAAACATAATGAAGTTGTAGAACACTTTTTATCAACCTATTTTCCTGTGGTTGGGGGAAGTCAAGACTAGGAGAAGTAGATTTGGGGTGGGGGTCAACATTTTCACACAGAAGATGGTTAGCTGCCAGAAGAAGTGGATGAGTCAAAAACGAAGTAATTATTTAAGAAGTACTTGTATATGTACATGGAGGGGCAGAACTTCTGGGGATATGGGCGGAACACAGGAAATTGGGACTGGCTGGCTTGCCACCATGGTCGACATGGACTCAGTGGGCTGAAGAGCCTATATTACTGTTGTATTTCTCTATGACTCCGGCAATGCTTAGACATCAGCTAGAGTAGTTTGAAAAATTCTAGATTTTTTTGTGAAATGTTTTAAGATTTTGGAAAAGGCACGGAAGAGCTTTGGTATACGTAGAGTAAAAGAACAGGGATTTTTTTTTAGGAAGTTAAATGAATGCCTGTTAGATGGAGGAAGTAAAGTTATCCTCTGAATGGAAAAACAAGGTCAGAGGTATAAAATTATTGACTGGGCAAATGAGGTTTTTCTCTGTACAGATGATGACTTGGTTTTGGAAGTCATTAACTGAAAGGTTAATGGATTCCCCAGGAACCAATAAAAGGCATTGGATGAGGCAAAGAAGACTCATTTGCACTTACCTGGAAAAGGCTAAAGTGCCAGCACAGGCCTGAAGAGTGAGTGGCTGCCTCCTGTACACTTACGAATCTGAGACCAATAGGTTGGATAGTCCTTCACTGTAATTGTAAAAGATGGCTTTTTGGAGAAAAGTTGCTTATGTCAGGAATGTGAAACTGCCCATCTGCCATTGTGATCCTAAATATTATTGTATAGTCATGACCTTTTAAACAATAGTGTATTAAAGCAATCTCATTAAAACAAGCCATAATTTGTTTACTTGATAAAATCCAGGCACTTTAAATAAAATTAGACAAAGTTAGAGGCAAAACTTCAGAAGGGAGAAGTCCTCTGTTAAAAATCTTCATATTGATGAGGGTGAAGTAAGTTCAAAGTAACAGGAAGTGTGCTTGATGAAATAATGTTAGATGCACTTAATGACAAAGAGATGAATAACTCAAATGTTAAACCACAAGTGTACATTATAACTGTTAAATCTGTTTCCTCTTCAAAAAATCTAAATGAATAGAATAGGATTTTTCCTATCTTTTTATAAATTAAGCTATCTCTGATTCATGTGTTTTAGCTTGTGATAGATTATATATATATATTTTTTTAAATCTTTATGCAGCTTATACACCTTTGACATGCGCAATCTTGATTCATCCCTGATGGTTCATAAGGATCATGTGTCAGCAGTGCTGGATGTTGATTACTCTCCAACAGGAAAAGAGTTTGTCTCGGCCAGTTTTGATAAATCGATTCGCATTTTCCCTGCAGACAAAGGACATAGTAGGTTCGTGGCTTACAATCTTCATAATTGTGTTACTTAACTAAGTTATGTTAATGAAATGTGTGACTTTGATTTATTGTTAATGCTTGTGTGCTTTGGATTGATTTTCAGTGCTAATACATTTTTCATATTACCTGGTATGAGTATTTGCACTTAAATTTCTGTTTCTTCCTGTCAAGAAGTTTGTAATCCACTGACAGATACTGTAAGGTACAACTAACTGGGTTAGCTTGCTGTGGAGCATCTCCAGAGCAATAGTGTTGAAGGCCGAGCTAAAATCCACAAAGAAGATCCTCAAGCTGTTGCGGGTAGTCCAAATGTTGAAGAATGTAATGAAGATATAAATTAATTGCATTCTGAACTGAGTGATTTACTCCAGAAGCAAATTGTATTTTCTCCAACTTGTAGGAAAAAAATGGGCTGTATTTTCCAGGTATTTTATTATGTAGAACATTTATCGAAGTTTCAAAATGCTAACTTACTGCAGAGCTGCAAAGCGGCCAAACATAGATGTGCAGGCAGAGATGAACAATGTGCTTCAATATGGAAGACCTGAGTCGAAGAACATTACTATAGAATAACTGAAGACCCCAAAGGCAGTTAAAGATACTGAGTGAAAAGTCATGACTGGGTTTATTAACACCAGTATATGAATCAGAATCACCTTATTGCCGGTATGTGAAACATACCAGAACTGATTGGGATTTGATGCCAAGCATTAAACCTAGGACAATACCATAACAGACAACACAATAGTAACCAACAATTTATAAGACAATGGTGTGTACAGCCTTCAGCCATCAACAATTAGCACAACCGTCAATAATCAAATAAATGTGAACATGTGAACAGACTAAATAATTATCAACAAAGAAGAAGAGCAGGAAAGACCATTTAACACAAGTTGTACAGAAACGGGAGATTACACCTGCATGAGTTCTGTAGCTGGTTAGCTACAAGAAAGGTTTGGAGATGCCGTGTAGTCCTAGAGGTGATGGACTTGTAGCACTTCCCTTGTTTAACACAGTAACATTCCCTGGTTAGGTGGAATGGTTTACATTGAATGAAAAGGGCCTCTAAGTCAGTTGAGGAAATGGAAAGAATGACAGACACGTCTCTGCATCATCTGTTATTTCTAAACATGCACAAGCCACCATCACTTGACTTGCCACATAGCACACTATTATCATCTGCTCGCACTTGAACAAGTTTGTCTGGTATGTCCAAGTTAAGCCACGTTTCTACAAAACAAAAGGCAGAAATACGGGTGTAATCCTTGTTAGTCAGATTGAGTGTCACTCACTGGCCCAGACATTAGAAAGGCAGATTGCCGGGAGAGCAATACGGAAGCCTCTGAACCTCCATTGTACCAGAGTGTCCACCCATTTACCTCTATAGCTCCTGGAGACACTAATTTTCTGGCCTGCATCATTGCTGTGAGTCGGAAGAAGCTTTGGTGGTAAATCCTTGATTTTGCAGACAAACACAGGAAGTAAATCAAATGACACTGAATCCTTTACATTCATGAGCATGTCACAAGTAAAAGTTCCCCTTCCTGACATTGAGTGCGAGTTTTTTGTTGCGCATCTGATGTACCTCACTCCTGTACGGCTCCTTGATGCATTTGAGATTCTGCCAACAACAGTGGTGTCTTTGGTGAAGTTAGATGGTGTTTTAGCTGTGCTTAGTCACACAGTCAAGTGTAGAGTAAATCAGTAGGGCTAAGTATGCATCCTTGAGATGTGCCTGTGTTGATCCTTTGCGAGGAAGGGATGTTATTACCAATCTACACAGACTGGTCTCCTGATAAGAAAGTCAGGAATCCAGTTGCAGAGGGATGTTGGATCCTGATGTTTTTCATCTGAAGAACTTTCGAAGTCAAGAATGAGGTATAACTTTCTGCTTCCAGCCATTTTTATTAAGTGCTAAAAGAACAAAGGAATAAAAAAGGGTGAAAATGAAGAGCAAAAGCAAAATTAGTGGAAGGACAAAAAGAAAGACAATAAGCGAGCAGTCCAACATGGTTTGCTGATACCTATAAATTTCATTGGTTGAATTTACCAGTGGAAGATAGCCTTTATTCAAGTAATGTGATACCTGCCAGAAAGATGCAAAGGCATCTGCAACCAATAAAACCCCCCAAAACAATTACATGTGTATAAGTAATTATATAAAAATATGAATAAGCATAAGAAAAATAACAAACACAAGAAAGATGCTGGAAATCCAAAGCGGCACACGCAGAATACTGGAGGAACTCTGCATCTATGGAAATGAATAAACAGTCGGGTTTATTCATATCATGCCCAGTTTGAGCTTTGACTGCCATGGCCCACGCAGTCCTGTTTCGGGTCAAGTGGATCAATTCATTTGTATTCATTTCCAGTTCTCTGGCTGCTGTCTCCATCATCATTTGTCTTTGTCTTCCTCTTGCTTTCTTTCCTTCAATCTTTCCCATAATTACCGTGCATTCTAACTCCTCTTTCCTAATCACATGTCCAATGAAGTTACGTTGCCTTTTCATGATCTCATACATTATTTCTCTTTTTCTGTTTGTTCTGTTCATGACATCCTCGTTAGATATTCATTTCGTCCACGATATTCTTTACATCCTCCCCAAAAACCACATTCTCTGCTGCTTCAGTTCGTTTCCTCATGTTACTAGATATTGTCCAACATTCTGAGCCATATAACATAACTGGATAAACGTAACATTTCAGTACTCTGAGGTGGGTTGTCATGCCTAGTTTAGTATTGGTCAGTATACTCTTCATTCTCGTAAATGTGCCTTTTGCCATCCCTATTCTTCTTTTGATGTCCATGTCGCACCTGCCATCTGATGTCACCCAGCTTCCGAAGTAGCAAAAGTTCTGTACTTGTTTTATGTCTTCCCTGTTTATTCTCACCCTGCAGATAGGATCTCCTTCTTTTTGGATATCACCATACATTGTCTTTTTGTAATTGATAGATCTATTTTTGCACTTTCTTCAACAATTATATCAATTAAGTTTTGTAGTTCTTCCTCCATACTTGCAATTAACAGTGTCACCTGCATATCTGAAATTATTGATGTTTTCACCACCAAATTTGATCCCCAAGATGTCTCTTATTTTTTGTAATATGGTCTCACTGTACACATTAAATAAATCGGGAGAAAACACACCCTTATCTAACGCCTCTCCTGATTTTCATTAAGTGACTCACTTCTCCATCTATTCTTACAGCGGCAGTTTGTTCCCGTACAGATTTCTAATTAGGCGGAGGTCTTTCAAATCTAGATCTAGAGTTTTCTGTAATATTTCAAATAACTTACTGTGCTTTACTTTATCAAATGCTTTTGTGTAGTCGATAAAACAAACAAATAAATCTTTTTGCACTTGAATAGCTCGTTCTGATAGTATCCTTAACATCAATATTGCGTTTCTTGTACCTTTGTCTTTCACAAAACCACATTGTTCTTTACCTACTTCAGCTTGTATCTTACTTTTAGCTCTTGTCATCAAAATTCTTAGAGGTATCTTGGTGATATGACTCATTAAACTTATGGTCCTATGTAATTCACATTCTGTTGCTCCAGGTTTCTGAGGAAGAGTGATAAATACTGATTTTTTCATCTCTTCTGGTATTATTCCAGTTTCATAAATGTCATTGATTAAATCAGTAAGTAAGTTTATTCAATTCCATAATATTCAAGGGTGATAATTTGTTCTATTACTAATTCATCAGGACCTGCGGCCTTTCCTTCCTTCATCTTATTTATTGCATTACGAACTTCAGATTTTAAAAGCTTCAATGTTTTTCTTAATTTCTGGTTTTTCGCCTTGATCGTCTTCAAACAATTCTGGAATAAACTCAGTCCATCTGTTCATGATCTCATCTTTTTCCATTATAATGGTACCGTCCTTTGCTTTCAAACATCCAACTGAAGAACTTTTTACCAATGGTATTCTTGATTTGTTGATGTAACCTTTTTGGATCAGTAATAGGGATTCTTTCTATTTGCTCACGTTCCTGGTTTAACCATTCTTCTTTAACTTCTTGACATAAGCTTTAAACTTTTTTATGTAAGGACTTATATTCTATAGGATTTGCTTTCTTCCATTAGATTTTTGATTTCATCTGTCATCCATTTATTCTTCATGCTTTTTTCTTTTTAGGAATCACTGACTTTGCTGATTTTACCAAGGCATCCTTTAGAGAGTTAAATTTCATTTCTACATGATTGCTATCATCTTCAACAGATTCTATTTCGAGACTTTGAAATGTGTTCCTTACTTCAGTTGTAAATTTTTGTAAACTTTTCTTCTTTAATTAATTGCAAGTAGTCAAGAGATTGCTTTTTAGTTTTTTAAGTTTACTTTTACATGACATACTACTAGGTATGATACCAGAACAAAAAGGTTGGGGGGGGGGCGCGGGGTAAGGGAACAAGATGGCTAGAAGGTGATAAGTGAAGCCAAAACTAAAGGGCTGGAGAGGAAGGAATCTGATATGGATAGGAGAGAGGGAAGGAGGAAGGGACCCAGGAGGAGGTAATAGGCAGGCAAGAAGAGGTAAGAGTCCATAGTGGGGAATAGATGAAGAGGGGAGGGAGAGGGAATTTTTTTTACCGGAAGGAGAAATCAATATTTTTGCCATCAGGTTGGAGGCTACCCAGACACAATATAAGGTTTTGCTCCTCCACTCTAAGGGTGGCCTCTTCTTGGGCACAAGAGGAGGCTGTGGATGAACATGTCAGAATGGGAATCAGAATTACAATGTTTTGCCACCAGGAAGTTCCACTTTTGGTGGATGGAGTAGAGGTGCTTGATGAAGCTGTCCTTCAATTTATGACGGGTCTCACCTTACCAATGTAGAGGAGGCTGCATTGAGAGCACCGGATACACTGGCTACATCACTGCCTGGTATGGGAACTGTACTTCTCTCAATCGCAGGACTCTACAGAGGGTGGTGGAGATGCGCATCTGTCTATTCAGGCCATTTACAAAGACAGATTTGTGAAAAGGGCCTGAAGGATCATTGGGGACCTGAGTCACTCCAACCACAATCTGTTCCAGCTGCTACCATCCATGAAACGGTACTGCAGCATAAAAGCCAGGACCAACAGGCTCCAGGACAGCTTCTTCCACCAGACCATCAAACTACTTAATTCATGCTGATACAACTGTATTTCTATGTTATATTGACTGTCCTGTTGTACATGCTATTTATTACAATTTACTATAAATTGCACATTTAAACGGAGACGTCACTTAGATTTTTACTCCTCATGTATATGAAGGATGTAAGTAATAAAGTCAATTCAATTCAATAGAGGACCCAGAAGATTCACAGGTGAAGTGTTGCCTCACCTGGAAGGACTGTTTGGGGCTCTGAATAGAGATGAGGGAGGAGGTGAATTTGGCTGCTTGCAGGAATTAGTGCCTGGAGAGAGATTAGTTGGGGAGGGGGGAATGAATGAACAAAGGAGTCACAGAAGGAGAAATTCCTGTGGAAAGTGGAGAGAGGAAGGGCGATAAAAATGTTTGATGGTAGGATCACTTTGGAGATAGCAGAAGCTGTGGAGAATGATGTGTTGGATGCAGAGGCTCATGGGGTGGTACGCAAGGACAGGAGGAACTCTATTGTTGTTAAGGTGGCGGGAAAATAACATTTATACAGTCCCAATCCAACGGGGAGATACAGAGACTCAGGTTTGGAAGCTTTTTGATTAGTACTGAGGGAATAATGGTATTGAACACCAAGCTGTAATTAATAAACAGTATGCTTTCCTATTGTCTATTGATGTACAATATAAGTATTATAACAATTAACATGAGATCCTTTGGGTTGCTGACTTGTAATCCAAAGATGAAGACTAATTGACACGGAGACAAGTTCATAATCCACATGCAGTCCATTGACATATTCTAGGCAGACTAGAATTTCAGCTGTTATGCTGGAGTGTCCGGTTTGCTGGTCCTTTGCCAGCTGTCCTAAGCTTGGTAATGGAGTTGCAAACTATTTAAATTGGGATCCCTGACCTTGAAATTGAAGGGTAGGTGTAGAGGTAGGGAAGTTGTCTTGTTACTTATTTCAAATTTTTAATGATATGGTGTTTAATCTGTTAATTGATTTTAACAAATTAAACTGAAATAGGTAGATTTTTGGCGGCGTTTGTGTGGAAATTAACTCGAGGATAGAATTTTTTATGTTTATTAAATAGAAATCTTAAGGATGATGGATACTCTATTTTGGTGAGTTTATATTAAAGAACATAAGTTAGATTATTATCAGACTTCAGTCTTTTTCACAACCGTATTGTAATTTTGACTCAGCTGGTGGCGTAGTGGCATCAGTGCCAGACTTCAGGATGAAAGGTCCCGAGTTCGAATCCAGCCAGCTCCCCTGCACGCTTTCCATCCGTGCTGGGTAACGAGCTGGTGATCTCTTTGGAAACTCACCCGGCAGAAGGCAATGGCAAACCACTGCTGTAACTTGCCTCGTACGCGGTTCCCCACTACGTCAGAGAGGCGTGGAGGGAAATCGTCCACTAACCGGAGAAACTCCGGATGTGACGTACTTTTCCTTAATTTCTTAGAGGAATGACCAATAGTATTCAGATATCTTTCATTCCTCAATCTTCTTATGTAGAATAATGATAGTCTTTCTTTTTTTTGTAGTCAGAAATTTAACAGTGCTAATACTAAAAAAACTGAATCAAAAATAATTACGTGCTTACAGCATTGATCAATGAAATCAGTTATTGATTCTAACACTGCATTTAAAAGCTTTTGACCATGATTTAGCAAAAAGGTACAATTCACTGAGTATAATGAATGTACCTTTCAATATTCAGCGTAACCAGGAGCAGTGCATTGCAAGTTTGAACAGAAATATTTCACCAAACTCACCATTTAAGCAATTTATTATTGCAGTGGTTGATTTTTATTTCCATTAGAATCAGAATTAAGATTAATATCACCAGCATATGTTGTGAAATTTGTTGTTTTATAGCAGCAGTACAATGCAATATATAATAAAAAAAAAAGTTATAAATTAC
Organism: Mobula birostris; assembly: GCF_030028105.1. NCBI lineage: Eukaryota > Metazoa > Chordata > Chondrichthyes > Myliobatiformes > Myliobatidae > Mobula > Mobula birostris. Next base: position 141,498,562 of record NC_092370.1, read on the forward strand.
AGGTTCTTTAAGATTGTGATAGCTTGGTGGGGGGTTGCTCCCGATGGTGAGCATCGCAAATAGACTCTGATAGCCAATTCTAGTTCCTAGCCTTCACGTGTGGCTTAGTTACTAAGCCCCGTGGAACCATTTCTACTGATAGATGAAGGGGCAAAGACAGGCTACTGGCACCTTAAAACCAGTTGCTTTGGGCAAATGAGCTCGTCAGCCATGGTTGGCAACTCCTCTAGGAGAATGAAAACTCTGATTTCAAACCTCCACTGCTTTGCTGCTATACTGACTCATGGAGAAGGCTTTGGGAGTAAATTCTGGGGAAAGTTCTGGAGCTGGGGTCCCCAAGGCAGTTGTACATTGAGTTCAAAGCTGACTGGCAGCTCCTGTTATGTCACTTGTGCTGAACTATATCGGTCTTTGCTGTTCCTGTGGATTCATCATCTGCCTGGAGAGGGGGAGTTTGCTGCACGGGCAACAGCTTGCTCTCCGTATTCTATTAACCTGGCTCATGTAACACATAGAAAGAGCACAGCATCCATGCTCAACCTTGACCATCATAGAGTCTCATAAATTACAATTCTCAGTATATTTAACAAAATTTAATCAAATAAGTAGTGCCAAAAGAAAGCAAAATGATTGAAACTGAGCTCATTATGATCAGGTGTAATATCTTCCACACTACACCTTTCTAGTAAACGTCAATGGAATATAACAATGAAAGGCTGTAACTAGATTGTACAGTTCTAATTAGCTTTATTCATTTAAAATGAAATGTGATACTTACCATAAATTCAATAATTAAAAACAGACATCCTAATAAAGTATTTAATTTTGATTTTGAACAAGCAGGACTTCAGGAAAGTAGATCAAGAAAAAACAGTCTGTACGCTCAAAATATAGGATGGCAAGATACTATTAAAATATTTTTGATCATTTCTGTGTAGATTAGATAATCACAAACAAGAGAAAATCTGCAGAAAAGTTATTTGTTTCTTTGTTTGTAATTTGATTACTACTCTGCAAAGTCTCTTTTCCAATTCTGCTGAAGGGTTTCAGCCGGAAATGTCAACTGTACTTTTTTTTCTATAGATGCTGCCTCACCTGCTGAGTTCCTCCAGCATTTTGTGTAGATCAGATAATGACGCTTTTCCTATTTTAGCTCTGATTAGAACTCATCTTATTTCAATACAGGATATGTATGTAATGGCAATAGGGAAAAAAAAAATGTCCCTTTTCCCTTTTCAATCAGCACATCAGAAGTGTGTGCATGTTTTTTGTATACATCATTTACTCTTGAATACTTACAGTAATGTAAATATCTTGTATTACTTATTAACCAGGGTTAGTCAAATTGATTTAATTTCTCTGCAAAAGTGATTGGTGCTGCAGCAAATTGTGTAGAAAGTGATAATGAATAAATACTTACAGGAATGATATTAGTGTATGTGGATTGAAATGAATTTCTATTTATTTGTTAATTGTAACACTACTTCGTTCATTTTCATGTGTTTCTATTTTTCCATTTATGGCTTCTGTATCAATTAATGTTGTAAAGTTTCTTTGTTATTAATGTAATTGTTTTATTTTCTAGGGAGGTGTACCATACAAAACGAATGCAACATGTGATGTGTGTAAAGTGGTCTGCTGACAATAAATACATACTTTGTGGTTCTGATGAAATGAATATCCGTTTGTGGAAAGCTAATGCTTCTGAAAAGCTTGGTGTGGTAAGCGATTCTATTCCTATAAAGATTTCTCTTTCTGCTATGAACATGTTTGGCTGGGGTATAGAAGGATAGTAAGTGATTGATTGATTGGCTATTAATCCGGGGCTCTGTATTTGAATTCCACCAAGGCAGTTTGATACCTTAAATTGCATAAAATACATAAAAAGCTGAGTTTAGTAATGGCAATGGTGAAATTATCCAGTTGTGATTAAAAACTTGCTTAGTTTACTAATTTCTTTCTGAGAGATACAATTGACATCCTTACCCAGTTTTGCCAGATTCACCTATATGGCTGACATTTTACTGCTTCTGATTGGTGAAGCAAACCACTTTTTCTTTCTTTCTTTTTAAACCTTTTTATTCATTTTCCAAAATTATAAACAGAATAACAATATTGATACAGAGAGATTGGAATAATCTTATTGTTGATAAACATGTACAAAAAAGATTTCAAATAAAACAGGTGTAATAGACTTCCAAACTCTTAATATAGTTAATCATAGAGAAAAAAGAAATAAAAAGAAAAAAAAATACAAAGAAAAACCAAAAAAAAACTAAATACTCAACCCAAAAAAAAAGCAAACGGAACAAAACAAGGCTGGACCAATATCTTAAATCGAATACGTTCAATAATGTCATCAACTCTGCTCCCCTGTTCATATAGGAAGGACTCGGAAAGGTCAAAATTACATTATATGAAAATGTTGAATAAAACCACTTCTTATTTGAGAATCACAAATTTTACTTGTGTGTTTACTAGATTTTGTCAGCTATTTAGTAACAACAGAGAATTGTCAATTTGGAAAAACTAAGTAAACTAATCTTCTCTGTGACAGCAGGCCCATCACCTGCTAGAATCTAGCAAGGATTTTGCTGTAGGTGAAATGAAATTGTGTATTTATTTCATTGTTATGATAATTTCACAGATGATCATTTGACCTGTTTTCATCCTCACTTCCATCAGTCCTTCTCGCTTCACATGCTTCCTATATTTCAGTATCCAGTTCTTTTTTTTAACATAAATCAAAAATTATTTTCTGCATTCTGTTAACTACTTTGTTTGCTAGATTTCTTGAAGTTAGTGCTAGCTTGTTCTATTCTTAACTTACACAGTTTGCCTTAAACAGTATCTTAGTGATATCACAGGTGTCTTAGTGATTGCAGCTGGATACAGTAACAAGACACCAGCAGAGCGCCACACAGCTGGTTACAAAGTCAGAATTGGATTCGTTATTCATGTCATATATGACATGAAATTTGATGGTTTGCAACAGCAGGACAGTTTCATAATGTTAGATGGCTTGCACTTGCAATTATTGAGGTTGCTGCTGCAAAGACACACAGGTTAAATGAAACCGAATCAATCTGCTCTGAGACAGCAGGAGTTCATTCAAAACCATTTAAAAAATGGAATGAATGAACTTGCATGTACATATGTACATAGTGCCTTTCATGATTAAATTTTGTTTCAAAGCACTCTGTAGCCCAAAGAGTATGTTTGAAGTACAACATATGTAAAACGCTGGAACAACTCAGTAGGACAGGCAGCATCTATTGAAAAGAGTAAACAGTTGACGTCTCCGGCCAAGACTCTTAATCAGGGCTACTTTAGATTTCCAGCATCTGCAGATTTTCTCATGTATGTATGAAGTAGTTGGATTTATAAGATAGATTATGGGAACAAGAATTATGGTAGCCACTGCAGACTTTGACTTCAGTCTATCCAATACTTAGCTTGAAGAAAAAATTTACTAATTCAATGATAGGACTTGAATACTCTTTTTTCAGATGGCCACTGCTATTGTCTTCTATTTAAATCTGATACCATCTCTTGTGTCTTTCTATCATTTAGTTTAATGGAGATCAAACCTTTACAAAGTAACACCCAATTTTGTCTCACAGTGTAAAAGTTCAGCATAATTTTCGTGGTTTTCAGTTCTTTTTCTTGAAATGAGCCCTAATGCTTTGATGACAAATCTTGTATACTTGTGAATATTAGGGTTATTATATCCTGCCAATCCCTTCTTCCTATATAGGATCCTCTATATCATCATCACTGAAATACAGGTTTTCCCCGCCTTCCGAAGGTTGAGCGTTCCTATGAAATGGTTCGTAAGCCGAAATGTTGTAAAGCGAAGAAGCAATTACCATGTATTTATATGGGAAAATTTTGTGAGCGTTTGCAGACCCAAAAATAACCTACCAAATCATGCCAAATAACACATAAAACCTAAAATAACAGTAACATATAGTAAAAGCAGGAATGATATGATAAATACACAGCCTATATAAAGTAGAAATATTTTTCCACAATCATTACTGAACTGTTCTCTGTAGCGAAAATCTCACGCAAGCGCTGTTGGCAGAAACACGGCGCAAGCGCCCTCCAGTAACCTTTAAGCTATGAAGCTGCCAAATCATACCAAATAACACGTAAAAATACACAGCCTATGTAAAGTAGAAATAATGTATGTACAGTGTAGTATCACTTACCGGAATCGGGACAGCGCCGAGAACACTGATGATGGTGTGTTAGGTTGAGTCGGAGTTTGGGTGGTGCAGTGGCCCGCACTCTCCAGGCCACCGAGCGATACATTGCTGCGAAGCATGCAGGGGTCCAGTGGTAGCCAGGAGGCACACAACACATCTTTAAAAAAGCTGAAACAAATATGATAATTAATTAGGTGCTGCCTGGCACATAATTGTCGGCCCAGATCAGGGCCAGTTTCCGATTGCGCCATCTCTGATCTGGGCTGACAATTACGTGTCGGTGGCACCTAATTAATTAGCATATATTTCGGCTTTTTTCTTAAAGATGTGTTGTGTGCCTCCCGGCTACCTTTGCATTCTCTGTGAATTGGTATCTGTCCGTGGCCTGGGGGTTGGGGTGGTGGGACACTGGGCTGTCACCTGGTCATCGTCTGTTTCCATTAGAGCAGGCAGCTCATCTTCTTCTATCTCTGCCCGCTCGATGTCGAAGGTCGAGGTTCGTCATCTGCTGTGGCTTATGTGGAAGCTTGCTTGACTGCTGAGCCTCGTGCATTTTTCTATCACATAGTTCCTTGTAAGGACTCAAACCATCCTGCAAATATCCCTTAAACTGACGTACCCTTTCAAAATTAAAGTCGTACTTTATCATTACTCATTCGGTTTCGATTGTTATCCTTTTTACTTCCAATTGCATCAGCTCTTCATCTGTCAGTTCTTGGTCATGAGATGCCAAAACCTCTTCAACATTATGTTCATCAGCTTCCACAAGCCAAACTCACGTTGTCCTTACTGCATTCACCACGATCGAAACGCTTAATTATGTCTAGCTTTATGCTAAGTGTAACACCCTTACGAGCTCTTTTAGGCAATACCGTTCCTAATCCAGGGGAGAGCGGCTGCTCAGGGCACGCACTGCCTTTTATCACGCGCTGCTTTTTTTTTCGTAACAGTGAAAACACCTGAAGGGGAAAACAGTGTACTAATGTAGGTCTTTCGTAACAGTGAGGTTTCATAAAGCGAACGTTCAAAAAGCGGGGGGGCACCTGTAATCTAATATTAAACTGTTCATCAGCCAGAAACATTTTTCAGGTTTCTTATCTATTGTTATTAAATTGTAACAGTGCCTCAGCCAACTATTCCTAATTTTTTATATATATGGATTCACAGTGTTTTATCTTCCCTCTTTAGGTACTTTAAGATCTTTTAATTGTTTCTTTCAATGCCTTTGTCTTTGATCTTGTTAAATACTGAACAAAATAATTCAGTTAGATCATGCTGGATTCTGTACACTGCCCTCACTTGAGCTCATGCAGTAGACCAAATGAGCCAACCTTCTAAGCCCAGTAATTCTCAAGAGGCAGTAGGTTTCAGATGACAGTTTGCAAAGCCCTTCCAGAATGCCCCAAGAGACTTGTGCAGGAGGCCCAGCTGGAGGCAGTCTCACCTTCTGTTAGAGCTTTGAAACAACTCTTAAATAATCATAAAGAGTAAAAAGGCAATTCCATATGAAGTTAGAGACACAATTTCGAACTTCAGGACACCTATGACAACAGATCTACAGTGGATGCAAGCCTTAGTGCAGACTACTCAGTCTTGGACTACCTGGACTACAGCAATACTTACATTAGGCTGCTGTTTATTGACTATAGATCAGTATTCAGCATTCAACACCATCATCCCCTCAGTTCTAATCAACAAGAGTCAAACCCTGCATTCACCATGGCAATCCCCTCCTCCCAGCCCCTCACCCCCCCAATGATTTCCTCATCGGGAGACCACAGTCAGTATGGATTGGTAATAACACATCTCCTCACAAACTTAATGGATACTTTGCTTCAGTATTCAGTACAGAAAAGGATCTTTGCGATTGTAGGGATGACTTGCAGCAGACTGAAAAGCTTGAGCATGTAGATACTAAGGAAGAGGATGTGCTGGAGCTTTTGGAAAGCATCAAGTTGGATAAGTCACCGGGACCAGATGGTATGTACCACAGGCTACTGTGGGAAGCAAAGGGGAAGACTGCTGAGCCTCTGGCGATGATCTTTGCATCATCAATGAGGTCGGGAGAGGTTCCAGAGGAACAGAGTGTTGCGGATATTGTTCCCTTATTCAAGAAAGGGAGTAGAGATAGCCCAGAAAATTATAGACCAGTAAGTCTTATTTCAGTGGTTGGTAAGTTGATGGAGAAGATCCTGAGAGGCAGGATTTATGAACATTTGGAGAGGCATAATATCATTAGGAATAGTCAGCATGGCTTTGTCAAAGGCAAGTCATGCCTTACAAGCCTGATTGAATTTTTTGAGGATGTGACTAAACACGTTGATGAAGGTAGAGCAGTAGATGTAGCGTACATGGATTTCAGCAAGGCATTTGATAAGGTACCCCATGCAAGGCTTATTGAGAAAGTAAGGAGGCATGGGATCCAAGGGGACGTTGCTTTGTGGATCCAGAACTGACTTGCCCACAGAAGGCAAAGGGTGGTTGTAGATGGGTCATATTCGGTGACCAATGGTGTGCCTCAGGGATCTGTTCTGGGACCCCTACTCTTTGTGATTTTTATAAATGACCTGGATGGAAGTGGAGGGATGGGTTAGTAAATTTGCTGATGACACAAAGGTTGGGGGTGTTGTGGATAGTGTGGAGGGCTGTCAGAGGTTACAGCGGGACATCGATAGGATGCAAAACTGGGCTGAGAAGTGGCAGATGGATTTCAACCCAGATAAATGTGAGGTGGTTCATTTTGGTAAATCAAATATGATGGCAGAATATAGCATTAATGGTAAGATTCTTGGCAGTGTGGCAGATCAGAGGGAACTTGGGGTCTGAGTCCACAGGACATTCAAAGCTGCTACGCAGGTTGATTCCGTGGTTAAGAAGGCATAATGGTGTTATTTACACCATTTCGGCGTACGAACTGTTTCATAGGAGCGCTGTACATTCGGATAGTGGGGGAAACCTTTAATTTGTCCAAAAAACTCACTGCAGAAAGTTGGAGTCCCCAAGTGATATGTTAACAACATTACAACATTTTTATAAGTTGTTTACCAAGGCCAACAGCCTTGATGGCCCAGAAAAAAACGATTGGATATGAACCACATACAGGGGCATTTGTAACCATAGAATTTATATAAAATATTCTCTTCATCTTGAAATCACTTTATTTGCTTCAAGGTTTTACTCTTGACAACATTAAAATACTTTAATTATTTACTTGTTTCCCATCTTATACTTATTACCTCTGTAAAGTGCTGTGCAACTTAAGGTTGCTTAAATTTTTTTTTGACATCTGAGGTTCTGCATTTGCAGTGTTTTTATCAAATTTGCTTTTAGATACCCAACGAGATGCAGTTTCTCTGAATGTGATGACTAAAACCTTAAAATCACAACTGGGACTTTTGAAACACATTAAGTTAAATAACAGAGGAAAGTATATGAGTATGATATCCCTTTCCATATTTTTAGCCTGAATCTGCTGATTACCTAATGAAAATTCTTGTTTGGTTGCCCATATTTTAAAGCTATTCATAAATTACTTAACTGATAGTTTTTTTTGTCGAGAGAAGCATTGCAGTTGAACTAGATCAGCAATTTGCACTTATTAAATAAATTGAACCAAAGAAAATCATTGTTTTTAATTATAATAAAAGCCTTTACAGTTTGGATTGCCTTAACAATTTTCGGTGAAACGAATGAGACAGGGATTTATTAACATAGAAGCAGCTATTTAGGTAGGCTTAGGAAAATGAGCTTGAGTGGATGGAGCTTGATACATTTATTTAACTGGTAATGGAAGTTGGCACTCATTGATTGAGGTGTAAAAGTGAAGACCACAATTTAATTAGGGTAAAATGATTTGCCTTTATGCTTGGCATTTTTAAATTACCTTGATTGCATTGAACTAATACTTTGTTATCCTTGTGCAGTTGGTCGTATTTAAGGACTGAGCTGCTAAAAACATTTGAAGGATGTACTTGAAAGTGAGGACATACGCTACCTAAACACAACATTAATTTCATGAATTAATTATAGGATTGTATTTGTAATTTGAAAATATTTTAACTCAGAAGGAACTGCTTCGTCCTGGTTTTTCACTAGCACTGCTTCATATCTTCTGAACTAATCTTCATTTGGGATCCCTACAGTATGGACTTCTCTTGCAAGCATAAACCCAGAGAAGTACTAATGAAATGTAACACTATAATAATATAGGAGAATATGAAAACTAATTGAGGTGAGATGAGGCCTCCGTAGGTCAGAGTTGGCCATGGATGTTGTGTTCTAGCTGTCTAAATGTGCAAGCCTGGGCAGTACAATATGGAGAGCAAGCTGTTGCCCATGGTGCAAGCTCCACTTCTCCATGCATCTGATGAATCCAAAGGAACGGCAGGGACTGATACAATTTGGTACCAGCGTCGCAGGAGTTGCCAGTCAACATTGAACTCAGTGTAGGAGTGCTTGGGGACTCCAGCTCCAGAATTTTCCCTCTTAAGTTTATTCCTGAAGTCTTCTCCATGAGTGGGTATAACCACAAGGCAGTGGATGTTTGAGATCAGAGTTTTCCTCCTTCTGGATGAGCTGCCAGCCACAGCTGACGAGCCTCATTTGCCCAAAGCGACTTCTTTTAAGGTGCTAGTAACCCACCTTTGCCCCTTCTGTCAGTAGAGACAGTTCTACTGGGCTTAGTAGCTAAGCCACACATGAAGGCCAGGAGCTGGAGGGTTGGTTGTCAGAGGCTATTTGAGGTGCATGCCATTGGGAAAATTTACTAGGTAATGAGAGCTTGTTACCATTACCATCCCCAGCTATAACAACCTTAAGGAACCAATTAGTGCAATGCAAAATCCAACTGCAGTTAGGGCAGAAGTTTTGCTTACCAAGACTTCATTAGCTTTATTCATCTGAGAATTTACATGGTCATCTAATTCTTCCTTTGTCTTCCTTGAAAGCATTTGAAACTTCTGTACTACACGTTTCTTTTTGGTCTTTTCAATTCTGCACCTTAGCCCAGATCTTAGCCTTTTATTAAAGTTATTGACAGAGCCTTCAGTTAATGAATTGCTTGCTACAATTTCAACTGGTTGTAAATACTGTGAATTGGAGTTCATTGAGACACATCAGGACCAGTATATCTTGGCCCAATTAAGCGGCTATCCCAATAGGCTGAAGTTTCATGGAAATAGTTAAAAGGTATAAATAAGACAAACTGCTGTTTAACTGAGTGACAATTTATTTATTTAAATAAAATAACAATTTAGAACACTACCAATATCTCCACAGTACTACAAAATTGTGTGTTAGTTCCTGATGGTTATCGACAGAGGAATTCATGTGCCAATGATTGGCTGTAAACATACAAAACCAGTGCATGCATTTAGTACAGATAATGGACTGCCTTGATCCAGTGTTTTAGACAATGGCATCCTCCAAATAATTTTAATTTTAACATTCACAATGATTAATTTCTTTTTCACTCCCAGCTGTTTCTGGCATCTCCAAGCCTGAATGTATATTGGCGAGACCTGACGCAGACTGGGAGACCGCTTTGCTGAACACCTACGCTCTCTCCGCCAGAGAAAGCAGGATCTCCCAGTGGCCACACATTTTAATTCCACATCCCATTCCCATTCTGACATGTCTATCCATGGCCTCCTCTACTGTAAAGATGAAGCCACACTCAGGTTGGAGGAATAACACCTTGTATTCCGTCTGGGTAGCCTCCAACCTGATGGCATGAACATCGACTTCTCTAACTTCCGCTAATGCCCCACCTCCCCCTCGTACCCCATCTGTTACTTATTTTTATACACACATTCTTTCTCTCACTCTCCTTTTTCTCCCTCTGTCCCTCTGAATATACCCCTTGCCCATCCTCTGGGCCCCCTTGTCTTTCTTCCCGGACCTCCTGTCCCATGATCCTCTGGTATCCCTTTGCCTATCACCTGTCCAGCTCTTGGCTCCATCCCTCCCCCTCCTGTCTTCTCCTATCATTTTGGATCTCCCCCTCCCCCTCCCACTTTCAAATCCCTTACTCAATCGTCCTTCAGTTAGTCCTGACAAAGGGTCTCGGCCTGAAACGTCGACTGCACCTCTTCCTAGAGATGCTGCCTGGCCTGCTGCGTTCACCAGCAACTTTTATGTGTGTTGCCTGAATGCTAGAAACCGCAGTGAGCAAAACAATTCTGAATTCTCGTACTGTTTATTGCTCACCAACTGTCAGTCACAAAAATCATGGCTTTTTAAACACAAATGCAAAAGACTGGCGCTAGTTGAAAATTGGTCATGTTAAGCACAGTTTAACAGCCACACGTGCATGCAACTGATGCTAGTTCAAAAACTGTTTAGCACCAGTCTTCTGCCCCAATTAAGCAGCATAGTGTCCCAAATAAATGGCTGCCTTAATTAACTGATGGACCAATTAACCAGAATCCACTGCACATCTGTTTATCACTACCACTTAAAATTTTTATCAGTACTTAAAATTTCCCACACATGATAGAAAACCCAAAGAATTTCTTTTAAATTATTTTCTTTCATTAAAACATGAAAAATTAAGTTGTTTTCCTTTGTTTAACTAAGGCAGGTTTTTAAAATGGATTACTTACTTTGTTTTATCTATAAAGTGCAGTCTCTTTGAAGTACTGGCCCTGGCACTACACTTCACCCTTTTGCAAAGTTGTTCATTGGAAAGACCTGGAGATAATGCTAACTCTATTTGACAATGGCCTTTTATAATTACATAAAGTTAATATTTGACTTTAGTTAAACATTCCTACAATTAGAAGAGTGGTTAATTAAGTTTATTTTTGTAGTTTAGTTTTGAATGCAAATTTTCTGTTGAGGTTTGCTTTTACTTTTATTCCCCTCACATGAAAAGAACGAATAATTAAATGCACGATTTTGATGAAAATGTGTACTTTCAACTTGCCTAAGTAATTAATATTTTAATGAATATTAGTAGTTATATTGCAAGGAAGAATAATGTTGAAAAATATTAGCTGCTCAGAATACTAAAAAATTGTAAATACTTTAAAAGAAATCTGAGAATCTGTTTCTAAACTTTGTTTGAATAAATCTTTTGTTTACTTTAGCTTATGCCAAGAGAGAAAGCTGCTTTGAAATACAACCAAAAGCTTAAAGAAAAATTCCAGCATCATCCTCAGATCAAACGGATAGCTCGGCACCGGCATTTGCCTAAAATGATCTATAACCAGGCTAAGGAACTCCGCATTATGAAGGAAGCAAAGCGTAAAAAGTATGTTTCAAAGTATATCCTATGGAACTACATCTTCCTCATCACATTGTTTCCTTTTATAACATCATGGTTTGATATATAAAGCTGCTTCTCAATTATTAGACTGATTGGTTACGGATTTGTTTTTCAGTCAAGTCATAGTCTTTTTTTTCTGAAGCACTTGGCTGCAAAAGGGTAGAAGGTTAGGTTAAGCTTATAATCACAATTCTGTTCCAATGCTTGAAAGGAAGTGATGAGGCAAACCACGTCTTGTGACTAATAAGCACAAGAGATTCTGCAGATACTGGAAATCCAAAGCAGCTACACACACAATGCTGGAGGAACTCAGCAAGTCAGGCATCACCTATGGAAATGAATGAACAGTGGAAATTTTTGGGATGAGGCCCTTCTTCAGAATTGGAAAGGAAAGGGGAAAGATGCCAGAATAAAAAAGTTGGGATGAGGTGTAGCAGGACCAGCCAGGTGGGTGGGAAAGGTGACTGGAGAAAAACAAATGGATCAAAGAGGAGAGTGGACCCTGGAAGGAGGTACAGCAGAGGGAGGTGATAGGCAGGTGAGGAGAAGAGGCTAGAGTTGTGGAATAGAAGAAGAGGAGAGGGGAAAAATTACTGGAAGGAAAAATCAATATTCAGGTCATCAGGCTGGAGGCTGCTTAGATGGAATATGAAGCATTGCTCCTTCAGTCTGAGTGTGGCTTCATCATGACAAAAGACGAGGCCATGGATGATATGTCTAGTTCCAAGGTACTAATCCTGGATTATGCTACAGTCTATTTAGACATATGTAAGTGAAGAACAGAACAGCAATTTTGTATCTCTGCTTCTAAATGCTTCATGATAAACCTGAACTCTGGCCTCAGTTCAGTGTTCTACTGTTGGTCAGCTCAGATATAAATTGATTGATTTGAGCATATTTATTATAATCAGGTACAGCTTAGCATTTTATTTTATAACAAACATGCCTTGAGCTCGAGATTTAAAATTTCAGCTGTGCAGCACTGGGACTGGCCAAAGTTGATGATACTCACTTTATTCTTCAATCGGAGAGGGATTATATTGAATTAATTAAGAATTACAGTTTTGGTAATGATAAAAGCTATAAATTATTAATAAAGCTCATAATAATAAATATTTTGTAATAAGTCTGGCTTGGTCTTCCACAAAGTTGTATCCTTTTTGAGTACAGGGAGTGGCTTTATAATCATAAAGTAATAACAATTCTGAATAGAAGGTTGTGTTTGCTGCCTCATGCGTGACACCGAGCGGCATTATATTATGAAGTACAGTATCCTTATAACTGTCTTGGTTACATTTCCTTAATTTGCTAACTTTATTTGATTATTGGTTCTGATTAAAGTAAAAAACTTCATGCCTGTCTTGCTGTTCAGTTTTGTAGATTTCATCCTAGCTTTTATTTCATTAGGTCATTTGAATTATATTCACACTATTAGTTAATGTCGACATGACCATTTCCAATTTAAAATGCAAAAGGGATGCAGAAAAATGATGTTTTTTGTTAATCTTTTAAACTGCCAAAGTCCAAACTTACATCTGTATCACTACATAATTCAAATATTTATTCACATATGATGAATTATGTATTAATATACATAATATGTATGATTGTTTATGATGTGCATATGGAAAAACTAATTACAGGGAAATGAAAGTTATCAAGCAGTGATGCTTCTTTTCCCCTATGTGACAGCTGGTTTGATATTAATCAGTTAGATTTATAAACCCAAAGGAAATCTAATGTTGAATTTATGCTGTTTACTCCGAATTATTATAGGAGAACCTAATATAGAAACTGATAAAGTAAGTTGAATAGACAGGTTGGCTACTTCCAAAAATGCGTGGTAAGGCTTATGTGTGGAATATTTGGGGAAAGAAAATAGTAGTAGAGAAAAACACAAGTCTGTGTTTGAGCAATCGCTTACCAAGTAAAAATATCTCATTCAAAATTAATTTTTCTTTCAGACAACTGAACCTTCGCAAGCACAGCAAACCAGGATCTGTACCACTTGTTGCCGAGAGGAAGAAGCATATTGTGGCTGTGGTGAAATAGCTATTGTGTTACTGCATTGTATAATAATTATTGGACAATATTTCAGAATTGACATTTTGTATTGTTTTAATGGATACTAACTTATCTGGAAGTAATTGCATGAAATAAAAATTACATTACCAATCTAATGTCAGATAAACATTTACAGCTGTCATGAGCAGTAAACTCATTTATTACTAATCCTAGGCTTCAGTGATGAAAATATGGAACTAGGGTGTCAAGTTTTTTTTAAGATAATGTTGGTATTCTAAAATGAAATCATAAAAACATATGTTTCTGCAGTCTGGATGAGACAGGTGGTTTATTTTCATGAGTCAAGAGTAGAGATGAATAAACACATTTAAGTATCTGTTTCTTATTCTCATTGTATTTTAATAAATTGATCATCCAGCTGTTATTTAGAATTGCCATATGATCATCATTAATTGCAGTCATTAGCAAAAATAAAGGATCTATTAATGAGATTGTTGATTATGTTACCTTTAATTTTAAAAAAAGCTGTTGCTACTAGCCTTGCATAATTTCTACACTTGTTCACTTAGCAAAGACAAGTAAATGAATCCTAGGCAGACCTTCACTGTTAATCTTTTGGATGCTTCCCTTCTATTGTCCTTCCAAGTTAATCAAGTATAATGTTAAAGAAAGTATATAAACCTAACAGTTGTAGAAACATAGAAAATAGGTGCAGGAGTAGGCCATTTGGCCCTTCGAGCCTGCACTGCCATTCAGTATGATCATGGCTGATCATCCAACTCAGAACCCTGCACCAGCCTTCCCTCCATACCCCCTGATCCCTTTAGCCACAAGGGCCATATCTAACTCCCTCTTAAATATAGCCAATGAACTGGCCTCAACTGTTTCCTGTGGCAGAGAATTCCACAGATTCACCACTCTCTGTGTGAAGAAGTTTTTCCTAATCTCGGTCCTAAAAGGCTTCCCCCTTATCCTCAAACTGTGACCCCTCGTTCTGGACTTCCCCAACATCGGGAACAATCTTCCAGCATCTAGCCTGTCCAATCCCTTTAGGGTTTTATACGTTTCAATCAGATCCCCCCTCAATCTTCTAAATTTCAACGAGTACAAGCCCAGTTCATCCAGTTTTTCTTCATATGAAAGTCCTGCCATCCCAGGAATCAATCTGGTGAACCTTCTTTGTACTCCCTCTATGGCAAGGATGTCTTTCCTCAGATTAGGGGACCAAAACTGCGCACAATACTCCAGGTGTGGTCTCACCAAGGCCTTGTACAACTGCAGTAGTACCTCCCTGCTCCTGTACTCGAATCCTCTCGCTATAAATGCCAGCATACCATTCGCCTCTTTCACCGCCTGCTGTACCTGCATGCCCACTTTCAATGACTGGTGTATAATGACACCCAGGTCTCGTTGCACCTCCCCTTTTCCTAATCGGCCACAAGTGTGTCCCTGCAAAATCACTCAGGGTCTTCCCCAACCAGAAGCCTGGATGAACCATGAGATCTGAAATCTGCAGAGGGCCAGATCAGAGGCACTCAAATCTGGCAACTAAAAAAGTTACAGAAGCTCCAGGTACAAAGTCTTTGAAGATGTCTTGGAAACTGTGGAGGCTAGTGCCCATTGTGGAGTTGACTAAGTTTTCAACTCTCTGCAGCTTATTTCGATCCTGTGCAGAAGCACCTCCTCCCCCACCCATACCAGACGGTGATGCAGCCAGGTAGAATGCTGTCCACAGTACATCTACAGAAATTTGCGAGTGTTTTTGATGACATACTAAATGTCCTCAAACTCCTTATGAAGTACAGTGCTGTCCTGCCTTCTTTGTAGCTGCATTTATATGTTGGTCCTTGGATAGATCCTCAGAAATATAAATACCCAGGAACTTGAAATTGCTCACACTTTCCACTTTGGATCCATCTATGAGGACTGGTGTGTGTTAACCAGTCCTGCTACAGATATTCAGAGGCTTGATGACAAGGCAGTTTGAAATTATTTTAACTCTATGTTAATGTTAACTGGTATTGCTACAGATTCAATGACTTCCTTCAGTTGAGTAAATATGTTACAAAGCAGTACTTTTGAAAATGATTTTAACACCATAAAGCATAAGAGCAATGAGTCTGCGCCAACTTTTTTGCTTTTGTCTTCCTTACTACCAACTCATCTTACAAGTTAACCTTTAATGAATCCCACACTAGTTCTCTCAAATCCCTTTGCACCTCCAATTTCTGAATTCTCTTTGTTCTTTTTTGATCAAGGTGCATGACGATACATATCTCTGCACTGCCTTCCACCTGCCAATTCTTTGCCCATTCTCCCAAGTTCTTCTGTAGAACCCCTGCTTCGTCAACACTACCTGCCCCTCGACCTATGTTTGTGTCATCCACAAACCTGGCTGCAAAGCCATTGGTTCCATCATCCAGATCACTGATACAGGATATGAAAAGTGGCAGACCCTAAACCAATACCTACAGAACACTACTAGACACCAGTATTCAACCTGAAAAGGCCACCTTAGTCCTACTCTTTGCCTTGTGCCTGTCAGCTAATCATCTATCCATGCTCGTAGCTTGCCTGTATTACCATGGTCTTCTAATGCCTCTACAAACTCCAGCACTTGTAATCTATAGCAAAAAAGTATGTAATGTAACTAAATAATTTAATTTTTAATTAAAGCTCTTCCTTAACTGCAAAAGCTCAACTGCATTACCTTTGAATCAGTAATGGTAGGTATCTCCATTTTGATTGATATATTCATCAACTGTTTAATAATGAAGATTTATAATAGTGATTTGTTTTGTGTTAGATGGAAACAATTAGAATTCCTGTCTAAAGCCTTTAAAGTCTTGGTTCTAAAGTCTTTAAATCTACTAATCATCTTTCAAAATGACAGAAAAATTCATCACAGCCCTTGAATATTTCATTATCCTCATAATCGCAATTAATCTCCAGGTGTAAATCCATCAGACCATACTGGGGCATAACCTGTTTAAAATGAGGCACAAATAGATCAAATTGTGCAAGAGCAGCCGTACATCAAGGTCACCCCGTGGCTGAGTGGTCAACGAGCAATAGTGAGGTGCAGATTATGGAACCTGACTCCTCGCGCCAGAGTGCCCTGCAGATTGGGATTCACGTTTATTTATCATGTGTACATTGACACATACAATGAAGTGTGTCATTTGCATTAATAACAAACATACCCAAAGATGTGCTGGGGACGGGTCACAAATGTCGCCACACGTTCCGGTGCAAAGATAGCATGCCGAGAATGTTCAGCAAAACAGCCAAGCAACAACAACATCAACAAGTAAACAGAAAACAATTTCTCCTGTCATCCATAAAGCCCTTTCCTACACTTCCTTTCTCCCACCCACCCACCCTTCAGATAGATAAACACAGACTGGCCTCCATCTCCTGGACAGGCCACCTCCAGGCCTCTAACTTCCAACTTTGCCACAGGATTTGCCAATCATGGGTTTGACTTTCTGGTCTTCATTCTGATCCTGGTGACTGGGGCCCTTGTCGCTGCTTCGAACCTCTATATTCAGTCTGCAACTTTCAGGCTTCTACTGTATCTCTGAAATTGGACCTTTGGCTTTGCTCTCCAGACTTCGCTGATGACTGGAAAAATTGTTCAGCAGCAATTACTTGCTAACAACCTACACTCAGTCGACACTTTATTAGATACACCTGTATACCTACTTGTTAATACAAATATCAAATCAGTCAATCATGTGGTAACAACTCAATGCTTAAAAGCATGCAGACATGTTCAGGAGGGTCAGTTGTTGCTCTGACCAAACATCATGCTCTGGAATGACAGTTGGTGCCAGATTTGACCAGATCTTCCACTAGAGTGGTTTGACTATCTCAGAAGCTGAGATTTCATGCACAACTGTCTCTAGCGTTTACAGAGAATGGTGCAAGAAACAAAAAGCATCCCATGAGCGGTAGTTTTGTTGGTAAAAATGCTAATGAGAGAGGTCAGAGGAGAATGGCCAGACTGGTTCAAGCTGACAGAAAAGCAATAGCAACTCAAATAGCCATGCCTTACAACAGTGCTGTGCAGGAGAACATCTCTGGATGCACAACCTGTTGAACCTTGAAGTGAATGGAGCTGCAGCAGCAGAAGACCATGAACATACACTCAGTGGCCACTTTATTAGATACCATTTGAACTTGGATCACGTGGACAATAGCAATGCTTACAGTATGTCAGGCTGTTGTTCATTGATCACAGCTCAGCATTGAGCACCATCATACCCTCAGTATTCATCAACAAGCTCCAACACCTGAGCCTCTGTACCTTCCTGTGCAACTGGAAACTTCACTTCTTCATTGGAAGGCCACAATCAGTGCAGATCAGAAATAAGATCTACTCTTCACTGACAATCAATACTGGCACACTCAAGGATGTGTGCTTAGCCTGCTGCTCTATGCATTACACCCACTATTGTGTGGCCAGGCACAGCTCAAACACCATCTGCCATTTGCCAAATGAACCATTTGCCGATGACACAACTTTGGTTGGCAGAATTTCAGATAGTGAAGAGACGTACGGGATCAGCTTGTTGAGTGATGTTACTACAGCTACCTGCACTTAACATCAGTAAGATCAAATAATTGATTGTGAGTTCCAGGAAGGGGAAGTCGCAGGAAAACACATCTGGTGACACATGATCATTGAGGGATCAGCAGTGGAAAGAGTGAACAATTTCAAGTTTCAAAATCTCTGAAGATCTATCGTTGGTCCAACATATTGACACAATTACAAAGAAGGCACAACAGTGGCTATATTTCATCAGGAGTTTGAAGAGACCTGGGATGCTACCAAAAACTCTTGCAAACTTCTATGATGTACTGTGGAAAGCATTCTAACAGGTAGCATCACCATCTAGTATGGAGGGGTCACTGTACAGGATTGGAAAAAGCTGCAGGAGGTTACAAACCCATCCAGCTCCACATGGGCACTACTCTCTTCAGTGTTGATGACATCTTTAAAGGTCCCAGAACAATGCCGCTGGAATTCCCTGCACAATGTCACTGGCTGGCTATCTTTACCGGTTTTAGCAAAGTCCAGTATTCGTCATAACTCAACAGAAAATAAAGCTATCCATGGCATATGCAACAAAATGTAAGCTCAGGCTATTAAGCGGCAAATGGTACTTTCACCACAGACAATGTGAATAACCATCACCGATATCTAAGCACCCACCATTGGCATTGAATGGCCATTTCATCACCAAGTACACTTTCATCAACATCTGGTAGTTACTGATCAGAAATCTGACATGAAAATTGACTGGCCACATGAATACTATGGCTAAAAGAGCTGATCAGATGTTGGGTATCATATGGCAGGTGACTCACTTGATACTCTGAAGTCTTTCAACCATCAGCCAGAGCGCAAGTCAGGAACATTATGAAGTTTAACTCACAACAACAACAACAACAACAACAACGAATCACTGGCAGCCTGGTAGTGTAGCGATTAGCACAATTACTTTGCAGCATCAGCAATCACTGATCAGATTTAACTGCCCCATTGGCTGTAAGGAGCTTGTACAACCTCCCTGTGACTGTGTGATTTCCTTTGGGTGCTCCAGTTTCCACCCGCATTCCAAAGATGTATGGTTAGGGTTAGTGAGTTGTAGGCATGCTATGTTGGCTCTGGAAGCATGGCAACACCTGTGGGCTGCCCCCTGCACAATCCTCGGACTATGTTCATTGTTGATGCAAAACGATGCATTTCTCTTCATGTTTTAATGTACCCTTGACAAATAAAGCTATTCTCTCTTTAATTTCTCTTTGAGTAAAGAAGATGGCTCCCCATCATTCCCCCAAGGACAGGAAAATAGATAGTGGCCTTGACCAATACTCCAATGGCCTATAAATTAATTTAAATCACCAAATAGATTGACCTCAATGAAACGATTGATGCTCATGAAGATTGCAAGAATAGCACAGGTAAGAATGATGACGCTAGAGATAAATGTTTCATACTCATTGCAAAAGTGCTATGTTAGCTACATTGGTTAATCTGTTCCACATCTTGCAATATTTAATTTATACATTTTAGTTTGTTATTTATGCATGATTCATCTGTAGATTTTAACTCTGGCTACGAAGGATGGGTCTGGCCCCACTCCCGCGCAACGCCCCAGTCAGCTGGTCGTTGCTGGCATACCTGTCCTAAGTAGCAAAGTTCTTCCAGGAGAATGCCTTTAACCACAGGTCCATCAGGCAGTGGTCGGCACGTAATGTCCTGCAGGCACTGCAGGAGAAGGACATAATGGACACAATGGGGTGGTTCCCTGAGCAGACCATCCAGTTCATCTGGCAAAATGCCTCATCGCCAGATCTCACCAACAGGCACTAAGACCTCGCCTGGCTGGCGGTGAGAGGGGCCCTCCCAGTCAGAGCCCTCCTGTACGCCCGGAACGTCGTCTCCGCACCCCACTGCCCACGGGAGGACTGCAGTGAGGAGGAGTCTGTGACCCACCTCTTTGCACACTGTCAGTTCGCAAAGAAGGTGTGGAGGAGGATGGACGGACCAGTGTCACGTTTCATCCCCGGCAGCTGCGTAATAGAGGACTCTCTGATCTACAGGCTGTTCCGGGGATGCACACGGAGATCAACATCCGGTGCTGCTGGCAGATCATCAACTCGGTGAAAGACTCTCTTTGGTCGGCCCGAAACTTGATGATCTACCAGCACATGGAGATGTCCGTGGGAGAATGCTGTCGACTGGCACATTCTCGGCTGCAGGAGTACGTGCTGAAGGATGCACTGAAACTTGGTGCAGCCACCGCAAGGGCCCGGTGGGGAAGGACCACAGTATAGGTTTCTCCACCCATGGGAGTGGGAAGGGTCAGGGGGCGGGGAATATACCCCTCAACAATGATATGGTAAGCTGAACTACTGGAGTGCCACGTGGGTGGCTATAAATACGGATATGTACTGACTATAATGGAAACGTATGTAAAGGATGGAAAGTTATTGAATGGTTTATTGTATATATTTATTTTTGAATAAAGTATATTTTGAAATTTTAAAAAATCTGTAGATTTTATCTTTTACTTTATAAGTTATCGTATGTTATGTGTACCACTGTGTTTTACACCCAGGTTTGGAGAAAGGTTCTCTCGTTTCTATATACATTATATACATGAATATAGTTAAATGACAATAAACTTGACTTGACTTGACTTAGATAACAGGAATACACCCAAATAATGGAGGCATTAGATTGTAAATCTGAAGAAGGGTTTTTTTTGCTTGGCACATGCTACAGATCAGTTTCTATAGAATCTCAGCAATTTGTTTGAGAAATTTAGGGATTGTCATCAATTTGTTGAATTACTGTCTTATAATTCTTACTAATCAGCACAGATTATATGTGATCACAAAAATATTTAGGTAATTATTGTACACATTACCAAATGCTTCACAGTTGTACAGCTAAACAAACTTTGAAAATGGTAAAGATAAAAAGATATATAATAAAGATAAAAATTAGCTTTATTTGTCACATTTACATTAAAACATAGCTGGTTGGTGCTGTAGTGGCATCCACACCGAACTTCAAGGCAAGTTGTCCTGGGTTTGAATCCAGCCAGCTTCTTGCACGCTTTCCACCCGTTTGAGTGGTGCATCAAACTAGCAACTCAGCTTTGTAAAATACCAGACAAAATGCCAAAGAAGTGGCAAGGTTGCTGCCCAATGCACCACAAGGCGTGGAAAGGAACAACAATAACATCAAAACAAAGAGTGTCATTCATTGTTAGTGTCAAATCAAATCAATGAGGATTATGCTGTCAAATCAATTTCACAGTAACTGTAAGATCATTCCATTGACTAAAAAAAACATGCAAAAGGAAAAATAATCAATAGCACAGAATCCTCAATAGAAGCAAAAATAATTTATGAAAAAATAAGAATAATTGTGAGTTTTAGTATTATAAAGCCTCATGCAGATACCCTTACTTCTGTGGGTACTCACCCACTTCTAGGGGAATTTATCATAACGTAGAGTGTGGCATCTGTTGTCGATGTATAGTTGAACCATCTGAACTTTTTTAAAGAACGGATACTCAACATAAATCTTGCTGACCGAAAATCTTTTGAGTTGGCAGCATAAAGTACTTTAGTTGGAAAATAATGATTTTTATCTAATTGCAATTAACATTCAAACAGTTCTGTAGTATGGAGAATGAATTTAGCTGAGAAGCAATGCAGAACTTTGTAACAACTTTCCATCAATCCACTTAGGATGATCTTTAAATATTCGTTTGCTGTTTGAATCAGCTGTAAAACTGATTGCTATTTTACCTTGATTTATAGCCAATGTGTTTCAGGGAAAGACTTGAGAGATACTGTTTTCCATAGGTTCAAAGGAAAAAAACCACATTCCGAATGAGACATGCAACACCACCAAGAATAGCTAAAACAGATTTTGCTGACTTTTAGATCAGATGTATTATCAACTAAAAATAATTACTGTTGTAATTACATGGTGACAATATCACCAAGGTAACCTCAGACATTATAAATTAGTATAAAGAGATAAGATATGACAAGTGATAGTAGCAAGTGTTTCGCACAAGTACTAGATGAAGCTTCATCAGAAAATTTGGAAGACAGACAGCGATTGGAAGGGAGGGAGGTAACAAATGGACTGGATGAACACAAGCAATTGGTGAAGGTTGAGAGGGTGGTGAACACTTGTTTCTTTGTAAATGTTCTGTCTGGAAGGGGTTTTTGGATCACCTGCTTACAATTTTTTTCGGTAGAATTTCAGTGATCTGTAGTATAGTTGGTTCTGTACTTGTATAGATTCTTTGTCTGTGAGCCTGAGATGTCATGACAGCATAAATCAAGACTGTTCTTGTTTCACAAACCATTCTCATTATCAATTATCTGTCCAGCCTGAACTAGTCTGCAGTATAAAGAGGATCAAGAGCTCTCCAGTCTTTTCTTGCCAATACTCTTTACTTGCCTCTCTCTCTCTCTCTCTCTCTCTCTCTCTTTCCCTCTCTCTCCTTCCACCACTCTCTCTTTCTCTCTCCCTCTCCTCTCTCATTCTGTCTCTTGCTCTCCCTCTTCCTTCCCCTCCCTCACTCTCTCTCTTTCTCTCTCTCTTTCTCTGTCTCCCTCTCTCTCTCCCTCTCCCCCTTCTCTCTCACTGTCCATAAGACCATAAGACATAGGAGCAGAATTAGGCCATTCAGCCCATTGAGTCTGCTCCGCAATTCCATTGTTCCTGATCCTGGATCCCACTCAACCCCATACACCTGCATTCTCACCATATCCTTTGATGCCCTGACCAATCAGGAAATCTCAACTTCCACTTTAAATATATCTACGGACTTGCCCTCCATCGCAGTCTGTGGCAGAGCATTCCACAGATTGACCACTCTCTGGTTAAAAATATTCCTCCTTGCCTCTTTTCTGAAAGGTCACCCCTGAATTTTGAGGTTGTGCCCTTTAGTTCTGGATACCCTCACCATAGAAAACATCCTCTCCACATCTACCTTATCTAGTCCTTTCAACGTTCAGTAGATTTCAATGAGATCACCCCGCATTTTTCTAAATTCCAGTAGGTACAGGCCCAAAGCAGCCAAATACTCCTCATATATTAACCCCTTCATTCCCAGATTCATCTTCGTGAATCTCCTCTGAACTCTCTCCAATGACAACATATCCTTTCTGAGACATGGAGCCCAAAACTGTTGACAATGCTCCAAGTGAAGTCTGGACTAGTGTCTTGTAAAGGTTCAGCATTATCTCCTTGCTTTTATATTCTATTTGCTTTGAAATAAATGCCAAAATTGCACTTGTTTTTTTTACCACCAACTCAACCTGTAAATTAACCTTCTGGGAATCTTACACGAGGACTCCTAAGTCCCTTTGCAACTCTGATGTTTGAATTTTCTCTCCATTTAGATAATAGTCTGCACTATTGTTCCTTTTACCATAATGACAGTCTTTGAGGAATAATCTATCCCTCTTTCTCTTTCCTTCTTTCTCTCTCTCTCTCTCTCTCCCCCCTCCTTCCTTAATGTCTCTTTCTTTCTTTGCCCCTCCACTCTGACTTGCCTCGTTCATGAAGTCTTCAGAAGCTTTAGACAACAGCATCTCCAGATCCAGCAGAGGGCAAATAGACGAGGGAGAAAAAAAATCAGAAATATACGTTGTGGAGCTGTAACAATGAGAAGATAGCAGTTGCTGGAAATGTGAAATTTAAATATCCAGTGGGTAGGTATTATCTATGGAGAGAGAAACCTTATATTAGGGCTAACAAAATCTGGTTAACTAAACGTAAGTTCAATGGCTACACAAGAGATTAAAGATATCGGTATGTAAAGCAAGGAAGAAGCTTCTGGAGGAACTCAATCGGTCAGGCAGCATCTGCGGAGGGAAAATTATAGTTGATGTTTCAGTCTGATATCCCTCCCAGTCCAAAGGACTTGCTGAATTCCTCCTGCAGTTTATTTTCTGTTAAATTCATTACAGTACTTGGAACCCAATAATATGTCAAGACAAAGAAATTAGATTCATTTACTTCAGCTTACATTGGTCTGTATCGCATCGATGACAGAGACCAAAGACAGAGCTCACAGTGGGAATGGGATAGAGAATTCAAATAATCTGAGACTGCCATTTTAGCAGATATGAAATGTTTCCTTTATTTTAAAGTATTTAGCATAATTATTTTGGAGCTAAATCCAGCAAATCCACATTTCCTTTGATGTAATACATAACGTCTACAATGGTGTACGTAAGTCGTAGAATTTAGATATAGTTGACATAAATCAGTTTTCTATTTTCAGCTCCTTTATCTGCTCAACCCAGCACACAGTGACAGTTAAAATGGAATTAAATGTTGTTTTCTGGTTTGTACACTTAAACCTGATTTTATATAAGAATCATTAATATTTTCTATAGTGAATTAAACGTCATTGTGATTCATTTGAATATGCTCTTGCCCCTGGGCTCTGAGTTGCAAGCAGGGCATAAAGATATAATCTTGATTGGCTTTGACTGCATCTATGGTGCCATCCTCTGGATGGAATGTTAATTTAAAGTCGTGTTTATCTGGTTTGACCGTATGCTGTAAGGATCTCATCCCATTCCTTGAAGGAAGAATAAAGAGTCTGTTAAATGTTTTGGAGAACCTCCTCCCACAGAACACATCACTATAACTAGATTACTTGGTCACGAGTTAATCTTTGATTCAAAATGGTTGCCATGTTTTCTGCTTTAATGATTTGAATCTTTTAAAATTCTATATTGCATTTGAAAACTCCTGGAACCATTAAAAGAGCTTAAGCAGAGGGCAAGCTTCTTCCAGCTATCAAATCTGTCAGTGGAGTTCCTAGGACAGGGCTTCTGTATTGCATCATTTAAAATCCTTCCATTTCTCAGGGTAACACACACAAAGTGCTGGAAGAACTCAGCAAGTCAGGCAGCATCTATGGAGAGGAACAAACAGCTGATAGTTTGGGCGAAGATCCTTTATCAGAACTGGAAAGGAAGGGGGAAGAAGAAGAAGAAGAAAGGGGGGAGCGGAAGGAGTACCATCTGGCAGGTGATAAGTGAAGCCAGATGATGGGGAGGAGGGGGGGGCGGACAGGGCAGAGGGTATGAAGTGAGAAGAAGGGAGGTGATAAGTGGAGAGTTAAAGGGCTGAAGAGAGGAGGAATCTAATAGGAGAGGAGAGTGGACCATAGGGGAAAGGGAAGGAAGAGGTGCACCAGAGGGCAATGATATTTTTTATCCATATTTCAGGTTCACCTTGGACAATTCAAGCTAGTCAGCCCTCTTATCCACTGACAGCTTTGTTCAGTTAAATTCAGAAGTGAAACAACTTATGACAGTAATTGCAAGAGATAGGCCTGTGCTAGCAAAATTCAAAGGTAAAGAAAACATTAGCTTTATTATTAAAGATTAGTCGGTGGTGAAGAAGGCGAAGGTAATGTTGGCATTCATTTCTAGAGGTATAGAATATAAGAGCAGGAATGTGACATTGAGGCTCTATAAAGCACTCGTGAGACCACACTTGGGGTATTGTATGCAGCTGGGGCTCCTTATTTTAGAAAGGATATACTGACATTGGAGAGGGTTCAGAGACGATTCACGAGAATGATTCCAGAAATGAAAGGGTTACCGTATGAGGAACATCTGGCAGCTCTTGGGCTGTATTCCCTGGCGTTCAAGAGAGTGAGGGGGGATCTCATAGAAACATTCAGAATGTTAGAAGGCCTGAACAGATTAGATATGGCAAAATTATTTCCCATGGCAGGGGAGTCTAGGACAAGAGGGCACGACTTCAGGATTGAAAGACATCCATTTAGAACAGAGATGCAGAGAAATTACTTTAGTCAGAGGGTGGTAAATCTGTGGAATTTATTGTCATGAGCGGCTGTGGAGGCCAAGTCATTGGGTGCATTTAAGGCAGAGATAAATAGGTTCTTGATTAGCCAGGGTATCAAAGGGCATGGGGTGAAAGCAGGGGAGTGGGGATGACTGGAAGAATTTGACCAGCCCATGATTGAATGGTGGAGAAGACTCAATGAACCGAATGACCTACTTCTGCTCCTATATCTTATGGTCTTTATTTGCCACATGTAAATTGAAATATATAGTGAAATGCATAAAAACAAATTAAATCAGCGAGAATTATGGTGGGCAGCCCGCAAATGTTGCCACACTTCATGCAGCAACATAACATGCCCAGAACTTACTAGCCTTAACTTTATGTCCTTGGAATGTAGAAGGAAACCGGAGCACCTGGAGGAACCCCACACAGTCACAGGGAGAATATACAAACTCTTTACAGACAATGGTGGGAATTGAACCCCAGACTTAGAGCTGGTGACGTATAAGCATTACACTAACCGCTATGCTATTGTGCCACCCTTACCATACTGTACTAGGCCAACATATTTAACAGTAACATTACATACAGTATAACTAATGACTTTATTTTACCTAGCCCTTTTTACAATACACAGGCAATTCTGATTAATTAGGACACATCGAGACCAGTACATTTTGGCCCAAATAAGCGACTGTCCCATTTAGCTGAAGTTCCATGGAAATAGTTAGAAAAGTATAAAAAAGACAAACTGAGTATCAAGTTATGTATTTTAATGAAATATAGAACTAATTAGAACACTACCAATCATACTACAGTACTATAAAACTGTATATTAGCTTCTAATACTTATCAAGGTAGGAATTTATCCAGTGAACACAATGAACAAAATCAGCACAGACACCTAAAGCAGAAGTTGGACTGCCTTCATACAATGTCATTGATGATTAAGAGTTGTTCCAAATCTTCATTTTTATTGTAACATTCAAGGTAATTGCTCATCCCTTCAAGTAGTTGAAGTGGTGAAATGATTGCATTTTAACACCTGGCCGTTTCTGGCATTTCCAAGCCTGAACGCTTGAAACTGCAGTGAATAAAATAGTTCTGAATTGTCTCATTGTTTATTTCTCACCAACTATCGGTGAGAAAATCACAGCTTTTTGAAAACAGGCACACACAACTGACACTATTTAAAAGCTATTTGCTCTAAGCTTGGTGTTGTCATATTGAGGTGGCTGGGACCGGACCCAAGTGCAAGACACAGGCATTGAAGTACAAGGGACAGGACTAGGATACAGGATGGGGCTAGGACATGGACACAAAAACCGGGAACCTGGAACAGGACTGGGCAAAAGAGCTAGGAGCCCGGGCTTGGACTCTAATCCAGAGACTGGACAAGGACCCAGAACCTGGGTCTTGCCTCTTGCTCGGACCCCAGAACTAGGCAAGGACATGACTTGGCTGGCAGGCAGGACGAAGCTGGAGTCTTCAGACTTGAGTCAAGGCCGGAGACCAGAGGCTCGAGGCGAGGCCGGAGACCAGAGACTCGAGGCGAGGCCGGAGACCAGAGACTCGAGGCGAGGCCGGAGACCAGAGGCTCGAGGCGAGGCCGGAGACCAGAGACTCGAGGCGAGGCCGGAGACCAGAGGCTTGAGGCGAGGCCAGAGACCAGAGACTTGAGGCTAGAGACTTGAGGCATGGGGTCTTGAAGCTTGGGGAGAGGCTCGAGACTTGGGGAGAGGCTCGAGACTTGGGGCGAGGCTCAAGACTTGAGGTCTTGAAGCTCCTCCTGGGCAGGGCGCAGTACTCCACCCGACGAACGCACGAGACAGGAAGGGACAGAACCAACCGCAGGGTAACAGCAATACAGCCTGGCTTACCCGACGGAGCTAAGGGACAAGAAGAGACAGAACCAGCCGTAGGTAATGGCAAGGTGGCCTGGCTTACTCAGCAGAGGCAAGGGACATGAAGGGACGGAACCAACTGCAGGGTAACAGCAAGATGGCCTGAATTACCCGGCAGAGGCAAGGGACAGGAAGGGAGCTAGGTACAGGATGGCACCAAGACAAGACTACAGACGAAGCGAGGCGAGAGTTAACAGCAAGACAAGGCAGGGCTGGGGGGCGTCACGTAATGACGTGGGATTGAGACGTGTAAATCCAGCTCTGCCGTAAAAAATCAGCAAAGTACCGTTTAAACAAAGTAAAGTTAATAAATACTTTCCGAAAACTACTTATAAACTTCGTAAGACTACTCTACGATATGCCTCGTAAACCGCAACAGAAGAAGTCTGTTGTTGTGAAGTCGCCGCGAGATGGGAAGGAAAAAGGGCCTACTGCAGCGATGGAGCCTCGGATTCAGGTTGGATCTCCTTCAGAGGGGACGCATTTTATCTCTGGCATAGAAGAACGGGGAGCAATGGCAGCAGTAGCGGTCTCTCGGAAGATGATACCGGAATTGCGCATGCGCAAACCGATACAATTTAAACTACAAGAACCGATGGCCGCTGCAACTGAATGTGACTCAGAGTCAGAATTGGATATCACAGAGAATACAGATGAAGAAGAGGAGGAAGAACTGGAAGAGACTGGAAGTAAAGGAGACGACGGAGACATAAGAGAGGCTTTATTGCAATTAACGGCTGAACTAAGAAAATTAAGAACAGAGCTTAGAGACGTGAAGATGTGCTATGATAAAGCTATGAAAAGACAGGATAAAATGGATAAGAAACTTCAGAAGATGGAAAGAACAATGGAGCATATTAACGATGGTATGGAAAAAACTGAAAATAATGTGCTTGTCTGGAACACGGAAAGAAATCGACTCTTGGAGAAAGTGGACGTGTTGGATAATTTTAGTAGACGTAATAACATTAAAATTATTGGTCTTAAAGAAGGTACAGAGGGAGATAATCCAGTAGAATTTTTTCAAAGATGGATCCCGAAAACCTTGCAAATGAAAGAGGAAGACCGATCAATTGAAATTGAGCGGGTACATAGAGCTCTAAGACCAAAATCAAAAGATGACCAATATCCACGATCAAATTTTAATAAAATTCTTAAGATTTCAAGACAAAGAAAGGATTCTACAGGCGGCTGCCCAAGCTGCCAAGAAGAGAAAAGGGCCACTGATGATAGAAGGGAAGAAAATTTTTTTCTACCCTGACATAAGTTATGAACTTTTGAAAAGAAGGAAGAAGTTTAATCCAGTGAAAAAAGCCCTATGGGATCATGGTTATCAATTTATATTGAGTTATCCTGCAACCTTGAAGATTTTTTTCCCTGGTGGAGAAAAAAGATTTCTTGATGATTACCGGAAAGTGGAATAGTTTGTGTGAGATTCTTTGAATATTCACCAGATACAAGAACAAATTTAGGGGGGTGAGATGGATTGAAGATGAAGACTGGATCAAGGGTTAGGCCTGTTGAATTTTTAGGTGGATGGATATATAAATATATTATTAGTTATATGAGGGAGGGGAAGAAAGGTTAAAATTTGAGGAATATTAACTGGCAATATTAACATTAATTTTTTTCTATATATATATAATTTTTTGTTACAGGGGAACTGGAAGAAACACTGACCTATCGCTACGTTATTCATGTGTGCAAGCGTGGCAATAGCCACGACCTGCAAAATGGAGGGGGGTAGTGTTGTGTATTTTTTCATTCACAACATTAGTGGAGGGATATTTTGTTTTTTCTTTTTTTGTATCTTATCTATCTTTTTTTTCTTTTTGCCTGGATGATTGGGAGGGAAACACATAGCAACATGGTGAAGTTCAAAGAGATTCCCCAGGGAACTATGAGAGTTGAGAAGCTAAGTAATATTTTAGATTTTAAGAGATAAATATGTAACATTTTTGAATATTTGGAGCCCTTATTTATAGCTCCGATGGTGAAGATCTTGGTTCCTTGGGGGAAAGTAACAAATATATATAAGATTTATTTTTATCTCATGGAGCATGTGCAAACCTTCCTATATGCAGGCGGTTCCTTTTTTTTTTCTCTTTTTTTCTTTTCTTTTTAGGTAGGAGTATATATCAGGGGGGAGGCGGAGGGTTAAGGGGAGAGGGGAGGGTAGATACTTTTTTTTCTCACGTATCACTTTGAAAACTCAATAAAAATTATATATATAAAAAAAAGACAAGGCAGGGCTTCAGGCGAGGAAACAGAAGGCAGAGGAAGGCATACAAGGAGTAAGGACAAGAACAATCCAGCAGCCACGCCCTGGTCTCTGGAGGTATTTATGCAGCCAGCCCCAACGAGAATCAGTAGCCTCAATTAGTGCTCAACAGGAACAGAAACTGGGTAGACAGGAAAACCTGAAGCAAGGATTGATGGACCGGACCATGAACCAGAATGCGGACTTCACGGACCAGACCATGACAGTAACAACCCCCCCCCCCCCACCCCCATGGGAGCCTCCTGGTAACCAAAGAGAGTATCCAGACTATGGACGACCCGGGCGGGTGGGAGGGTATTTAACAGAAGGGAATCCCGGGTGATAAGAGGAAAACGACAGTGTCTGTGTTGCTGGGTCCATGGTTGGCTAGGTCATATTGAGGTGGCTGGAACTGGACCCAAGTGCAAGACACGGACACTGAATTACTAGGGACAGGACTAGGATACAGGGTAAGGGCTAGGGCATGGGCACGAAAATCAGGAACCCAGAACAGGACTGGGCAAGAGAACTAGGAGCCCAGGGTTGGACTCTGAGCCAGAGACTGGACAAGGACCCAGAACCTGGGTCTTGCCTCTGGCTCGGACCCCAGAACTAGGCAAGAACGTGACTTGGCTGGCAGGCAGGATGAGGCTGGAGTCTTCAGACTTGAGGTGAGGCTGGAGACCCGAGGCTTGAGGCGAGGCCGGAGACCAGAGGCTTGAGACTAGAGACTTGAGGCGAGGCTTGAGATTAGCTAGAGGCTTGAGGCTTGGGGTCTTGAAGCTTGGCTTGGGGCAAGGCTCGAGTCTTGGGGTCTTGAAGCTTGGCTTCGGGCGAGGCTCGAGGTTTGAGGTCTTGATGTTCCTCCTGGGCAGGGCGCGGTACTCCTGGGCAGTGTGCGGTAATCCACCCGACGGAGGCAAGGGACAGGAAGGGACAGAACCAACTGTAGGTAATGGCAATACGGAGTGGCTTACCTGATGGAAGCAAGGGACAGGAAAGGACAGAACCCACCTCAGGGTAACGGCCATCTGGCCTGGCTTACCCGACGGAAGCAAGGGACAGGAAGGGACAGGACTCACCATAGGGTGACAGCAATCTGGCCTGGCTTACCTGAAGGAGGCAAGGGACAGGAAGGGAGCTAGGTTCAGGGTGGCTCCAAGACAAGACTTCAGGCAATGCAAGGCAAGACAAGAACTTCAGGCGAGGTGAGAGTTACTGGCAAGACAAGGCAAGGCTTCAGGCAATGCAAGGCGAGACGAGACGAGAACTTCAGGTGAGGCGAGAGTTACAGGTAAGACAAGGCAGGGCTTCAGGTGAGGAAACAGAAGGCAGGGGAAGGGATAAAAGGAGTAAGGACAAGAATAATCCAGCAGCCATGCCCTGCTCTCTGGAGGTATTTATGCAGCCAGCCCCAACGAGCATCAGCTGCCTCAATTAGTGCTCAACAAGAACAGAAACAGGGTAGACAGGAAAACCTGGAGCAAGGGTCGATGGACTGGACCCATGAATCGGAATGTGGACTTCGCGGACCAGACCATGACAGGTGTAGCATCTAATGGCCACACAAGTGTGTGCAACTGACTCTAGTCAGATCCTGTTTAGCAACAGTTTCCTGTCTCAATTAAGTGGTATAGTGTCCAAGATAAATGTAGAGAAACCTGGCAATTTTCTCTATTAGTTTTTGTTCTTTAAGTGTTGCTCCAAATAAACGGCTGCCCTGATTAACTGATACCCAATTAATCTGAATCCACTGCATTTAGAATCAGCTTCCATCCTTGCCACTTCTAAATTAACCTATTGGCAATTTAGAACATAAAAGTGCAGTGCATATGAGTCACACCTCTTGATATTAGAACAATAAAATGTGAAATATATCTGTACAGCTGCTCGTTAATGCAAATATCTATTCAGCCAATCATGTGGCAGCAATTCAATGCATAAAAGCATGCTGACATGGTCAAGGGGTTCAGTTGTTGATCACACCAAATATTAGAATGGAGATGAAATTAGATCTAAGTGACTTTGACCATGGAGTGATTGTTGATGCCAAACAGGGTAGTTTGAGTATCTCAGAAACTGCTGATCTCCTGGGACACAAACAAAATGCTTGAAGAACTCAGCAGGTCATGCAGCATGAATGGAAATGGATAAACAGTCAATGTTTCGGGCAGAGATCCTTCTTCAGGACTGGAAAAGGAGGGGAAGATTCCAAATTAAAAAGGTAAGGGGAGGGGAAGGAGGATAGCTAGAAGATGATAGGTGAAGCCAGGTGAATGGAAAAGGCGAAGGTCTGG
Organism: Mobula birostris; assembly: GCF_030028105.1. NCBI lineage: Eukaryota > Metazoa > Chordata > Chondrichthyes > Myliobatiformes > Myliobatidae > Mobula > Mobula birostris. The sequence goes on from NC_092370.1 coordinate 141,530,908, forward strand.
AGAGGAAGGAATCTAATAGAAGACAGTGGACCATAGGAGAAAGGAAAGGAGGAGGGGACCCAGATGGAAGTGATAGGCAGGTGAGAAGAGGTAAGAGGCCAGAGTGGCGAATAGAAGAAGAGTGGAGGGGGAGGGGGAGGGGGAGGGAAATTTCGCCTTCTGATAGGAGAAATCTATATTCATGCCATCAGGTTGGAGGCTACCCAAACGGAATATAAGCTGTTGCTCCTCCACCCTGAGTGCGCCTCTTGGCACAAGACGAGACCATGGACCAACATGTCAGAATGGAAATGGGAATCAGAATTATAGTGCTTTGCCTCCAGGAAGTTCTACTTTTGGTAGGTGGAGCAGAGGTGCTCAACAAAGCAGTCCCCTCCTCTACATAATAAAGTGGCCGTTGAGTGTAACCCAAAGGATTGTGGAAATGTGGATACAAGTTTGGCTACTTATATCCATTCAGAGCCACCTCTCTATCTTTCCCATCCCAAGAACTGGTATAATGATCAGGGCATATTTTAATAGATTTTGTATTAATTACTTAGCATTGTCATGTAAGACATGATCTTAAGTACTGGAGATGATCCAATGCTTATAAATATGGTAAACAATGAGACCAACAGGGAAAAACTCTCTCCTGGGAAGAGATTACCAGGTGGACAGAGGAATTGATTGGAAGTGTTGAAAGCCTTCTTAAAGACATGCAACATTCCCGTCACCGCTCTGAGCCAAGAAGGAGCATTTGGGATGGAACCCTGACTATATTCGTCAGGAACATGGACAAGTGCACATTAACCAGGGGAAGAAGGACACTAACTCACAAACTTCCTGCTTGTCTGTCCCATAAACCACCTCAAACATGAGAAGTTCTGCAGACACCGGATACCCAGAGCAACATACACAAAGTGTTGGAGGAACTCAGCAGGCCAGGCAGCAGCCATGGAGAGGAATAAACAGTTATCGTTTTGGGCAGAGACCCTTCATCAGGATTGGAAAGGAAAGGGGAAATAGCCAGAACATGAAGGCTGGGGAGGGGAAGAAGTACAAGTTGGCAGGTGTTAAATGAAGTCAGGTGGGTGGGGGAGAAGGGATGGAGCGAGAAGCTGAAAGATGATGGGTGGAAAAGGTAAAGGCTGAAGAAGAAGGAACCTGATGGGAGAGGACAGTGGACGATGGTAGAAAGGGAAGGGGGCGGGGCACCAGGGGGAGTTGTTAGGAAAGTGAGGAATACAGGAGGGTTAAGAAGCGAGCCAGAATGGAGAATGGAAAAACGTCAACTGTTTATTTCTCTTTATAGATGCTGCCTTACCTACTGAGATCCTCCAGCATTTTGTGTATGTTACCCCATAAACCATCACCTGCTTCATTTGTGGAAGAACCTACAATGTAGAACCCACAAACCTAGAATGGAAAGGACTAAGGTATTGATTCCAAGGAACCGCATTAGGATGAGAACTGTGATTCAATTTAAGCAACACTCTCTTCACATTTTTACATAGGAAGCATAGCGGTTAGCACAATGCTTTACTGTACCAGGTTCAATTCCTGTGCTGTATGTAAGGAATTTGGACATTGTCCCTGTAACCACATGAGTTTCCTCTGGGTGCCCAAGTTTCCTCCCAAAGTCCAAAGATGTACTGGTTGATAAATTAATTGGTCATTATAAATAGTGCTATGATTAGGCTAGGGTTAAATTGGGTTTGCTGGGTGATATGGATCGAAGGGCTGGAAGGCCTTTTCTGCACTGTAAATCAATAAATAAATAAAGTTTACCTGTTGTACAATATTAGGAATATCCAGTATAAATGGTTAAGATGTTAAAATGTAATATTGGATAAATGGTTATGGAAATGACCAGTAATTTCTTTTGCATTAATTTCCATGAACAGTAAATTCTGGCTCCAGCTTTGGCTATAAATTTCTATTTACTATTTGTTCTTCACTATCAGCGAGTCTGGAAGTCCTCTGGAGAAGTCGGAGGCCCAGTGTCTGCAAACGAGTGTCCACTGGAGGCTGGAAACCTGCCTACGGCCTGTTCTGGGGTTCGAGGACTATGTGTGTGTGTGTGTCTGTGTGTGTGTGTGTGTGCATGCCAGGTGGGTAGGAGGGAGTTAAGGGACTTGTTTTGCTGTTGTTGGTTAGTTGCTGTTGCTCTGTTGTTGTTGCCGTTGCTTGTGCTGTTCTGCTGAACATGGTGGATGTGCTGTGTTGCTGCTGAAATATTTGAGGACCCTTGCCGGCTGACCGCAGCACATCCTTAGGTTGTGTTGGTTATTTAGGCATATGATACATTTCACTGTATGTTTCGTTGTACATGTGGTAAATAAATGTCTCTGAATCTGAATTCTGCTGGTAAGATGTAGAAGTCAGCAGAACAAGCTACTTCCATATGATTGTTTAATGTACCATTATTAGCTACATTATTGTCGGGTTATGTTTTAACAGTAACTATCCATGATTCACAATGTTATTACCAGCTGATGCTATTACCTAGAGATTTTTATTGAATTTACAATCTTGACATGAAATCATACAGACACAAGAGAGACTGCAGATGCTGAATATCTGGAGCAACACACAGAATATAGGAGGAAATCAGAGGGTAAGGCAGCATCTATGGAGGGACATGGACATTGAACTTTTTGGGTTGAGACTCTTCATCAGGACTGGAAAACTAGATAGGGAAAGATGTTTGGTGGGGTAGGGTGGAACAAGAGCTGGTGGGTGATAGGTAGATCCAGGTGAGAAGTGGGTGATAGGCAGGTGACGGAGGGGGAGAGTGGGAATGAAGCAGGAGATGGTAAGAGATGGGAGGTGGCAAAGGGCTGAAGAAGATGGAATCTGATAGAAGAGGACAGCGGACCATGGAATAAAGGGGATGAATTGAGGAAGAGAATTGGTGGGAGGAATGGACAGACCGAAAGGGTGGGAGAGGGGAATGAGATGGGGTGATGTGGCTGGATGGATAAGGATAAAAGAGGACAGATGGAAGTGGTTGCTGGACACTCAAGAAATGGATGTTCTTGCCTACAGGTTAGAGACTACCAAGGTATATGTAAGGTACTGTTTCTCTAACCTGTACCTAGCCTCATCTTGGTGGCAGAGGAGGCCATGACAGACATGTTGGTGTAGAATATAGAAGTGGAATTAGAATGGCTGGCCACTGGGGAGAAGGAAGCTATTTGATCCAATTTGACAGTGCTTGAAAATACTCTCCAAATAGCCCCACTTCCCATGAGTTCTGAAGAATATATTCCAATTCATTTTTGAAAATTAATATTAAATCTGCTTCCAGAAGCTTGATTACCAGGCTATGCACATTATCGCTTAAAATGTCTTAACTTCTCTCCTAGATTATTTGGCAGTTACCTTAAATCTTTCTAATCTGGTTTCACTGAATGGAAAGCATTTTCCCATCTAGTTTCAGCATTATTTCTGAACCACCTCAAAGCCTTGTATTGCATGCAAAGTCCTGCATTGCTGTTTTGCATTGTTTATGATTGTGTGAGACAAACTGCACATCTCCTTGTATATATTGAAAAACAAACTTGAAACTCATTAACTAAATGTTTTTTTTTACAGTCTTAGCATTAATTTAATATGTTAAAATATGCTTTGATTGGTTTTTCTTCTGAAGTTGGCCAAGAATTAGTATTCTTAAAATTAGTGCAGATTTTCATGAAATGAGGTGCCAGTTGCATAGATGTTGTTGTTGTGTGTTGTTGTGTCGTTATTGGCTAATGGTGATCCTATGGATGGTGTGGTTGTCCATAGGGTTTTCATGGCAAGATACAGAAGTAGAAATCTCCTTTCTTCTGCACAGATACTATAGTGCTGTTGCCCAGGTTGGGACCCAGCCGGATTCGAACTGAGGACCGTCTGCCTTGAAGTCCATGCTGATACCGCTGCATCTCTGGTCGGCATAAGTATTATAGGACTAATACTGAGGCAGTGTTAATTACTTTCAATTTGCAAATAACTAAATGCACCCCAGAGTAAAATTTGCAGAAACTGGAAGTCTAAAATAAATGTTGGAAATACTCAGAAGATCGGACAGCATCTCTGAAGAGAGAAAGAGAGCTGATTATCTTTTTCAGTAATCTCACCCAAAAGGTCATCTGTGTTATTCTCTTTCCCCAGATGCTTCCTAAATTGTTGCTCATTGCCAGGATGACATTTTTGTTAGTTTTTATTACATCTCAGTGAGGTTTAGTAAAGACATTTACAGAGTGTAATCTATAAAAATAATGCCAAAAAGGGGTTCATTATGATAACTTGTGATCATGTAGTACCTTGGGTCCAGTAAAATGACCCAAAAGAATGTTATTAAACAAAGTTTGACCCTGAGGAAAGTTGTGACAAATGACCAAAAGTTTAAAAGAAAAGGCTGAGGCAAATAGGCAGGGTGGATTCCCAAGTTCTGGGATGCTTTGGAGTTTAGGAGTGAGGCAGCTGAAAGGGAACCCTATACGTGGTGGAAAGGTGAAAATCACTGAAATGCAAAAGGGCAAAAGTAAAGGGGTTCAGATACCTCTGTGGACCATGGATATGTTGTTCTCCCCACCCCACCCCACCCCACATGGTTTGATTTCCTTTCACGTTGCAAAGACAGACTGGTAGGTAAATAGATAAAATGTAATTTGCACCTTGCGTAGGTTGGCAGTGGAATAATTGGGAGGGGGTGAAATTGATGAGCATGTGAAGCACCTATTTTTATATACTTACCTATTTCATATGATAAACAGGAAAGAATTGTTAGTTTCAGTATTACAGCATTCCTCTGCTGAACAGTTCAATGCATTTTAACTGATTACTCAATTTACTAGGTCCTAGCTGTATTCTGCCAAATTTTACTCTGTTTCCAAACCTAGGATGTCTTGCTGAAATAGTAACACACCCAATATGCTGGAGGAATTAAACAAGTCAGGCAGCATCAATAGAGAGGAACGTACAGTTGAGGTTTTGGGTGGAACCCATCATCAGGACTGGAAAGGGAGGCGGAAGAAGACAGAAATTAGCTCGTGGAAATTCAGATTAATTTTGGAGCAGGAGTTTCTGTGATCAAGTGTATTGTATGCTCTTTAAAAGAGATATATTGACTTGCTCATAAGAAGTAGTTCATGGAAATGCAAACAGGAAATGCAGGTCAGCTGTATCCGTGCAAAGAGAGAAACACTTCAATTTCAGATCAAAGACCCTACATATTTCACACACACTCAGTGGCCACATTATTAGGTGCAAGAGTGGACCTCATAAAGTGGCCACAGGAGCGGAACCCAGTTTGCTCTTCTGCTGCTGCTGTAGCCCATCCACTTCAAGCTTCGGTGTGTTGTGTATTTAGAAATGCTCTTCTGCATATGACAGAATGAAATGCTTGGGTACTTGTGTTAATGTCGCCTTCCTGTTGGCTTGAACCAGTCTGGCCATTCTCCTCTGACCTCTCTCAATAACAAGGCGTTTTATTTTTGCTCACAGAAATTCCGCTCCCTGGATGTTTTTTGTTTCTTGCACTGTTCTCTGTAAACTGTAGGGACTGCTGTGCATGAAACTTCCAGGAGATCAGCAGTTTCTGAGATACTCAAGCCACCATGTTTGGCATCAACAATCATTCTATAATCAAAGTAACTTAGATCACATTTCTTCCCCATTCTGATGTTTGGTCTGAACAACAACTAAACCTCTTAACCATGTCTGCGGGCTTTTAGGCATTGAGTTGTTGCCACATGATTAGTATTCATATGCAGGTGTATGGGTCTACCAAATAAAGTGCCATTGAGTGCTGGTTCATAGAAGTACAGTTGGACCCACCTGTAGGAGTTTTGCCAAGAATAGACATTATGCTGAAAACCTGCATTCTCTATTTTCCCCACTGTGGCTTATTACTGATTATTGTTACTTTATAGAAAGCCAATAAGACTTCAAACCATCTATGAATAAGTGCATTCTGATTAATGTTTTTGATAATAATTATATTAATTAGCACATCACATAAATGCTTAACAAGTTAAAATACTGCCTGAAAATATTGATTAACTTGCATCCCAATTTCCTATAGATTAAATGGTAGCTCAATAGCCTAATTGTAGGTCAATGTAACAGGTTTAATAAGTGATGATCTCTGACAATCTCTTGGACAGTACAATATACAGTATGTTTAGGAAACAAAGTGTAAAAGATGGAACACTGGGTAGGAGAGAATGGGAATAGTCAAGTCTGGAGCTGCAAAGGTGCAGATTAGAGGGAAAAGCTAACATAGTGTAAAGACAGGTAAAACTGTGAAGTGATGGTCGATGGCCTTGCTCCAAGGAGCAAACATTTTTCAAAAGTTTATCTCAGACTCATATGTGACATGTGAATAAATTGTTTTCATGTATGGACATCAAGAAGTTTCAATTTGGCCATGTTATCATCTTGGCTCTTTTAGCTAAATTATTACTCCATTGGAAATTCCAAAGAGAAAGGAGAGTTTAGAATGGCTTAACCAAAATGTTGAATAATTTGGAAATAATTAATCTCTATTTATAGTTAATTTTGGAAATCTAGTTTCTTTGTTGATATAATGAGCTCTAGGTATCACATGTGGATGGAATATACCATTTTCTTTTTGCCAGAGGAGTAATGTTTACCATTTGAAATTTCGACAAGGAGGATCTTATTACATTTATATATTAAAAATAATCTGTTTGTATTTATGGCTTTATTCAGGTAAAGGAGAGGCAGGCATGTTCAATTCATTGCCAAGAAATTGATTTGATATAATCTATTGTTGAACTTTCCATATTATAAATTGATTCAGTTCTATATTTAATCCCTCATAAATGTAAACTAAACCCAGTAATCTTCTTAAGTGAGGGACAGCGATAAAACAACCTTGAATGTTGACAGAATTAACACCTTCCATTATTTCTGAAATTCATATACAATAATCTGGCAAACATAGTAACCTTATTGATATAACATCACACAAAGTGCTGGAGGAACTTAGAGAGGCCAGGCAGCATCTATGGAAAACAGTAAACAGTCGACATTTTGTGCTGAGATCCTTCTCCCCATCTTCTTGCTCTGACTTCTCATCTTTTTTCCCAGTCCTGATGAAGGGACTTGGTCCGAAATACCAGCTGTTTACTCTCTTCCATAGACGCTGCCTGGCCTGCTGAGTCTCTCCAGCATTTTGTGTGTGTTGCTTGGATTTCCAGTATCTGCAGATTTTCTTGTGGTTGAACCTAATTGATATTCTTGGTTGTACAGTAATTAATATTCAGAAACAGGTATTTTGATTTAAGAATCTACATGGTGAAAGCATACATATATATATAAGCAGAGCAGACTCCACCAGACAGTGAGAATGATATTTTATGTTTCCTGTCATCAATATCGCTATTTCATTGATTATCATTTCAATTTTCAAATAATAATCTAAAAGCTAGAAAAAATTGCTGGGATCTTTTTGGCAAGTCGCTTACCCAATTATTTTTAAACATTATAATAGATTTAATGATGTGGAAATGCTGCTTTATTTTTCTCATAGAGTTTAATTTAAATCAACACAGACCGTCAGACCTAAATAGGCAGGCACCTTCCAGTCTCTACACAGCTAAGAGGAGCCACCTGCCTCTTGTTTCCAACTCATCACCTGCAACCTAGTTAAACCCAGCTCTCATCCACAGTCCTTGTTTCAGCCATCGAACCAGACAGCTTCAAACAGTTGCTCATAGCCTTTGGTTATTTATTGCCTGTGGGTTTTAGTATCTGTTATCTCTTGTTTTGTAGTACCTCATGGCTTATTATTTTTGCAGTCCATTGCTGAATCATCTCCACTGCCCTGCTTTTGGGTCAAACCTCCCCTACATTGCTTGACGCAAATACAAATTTACAGTAAATTTGAAATGTGATAATTTGGGCATTACTTTGCCCAGAGAATAAAAACAATGCCGGAAGGTAGCCAGAACTAGCTTTGCATATGTGTATTTTTTTTGTGTGGCAAATAGCTATATGTATGAGCTGTTAAAGTGCACAACTGGAAGTAATACATCTGGATTGTGAGTGAAATGGGCAATTAAATGTGCATTCCGCTAATCAATCAGACTGAAGCTTGGTGCCATTACTAGTGCACTGACTGAGAAGGAAGTATAAAAATTGTGAATTTGAATTCATATCAGGGGCAGGAAAGGAAACAAAGAAGAAATAAAGATTGGATTCAAAAATGAGAAAAAAGATGGAAGGAAAATACCTTCAAATAATTTCCTAAAATATCGAACAATGAATTAGTCTCTTTTAAAATTAATTACTAATTATTTTTTGTGTGCCAGAAGTGTTGATTGGTTGTTATTTATCACAATATTAATGGGGTACTTTGATTCAAAGGGAGAAGACTTCATTACCTGTAGCAAGATAAGCTATTTCCTATTGTATGGTTTTACCTCCTCAATGAATAGCAACGGTAAGCAAACCATGAGATGTTTATTTTGGAAAGCTAATGGTAGAAAGACAAAGTATGAATAGAAGTGTGTTATTTTTTTGAGATACAATATGGTCTATCAGCATATAAATCAGGCATAATTAAAAACCAGTATCAATTAGCATTGCCCTCGCCTTATTAGTAAAATCTGTCCCCTTTGTGCAATGGTACAGCTAACAACCCTGAGATGTCCTATCCATTAGTACTGATTATTCTCAAGTAGTATTATTCACAAGACAGGTGCCAATGCAGGTGCTGTATTGCTCTCATCACCTGTGAAATCAGGATTGGAGGGGACTCTAAAAAATAGTTGCTAGTAAATAAATAGCTGGCTTTGCTAGAAAGTAAACAGTTGTGAATAATAAATGAAGCCACCATCAGACCTTACTGTGATTACCCCTTCACCTGTTAACTGTCTCCATGGTCGATGTAATTTACTTACACTCAAACATAAAGAATGGCATCTTACTAAATCTATTTATCTTATTTTAGCCTGTGTTAATCGCATCAGTAGATAATTGAAGAAAGGGGATTTGAAGAAAAGCTTAGTTTGTAGATAAATAATAATTCAAAACTTTAAAGGTGAGAATGCCTTCTTCCAATGGTTCTTTGAAAGTTGCGCATTCAATTCTTTGAAATGAAAAATGACATTAGTGTATATACTGTAGATCATAAGTGAAAAGTATGAAATGTTGATGCTAAACTATAGCAAATAGCATGGATGTATCACATGACAGCACAATGTCCCATTGGAAAGTTCTTGAATAAATTCAGATGTCCAAGTTGTGATATCTTCTGTTCTCTTTTATTTCTTTTTCTTCCAAGATTTTTATGAGATTTAAATGTTCATGCATTTTTACAGGAGGATTTACACTGTGCAGATATTACACGTCAACCTAATTACATATTTTATTTTTATTTAGAGATGCAGCACAATAACAGGTCCTTCTGGCCTAACAACCAATGTGACCAATTGACCTACTAACCCATATGCCTTTGAGATGTGGGAGGGAACCTGAACAGCCAGATGGAGCTCGTGGTAATTTGGAGAATTCACTCTACAAACTCCTTACAGACAGTTGCAGATCTGAACCCAGATGCTGGTACTGTAATAGTGTTACACTAACACTGCTACACTACTGTGCTGATGCTGCTCCCCCCACAGCTCCCAAAGTTATTTTATTATTTTTCAATTTCTAATGTTTAGGTATTCTGAATGGAGGTTTCAGTGCTGAAATCGATTTCCCTTCGCAACCCTCATCCAATATGACAAATGCTGGGAATGCATTTTTCTGAAAATTATCTTTCTGAAAATCTTTGGTGGTATGCAAGAAATCTGTGTATAGATCAGTTTTCAATAGTTGAGGAGCCGCAATATCAAACCTTTTGGCCTCAGAAATCTTTTTTTTATCTATTTAGAACTGTGTAATAAAACATGACTATACAACTTGTTGAACTTCAGATAATCAAAAAGAGAGAAAAATCATTGTCATTTCACTTGCTTTGAAGCTACAATAGTGCAGTACTATACATGAAAATTGCTATAAGTTACAAAAAATACAAAAATAAATAAGTAGTGCAAAATAGGTGAGTCAGTGTTCATGGGTTCATGGACCATTCAGAAATCTGATGATGGAAGTGAAGAAGTTCCCTTTCTGAACAGGATATTATTCAGGGCATTGTATAATAGAACATAGAACATAGAATAGTACAGCACAGCACAGGCCCTTCAGCCCACAATTTTGTGCCAACTCTCAAACTCTGCCTCCCGTGTAATCCCCCACCTTAAATTCCTCCATGTACCTGTCTAGTAGTCTCTTAATCTTCACTAGTGTATCTGCCTCCACCACTGACTCAGGCAGTGCATTCCATGTACCAACCACTCTCTGAGTAAAAAACCTTCCTCTAATATCCCCCTTGAACTTCCCACCCTTCACCTTAAAGCTACGTCCTCTTGTATTAAGCAGTGGTGCCCTGGGGAAGAGGCGCTGGCTATCCACTCTATCTATTCCTCTTATTATCTTGTACACCTCTATCATGTCTCCTCTCATCCTCCTTGTCTCCAAAGAGTAAAGCCCTAGCTCCCTTAATCTCTGATCATAATGCATACACTCTAAACCAGGCAGCATCCTGATAAATCTTCTCTGTACCCTTTCCAGTGTTTCCACACCCTTCCTATAGTGAGGTGACCAGAAGTGGACACAGTACTCCAAGTGTGGCCTAACCAGAGTTTTACAGAGCTGCATCATTACATCATGACTCTTAAACTCTATCCCTCGACTTATGAAAGCTAACACCCCATAAGCTTTCTTAACTACCCTATCCACCTGTGAGGCAACTTTCAGGGATCTGTGGACATGTACCCCCAGATCCCTCTGCTCCTCCACACAACCAAGTATCCTGCCATTTACTTTGTACTCTGCCTTGGAGTTTGTCCTTCCAAAGTGTACCACCTCACACTTCTCCAGTTTGAACTCCATCTGCCACTTCTCAGCCCACTTCTGCATCCTATCAATGTCTCTCTGCAGTCTTTGACAATCCTCTACACTATCTGCAACACCACCAACCTTTGTGTCATCTGCAAACTTGCCAACCCACCCTTCTACCCCCACATCCAGGTCGTTAATAAAAATCACGAAAAGTAGAGGTCCCAGAACAGATCCTTGTGGGACACCACTAGTCACAATCCTCCAGTCTGAATGTACTCCCTCTACCACGACCTTCTGCCTTCTGCAGGAAAGCCAATTCTGAATCCACCTGGCCAAATTTCCCTGGATCCCATGCCTTCTGACTTTCTGAATAAGCCTACCGTGTGGAACCTTGTCAAATGCCTTACTAAAATCCATATAGATCACATCCACTGCACTACCCTCATCTATATGCCTGGTCACCTCCTCAAAGAACTCTATCAGGCTTGTTAGACACGATCTTCCCTTCACAAAGCCATGCTGACTGTCCCTGATCAGAACCATGATTCTCTAAATGCCCAGAGATCATATCTCTAATAATCTTTTCCAACGGCTTTCCCACCACAGACGCAAGGCTCACTGGTCTATAATTACCTGGACTATTCCTACTACCTTTTTTGAACAAGGGGACAACACTCGCCTCCCTCCAATCCTCCGGTACCATTCCCATGGACAACAAGGACATAAAGATCCTAGCCAGAGGCTCAGCAATCTCTTCTCTCGCCTCGTGGAGCAGCTTGGGGAATATTCCGTCAGGCCCCGGGGACTTATTCATCCTAATGTATTTTGACAACTCCAATGACTCCTCTCCCTTAACATCAACATGCTCCAGAACATCAACCTCACTCATATTGTCCTCACCATCATCAAGTTCCCTCTCATTGGTGAATACCGAAGAGAAGTATTCATTGAGGAACTTGCTCACTTCCACAGCCTCCAGACACATCTTCCCACCTTTATCTCTAATCGGTCCTACCTTGACTCCTGTCATCCTTTTTTTCTTCACATAATTGAAGAATGCCTTGGGGCTTGCCTTTACCCTACTCGCTAAGGCCTTCTCATGCCCCCTTCTTGCTCTTCTCAGCCCCTTCTTAAGCTTCTTTCTTGCTTCCCGATATTCCTCAATAGACCCATCTGATCCCTGCTTCCAAAGCCTCATGTATGCTGCCTTCTTCCACCTGACTAGATTTTCCACCTCACTTGTCACCCATGGTTCCTTCACCCTACCATTCTTTATCTTCCTCACCGGGACAAATTTATCCCTAACATCCTGTAAGAGATCTCTAAACATCGACCACATGTCCATAGTACATTTCCCTGCAAAAACATCATCCCAATTCACACCTGCAAGTTCTAGCCTTATAGCCTCATAATTTGCCCATCTTCAATTAAAAACTTTCCTGTCCTCTCTGATTCTATCCTTTACCATGATAATGCTAAAGACCAGGGAGCGGTGGTCACTGTCCCCCAGATGCTCAACCACTGAGAGATCTGTGACCTGACCCGGTTCATTACCTAGTACTAGATCTAGTATGGCATTCCCCCTAGTTGGCCTGTCCACATACTGTGACAGGAATCCGTCCTGGACACACTTAACAAATTCTGCCCCATCTAAACCCTTGGAACTAATCAGGTGCCAATCAATATTAGGGAAGTTAAAGTCACCCATGATAACAACTCTGTTATTTTTGCACCTTTCCAAAATCTGCCTCCCAATCTGCTCCTCTGTATCTCTGCTGCTACCAGGGGGCCTATAGAATATCCGTAATAGAGTAACTGCTCCCTTCCTGTTCCTGACTTCCAACTATACTGACTCAAAAGAGGATCCTGCTACATTACTTCACCCTTTCTGTAGCTGTAATAGTATCCTTGACCAGTAATGCCACCGCTCCTCCCCTTTTTCTGTCCTCTCTATCCTCTTTAAAGCACTAAAATCCAGGAATATTGAGAATCCATTCCTGCCCTGGTTCCAACCAAGTCTCTGTAATGGCCACTACATCATAATTCCATGTATGTTTCCAAGCTCTCAGTTCATCACCTTTGTTCCTGATGCTTCTTGCATTGAGGTACACACATTTCAGCCCTTCTACCTTACTGTCTTTACACCATTTATTCTGTTTTTCTTTCCTCAAAGCCTCTCTATATGTTAGACCTGGCTTTACTCCATGCACTTCTTTCACTGCTCTATCGTTCTGGGTCCCATCCCCCTTGCAAATTAGTTTAAACCCTCCCGAACCATGCCAGCAAACCTACCTGCAAGGATATTGCTCCCCCTCGAGTTCAGGTGCAACCCATCCAATCTGTACAGGTCCCACCTTCCCCAGAATAGATCCCAATGATCCAAAAATCTAAAACCCTGCTCCCTGCACCAACTCCTCAGCCATGCATTCAACTACCATCTCCTCCAATTCTTACCATCACTGTCACGTAGCACTGGCAGAAATCCTGAGAACGCCACCCTTGAGGTCCTGTTCTTCAGCCTTCTGCCTAGTTCCTGAAACTCACACTTCAGGACCTCATCCCTCTTCCTGCCTATGTCGTTGGCAGGAAGCCCATGAATTATTGTTTAGAGAATGTAAACATTTAAAAGGTGTTTGCATGTGCTATAGAAGTGTTTTATGCATAAAAGGAATAACTGGAAACAGACAGTGGGATCTGTGCCGAGGTCATGTTATAGGAGTAGGCCCATGAAGAGAAAAGCAAGGCCATTAAACTACCTTATGCCTTTTCCAATATTGTATGCTTCTACTATTTTAAAACAAAATAGGCTTGGAAGGATTTGGGCGAAACAGAGACAGCTAGACCTAGCTCAGACTTCGTTGTTGGCTTGGACGAGTTGGGCCAAAGGGCCTGGTTCCCTACTGTTTAACTCTGTTCCTCTCGCAACTATTCCAGTATTCACAGTTTGGTTTCTGCTTTCCATCTTTACAGCAAACCAAGTTAGTGTTTTCTGTCATTGGCTGATATAATAGTATGTCATGGAGAAATCACCTGACTAATGATTTTAATTTTATATCCAAATGAAAATAACAACTTGTGTGGTCTTGTTCCTTTCTGGGCGATGAGATTGATGACCAATATCACTTTTGAAGGTTGGGACTCTTCTTTATCCTCAAAGAGTGATACAATAAAGCAACTATATTGTTTTATGTTATCACTTGCTAAGCATGACATACAGGTAGAATTTTACCTGAAGGTCTTGACTTCATTTGCCTACCTCGGTATAACGGAAGTAATATTGTGTATCGAAAATATTTGTGAGTGTTGGTTGCCTAGGGTTGGTTTCGACAAGTTCTAAGATGAAAGGATTTCACTGATTATCAGTTCTTTGGAAACTCCTCGAGCTTATGCACAATTACATATTGAGATGACATCCCGCTATGGAAATTACAATCAAAGTGCAAAGTACAAAATAAATTTATTATCAAAGTACATATACTATCCTGAGATTCATTTTCTTGCGGGCACTCACAGTAAATAGAAAGGAACACAATAGTCTTAATGAAAAACCGCACACCACAAACCGTGTGCCTCAACGTAATTTGTTCCTGACTGCCCCTATGGTTACGAGGAACTCTGTGAAGCACTTCAAAAGTTGAAACCTTTTCTTTTCCCGTGGTGTTAGATATCTTACGTTAACCCTGAATAGAAACATCCCAAATTAATGATAGTCACTGTCTGGACAATATTTCTTTATTAATTTTTTGTTTTTCGCAGTTGTCGATTCAGGTATACATCCTGTCAAGTAGCTTTTTCACGAAGCTTAAGATCCGGAGAAAACAAGCAGCTGAAACAGATGACGTACACCGTCCGGGCTCGTAAGAGAGAGAAGGCAATCACGTTGGTTACTGTCCGAGGTGCTGTATTCGGGAACTGCACACCAGACCAAGGAATCGGGGAAGCGCATCAAAAATTAAAGACTTTAAAATGCCAAAAAGAAAACAACAGTTTAATTTCTTACGGTATTTTTAAGTGGATCTTACTTTTTATCTTTGGACTGCGGTTTTTCGCCGCTGTTTGAATGGGTCGGAACCTCATTAGTTATGCGCGACACTAAATTGAGTCTCCGAAACGTCAACTTATTTTTGTTGGTCAATTACCAGTTGTTTATTACCAACAAATAATTTGATTGCCATGCAGTCCAAAGACGTGCAGCAGAAAATTACTCACGTCATCTCAATAAAATCGCCGAAAAGCCCGATGAAGCTTCAAAAGTAAATGCTCTTCTTCTCTCACGGCGACCGAGGATGAATGGATCTGAATCTTAATGGTAAAAATAATTATTAAGTTTATGCTGTGATACAACTCAATAGTGTCTTCCATAAAATAATCACACGTTTTAATAACGGCAGATAGAACCATTCTTAATTAAATTGCACCACAATAATACTAAATCGAATTTGATTTCTCCTTTTCCTTGGATTAGGCAGAATTGGATGGTCTGGTGCGGGGGTTGAGTGGAGTCCAATTTGGCAGCGCTCCAGGTCCTGATCAATGATCCACTCCACAGTTTGCCGGGAGTTCGCTGTCAGTGAACGCGCGCTCGGGCTCGCTTTCCCCCTTCACTCTTTCAGTCAATATATCATTTTAACTGTGTGTGTGTACGTGTGTCTGACCTACGTCCAGGACTTAGACTCAGCCTTTTTTAAAAATCTTTTTTTTTAATTGAACTTTTTTGACGTCTTTTCTTTTCTGCACAAGCCGAGAGAGAGGCGATGGGCTGGATACAACAGTAACGTGCTCGCTAATCATGTTAGGAAGGGTTAGCAGACAGCGAGAGAGGACAGAGAAAGACGGGCAACAAGAGACCATGCATTGCATTTCCTAACTCAGAGGGTTTTTTTTTGCGGATTCCCCCTCCCTCCTGGCGCATCCATCCTGCAAAGTGCATATGCATAAATGGAGAGAGAGAATTATGAAGCGAATTGCAGCGAGCCGTGGAAATAATTTGGATGTGACTGGAGCCGCTTTCTCGACTTCCCATCGCTGTCGCCACCGCCACCCTCAGCGCCCGGGTCCGGGAGTTTCCCTAAGGCAGCACACCAACCCCGCCGGCGTCCCGCTCTTTCCCTCCTACCCGCTCCTGTAATCCTTGCCGTGTATGCGAGTTTTTTTTTGTTGTTGTTGATACATTCTCATTAAAGATGTCGGCGCCACTCGGGCCTCGGGGCCCTCGCCAGCCTGGCCCTGTTTCTCCTCACCCTCATCCGCCTATTCTTGCCTCACCGGCTCCTCCTTCTGCCGACATGCCCGGGATGCCGGACCTCAGCCACCTCACCGAGGAGGAGAGGAAGATAATTCTGGCCGTAATGGACAGACAACGCCAGGAGGAAGAGAAGGAACAGTCAATGCTCAGGTAAGAACACCGGCATCCCTACTATATTGTTCAAACTAAATACAAAACTATTGCTACAGCGGAATGAAGAAAAAAGGGTATAAGGAAAGGTCAAGCCTGCAGCCAACAGTCCCAAAGAGGTGGCCTTGTAGAAGCTGTTTTTAGTTGTAATATTTAACCTAGGAACGGTGGGCTGGGTTTTCCCGGCCGCCATCTTCCGCCTGACATTTCAGCACGAAGACTGTGCTCTGAGCTTTGAGTTGGTTCATTTTGTAACAAGGATTTCCAAGTGCAGCTGCCTGGGGTTTGGGTCCTTGAGTATTTTGTGTTAGGTTTTCAGGGATGCGTCTTTGGGAATAGCGTTTCTTAGCTCTCTCTCCTTTGCTCTCTTCCTCTCTTTCCCCTTCCTGCTCGCAAGAGCGCTAGCACTCGACCCCGGTGCTTAACACACCGACAGTGCCGAGCTCCAGCTATGCTGGAGTTCGTGAGCCAAATCCAGTTACGGCGGCGGGTTTGTTGGTGGGGGCGGGGGCGGGGTGCGCGACGCGCGAGTTTCAGCAGCACAAACCCATGGACAGCGCCTAGCAGCCGGCAGCTTGGCAGGCTCCATAGGTGATGTCGGAGCCCGAGCCAGGCCATAACCGAGCAATGTGGCAAAATCCGAGGCAGTCCTAGATCGCTGGCTCAAATTATAAAAAAGAAATTAACTCTGAGACTTGACAACAGATCTTGCCCATTGAGAGAGAGTTGAGAGGGAAAGACTAATTTAGAAATGAAGGCCACAGAGCAGAAGGGAACGTGCAAGAAAGTGTAGAAGGATATCAAAAGTCATTTGAACCTTAATCAAGCTAAATGTTTCTATTACTGGTTATATCATTATGAAAGTAAACTGAAACTCAAATGGAATACAATATAAAGTCACCTGGGGTTGCTGGCTCAATGGTGTTAGTTTCATTCTCCGCTGAACCGTTGCAGCGTATAATTTTTAAATTAATTCGCATACTGTAAAACGCTGCCGTCTTCCTGTTTGTTGTTTAGTAACGTAGTGCCTTTACATTTCCTCACACATTCATATTATCATTATTGCTTCATTGTGATAAGTGGATTGTTTGTCGTGGTGCTTTTTTTGAAATTGCTGTTTCCAATGTATTTAATTACTTCGGATGTATATTCAAGAAATACAATGGAATATGAGCAGTAGTAGTTACCTGTGACAATTCTACCTCCGTTCCTGTTCATGGCCCTTTAAGGGCATGGCTTGTTGTGTGATCTTCCTTGTTTGAGTTGCAGAATCATACTGAAAGCTGTACATTAGTGTCTTATATGTGCTGTTCTGAAGACATTCACTTCCGGTTTTGTGTAAAGCAGGGCGGCAGGTTGAAAGATTTATACAGATTTTAATTGGATCTTATTTCTGAAAGAAACAAAATGAAAATGCTTTGCACAAAGAGAGAGGCTCATTTCGATCTAAGCATTCTGAGATTCTCAAAAGATGTCAGGCTTCTGTTTTGGTACGTGTTTCATGTTTTGATTATATTATGTCTTAACTGTTGACACTTGATAGAAATTAATTGTGTATCATCAGATTAAAAGAAAACAATGTAACAAAATATACAGCTTCCACCTCCTAGAAAAGAACACATTTCAAAACAGGATATTGTTTTTGAAAGTGAAATAGTTATCTAGAATCTTGTAATTTGTTCATATCTAGTACATGAAGGGGGATAAAATTGGTGTGGAACTTTATTTGTGGGAATTACCATTCTATGTAGTGACATATACAGTTCTGCTGTTAGCACAGCAAAGAATTTTACAACGTATGCCTTGTGTTTCTCTCTCAGCATGTTCACATTTTATCAACATTTATGATGGAAGATACAGTATATTAAAAATAAAGCACTTGAGGATGACTTGGTGTGTTAAATCTGTGTCACCAAAGACAGATTTATAAGTTCAAATTCATGGATGGTGCATTTGTCATTGTCTAGAACTACAAGGATGTGTGAGTTGTTTATACTTGCATATACAGTGTGCATTTTTATTTAAACATTAATTCCAGATATGCACATAAAAGCATGTGCTTTTTCAGCAGACTGAACACAATGTTTTTTTGAAATGATTTGATGTGGAAGTCTATGTCATGGCCTGCATTTTAATTACTGTTGTTTGAGAAATACAAGCTAGTCAGCTGTAGCTAAATCCCCTGCCCAGGCTTTAAAGAGAAAGGAGGCAGACACTTGGCTGAAATATTGAATGAAATGAATTATATATTCATTTGTTAATATTAGTCTTTTTTGATCAATTTAGTCTCATTGGCTAATATTCACTCTCAAGAATATACTTTGAAAACAGGTATGCTTTGGAGAGAAGTTATTGGCATTTTAAAATTATTTTTTCATAAATGCAATAAAATTTGTTGACAATCTCTTGTTTGTAGGTAGTCTGATCAAAATTTCAATAATTTTACCTATTAAATTCCAGTTATTAATCCTTTAAGGCAGACATAATGGTAAATCAATGATGTAGAACTCATTGACATTTGCTGTATGATGGAGTTTGCTGTTCTTGCAAAAAAAAATCAGCAATACAACCTCATAGGTTTCAATTGATGTATTAAGAAAAAAAATAACACTTATGAGGGTGACTTCATGACTGTAATTTCATCTTTTGGTTTAGATGCCTTATTGTCATAGGTTACACTGTCACCTGAACCACTTGATGAGATTACTGCTATGTAATCACTCTGGTTATCTGTTATTCTGTAAATAGTTTTCTGCCAATAATGTAACTTCACTTCTCAAACAAGAGAAACTCTGCAGATGCAGGAAATCTAAGCAAGGCATACAAAATGCTGGTGGAACTCAGTAGGCCAGGCAGCATCTGTGGAAAAGAGTACATTCGACGTTTCAGACCGAGAAGGGTCCTGATGAAGGATCTCGGCCCGATATGTTGATTGTTTACTCTTTTCCCCAGATGCTGCCTGGGCTGCTGAGCTCCTCCAGCATTTTGTGTAACTTCTTTTGCTATGTAAAATGCACTTTAATGATCTTCATCCCTTTTCTGCTTCGTTGAGAATTATGACTATCATATTTCAAATATCGTGCCCTGTGTATTTACAGAATCACTATATTCAAACATTAATTCAAATGTATAGAATTTTAAACATGGAATGGGAATAAGATCAATCAACTGAAATGCATAGATAACACTTTTTTTCCTTCTCCTCTTCTCAATTTGCTCACCATTTCTTGATAGAATTCATACTTAGTTCCTTATTCAGCCATACTTTCTTCTAATGGGATAGCTAATGGAGGAGGAATTAAGATACCAGGGTTATAGGAGTGCATAGAGACATAGAAAACCAACAGCACAATACAGGCCCTTCGGCCCACAAAGCTGCGCTGAACATGTCCTTACCTTAGAACTACCTAGGCTTACCCATAGCTCTGTATTTTTCTCCATAGCTCTCTATTTTTCTAAGCTCCATGTATCCATCCAGGAGTCTCTTAAAAGACCCTATCGTTTCCGCCTCCACCACCGCTGCCAGCAGCCCATTCCACACACTCACCACTCTCTGCGTAAAAAACCTACCCCTGACATCTCCTCTGTACCTACTTACTTCCAAGCACCTTAAAACTGTGCCTTCTTGTGCTAGCCATTTCAGCTCTGACTATCCACATGATCAATGCCTCTCATTATCGTGTACAATTCTGTCAGGAGGATGAGTGCAGCTAGAATTATTTGTAAACCGTCTAGATTTCTGGATTTAAACAGTGAATAGTAGGGTTCTGGGGTGTATGGTAGAGCAAGGGATCTGAGCATGCCCATCTATAATTCCTGGAAAGTGGCATCACAGGTAGATAGGGTCATAAAGAGAACTCTTGGCACATAAATCAGGGTGCTGAGTGCAGGAGATGGGATGTTATGTTGAAGTTGTATAAGATGTGGGTGGGGCTAATTTTAGTATTTTATGCAGTTCTGGTCACCTACCTGCAGGAAATAAGCCTAAAGGAGGAGAGGGAAAATTTACATATATGTTGCTGTAACTTGAGGAACTGAGTTACAGGGATAAGTTGAATAGGTATGACTTTATTCTGGTGACGCAGGAGGATGAGGGAAGATCTTACAGAAGTATACAAAATTATAAGGGGTATAGATAGGGTTAAAGCAGACAGGCATTTTCCGCGCAGAATTGGTGGGACTGGAACTAGAGGTCATAGGTTTAGGATGAAAGGTGAAACATTTAAGGAGAATCTTGGGGGAGGTAGCTACTTCATTTAGAGGGTGGAGTGAGTGTGGAATGAGCTGCCAGCAGAGGTGATAAATACAGGTTTAATTGTAACATTTAAGAGAAGTTTGGATAGGTACTTGAATGTGAGAGGTATGGAGTGACATGGCTTAGGTGCAGGTAGATGGGACTAGACAGAAAACCAGGTTGACGTGAAATAGATGGACCTGTTTCTTTGACTTTGTGACTCTAAATCAATAGCTCTGAAGTTATCCAATAAGCTGTAGGCCTTGAGGAGTGCAGAGATCACACATTTGGTGCCTGGAGTGTGCTGAGTTAACTACTCTTAGCTGGTGTTAGAGGTGCTACACTTGGTCATTCTGACAAGAAATGAAAATTAGACAGAGTTCCCAGTGAAAACAACAAATATAAAATGCTGGAGGAACACAGCAGGTCAGGCAGCATCTATGGAAATGAACAAACCGTCAAAGTTTCAGGGTGACACCCTTCTTAAGGACTGGAAAGAAAGGGGGGAAAATGCCAGAACAAAAAGATGGGGGGAGGGGAAGGAGGAAAGCTAGTAAGTGACAGGTGAAGCGAGGCAGGTGGGAATGACAAAGTGATTGGAGAGGAGTGTGGACCATAGGAAAAAGGGAATGAGGAGGGGTACCAGGGGGAGTGATATGCAGGTCAGAATAGGTAAGAGGCCAGAGTGGTGAACAGAAGAGGGGAAGGGGAGGGAATTTCTTTTTAACCAGAATGAGAAATCAGTATTCATGCCCTCAGATTGGAGGCTACCCAGATGAAATATAAGGTGTTGCTTCTCCTCCCTGAGTAGCCTCATCATGGCACAAGAGGAGATTACGGACCAACATGTCAGAATGGGAATGGGAATCAGAATTAAAATCTTTGGGCACTAGGACGTTCTGCTTTTGGCGGATAGAGTGGAGGTGCTCGATGAAGCAGTTCCCCAATTTATGGTAGATCTCACCAGTGTAGAGGAGGCCACATCAGGAGCACCAGACACAATAGCCGATTCCAGAAGATTCACAGGTGAAGTGTTGCCTCACCTGGAAGGACTGTTTGGAGCCCTGAATGGAGGTGCGGGAGGAGCTGAATGGCCAGGTGTAGCAGCTTGGCCACTTGCAGGGATAAGTGCCGGGAGGGAGATTAGTGGGGAGGGATGAATGGACAAAGAAATCACGGAGAAAACGATTCGTGAGGAAAATGAAATGTGGGGGTGTGGGGGAGGTAAAGATGTGTTTGGTGGTAGAGTTCTTTTGGAGATGGTAGAAGTTGCAGAAAATAATGTACTGGATGAGGAGGCTCATGGGGTGGTAGGTAAAGACAAGAGGAACGCTGTTGAGGTGGTGGAAGATGGGGTGAGTGCGAATGTACGGGAAATTGAGGAGAAGCAGGTGAGGGCATCATCAATAGTGGAGGAAGGAAAACCCCATTCTTTGAAGTAGGAGGATACCTCGGATGTTCTGGTGAGGAAAGCTTCATTCTGGGAACAGATGTGACTGAGACAACGAAACTGAGAAAAAGGGAATAAATAGCATTTTTACAGGAGGTAGTGTGGGAAGAGGTATGGTCAAGATAACCAGTGGAATTGATAAGTTTATAAAAGATGTTGATCAACAGTGTCTCCAGAGATGGAGACAGAGAGATCAAGAAAAGGGAGGGAGGTATCTGTCACAAGCAGGGGCATTGGTCTCAGACCCAAAGGCAAGACACAGACACTGAAGTTCAAGGAACTTGACTAGATTTGGGATGTGACAGGATACCAGCAAGGAGCAGGGAGAAGAATGCAGACTTGGGCTAGGACATGGACAAGAAACAGGGAAACCGGACAAGGAACTTTGAACTAGGAGCCTGGGCTTGAACCCCGAGCCAGAGACTGGACAAGGACCCAGAACTTGGGTCTTGCCTCAGGCTTGGGCCCCAGAACCAGGCAAGAACATGACATGACTGGAGGCTGGGGGCTTGAGGCTTGGAGACAGGCTTGGGGTCTTGAGGCTTGAGGCTTGGAGACAGGCTTGGGGTCTTGAGGCTGCTGGCTGGGGTCTTGGGTCTTGGAATGCGGAGGCTGATAACTTGGAGGCTGGAGCTCGGAGACAGACTGGGAACTGTACATCAACATGGAGCTGGGACTTATTCTTCAAAAAGCTGGGACTCATCTTCAACACAACACCAACATGAGAGAGGACAGTACAAAGACATAGAACCGGGACTTATACTAGACAAGCTGGGACTCAGCTTCATCTCCACACCAAGGTGGGAGAGGACCATCTGTCAGGCAACGGCAGAACAGCCTGACTTACCCCACAGAGGCGAGGACAAGACAAGACAGATCCCCCTGCAAGGGCAAGACAAGAGAGATCTCCTGCAGGGAAACGGCAGAACAGCCTGACTTACCCCAAAGAGGCAAGGGCAAGACAAGACAGATCCCCCCGCAGGGCAATGGCCCAACGGCCAGGCTTACCCCATGGAGGAGAGGACAAGACAGATCCCCCCCCCAGGGCAACGGCAGAACAACCTGACTTACCCCACGGAGGTGAGGACAAGAAGAGACAAACACCAAAGAACAACAGACAGTTCCATCTCTGCATTGGCGATTGAACTCAACAGTGGTGCAGGTGAGGTATCCAGACAGAGAGTCAGGCGAGGGGGGAAAATTCAGTCCAGCCAGGAATCCCTGGCTTGCAGAGGAATTTATGTCTCAGCTCCAAAACGAGAATCATGTGCCTACAACAGAAGCTGGGGAAAACCAGAAACCCTGGAATAAGGAGCTATGGACCGGACCGTGATCCGGAATACGGACTTCACGGACCGGACCATGACAGTATCAGAAATGGAACAAGTGAATTTCAGGGCAGGGTGGAAGTTGGAGGCAAAGTTGATGAAATTGATGAGCTATGTCTGGGTGCATGAAGCAGCACCAATGCAATTGTCAATGTAGCAGAAGAAGAGTTGGGGAGAATTACCAGGGAAGGCTTGGAAGATGGACTGTTGTATGTATCGAATGAAAAGCCAGGCAGAGCTGAGGCCTATATAGTTGACCATGGCTACCCCTGGAGCCTGGAGGAAGTGGGAGGGGCTGAAGGAGGAATTGTTGAGGGTGAGGATCTGTTCTGCCAGATAGAGGTGGTTTGTGGTGGAGAGGAACAGGTAAGCGGGTTGGTTCTTTTATTGGGAAAGAAGCGGAGAGCCTGGAGGCCCTATTGATGGGGGATAGAAGTGAATAGGGATTGGAAATTTATGGTGAAAATAAGGTAGTCAGGGCCAAGGAACTGAAAGTTAGTAAAGAGATTGAAAGAGAGTTCCCAGTAGATCTTTATCAAGTGGCCTTGACTGAAAATGTATAAGTGCAAATATCAGGTGAGGACAACATCTGAAATGTTCTGATGCCTGTGTTTCAATAGCTGGCTGAAGTTGTCTTCCAGTGTTTGCATGTACATGCAGTAGCTGGATAGGCTGTTAAAGTACTGTATGTTCTGGACTAAGGAATAATGAAACGTACTGATAACTGAACAGATGGCTGGATAGTGAAATGGGTTTGAACACTCCTACCGACTAGATGAACCTTTACTTTTTAACTTGTCTTATAAATGCACCATATTATTTGTTAATTTTTTTGTGGTGGTATTATTTTGTTGTGTGTGAGTTATATATTTTGTGCTCTAAACCTTGAGGCGGAGGAGTATTGTTTTGTTTGATGGTATACATGTATATACGTATTTGGTATACAATAAATTTGAACTTTAGGAACCTGAGTCCACAACATAATGTTTCCCACAATTTTTCTCTAAAAGTACTGTTATTCTGTTATCAATCTGCAATTTGTTCAACAACTCTGGCCAATCACATGAACATATTTTAATATGAAAATAGTAAATTTGTTGCTCATGTGTTGATCCTTCTTGAGAACTATATTTCAAGGACATGCTCATCATTTAAATAGCTTGAATGACACAATATTGCTTTAGTAAACCTGATGGATACAGGTTACATTAATGATGAAACATCAGGACATGTTCTTTTCAATGATGGATATGAGTGGTGTCAACAACCTCTGAGGCACTGAAAATTACCATTCAAATGTGAGGCCTCATTCCTCTGGATTTTAAATATTGTTGCTAATTTAAAATCAGTAAGCAACTTGAATAAACATTTTCTTTCACTTTATTTCTTAATTGCTCCCCACCCAATCTTTCTTTGAATTGTAGGGCTTGAACTTTTCAGTTTAACCTGTTGGAAGACAACAAATGCCTCACCAAAAAAAAGTGATTTCTTCATCAATAAAACACCATGTCAGCAATAAACATCAACTGTGTAGCATTTAGGTTTTGGTTTCAGAATGCTGCACGTCACTTTCCAATGGTGTGGATGAAAAGGTTGAAAGAGTGAAATGGACTAAAAACAAATGATTCACCTGCATATTTTAGAGACAATAATGATTTTTCCAAGAAAGTAATCAAGGGAATGCTTGAACTAATCCATAATATTGCTGAGTTTCCTTTCTTTTACTGAGTCAAAAACTACACATTGGATTTCTAAGCGTTTCTGCCGGCAAAATCAAAAATACAGAGACGTGGGGGAATTAGAGGACAGGCTGCATGCTCAAACGCCAGTAACGTGGATGTGCTCGATGACAGTCTAGCAGACCAGTGAGCATGTTCGGGTCGCATCATCAGCAAGGCCTAGAGTTTGCTTCCTCATCCAGCGACCACATTTGTTGTCATTGGCAAGTTTTGGGTTGATTTGGTCAGAAGTTTAGAAGTTGAAGCCCAATGGCTGGGGCCCTGAGTCTGCAAATCTTTGCGAGTCCACTGGGGAAGGCAATATAATAATAATAATAATAACAATAACAATAATAAGTACTTTATTGATCCGGAGTGGGAAATTATTTAATTACAACAACATTTAAATACACACTGAGCAATAATAATTAAAAATAATAAATATAATAATATTAACTAATAATAACATACAGAATAATAATATACACAATAATAATTTACCAATGTGCAATAATAATGTACAAAATAATAAAACAGAGACTATCGTACTATGGTGTGTGTTCTCCTAGCGCACAGAGATGAACTGTTGTATATGCTTATTGCATTTGGTAGGACAGATTTTCTGTAACGAACCTTGTGACAGTGGAGCTGAATGAGCTTGTTCGAAAGGGTGCTCCGCTGCCTATTCAGTAGGTCGTGGAGAGGATGTGCCTGATTCTTTATGATGGATAACAGTTTGTTTAGTGACCTCCTCTCCACCACTAACTCAAAAGAGTCTGGGTTGTAGCCAAGGATGGATCCGCCTTTTTGAGGAGTTTAATATCTGCAAATTCATGGTCCACTGGAGGCTGGAGGCCAAAGAAAGTCTGTCCTGGGGATAGAAGACTGCTAGGCTACAGCACGTCCTTGGATATGATAGTTGCTAATGCAAATTATGCATTTCCCTGTATGTTTCAATGTACATATGATAATTCAGGTCAGGTAATTCTGTGCAGTGGAGCCGAGGAGAGTTGAGGAAAGATCTGAGGTTTGATCAATTTTGGAGACAAATTGAATTGGAAAGATCAGGTATGGGCTATATCGAGGCAATGGTGCCTGAGCTTGAGGGGGAGGAACGACTTGATGTTTGAACGAGTTAAGTGCCGTGCCAAATTGAAATGGTCAGTGTGTTGTGGTCAGAGGCGAGAGACGGGCCGATTCAGCTTTTGCAGCTCTGCAGGATTTGTTCAACTCTGTGCTAGACTGAAGCCTTCTGAATAGGCTTCTGTGCACTTCTGAATTGGCCGAAGTGATGTCTGGTGTGGTGAACTTCAGTTCTGAGTGCTGTTTGCTTGCTTTAATGTTTGTACATGTTTTTCCCTCTCTGTGCACACTGGGTGTTTGATGGTCCTCTTTTGTTTTTAATGGGTTCTATTGGGGTTCTTTATTTTGTGGCTGCCTGTAAGGAGACAAATATCAAGGTTGTATCAAATATACATACTTTGATAATAAATGTATTTTGAACTTTAATAAACAAATCTGAATCTACCTATTCTTATATTCTGGAGAAGTTCAATTGTCATTAACAGGGCAAAAATACTAAACTAAAAAGAGCAAAGTACATGAATAGTACCAAATACAACCCTGAGATTAGTTTTCTTGTAGGCATACACTGTAACTCCAAGAAACTAAAAAGGAGGACCACACCCAACAGGATGGACAAACACCCAATGTGCAAAAGACAACAAACTGTGCAATTACCAAAGAAATAAAATAACATAAGTAAATAACTAAACAATAAATATTGAGAACATGAGATAAAGAGTTCTTAAAAGTGAGTCCATAAGTTGTGGGGACAATTCAGTGATGAGACAAGTGATGTTGAATGAACTTGAAGGGTAATGACTATTCCTGAACCTGGTGGTGTGATCCTTGAGGCTCCGGTACCTTCTTCCTGATGGGAGCAGGAAGAAGAGAGCCTGCCCTAGATGGCGGGGGTCCCTGATGATGGATGCTGGTTTGCTGTGACAATGCTCCATGTTGATGTGCTCAATAGTGGGAAGATCTTTACCCATAATGGACTGCACCATATCCACTATTTTTTGTAGGTTTTTCTGTTGAAGGGCATTGGTGTTTCCATACCAGGCCACGACACAACCAATCAATATACTCTCCAACACATATCTACAGAAGTTTGTCAAAGTTTTAGATGTCATGCTGAATCTTCGTGAACTTCTAAGGAGGTAGAGACCTGCTGTGCTTTCTTCATCATTGCAGTTAGGTGCTGAGCCCAGGACAAGTCCTCTGAGGAATTCTACACTTCTGATCCTCTGATGAGGACTGGCTCATGGACCTCCAGTTTTCTCCTCCTGAAGTCAATAATCAGTTCGTTGCTCTTGCTGACATTGAGTGAGAGGCTGTTGTTGTGGCACCACTCAATCAGATTTTCAATCTCCCCGCTATATGTTGATTCATCACTACCCCTGATTTGGCCAGCGTCAGTGGTGTCATCAGCAGACTTAAATGTGGCATCATAGTTGTGCTTAGCATCACAGTCATAAGTATAAAGCATGCAGAGCAGGGGGCTAAGCACACAGCCTTGTTATGCCCTGTGCTGATGGCGATTGTGGAGGAGATTTTGTTGCTAATCTGAATTGACTGTGATCTGTAAGTGAGGAAATTGAAGATCCAATTCTACAAGGAGGTATTGAGGCCAAGGTATTGAAGCTTATTGATTAATTTTGAGGGGATGATGGTATTGTATACTAAACTGCAGTCAATGAAGAGCATCCTGATGTATGTACCTTCACTGTCCAGATGTTCTAGCGTTGAGTGAAGAGCCAATGAATTGGCATCTTCTGTGGTCCTGTTGTGCTGGTAGGCAAATAGGAGCAGATCCAAATTGGTTCTCAGTCAGGAGTTGATATGTTTCAACACCAACATCTCAAAGCATTTCATCACAGTGGATACATGTGGACGATAGTCATTGAGACAGATTACAGCATTCTTCTTAGATACCACATGAATACTACCCTGAGATTAATTTTCTTGCAGGCATTTACATTACAGCAAACAAATACAATAGAATCAATGAAAAAGTACACTCAAAGACTGACAGTGGCACTTATGTGCTGGTCCCAGGGAAGTATACTCTGGTATGATAACTCCAAGAAATTTAAAGTTACAGACCCTTTCTACCTCTGATCCCCTAATTGAGGACTGACTTATGAAACTCTGGTGTCTTCCTCCTATATTTCTTTCTTGATGTCTATTTATCCCTTGATTAGAATTTAAAGTAACGGAAAAAGGGAAACCATGCAAGTGTGGCTTCTTGCTAATAGGCAATCAGATTTTCAAAAGGCAGTATATTCAGAGTCAGCAAATCATGTCACTACTGTATTTTGAATTAGAAGTGCTTTATTATTGGTGCATTCCGTGGTCTCCAAACATCGTCACCTTGTCGTGGTGGAGAGGCCTGTGAGAGCCTGAGATCCCGAGAGCGATACATTCTGGAGTTTAGCCATCTGGTGCTTCGCTTCTGGTAGAGTGACCCATGGAAGTAAGGTAAGGGGTGCAGTCTTAGACAGGAAGATCCAACCTAGTCCTCTGTGGCGGAGCTGACAGAAGATGATGGCACACCACAACAGCGCTGAAGGTGGACGAAGGCTGCAGCAGTGAAAAGTTCCCAGTTGTCTTGTATTTCCATGTCACTGGACCCTGACCCCGGTCTGTCAGGGATCGTGTGGTGGCTGCCCATGCATCAGCCTTGCCACATTAAATAAAGTCTTGTACAAGTATTCTCCAATAAGGGAATCCACTGGCAATCCCTTAGGAGAACATCATACTCGATCGAATGATTGCACTAGTACTACACAGTTAAATAAAGTGGTGTAGGTTAACCCTTTTGGGAACTGAATGCCATTTAGAACTTGGATGCTTCTTTACAGCCAGGAACAATTATAGTTCATTGTGTGGATGGCTGGCTGACAAAAACCTCCAGTACAAATTTCCCTAAAGCATCTATGAGCAGGTACATGTCTAAGGTATCAGTTAACTGTCTTCTTTCAGAATGGCTTTAAGATGACTAATATGAAGAATATCAAAGAGCAAGTTTTTCTCGCTCTGGTTCTCAAGCACTCTTGATTTAAATACGCTGTCATTATTTTGAAATGCGTAACTCTCAATTAGGTAACTAACTAATTAAGTTACAATGCTGTTAGGGTGAGTGTGGATGAGTGTGTCCCCACAAAATGATTCTGAGTTTTCCCCCGAATGGAAGCCCGGGATGACCTGCAATCTGCTGAGGGCCAGATCAGTGATATTCAGGTCTGGCAACCAAGTAAAGCATAAGTATTCCAGGTGCAACTTCGGGAAAGCCATCTCAGATGCAAAATGGCAATTCTGGTCACAGAAGGACATCCGACAGCTGTGGCATGGCTTGGATGCTATCACTTCCTACGAAGTTAAACCAAGCCGCATGGTTTCACTCCCAGATGGGCACAATGCCTTTTATACTGGCTTTGACCGACAAAACATGGAGGCAACTTCACAAACTCCCACAGACGTGATGACTCTGTGATTTCAGTCTCTGAGGCTGACTTGATAACATCCTTCAGGAAATCATATGGCCCAGAAAGGGTACCTGGCCAAGTACTGAAGACTTGTGCTAATGAACTGACTGTAGTGTTCACTGATATCTTTAAACTCTTGCTTTGGCAGTCTGTGATACCCACCTGCTTCAACCAAGTTTCAATTATACCGGTGCTTAAGAATGTGGTAACCTGCCTCAGTACTACCATCCAGTAGCACTTATATCTAGTGTTATGAAGAACTTTGAGAGGTTGGTGATGAAACATATCAACTCCTGACTGAGAAGCCACTTGGATCCATTCCAACATGTCTACCGTCACAACAGGTCAACAGCAGCTACTATTTCATTAGCTTTTCACTCAACCCTGGAGCATTTAGATAGTGAAGATGCATACATCAGGATGTTCTTTGTTGACTACAGCTCTGAATTCAATATTATCATCATCTCAAAACTACTCAATAAGCTCCAAGCCCTAGTCTTCGATACTTCCTTGTGCAACTGAGTCCTCTATTTCCTCACTTGCAGACCCCAGTCAGTTCAGATTGGCAACAAAATCTCCTCCACAATCACCACCAATACAGGTGCACCATAAGGCTGTGTGCTTAGCCCCCTGCTCTATTTACTTTATACTTATAACTGTGAGGCTAAGCACAACTCCGATGCCATATTTAAGTTTGTAGATGATACCACTGTTGTTGGCTGTATCAAAGATATGAGGAATCAGCATATAGGAGGGAGATTGAAAAATCTGGCTGAGTGATGCCGAAGTAACAATCTCTCATTCAGTGTCAGCAAGTCCAAGGAGCTGATTATTGACTTCAAGAACAGGAATCTGGAAATCCACAAGCCAGTTCTCAATGGAAGATCAGAGGTGGAGAGGGTCAGCAACATGATATTCCTCAGTGTAATCATTTCATAAGATGTGTCCTAAACCCAATACATAAGTGCCATTACAAAGAACACACTTCAGTACAACACACATCAAAGTTGCTGGTGAACGCAGCAGGCCAGGCAGCATCTCTAGGAAGAGGTACAGTCAACGTTTCAGGCCGAGACCCTTCATCAGGACTAACTGAAAGAAGAGCTAGTAAGAGATTTGAAAGTGGGGGGGGGGAGGGGGAGATCTGAAATGATAGGAGAAGACAGGAGGGGGAGGGATGGAGCCAAGAGCTGGACGGGTGATTGGCAAAAGGGATATGAGAGGATCATGGGACAGGAGGCCTAGGGAGAAAGAAAAGGAGGAGGGGGAAAAAGCCCAGAGGATGGGCAAGGGGTATAGTGAGGGGGACAGAGGGAGAAAAAGGAGAGTGAGAGAAAGAATGTGTGTATATAAATAAATAACGGATAGGGTACGAGGGGGAGGTGGGGCACTAGCAGAAGTTTGAGAAGTCAATGTTCATGCCATCAGGTTGGAGGCTATCCAGACGGAATGTAAGGTGCTGTTCCTCCAACCTGAGTGTGGCTTCACCTTTACAGTAGAAGAGGCCGTGGATAGACATATCAGAATGGGAATGGGACGTGGAATTAAAATGTGTGGCCACTGGCAGATCCTGCTTTCTCTGGCGGACAGAGCGTAGGTGTTCAGCGAAACGATCTGTATATTGGCGAGACCCGACGCAGACCGGGAGATCGTTTCGCTGAACACCTACGCTCTGCCCGCCAGAGAAAGCAGGATCTGCCAGTGGCCACACATTTTAATTCCACGTCCCATTCCTATTCTGATAGGTCTGTCCACGGCCTCCTCTACTGTAAAGATGAAGCCACACTCAGGTTGGAGGAACAACACCTTATATTCCATCTGGGTAGCCTCCAACCTGATGGCATGAACATTGACTTCTCTACCTTCCGCTAATGACCCACCTCCCCCTCGTACCCCATCCGTTATTTATTTATATACACACATTCTTTTTCTCTCTCTCCTTTTACTCCCTCTGTCCCTCTCACTATACCCCTTGCCCATCCTCTGGGCTTTTTCCCCCCCTCCCCCTTTTCTTTCTCCCTAGGCCTCCTGTCCCATGATCCTCTCATATCACTTTTGCCAATCACCTGTCCAGCTCTTGGCTTCATCCCTCCCCCTCCTGTCTTCTCCTATCATTTTGGATCTACCCCTCCCCCTCCCACTTTCAAATCCCTTACTAGCTCTTCTTTCAGTTAGTCCTGACGAAGGGTCTTGGCCAGAAACGTCGACTGCACCTCTTCCTAGAGATGCTGCCTGGCCTGCTGCATTCACCAGCAACTTTGATAGAAAATACAGGAACCATTTAGTGAGTCTATCTGTGTAAGTCTGGAATTGAGGCCCAAAGGTCAAACGAGCTCCATACGAATCCGGGAATTGAGGCCCAAACATCAGACACATAATCGGAGAATCCTGTGGTCGATACACAGTCGTCAGCAAGGTTCGTGGGCAAAGCTGAAGGCTGGAGTCTAGAGCACAGCAAGTTTGGAGGTAGAGGCCTGAAGATCAAAGACTTAATTAGAGGCTTGAAGGAATCACGAGGGCCTGGGTCACCGGGTTCGGAGGTCCATGTGAATCTGGAATTTGAGGGCCAAAGGTCAAACCCGTGATGTTGAGTCTTGGGCCGAAGTCCAAATTTGGAGGCCTGATATCTGTGGGGCTGAGAGGATGGAGCAACGGACTAGATGCAGCCTGTGCTGGGGTTGGAGCCTGTCTGAGCCTGTGGGTGGGAGGGTGAAAAAGGTGTTTGCTTTTGTTGTTGTTACCTTGTTTTGTTTAGTTGCAGCTGCTTGTGTTGTTCTACTGAATGCTGTGGGCATGCTATGTTGGTACCAGGATGTGTGGTGACACTTGCTGTCTGCCTCAGGTGTGTTGGTTGTTAACAAATGGCACATTTCACTGTACGTTTCACTGGACATGTAGTAAATAAATCTGAATATGAATGTGAAGTCAGGCAAATGTGGAGAGAGAAGTGTGATTAACATCTGGTCATTGATGAGAACAACTGACACTGTTGCTGAAGTAGTAATACCTCATTGCATTGCACGTTCTCATTATTTTGTGATTTCTGAATTAAGTTACTAATTGAAAATCAGTATTATAGAGAAGTTTGTGTCCACCAGAGGTTTGATTAAACATGTAAAAGGCGACCTCCATCATTAAGGACTCCCATCACCCAGGTCATGCCTTGTTCTAAACACAAAATACTCTGCAGATGCTGGGGTCAAAGCAAGACTCACAACACACTGGAGGAACTCAGCAGGTCAGGCAGCATCCGTGGAAAAGATCGGTTGACGTTTTGGGCCGGAACCCTTCGTCATGCCTTGTTATCATTGCTACCATCAGGAAGGAGTTACAGAAGCCTGAAGGCACACACTCGATGATTCAGGAACAGCTTCTTCCCCTCTGCCATCCAGTTTCTGAATGGACATTAAACCCATGAACACTACCTCGCTACTTTTTTTATTTCTATTTTTGCACTATTTATTTAACTACTTAATAAATATGTATAAATATATACATTTACTGTAATTTATGTTTTTTTCTATTATGTATAAGCTTGAACTGCTGCCACAGAGACAACAGATTTCACAACACACACTGGTGATATTAAACCTGATTCTGATTCTGACAGAAGAACATGAAGAGTTCAGTAGGGTAACTTCATTTGTGTAAATACTAGCTTTAGATCAGACTAGACTAATGAAATATTGTATACTCAATCGTCTTGGTGGGTCCTCAATAGAAAACAATCCTATATTTCTTATTGTTCTAAATATGCAATTTCACAAAAACATTGTAAACTTCATTTAAAATCACAATGACGCACAAGGGAATACTTATGGCACACTATTTTATGTAGTGTAAAATACTGTTTCTGATAAAGGGTTCTGAATGTACTTCATGTAACCCACTTCATCGAGCACCACTGATGCATCTGCCAAAAGCAGAACTTCCCGGTGGCCAAACAATTTAATTCCCATTCCTGTTCCCCTTCTGTCATGTCAGTCCATGTCCTCCTCTTGTGCCAAGATGGAGCCACCTCCAGGGTGGAGGAGCAAAGCCTTATATTCTGTCTGGGGAGCCTCCAATCTGATGGCATGAATATCAATTTCTCCTTCTGGTAAAAAAACTTCCTCCTTCCTCACTCCTCTATATCCCACCCTGACCTTTAACTTCTCATCCTCCTACCACTTGTCCCTTGGCCCCTCCTCCTTCCCTTTCTTTTATGGTCCGTTCTCCTCTCCTACCAGATTTCTTCCTCTCCAGCCCATTATCTTTCCCACCCACCTGGCTTCACCTGTCACCATTTAGCTAGCCTCCTTCTGTTGTAAGGGAGTGACTAGGGATGAACCCAAGTGCAGGACACAGGCACAGAAGCCGGGTCGATAGGCGCTAGCACAGTCGTGAACGTGGAACAGGTAACTGGTGAATCTTGACTCCGAGACAAGGTTTACGTAGAATATCCAAGGAATGGAGCGGAGCTTAGAACTAACAGTCCGAAGGGATCAAGAAACGAGGTTTACACACACTAGAATCAACCAACGAACTGGCGACCCATGACTGTGCCACCAGAGTTCTTATCCTATGTTCTCTGATGGGAACCAGGTGTGCTGTAATTAATTGAACTAGCAGCAAATGGGAATCAGACGACGGGAATTAAGGAACCATCAAGGAGATAGGAGCGATATGGGGGACAGCCAGTCGGGACCATGACGATAACCTCCCCTCAACAGGAGCCTCCAGGTGAAACTCCAGGCTTGTCTGGATGGTCCCAATGGAAGTCACTGATGCTAGAAGGGTCCAGGATGGAGGAGTGGGAACCCAAGAACATTCCTCTGGGCCGTACCCTTCCCAGTCGACCAGGTATTGGAGGCCCCTGCTCCGACGGCGCACATCTAGTATCTGCCGAATGGTGTAGGCTGGGTGGTCATTGATGATTCGGGCAGGAGGAGGAGTTTCGGTTGGAGGACACAAGAGGCTGACGGAAACTGGTTTTAATTGGGAAGCGTGAAACGTAGGGTGGATGTGCCTAGATTTAGGTAGCTTAAGTCGGACTGCTGTGGGGTTAATGCTACTTTTGACCTTGAAAGGTCCAAGTAAGCGAGGGGCGAGTTTCTTAGGCTCGTTTTTGAGAGGAACTTCCTTGGACGAGAGCCACACCTTCTGCCCAGGTCAATACTCAGGTGCAGGAGTCCGCTAGCGATCGGCTGATTGGAGCTGGGCTGTGCGTGTGTCCTCCCAAACCTTATGGCACCAATCGATATGAGCCTGAACAGATGGCACCGCAATCTCCTCTTCTTGACCGGGAAACAGCGGGGGTTAGTACGCAAGAGAGCATTCAAAAGGAGATCTTCCTGTGGCAGTACTAACCAGAGAGTTGTGGGCATACTCTACCCACGTGAGGTGATCACTCCAGGTAGACGGGTTGTTGGTTGTTATGCAACGTAGTGCTGCCTCCAAATCCTGGTTGACCCATTCCGTTTGCCCGTTCGTCTGTGGGTGGAAGCTAGATGATAGGCTAACGGAGGCAACCAGGACTTGACAGAAGGCCTTCCATACCTGCGATACAAATTGGGGACCCCAATCGGGGATGATAGCTGCAGGAATTCCGTGGAGTTGGAAGATGTGGCTGACGAGAAGGTCTGCGATCTCCTGAGTTAAAGGGAGTTTAGGGAGGGCTACAAAGTGCACCGTCTTGGAGAATCGGTCTACCACGGTGAGTACGGTGGTGTTTCCATATGAAGGGGAACGAAATCTAGGGCTATGTGCGACCAAGGACGACTAGGGACAGGTAGGGGACGAAGCAATCCAGCAGGTGGCCAGTGGGAGGCTTTTCCGTGGGACAGACGGAACATTCAGAGACATAGGAATGCGTATCTGCATCCATGGACGGCCACCGAAAGTGCCTTTTCAGGAGGGACAGTGTTCCATCACTCCCGGGGTGGCAGGTGAACAGAGATGTGTACCCCACTGGAGAACCTAAGACCTGACAGAATCAGGCACAAGCAGGCAGTTGGCGGGGTCAGGGTCATCAAGTGAGGACTGCCACCACACAGGATGGTGGGAGGATGGTCTCCGGGCTGGAAATGTTCTCCTTGGAATTGTATTGGCGGGAGAGTGCGTCAGGTTTCCCGTTCTTGGACCCTGGACAATAGGTGAGTGTAAATCTGAACTGACCAAAAAATAAAGCCCAACGGGCCTGGTGGGAATTCAGGCATTTGGCGGTCTGGATATATGCAAGGTTCTTGTCATCGGTCCAGATGACAAACGGGTATTCCGTCCCCTCCAACCAGTGCCTTCATTCTTCCAACACCAGCTTGACCGCCAGTAGCTCCCGGTTCCCCACGTCGTAATTCCATTTGGCGAAGGACAGCCGGCGAGAAAAGAGGGCACAGGGATGAAGCTTCTGGTCAGAACTTGAACGTTGGAACAGAACTGCTCCCACCCCGGCGTCGGAGGCGTCGGCCTCCACAACGAATTGACAGGAGGGGTCTGGTTGGACCAGGATGGGAGCGGACGTGAAACGCCTCTTTAGTTCGGCGAATGCTGAGTCGGCCTCGGAGTCCCAAAGAAAGTGTGAGGTAAGTCAGGTAAGTCAGGTGAGGGGCACCGCCACCCGACTGTAGTCCCTGATAAATTGGCGATAGAAGTTCACAAACCCCAGGAAGTTGCTTGTGGGTCATGGATCTGGGCCATTTTTCCAAGGCCCGCTCTCGATGATGTAGCCCAGGAAGCTGACCGAGGGGACGTGGAATTCACGCTTCTCTGCCTTCACAATTAACTTGTTCTCCCACAGTCTCTGTAGGACTTTACAGACATGATGAATGTGCCCCTGGAGGCTGCAGGAGAATATCAAGATGTCATTGAGATAGACGAACACAAAGCAGTTAATAAAGTCCCTCAGCACATCATTAATCAGGGCATGAAAAACGACGCGGGCATTGGTGAGGCCAAACAGCATGACCAGATATTCAAAGTGACCTAGTGGGGTATTGAATGCCGCCTTCCACTCATCCCCCTCCCTACTTCTGACCAGGTGGTCGGCGTTTCAAAGGTCTAAATTCGAGAAGATGGTGGCTCCATGAAGTGGTTCAAACGCTGAGTTTATGAAGGGCAGTGGGTACTTGTTCTTAATGGTTATGTTGTTAAAGCCTCAGCAATCGATACAGGGGCGTAGCGATCCATCATTTTTCTCCACAAAAAAGAAACCTGTGCCCACCGGGGAGTATGAGGGTTGAATAATGCCCGCCGCGAAGGACTCACTAATGTATTTCTCCATGGCCTCTCTCTCCGGTCGGGACAAGTTATAAAGAGGTCTAGTGGGTAACGAGGCCCCAGGGAGAAGGTCGATAGCACAATCATACGGGCAGTGCGGAGGCAGGGAAAGAGCCCGTTGTTTGCTGAATACCTGTCCCAGGTCATGGTATTCTGCCGGAACTCTGGACAAGTCGAGGGGTTCAAAACCAGGCGAGGTCGCGGTTGCCTCCCTAAGGGATGGAGTCGACTGCAACCAAGTGGTGTGGCAAAATGGGCTCCAGCTGGCTATCCTCTCAGTAGACCAGTCAATATGGAGATTGTTGTGGTTCAGCCAGGCGTATCCCAGAACGATAGATGCTTGAGGAGACTGGATTAAATTAAATTGTGCCTGTTCTTGATGGTTTCCTGACAAAATCAAGGTCAGGGGTGGCGTACAGTGGGTGACCCGAGCCAGAAGTCTCCTGTCCAGCACCCGGGCCTTCAGAGGGGTACTTAACGGTTCCCAAGGAATTCCGGCCCGGGAGGCTATGTCCTCGTCCAACAGATTTCTCTCGGCACCGGAGTCCACCAAGGCGGATAAAGACAGGGACTGTTGTTGATAGTTCACGGTAGCTGGGATCTGCTTCTGGGCTTGGGGGACTGAAGGGAGTGTCGTCTGATTCACCAGAACAGATGGAGCGTGAGCTATGTTAGGAGCGGACGGGGAGGAGAGGCTGGCTGAAGATGGTAGGGTGGGCTGTGGGATGACCCAAGGAGCGGGGCGACTGGTCTTATCTCTCAGACGCTCTCAAAGTCGATTATCTAGCCCGGTGGCTAGAGAGACTAAAGAGTCCAGGCTGTTTGTGTCATCCCTTGCCACTAATTCATCTTTTATCTTGTTAGAGAGACCCTGTCGAAATACTTCCCATAGTGCCTCGTCATTCCACCCAGAGTCGGCCACTAATGTTCGGAACTCTATGGAGTATTCAGCTACGCTTTGCAAGCCCTGACGGAGAGTCAGTTGGCACCTAGCGGTGTCCTTACCGCGAATGTGTTGTTTAAAAACCTTCCTCATTTCAGAGACAAAGGTGGAGAAGGAGGAGCAGATCTCTGGCTGGTTGTCCCAGATTGTGGTGGCTCATGCTAAGGCATCCCCTCGCAACAGCCCCATGATGTACGCAATCTTTGATCTGTCCAAGGTATACTTACATGGCTGTTGCTCAGAAACCAAGGAGCATTGTAGCAAGAAAGCCCGGCACTTCCCTAGGTCCCCGGCGTAGGGTTCTGGTTCGGGTACGTGCGGCTCTCGTGGTGATCGTGTTGCCGACCCACAGGGTGATGCGGTTTGGTCAGACTGGGTTCTTAGGAGGGATGGAGTTAGGGGAGCGGACACTTGCTCACTGACCTTCTTTATGTTCTCAGACAGGGCATGAAGGTTTTCCATGACTTCTCAGAGCAGTTGATCGTGTAAGCCCAGTAGGGAGCCTTGGCTGGCGAGGGCCTGTTGCGCAGGGTCCGTGTCCGCGGGGTTCGTTCTTGCCCGTTCGTTCTGTTGCAAGGTAGTGACTGGGGATGAACCCAAGTGTAGGACACAGGCACAGAGGCAGAGTCGAGAGGTGCTAGCACAGTTGCGAACGTGGAGCAGGTAACCAGGGGAATCTTGACTCGGAGACAAGGTTTACGTAGAATATCCAGGGAATGGAGCGGAGCTTAGAACTAACAATCCTAAGGGATAAAGAAAGGAGGTTTACACACACTAGGATCGACCAACAAACTGGCGACCCATGACTGTACCACCAAAGTTCTTATCCTATATTCTCTGATGGGAACCAGGTGTGCTGTAATTAATTGAACTAGCAGCAAATGGGAATCAGACGACGGGAATTAAGGCACAATCAAGGAGGTAGAAGCAAGATGGGGGATAGCCAGATGGGACCATGATACCTTCCCACCCTCCTTCCTTTTTATTTTGATGCCTTCCTCCTTCCTTTCCAGTCCTGAAGAAGAGTCTCAGCCTGAAATATTGACTGTTTATTCACTTCTATAGGTGCTGCCTGACCTGCTGGGTTCCTCCAGCATTTTGTATGTGTTGCTTTGGATTTCCAGCGTCAGCTGGCTTTCTCGTGTTTATACTTCACGGAACTGTTTTGTCCCTGACTGAGTGGGAAAAGTTCAATTTAATTTCACTCTCTTCCCTCTCCTTTAATTTCTACAAAATGTCATCAGAGTGGCAAAGGACTGGTGTAGTTTGGGAACACTGCAGCCATTCATCCCTTTTTAGTCCATGATGGTGGTGGTTGGGGTTGGGGGAGAGCAGGCCTTAAAATTAATTGTATTATACTGGCCCAAATAATTTTCAAATCAGGGGGTAGCTGGAAAATGAAAACGTGCAATGCCCAGTCAGTCAATAAGTTTGATTCTTTTGTCAATCTATACTTTCTGCTAATGGAAACTGTATCTCATAACTCACTCCATCAAATCCACTTGTAACTTTGTTAACCACTACTCTGTTGTCTTTTAAACTTTCTGACTCCACTTCTAGCTTCTCCAGTCTCTCAAGATATCCAAAGTTCATTTGCCCTGGTTTTATTCCAGTACATTTCTTCTGTACCCATTCCTAGGCCTTGAAATCCTTCCTAAAGTGGCAAAGCCAGAACTGGGTGCAGTAGTTCCTTTCAGAAAATTAAGTTCACATTTGACAAAGCTATTGACATTTACAGTAATGCATTGCTACCATATATTTCACTTAATTTTGGAAACTGAACAATGCAATCAGGCTTTCTTAGTGAGGAGCCATCAGTTAGAATTTGCAATGCATTAAGGGGCTGGTCTGATAAATCATGTCACAAGCCAGAAGTGTCTTACAGTAAGCCACACAACCAGGGCATAAATTATACCCTACAGATACTGTACTTGATGTTAAGTAATTTTAGTGGTGGTAGTTGCTGTGATTTTTAATTTTAAATCAGAACTAAAACGTTGTAATGGTTGCAAACAGCAGTTGCACTTGGATTACTAAATCTTTAAATAATAGTGTTCTCCATTGTAGTGCGTTTTCTGTGGTCAGGAGTGCCTCAATACTCTAAATAGTTTCAGGCTGTTATGTAACTTCAAACATTAAACTAATTCAAAAGAAAGACACAGAGTCTGAAATGCAGGTGTAAATGAGTCTTTACTTTAAATGAGGCATGCACATATCACGTATGCAATTAATGTATTTGTACGTATAACCTGTAACTAATTATTAAACAAACAAGAATGCTTAATCAAACTATATATATAAGATTACTTGAATATTATTGAAATATTAAATACACAGTACCCATGCATAATTTTCTACGTTGGAATGATCGTACCCTTGAGTTTTATTCCATGTGGGGGTTGCACCAGTATTCTGCTCCTCAGGGGCTCTGAACACTTTGTTCTAGATCAAAAGCCGGGCCTGAGTTCAAGGTATCCTGCAATGTTAGCATTGCTGGTTTGTAGCAATAATACCAAAGTTCAAATTAAACTTGTTATCAAAGTACATATAGGTCACCACATACAAACCTGAGAATCATTTTCCTGTGGGCATTCGCAGTAAGTACAAAGAAACACAACAGAATCAATGAAAAACTGCACACAGCAAAGACGGACAAACAACCAATGTGCAAACGACAACTTGTGCAAATACAAAAAAGGAAAAAAAGACCATAATAATAATAATAAATAAATATTAAGTATCAAGGACATGAGTTTATAAAGTCTTTGAAAGTGAGTCTATAGGTTGTGTTCAGTGACCAGTTTAGTGATCAGTTCAGTGTTGGGCTGAGAGAAGTTATCCCCTCTGGTTCAAGAGCCTGATGGTTGAAGGGTAATATCTGTTCCCAAACCTGATGGTTGAAGGGTAATATCTGTCCCCAAAGCTATACCTCCTTCCTGATGGCAGCAGTGAGAAGAGAACATGGTCCAGATGGCAGGGGGAGGGGGGTCCTTGATGATGGATGCTGCTTTCCTGTGAC
The DNA here is from genome assembly GCF_030028105.1 of Mobula birostris. NCBI lineage: Eukaryota > Metazoa > Chordata > Chondrichthyes > Myliobatiformes > Myliobatidae > Mobula > Mobula birostris. Next base: position 141,571,683 of record NC_092370.1, read on the forward strand.
AGTGCTCCTTGGAGGTGTACTCAGTGGTGGGGAGGGCTTTACCTGTGATAGGCTGGGCTGTATCCACTATTTTTTGTAGGCTTTTCCCAGTAAAGGGCATTAGTGTTTTGATATCAGGCTGTGATGCAACCAATCAGTATACTTTCCACCCTGTATCTATAGAAGTTTGTTTGAGTTTTAGATGACGTGCCAAATCTTTGCATACTTCTAGGTGCCATGCTTTCTTTGCAAAAGCACTTTCATCCTGGACCCAGGACAGATCTTCTGAAATTATAATGTTAAGGAATTTAAAGTTGTTGACCTTCTCTATTTCCGATTCCCTGATGAGAACTAGCTCTTGGACCCCTGCTATCCTCTTCTATAGTAAATAATCTTTGGCTTTGCTGACATTGAGTGAGAGTTTGTTGTCATGGAACCAGTCAGTCAGATTTTCAATCTCCATCCTATATGAAGATCCGTCACCATCTTTGATAATGCGAACAACAATGGTGTTGTCAGCAAACGTAAATGTGGCATTGGAGCGGTACTTAGCCTCACAGTCATAAGTATAAAGTGATAGAGCAAAAGGATAAACACACAGCTTTGTGGTGCACCTGTGCTGATGGAGATTGTGGAGGTGATGTTGTTGCCAATCTGAACTAACTGGAATCTGCAAGTGAGGAAATAGAGGATCCAATTGCACAAGGAAGTATTGAGGTCAAGGTCTTGAAACTTATTGATTAGTTTTGAGAGGATGATGGTATTGAATGCTGAGCTGTACTCAATGAAGAGCATCCTGATGTATGTATCTTCACTGTCCAGTTGTTCCAGGGGTTGAGTGAAGAACCAATGAAATGTCATCTGCTGTGGACCTGTTGCTCCATTAGGCAGACTGGAGCGGATCCAAGTCACTCCTCAGGCAGGAGTTGATATGTTTCATCACCAACCTGTCAAAGCACTTCATCATCATGGACGAGATTGTCACATTTCAAATACAATGAAAAGATTTTTACCACTGTCTCTTGATTTATGACAGCTCAGAGTCCATATAATATTCATACCTTACAGTCTTAACATATTTTTTCATATCTTGAAGAGCTTTTTTTTTAACCATGAGTGCTCCTCTACTTATTCTGAGGGATGTTTGCTTTGCGTGTTAGACTAAATCTATTTGAAGTGACCTTATATTGTCATGCTTACCAACTCTCTTTCATTTCATGCTTGTGTATGTGTACATTCGGGGACGGCTACAAATCATTGTTTATTTTGTCACCCAGGCATACAAGAGAATGGGCCTTATTCCAAACATTTAGAAGACAAAAGCCTTTCAGCACAACCTCTCCTGCTACACAATATCACACTCTCCCTACTCTGCTTGATGACCAAGTTCTGTTGCAAAGCTCTGGTCAATATTGGTTACTTTTTATATTGTTACGTACCCCATAACTGGGTTGCCAAACCAGCAGAAATGGATCACTCAGTTGGAGTCTGGATTACTAGAACTAAGAAAGTTTTATTAAAGAAACAAGCAACACAGTACTCTAATCAAAAGGATAATAAATGCAACAGTTCAGCAATGATAAACACACGTGTACACAGAATTAAGATAACAGGATCAATCAAGCTCTATCGTTGTCTAGGGGTAAATGACCAGTTTCAAAGTGACGCAAAGTTCAGTTCAATTTAGTTCAGTTCAGTTCGCAGTAATCGCTGCCGTGGGAGATGGACAGTGTGGGGGATGGAGAGAGAGAGCAAAACAAATGAATATTCAAGGCTTCCACACAGACCTTCGCAGTCAGCTTTCGGGCGAGTCCTTTGTGATGTCATCTGAGGTCACCGACCATGACCCCTCCGTTTCCAGGTACGATTGTTTCCCTGCGGTGAACCTGGCACCCAGGCAAGGGTGGACACACACCAGGTTCCCGCCGATTGTGCCTTTCCACCCTGTGCGTCTATGGCCCGGTACTTCCCATTGACTTGTGGGAGGCACACCGCTTCCAGGGTCTTGTTACCTCGGGTGTCGTGTGTGTGTCCTGCCTTAGCGAACCTGTCCCTTTTTATCCCCCTGCTGGGGTATCGCCTGTCCATCACTTCAAACAGTTCAGGGTTCAAAGGGGGAGCCGATCTTGACAGCTCTCCTTCCTTCATTAACATCGGCAAATGCTGCTCCATTGTTTTCCTTATCTCTCTCTCTCCTGAAGACAGGTGGCAGACCAACTGCTGATTCCACTGGTGCCAGCCCAGGCCAGCTACATCTTAATCTATGTGTATTCTTGTCACAATATCATGCAGAGTGCCTCAAACTTCCATACTAGACCCTCTTCTGTTTAACGTATACATGCTCCCTCTAGCTCAAATCATGGTAAGCAACAAAATATCTTCACTTAATTTTGTGGATGACACTCAGATTTATATAGCGGTGCTATCAAGTGACCATGGTCCCATACAATCACTAAAAAACTGTATGGAAGAAATCACCAATCGGATGAGCCAAAATTTCCTCCACTTCAATGAAGAGAAAACTGAGATAAACAAGAGAAAATCTGCAGATGTTGCAAATCTAAGCAGCACAAACAAAATTCTGGAGCAGCTCACAGGCCAGGCTGCATCTTTGGAAAAGAGTACCGTCGAAGTTTCCAGCCGAGACCCTTCAGCAGGACTGGAGAGAAAGAAAGATGAGTAGAGTTAAAAGGAGGAGGGAGGGGACGGAGAAGTACAAGGTGATCGGTGAAACCTGGAGGGGGAGGGTGAAGTAAAGAGCCGGGAAATTGATTGGTGAGATACAGGGCTGGAGAAGGGGGTATCTAATAGGACAGGACTGAAGGTCCTGGAACAAAGAAAGGGGGGAGGAGCACCAGAGTTGGGCAGACAAGGAGATAAGGTGAAAGAGGGAAAAGGGGGATGGGGAATGTTGAAGGAGGGGGGTGGTTGGGGTGGAGCAGGGTCATTACCAGAAGTTCGAGATATTGACGTTCATGCCATCAGGTTGGAGGCTACCCAGACGGAATTTAAGATGTTGCTCCTCCAACCTGAGTGTGGCCTCATTGCTACAGTCGAGGAGGCCGTGGATAGACATATCAGAAAGGGAATGGGAAGTAGAATCAAAATGTGTGGCCACTGGGAGATCTCACTTTTTCTTGCGGACAGAGCGTAAGTTCTCAGCGAAGTGGTCTTGCAATCTACATCTGGTCTCATCAATACACAGGAGGCCACACCGGGAGCACCGGATACAGTAGATGACCCCAACAGACCCACAGGTGAAGTGTCACCTCACCTGGAAGGACTGTTTGGGGCATGTGTAGCATTTGTTCCACTTCCAAGGACAAGAGCCAGGAGGGAGATCAATGGGGAGGGATGAATGGACAAGGAAGTCACGTAGGGAACGATCCCTGCGGAAAGCAGAAAGTTGGGGGGGGGGAGATGTGCTTGGCGGTGGGATCCCATTGGAGATGGTGGAAGTTGCAGAGAATTATGTGCTGGACACGGAGGCAGGTGGGATGGTAGGTGAGGACGTGGAACCCTATCCCTAGTAGGACGGCGGGAGAGTAGGGTGAGAGCAGACGTGCGTGAAATGGAAGGAATGCGGTTGACTGCAGCGTTGATAATTTTGGTGCCAAAAAAGAATGATTAAAAGACTTAAAATCTCTGTCATTACAGATCACAAACCCAGCTAGAAACCTAGGTGTTGTGATGAACCCAGACTTAAACTTCAACTACCACATTAAGACAATTACAAAGTCAGTCTACTACCATCTTAAAAATTTAGCGAGAGTTAAAGGGCTTATGTCTCAGCAAGATCTAGAAAAACTCGTCTATGCATTTTTTTTAGTAGGCTTGATGACTGTAACAAGAAAATATCTCAGACAGCTGCGGCTCATTCAGAACACTGCTGCTGGAGTCCTCACTAAGACCAAGAAAGTAGAACATATCACCCCAATTCTCAGATCACTAAACTGGCTTCCTGTCCATCAGAGGACTGAGTTTAAAATCATACTACTGGTTTATCAAGCACTGAGTGGTCTAGGGCCACAATTTATCTCTGATCTCTTGTTGCATTGCAAACCTTCCCAAGCTCGCAAGGTCTTCTGGGGTGGATCTGCTTACCGTCCCCAGTGTCCAAACTAAACATGGTGAAGCTGCTTTTAGTTACTATGCTCCACATATCTAGAATATCCTTCCAGAGGATCTGAAGTCTGTCCCAACTTTAAGCTCTTTTAAATCGAGGCTTAAGTCTTCTCTTTTCACTGTAGCTTTTATTTAGAATATACTGCATTATAACTTTTATTCCTTTTTTAATCGATTTATCATATCTATTTTTTGTGATTTTATTCTCTTTTATATTGTCTGAAATTTGATGTTTGATTTTTGTATCTTGTTCTATGTCAAGCACTTTGAACTGCCTTGTGTTTGAAAAGTGCTATACAAATAAACTTGCATTGCCTTGCCTTTGTATATTCTTGTCAGTGAACACATGTCAATGATAAAATTCACCACCACCCCTATTCACCAGCATGGCTTCAGTCCAGCTGAGGGAAAGACCAGGACCTGAACTTGGCAGTGATCAGCAGTGACCCAGCTCTTTTTTTCAGTATTTGACTTGGATAACCTACATGTGTTTGATGGAGTGAATATGAGACATAATTTCCACTACCAGAAAGTATAGATTTATTGATTGATTGGGCTCTTCAGATCGGATAACTTTCAAGGATGGTTCACAGTTTTGCCATTTCCATTTCTGCTATACGCAATATTTTGCTCGTCACCTTTTCCTGAAGAATTGGCTGGTTACATCAGAAACTAGAGAAGTATTAACACTGCCTGCAGAAATCCTCCAAATCCACTGTAGGAATAGGTGAACTAAGTCAGTGTCCTTTCTCAGGCTGAAATGCTCAGCAATAAAGCAATGATTATGCTGGGCTCATACTACTGAAACGGATGCTCGTACGACTCTGTGCTTCATCATGTGAGGATAGAGAAAATGCCTAGATGGCAACCTTTAAGGCTCTGCGTCTTGTGGGAATCCCTGCTCAAACTGATGGTGAGGTATCTAGGAAGTGCCACGCAATTTGCGTCTCTGGGAGTACATCGAGGCAAAGTGTCAACAGTGTAAGGAGTCCATAATAATCCAATCAACCCAACCCAAGCTCCACTTGTCCCACCTGTGGCAGAGTCAGCTGATTCCACACATTGTCATTTGTTATCAAAGTACTAGACATACTTTCTTGTGGCATTCACAGTAAATGCAGAGAAATACAATACAATCAATTAGAAACTGCATACAGGACACATAAACAACCAGTGTGCAAAAGACAACAAACTGTGCAAATACAAAAAAGCAACCTATGGACTCACTTTCAAGGACTCTTCATCTCATATTTTTGATTTTTATTATTTATTTATTTATTATTATTATTTCTTTCTTTTTTATTTGCACGGTTGGTTGTCTTCTGCAAACTGGTTGAACACTCAAGTTGGTGTGGTCTTTCAGTGATTCTATTATGGTTATTGGATTTATTGAGTATGCCCGCAAGAAAATGAATCTCCAGTTGTATATGGAGATATATATGTACTTTGATCATAAATTTACTTTGATCTTTCAACAATGATATTTGAAAATATGAGATGAAAAGTCCTTAAAAGTGAGTCCATAGGTTATGGGAACAGGTCAGTGTTGGGGGTGAGTGAGGTTGAGTGAAGTTATCCCCTCTGGTTCAAGAGCCTGATGGTTGAGGGGTAATAACTGCTCCTGAACCTGGTGGTGTGAGTCGTGAAGGTCCTGTACCTCCTTCCTGATGGCAGCAATGTGGAAGTTCAGTCACGTCAGAACCCAAGGAATTGTAATGGAAAATGAGCCTGGACTCAAGGGTGCACCTTAAAGAAGTTGAATGGGAATAATCATGGGAGACACAACTATCCAATGTTTCTATTCATGTTTCTATTACACTGAAAAATTTCAGCATTGTTGGAGGTCAATTTAAATTATGAGAAAGCCTCGTAGGATTGACTTCCCTGGAATCAAAAGCGGTCCTAAATGTCCTCCTTTTGATACCATACATATTTTACAGTGGACTTTTGGCTTGGATTTTAATCCCAGTATTTCATCAGCGCATCCTTCCTGTTCTACCGTGCCGCAGTATTTGGAGCTTTCCAGATGTAAAACTTTCAGCTTTATGATAACACAATATTGGAGCTTGCTAACAAAGAAGTGAGCGATATCAGGTACACTCAAACAAGTGGGACTGTGCTTTGGAAACTGGGTCACAAAGAGAGAGGAGAAGGAATACATGGTGATCGAGACTTGAGAGAGGAGACTGGGAGACCCAGGGTGAAAAAAGGAGAGTGTGTTTGAAGATCTCGGGTTATGATCATGAGCAAGACCGGAGTAGCTGTTCTGGGTTATAGCCTGAGACCAATAAGCTCACTCTTGCTGATCAAAGGTTTGCATTCCAAATACAAATGAGTCAAAATTTGATTCACAAATAATGCAGTGGGGTCTTCAAAATAAGCACGAGATCCTTTATTTCAAGCGTTAAGTGAATGCCTCCTTTAAGTGTGAGTAACATCAATTTATGGCAGATTTATTAAACTGAATGATCTCTATTATCTGATAGCATATCTACCCAAAGAAGCCAAATGGCTGCCTGAAGACTGAGCTGAAGTTGTAAGAATTCAAGAAACAGGAGTACAGGTACTCCTTAGTGACACTGCTTTGTAGCGCCAGTGATCACCGATTGCAATTTGATTCCGTCTCGTGACCATGTAGGTTTCTCCAGGTGCTCCTGCTTCCCCCCCAAATTCCAAAGATATATGGTTAGGTTCATTGAGTTGTGGGCATTCTATGTTGGCATTGGCCGTGTGACGACACTTGCAGGCTGACCTCCACACTACCTCAGACTGTGCTGGTTGTTGATGCAGAGTGACACATTTCACTGTATGTTTCGATGTGCATGTGACAAGTAAAGTTAATCTTTAAAGATCATGGTTAAACTATCTCAACACCATTTTACTGCCATAACCCCATGTGCTTTGATTCTTCCAATATTCAAAAATCTAATGATCTCTGTTTTGGATACAGTAATGATTCAACCTCTACAACCCACCAGAACAAAGAATTCCAAAGATTCATCATCCTTTTAATGAAGATATCTCTCACTTTAGTTCTAAATGGCTTATTTTGAAACTTGAGCCATATTTTTAGACTCCTTAGCAAGGGAACCATTCTGTTAGTTAATGCCCGTGACACTGCTGGTGTTTAAGGCAGCAATGAAGGTCCTCCATCTTTGTCTGTCCTTGAGCTTATACCGTTGCATACAGATATAGAAGGATTCTTCATTGCTGCTTCTTTAACAATTTTTTTGACCAGTCAGGGTTGTTAGATCTGAGCTAAACACTCTGACCGGGAGGACTGGTGGACCAGCCTCTACCCTTTGACCTCTGTGACATGGGTGACCTTAAAGCCCTGACTCCAGCCATCATAGCTCTTGGGGTCACTGAGGCACCCAAGCCTCCAAACCCTACAACAAGGTTGTGATCCTCTTCAAGGAATACATTACTAAGCTCACTAAGGAACTGGTATCTAACATCCCTTTGAAATGTCTCCTAAGGGCAAAAAACGATAGTGGTATTAGTAGCATTTAATCAATAGAGCAATCCAGATTTGTGCAAAAGCAACAGACGATTTTCAGTGGAAATAATGATCTGAAAGATGGCCTTCCATTTGCATTAAAAGGGATGGTATCTGCCCAAGGGCAAACAACTGAGTTATATTACAAATAGTAAAGGATGCTGTGAACTCTTGAATAGGCGGCAATAGTGGATGCTGACAGATACATAAAGAATATATTTAAAGACAAGGAAGTAAGAACGCTGAAATAGTATAGGCGAGTGCCAATGGTACTTGTGTTTTCTGACGTCAACCTGTCAAATTGTTTTGGGAATCAAATGCTTTGAAGTAGCCTTTGGTCATAATGTTGCTGTAGGTTTGACTTGGAAATCCTAGTCAGGAAAAAGCCATTTATGATAGAAGAGTGGCCACAATCCTATTTTAAATCATAGGCCTGTCACTCTGACTAATCCCTTACAAATGATGAGTTTTGAAATATTTCTGAGAGGCTCAAAATTCAAATGATTACATTTATCTTTGTCTTTGCACCAATTTTCTTGTTTAAAGGATACTTCTAATATACTGGGGTAGAAAGTCAGCCTTGGCTGTGAGCACTTAATTGATGCAGGAGTCAACAGTTCTACTTAACAGGTACTACTTCACCCTTTTATACTTCCCTCCCAAGATATGGTTGTCCCAGTTGTCCAATATTGTAATGACTACTTGTTGGCAGAAGTTGAATTTCTACCTTATTAAATTTTCTAAGCACTTAAATGAAGATGAAAATTTGTTTTGTATTTCCTAACCCTTATGGAGCTCTTAAACTCCTGAAGGTATTAATTAATGAATATCATTTTAAAATATATTATTGTTTCAAAGAGACCATACTGTACTTCATTAGGGGTTTGAGGTGATTTGTTATGTTACCAAAGGCTGTAGCAGCAAATTTCTACAGATGTACCATGGAGAGCATTCAAACTGGCTGCGTCACTGTCTAGTATGGAGGATTGGAAAAAGCTGCAGAGGGTTGTAAACTAAGCTACCTCCATGGTTACTGGCCTCCCCATAGTCAAGGACATCTTCAAAAGGTGATGCCTCAAAAAGGTGGTATCCATTATTAAGGACCCTCACCACCAGGACATGTCCTCTTCTCATTAATACCATCAGGAAGGTGGTAAAGTTGCCTGAAGACAGACACTCATCATCTTAGGAACAGCTTGTTCCCCTCTACAATCAGATTACTGAACAGATAATCAACTCATGAGCATTACCTCACTATTTTTGTTCTTTTTTTGCACATATATATAATCATATTATATGTATTATATTTCATATATATAATATTATTTATTTTATGTACTGCACTGCAGGCTATTTTAAGGATGAGAAAACAATTCCAATTGAGATTAGAGACAGAATTGGATGCATGTCAGCACTGCCAGGGTTTGCAGGCCATTCCTGTCACATACACGGATTCGACAGCACAGTAGATATGGCAGTTGTGCTTGTGAGTATGCACGTGTCAGCTAATTATTATTTCATTGTGATAATACTTAACTCCATACTTGTTGTCATAGTGCTTGTCGAGACTTGGACACAGCGCAGCGATGCTTCGCAGCCTGTTTGCATTCTGCCTTGCCTGAGAAGTTGGACTGTCGAGTCAACTGACTCTAAAGACTAGTGGTATTCGTTTTATATTTTAGTTGTTCTTTTCAGCCGCAGTATAAGGTTCGCTTTTCCTTTTGAGAATTTTAGTTAGTGGCCCTGTTTGTCTTAGCGTTTATTGCTTTCTTTCCCCTTTAACACTTCCTGCATTAAAGTCTGTGAACTATGGACCCTCTTCAGTTTCTCTCACTCCACACTTGGGCCATATCCGAACCTGGTGACAATTACTTCCTACAAACTGAAACCTAACATCGTGAACGGCTTTGATGCTTCACTCTCGGATGAGCTCAATGCCTTTTATGGTTGCTTTGAAAGGGGGAACAAAAGTACACCTGTGTGAATCATGGGCATTAGCGTCCCCAGCAACCAGGACATCAAAAGGCAATGCCTCAAAAATGCGGCATCCATCATTAAGAACACCCAAAACCCAGGTCATGCCCTCTTCTCATTGCAACCATCAGGAAGGAAGGTCAGGAGCCTGAAAGCACACACTCAGAGATTCAGGAACTGCTTCTTCCCCTCCTCCATCAGATTTCTGAATGGACAATGAACACTACCTCAGTAATTTTTCCTCTCTTTTTCCCCTACTTATCTAAAAAAAAGAAGAAAAAAATATATATAAACCTTAAGTTCAAGTGTAATGCCATCTGACTGTACATCATAGTATACAACCAAATGAAACAACATCCCTCCAGACCATGGTGCACCCACACAACATTTTATATGATCCTTTACCAGCTGCTCAAAGCGCTTCCTGATTGTTGAAGTCAGTGCTACTGGGTGGAATAGTTTCGGCCATTTACCGCTGCTCCCTTGGGTGCCAAAATGATGGTGGCTACTCTGAAGGCTGTAGGGGCAGTCGTTTGTTTCAGAGAGATATTAAAGCTGTACGTTAAGACCTCAAGCAACACACATCAAAGTTGCTGGTGAACGCAGCAGGCCAGGCAGCATCTCTAGGAAGAGGTACAGTTGACGTTTCAGGCCAAGACCCTTCGTTAAGACCTCTGTTAGCTGTCCCACACAGCCTCACCACCTGACCAGGTATGTTGTCCAGCCCTGCAGCTTTGTGTGGGTTTACCCTCCTCGCCTCAGCTGCGGGCAAACAGGGTGCCTGTTTCTCAGGAAGAGATGGGGCTTTCTTTGGTCACATCATCCAATTGGTCCAATCGTGCATAGAAAGCATTCGGCCTATCAGGAAGGGAGGTGTCTCTGTCTTTGATGCGTAGTGTGGACTTATAATCGGTTATTGGTTTGTGTACCTTGCCGTTTCTACTGTGTGTCCCTGGTGTAACAAAGGTGTCTGTGGATTTCCTGTGTGTATTCACACTTTGCCTTCCTGATGGCAGGGAAAGAGCGGCTCTTCCTGACCTTAGAGTCATCCTGTCCCCCGATCTGAAGGCAACGTCCCAATCACTAAGCAGTACATGAACCTCTGCAGTCAGCCATGGTTTCTGGTTTGCGGTAATGTCCTCTATGTAGCCAGTCACTGATCCAGCATATTCATCAATATTGACATGATGATCATAAGTAGCCGCTTCCCTGACTATAATCCAGTCTGTGCTTTGGAAGCAGCCCTGCAGCACTGAGTGGCACCTTCTGGCTAAATCCCGATCTCCCTTGAGAACTGGTTTGACTGGCTTAGCTAGTAGTCTGTAGGCCGGGATTATCAAACTGTATGTGGGGTCTGAATATGTGAGGTGAGAGTGGGGGATCACCTTGTAGGCTACATGAACGTTGGTATAAACCAAGTCTAATATCTTCTCTCCTCTAGCTGTGAAGTTGACATGCTGGTAAAACTTTGGCAGGACTGTTTTTGACATCTTGTTGGCAATGTGGTAGGTATAGCATTGACATTTATGAAATGGCTACAAATTAGATACAGGTTGATAGAACAAATGCTTAGGGGAATGCTTAGGGGAAAGGGGACTGTCTTGTCTCCCTTTCTCTTCACCATTTACACCTCGGACTTCAACTACTGCACAGAGTCTTGTCATCTTCAGAAGTTTTCTGATGACTCTGCCATAGTTGGATGCATCAGCAAGGGAGATGAGGCTGAGTACAGGGCTATGGTAGGAAACTTTATCACATGGTGTGAGCAGAATTATCTGCAGCTTAATGTGAAAAAGACTAAGGAGCTGGTGGTAGACCTGAGGAGAGCTAAGGCACCGGTGACCCCTGTTTCCATCCAGGGGGTCAGTGTGGACATGGTGGAGGATTACAAATACCTGGGGATACGAATTGACAATAAACTGGACTGGTCAAAGAATACTGAGGCTGTCTACAAGAAGGGTCAGAGCCGTCTCTATATCCTGAGGAGACTGAGGTCCTTTAACATCTGCCGGACGATGCTGAGGATGTTCTACGAGTCTGTGATGGCCAGTGCTATCATGCTTGCTGTTGTGTGCTGGGGCAGCAGGCTGAGGGTAGCAGACACCAACAGAATGAGCAAGCTCATTCGTAAGGCCAGTGATGTTGTGGGGATGGAACTGGACTCTCTGACGGTGGTGTCTGAAAAGAGAATGCTGTCCAAGTTGCATGCCATCTTGGACAATGTCTTCCGTCCACTACATAATGTACTGGTTGGGCACAGGAATATGTTCAGCCAGAGACTCATTCCACCGAGATGCAACACAGAGCATCATAGGAAGTCATTCCTGCCTGTGGCCATCAAACTTTACAACTCCTCCCTTGGAGGGTCAGACACCCTGAGCCAATAGGCTGGTCCTGGACTTATTTCCTGGCATAATTTACATATTAGTATTTAATTATTTATGGTTTTATTACTATTTAATTATTTATGGTGCAACTGTAATGAAAACCAATTTCCCCCGGGATCAATAAAGTATGACTATGACTATGACTATGCTTCTTGTTACTGGCTGTGATGGACCCATGTGGAATTTGCACAAGCATTATTAACCTTAGTGGGCATCAGCTCCTTCCTCCAGTTCAGTACCAGTTGGGAATCTCACTCTCAGGACATAAAGAAGAAAATAAGGAAAAATGTCAATCCAGGACAAGGGAAGTATTCTCTGAGATTAGGTAGAACTGAGGGATCCTTGAAGATTTACTCCTGATGCTGATGGTTTGTACTTCCAAGAGTCAGACAAAATAAAATACTTTGTTCCACTATGTTTATGTTAGTGAGCAATGCTGGCCATTGGTGTACAGACTAGCACTTACTGCCATTTGTAATAGCCCCTGTGAAGGCGATGCTGAGTTGCCTTTTTTTTGGATCTCCTCGGTCCATGTGCTAAAGATTCCTGCGCACTGGAACTAATTGAGGGTCTCCAGGATCTTGACTCAACATTCAGCAATATATTTCCAGGTTGTGATAGTATATGGCATGGAGGGAAACTTATCATTTTTGATGGTAAATCTGTTGATTTGAGTTAAACTGAAGAGTCTTGACCCAAAATGTTGAATATTTATCTCTGTAGATGCTGCCTATCCTTCTGAGTTCCTCCAGCATTTTGTAGGTGTTGCTTTGGATTTCCAGCATCTGCAGACTTTCTTGTGTTGAACAATACCTTTACAATTCACTAGTGTGCATCCTAGAGATGGTATTATTCAAAGAAGTGATTAGATTAGATTAGTTTATGAGGACACACAGTCCTCTTTTATTGTCATTTAGTAATGCATGCATTAAGAAATGATACAATATTCCTCCGGTGTGATATCACAGAAACACAGGACAGACCAAGACTGAAAAACTGACAAAAGCCACATAATTATAACATATAGTTATAACAGTGCAAGCGATACCGTAACTTGATGAAGAACAGGCCGTGAGCATGGTAAAAAGTTCAAAGTCTCTCGAAAGTCCCACATCTCACGCAGACAGGAGAAGGAAGAAAACTCTCCCTGCCATACCCGACCACAGTCCAACTCTGAGTCGTCCGAAAACTTCAAGATCCGACCAGCCCTCCGACACTGAGTACCAAGCACCATCTCTGCCGAACGCTTCGACCCCAGCCCCGGTCGCCAGCAGCAGGAAAAGCCAAGGATTTTAGGGCCTTCCCTCTGGAGATTCTCGATCGCACAGTAGCAGCGGCAGCGAACCGGACATTTCAGAAGTTACTCCAGATGTTCCTCCGTGCTCTCACGGCTGTCTCCAGCAAATCAGGATTTTGCACGGCATCCTACTTACAAATATGATATCATTTCACCGGAGAGGCTATGCGCGCTGCGTCGCGCCGCCATCTTCTCCTCCCTGACATCAAGTAGAACCTAGCTTCTTGATTCAATTTTGTAGTGAGCAATGGGTTCTCAGGCTCTGGGTGACACTAGTCAATGGTCTGTACCCTGATACTGCCTGATGCCTTATTGTCAGGTAGTTTCTCTCAAGTACCTACCAGGCAATTGGAACAAATGTAGCTGAAAGAAGAGAGCAAAGAAGTGATCACTTGAACACAGGAGATCTTTGGGATGAACAGCAGGCAACTGACTGGAAGAGGAGAGGGAGAAGGAAACAGGTTTGAAGAATCTGCATGAGGATCTAACGTGAAAACATGGACATATACAAGTTCCCTGCAGTACTGGGTGGAGTGGGTGTGTGCTGTGTTCCCAATGTGACATTCTCAACAATAGCAAGATTATGAAGGGAGACGGCAGGAGAATGGGATTGAGAGGGGAGTTGATCTGCCATGATGAAATGGGGAAGCAGAATCGATAGGCTGAATGGCCCATTTCTTCTGTCGTGTCTTCTGGTCTTAACTCATTGCATTTACTGTGAGGGCAGGTATAAAAGAAGATTGAATTTCTCAAAGTGTTGGCTTGGTTCAGAAAGTTCCGTTCTAATAGAATTTTGCCTCGATTACTATTACCAGGCACTATAGTTCATCAGTAATACAGGAAGTGAATGTTTAATGTGGCGTAAGGAATTTCAATCAAATGGACTGTTTTGTTGATGTTGAGTTTCTGTAATGTTGTTTGTAACTGCACTCGTCCAGCCAAGTATTTTATTGCACTTGTGATTTTTGACATCTAGATACTAGAAGGAGTTTGAAAGTTGGGTTTAATGGTAACTGAACAGACTTCTTTGGAAACATACACCACTCTATTTCTGTAGTCCCTGTACAATGTAATGTGTGATACATTGTGTGCAACACCATGAGATTTGTGAGTAATATATTGAAAACATTGCTTCCAGCAAGCATTTTGTTTTTCACAGATTGGTGTCTTACATTGGTGCAATGCCAACTAAACACATGCTTCAGATCTGCACTTAGCAGATTAAAATTAGATATTCAGGAAAGAGCAAAAGTGCAGATTGTACAAAGCAAACAAAATGATTGGTGAGGTAAACTTCCTGCAATTTGTTGCCAAAATCATTAGAAAATAAGTAATCAAATGTCTGGAGCTGGCTACACCTTTAAATAACATGCATTCATGGGCCACATTTTGCACTCCTGCTTGTTAATACAAATATCTAATCAGCCAATCACGTGGCACCAACTCCATGGATAAAAGCATACAGACACGGTCAAGAGGTTCAGTCACTCTTCAGACTAAACATTAGAATGGGGATGAAATGTGATCTAAGTGACTTTGACTGTAGAATGATCGTCGGTGCCAGATGGGTTGTTTTGAATATCTCAGAAAGTGCTGATCTAGGATTTTCACGCAATCTCGAGAATTTACAGAGGATAGTGCTAAAAACAAAAAAACATCCAGTGGATGGCAGTTCTGTGGGCAAAATGCCTTGTTAATGAGAGAGGTCAGGAGAATGGCCAGACTGGGTCAAGCTGACGGGAAGGCAACAGTAACTGAAGTAGCCATGTATTATTACCATAGTGGTGTGCAGAAGAGCATCTCAGAATGCACAGCACATCAAATTTTAAAGTGGATGGGCTACAACAGCAAAAGACTGCAAACACACTAAGTGACCACTTTATCAGGTACAGCAGGTACCTAGTAAGTGGCCACTGAGTCTAGATGTTGATGCACTTAGGCAGGAAAACGTTTCATCTGTTTCTAATATTGAAAATAAGGCTTTTAAGAGTAAATGTCACACATATCTTTTATAACAACACTATTATTAAGCTGGCATATAAAACTGAGCATTAAAGTTTCATCATCACTGCCTGTTTGAAATAGAAAAACAGAATTGTTGATAAGATTCTTTAATGTACATTTTGTCTTTTTGTAATCTATTTTCTTTTTGATATGGGTGCTTTCTTTATCTATGATTTGTTACACCAGTTTGTGTATGCAATCACTGAGTAGCTTGACCTAATGTGAATTGTTCTTAAGTTTATTAATAACAAAATTTAGTTATTTTCCTTTTTATGATAAGCTAGCGGTGCATTCAGATGCAGCAGCCTTTCAGGGTCCAACCAAAAGTGTAATTGTTTGTCTTTCCCTATATACTTCCATCCCCCATCAGGAAGGTCTCAAAGCTCTACGCTTCTTTTTGGATTCCAGACCTAATCAGTTCCCCTCTACCACCACTTTGCTCCGTCTGGCGGAATTAGTCCTTACTCTTAATAATTTCTCCTTTGGCTCCTCCCACTTCCTCCAAACTAAAGGTGTAGCTATGGGCACCCTTATGGGTCCTAGCTATGCCTGCATTTTTGTTGGCTTTATGGAACAATCTATGTTCCGTGCCTATTCTGGTATCTGTCCCCCACTTTTCCTTCGCCACATCGATGACTGCATTGGCACTGCTTCCTGCACGCATGCAGAGCTCGTTGACTTTATTAACTTTGCATCCAACTTTCACCCTGCCCTCAAGTTTACCTGGTCCATTTCCGAAACCTCCCTCCCCTTTCTAGATCTTTCTGTCTCTGTCTCTGGAGACAGCTTATCCACTGATGTCTACTATAAGCCTACTGACTCTCACAGCTATCTGGACTATTCCTCTTCTCACCCTGTCTCTTGCAAAAACGCCATCCCCTTCTCGCAATTCCTCCGTCTCTGCCGCATCTGCTCTCAGGATGAGGCTTTTCATTCTAGGTCGAGGGAGATGTCTTCCTTTTTTAAAGAAAGGGGCTTCCCTTCCTCCACTATCAACCCTGCTCTTAAACGCATCTCCCCCATTTCACGTACATCTGCTCTCACTCCATCCTCCCGCCATCCCACTAGGAATAGGGTTCCCCTGGTCCTCACCTACCACCCCACCAGCCTCCGGGTCCAACATATTATTCTCCGTAACTTCTGCCACCTCCAACGGGATCCCACCACTAAGCACATCTTTCCCTCCCCCACTCTCTCTGCGTTCCGCAGGGATCGCTCCCTACGCAACTCCCTTATCCATTCGCCCCCCCCATCCCTCCCCACTGATCTCCCTCCTGGCACTTATCCGTGTAAGCGGAACAAGTGCTACACATGCCCTTACACTTCCTCCCTTACCACCATTCAGGGCCCCAAACAGTCCTTCCAGGTGAGGCAACACTTCACCTGTGAGTCGGCTGGGGTGATATACTGTGTCCGGTGCTCCCGATGTGGCCTTTTATATATTGGCGAGACCCGATGCAGACTGGGAGACCGCTTTGCTGAACATCTACGCTCTGTCCGCCAGAGAAAGCAGGATCTCCCAGTGGCCACACATTTTAATTCCACATCCCATTCCCATTCTGACATGTCTATCCATGGCCTCCTCTACTGTAAAGATGAAGCCACACTCAGATTGGAGGAACAACACCTTATATTCCGTCTGGGTAGCCTCCAACCTGATGGCATGAACATCGACTTCTCTAACTTCCGCTAAGTGGGACAGGAGCCCCACCTCCCCCTTGTACCCCATCTGTTACTTATTTTTATACACACATTCTTTCTCTCACTCTCCTTTTTCTCCCTCTGTCCCTCTGAATATACCCCTTGCCCATCCTCTGGGCCCCCTTGTCTTTCTTCCCGGACCTCCTGTCCCATGATCCTCTGGTATCCCTTTTGCCTATCACCTGTCCAGCTCTTGGCTCCATCCCTCCCCCTCCTGTCTTCTCCTATCATTTTGGATCTCCCCCTCCCCCTCCAACTTTCAAATCCCTTACTCACTCTTCCTTCAGTTAGTCCTGACGAAGGGTCTCGGCCTGAAACGTCGACTGTACCTCTTCCTAGAGATGCTGCCTGGCCTGCTGCGTTCACCAGCAACTTTGATATGTGTTGCTTGAATTTCCAACATCTGCAAAATTCCTGTTGTTTGTCTTTTACTTCTGTTTTATGATCACAAGACACTGCTGGATATTAAGGGCATCAAGTACTGCGGGTCTATCCCATCAGCGAGTTGCTCGATAGTGATGGAGCTGGACTTACTGTGTACTGTTTTTGTCTTGTCACCTGGACTTGTTGTGAGGCAGTGCATGATCCAACAGGCAGAGCAAATGATTGTCTTGGACTTTTTTCTTGTGATTACAGACCCTGTTGAACATTGGTAATGTAGAATACTGCAAGTTGGGTTCAGTGGTTCATTGGTGAAACTGATAGTTGTGGAGTTGTGTTGCCTTGATAAGGTGCAGACTAGGATCTCACATCACAGTGTCACCAGTTACAGCTGTCCAGGGGAGGAGATGTTGGAGCTGGTGTCGAGGGAGCTGAGGTCTCAGTGCATACGCAGAAATCTGTACTATGTTGGAGGCTGAGGTGTCCCATCAGTACAGTCCTCCAGTGTTCGCTTGGTAGAAGAACAAGCTGGACCGGGACAACATTCATCTACAGGCCATACCACTCAGGGACTTGGGCTATATATTATTTGTGACTGCATATTTTTCTGCTATTATAACCATATGTGCTATATGTGCTATGTGCTGTGTGGTGGTGGTAATGTGTTTTACACCTTGGATTCCGAGGAATAGTGTTTCATTTGGCTGTATTCATCTATGGTGAATGATAATTAACTTGAAATTGCCTGAACTAATTTGCTTGTAATGAGATTAAAGACTGGATTTTTATTCTTGAGTGTATATGTGCAGCTCATAGAGGCATAACCAGGCCATTCAGCCCATTGAGTCTGCACCATTTGTTCATGGCTGATTTATTTTCCTTCTCAACCCTATTCTTCTGTTTTCTCCCCATAACCTTTGATACCCTTACTATACTTGAACCTATCGACCTCTGCTTTAAATATACCCTATGACCTGGCCCCCGCAGCTGTCTCTGGCAATTAATTCCACATATTCACCATCCTCTGCTAAAGGGACAACTGTTCTAAAGGGACAACTTCCTGTTCTAAAGCTGTGCCTTCTGGTTCTACACTCTCCACTATCTGAAGCATTCTCTCCACACCCTCGCTCTCTAGTCCTTTCAATATTCTGTAGGTTTCAATGAGATCAACCCCCTCCCCCCCATTCTTCTAAACTCCAGCAAGTATAGGCCCAGAACCATCAAACACATCTCATTCATCAGCCATTCAACTCCCGGGATCATTCCGATGCCAGGTGCATACATAGATCTGACACAATTTTGTTATGAGGGTGATAAGATTCATGGGGGCAATTTTCATTCATTGGCTCACTGTGGAAGCAGGAAAATTGGACAATGGGCGATACTTTTTATTCCACCATCCACCATATACCCAAAGCCTACCAGTCTCAATTCTTGGAGGATTTTTAAGTTAGGCTGCCAGTGGTGTTACTGAAGTTGATGGTAGCCTGATTACAAATATAATAAATAAAGTTGTAGTTTGACTGAGGTATGAGTAGAATAGAGTTTTATTTTATTCTGGGTATGAGTGAGAAAAGGTATTTTTGATGTCATCACACGAGAGGGAAGGAGAACAAGTGTCAATCTATTGGACAAAAGGCCTGCTTTTGTTCTGTGATTCCTGTTGAATTGATATTTCATGTATAACTATACTAGGCAATTTTTTGGATCGGTAAGGAGGCCATGATTATCAGCCTGTACCCAGTAACATATTGTCAGCTACTGATTACCTCTCTCTTTAAAATTTAACATCCCGGTTCTTCACTGCTGTTTTGATCCTCTCAAACGGGAATAGCTTAGGTTTTTTCCTTAGCTACTACCCAGTTTATTGTCTCTTTTCACAACGTACTTTCAAATTTCAAGTTAAATTTATAACGTAAGTATGTATATGTCACCATATTCTACCCTACGATTCAATTTCTTGCAGGCATTCACCAGTAGAACAAAGAAATACAATAGGATCATTAAAACTACTACGCACAAAGGGAAATTGGCAAACAACTTATGTGCAAAATGAGAACACGAGTGGTAGAGTCTTTGAAAATGAGTCCATAGGTTGTGTTCAGTGATCAACTGAGGTGAATGAAGTTATCCATGCTGGTTCAGGAGCCTGATGGTTGAAGGGTAATAATTTTTCCTGAACCTGGTGGTGCGGGACCTCAGGCTCCTGTACCTGCTTCCCGATGGCAGCAGTGAGAAGAGAGCTTGGCCTGAATGGTGGGGTTCTTGATGATGGATACGGCAGTGCTTCTTGTAGATGGGCTCATTGGTGGGGAGGGCTTTCCCTGTGATGGACAAATTCCTTCCTGTGGTGGACGAATTCAGTCAGGCTGGCACTAGTGATGTATGGCGATGTTTTGCAGGCAGCTGACAACATACTGTCTGCAACTTTTTGATCCTTCTAGTGGAAATTTGCACATATGCAGGTTTGATTACCAATAAATTGTCACAGAGGAGGCATTGATGGCAGACCCAAATGCCAGACACAGAAGTACAAGGAACAGGACTTGACTAGGGTAGAGACGTGACAGGATACAGACAAGGAGCAGGGACAAGAACGCAGACTAGGGCCAGGACATGGACTAGACAAGAAACCCGGACAAGGAACTATGAACTAGGAGCCTGTGCTTGGAGTCTGAGCCAGAGACTGGACAAGGACCCAGAATCTGTGTTTTGCCTCGGGCTCAGACCCCAGAACCAGGCAAGGACGTGACATGGCTACAGGACAGGACGTGGCTGGGGTCTTGGCTCTTGAACTTGGAGACAGGCTGGGGTGTTGGCTCTTGGAACGTGGAAGCTGATAACTTGGAAGCTGGAGCTCGGAGACAGACTGGGAACTGCACATCAACATAGAGTCAGGACTTATCCTTAGACAAGCCAGGGCTCAACTTTATCTCCACACCAAGGTGGGACAGGTGCATCCATCAGGTTACAGCAGAACAGCCAGACTTACTCAACAGAGGCAAAGACAAGACAAGACAGGACTCCCTGCAGGGCAATGGCAGAACAGCCTGACTTACCCCACAGAGGTGAGGACGAGACAGATCCCCCCCGCAGGGCAACAGCAGAACGGCCTGACTTACCCCGCAGAGGCGAGGACAAGAAGAGACAAACACCAAAGAACAACAAACAGTTCCATCTCTGCATCAGGGTTGCTCCGAGTTGCAGTTCAGTCAGCAACCTCAGCTGGCTACAGAAACAGCCGGATCCCTACCTAGCTCAGAGTGGCTGATGGCCACTCAGCTGGCCCAGGAAACAGCCGAATCCATACCACAAAGGAAACTCCAACTACCGATAGCAAGGCTCCATGAGGGGATGGTTTCCCAACACAGCCTAAAGATGGCAAGTGGCCGCTCTAGCCTTCCACAGGCAGGTTGCTCCCAGGGGATCTTGACAAGACAAACCAGCAGCTCACACTCAACCCCAAGGCTACTTATATTCCAAGCCCCAAGATGGGAATTAGGTGCCTATGATTAACTCAACCAGAACAAGGGACAGCTGGACGACCTGGAGTCCTGAGTCCATAGACTGGACCATGAACCGGAATGTGGATTTCACGGACCGGACCATGACATAAATAGCCATTTTTTATTTGATGCTATGGCAAAATTTAATAAGGCTGGTTGAACAATTGGTATCTTTTTGTTAAATTGCTAAGCAAAATAATGCCCGTTGAAGAATTCAAGTTGACCAGAAAGACAGGTTTCATTGTTTGTTCTATATGGGAGTTAACAATTTTGCTTAGCACGGAGCACTGACTCATTCCGTCATTCAGGCAAATATTAGTAAAGCATTAAACTTCCCACAGAGGATGATTATCGTGAACTGCTTCCTGTTTGTTTATAGACCAAATCATGTGGTATGCTTACATAGTATTGAGGAACAACAAAATTAATGATATGGTTACCCTGGTGAACATTAACCAGTCAAAAGCACAAACGTCTATGATCCTCAGAAGCTCAAAGTTCAAAGTATACTCAGAATACATACATGTCACCACATACAATCCTGAGGTTCTTCTTCTGTGGGCATACTTAACAAATCTATAGAATAATAAGTATAAATTATAAACATCAGGAACTATAAACTGTAAACAAACTGTGTAAATGTAACAATAAATAATAAGCACGATATAACAATATAACAGAGTCCTTAAATGAATGTAGCTATCCCCTTTTGTTCAGGAGCCTGATGGTTGAGGGGTAGTAACTGTTCTTGAACCTGGTAGTGCAAATCCTGAGGCGTCTGTACCTTTGACCTGATGGCAGCAGTGAGAAAAGAGCATGGCCTGGGTGGTGATCTTTGATTATTGATGCTGTTTTTCTATGGCAACATTTTACGTAGATGTGCTCAATGGTGGGCTGGGTTTTATCTGTGATGTACTGGGCCAAATCCATTATCTTTTGTAGGATTTTCCGCTCAGAAGGATTGGTGTTCCCATACCAGGCCGTAATCCAGCCAGTCACCACACATCTATAGACGTTTGCCAAGATTTCCGATGGCATGCCAAACCTCCGCAGACTCCTGAGGAAGTAGAGATGCTGTTGTGCTTTCTTCATAATAATATTTATATAACGGGTCCAGGACAGGTCCTCTGAGATAGTGACACCCAGAAATATAAAGTTACTGACCCTCTCCACTTCTGATCCTCTGATGATTACTGGATCATGGACCTCTGGTTTCCCTCTCCTGAAGTGCACAGTCAGTTCCTTGGACTTACTGACATTGAGTAAGAGGTTGCTGTTATGACACCACTCAGCCAAGTTTTCAGTTTCCCTCCTGTATGCTGATTCATCACCACCTTTGATACAATCCAGAACAGTGGAGCCATCAGCAAACTTGTACATGGTGTTGGAGCTGTACTTAGCCACACAGTTACAGGTGTAAAGTGAGCAGAACAGAGGGCTAAGTACACATCCCTGCAGTGCTCTTGTACTGATGGAGTCTGTGGAGGAGATATTTTTGCCAATCCAAACTGACTGGGGTCTACAAGTGAGGAAACCCAGGATCCAGTTGCACAAGGGGATATTGAGGCCCTGGTCTTGGAGTTTACTGATTAGTTTTGAAGAGATTACAGTGCTCAGTGCTGCGCTGTAATCGATAAAGAACATCCTGATGTATGCATCTTTGCTGCCCAGATGCTCCAGGGTTGTGTGAAGAGCCAACGAGATAGCATCTGCTGTAGACCTGTTGCTCCAGTAGGCAAATTGGAGCGGATCCAAGTCGCCATTCAGACAGGAGCTGATGTGCTTCAACAGCAGCCTCTCAAACAACTTCATCTCTGAGGAAGTAAGTGCCACTGGGTGACAGTCATTTAGAAAGGTCACCATGCTCTTCTTGTGCACTGGTACAATTGAAGCCTGCTTGAAGCAAATGGGTACCACACGCTGCCGGAGTGAGAGGTTGAAGATATCCATGAATACACCGGCCAGCTGGTTGGCACAAGTCTTCAGTGCTCGGCCAGGTACTCCATCTGGGCTCGATGCTTTCCTTGGATTCACTCTCTTGAAGACAGTCTGCACGTTATCTTTAGATACTAAGATTAGTTACTAAACTGTTGGCGGTGTTGGCTTTTGTTGAATATGGGTAATCTCCATTTTAAATTAGAATATTAAAACAAAATATTTAATAGTTGTCTCTGTGGATTTGATTTAAGTTTTTATCATGCTGGTTATAAAATCTCCTAATTGGGAATGTTTTAGTTTCTCAGCTCTGAAATTTCAACTTAGCTCTGAGTCATTCTGGCTTAATAACTTAGCACACTATCATAGTAGTTAGCACAATGCTTTACAGTACCAGTGACCTGGGTTCAATTTCTGCTGCTGCCTGTAAGAAGTTTGTACATTCTCCCCGTGACGCATGGGTTTCCTCCAGGTGCTCCGGTTTCCTCCCACAGTCCAAAGGTGTACTGGTTAGTAGGTTAATTGTAAATTGTCCAGAGATTAGGCTCGGGTTAAATCGAGGGTTGGTGGTCAGCACGGCTTGAAGGGCTGGAAGGGCCTTTTCCATGCTGTATCTCAATAAATAAAATAAATAATTGAGAATCAACTTCCTGTTTCAGATTGCAGAGTCTAAAATACATAACAGAATTTTTTTTGTCTGGTCATTAATTTTAATTTTACCCTTGTCTGTTTGCACAACTGGAATTCTACAGCAAATTTCTTGAATTCAATATAAGTGTCCATGCATAAATATCCTCAGGTTTTTCTTTGCAGATATGTATCTGGGTTTAAGGTTTTGAATGTGGAATTTGAGTGGGAAAATTTGAATGCTCTATTCTTTGTCGTATATAATTACAAGGACACCCATGTTTCTCCCACAAATTATTTGTATGTCAGCTGTAAAGACAGATTGATTGCATTGCTAAGGAGGAACATTTTGACTTTACAAAAGAAAGTAAAGTAAAAAATCAGATTAATAAATAGCTCTTTGGTATAGAGAAGTAATATATAGCATAAATGCTCTCCCTGCAACTGGATCTGACTTCCTCATTGGGAGACCACAGTCAGTCTGGATTCCCCACTGACAATCAACACAGGTCACTGCTCTATTGTCTCTACATGTGTGATTGTATAGCCAGTCACAGCTCAAATGCCATCTATAAGTTTTCCAGTGACACCATTGTTGTTGGCTGGTGGTGTTGATGAGATATAGAAGATTGAGGTAGATCGGCTGGACAAGTGCTCTGCAACAGCAACCTTTCATTCAACATCAGCAAGGAATTGATTGTGGGTCAAGAGAACATACTCCAGTCAAGAGAACATACTCCAGTCCCTATTCAGGGGCCAGTGGTGGAAAGGGTGAGCAGCTTCAAGTTTCTGGGCATCAACGTCTCTGAAGATCTATTCTTCACCCAGCACTTCGATGCAATCATGAACAAAGCACATCAGTAGCTCTACTTTTTTGTTAGTTGTAAAAAATTTGGTATGTGACCAAAGACTCTTACAAATTTCTATAGGTGTATGGCAGACTGGTATGGGGGCTCTGATATGCAGATTGCAAGAGGCTACAGAGGGTGATAGACTCATTCAGCTCCATCAAGGACACAACCCTCTCCACCGTTAAAGACATCTTCAAGATCGGCTACAGGCTGAGATGAGGCAGCAGGGTCCAGGTCTCAGAGTGTATCGAAGCAACTGACCCCAATGTTTGGACAATTTAAGCACCGGGCCAGATTGAAAAGGTCAGGGTATCAAGACCCGAGGCGAGGGATGGGCCAGTTCAACTTGCTGCTCCGTGAAGTTTACTCAGCTCTGCACTGAACTAAGAGTCTGTGGACTCATTGTAGATTTCAGTTCTGAATGCAATTTTCTTGTGTTTATTGTTTGTATGACCTTTTTTTCTCTGCAGATTCAGTGTTTGACAGTCTTTTATAATGGGCTCTTTTGGGTTTCTTTGTTTTATGGCTGCTGTAAGGAGACAAATCTGAAGGTTGTATAATGTATAACATACTTTGATAATATATGAACTTTGAAGGTCTGTGCCTCCAAAAGCCAGCATCTATCTCCAAGGAATCTTACCATCTGGAACATGCCCTCTTCTTGTTACTACCATCAGAGAGGAGGTACAGGAGCCTAAAGACCAACACTCAATAATTATGAAATAGTTTCTTCCCCTCCACCATCAGAATTCCGAATGATCCATGAAACCACTTACTTTTATTTGCAGAATGTATTTATTTTTGTATATGTAGTCATTTTATATCTTGGCACTAGTTTAACATCACGGAATAGGTGCAGTACTCTGCCTGTTTAATTTTCTGTATTTGATACTTGTCATATCTTGGTACCTTTGGAACTGTTGGGAGTAGAGTTGAGAACTGTGCAATTATTGAGAGAGGTATGATTCCTCCTCAGGAAGTGGGCTATCAGATAAACAGCAGTGGCTGTAGGTCATTTCCATGGTATTTAATGTAACAGCATATTGACTTAGAAAAGAAAAACTGAGTGAATTGGAGAAGGAACAGGAAATGCATTTAATGGTCTGTCCTTTGAATTCTGATTTGCGGCATTACTCTGCCTAAATTGGTCGTTAGATCCTCCCATGTGAAAGGAGATTGTTTAATAAACTTGCTTTTTGATCAAACTCATCTCCTTGCTTAATTTATACCCATTTCAAGTTGCCTTTAATTAGGTACCCTTTCACCGATGAAACAAAACTTTTTTTTTCTCTTCGAGGGCTGTGACTGTTTGGAATTCTCTTCCATAAAGAGTCAGAGTCAGAATCAGGTTTAATATCACTG
Organism: Mobula birostris; assembly: GCF_030028105.1. NCBI lineage: Eukaryota > Metazoa > Chordata > Chondrichthyes > Myliobatiformes > Myliobatidae > Mobula > Mobula birostris. Next base: position 141,597,311 of record NC_092370.1, read on the forward strand.
GCACATGTCATGAAATTTGTTAACTTGCTGCAGCAGTACAATAAAATACATGATAAATAAATATAGAGAAAAAAACAGAGTTACATTAGCTATGTATATGTTTATTAAATAGTGAATTTAAAGGAAGTAGTGCAAAATAACAGGAATTAAAACATAGTGAGGTAATGTTCATGGGTTCAATGTCCATTTAGAAATCGGATGGCAGAGGAGAAGAAGCTGTTCCTGAGACACTGAGTGTGTGCCTTTTGGCTTCTGTACCTCCTTCCTGACAGCATGTCCTGGGTGGTAGAGGTCCTAAGGAGCAGTCCCTTTCTAAGGCACCGCTCCTTGAAGATGACTCTGATACTGTGGAGGTTACCCATGATGGAGCTGACTAATTTCACGAATTTCTGCAGTTTATTTTAATCTTACGCAGGATTACCCCACCTCCCGCCCCTGCTTACCAAATGGTGATGCAGCTATTCAGAACGCTCTCCATGGTACATTTGTAGAAGTTTTCAAATGTTTTAGTTGACAAACCAAATCTCCTCAGACTCCTAATGAAATATAGCTGCTGTCTTGCCTTTATAGCTGCATCAATATGTTGTATCCAGGTTAGGTCATCAGAGATATTGACATCCAGAAACTTGGAGTTGCTCACTCTCTCCACTTCTGATCCCTCTATGAAGATTGGTTTGTGTTCCCTCATCTTACTCTTCCTGAAGTTCACAATCAGCTCTTTGGTCTTGCTAACGTTGAGTGTAAGGTTTTTCTGCGACACCATTTAACTAGCTGCTATATCTCGCTCCTGTATGCCCTTTCGTCACTATCCGAAATTCTGCCAACAAAAGGAGATAAAGTCATGTCTCTGAGATCATTAAGGCAAAGGTCAATAGATACTTGATCAGCAAGGAAGGCTACCACATCTCAATTAGATCTGCTACAACCCTGTGCAAATGGCTGAGCTGACTTGAACAAATGAATGGTTTACTTCTGCTCCTAATTCAGATATGGATGAGTTCACAGGTAAGTTCATAGGTTCTCAGTTGCAATGATTGATTTTATCTTTCTGTAAGTGTCTGGAAGAGCAGTTTTGATGGAAGAAAGATTACCATTTAGATATAAATGATTTTTCCATTTGCATAATGCACTTCTTATGCTGTTAGCAGTCAATTGTGGAATTAACTTCTGTGTATTTTGAAATTAATTTTTTCAAACAGTAATTTTATATACCAACATATGATCAAAATCACTTATGTTTGGAGTGTCCTTTATTATTATGATGTGGCAGCAGAACTTGTGTGGCAAATTAAAGGAATTTTTAAAAATTTGATGAGAAATTGAATTTTTTGACATACCTTGAAAGTATTTTATAACAAGATTAAAATAAGAATGTCTTCTATTTATACGTTGCCCTTAACAATCACAACGTCACAACACATACCAAGTGTTGATATCATAATAGTAGTCATGCATTCACCAGTTTACATACTTCAAGATGTCTCAAGTGGCAATGTGGTTGTGACCAGACAAAGTATTGGTGTTTGCATAAAGTGCCTAAATGTTGTCCAGCATATGCAAATGTTGTCCAACTGTGATGCATTGGAGTATTGGTCTAGAACTCAGTGCAAAATGTACCTACTTTCAAACTTCCTTTATCATTTGTTTGATTATGTCTGATTGAATTTTAGCTGTGGACACAAGATAAATAGAAATGAAAGTTAGTGTTAGAAATGTTGATAAACTCAAGAGACTTTTCAGAAGCTGGAAGTCGTAGATAACGGTAGTATAGTGGTTCATGCAATGCTTTACTGTACCAGCGACCCAGCTTGCATTCTTGTTGCTGCTGTACTGGAGTTTGTACTGTACATTCTCCCTGTGAACACGTGGGTTTCTTCCAGTTTCCTCCCACATTCCAAAGGCATACCTGTTAGTAGGTTATTTGGTCATTGTAAATTGTCCTGTGATTACACTAGGATTGAATCGGGGCTACTGGGCGGCGTGGCTCAAAGGGCCAGAAGAGCCTATTCCGCTCTGCATCTGAATAAATAAATAAGAAAACAAATAAAAGTGCTGGAGGAAGTCAGCGTGTCAGGCAGCATCTATGGAGAGGAGCTAACTGGTACCGTTTCCGGCTGAGACCCTTCATCAGGACACTAAGGGTCTCATCCTGAAACTTTGACTGTTAGAAATATTTGCTCGTTTGAATCTCAGAAATGTAAAATCTTCCTAATTGCCTTTGTAGATTTTTTTAAAACCAAAAGTACCAACTACATTTTTATTGGGACACAGCACTTAAAAATGTTTGGAGTATAGTTTTATGTTAGGTCATTTTGGACAGAGTATGCAAGCAACAACACTTGGACATAATTTTCTTCCTAACTGGAAATAATTGGGTCAATTATTCCCGGAAAATTAGTTGAGCCCTCAGATTGCTTAGCACTGAACTTTGTTCTATCACTCAAGTGGCAGTACTGGGCATCCCTTGGGAATGAGGTACTTTATAGCAAAAATGAAAGAATTTATCCAACTGAGAAAGAGCTCCTATGCCTGATATATCATTAACTGTGGAGATCAAAGATATGCTAATAACCTGCTCCCTAAAAAAAACACAGCACATGGTGCTCAGAAGACCATAAGACTTAAGAGCAGAATTAGACCATTCAGCCCATCAAGTCTGCTCTGCCATTCTATCATGGCTGATTAATATCCTTCTCAACTCCATTCTTCTTCCTTCTTCGCATAACCTTTGACACCCTTCTAATCAATAACCTATTAACCTCTGCTTTAAATATATTCACTGAAGAAGGATCTAGAGAAGGAAGGTAGCCAGTGACTTAGCCTCCATGGCCGTCTGAGGTAACAGACTTCCACAATTAACCACCCTCTGGCTAAAGAAATTCTTCATTCTTGTTCCCAAGGGACTTCCTTGCATTTTGCGGCTGTGCTTTCTTGCCCTAGACTCCCCCACGAATGTAAACATCCTCTCCACATCCACTTTATCCAGGCCTTTCAATATATCATTGGTTCAATGAGATCTCCCCTCCTTCTTCTAAGTTCCAGTGAGTACAGGCCCAAAGCCATCAAATACTCTTCATATATTGACCCATACATTCTTTGGATTATTTCTGTGAACCTCCTCTGTACCCTCTGCAATGTCAACAAATTTTTCATTAACAAGGGACCAAATCTGCTCACTATACTCCAAGTGAGGCTTCACTAGTGCCTTATAAGTCCTCAGCATCCATCCTTGCTTTTATATTCTAGTCCTCTTGAAATGGATGCTAACATTGCATTTGCTTTCCTCACCAGAGACTCAACCTGCAAATTAACCCAACCTGCAAATTAACCTTTTGGGAATCCTGCACAAGGACTCGTAAGTCCCTTTGCACCTCAGATTTTTATATTTTCTGTCCGTTTAGAAAATAGTCAACTCTTTCATTTTTTTCTACTAAAGTGCACGGCCATACACTTTCTGACACTTTATTCCATCTGCCATTTCTTTGCCCATTCTCTCAAGAACAGGTAAGTTTTGTATGTCTGTAAATCCTTAACCCTTAATTCAGTATTAGTAGGATGTTAAAGGCAGTGGAATACTCCTGCTGTAAGATGTGGGACTTCAGGGTACCTTGGTGACTACATCTGTGGGAAGGGCACCCAATTTCAACTCCTAACTGACCAGCTCAACGAACTGGAGCTGGACCTGGATGTCCTTAGCGCTGAAATGTTGGAACCCAATGTAATAGCATGACAGCACTAAATGTACGTTAATCAGAAAAAAATGCTCTCTGCTTTTTTTCTTGTGAACAATAATTGTTAGACTTACCAAGTCATCCATATCCACAGCCTAAATGTTAAAAAAGAATTCCATAGGCAGACCGCTGTGGTTACACAGGACAACAAATTTTTTTGAAAGTGTTGCTTTCTTAGAATTTTATTTTGTTTGTGATAGACCACTTGAGGCTGAACACAAATATAATTTCAGACTACTGGTATCACAAGAGAATTTGGAGAAACTAGAAATGAACTTTTATTGAATATAATGCATTTAATGCATAATGGTGCTGATGCTTTGCAATAGTTCAACTAAGCTAAAATGTTTTGCTTATGATTTTCATTTGCACTCAGTGTCTGAGGGTTCTTGCGTTAGTGTCCAACAATAATGAGCCAGCGTTGATGGACTCCAGTTGTGCTGATAACACTTATCCATGACCACAATGTCCCATTGAAACCTTTCACCACACTCGTCACTGATAGCAGCAAGATTTGCAGGGAAGAAATCCAAATGAGTGTGCAGAAAATGAATCTTTAATGCCATTTGGAACTTCATGGGTTTTGTATGCTTGAAGCATGTTGTCAACCAGTTGCACGAAGTTTGGTGCTCTGTAGTTGCCATGAAAAGTTTCAGCGGCATCCTTGAATGCCTTCCCTGCGATTTTCTCCCACAAGAGGTTATCCAACTTGCCTGTCATTGATGACCTGTTTGATTGAAATTCTTCGCAGAAATTTATAGCCTTTCTAAAACCTGCCCTGCCATGCAGCATCCGCCCTGCTAAAGCATGCCTGGACAAGACAGGAAACCTCTCTGCTTACACCATGGACAACATTTTAATTGACTTGAATAATGAATTGAAATAACAAATATAGGAACTTCCATTGTTGATTTTCGTGATCAGCAGCCCAAAATACATAACACACATCCAAAAGTATACAGGAAGCAAAATCTTTGTTATCTATTATTACAGAACATAGAACAGTACAGCACAGGAACAGAGCCATAGACCCATAATATTGAGCTGTACTAATTAATGAAATGATGCTTAATTACACTAATCCTTTCTACCTGCACACGGTCTATATCCCACCATTCTCTGCCTATTCATGTGCTTTATCTAAGAGCATCATGAAACCCTCTCTCTTACTTACCTTTATCACTATTCCTGGTAGCGCATTCTAGACACCCACCACTCTGTGTAAAATAAAATCTTGCCCTGCACGTCTTTTAAACTTAACTTATCTCACCTTATCCTTGAGTGATCCTATACGCTCTGTTGCTATTGTCTTGCTCACTGCTTGGTTAGAATGGCCATCGGCTGTTCACGTGTCACCTTATAGGTGCCCTTTGCAATCCACACTTGAATCTGAAATAGGATAGGATCACATCCTCTCAAATTACCAAAGGCAACTGATCATGATGTTTAGCACCTGGTACCTTTGCAGACGTCATGGTAGAGTCTGCTTTAACAGCTGAATTTGAGCCCCAAAAGCAAACGTGGCCCAGGATTCTCACTCCCAAGATCAGCTGATGACTTGGATGATGAATTTAGTGTGCAACAGCCATATGAAGAAAATTATGCAACAACACAAATTCTAATGTGGCTGATTATTGTGCAGATTGAAGGATATCTCATCTGCTTTGCCCTGATTCCATCATTTCTTCCAATGATGCACCATTAATGTTTCAAACCTTATGCTATTGTATGTTGTATGATACTCCAATGGCTCCAGGTCTGATTTACTTTGAGTAAAAACAGTCTGATCTCAGGACAACACACACAAAATGCTGGGGGAACTCAGCAGGTCAGGCAGCATCTATGGAAATGATTAAACAATCGATGATTTGGGCCGACACCCTTCTTCAGAAGCTTTTTCTCAGTAGGATAATTGTAGAACAGTTGTTCTTTCACTTTTGCCATGGAGTGCCACTTTGCACCATTTCCTTTTTTTTTCTTGTTGTTCCTGTTACGTACCCCGTAACTGGGTTGCCAAACCAGCAGAAATGGAACGCTCGTTGGAGTCTGTGATTACTAGGAACTAATAAAGTTTTGTTAAAGAAATAAGTAATACAGTACACTAATCGTAAGGATATGAATGTAACAGGTTAGCAATGATAATACACACATATACACAGAAATAGGGTAATAGGAATCAACCAACCTCTATCGCAGTCTAGTGGTAAAATAATCAGTCTTAAGTGAAGCAGAGTTTAGTTCAGTTTAGTGCAGTTCGAAGGAATCGCTGTTGTTGTACCATTGGGGAGGGAGGGAGGGAGAGGGAGAGGGAGAGGGAGAGAGCTATGCAGTTGGTTTTGGGTGGACCTTTTGATGTCTTCTGATCCCGCTGTGGTCACCGACTGTGACCTCTCCATTCCAGATACGATCGTTCTTCTGCGGTGAACCCGGCACCCAGGCAAGGGTGGACACACACCCCAGGTTCCCACCGATCATACCTTTACACCCTGTGGGACTCTGACCAATTCCCGCGAACCGGTCCTCCAAACTTCCACCAACTTGTGGGGGCACACTGCTCTTTCTAGGGTCTCATGGCATGTCTCGTGCCTTAGCAAACCTGCTCTTTTTATCTCCCTGCTGGGGTGTCACCTGTCCATCAAACTTCAAACAGTTCAGGTTCAAAGCAAATGGTCTGTCAATATCTGAATTGTGTTTCTTTCTCGTTAATCTCTCTCTTCTCTCTTATTAGCATTTTGAATGTTTCTCCATTGTCTTCCGTTGTCTCTCTCATTAGCATCATCCGTCCGGTAGCTTGGATAATTGTAGAACGGTTGTTCTTTCACTTTTGCCATGGAGTGCCACTTTGCACCATTTCCTTATATTTTTTTGTTTCTTGTTGTACCTTATAGTATTTTTTCATGCACTGCGATGTACTGCTGCCACAAAGCAACACATTTCATGACATCATCTTTGCTAGTGATTATAATTCTGATTCATTGCTGCAAACGCCTTGCAACTTTTCAGTGTGATCAAATTTAACACTGTTTTTGGATTATAAATATAGATGGGATTTTGATGTCACCCAGTCAATAGTATTTTACTAAAATGCACCTATACTCCTGACTCATTTGTTTTGTATCTTTTTAAGGCATTTTTTTTATGTTCCCTATGTTATTGTTAGTGGGATGTATGAAATATGCTTGAAAGGCATAGTTAATAACCTGCACACTTCCTTAACATATACTGTTCTGGCTCATAGAGGAATTAGTATGGATAAGTTCCAATTTCAAACGTCAAAGTGATTTATTATCAAAGTATGTGTGGTGGATATCAACATATACTACCTTGAGGTTCATTTTCTTGCAGGCATTTACAGGAAAATAAAGAAATGCAATAAAGTCAATGGAAAACTACACACAAAGACTGACAGGCAGTCAATGTGCAAAAGAAGACAAACTGTGCAAATAATAAAGAAGTAAATAAATAATACTTACAGCATGAATTGTAGAGTCCTAGAAAGTGGGTCTATAGGTTGAGCAGTCAGTTTAGTGTTGAGGTGAGTGAAGTTATCCATGCTGGTTCAGGAGCCTGATCCTTGTAGGGTAATAACTTTTCCTAAACTTGGTAGTGTGGGACATAAGGCTTCTATATCTCCTACCTGATTGTTGTAGTGAGAAGAGGTCATGACCTAGATGAGGGGTTTCCTTGATGATGGATGCCGCTTTCTTCTAGCGGTACTCTATGTAAATTTGCTCAGTGATGTGGAGGGCTTTGCCTGTGATGGACTGGGCTGCATCCACCACTTTTGTTAGGCTCTTCCATTCCTGGGCAATTGGTGTTTCCATGTCAGGTGGTGATGCAAACCAGTTAGGATGCTCTCCATTGTGCATCTACAGAAGTTTGTCCAAGTTTTAGATGGTATGCCAGATCTATGCAAATATCAAGAAAGTAGAGGCACTGTTGTGCCTTTTTTGTAATGGCACTTATGAATTAGTGCAGCTATTTGTGAATGCTATTGAGACAGCTGGAAACAGTAGTGATTATATCTTTAAAGGAACACTCTCTTCATGGGGAAGTGAGAAAACCTCAATGAAGAGAGAAAAATATTTGGAAGAACTTCAAATCATTTTGGCATCACATACATCTGCTTCCACAAGGCACTCCTCACTGTTTACAGATTTCATTCCAAAAATCAGTGTCAGGATTTCTGAGTCTCAAATGACTGGGTGACAGCTTGATCAAAGAATGAGACACCAACTGAAGTGCATGCTGGTGCAAGCTTTCTGCACTTATTTCATAAGTATGACAAAAATGCATTGAAAATAATTACAGCACACATTATGCATTGAATGGTTACTGGCTACGATCATATAAGTTACTTTTAAGTACCTTCCCCCCCCCATAAAATATTTTCAGCAATTGTGTCCTCCAGATCTCCATTTTCATCATAACATTCAAGATGATTGTCAATACCTTCAAACTCTTTGTAGTTTCTTCACCTGTTGAAGTAGTGAAATTGTTTCATTTTCCCTCCCAGCTGCTTCTGGCATTTCCAAACTTGAATGCTTGAAACCACAGTGAGCATAACAGTTTTGAATTGTCTTACTGCTTATTTCTCACTAACTATCAGTGACAAAAATCACTGCTTTCTGAACACAAACACATACAACTAATGCTATTTAAAATCTGTTCCCTGTAAGTACGGTGTCAGTCCTAATGGCCACACAAGTGCATGTGACCGACACTAATTAGAAATTGTTAGGCAACAGTCCCCTGTCCCAATTAAACGGCATTGTGCCCCAAATAAATGAAGGGAATCCCAGCTATTTTCTGGATTAGTCTTTGTTCTTCAAGAGTTGTCCCAGATAAGTGGCTGCCCTGATTAACTAATAGCCCAATTACCATAAACAGAATCCATCGTACGTCAATTATACTTACAGCTCACTTTCGGATTACACATATGCATCTGTTTTACTTTGAGGTTTATTAGCAAACACAATATCGATACTATCTGAGTAACTAACATTTTGCTGGTTTTAAGGATAGTTCTTTGTTAAGGATTGCTGCTATTCTTATTGGCCTTGATCCCAGTAGCAACTTGGCACAACCTTATGTTCCGCAGCTGGTGTAATGATGACAGTGAAAGTTTTATTTTAAATCACTTCACAGTCTAGGGAAAGCTTCAAAGCTGGTAGAGAAATAATTACAGACTGAAACACACATTGCAGACATAATCATCATGACAATTTTCTGGGAGAAATGGTATAAAACAGATAACTAGCTGTCATTTTTGAGATACTTTTTCAGAATTATGAGCATGTTAACAAAAGGAGGAAAGCTGTATTAAAACCTGTGTTGTTTTTAAACACAATAATCCTTGTTATTATTTTGCAAAATTGAAATAGTGTGGTTTACATGTTTATTCTACAATTTAATTCTGAAATTATATCCCTTTGCTTTCTTGATTCAACTTTTGTTTGCAAACTGAGAGTAATAATAATTCTTATCCTTTTGGATAAAAGTCAGCTACAGAGACTGCTGTGACCATAATTTTAAGACCAAAAAAACGTTTGATACAGGAGCAGAATTAGGTATTCAGCCCTTCAAGTCTGTTTTGTCATTCCGTCATAGTGGATTTGTTAACCCTCTCAACCCCATCCTTCTGCCTTCTCCCTGTAACCTTTGACACCCTTATTAATCACGAACCTATCAACCTCTGCTTTAAAGGAACATTATCTTTACAGGAATGCCTCCTCACTGAAGAGGGAAAATACCTGAAGAATCTCAAATCATTCTGACATCCCAAACATATGCTTTTTAAAACTGCATGTATATTATGTAAATAAACAAAATCGATGCTCTTCTTCTTCTATTTCCGGCTGTTTAGACACATCTCGGTGTATTACAGCCCTCCGCAGGATGTATAATTAATTATCGAACTTCAGGGAACTCAAATTCTCAAATATTACCTAGTCTCACGTATAAACTGAATAAAAAACTCTTCAATCAGATTTTGATTCTCTTGTTGGCCAAACAAAGATTTAATAGAAAACCAAAACAAATTTAAGCCAGACAGCCTCTTGAACAACATGCTTCTTTCAATTTGTATCGATTACAGCTCAGCAAAACATGCTGGACTGTCTCTGGACTACCACAGTCACATAATCCAGTAGGATGTTTTCCTATTATCTTTAAATAATAGTTTAACCCACAATGCCCCAACCTAAGTCTTGTTAATTTCACCATATCTCTACGACTTAAAAGGTAACAGTCTGAGACCTTTTTAACGAGTGGGTGACTAGAAAAATAATGCCTGCCCCTTAATTCATTTTTCCAATCCTCTTGCCACTTCTTCTCTATACCTTTTTTAATCCTACTTCTCAATTCTGCTCTGTCTAGGGGAACTCTAATTTCTACTTGCCTGCTCGGTAAGGAAGACTTTGCAATGCCATCCACAATTTCATTTCCCTCCACCCCAGCATGCCCAGGTATCCATGAAAATCTAACTGCATAACCCATCTTCTCTACTCTAAACAACACTAAGAGAATCTCAATAACTATGTCAGGACAAGCTTTTGATTTATTCCCTTTTATAGACTCTAAGGCAGCAGCAGAATCTGAACAGATGATAACCCTACGTGGTCGAGAGTCTCCTATCCACCATAAGGCCCAGAGGACTGCTAATAATTCTGTTGCAAAGACAGAAACACCATCTGAAACCCGGTGACCAATCTTAACTCCAAGTTGAGACACATACATCCCAAATCCTGCCCTACCGCTCTCTGGGTCCACTGAGCCATCAGTAAAAATCTTCAGATGAGATCCCCATTTATTATTTAAATATTCATTTGTGATCAACGCTGATGAAATTGCACTGCTTCCTTGAAGCTGAAAAAGGAGGAATAGGTCTACCTCTGGTTCTGAGAAGAGCCAAAAAGGGATGGGTGGCAAGCAAATTTGGTCAACTATGTCTTTCTCAGTCAGTTTCAATTTCACAGCCCAGTTATTAACCAAATCTAAAAATGGGTATCTTTTAATTTTACTTTGGCACTCCAACCTCCCCTGCAAAAGACACTTTGGTGGACAGCTGTGACTGAATCCATTTAGTTTTACTCAATACTTCAGGCCCAACTGAATTGGTCTTAAATGCAGAGGCTCTTCTCCCATCTCCACACATAATGCTGGGACTGATGTTGTTCTAAAAGCTCCACAGCAGAGTCTAAGTGCTTTGGACTGCAGTGTCTAGTTTTCCAAGCACTGCCATAGCAGTGGAACCATAAGCAATACAACCATAACTGATCTAATCATAGCTGGATATATTAAGTACATAGTTTCCTGCCCTGCTGTCCAGTCGCATCCAGCAATACTTCTCATAACATTTAAAACTTTCTCACACTTTCCAATTGTTTTATCTATATGAACCCTCTAAGTAAGTCTTTCATCAAACCAGACACCTAAAAACTTGAATACCTTGACTTTTTCTAGTGGAGAATCATTTAGACACAATTCACAATCAGGAATCGATGCTCAATAAGCATTATTAAGCCTGAAAGCAGATTCTCTGGCAACACCAGGGGAGATCCATTTATGGTACATTTTTGTAAGTTTGTAGAGTCAGGAACGGTATCTTCTAGGCCATTTTGTCTGTAGGTCTGAAGGTGTCTGATGAGGCCTATCTGGTGTTTGCTGGTTCAGCTGCACCAGGGACACGTACTCCTAAGCAGGTAGGTGGGCTGTGTCATTAGCTGGGTGCTCAGCAAACACTTAGTAGCTTGGGTGCCTTTCTGTTCTGCTGTATGGCTTGAAGTGTTGAAATCCTTGCAATCCATCAAGACAGACCTGTGTAGTGGGTGTGTGTGTGTATTCTTCTGAATATACACATATAACTTTCAGTCGATAGTGTTTGATCATACTTAACAGGATTTTTGAAGTGTTTCTTATGTGCTGAGCTTATTGTCAGCTGCAGACACTAAGGCAATGGTCACGCCAGACCAGTATATTATCAGCTTGATATTAGAACGACTGATGCAATCAACAAACATTCTTCCTCTGATGTCAAAAGCTGCACCTTCACTCTGAGGCAATGTTGAGTATCTTTGCGGGTGTGAACTGTATGCATGAGATTTCAGGCTCTTGGAATATTTCATGTTTTCCGGGATATCCCCATGTTTCTGAGCTGCAGACGGTAGCACTGTTCATTGTTGACGTATAAAGCCCTAAACTCAAAATAAGATTTGAAGCCCTATCCAATACAGATATCTACAGATACCCTCACTATAGGTAGTTACATTATATTATATCCTGCCACTACCTACTGCTTGAGTGGTGCATCCCCCTTCCCCAACAAGGAGGAGATACCTCCACCTAATGAAGGAGCTCAAACATACTTTAATGATACATATTCAAATTTAGATAAATCGTTCTTAACACACATTTAACACTCAAAGGATTTCTGATTTGTAAAAGATTCCTGAATTCCAAAAGATTTCCAAACACAGGTTCAATTCTTATGAACTAAAAGAATATACCAATGAGTTGCAGACAACTGAGTACTCCATCATGGAAACCAAAGGTTCAGGAATGAATTCTAGTTCTTCTTTCTGTCACCCCACCTTCCTGTCATTCTCCCTGTTATTCTATGCTTCCTTATATTTATACTGTTTGCTACTTATAGAACATAGAACATAGAACATAGAATAGTACAGCACAGCACAGCACAGCACAGGCCCTTCGGCCCACAATGTTGTGCTGACCCTCAAACCCTGCCTCCCATTTAAGCCCCCACCTAAGATTCCTCCATATACCTGACTAGTAGTCTCTTAAACTTCACGAGTGTATCTGCCTCCACCACTGACTCAGGCAGTGCATTCCACGCACCAACCACTCTCTGAGTAAAAAACCTTCATCTAATATCCCCCTTGAACTTCCCACCCCCTTACCTTACAGCCATGTTCCCTTGTATTGAGCAGTGGTGCCCTGGGGAAGAAGCGCTGGCTATCCGCTCTATCTATTCCTCTTATTATCTTGTACACCTCTATCATGTCTCCTCTCATCCTCCTTCTCTCCAAAGAGTAAAGCCCCAGCTCCCTTAATCTCTGATCATAATGCATACTTTCTAAACCAGGCAACATCCTGGTAAACCTCCTCTGTACCCTTTCCAATGCTTCCACATCCTTCCTATAGTGAGGTGACCAGAACTGGACACAATACTCCAAGTGTGGCCTAACCAGAGTTTTATAGAGCTGCATCATTACATCGCGACTCTTAAACTCTGTCCCTCGACTTATGAAAGCTAACACCCCATAAGCTTTCTTAACTACCCTATCCACCTGTGAGGCAACTTTCAGGGATCTGTGGACATGTACCCCGAGATCCCTCCGCTCCTCCACACTACCAAGTATCCTGCCATTTACTTTGTACTCTGCCTTGGAGTTTGTCCTTCCAAAGTGTACCACCTCACACTTCTCCAGGTTGAACTCCATCTGCCACTTCTCAGCCCACTTCTGCATCCTATCAATGTCTCTCTGCAATCTTTGACAATCCTCTACATTATCTACAACACCACCAACCTTTGTGTCATCTGCAAACTTGCCAACCCACCCTTCTACCCCCACATCCAGGTCGTTAATAAAAATCATGAAAAGTAGAGGTCCCAGAACTGATCCTTGTGGGACACCACTAGTCACAATCCTCCAGTCTGAATGTACTCCCTCTACCACGACCCTCTTCCTACTGCAGGCAAGCCAATTCTGAATCCACCTGGCCAAACTTCCCTGGATCCCATGCCTTCTAACTTTCTGAGTAAGCCTACTGTGTGGAACCTTGTCAAATGCCTTACTAAAATCCATATAGATCACATCCGCTGCACTACCCTCATCTATATGCCTGGTCACCTCCTCAAAGAACTCTATCAGGCTTGTTAGACACGATCTGCCCTTCACAAAGCCATGCTGACTGTCCCTGATCAGACGATGATTCTCTAAATGTCTATAGATCCTATCTCTAAGAATCTTTTCCAACAGGTTTCCCACCACAGACGTAAGGCTCACTGGTCTATAATTACTTGGACTATCCCTACTACCTTTTTTGAACAAGGAAACAACATTCGCCTCCCTCCAATCCTCCGGGACCATTCCCGTGGACAACGAGGACATAAAGCTCCTAGCCAGAGGCTCAGCAATCTCTTCTCTCGCCTCGTGGAGCAGCTTGGGGAATATTCTGTCAGGCCCTGGGGACTTATCTGTCCTAATATATTTTAACAACTCCAACACCTCCTTTCCCTTAATATCAGCATGCTCCAGAACATCAACCTCACTCATATTGTCCTCACCATCATCAAGTTCCCTCTCATTGGTGAATACCGAAGAGAAGTATTCATTGAGGTACTCAATGACATCATCTGCATGTAAAGTTTTCCAGATACCTTTGTTGGACAAAGTAATTTACACAGATTGTCTCAAAGCTTCTGAGGACAATGGGGCAAATAACTTAGCTGTGGTTGCCTGGTTTAATGTAGGACAATTAACACAATTGTCTTGTGTTTGGCTAATGCAGACAAGAATTATAATGGTCTCTTCACTCCATGAACTACATCTCTTTAACAACCAGCCCAGTTGTCCTTTTAACTTCAAATAGGTTACTACTTGCAATTTACATTAAAAACTGAAGACTGGTTCTTGTTTACAAGAAGTAGTTAAGCAAAGAATAATATTGGTTAGAAGCTTAACTTTAACTTTAAAAGAAACAACTCTGACCCTTTGGAAAGGTCATACTCCTGAAATAGAAAGCTGAGGTTAGCAATAAGCCTCTTGGACCCTGGAAATTGAATATGCATCACAGATGGTGGACTCCGGCCATGGCCGCATCCCTCTAAGGGGGAATGCTTATTAGGTCCAACTTCTCCCTGGGACATTCTTGCAAGCTGTAGCAGAGGAGGGCAGGGAAAAGATTTTCAGATGGGGGTTTGGATACCTTGGTTAAAAGTAGTAGAGGAGATTGTTGATACTTGAAACACAGGAGACCATTCAAGTTGATTAAGATATGAGTGACAAAGGGTCTCTGTAAAGTTCAGTGCAAGGGCAAGGATGTATCCAAGGTCAGGTGAAAGGCAGTGAATATGTCAAGCAATCCCACCTCCCAACAACTGACATATTGCTTTTTGCTAGACACCCACAAAGGTTACTGAGCAACAACCTGTCAGTCCTGAATTTGATCTAAAGTTCATGTACTCAGCCACTTACTAGTATTCACAGACCTACCACAATGTCAATAATTACACAGCACCTTGCAGCTAACACAGTGCTGCTCGTTATTCTGTCCTGGCAGGGTCATTGTCCAGGCAACTATTACACACACATTTTCAACTCTGTTGAAGAAAATAATGATATTCATTTGTAAGCAATGGCAGCTGACTGACTGTGGCTAATTCTGCTTCCATTAGCTCAACCATCTAGAACGAGAGGACAGACCATGAATGGAATGCAGTCACTCCACGTAGTTATCTTAAACTTCAAGATTCCCAGTTAAATTAAAAAAACAATGATCTGCATGTTCCAAAATAGCATAGAACAATCCATTACAGCCTTCAGCCCATGATGTTATGCCGACCATATAACCTACTCTAAGATCAACCTAACTCTTCCCTTCCACATAGGCCTCCATTTTTTCTAATATCCATTTGCCTATCTAAGTTTCTAAGTGCCTCAAATGGATCGACCACTACCATCACACTAGGTAGGGCATTCCATACACTCTCTAATCTCTGTGTGAAAAACACACTTCTGGCATCTTCTCTATACTTTCCTCCAGACCCCTTAAAATGATACCCCCTGGTGTTAGCCATTTCCACTCTGAGAAGAGTCTCTGGCTGTTTACTATATCTACGCCTCATCATCGTGTACACCTGTGTCAAGTCAGCTCCCATCCTCTTTCGTGCCAAAGGGAAAAGTCTGACTCTGCAGAGGTTCTGCAGATACTGGAAATCTCAATCAACATGCACAAAATACTACTGGAATATATAAATCATTAATAATCTAAATCAAAGTTCAAAGTACATTTATTATCAAAGTATATATGCAGTATACAACCCTGAGATTCTTCTTGCCCACAGACAGCCATGAAACAAAGAAAACCATGGAACCTGTTCAAAGAAAAATATCAACACCCCCCACACGCAAACAACACAAAACACATAAATGGTAACAAAAAGAGCAAAAAATGCAAAATGTGAAATTAAAAGAATCCAGGCATACTCAGTTCAGCTCAGTGCTGTTTACAGGTTGTCCCGACTCAAAGTTGCACAAAATAGCAACAAAAAAAGGAGTGACCAAAAACACATCATAAAGTGAAATACAGAGGCCAGTCCACAAAGTGTTTGGATTAAACTTTGACCATGACCCAGGACTCCGGAACCAAGGAGAGAGACCGTCACACACAGGCACCTTCCTTTGGCAGCGGTCAGTGAGAGGCTGGTATTCGGCGCTGAACGCTTGCTTGCCATCCACACGCCTCGATGATTTGAATCTTCCTTGACACTTTAATCGGCAAGATCAACAAGAAATGGCATCGATCCTGGGCTCGGTCCCCTTCTCCAGCTTCTTTGCCTCGAAGCTGCAAGCTTTGCTTGAAACACCCTCGGAGACAGCAAAGTGCCAGGTCGCTCAATCAGCCTGAAAAACACACCATCACAGGTTCTAACAGTAGCAGAACCACATTTGACACAAAAAGATGTAAAATAAGTGAAAGAAGTAGTTTCCAGATAGCATAGATGGGGGAGTTCTTCCTAGTATTAAGTCCAGATTACTAAAGTATGATCCACATATTTGTGGCATGATTAGGAAGGGCTATCAATTGACCACTTTTACAACCTGCTCTACATAAAACTAGAGTGCACATTTAACACCTGCTGTAGCAAACTAAGGTTGTAGAAGAGTTAAAGTCATGTAATAATATTAATTGAAACACTGAAATGTACAGTGAAATGCATCGTTTTGTGCAATGACCAACACAATCCGAGGATTCTGCTTGGAGCAGCAAGTGTTCACCATGCTTCCAGTGCCCACGACTCACTAACCCTAACTTGTGCTCCCTTGGAATGTGGGAGGAAACTGGAACACCTGGAGAAAGCCCATGTCACAGGAAGAATGCTCAAACTCCTTCTAGACAGTGGCAAGAATCGAACCCCAAATGGGGATTTCCGGCACTGCAAAATGATTACACTAACTGTTATGCTACTGTGCCATCCACATGCTCCTGTCAATTGAGGTCAATCTGCACCCATGACACTGTGGGGGAAAAATAGCACGTAACACAGCTCTCCGCTTTCCTCATAATTTTTATCATTCTTTTTAAGAGATTTGAAAGAAAATGGAGCTATCGTTTGAGTTAGTCTCTGGAATTTTTCTTGTAAAAATTGTGTATATTATATTTATATTTTTCTTGTGAATGCTGCTTATATGCTGCTACACCCAATGGCCACTTTATTAGGTACGTCCAGTACCTTAAAAAGTGGCCACTAAATGTATGTTCGTGGTCTTCTGCTCCTATAGCCTGTCTACTTCAAGGTTCAATGTGTTGTGCATTCAGAGACGCTCGTCTGTACACCACTGTTGTCACCCATGGTTATTTGAGTTACTATTGCCTTCCTGTCAGCTTGAAACAGTCTGGATATTCTCTTTTGACCTCTCTCTTTAACAAGGTGTTTTCCCCACAGATCTGCCACTCAACGGCATGTTTTTATTTTTTATTTTTGTACCGTTCCCAGTAAACTCTCTAAAGCCTGTTGTGTGTGAAAATCTAAGGGGATCAGCAATTTCTGAGATACTCTAACCACCCTGTCTGGCACCAACAATTATTCCACAGTTAATGTTACTTACATCACATTTCTTTCCCATTCTGATGTTTGCTCTGAACAATAAATAAACCCCTGACCATGTCTACATGCCTTTGTGCATTGACTTGCTGCCAGATGATTGCCTGATTCTTTTGTGTTAAAGAGGAGTGCAGGTGTATGTAATAAAGTGGCCACTGAATATACATACCTGCGATGAAGCTACAAACACAAAATAATCTGCAGATGCTGGGATCAAAGCGACACTCACAACACGCTGGAGGAACTCAGCAGGTCGGGCAGCATCCGTGGAAACGATGAGTCGACATTTTGGGCCGGAACCCTTCGTCAGGACTGTAGAGGGAAGGGGCAGAGGCCTTATAAAGAAGGTAGGGGAGGGTGGAAAGGGGAAGGCTGGTAGGTTCCAGGTGAAAAACCAGTAAGGGGAAAGACAAAGGGGTAGGGGAGGGGAAGCAGGGAGGTGATAGGCAGGAAAGGTGAAGAAGGAATAGGGGAAAACACAAAGGGTAGTAGAAGGAGGCGGAACATGAGGGAGGTGATAGGCACCTGGGGGATGGGGCAGAGTGAAATAGGGATAGAGGAAGGGAGGGGAAGGAAATTACCCGAAGTTGGAGAATTCTTTGTTCATTCCAAGGGGCTGGAGACTACCTAGACGGTATATGAGATGTTGCTCCTCCAACCTGAGTTTAGCCTCATCATGGCAGTAGAGGAGGCCATGTATGGACATACCTGAATAGGAATGGGAAGTAGAGTTGAAGTGTGTGGCTACTGGGAGATCCTGTCTGTTGTGGCGGACGGAGCGGAGGTGCTCGACGAAGCGGTCCCCCAATCTGCCCTTCCAGGTGAGGCAACACTTCACTTGTGAGTCTGTTGGGGTCATCTATTGCATCTGGTGCTCCCGATGCGGCCTCCTCTACATCGGTGAAACCCGACGCAGATTGGGGGACCACTTCATCAAGCACCTCCACTTTCCCGCCACAGTCCAAAGTCTTACTGGTTGGTAGGTTAATTGGTTATTGTAAATTGTCCCGTGATTCAGCCAAGGTTAAATTGGTGGTTGTTGGGTTGTGTTCCTTGAAAGGCCGGAATGGCCTATTCAGTGTTATATCGCAATAAATAATAATTTAAAAAGTACTTGTTAAAGTTTGCTCCAATAAATTCAAATTGTGAATCTGGCAGTCTCCTTACATCTCCTTGCTTTATCAGGACTCGTGCTTCTTTTCCAGTTTGCTTTAGGTAAGACAAGATACTTGTTGTGGTGGTTAATTTGGGAGTTGGTTTCACTGGGTTTCTGTTTGCTCTTTACCTCGACATGAGCTTCTCAGTACTAACTGGAGTGTTTCTTCTTCAATTTCAACAGTTACAGGCCATGGATTCCCAGCAGTTGATGGAGATGTTACACTTGTCCCATGTACTTAGAACATTGCTGAATCTTTTTCTCTGTCCAGCCGGTCAATTCTTGCTGACCCATGTACTGAGAATATTGCTAAATCTTTTTCTCTGTCCACCCACCCAATTCTTGCTATAATATTGATATTGAGTGTCTGTTTTGGAAATATGATTTGGCATACACTAGGGAGCTGACTGAGTGTAGTTATGGCCATGTCTCTTGGACCGTAGGCTTGGGAAGGGCGGATGATATTGTTGCATGTCTGTGCTATGGATCTGGATGACTTTGCAGCAATAACATTAGTGGTGACTGGACAGGGACTAATATGCTCGTGGGAATGTTTGGTAGTGCTGCAGAGGGGTGCTTAAACTGGAGTAGCAGGGAGATGTGAACCAGAGTGCCAGAGCAGATAGTGGAGTGGTTGTGGGGAAAGATGTTAAGCCTACATACAAGTCAGGAATTGAAAGATTGAGGACGGTGGGACTAATGTTCTGAGCTGTGTATATTTCAATGCAAAGCATGTTGTTGGAAAGGCAGATGAGCTTAGCACATCAATCAGCATGTAGAAATATGACACTGTAGCCATTAGTGAGACTTGGTTGCAGAAGGGACAGGACTGACAGCTCAATGTTTCAGGTCTGTTGTTTTAGATGTGATAGAATGGGAGGGATTAAAGGGGGAGGGTAGCATTACTAGTCAGGAAAGATGTCACGGCAGTGCTCAGTCAGGACAGACTGGAGAGCTCGTCTAGTGAGGCTATAGGGGAGGATCAAAGGAAAATGAATGTGAAAACTACATTAATGAGATTACAGACCACCCAACAGTCCGTGGGATTTAGAGAAGCAAATTTGTAGAGTAATCGCAGATTATTCCAAGAAACCTAAGGATGTGATAAAAGGTAATTTTAACTTTCCACATATTGACTGGGACTCCAATACCGTAAAAGGGCTGGATGGAATAGAGTTTGTCAAATGCATTCGGGAAAGTTTCCATAATCAGTACATTAGAAGTCCCAACTAGAGAGAGTGTGATACTAAATCTCCTTTAGGGAATGAGACAGAGCAGGTGACAGAAGTTTGTATCGGGGAACACTTTGCATCTAGTGATCATAATGCCATTATTTCAAAAAAACTATGAAGAAGGATAGGTCTAGTCATTGGGTTGAGTTTCTAAAAAGGACAAACAGCAATTTTGATGGTATCAGAAAGGATCTGGCAAGTCTGAATTGGGACAGGCTGTTTTCTAGCAAAGGTATATTTGGTAAATGGAAGGCAGTCAAAAGTGAAATTTTGGCAGCATGTTCCTATCAGACTATCGGGCTTAGGCGGAAACGGGCGAGGCGAGGAAGGTCTGGCATTCATTTTCTGTTGTTATTTGAGGAGAGGGGCAGTATGAGTGTGAGGGCAGTTTGCTGTTCTCAGTGTCGGATGTGGGAGGCCCTGGAGTCTCCAAGCCTCCCAGCCGTCTACATCTGCGCCAAGTGCATCGAGATGCAGCTCCTAAGGGACCGCGTTACGGAACTGGAGCTGCAGCTGGATGACCTTCGTCTGGTCAGGGAGAGTGAGGAGTTGATAGAGAGGAGTTGCAGGCAGGTGGTCACGCCGGGGCCACGGGAGGCAGACAAGTGGGTCACGGTTAGGAGGGGGAAGGGGAAGAGTCAGGTAATAGAGAGTACCCCAGTGGCTGTGCCCCTTGACAATAAGTACTCCTGTTTGAGTACTGTTGGGGGGGACAGCTTACCCAGGGGAAGCGACAGTGGCCGTGCCTCCGGCACAAAGTCTGGCCCTGTAGCTCAGAAGGGTAGGGCAAGGAAGAGGAGGGCAGTTGTGATAGGGGACTCGATAGTGAGGGGGTCAGATAGGCGATTCTGTGGACGCAGTCCAGAGACCCGGATGGTAGTTTGCCTCCCTGGTGCCAGGGTCCGGGATATTTCTGATCGTGTCCAAGATATCCTGAAGTGGGTGAGGAGCCAGAGGTCGTGGTACATATAGGTACCAATGACATACGTAGGAAAAGGGATGAGGTCCTGAAAGGAGAATATAGGGAGCTAGGAAGGGAGTTGAGAAAAAGGACCGCAAAGGTAGTAATCTCGGGATTACTGCCTGTGCCACGCGACAGTGAGAGTAGGAATGCGATGAGGTGGAGGATAAATGCGTGGCTGAGGGATTGGAGCAGGGGGCAGGGATTCAAGTTTTTGGATCATTGGGACCTCTTTTGGCGCAGGCGTGATCTGTACAAAAAGGACGGGTTACACTTGAATCCTAGGGGGACCAATATCCTGGTAGGGAGATTAGCGAGGGCTACTGAGGTGACTTTAAATTAGAATGGTTGGGGGGTGGGAATCAAATTAAAGAGGCTAGGCGTGAGGAGGTTAGTTCACAACAGGGGGATGGGAACCAGTGCAGAGAGACAGAAGGGTGTAAAGTGAGGGTAGAAGCAAAAAGTACTAAGGAGAAAAGTAAAAGTGGCAGGCCGACAAATCCAGGGCAAGCATTAAAAAGGGCCACTTTTCAACATAATTGTATAAGGGCTAAGAGAGTTGTAAAAGAGCGCCTGAAGGCTTTGTGTGTCAATGCAAGGAGCATTCGTAATAAGGTGGATGAATTGAAAGTGCAGATTGTTATTAATGATTATGATATAGTTGGGATCACAGAGACATGGCTCCAGGGTGACCAGGGATGGGAGCTCAACGTTCAGGGATATTCAATATTCAGGAGGGATAGACATGAAGGAAGGGGAGGTGGGGTGGCGATGCTGGTTGAAGAAGAGATTAACGCAATAGAAAGGAAGGACATAAGCCGGGAAGATGTGGAATCGATATGGGTAGAGCTGCGTAACACTAAGGGGCAGAAGACGCTGGTGGGAGTTGTGTACAGGCCACCTAATAGTAGTAGTGAGGTCGGAGATGGTATTAAACAGGAAATTAGAAATGTGTGCAATAAAGGAACAGCAGTTATAATGGGTGACTTCAATCTACATGTAGATTGGGTGAACCAAATTGGTAAAGGTGCTGAGGAAGAGGATTTCTTGGAATGTATGCGGGATGGTTTTTTGAACCAACATGTCGAGGAACCAACTAGAGAGCAGGCTATTCTGGACTGGGTTTTGAGCAATGAGGAAGGGTTAATTAGCAATATTGTCGTGAGAGGCCCCTTGGGTAAGAGTGACCATAATATGGTGGAATTCTTCATTAAGATGGAGTGACATAGTTAATTCAGAAATAAAGGTTCTGAGCTTAAAGAGGGGTAACTTTGAAGGTATGAGACGTGAATTAGCTAAGATAGACTGGCAAGTGACACTTAAAGGATTGACGGTGGATATGCAATGGCAAGCATTTAAAGGTTGCATGGATGAACTACAACAATTGTTCATCCCAGTTTGGCAAAAGAATAAATCAAGGAAGGTAGTGCACCCGTGGCTGACAAGAGAAATTAGGGATAGTATCAATTCCAAAGAAGAAGCATACAAATTAGCCAGAGAAAGTGGCTCACCTGAGGACTGGGAGAAATTCAGAGTTCAGCAGAGGAGGACAAAGGGCTTAATTAGGAAGGGGAAAAAAGATTATGAGAGAAAACTGGCAGGGAACATAAAAACTGACTGTAAAAGCTTTTATAGATATGTAAAAAGGAAAAGACTGGTAAAGACGAATGTAGGTCCCCTACAGACAGAAACAAGTGAATTGATTATGGGGAGCAAGGACATGGCAGACCAATTGAATAATTACTTTGGTTCTGTCTTCACTAAGGAGGACATAAATAATCTTCCAGAAATAGTAGGGGACAGAGGGTCCAGTGAGATGGAGGAACTGAGCGAAATACATGTTAGTAGGGAAGTAGTGTTAGGTAAATTGAAGGGATTGAAGGCAGATAAATCCCCAGGGCCAGATGGTCTGCATCCTAGAGTGCTTAAGGAAGTAGCCCAAGAAATAGTGGATGCATTAGTGATAATTTTTCAAAACTCGTTAGATTCTGGACTAGTTCCTGAGGATTGGAGGGTGGCTAATGTAACCCCACTTTTTCAAAAAGGAGGGAGAGAGAAACTGGGGAATTATAGACCGGTTAGTCTAACGTCGGTGGTGGGGAAACTGCTGGAGTCAGTTATCAAAGATGTGATAACAGCACATTTGGAAAGCAGTGAAATCATCGGACAAAGTCATCATGGATTTGTGAAAGGAAAATCATGTCTGACGAATCTCATAGAATTTTTTGAGGATGTAACTAGTAGAGTGGATAGGGGAGAACCAGTGGATGTGGTATATTTGGATTTTCAAAAGGCTTTTGACAAGGTCCCACACAGGAGATTAGTGTGCAGACTTAAAGCACACGGTATTGGGGGTAAGGTATTGATGTGGATGGAGAATTGGTTAGCAGACAGGAAGTAAAGAGTGGGAATAAATGGGACCTTTTCAGAATGGCAGGCGGTGACTAGTGGGGTACCGCAAGGCTCAGTGCTGGGACCCCAGTTGTTTACAACATATATTAATGACTTGGATGAGGGAATTAAATGCAGCATCTCCAAGTTTGCGGATGACACGAAGTTGGGTGGCAGTGTTAGCTGTGAGGAGGATGCTAAGAGGATGCAGGGTGACTTGGATAGGTTGGGTGAGTGGGCAAATTCATGGCAGATGCAATTTAATGTGGATAAATGTGAAGTTATCCACTCTGGTGGGAAAAATAGGAAAACAAATTATTATTTGAATGGTGGCCAATTAGGAAAAGGGGAGGTGCAACGAGACCTGGGTGTCATTATACACCAGTCATTGAAAGTGGGCATGCAGGTACAGCAGGCGGTGAAAAAGGCGAATGGTATGCTGGTATTTATAGCGAGAGGATTCGAGTACAGGAGCAGGGAGGTACTACTGCAGTTGTACAAGGCCTTGGTGAGACCACACCTGGAGTATTGTGTGCAGTTTTGGTCCCCTAATCTGAGGAAAGACATCCTTGCCATAGAGGGAGTACAAAGAAGGTTCACCAGATTGATTCCTGGGATGGCAGGACTTTCATATGAAGAAAGACTGGATGAACTGGGCTTGTACTCGTTGAAATTTAGAAGATTGAAGGGGATCTGATTGAAACGTATAAAATCCTAAAGGGATTGGACAGGCTAGATGCAGGAAGATTGTTCCCAATGTTGGGGAAGTCCAGAACGAGGGGCCACAGTTTGAGGATAAAGGGGAATCCTTTTAGGACCGAGATTAGGAAAAACTTCTTCACACAGAGAGTGGTGAATCTGTGGAATTCTCTGCCACAGGAAACAGTTGAAGCCAGTTCATTGGCTATATTTAAGAGGGAGTTAGATATGGCCCTTGTGGCTACGGGGGTCAGGGGGTATGGAGGGCAGGCTGGGGCGGGGTTCTGAGTTGGATGATCAGCCACGATCATAATAAATGGTGGTGCAGGCTCGAAGGGCCGAATGGCCTACTCCTGCACCTATTTCCTATGTTTCTATGTTTCTAGAATAAAAGGCGAGGATAACAGGTTTAGGGAAGTTTATTTTGGAGAGATATTGAAACACTGGTTAAGAAAAAGAAGGTGCACAGCAGGTAAAGGAAAGGAGCAAGGAGGAACTTGCGGACTACAAGAAATGCAAGACAACACTTAAGAAGGAAATTAGGAAGGCTAAAAGAAGGTTTACAATATGTATTAATGACTTGGATGAGGGAATTAAATGCAGCATCTCCAAGTTTGCAGATGACACGAAGCTGGGCGGCAGTGTTAGCTGTGAGGAGGATGCTAAGAGGATGCAGAGCGACTTGGATAGGTTAGGCGAGTGGGCAAATTCATGGCAGATGCAATTTAATGTGGATAAATGTGAAGTTATCCACTCTGGTGGCAAAAATAGGAAAACAAATTATTATCTGAATGGTGGCCGATTAGGAAAAGGGGAGGTGTAACGAGACCTGGGTGTCATTATACACCAGTCATTGAAAATGGGCATGCAGGTACAGCAGGCGGTAAAAAAGGCGAATGGTATGCTGTAACAGATGGGGTACGAGGGGGAGGTGGGGCATTAGCGGAAGTTAGAGAAGTCTAATGCCCCACCTCCCCCTTGTACCCCATCTGTTACTTATTTTTACGCACACATTCTTTCTCTCACTCTCCTTTTTCTCCCTCTGTCCCTCTGAATATACCCCTTCCCCATCCTCTGGGTTCCCCCCCCTTGTCTTTCTTCCCAGACCTCCTGTCCCATGATCCTCTCGTATCCCTTTTGCCTATCACCTGTCCAGCTCTTGGCTCCATCCCTCCCCCTCCTGTCTTCTCCTATCATTTTGGATCTCCCCCTCCCCCTCCAACTTTCAAATCCCTTACTCACTCTTCCTTCAGTTAGTCCTGACGAAGGGTCTTGGCCTGAAACGTCGACTGCACCTCTTCCTCGAGATGCTGCCTGGCCTGCTGTGTTCACCAGCAACTTTGATGTGTGTGGGGTCCTAATACCCTTCCCTTGGACAACATCGCTGGCGTGGAGAGAGGAGACTTGCAGCATGGGCAACTGCTGATCTTCCATACAACCTTGCTCAGGCCTGCGCACTGGAAACCTTCCAAGGCGCAAATCCATGGTCTCATGAGACTAACGGATGCCTGTAAATTGAGAGATGTTGCATTTTGGGAGGACAAGCCAGGATAGAACTTGCATGTTGAAAAATACGGCATTGAAAAGTGTGGTAGAACAGAGGGATCTGGGAATACAGATCCATGATTCCTTGAAAGTGGTGTCAGAGGGAGATAGGGTAGTAGAGGGAGCTTTCGTCACATCGACCTTCATAATTCAAAGTAGTTGGGATGTTATGTTGAAGTTGTGTAAGATGTTGGTGAGGCCTAATTTGGAGTATTGTGTGTAGTTTTGGCCATCCACCTACAGGAAAGGTATCAATAAAATTGAAGGACTAGAGAGAAATTTTACAAGGATGTTGCCAGAATTTGAGGCCATGAGTTATAGGGAAAGGTTGGATAGGTGAGGATCATGATTACTGTGGAAGAATCCACATTTTGATTCAAGGAATAGCTCTTTGGTCCTGGGAAGAGGTAATTGAAGAGGACCCTGGCATTGACTTTTGTTGTGGCAGACAGCAGGGAGGGTTTCCATAGTTACTGCAGTCAGATTTGTCTCCTAACTGGAATGTGATCAGAAATTTATTTTCACTAAGTTTTTCTGGCATGGCCCTCTCTTCTCAGATGAAAGCAATGAGAATGTGGGTTTTTAGATAATATTGGTGTTAACTCTATAATAACAATATAAATACAGGAAATAGTCTTAAAACAGCCTTATTACTGAATTTAACATCATTGGCAGTGAACAATGGGAGCCAGATTTGTTGGTGAGTTATTGCTGATAAATTATTAACTTGGTTTCTCTTCTTCCCATATATAAAATAAAAGACAGTTCACTGAACAACAGTGATCTTTTACATAAACATGGTCTTTGTAGTTTTGAACTGGATTTATTTTCTGTTAATTGATACTAAGCACGATCCAGTAAGTGATACATTGCTTTTTGCGCCAGTGATTATTTAATACTGAGACCACATTGAACATCTTTCTAGCATCCCGTCATACTGGAGGTAAAAATAATGATGGTAGACTTATCTAACTTGTAATTTCTGAACAATTTAATGACACTGAAATACCTGTGAGCTATTGTTAAACAAATGTATATTAACCAATTAAAGTAGTCAATATTCAACTACACACCGTGCAAAGTAAACAAAATTTAGAGATACAGAGATTCTGCAGGTGCTGGAAAACTTGACTAATGCACACAAAGTGTTGGAGGAACTCAGTACGTCAGGCAGCACCTGCAGTTGGAAATAACAGTTGACATTTCAGAAGCCTGAAATATCTTGACTGTTTATTTCCTCCTATAAATGCTGAGTAACTTGCTGAGTTCCTCCAGCATTTTGTGTTTGTTGTAAACATAATTTAGGTCGCAACTCTAATGAAGAAGATATAATTTAAATCAATGAACTAAATCTGTACGGTATGGAAATTGCTGATGTTGATATCATCTTCTATGATGAAGAACTCAAGGGTCATCTGAGATGGATATTTTTTTCTTTTCAGCACATCTTTTGGGGTAACAAATAATTCAGTTTTGCCCTTTAGTCAAATGTGTTGGATTGTATTATGATAGACGATGGGGATAGTTATAGATCCACCTTCCCTAAGAAGTTGCTCAATTGTTGATCCCATTCATAGCAGGATACATCAAGACTGAAAAGCTTTGATGTGATTTTTTTTTTGTTCCAGGGATTTATTTGCTCTCTGTTGCATGTAATTTTTGTTGTTTAGCACCCTTACCCTGAAGTTGGCTTTTTGGGGTTTACAGCCATTTCTTATATGACTTTCTAGATGACTAGGAGAAGTTAAGTTAATTTCTGACATGGATGTCTCTGGTGGGCCAAGACATTATACTGTTGCGTAGTAATAATTCTGCTTTTATAGATGTCCCCCAAGTCCTCAAGGAGATCCAGCTTTGAGCTGCTAAATCTGCATTTTTCCTTTTGAGTAATTCAATAGTTCCGTATAATTTAAAAGAAATTGCATTTAGCCTAAAGAATGTCCCTTTGGAACAGAGATGAGGAGGAATTTCTTCAACCACAGGGTGATGAATCTGTGAAATTAGTTGCCATAGATGGCTATGGAAGCCAAGTCTTTGGGTATATTTAAAACAGAGGGTGATAGGTTCTCGATTAGTATGGGCACCAAAGATTAAGGGATGGAGGCAGGAGAATGTGGTTGAGAGGGATAATAAATCAGCCATGATGGAGTAGTGGAGCAGACTCGATAGGCCAAATGAACTAATTCTGCTCCTCTATCATTTGGTCAATAGTCTACAAATGTGACTTTGTCTCCACAAGGTGATTATTTTACAAATCAGTAATGTGACACTAATGAAGATGAGCTCAAGTGGTGGTTTCTCTTGTGCTAGTTTTTTGACCATCAGCCACATCCTGTATAGCAAATTTGTTCTTTTGGACATGCTTTTGATGTCCATAGCAATGTTTTTGAGCTGTAGGTTGAAGCTTCCCACCTCTGGTGTACATGCTGTGTTCTTCATAACCTCAAATCTTCTTCCAATGAGTGAGCAGTATAAAAGAGTAGTGATGTTGGCCTTCATTGCAAGAGGGATTGAACTTAAGAGCAGGGAGGTTATGCTGCAACTGTACAGGGTACGGGTAAGGCCGCACCTGGAGTACTGCATCCAGTTCTGGTCCTTACTTGAGGAAGGATATAGTGGCTTTGGAGGTGGTGCAGATGAGGTTCACCAGATTGATTCCAGAGATGAGAGGGTTAGACTATGAGAAGAGATTGAGTCACCTGGAACTGTACTCGCTGGAATTCAGACGAATGAAGGGAGATCTTACAGAAGCATTTAAAATTATGATAAGGAAAGATAAGATAGAGGCAGGAAAGTTGTTTCCACTGATAGGTGGGACTAGAACTAGGCGACATAGCCTCAAGATTCGAGGGAGTAGATTTAGGGCAGAGATGAAGAGAAACTGCTTTTCCCAGAGGGTGCTGAATCTGTGGAATTCTCTGCCCAATGAAGCAGTGGAGGCTATCTCAGTAAATATATTTAAGGCAAGGTTGGATAGATTTTTGCATAGTTGGAGAATTAAGAGTTATGGGGAAAAGGCAGGTAGGTGGAGATGAGTCCATGACCAGATCAGCCATGATCTTATTGAATGGTAGAGCAGGCTCTACAGGCCAGATGGCCTATTCCTGCTCCTATTTCTTATGTTCTTCAACTGAAGGAAGTGGCAGGCAGTCATCAGTAAGTTTCCTTGCTCATGCTTGACCTAATGCCATGGGAATTAACAGTATTGAGAGAAATCGCAGTGTGAATCCCTCTCTATCTTACAAGGGGTGATTGATAAGTTTGTGGCCTAAGGTAGAAGGAGTCAATTCTAGAAAACCTAGCACATTTATTTTTCAACATAGTCCCCTCCTACATGTACACACTTAGCCCAGCGGTCGTGGAGCATAGAAATCTGTCCTTTGTAGAAGTGGTCCACAGCAGGGGTGATTGATAAGTTCATGGCCTACAGTAGACGGAGATGAGTTATTAACTTCAAACTTTCTGCATTATCACTCAAAGAGTTGAACTGCATGTGCATGTAACGAGAGCTCTTGGACCTCCAGGTGATCCACAGCAGGGGTGATTGATAAGTTTGTGGCCTTAGGTAGAAGACGATGAGTTATACAGCTCTTGTTACATGCACGTGCAGTTTAACTCTTTGAGAGAAAATGCAGAAAGCTTGTAGTAACTCATCACCTTCTACCTTAGGCTACGAACTTATCAATCACCCCTCGTATAACAAGTCTGGTGGGTCAGTCCTGCTGGTTGATTACATTAGACTCAGGGAATATGATGGAAGGGTCTGGATGGTTTTCTATGCATGATTATTTAAGGCAATTTCCAGATTTGTTTTTTGCACAGCTGCCCAATTTTGTGACAACACCCATCCTCCACTCACTCCACACCAGATAACCATGGAAGGACTTTGCAGGATCAGGTGGAATGTGTGCGCCTTTGTCAGACTTAGTGCTTAGTATTTTCTTTTAAGGTGCATCCAGTTTTACCTTTTAATCATTTTTTTGTAAAGGTTTGATACAATTGAGCAGCTTGTGGACTGTTAGGAGACAAGCATATTGTTGTGCACTGGGAACCACCAAGACTCGTAAGGATGGTCTTAAAGGATATTGGTGAAAGTCATTAAAATCCAGCAGTTTAATTCATATTGTTGCTGTTACTTGAATATGTTTACAGATTTACTCAGTTAAGTAAATTAAAATAGTTAATTATTAACTCATATAAATTCAGTTAATTGAATAAAACTGGACTCCTTGTGAAATATGAACCCCTCTCCAGATTGCTGGACTTGCGGGCCAGAACCTCAATCACTCTGCTACCAGACGAGCATCTCTGAATGCACAACACATCAAACTTGTAGTGGATGTGCTACAGCAGCAGGAGACCATGAACATACACTCACGGGCCACTCAGCATGTCATCTGCCATAACAAACAAAACAAAATTCAGCAAGTGTGACTGTCTGTACTCCCTGTTTGCTGGTCATTTATTTTTCTGTTGATTCTTATTGTGCTCTAACAAAATGAGAGCTTCTCTGACGGCAGCTGCAGCCAAAACTGAGGCACTCCTGGTCTGCAATGCCTGGCTTCAGACTCCCTAATCTCATGATGAGTGGCAGCAACCAGGGTCAACTGATCAACGGCCAGTGGCAGGTATAACTGTGCATCTCAGTTGTAGGATCACAAATACTTCCATCTCGAGAAGTTACAGCAATATGTGTGTCACTGCCATCCTCAGCTTCTCATGAACCTTGTCGAATTTTGAAGCATAGACTTCTGCAGTCTTGTGCCACCATCAGAGTCTTTGCACACGTCTTGAAGGCAATGAAGGCAGTACTCTGAACTTATGATCTACCAAGGAAAAACTCCTTCAACGACCAAAAGAAAAGCCCAAGGTCATACGTCTGTCAGGGTCCTAAGCTGTTTTCTCCACTGTATCATTGAATGTGGGATCTACTACTCCCCAGTGCTCAAAGCGGTGACATTTCATATGTTCAGATGAATATTCAATTAGACAAAACACTCTCTGCAAAACATTTCTCATTGGTTCTTTACTGTAAGACTTGATATCATTGTGACATGTTGAATGCTCCATCAAGATGAGATGGCCCCTGAGAACAGGATTGTTGTAATTCTGCAATTTGTTGTTTGTCTGAATATTTAGTGCTCTTGGTTATGAAGTCGTGGCTTTAGAAATCAGTTGATTCCTTTTTAAAAAAAGAGCTCAATTCTTTATTAAAGCAAATAAAAATTACACCAAAACCTTTGCTTTCTTTAATTAAATCAGTGAAATTACTAAAAATCCCGAGCTTCTGTAAGTTTTGGGAAGCAAGGCTGTCATGAAAACAGCTGCGATTTTTACTTTTAACACTGAAGTGACCTTTGGAAATTCACCAGTAAAATACAGAATTATCAAAAATAGTGCAAAAAGATTTAAGAAATATTGAAATTATGAAAGTGGCTGAAAGGATAAATAATAAGAGATTATTTACACAGATCAGTGAATCACTAATTTAATTAGGTGAAAAAATGGATTAGAACTTATTGCATAAAGGGAAGGCTATAAATGTTCTCATCAATGAAGTTAATATGTGGATCAGTATTAAAAGGGACAGTAGAGACTGAGTGATTCAACATGAGAATGAGCTGCACAAGCTGAAACCTAGGCTGATTTGCTCCTTTCCAGATGATGGTACAAGATTTCATTGCACTTTAACACTGGACTGAAAATTGAGATTGTGATTCTCATTTACCTAATACGTTATAGGCATACACTGAGAAACTGTTATCTACTCCCCTACCTCACCTAAGAAAAACAAAACATTGTAATGCACCTCAACCATTTCAACTTGTAGCCATCTGCACATACAGGAGTGGATCTAACAAAGACAGGTAGTTTCAAGAGTATATTTGAGTCCCAGTTAGCTTTACACTGTGTATTGTAACATACAATATGAGCAAGGCACTTAACCACACATTGCTCTGCGACGACACTGGTGCCAAGCTGTATCGGCCCTAGTGCCCTTCCCTTGGACAACATCGGTGGCGTGGAGGGGGAGACTTGCAGCATGGGCAACGTGGGTCTTCCATACAACCTTGCCCAGGCCTGTGCCCTGGAAACCTTCCAAGACGCAAATCCATCGTCTCACGAGACTAACGGATGCCTACTGTAACATAGTGAGGACCAAGAAGGTGTGGTGAAGGGAAGCACAGGAGTGCTTACAGGACTGCTTTGAATTGGTAGACTAGACTGTATGCAGGAATTCATCTTCAAATTGGAATGAGTATGCCGCTGTTGTTACTGACTTCATTAAAACCTGTGTGGATGAGTGTGTATCTACGAAAACTTGCTGTACATTCCTAAACCAAAAGCCATAGATGAACCAGGAGGTTTGTTGTCTGCTGAGGTCTAGGTCTGTAGCATTTAAGTCTGGTGACCCAGGTCTTTACAAGAAAACTACATATGACTTGTGGAGGGCTATTTCAAGATTGAAGAAACAATTCCGAGCAAGGATGGAGGTGACATTGGATAACTGTCAAATCTAGAAAAGAGTACACAGCATTACTTTCTACAAAGTGAAACTCAATAGCATGAATGGCAGTGATGCTTCTCTACCAGATGAGCTCATAGCCTTCTATGCCTGCTTTGAAAGGGAGAAATAACTGGAGCTGTGAAGATTCCTGCTGCACCCAGTCACCCTGTGCTCTCTGTCTGAGAGGCCGATGTCAGGTTATCTTTCAGGAAGGTGAAACCTCGCAAGGTGGCAGGTCTTGACAGAGTACCTGGTAAGGCTCTGAAAACTTGTGCCAACCAGCTGTTGGGAGTATTCAAGGACATTTTCAACCTCTCACTGCTATAGTCGGAAGTTCCCATTTGGTTCAAAGGGCAACAGTTATATCAGTGGCCAAGAAGAGTAGTGTGAGCTGCCTTAATGACTATCATTCAGTAGCACTTACATCTACTGTGATGAAAGCCTTGAGAGGTTGGTCATGGCTAGAATGAACTCCTGCCTCAGGAAGGACTTGTACCCACTGCAATTTGTCTATCACCATAACAGTTCTATGGCAGGCACACGGCCTTAGATCACCTGGATAATACAAGCACCTATGTCAGGATGCTATTTTGTTGACTACAGCTCAGCGCTTAACACCATCATTCCCACAGCCCTGATTGATAATCTATAGAACCTGGGCCTCTGTACCTCCCTCTGTAATTGGATCCTCAACTTCCTGACTGGAAGACCATGATCTGTGCAAGTTGGTGATAATATCTCCTCCTTGCTGATGATCAACACTGGCGGCACCTCAGAGATATGAGCTTAGTTCACTGCTCTACTCTCTCTACACCCAGGCAAAGATCGAATATCATCTATAAATTTGCTGATGATACAACTGTTATTGTCAGAATCTCAGATGGAGATGAGAGGGTGTACAGGAGATGTACCAGCTAGTTGAGTGGAGTCGCAGCAACAACCTTGCACTCAACGTCAGAAAGACCAAAGAGCTGATTGTGGACTTCAGGAAGGGTAAGACAAGGGAACATGAACCAATCCTCATAGAGGGATCAGAAGTGGAGAGAGTGAGCAATCTGAAGTTCCTGGGTGTCAAGATCTCTGAGGATCTAACCTGGTCCCAACATATTGATGCAGCTATAAAGAAGGCAAGACAGTGGATATGTTTCATTAGGAGTTTGAGGAGATTTGGCTTGTCACCTAAAAC
Organism: Mobula birostris; assembly: GCF_030028105.1. NCBI lineage: Eukaryota > Metazoa > Chordata > Chondrichthyes > Myliobatiformes > Myliobatidae > Mobula > Mobula birostris. Next base: position 141,630,569 of record NC_092370.1, read on the forward strand.
ACTCAGAAACTTCTACATATATACCGTGAAGAACATTCTGACAGGCTGCATCACTGTCTGGTATGGGGGGGTGGGGTGGGGTGCGGCTACTGCACTGGATTGAGGGAAGCCACAGAAAGTTGTAAAATTAGTCAGATCCATCTTGGGTACTAGCCTCTGTAGCATCCAAGACATCATCAAGGAGCAGTGCCTCAGAAAGGTGACATTCATTATTAAGAATCCCCATCACCCAGGAATGGCCTCTTCTCACTGTTACCATCAGGAAGGAGGTGCAGAAGGCTGAAAGCACACACTCAGTGACTCAGGAACTGCTTCTTTCCCTCTGCCGTCCAATATTCTACATGGATATTAAATCCATGAACACTACCTCACTTTTTAAAATATTATTTCTGTTTTTGCACTACTTTTTAAATTAACTATTTAATATACATATACTTACTGTAATTTATTTATTATTTCTGTTGTCATGTATTGCATTATACTGATGCTACTGTTAACAAATTTCACGACATATGCTGGTGATATTAAAGCTGATTCTGATATCAATCGATTATAGGATCTAGCGATTCCTATAAACAGTCTAAACGTGACTTTATCGTTGAATTCAAAGCTCAAAGTATATTTATTATCGAAGTATGTATGCAGTATACAACCCTGACATTTGCCTTCACCACAGACAGCCACAAAACAAATAAAACCATGGAATCTATTCAAAGAAAAACATTAAATCACACACCGAACCACTCACAAAAAAGAAACCAAATCGTGCAAACAGCAAAAAAAGAGAAAAACATAGAATATAAAACACAAAATGAAAGATTCCATTGTTAGTTTTAAATGAATTACAAATATAAAACACATAATAATTGATTGCATAAGTACTTATCCCCTTTAATATGACACACCAAATTATCACTAGTGAAGCCAATTGGTTTTAGAAGTCACATAATTAGTTAAATGGAGATCACTGTGTGCAGTCAAGGTGTTTCAACTGACTGTTGTAAAAATCCACCTGCATCTGCAAAGCCCAACTGTTGGTGAGTCAGTATTCAGGCACAAACTACACTCTAAAGACAAAAGAACACTCCAAGCAACTCTGCGAAAAGGTTGTCAAAAAGCACAAGCCCGGAAATGGATACAAGAAAATTTCCAAGTCACTGAATATCCCTTGGAGTATAGTTAAATCAATCATCAAGAAACGGAAAGCTCTGGAGGAGTTACAAGTTTCAGTGACTGAGATGGGAGAGACTGCACATACAACAAGTGTTGCTCAGGTGCTTCACAGTCACAGCTTTATGAGAGAGTGGCAAAGAGAAAGCCACCATTGAAAAAACACACACATGCAATCTTGGCTAGAGTTTGCAGAAGGCATGTAGGAACTCTGAAATCAGCTGGAAGAAGATTCTATGGTCTGATTAAACCAAAATTGAACTACCTAGGTATCTGGATAAATGCTATGCTTGGCATAAGCCGAACAGCACACATCATCAAAAACGCACCAGCCCTACTGTGAAAAAACAAGAGAAAATGTGTAGATGCTGGAAATCCAAGCAACGCACACAAATGCTGGAGGAACTCAGCAGGCCAGGCGGCATTTGTGGGAAAGAGTAACAGTCGATTTCCCCCATCTGCACATGTTCTTTCATTTGTAATTTTCAGCATCTGTAGATTTTCTCTTTTTTGTGGTCCACTGTACTGTTTTCCATAGATGCTGCCTGGCCTGCAGAGTTCCTCCAGCATTTTGTGTGTATCCCTACCGTGAAGCATGGTGGTGGGTGCATTATGCTGTGGGGATGCTTCACTGCAGCAGGTCCTGGAAGGCTTGTGAAAGTAGACAAGACAATATAAGACGAAGGAGCAGAAGTAGGCCATTTGGCCCATCGAATCTGCTCTGCAGCTCTCCCATGAGCTAAACTATTCACCCATCTAGTTCCAATTTCCGGCTTTTTCCCCATATCCCTTGATACCCTGACTAATTAGATACTTGTCAATCTCCTCCTTAAACACCCTCAATGATCGAGCCTCCACAGCAGTATGTGGCAACGAATTCCATGAATCTCTGGCTAAAAAAATTTCTCCTCATCTCTGTTTTAACTGGGTACCCTCTAATTCTAAGACTATGGCCTCTTGTCCTGGACTCACCCACCAAGGGAAACAACCTTTCCACATCTACTCTGTCCCACCCTTTCAACATTTGAAATGTTTCTATGAGATCCCCTCTCATTCTTCTATACTTTGATGAATACAGTCCAAGAGCCGACAAACGCTCCTCATATGTTAGCCCCTGCATTCCAGGAATCATCCTCGTAAATCTTCTCTGAACAATCTCCAACATCAGTACATCCTTTCTAAGATAGGGGGCCCAAAACTGCACACATTATTCTAAATGAGGTCTCACTAATGCCCCATAGAGCCTCATCAACACCTCCTTACTCTTATACACTATTCCTCTTGAAATGAATGCCAACGTAGCATTGGCTTTCCTTACCACTGATCCAACTTGGTGGTTAACCTTTAGGGTATCCTGTACGAGGAGTCCCAAGTCCCTTTGCACTTCCGAGTTTTGAATTTTCTCCCCATCTAAATAATAATCGGCCCAATTATTTCTTCTTTCAAAATGTACGACCGTACATTTCTCAATATTGTATCTCATCTGCCATTTCTTTGCCCACTCTCCCAAACTGACTAAGTCTCTCTGCAACCTTTCCGTTTCTTCAATATTTCCTGCTCCTCCACCTATCTTGGTGTCATCCACATACTTAGCCACAATACCATTTAATCCATAATCCAAATCATCGATATACATCGTAAAAAGAAGCGGCCCCAATACCGACCCCTGCGGAACACCACTAGTAACCGGCAACCAATCAGAATAGGATCCCTTTACTCCCACCCTTTGCTTTCTGCCTATCAGCCAATGCTCCACCCATTCCAATATCTTTCCTATAATCCATGGGCTCTCATTTTATTAAGCAGCCTCATATGCGGCACCTTATCAAAGGCCTTTTGAAAATCCAAATACACAACATCCACAGCCTCTCCCTTGTCAATCTTATTCGAGATTACCTCAAAAAATTCCAATAGGTTGGTGAGGCAGGATCTTCCCTTCATGAAACCATGCTGGCTTCGGCCTATCTTGTCATGCACCTTGAGGTATTTCATAACCTCGTCCTTGAGGATTGACTCCAATATCTTTCCAACTACCGATGTCAGACTAATAGGTCTGTAATTTTCTTTTTGCTGCCTCCTTCCTTTCTTAAATAGCGGAACTACATTTTCGACCTTCCAGTCTTCCGGAACCATGCCAGAGTCTATTGATTCCTGGAAGATCATTTCCAATGCTTCCACAATCTCCAAAGCCACCTCCTTCAGAACCCTTGGGTGCACCTCATCCGGACCGGGAGACTTATCTATTCTTAGTCCACTTAGCTTCCCAAGCACTTTCTCTCTAGTAATCTTGACTGTACCTAATTCTATTTCCTGATACCTCTGGCTATCAGGTATATTGCTCATGTCTTCCACTGTGAAGACTGATGCAAAATACTCATTCAGTTCCTCTGCCATCTCTTTGTTATCCATTATAATTTCTCCAGCAACATTTTCCATCGGTCCCGTATCTACCCTTGTCACTCTTTTACTCTTCATATATTTAAAAAAACTCTTAGTATCCTTTTTTATGTTAATCACCAACTTCCTTTCATAATTCACCTTTTCTTTCCTAATGATTTTTTTAGTTTCCTTCTGCAAGTTTTTAAAAGTCTTCCAGTCCTCATTTTTCCCACTAATTTTTGCTTCCTTGTACGCCATTTCTTTTGCTTTTATTTTTGCCTTAACCTCTCTTGTTAGCCACATTTGTGCCATTTTTCCATTCATGATTTTCTTTTTTCTTGGAATATATTTTTCCTGCATTTTCCTTATTTCTTGTAGGAATTTCATCCAATTCTGCTCTGCCGTCCCTCCAATTAGCTTACTTTTCCAATCGACTTGGGCCAGTTCCTCTCTCATACCACTGTAATTTCCCTTGTTCCACTGAAATATCGATACACTTGATACCAGCTTCTCCTTTTCAAATTTGAAACTGAACTCAATCATATTATGATCACTACTTCCAAGGGGTTCCATTACCTCCAGCTCCCTAATCGCCTCAGGTTTGTTACACAGCACCCAATCCAAAACAGCCGGTCCCCTGGTGGGCTTCTGGACAAACTGCTCCAAAAAGCCATCCTGTGGGCATTCTACAAACTCCCTCTCCTGAGATCCATTACCTTCCTGACTTTCCCAATCCACTTTCATATTAAAATCCCCCATAATTATCTTGACATTTTCCTTCTGACACGCTTTTTCTATTTCCAGCTGCAACTTGTAGTCCACATCCCGACTGCTGTTTGGAGGCCTGTATATAACTGCTATTAGTGTCTTTTTACCCTTGCCATTTCTTAATTCTACCCATAAGGATTCTGCCTCTTCTGATCCTATGTCCCTTCGTTTCTATTGATTTGATATTGTTACTTACCATCAGGGCCACGCCACCCCCTTTACCTACCTTCCTATCCTTCCTGTACACTGTGTATCCTTGTACATTCAGCTCCCAGTCACATCCATCATTTAGCCATGACTCGGTGATGGCCACAATGTCATATCTTTTAACCTGCAGCTGTGCAGCAAGGTCATCCACTTTATTCCTAATGCTGCGTGCATTTAAGTACAGTATATTTAGATCAGTATCTGTTGCCGATTTTGCTATATTTCTATTTTGCAGCAAATTATCCTGTATATTCACCGGCCTGTCCTTCTTGCCATCTTTGCTTTACAGTATTTTTGACTTATTTCTATTCTCCTCTTCCTCGACCCTAACACCTTGGTTTCCTTCCCCTTGCCAACTTAGTTTAAACCCTCCCGAACAGCTATATTAAACAATCCCGCCAGGATATTAGTACCTTTTGAGTTCAGGTGTAATCCATCTTTTTTGTATAAGTCATACCTTCCCCAAAATAGATTCCAATGATTCAAGAATTTGAAGCCCTCCCCCCTGCACCAGTTACTTAGCCACACATTCATCTGCTTAATTCTGCTATTCTTCCCATCATCAGCGTGCAGCTCAGGCAGCAATCCTGATATTATTACTCTGGAGGTCCGGCTTTTCAATTTTCTTCCTAGCTCCCAGTAATCTTTCTTCAGGACCTCCTCTCTTTTTCTGTCTATGTCATTGGTACCAACATGTACCAAGACTTCCAGCTGCACGCCCTCTCTCCTCAGAATACTCTGGACTCGATCTGAGACATCCCGTACCTTGGCACCAGGGAGGCAACACACCATCCGGGTATCCTTGTCTGGCTTGCAGAACCTCTTGTCTGTCCCCCTTATGATGGAATCCCCTATAACTACCGCATTTCTTCTTGCTCTCTTGATTTCAGCACTGGGCAGAATGCCAGAGTCTCATTCACTGTGGTCCTCCTCTGTCAGGTCTGCCTCTTCAACAGTATCCAAAACGATATATCGATTTCTGAGGGGGACTGTCACAGGGGTGCTATCCACTACCTCTCTATAGGTAGTATCTATCACCTCCTCACTTTCCCTAATTAGCCAAAGGTCATCAATTTCCATCTCCAGCTCCTTAACACGGTCCTTCAGGAGCCTCATCTCAGTGCACCTGGTGCAGATGTAATCCTTGGGGAGGCTGGGAATCTCCCAGGGTCCCCACATCTGGCACTCCAAGCACAACACTAATCCTAGATGCATACCTCTAATGCTACTGTTTGTACTAAATAGCAAAAAAACTGTAACTTACTCCATTGCTATAAGACTCAACGGTCGCAGGAAGCCTCTTCCCGTCTCTGCCGAAGCCCGTTGAGCCAAAGCCCTTTCACTCTGCACCCTCTCACTCTGCAGCCCGCTCCAATGCTGCCCGCTGGATATGGCGGTTTTCTTTTTAAACTGTTCGCGCTCAACTGGCTGACATCATGCGCCTGTGCAGTCTGTCCTCTCTCCTACTCCGAAAATAAAATGTCTTGTCGCTGGAAAACCTTAGCCTCTTACCGCTGTCTTCTTGATCCGAAGAGAAAAAGTCTGCAACTTCCTTCCTCTTTTTTTTTAGAGGATAAAATAAATGCAGCAAAATACAGAGAAATCCTGGAGGGAAACCTGATGCAGTCTAAAAGAGAACTGTGACTTGGGAGAAGATTTGTTTTCCAGCAAGACAAAGACCCCAAATATAAAGCCAAAACTACACAGGAATGGCTTAAAAACAGCAGAGTTAATGTCCTGGAGTGGCCAAGTCAGAGTCCACACCTCAATCCAATTGAAAATCTGTGGCTGGACTTGAAAAGGGTTGCTCACTCACGATCTGACAAAGCTTGAGCAGTTTTGTAAAGATGAATGGGGGAAAAATTGCAGTGTCCAGATGTGCAAAGCTAACAGAGACCTATCCACACGGCTCAAGGCAATAATTGCTGACAAAGGTGCATCTACTAAATACTGACTTAAGGGGGGGAGTGAATACTTATGCAATCAATTATTTTGTGGTTTATATGTGCAATTAATTTAGCTCACTTTGACACATAAGAGTGATCAGTGTGTCAAAAAGAACAAAATTAAATTCACTGTGATTCAATATTCCTCCGGCATAAAACATGAAAACTTCCAAGGCGGGGGGGGGGCGGGTGGTGAATACTTCTTATAGGCACTGTATTTATCTATTTCTCAAGAGTTCTTAATATCTCTGCAGGGAGATAATACACTGAGCTCAGATCAAAAGTGAATGATCTATTTCTTAACTTTGACTTCAACCTGATAGTGTTATGCAAGCACTTAAACCATGTTTTTCTTTAGAACTTTGAACAAAGAACAGTACAACACAGGAACAGGCCCTTCGGTCCTCAGTGTTGTACTGAGTCAAGTAAATTAATGTTCAAATGGCCAACTAAACTAATTCCTCATTGGCCAACAGTATCCATATCCTTCTATTTTCCTCACATTCGTGTGCTAATCGAAACATCTCTTAAAAGTCCCTAATGTACCTGCCTCTACTGTAGGGTTGCCAACTTTCTCACTCCCAAATAAGGGACAAAATTAGCAGTCAAATACAGGACACTTGTGTTTACCCCGAGAAGAACTACCATGACCATGAGACCTTGCGCGGGCACCTGTGTGCGCATGCGTGTACATGCTGGTTTTTTTCTACAAATCGGTTTTGGCTTAATCTTCCCGATTCTGCTTTTACTATGTGTTAGTGTTATTTTAGGTTTTATGTGTTATTTGGTATGATTTGGTAGGTTATTTTTTGGGTTTGGGAACGTTCAAAAATTTTTCCCATATAAATTAATGGTAATTGCTTCTTCACTTTACACCATTTCGGCTTACGATTGATTTCATCGGAACGCTCTACCTTAGCGGGAGAAATACGGGACTAGCGTGGTCCTGTATGGGACAAACCAATTTAGCCCAATATACGGGATGTCCCGGCTAATACAGGACAGTTGGCAACCCTACTCTACCGTCACCCCAGGCTGCACATTACAGGCACCCCACTCTCTGTGTTAAAAATAAACTTACCTCTATCATCTCCTTCAAAATTACTCCTTGTCACCTTAATGCTGCCCTCTGGTATTAGTCACCTCAATCCTGGGAAATAGTTACTGTCTGTCTGCTCTCTACTAATTATGATCTTATAAACCTCTATCAGATCTCCTCCCAGTTTCTGCTGCTCCAGAGAAAATAACCTTTGCAAGTGTATGTTCCCATCAGCTTTACTTTTAAAACATCTAATTTTTTTTTGTCCTGATGAAGGATCTTGGCCCAAAATGTTGGCTGATTATTCATTTCTACAGATGTTGCCTGACCTGCTGAGTTCCTCCAGCGTTTTGTGTGTGTGATTTTTTTCATTAAGCTTTGATGAGGGAACCTTCATATCTTAATTTAAATTATTTTAAATATAGTGAATTGGAAGAGTTCAATAGTTGCATCATGCCAAAACGAATGTGTCCCTTATCTGTACTCTCACTTCTACATTATAAGCATTGTTAAAACGTTGTCACCAATTTTATATATTTTCATCGTTTTTGCTAAAATTTATTAAATGGTTTATGGAAGTTCATGTAAATGAAATATAAAAAGCTGAATGAAGAGAAATTTGTGATCCCAATGTTTGGAACAATTACTTAGATTTTGTCACCTATGTATGTACGTAGGTCTGATTAGATACAAATATGTGGGCGGCAGGGTAGTATAGTGGTTAGTACAGCACTTTACAGTACAGGTGACCCAGGTTCAATTCCCGTCACTGCCTGTAAGGACGTTGTATGTTCTCCCCGTGACCACATGGGTTTCGTCCCACAGTCCAAGGACATACCGGTTGGTAGGTTAATAGGTCATTGTGAATTGCCCCATGATTAGGTTAGGGTTAGGTCAGGGATTGCAGGGTGGCATGGATTGGAGGGTTGGAAGCTTACTGTACCATACTGTAGCTCGATAAATAAATAAAAATCCTGATAAGTTGTCAGCCTTCAATCTTATCACAATTACTACTCTTTCACAGATACTGAATCTAGTTGGTTTCCCTTGTGGAGTTAATGTTATATTTCTTAGAATATTTTCTTTCTTTCATGTTCCTGTTACATAGGTAATAAGGAAATCAAGGCACCTGTGGTTAGGTTAGATTGAGATAAAGGATCAGTGTGATTTTACTGAATTGTGGACAAGGTATTTGGGATAGAACACCAATTGTTGCTTCTATTTCATATGTTCTTAGTTCTCCCATAGCATGAATCAGTAATTTTTTTTATCAGCAAACTTGGTCCCTTAAGGTTGTCATAGCTGAGGGCGGGCAGTGGGGTAAGTGGGAATAAGCTCCCACTACCTATTCAATGCTCCCAGTAGCATGCATCTGAAATAGCCTCTGACAACCAGGTCGAGCTCCCGGCCTTTACGTGTGGCTTAGTTACTAAACCTGGTGTCTACTGACAGGAGAAGGGCCAAAGGCAGGTTACTGGCACCTTAAAACCAGTCGCTTCAGGCAGCTCATGACTGACAGCTCATCTTGGGGAAGGAAAACTCTGATCCCAAACCTCCGCTTCCTTGGGGGTCTTCGGGAGTAAGTGCTGAGGAAAAAGTCCAGAGCCGGAGTCCCTAAGGCAGTCCTACGTTGAGTTCAACCCTGACTGGCAGCTCCTGCAAAGCCACTGGTGCCAAACTATATCGGTCTCTGCCGTTCCTTTGGATTCATCAGCTACATGGAGAGGAGGAGCCTGTGACTTGGGCAACAGTCTGCTCTCCATATTGTACTGCCCTGACTTGCATAGACAGCAAAGATGTAGCATCCATGACCGACCCTGATCAATGGAGGGCCTACGTTTGGCAAGTCTGTATTTACTAATTTTCAATTAGAATATTATTTATTCTGTCATCTGTATTTGCGTACAGAATGCTGAAATAAGTGAAAATCTCCACTGTCAGTTATTCTGATTACCAACTCATTTCAATTTATTGTACATCACTTTGGCCTTATTTTTAATGTCACTCTGTTGTATTCGATTGTTCATTTTAAAATCTGAATAAACATTAATTATTTCCAAAGACGAAATACAAGAAACATTAGCAGTGATGAAGCTAACTTTGCATGCTGGGGGATGGGAGTTTGGGTGGGGGAGAGGATTTTGTTCAAAAGGCTCACTGTAACAACAGGGCTCTTAGTTTACTCATCCCAGAGTGGCAATGGATCCACCATCCTCCTCTGTCTACCATGATGGCTTTACTAGTGGATGTTGGATCACGAAATAAAACAGCAATTGCTGGAAATATCAAAAAAGTCGGGCAGAGTCTTTGGAGGAAGAAACAGGTAAGCTTCAAGACAACAACTCTATCAGAAACATATGTCAGTACTGAGTTTAAGTGCGAGGCTTGCAAATTCAAAAGAGCCTATTTTTGAATATGAGCATCTATCCTTAGTGGGCACTTTATTAGTTACACCTGTACATCTGCTTGTTAATGAAGATCAGTCATGTGATAGCAACCCAATGCATAAAAGCATGCAGACATGATCAAGAGGCCCAGTTGTTGTTCAGACCAAACATTAGAATGCGAAAAAATGTGATCTAAGTGACTTTGACTGTGGAATGCTTGTTGGTGCCAGATGGGGTGGTTTGAGTATCTCAGAAACTGCTGATGTCCTGGAATTTCCATGCACAACACAGTCTTCAGAGTTTACAGAGAATGGTGCAAAAACAAAAGGAAAAAAAAAAATCCAGTAAGTGGTAGTTCTGTGGCGGAAAAAAAACTTGTTAATAAGAGAAGTCAGTGGAAAATGACCAGGTTGGTTCAAGCTGACAGGAGGGTGACAGTAACTCAAATAACGATGTGTTACAACAGTGGTGTGTGTGTGGCACGTGGCCAAGTGGTTAGGGCATTGGACTGGTGTCCTATCCGGGGGGGGGGGGGGGTCGGAGAGTCTCATACTCTCAGTCGCTTCACGCCATGGAAACCAGCATAAGCACCGGCCTGATGGGCCATAAGGCTCGTGACAGACTTTAATCTTAAAAACAGTGGTGTGCAGAAGAGCATCTCTGAATGCACATGTCAAAACTTGAAGTGGTGGGCTACAACAGCAGAAAGCCATGAATATACACTCAGTGGCCACTTTATAAGGTACTGGAGGTTCGAGTATCTCAGAAAATGCTGATCCCCTTAGATTTTCACACACAACAGTCTATAGAGAGTTTACAGAGAATGGTGCGGTAGTAAAAAAGAAACATACAGTGAGTGGCAGATCACTTGTTAATGAGAGCGGTCAACAGAGAAAATCCAGACTGGTTCAAGCTGACAGGAAGGCAACAGTAACTCAAGTAACCACGTGTTACAACAGTGGTGTGCAGAAGAGCATCTTTGAATGCACAATACGTTGAACCTTACAGTGGATGGGCTACAGGATCAGAAGACCACAAGCATACGCTCATTGGCCACTTTATAATGTACTGGAGGTACCTAATAAAGTCGCCACTGAGTGTATATAAAACCATATGAAAGAAGAGGAACTACAAAATTGTTCTGTTAACAAATATGAAAGGTACAGTAATGATAATAATTGAAGAAACATGCTTGGATTTGCATTGAATTTGGAAGTATGATTCAGTCTAAAAGTAGGGGAAAACGTAATTATAAAGAATCAAGTGTTAGCTTTGGTAGAGTAGGAAATGAGAGGTGTGAAGGTGCTTAGGCAGTGTTTAGCATTTGAAATAACGCAGAAATGGCAAAGGAAAATCCATTAAGACAGAAAAATACAAAAGGAAAAGTGACTCATTTGTAGCTGACAAGAAAAATTGTATATAGCATTAAATCAAAAACTTATAAATCGCTAGAAATAGTTTAAGCTTGAAAATTAGAAGCATTTTAGAACTTGATGAAGGAGGATCAAAAAATTGATTAAAAAATGGAAGGTGGAATATGAGAGTCGAGGACAAGACACATAAGGACATACTGTAAAAAATCTATTTGCTATATAAAATGGTAAGGGTTAGTGAGGGCAAATGCGGGTCACTTTTACATGAAGACTGGAGAATTTATAATGGGAACTTGCAGGGCAGGTATACTGTTGGGATTGGTACTCCAGTCCCAGCTACTTGCAATCTTCCTCAAATGCCATATTTGGAAGTTTACTATGATACTAAGCTAGGTGGAATTTTGAGTACAAAAAAATGTAAGGAAGCTTTGCTGACACGGGAGAAGGGGCAATATATACAAGTTGAGTGTGTGAATCAAAACATCGTAGATAGAAAAATGTGATGTCATCCACTTTGGTGTACAGAAAGAAAAGCAAGATCTCTTACTATCTCTTCTTTCAGTTAGTCCTGATGAAGGGACTGGGCCCGAAACATCGACTATACTTCTTCCTATAGATGTTGCCTGGCCTGCTGCGTTCACCAGAATTTTTTGATTGAATTTCCAGCATCTGCAGATTTTCTTGTGGTGGTGGGTGATTTTAACTTTCCAGTTATCGATTGGACTAGCATTGTATAAAAGAGATGGATTGGAAAGAGTTTGTCAAATGTGTTCAAGGAGCACATTTCAGGACATAGAAGTCTCATTCCGAGACAGATCTCCTATTGGGAAATGAAACATGGTAGGGAAACAAGGTAATTATGGGAAGGCACCATGCTCGGGTCTCGGGTCTTCTCTCCTGGATGGCGTCCCATCTTCGAGAGCCCAACCCGCGGATGCTGTCCCTTGACTTATTCGCCAAGTCTTAAGGTGCTTCGTCTGATGTTGTAGCTCTTTAATCTCGCCATCAGTTTCTACTTACTCTTGACACAAATATGGCGAGCATTCTGTCCATGGTGACAGGCAAGAAAACGCATTTTACTCAACAGCCATGTTTGTTGCAATAAGCACAAAAACAGACCAGGCACTGTGACCCAGGGACAGAACCTTCTCAGTCACATACAGACCGGCGAGGTGATTATTACAGTCAGGGTCACCCACAAACACACAAGTGAATAATTGTGTACCCAAGCTAAAATGTAACAATAGATCAAGATGAACATCCCACCATGAAAGCATTTTTAGATAGTACTGGCTACTACGAATGCTCATGGACTGTCGACCACAAACACCCCATCCTCCCCTGAGCACTACAATACTTTGAACCTTTGCCTTATTATGAAAGGGTAAAGAAATCTTAGTTCAATTATTTAAGTTAGACTATACTTGAAATATTGTCATGCTTGTAGAATTGCATAGCAAAGAAATTACTCCCATAGTTCACCATGTCCACAGCAACTGTGATGTCTACCTATGCCTGCACTATGCCTATATTCCTTAGTGCCTCTGCAAATACCTTTTAAACATTGTCACTTTATCATTCTCTACCACCTCTCTGGTAGCTCATTCTAGAAAACCATCAACCTCTTTGTTAAAAAAAAACTACCTCTCATTCCATTTAATTTCTCCTTTCTCACCATAAACCTGTTCTTCTCCCTTGCCCTCAGAAAAAGGCTCACACTAGCTATATTTTCTCTGCCTCACATGATTTTAGAGATCTCCATAAGGTTTCCACTTAGCCCCCTCTATTCCAGAGAGAGAAAATCCAGCCTATCTAATCTCTCCTAATAATGACAGCCCTCCATCCCAGGGAGAGAAAACCCAGCCTATCTAATCTCCCCTTATAACAACAGCCCTCCATTCCATGTGACCACCCGGTGAACCTCTTCTGCACTCTCTCTATTGCTGCCATATTTTTCCTAGAGTTTGGTGATCAGTTCTGCACTCAGTCAAATAAAGTCTAAACAATGTTTTGAAGCTGCAACCTGATTGTGTCCCCACACAATCATTTAGAGTCTTCCACAACTAGAAGACCTGAATGAGCTGAGAGATATGTAATCTGCTGCGGGTCAGATCAGTGGCGTTTAGGCCTAGCGACCAATTAAATACAAGAGGTCTGGGTATGACCACCACAAGGTCACCTCATATGCAAAGTGGCAATTCTACATCAAAATGGAATCACAGAAGGATGCTTGACAGCATTGGCACGGCTTGAGTGCTGTTATCTACTCTAAAGTAAAACCAAGTGATATATGTGACAAGTTTTCACACCCAGATGAGCTCAATGCCTTTTATGCTTGCTTTGACTGACAAAACATGGAGGCAGCTTCATGAACTCCCTACTCCCTCAACGACCTTTGACTTCAGTCTCTGAGGCTGACATGAGAGCACCCTTCAGCAGCGTGAACTCATGGAAAGCTTCTGGGCCAGACAGCTGATTGTCCTTAGCACACTGGCGGTTTGTCCAACTTGTTTTGTGTGTTTTTTCATTGCTTCTATTATGTTTCTTTGATTTACCATGAATATCCACAAAAAATCTTAGGGTTCCATATGGTGATATATATGTACTTTGATAGTAAATTTACTCTGAACTCTGAACGTGATGTCCCAACACAGTTAATGAAGGCAAGCATACCTTAGTTACTCATGCCACCATCACGCTATGGACTTGTGCTTCAAGGTCCTTCTACATACCTTGCTTCTACATTCTGTACCATTTGCTCTATATGCCCCAGAAGAATTTAACTTATATGTATATCACCAAACTTGGCTAGACTAAATTCCATTTGCCACTAGTCTGCCCAGCTTTGCAGCTGACTGATCTTCTACTGTACCCTCAGGCAATCTTTTTCACTATCTTTGACTTGAATAATTAAGTGTTGTCTGCAGACTTCATAATCAGACCACTTACATGCTCATCTAAGTCACTTTACAAACAACAAAAGATCCAGCACAATTCTGACTTCCAATCAGAAGAAACACGCACCCACCACTACCCTGTGTCTCTTTTCACAAGCCGACTGTGGATTCAATTTGCCAACACATGTCAGATCCCCTGTAGCTTAGTTCTCTGGACCATTCTACCATATAGTTTCATGTCAAGAGGCCATATCTCCAAGTGTACAGTTTTGACCTCCTTACCAAAAGAGGGATGTACTGTGCATAGTGGAAGTGTAGCAAAGATTGACTTCCCTATCTCCAGAGATGGTGGGATGTGAGACTGCTGTTTTCATGTCAAGAGACAGAGTAGACAGAAATGTGTTCTCTAGACTTCAGACAAATCTGAGTTTTCATTAACGTTTTTTTTCTTTTTTTTCTCTGCACATTGGGTGTTAGACAACCTTCTTTTGTTTTGTAGCTGCCTGTAAGAATATGAATGTCAAGGTTGCATAAAGTATAAATACTTTGATAATAAATATACTTTGACTTGACTTGCAAGATCCTTAAAGGCTTTGATGGACTAGATGCAAGAAAGATGTTTCATTTGGCCGAGGAATCTGGAACCAGTGGTCAATATACTTACTTGGAAGATTATGAGGGGTGTACAATTCATAAGATGAATAGAAAAAATATCAAGATGTTTAAACTAAAAATTGGGAAAGATAGTTGACTTTAATAAAAAGCAACATACACAATATGTCAGAGGAACTCAGCAGGTCAGGCAGTATCCATGGAATTGGATAGACAGTCAATGTTTCAGGCTGAGACACATCTTCAGGACTAGGAAGGAAGGAGGAAGACACCAGCATAAAATGTGGGAGAGTTATTAATATTAATAAACTATTTCTTAGATATGATAGGAGCAACATTTATAATCTGAGTTATGATTCATAAGCCACTTGGTGGATATTTAATGCACAGAAATCTTCACAGAATATTTATTGATGGCAGGATGTGATGGCAAGTCCATTGTTTGATCCAAGTTATCATATTCACAGGTAGGGGAAGACATGATTTTCCGCCATATATCACTTTCCCCTTTTCCTAAACTGTCCATGTGTACTAAAGAAGGAAAGCCAGATGTTCCCAAATTGGAAACCCTGGATGAACCAGGAGATCCACTTCTTATTGAAGTCTAGGATAGGAGTGTTTAAATCAGGTGACCCTGAACTGTATAAGAAATTGAGATACAACCATCGTAAAGTTGTCAAGGTTGCCAAAAGACAGTGCCAGTCAAATGTCCCTGACTAGTCATCAGGTGGTCTA
Source organism: Mobula birostris (assembly GCF_030028105.1). Lineage (NCBI taxonomy): Eukaryota > Metazoa > Chordata > Chondrichthyes > Myliobatiformes > Myliobatidae > Mobula > Mobula birostris. The sequence continues at coordinate 141,646,082 of NC_092370.1, forward strand.
CAAAATGAAGTTGGGCTGCATTGATGACAACAGCACATCCCTTCTGGATGAAATTAATGTGTCCTATGCATGCGTTGAACAGAAGGGGATTGAAATGTCAGTGCCCAGCCCACCAACCTGCAATGCATCCAAACCCACAGTCTTCCAGAAAGTGAATCCACAGAAAGCATCTAGCCTGGATCGCGACCCTGGCTGCTTTCAAGTATCACGTTCTTAGTTTCTGTGCAAGGGTTATTTGCAGATAATTTTAGCCTCTTCGTGCTTCATTCTGAAGTTCCCAGCTGCTTTAAGAAGATGACTACCATCCTGAAACCTAAGAAAAGCAAGGTGTGCAGTGACTCTGACATCTACCAACGTGAAGAGCTTTGAGAGGCTGGTCATGGCACACATTAACTCCAGCCTCCCAGATACCTTTGACCATTGCAATTCACCTATCACTGAAACGGGTCTATGTCTGACAGCATCTCCCTGGCCCTACACTTGTCCCTGGAACATCTGGACACTAAAGATGGATGATAGGCAATTGTTTATTGGCCACAGCTCTGACTTCAATAGTATAATGCCAAGAAAATTGAGCTCCAGACTCATAGACCTAGGACTCAACACTTTTCTTTGCAACTGAATCCATGTCTGCAATTAGGATAGGCAGCAACACTTCTGCCACAATTGTCATCAATACTAATGCCCCACAACCTTGTGTCCTCAGCTCCCCACTTTACTCAATATAAACTTACAACTGTGTGGTCAAATCCTACTCTAACTCTACAAGTATGCAGGTGATACAATTGCAGTGGGCCATATCTCAAATAACGGTGAGTCAAAGTCCAAGAAGGAAATAGAGAGCCCAGTGTTGACCATGATGTCATGGCACTTTTCCGTCAATGTCAGTGAAACAAAAGAGCTGGTCATTGAATTCAGGACATGGGGTGGTGCACATGCTCCTGTTTACATCACTGGTGCTGAAGTCAAGAGGGTTGACAGCTTCAGGATGCTAAGAGTGAAACTCTTCAGTAGCTTGTTCTGGTCCAACTATGTGGATGCCATGGCCAAGAAAGCTTATCAGTGCCTCTACTTCCTCTGGAGGCTAAACAGATTTGCCATGTCCCCATCGCTCATCACTAATTTTTATTGATGCACCCTAGAAAGCATCATGGGTTGGTATGCCAGCTGCTCTCCCCATAACACCGCAGAGAGTTGTGGACTCAGTTCATCTCATCATGGAGACTAGCCTCATCTCCATGAACTGTGCTTTTCTCTCTGCCTTGGTAAAACAGCAGCGTAATCGAAGACCTGACCCCTCTGTACTCTCTCTCCTTCCCTCATTTATCAACCAGAAGATACCAGGCTCAACAGCAGCTTCCATTCTGCTGTAATATTACTATTGACTAGTTCCCTGTTATGATTCGATGTACTCCTGACATCACAATCTACCTTATTACCTAGTTATCATCTTGTACCTTATTGTCTACCTTGCACTGCACTTCCTTTGTAACTGTTGTACTTTATTGTTATTGATTTACCTCAATGCACTGATGTAATGAATTGATCTATAGGAACAGTAAGACATTTTCCTCTGTACCCGGTACATGAGACTAAAATAAAACAGTTTACCAATTTACTAGGTGAAGTCAGAAAACCCTGCTCTAACGTCTTGTATGAGTTCCCTGATTTTCAAGGTTTAAAGTTTCTTCCTTTTTATCTCAAGATTGATACTGAAGCCATACAGTGAGTTGGGGAAAATGGTGGTAGATTAGTGTGAGATTCCAGTGGTTGCAGAACCTCTCTGTGTCACAGCATCTTGATGGACATGAGGAGGAATGATGATTGACATCGTCAGGAACTGCGGACTTAGGCTTGACTTCAAGTTTCAGGTGCCTGTGTGCATGGTTAGTTTTGTCGTGACAAATATGCTTTATATGGTGGCCTGCCAAGCAGACAGGAGCACAACTAATAGCAGTGGAATATGTGGGTGTGAGAATAGAGGATGATGGTGTGCCAGATAGATACTGAGTGTGAGGCATATATTCACTCATGCCTTGGTTTTCCCTGCAAACTTCCATGGATGGTCTCAAAAGGTCGATGAACTATCAAAGGTGGCACTAAGATTATATGGATGTTGGACGGTGGTGCATGCTATCTCCATGAAAGATACTGTTGAGCATTGTGATTGTTTGGTGACTTGTGAGGTGGGATTAAAGAGATGTTGCAGGGTTTAGGCACAACCTCCATCTCTGCTCCACCTGCAATCCCCCTGTAAGTCCCTGAATGGTTCTGGCTATGTTGTGAGAGCGTAGGCACATTTCAGTGGCATTGTGACAGGCTTATTGCTCATACAGGTGCTGAACACCCAGGGAAGGTGGTGTGGGGCAGAGGTGTGGGACAGAGGTGTGGTGGGGGCGCTGGGATCCATGCTGGGTTGAGGAGTGGCTGGTGCCTGCAGGCTGGCTCTCCTGTTGGTGCTGCTCTCCAGTGTTCGCTCTGTGGAAGACAAGCTAGATTGTGTTCATCTATGGCTGACCCAGTACGAAATGTGGAACTGCTGCGTACTTGTTCTTGCAGAAACTTGGCTCCAGGACAAAATCCCATGCCCTATCAATCTTCAGGCCATGCTGCTCAGGGACTTGGACTAATCTTATTTTTATGACTGCATGTGCTATTGTACCTATATGTGCTGTGTGTACTGTGTTTTGCATCATGGTCTGGAGGAACATTGTTTAATTTAGCCGTATACCTATGAACAGGTATTTTGATTGGTTAATTTGTCATTGAAAATACTCCAAGTCTGTACAGAAGGTGAATGGCAAAATCTGAAGAGATCTGATGGGGCTATGGGGAGGTTAGTTTATGGGTAAAAAATAGTGCGGGTGGTGGGACTCCTCTGAGAGCTGGCATAAACTTGATGGCCTCCTTGTATGTCATCAGTAAGGTGAAACCCATGGTCTTGAAGGATTACATAATATATACTCTAAAAGAGGTAACTGCATTTTATTAAGTTTATCACTGGAAAAATGTTTAGTATTAGAAGACTGAACGGTAGTCAATGTTATTTACTTGAAAAGGGATATTGAACAAGTTCGGAGAATTACAGTGCAATTTGTTAAATGCAGCAATGTAGAAAGTAATAAAATGTTTAGTCAAATATAAATGTAACAACTGGAAAAGATGTTAAGAATTCCAAGGAAGAGTATATCTAGTCTAAATTGATTCAATCCTTTCATAAAACAATGAAAAAATTGAAAAGGGTAATGTAGTAGATGCAATATACTTTGATAAAGTATCTTTGATAAGGTTTACTTTGATAAGGTATCTTTGATAAGGTTTACTCATTGTGACTAACTATATGAAGTCAGAAGTCATGTTACAAATCATAGCCATAGCCGAGGAAGAAAATTAAGTGTAATTACATTTTGATAGAGAGAGGAAGCAGCATTATGCAGAGACCTACTGCAGGGACAAGCAAGAGAAGAACTCAGAGAACTGAAGCACAATTTTGAATAACTAGATGGCAACCATTTTCTTAATTAGGGAATAGTGTTCCAACATCTAAGAAGGTGTCAGTAAACTTGGAATATGGGATGTAAAACATGCATACAGTTCTAAATTGATAAGAACGAGACACACACACACACACACACGCGCACACACACACACACACACACACACACGCACACACACACACACACACACACCCACCCCACACACATACCCCACACACACATTCCCTGGAAAATAAAAATTAACAAGCCAAGGGTGACGTAATTCACAGGCCCTAACTTTCCAATGGCTAGTATGGTACCATTAGCAGGTAGCAAGATATTTGTATTATTCCTTGCATATGATATTTCAAGGCTCTCCCTCAACATCCAGTGCATTGACTGTCAAAGCAGCATCTCATTATGATAGGCAAACACATCTAGACTGACTTCCACTGTGTGAGATTTCATGGAATCATACCCAAACTGTGGATCTGCCAGGCAGGAAAGAACTAACCAGCTTAATTCCATCTTCTCAATTTAATTTTGTAGCCTTACAGGTCAGGGCTGTCCAAATATCCTTGAAAAGAATAATTGGGTAGTGTTGTGGAATGGAGCTTAATAGAATGTACATTAGATCCTAATTTGAACAATGTTTAGCATTTTGTACTTTTACAGGAAGCAACTTATGGATGACATTGGGATCACATAGGCTAAGAATATGCTCTAGCAACAAACAGGGTTCTGTTGCTCATTCTTTATAGAGCACATTATAATTTTTTTTTCTGCTTATAAAGAACCACTGTGTGAAGTCATGAGCAAACCTCATTAAATCATTTAAATTGGATTGCATCACTTGCTGTACAGTTCCAAAAGTTTGGGTGTGCTGATTCAGATTGGCAGTGGTGGAGGCCATCTACAGATGTAGAAGGCTCAACCGACTTATTTGGGCTCCATGGATAAATGGGGGGCCAATCAGAAGAAGGAGGAAAAAACAAGCACTTAATTAAACTTTCCTGTCTTCCAGTCGGAGATACCTGGAAATGTGACTGGTTCTGAAAAGAACTGTTGATGGACCATTGGGAGATATGCCCCATTAAGAACTAGCAGCATGATTGTAAAATTATAATGAAATAGAGTTCATTTTTAGTGGAACAATGTTGAAAGTAGTGAATGTTCAACTACCCATTGAATGAAGTTTTAGATTTTGATTCTTTTTATTACCCCTTACCGTATTCATTCTATTCTTTGTACATTTCTTTTAAATAATGTTATTCCTCTATGTGTGCTGTCATTCTAGTGCCCATCATTGAATCTGAAGGGAATCCATTCCAACAGAAGTGATTTTAACCTTTTATAGTAGACTTGAGTGGCTTTCTAGAAATCAGGTCAGACATAAAGCATTTAAAGATAACCTGATTTCTGTGTGTTGTTTTCCCCAATGCAAACTATACATTAAATTTGTAGATGCCAGAATCAATGCTTCAGAATCTGAAATCATTGTATTTTTTTCTGAATTTGAATGGGAATTCTAATACCTAACATAAAGTTATAAGATGGTGTCAGTGAACAATGATTCCTCAGGTGACATCTTTCAAATAGCCAAATCAATCCAATTATTTCACTTTTTCTACATTTTCTGCTTGCTCTTTTTGTCTTGTTTGAGTTACGGAATCTATTGGAGCCTGTGACGTACAGCTTGGAACTCGATCGGTGCTTTGCTGTGCCCAGAGAGTTGCCTCATGGAAATCAGAGAAGGGGGAACAGAAAATGTCCGGGAACACAAGCTGACTCATGGAAAAGACCAGAGATGAAGCGTGGGGTCATCTCAAAGCGGCAAGGAAGGGTGAAGCATCCCGGTGAATGCAGATGGGGTCAGCGACGGCTCCCAACAGAGATGGTCAGCAGCCAGATGGATGCGATCACACTCGGGTCGGCAACGTTTGAATCCAGGTTGGTGTGGGCGGCCCCGGGTAGACAACATTCGGACCTGGTCAGTGGTCATTCTTTCTGGAAGGAGTGAGTTCGTGCCCCTGCTCTCCTCGTTTCCCGCGTTCTGAGATTCGTGTTGGACTGTGCTTTATATTAGTTTCCTTCTGGTTTTCAGTGTTTTCTTTCTTGTGGATGATTAGCAGGTGGTTGATCTATTAATTTTGTGTGTGAGGGTTTGCTGCAACTGTTGCTGTACTTTTCTGTGAATGGCGGGGGGGGGTGTCAAGGGAATGTTATGTGGAGGGAGTTGGTGATTGTTATGGTTGTATTTTACTGCAGGGGAGGGGGGATTTTGGGGTCTGCAAGTTTTGTTTCTTTTCTTTTTCATGTCGAAGGGGGAAGTTGATGATTTTTCTTTCATCAACACCCATGGTCTTTCTGTATTTAATGGCTACCTGGAGTAGACAATTATCAGAGATGTATTGTACATTCATACTTTGACAATAAAATGAACAAATGAGCCTAACCTATGTAAGAGAAGACTGGATGATTTCCATTTAATTCTTTAGATATCATTGGAGTGGTTTTCAACCTATTGTTCATTAAGGTGGTATGAAAGAGGAAAAAAACAACTTTATTTTTCTTTTCATTGCCATCAAGTGAAATAAGAACTGTGAATATTTTCTCTAAGGATCTGACAATTTGAAAATTCATTCTTCTAAGCACAAATTTAAGAAAAAATGAATGGCTGAGGATTTGTATTTTCATCTCATTGCCTTTTTACTGTTTAGAGTTAGTTAGATAGTGATTATGGGAAAACTAATGATGGATTGTACAGATTAACTTCCACATGAGTGACAGTACTGTTCCAATATATCTTCTCATTAACTATTAGGATGATTGTAAGCTTGCATCCTGAATCATTTGAGGTTCAAAGTTCAAAGTAAATTTATTATCTAAATACATATATGTCATCACATACTACCCTGAGATTCATTTTTTTGCAGGTGTTCAGAAAAGAGTAAAGAAATACAATTTAATCAATGAAAACTACCCAACAAAGGAAGACAAAGAACAAATGTGCAAAAGAAGGCAAATTATGCAAATAAAAATTCTAAAAAAAATATTAAACAAAAGTACTGAGTTGGAGAATCCTTGAAAGTGAGCCCACAGGTTGTGAAATCAGTTCAGTATTGAGTTGAGTGAAGTTACACAAGCTGGTTCAAGAGGCTGATGAGTTAAAGGTAATAACTGTTCCTGAAGCTGGGGGTGTGGGAGCTAAGGTTTCTGTACCTCTTTCCTGATGGCAACACCAAGAAGAGAGCTTGGCCTCGATGTTGGGGGTCATTGATGATGGATGCTGCCTTCTTGTGATAGCACTCTTTGAGATCACTGTCCCAAAAACAGCATGTAGAGATCTCTTCATGTGCAAGGGGTGATTGATAAGTTTGTGGCCTAAGGTAGAAGGAGTCAATTTTAGAAACCTAGCACATTTGTTTTTAACATAGTCCCCTCCTACATGTACACACTTAGTCCAGCAGTCATGGAGCATACGGATCCCTTCTTTGTAGAAGTCAGCGTCTTGGACCTCCAGGAAATGGTCCACAGCAGGGATGATTGATAAGTTTGTGGCCTAAGGTAAAAGGAGATAAGTTATACAGCTTTTTTACATGCACATGCAGTTCAACTCTTTGAGTGATTATGCAGAAAGTTTGAAGTTAATAACTCACCTCCTTCTACCTTAGGCCATGAACTTATCAATCACCCCTGATGAGTTATTAACCTCAAACTTTTTGCATGATCACTCAAAGAGTTGAACTGCACGTGCATGTAACGAGAGCTGTATAACTTATCTCCTTCTACCTTAGGCAACAAACTTATTAATCACCCCTGCTGTGGGCACTTTCTGGAGGTCCAAGATCCTATGCTCCATGACCACTGGACTAAGTATGTAAATGTAGGAGGGGACTATGTTGAAAAATAAATGTGCTAGGTTTTCTAAAATGGACTCCTTCTACCCTAGGCCACGAACTTATCAATCACCCCTCGTATTCTTGTAGATTAACACACTCCTATCTCACAAGAAAGACCATTATGTTGTTGGTGTATCTGTAGTAAGATGCTTCAAAAAGATCAGAACCAAGAAGTCACTTTAAGTGATTGTGAACCTTTATGTTGTCAGTTCCTAAAATTCAATATCCAGTGTCTTTAGTGCACACATCCGGGAAGTGTTAAGCAAAATGTTGGCAAGGAGAAATGCCTTCCTCATTTCAGCTCCATTTGAAACAAACAAGACAGGCATTTTCATACATAATCCTAAAGCAAAAATACTGTACATGCTGGTAATCTGACATAGCAGAGAAAATCTGGAAATACCCATCAGACCAGAGTGCATCTGGCTCAAAATAATATAATTTGCATCCAATGATCTTTCATCAGAACTTCCATACAATTACCAAAAGTGCTATCTAATTATAGATTGTGTACGTCATTGACTTCTGTACAGGAAACTGTAATTATGTTCTCATTGTGCCACATTTGAAGAATTTGAAGAGCAAACATGCCAGGGACTGTTGCTACGCAAATAAAGCTGTCTTTTGAATGTATGACCTTTGGCCCTACCGAGTAACTGGCTAACTCTAAGGCACTGGATAGACTGAGCTCATCATGGAGCACTACAGCACAGAAACGGCCCTTCAGCCCATTTAGTCCATACCAAACTATTACTCAGCTTCGTCCTATCGACACACCGGGACCATACCCCTCCCACCCATGTAACGATCCAAACTGCTCTTAAATGTTGTCATCGAATTTACACCAACATGACAATCTGAAGTTCCCCTCAGTTTCAACTTAAGTATGTCACCTTTCACCCTTAACCTACGACATCCAGTTCTAGTCACAGCCAATCTCAGTGGAAAAAGCCTCCTTGCATTTACTCTGTTTTTATACCCCTCATAACTTTTTATACCCCAGGCAATTCTTCAACGCTTCAGGGAATAACATCCTAACCTATTCAGCCTTTCCCTGTTCTAACCTTAATTGGCCTGAGATACAGCTTCTGCATTTACACTGAATCATAAAGTGATTGTTGTGTTAAGTAAGGAATTCCAGGATATTAACTTTGTGATAATATAGATAAAATAGAAAAAATACAAAATTAGCAAAGTAAAAAAAAACTACAGTTTTTACTGGGGAAGCTGGGTAATGTTTTGATAAAGGAGTTACAAGGCTGTGATCATTTATCAGGTCTCTGTGGACGAGAACGGGATTCCCAGATAGTAGGTAGCCTCCTGGGTGCCAGGGTCTGAGACATCTCAGATCGAGTCCTCAGCGTTCTTCAGTGGGAAGGCGAACAGTCAGAGAGTGTGGTCTATATAGGTACGAATAGATAGAAGAGTGACAACGTTTGCCAAAGTGAGTCCTCTTCTATTGTCATTTACAAATGCATACATGCATTAAGAAATGATACAATGTTTCTCCAGAGTGATGGCACAGAAAACAGGACAAACCAAAGACTAACACTGACAGAACCACATAATTATAACATATAGATACAGCAGTGCAAAGCAATACCATAATTTGATGAAGAACAAACCATGGGCATGGTAAAAAAAAGTCTCAAAAGTCCCCGAGTCGATTGACTCCCGAGTCCCCGATAGTGGCAACAAAAGGGAGAAACTCTCTGCCATAATCCTCCAGGCACCGTCAACTTGCCGATGCCTTGGAAGCAGCCGACCACAGCCAACACTGAGTCCATCCATCCGAAAACTTCGAGCCTCCAACCAGCCCCTCCGATACAGTCTCCCGAGTGCCATCCTCTGCCGAGCACCTTCGACCTCGCCCTGGCCGCTGAAACACGCAAAGCCGAGGATTTTGGGGCCTTCTGCTCCGGAGATTCCGGTTACCACACAGTAGCAGCGGCAGCGAAGCGGGCATTTCAGAAGTTTTACAGATGTTCCTCCATACTCTCACGTCTGTCTCCATCAAATCAGGATTGTGCACGGTCCCCTACTTGACAGGTAACAGATATCATTCACCAGAAAGGCCACGCACGCTGCTAGGTGCTAGGTTAAAGAACAGGACCTCCAAGGTTCTGATCTTAGGATTGCTATGCACGCCACCTGCTAGTGAGGCTAGAAGTAGGAATGTTATACAGTTTAACATGTGACTAATGAGTTAGTGTAGGAGAGAGGGCATCAGAGTTTTGGATCATTGGGCTCTCTTCCAGGGAAGGTGGGACTTGTACAGAAGAGACCGTTTGCACCTGAACTGGAAGGGGATTAATATCCTAGTGGGAAGGTTTGCTAGTGCTGCACAGGGTGGGGTTAAACTAGAGTTGTAGGGGGATGGGAACTGGAGTGCCAAAGCAGATAATGGGGAGGTTGTGGAGACAGATCTTGTTCGGAGCTCAGACAAAGTCAGGAATCAAAAGGTTGAGCATGATGCAACTAATGTATTGAGCTGCATTTCCTGCAATGCAAGAAGCATCACAGGAAAGGCAGATGAGCTCAGGGCATGGTTCAACACCTGGAATTATGATATTAAGACTTGGTTGCAGGAGGGGCAGGATTTTCAGCTCAGTATTCCAGGGTTCTGTTGTTTTAGATGTGACAGAGCAGGAGGGATGAAAGAAGGAGGGATGGTGTTTCTAGTCAAGGAAAATATCATGGCTGCTCAGTCAGAGCAGATTGGGGAACTCAACTCGTGAGGTGTTATGAGTGGAACTGATTATTAAAAAAGGTATGACCATATTAATGGAGTTATATTACAGACCACCCAAAAGTCTAAGGGATTAAGAGGAACAAATTTATAGAGAGATTGCAGACTGTTGCATGCAATGTAAGGTTGTTATAGTAGGCGATTTTAACTTTCCATATATTGTCTGGGACTCTTATACTGTAAGTGGACTAGATAAGATAAAGTTCGTCAAATATGTTCAGGAAAGTTTCCTTAATCAGTACGTAAAAGTCCCAATGAGAGAGTGTGCAGCACTTGATCTGCTGTTAGGGAATGAGACAGAGCAGGTGACAGAAGTTTGTATAAGGGAACATTTTGCATCTAGTGATCACAATTCCAATAGTTTCGAAGTAAATACGCAAAAAGATAGGTTTTGCCCGCAGGTTGAGATTCTAAATTGGAGAAAGGCCAATTTTGATGACATCAGAAAGGATTTGGTAACTGTGGATTGGGACACCTAGCAAAGGTGTACTTCGTAAGTGGGAGGCCTTCAAAAGTGAAATTTTCAGAGTACAAATCTTGTATGTACCTGTCAGAATAAAAGCTAAAGATAACAGGTGTACAGAACCTTTGTGTTCAAAAGATACTGAAGCTGAAGTTAAGCAAAAAAAAAGGTGTATTGGACTGATGAAGGATAGTCAGCATGGCTTCATACATGGTACGTCATGTCTAACCAATCTTATCCCGTTTTTCAAGGAAACTACCAGGAAGCTGATGAAGGCAAGGCAGTGGATGTTATCTATATGGACTTCAGTAAGGCATTTGACGAGGTCACTCATGGGAGTTTGTTGAAGAAGGTTCAGTTGCTTAGCAGTCAAGATGAGGTAGTAAATTGGATTAGACATTGGCTTTGCGGGAGAAGCCAGAGAGTGTTAGTAGATGGTTGCCTCTCTGACTGGAGGCCTGTGACTAGTGGAATGCGGCAGGGATCAGTGTTGGGTCCATTGTTGTTTGTCATCTATATCAATGATCTGGATGGATAGTGTGGTTAACTGGATCAACAAATTTGTGGATAACACCAAGATTGGGAGTGTAGTGGACAGCGAAGAAGACTATCCTGGCTTGCATCAGGATCCGTACCAGCTAGATAAATTGGCTGAAAAATAGCAGATGTAATTTAATACAGACAAGTGTGAGGTGTTGCACTTTGGAAGGACTTACACAGTGAACATTGAAAGGTGTGGTGGAATAAAGGGATCTGGGAACATAGGTCCATAATTTGTTGAAAGTAGCGTCACAGGTAGATAGCTTTTGGCACATTGGCCCTCATTAATCAAAGTTTTGAATATGGGATGTTAAATTGAAGTTGTTAAAAGACATTGGTGTGGCCTAATCTGGAGTATTGTTTGCAGCTTTGGTCACCTACCTACAGGAAAGATGTAAATGAGGTTGAATGAGTACAGAGAAAATTTACGAGGGTATTCCCTGGTCTGGAGGACCTGAGTTATAGGGAAAGATTGAATAGGTTAGGACTTTATTCCTTGGAAGATAGAAGCTTCAGAGGAGGTTTGATAGAGGTATACACAATGATGAGGGGTATAGATAGGGTAAATGCAAGCAGGCTTTTTTCCACTGAGGTTGGGTGGGACTACAACTAGAGGTCATGGGTTAATGGTGAAAGTTGAAATGTTTCAGGAAACATGAGGGAAAACTTCTTCACTCAGAGAGTGGTGAGAGTGTGGAATGAGCTTTTAACGCAAGTGGTGTATCCCTGTTTGGTTTCAACAATTAAGAGAAGTTTGGATAGGTACATGGATGGTAGGGGTATGGAGGGCCATGGTCCCAGTGTGGGTTGATGGGGCAAGGGAGCTTAAATGGTTCGGCATGGACTAGATAGGCTGAAGAACCTGTTTCCGTGCTGTACTTTTCTATGACTCAGTGACTGCTGAGACAATTTTTGAAAGGGCTTTTCCAGAATGGACAGAGTGGGTACATTGTTGTATGTGTTCATAATTATAGGATATACTTTCTCACAGTTTAGTGTCTGAAATATAAAATTTCTTAAATAATGGAGAAAAATAGATAAAGATGTGATGGGTATTAATTGTCTAGCTATAATGCCTAAATTGTAAAGAATTTACATATAATCATCCTTGAAAGTACTTTACATCCAATGAGTTCTGATAAAGAGCAAGTTGTATGTACCTTACATGTTTTAAGTATTGGGCAGTAATTAAATTAGATTACATTTATTTAATTTAACTTTAAATTTGATGTTAAACTTGAACAAAATACGCACCTTCAATAACTACTGATGTTCAGAGCAAAGAAGGCAGTTTATATTTAGGATTGTTGGGCTACTAGGTTTTTGCATAGACTAAGATTTATAGGATCATTGACAGAGATGGATTATAGTTGATTGTCCCTGCACCATGGCACAACTAGTGAAAGTACTGCCTCCCAGTTCCAGATCTGGATTCAATTTTAATCTCCGGTGCTGTCTATGTGGAATTTGCATGTTCTCCCAATGACCATGTGTGTTGGCCCTGGGTGTTCCAGTTTCCTTCACCAACCTGCAGGGTGGCATGAGAGCATAGTGGTTAGCACAGCGCTTTGCAGTGCTCATAAACTGGGTTCAATTCTGGCCACTGCCCGTAATCGGGTGCTCCGGATTCCTTCCAGAGCCCAAAGGTGTGCCGGTTGGTAGCTTAATTGGTCATTGCAGATTGTCCCGTGATTAGGCTAGGATTAATTTGGGGGACTGACAGATGGCGTGGCTCGATGTGCCAAAAGGGCCCTGCTGCATCTAAATAAATGACTATCTTAAAATGTGCAGGTTTGTAGTTCAATAAGCAACTGTAAATTGTGCCTGTTGTGTAGGGAGTGGTAATATCTGAGGCAGAATTGATGGGAACGTATGGGGATTGATAATGTAATTGGGTGCTTGATGATCAGTATGGATTTGATGGGCCAAAGTCCCTGTTAATGCACTGTAAGATTCTAAGCTTCATCATTGGATTTCCTAGTTCCATGTATCATCAGTATTTACATTTTGTATGATGTCAATTTACATTTCAAACGCTTGATGTGACACATAAATATTAATACTGAAGTCATAAAACTTCTACTGGGAGAATTTATTATAACATTAATGTTTATCATAGTACTACCATGCATGAACTGCACAGCTGTTAACAGTAGATAAAAACTAGGCATTTGATTTTCAGTACACCCAAGTCATCTAAGTTTGCCTAGAACATGTGTGGCTTAAAGAAGGATGCTGCTTCTCTCATTCGAGCAATGGAAGAACACCGTATGATATTGGGTCAAGATATATTGCTTGTGGCCAGCAGTTCCACTGAGAACCCACAGTGAGAGTCTCCTTACAGGTCAGCTTGCCTCTGACTTATGCTCCACCATATCTAAATAAGATCAGTGCAAACCATGGGTTCATGGAGATAAAGAGCTGGATGAACTTTGCCTCAAAGGCTATGGCTTTACACCAACCACAACTTTTGACTCTGCACCTTTGGGAAGTGTGTCTGGATGCCTACCAGAATGCCGCAGATCTTCTCTTGTCCTTCTTTGTGTTGCAGAACTTCTAGTCAAAGTTCAAAGTAAGTTTATTATCGGTGTATATGTCACCATATACTGCTTTGAGATTCATTTTCTTGTAGGCATTCACAGGAAAATAAAGAAATGCAATAGAATCAATGAAAACTACACTTAATAGAGTCTGACAAACAACCAATATGCAAAAGAAGACAAACTATGCAAATAAAAAAGTAAATAAATAATACTGAGAATATGAGTTGCAGAGTCCTTGAAAGTGAGTCCTTTAGTTGTGGAATCAGGTCAGAGTTCAGGTGAGTGAAGTTCAGAAGCCTGAAGGTTGTAGGGTAATAGATGTTCCTGAATCTGGTGGTGTGGCTCCTGTTCCTCTTTCCTGATAGGGTGCAGCAAGAAGAGAGCACTGTCTGGATGCTGGGGGTCATTGGCAATGGATGCTGCTTCCTCGTGGCTGCCCTTCTTGTCAATATGCTCAATGGTGGAGAGGGCTTGAGGCTTGACATTCATTGACAGCTATAGGGCAGAGTTATGTCCTCTGATGTAGGTGTTCCTGCCACTGTTGGGTGCTGGTTATCACTTATGGGCTAAGCCACTAAGTGAAACTCTCTCTCTCCACCAAACTGGACCCACTGAGGTATCAGTTTTGGTGAATGAAAGCTATAAGTCTGGTGTGATAGTGCACTCTCTGAAGCAATCATCTGCTTGATGGAGATATCGTCTGGGGACTTTAGCAACTCAGTACATACTCCCAATGCATGTGTGAAGGCCCATTTTTTAAAATAGAAAATATATGGATTAGTGCAGTCTGGGAAAATATGGGTTGAAAGTATTTGATTGGGTCACCTGATTTCTTATTTGTTTCTGAAATTAATAATCTAGAAATTCATAATATTGATGCATATATTGTATTTAATGACTTATTTTGCATTGGTATTATTGTCACTGAGTTTATCAACTATTATTATTACTGTTTCCTGAAAAATCTCTTAAAAAGTTAGTATGCAGACTCCATCTAGTGGTCACTTTTAAGGGGATGGATTCATATTTGACATCGTTAAAAGTTTTCTTTTCTTGACTGTCAGTTTTCTGCCTCTCCCCTTTTCAAGCTGATTCCATTCTGGTGTTTGGCTACCTGTAAGTTCTGCCCAATTGACCCTGGTCTATTAGTCTGATGATCAGCGTTGATGGTCATTTAGACACGGGCATCACAGGTAAACCTACTTCTTGCCTTGCATCATGTTCACAAACATGCAACTCTGGCAAGTCAGGATCAGCCTAAGATTGAATATCACCAGCATACTATACGTTGTGAAATTTGATAACTTTGCAGCAGCAGTCAGTGCAATTCATACAGATAAATACAGAAAAAACTAAATCACAGTAAGTATATATATGTATATTTAATAGTTAAGTTAAAACAAGTATTGCAAAGACAGAAGTAAACAAGAAAGAAGGAGTGAGGTTGTGTTCATGGGTTCAATATCCATTTAGAAATGGGATGGCAGAGGGGAAGAAGCTGTTCCTGAATCATTGAGTGTGTGCCTTCAAGCTTCTGTACCTCCTTCCTTACAGTAACAATGAGAAGAAGGCATACCCTGGGTAGAGGGGCTCTTAATGGTCGACACCGCCTTCCTGAGGCACCTCTCCTTGAAGATGTCTTGGATACTATGGAAGCTAGTTCCCACAATGGAACTGACTAACTTTAGAACTTTCTGCCACCTATTTCGATCCTGTGCTGTAGCCCCCCTCCCCCCATACCAGATGGTGATGCAACCAGTCAGAATGCTCTGCACGGATCTGTAGAAGTTAATTTTCCTACAAACAGACTATGAGCAGAGTGGGTGGGATCCTTCATGATATTGCTGGTATTTTTCCGGCATCTTTCTGTATATATGTCCTTGATGGCGGGTAGTTTTATAGTTTTTATAGTTTATAGTTTTTGGTTTTATAGTCTTATGACAGCACCTCTGTCCAATGAAGATCAAGTGTTAGAGACTCAGCAGGTATCTGTTCAAGTGGCTGACATGATTTGAAGCAAGTGAAGCTGTCAAGGCACTTCAGAAATCTTTCCAGCAACTGATGACACCATGAATAATCACAGACAAAAATGGGCGCTCATGGTTCAGACACAACATGGGACACATTGGTGAGTGAGATAAAGATGGACAGGCCTTCCACCTGGAACCTATCCAGGAAGATAGTCAAGTGGAAGTGGGGAGAGAAAACCTGCATTTTCTGTAATACTGGGATTAAGCATCAAGAATGCGGATGCAGTTTGAATCTCGGTGATTTCATCCATCAGCGAGAACAAAATCAAATTATATCTGGTAAAGTCCGTGCCAAAGCTCAAGCAATGCACAATGCAACACTTCTCTTTTGCTTACTTAACAATCTCAATTATGATTCTTAGCTGATAATCCTATGATTCAGCACATTCTCATCCCTTTAGTGCTCCGAGATTCCTATCCTCATCTTGCAGCTTCCACAGTCTCAACTCTTGCAACCACAGCAACCAGACATGTTGCAGCAGATTCACCAATATGCTTTCCTTTCAAAATCAATACTAACAATAGCATATCCATCAGATTAGTGACTTGGAGGAAGGTGCGATCCATTATTGGTGTGCTGCCGGGGATTCTGTGATTGACAACCGTGCAGAGAGCATTGAGGCTTAAACCTACCCACAAACCATAATGGGGTGTTATTCATGAACTGTAGATGGTGTGACGATTCAGCTCTTACTAATCTTCTCCCTCACCGTTACTTCTACACTATCTTCTTTGTGGTGGATAGCCAATTCTCTCACCTGACCAACTGATGGATATCGGTATTGGTTTATTATTGTTAAATGTATTAAGGCGAGAGAGAAACTTCATTGTACATGCGATTCACACAGATCATTTCACACCTCATTATGATAAATACAGTGAGATAGTACAAAGGGAAAAGCAATAACAGAGAGCAGAATATTGTGTTACAGTTACAGAGAAAGTGCAGTGCACATAGACAAAAGGTGCAAGGGCCGTGGTCAGGTAGATTTTGAGATCAAGAGTTTATCTTCAGCAGGCAAGATATCCATTCAAGAGTCCTGCACCAGTGGGATAGAAGCAGTCCCTGAATCTGGTGGCACATGTTTTCCAGCTTTTGTATCTCCTGCTTGATGGAATTGGGGGAGAAGAGAGAATGCAAAATTTGGGCAGGGTTTTGGATTATCCTGGCTACTTTCCCAAGTCTGCGAGAAAGTAGACAGAATCCACAGAGGGGTGGCTGGTTTCCATGATGGACTGGGTTGTGTCCTCAACTCTGTGGAATTTCTTGTGGTGCTGGGCAGTACAGTTGGCATTCCAAGCTGTGATGCATCTGGATATCTGGATAGGATACTTCCAATGGTGCATCTATAAATATGGTCAATGGGGACATATCAAATATCCTTAGGAAGTAAAGGCATTGGTGTGCTTTCTTGGTCATGACACCTCTGTGATTGGAGCAGGATAAAATATTGATGATATACCCATGTTGAACAACCAGACAGAGGTGAGGCCACATAAAAGATTACAATTATTGGTAAAGACCAAGGAGGTAGAGTATAATAAATAGATGAATATCTTCAACATGGAACGTTGTAACAGATTGGCTGACTTTGGAATCATTGCTAGGACCTCAACTATTTATGCTATTGATGGATTGAGGAACTGAATGTGATAAGGTGGTTTACATTCTAGATTTCTGTACCTACCCACTGAAGGACAGTAGTATATATTGGTCTGAATGTTTGATCACCATTATTATCTGGTGGCTCAGCTT
This sequence comes from Mobula birostris, assembly GCF_030028105.1. Taxonomy (NCBI): domain Eukaryota; kingdom Metazoa; phylum Chordata; class Chondrichthyes; order Myliobatiformes; family Myliobatidae; genus Mobula; species Mobula birostris. Next base: position 141,663,541 of record NC_092370.1, read on the forward strand.
TATAACAGCCATAGGAAGTGAATCATTTGTTTGGATGAGATCACTAACCCTCATTAAAAGCTAAGTTCAGCAATTTCTTTAAATTCCTTTTTATTTTGCTTTATATTTATTTTATTAATTCATCTCTTTAAATAAATTTGTTAATCTGAATTTCTAAAGAATACAGTGTGCATTTTAAAGTTATTTAAGTCAATTTTAATGTTTTTCAATGTCTCTGATTATCCAGCACACAAGAATAATGAAAAAGGCCTTTGGCAATTCAACTGGTTGAAGTCCTTAGTAGCTACCCAGTCACAAGATGTTAGTGTGGCTGCAGGGCAAGTGCAGGGGCAATCAGAATAAGCGCAATTTATCCAAAGTCAAAGTAAAATTTATTATCTAAGTATCAAATGCTATCATATACTGCCTTGAGATTCATTTTCTTGCAGGTAGGCAGATACAAGAAAACAAAGAGATACATTAGAATTTATAAAAAAAAATACACAATCAAAGACAATACATAAACAAGATGCATGGGAGAATATTTGTGAAGTAATGTGTCTGCAAAGGGATGTGCATAAGTTAAGTGAGTTGGCAAAATAAGGATATTGGATTACAATGAAATATGTAAAGTTATCCAGTTTGATAGGAAGAATGCGAAACAAAACTATTACTTAAATTATCAGAATATCCATGTATAAGAAACACAAAGTTATTATGCAGTTAGAACAAATAATTAAGAAGGCAAATGGAACGTTGACTATATTGAAAGAGAATGAAGTACAAAAGTAAGAAAGGATGGTCAGAACTGTGCAGCGCTATTTCAGAAATGCTGAATACAGTCTTAGCATTCTTACTTAAGGAAAGGCAGGTTTAGTTTGGATATGGTGCAATAAAGGTGCACAGAATGATTTTCTGGAACGGGAACCCTGTTATATCCAAAGAGATTGAGGTTATATGCCAAGAAAGTGGATTTCACCTTTTATTTTGCCATCTAAACCAATCCAAATGCATTTTCCCAATCAGTTGTGTAATAGCTCAACAACATGATTGTGGCTTGTACAGAGAATCATGTGCTGAAGTAGAACCTTCCCTCAGAAGCTGAGTATTCTAAATATTGAAAGCTGAGACAGAAAATTGCTAGATGCAAGAAATTGGTGATGTAGTGCCAATCTGTTAATTGGCATTCTTTTGCTAATATCAGCACTACGGACTCCTAGGTTTTGTATGAATGCTCAAAGAAGGTTGAAAGTTACACCTAAAGCTCCTGTTTATGTAGGTAAGGGTGATCACAAGGCATATAAGCAGTGGCATTGTTATTTACTCAGTAAGTGATGGGAAGATATTATCTATGCTCAGGGAAATGTGCATCAGAAATGGCTGTAATAATATTCCTGCAGCCGAGATTTGACACAGAAATGAAGTTAGAAAGGGTAAAATTGCACTTATGTGCATCTTGCACATTGAAAATGGCCAAATTCTAAACTATACTCTCAGGAATTTTGAATACAACAGATCTTGAGGGGAGTTGACAGGGTTAGGATGTTAGGATGATTCCTTTGGTGATGAAATCTTGAAATAATAACATGCTCTGAAAATACAGGATTAACTACATGTTGAATAAAGGGGGAAATTTCGTCTCACAAAAGATTGTGAGTCTTCTGGATTTTTTGTCCGGGCGAGCTGTGGGTGGTAAATTATTTTATATATTGAAAATTGAAATAAATGAACTTTTGCACTATGGCATTATAGGAATTGGGAAAACAAGCGTTGAGGCTAGAGTTTATCAGCTGGTGGAGAAAACTCAAGGGGTCATACTTGTCCCCGTTTCAAACATTCTTATCCTTTAAAGAGGCACACCATGACTTGAAGTGCTTCTCACAGCCACGAGAGAGTATTTTCTTTTTTATGAAGTGAAGCTTAATTGTAGGATCTACATTTCAGACATAGAGCCAGGAGAGGGGTTAACCCAGGTACCAGCTTGTTGAAAGCTAAGTGCTATGTCAGGTGAGGGCTTCAATGGAGCAGTCCGTACAGTATCTGAATGCTTATGAATAAGCACAGCATCTAAAATTGGGACAATGTTTACGCCTATATAAAAGGTCAAGGATTTTAAAAGGGAACCTAGCGCAAACCTGGAGTCTATCCTTTCCAGCACAGAACATGCGAGCAGTTCGTTTGAACGGTACTCAATCTAAACATCACGCAGCTTCTGGTGGATGGGAGCTCAGGTACAAATACAATGTAAAGGAGAGTACCAGAAGATCAGATTGCTGTCACCAGTGTTTGAAGAACTTCAAGGGTGACATGACACACAAGCAATTAAGATTGTCTAGTCATCAGCTGTGAGGCTTTATACTTAATTGGGTGGGTGGTTAATGCTTTGAATGATAAGTGGATCATATTCAAGACCTGTGATCAAGTGGATGCAAAGTTTTCAGGAACAGAGAGGAAAAGTTATTTATTTTTAATTTACTCAAAGGATGTGGGCATCACCAGCAAGTCAGTATTCATCAAGTGACATCAACAGAATGTAACCGGGACTTGAGGACCTGAGTTATAGGGAAAGGTTGAAGAGGATAGGAGAATGAAGAGAGATTTGATAAAGGTATATGTACAACAATTTGAAAAGTATAGACAGGGTAAATGCAAGTAGGTTTTTACCACTGAGGTCAGGTGAGACTAGAACTTGAGGTTGTTGGTGAAGGGTGAAAAGTATATTTAAGGGGAACATGAAAGGAACTTCTTCACTCAGAGGTTGGTGAAAGTGTGGAATGAGTTGCCAGAATAAGCACGATTTATCCAAAGTCAAAATAAAATTTATTATCTAAGTATCAAATGCTATCATATACTGCCTTGAGATTCATTTTCTTGCAGGCAGGCAGATACGAGAAAACAGAAGAATACATTAGAATTTATTAAAAAACTACACATAATCAAAGACTATACATAAGAAGATGCATGGGAGAATATTTGTGAAGTAATGTGTCTGCATAAGTTGAGTTGGCAAAATAAGGATGTTGGATTACAATGAAATATGTAAAGTTATCCAGTTTGATAGGAAGAATGCAAAACAAAAATATTACTTAAATTAAATTATCTAAATATCCATTTATAAGAAACACAAAGTTATTATGCAGTTAGAACAAATAATTAAGAAGGCAATATTGACTATATTGAAAGAGAATGAAGTACAAAAGTATCAATTCATTGTTTTATTTTGAGCTGCAGTTATCCTGTCAAAGGGAAACTTCTATCATGTTGAAGGCAACTGATTGAAATATTACAGTGGGGGAGACTGCATGGTACTATCATGTCTGTTAACTTGTAACCAAAGGAGAATTGTTTTCTCCAATGTTCTTATTAGCATATTTATCTTATATGCTAGTGGTGGTGAAAATGGAAGTTTCTGGAAATTGAAATCCAGATGAATGCTGTAATGAACATTTGGAATTAGGTGTTCCACCATACAATTGAATACCATAACAACTATAAATCTTTAAAATTTTACACATTTTGACCTTAACTACCTGGACTCATTAAATTTTGACACGTTACTTTCTTGACTCTGTTAAGAGTAACATCGAAGAAGACTGTTGATTGATTCTGGCCATTTTAATACTGTGTGCAAATCCTTGAGGTAATATCTGTACGCTTCAGCTCAGAATTGTAAGTTAATTTCTCAAGTACTAGATGGAAACCTCCAATATAGAGGAAAAATTTTACATGCCAGCAGACTGCAACTTAGATTCTATGCACAACAAACTGTTCAATTATACAGTAGCATGTTATACAGTATTTGCAGCTTTCCACAAATATTGCTCAAAGTTCAAAGTAAATTTATTATCAAAGTACATATTTGTTGTCATATATTTTCTTGCAGGCATTCACATTTGAACAAAGAAATACAATAGATCCAGTGAAAAACTACACACATAGACTGACAAGCAACCAATGCGCAAAAGAAGACAACCTGTACAAAATATGATAGTAATTACTTAAATATGTACAATCAAGTGGCAAACATCATTCACCATTTTTTTAAAATACAAACTCAAAAAAGACACCATGCCTTGCTATAAATACAAGAATGATTCAGTTTTAGAGTCAGAGTCCTACACATTACATTATGATCCATTATTACAAATAGAACAATCCATAATAACCATCTGGATATAATAATACAGGATAAGCAAGCAAGAACAAATAACTTAATAGATATAGCCATTCCAAACACACACAACATAAGTGAAAATAAGTGAAAAACATCAGAGATATGTTGAACTAAAAGAGGAAATTGAAAGACTATGGACCATGAGCAGGGTATACATTGTTCCAATAGTACATCTACAACTGGTATTGTCCCAAAGTTATTAGACAATAGCATGAAACAATTAGGCTTACACAGAAATATTCATATAAAACTTCAGAAAGCCACAATGCTAAACACCAGTACAATAGTCCTAAAGTTCCTAGCATTTAAGAAATGAGTGTGCTTGGCTATGCCCATAGCTCAGGTTTTACCAGCTTGAGCTGACAAAAAATAAAAATACAATGATAATAATAAAGATATAATACTGAGAACATGATTGTAGAGTTTTTGAAAGTGAGTCCATAGGTTGCAGACACGAGGAATTCTGCAGATGCTGGAAATTCAAGCAACACACATCAAAGTTGCTGGTGGACGCAGCAGGCCAGGCAGCATCTCTAGGAAGGGGTACAGTCGAAGTTTCAGGCCGATACCCTTCGTCAGGACTAACTGAAGGAAGAGCTAGTAAGAGATTTGAAAGTGGGAGGGGGAGGGGGAGATCCAAAATGATAGGAGAAGACAGGAGGGGAAGGGATAGGTTGTAGAATCAGTTTGGAGTTGAGGTGAGTGAAGTTATAAATGCTGATTCAGGGGCCTGGTGGTTGAAGGCTTGTATCTGTTCACCTTGTCATATATAAACTGATGAGTCTTCATCACCTTCGCTGCAGAACCAAAGTCACTCCTACCTTAAACATCATGTTATGCCATCATATAAGTACTTCATAACTTGGAGACCATGCTCCAAATTATTAATTTACTTACTGAAGCCTAAGGAAGAAAGGGTTTTGGTTCTAAACATCTTTAAGAGAAATGTTCCTGCTGTGCAAGACTGGCTGTTCAACAATAATAGTCCACGACAAGACTGTTAATCTCTTTTCACATCTCAGGAGTCACCTCTCAGTGAGTATCATCTTTCAGCTTGTACTCCGTCCTCTCCTCCCAACTTATTATTCTGGCTTTTTCCCCCTTCATTTCTAGTCCTACTGAAGGGTGTCAGCCTGAAACATTGAATGTTTATTCCTCTCCATAGATGCTGCCTATCCTGCTGAGTTCCTTCAGCATTTTGTGTGTGTGTGTTGTGGACAGCAGGAAAAATGTGTTCACAGATCAAGAACTCAAAGCACTGGACAAGTACACCTGACTCTGCAAGATCTTCCATTCCATGTGAGGAAAGGAGACAACGCTTGTATGCACATTAAACTGATCTCTGTCATTCCAAGAGATGACGACAGGGACAAATGGAAGCCTCCTTGATAAAATGCAATATATCCTTATTAACTCTTAGGAATCCTAGTCCATCACCATTTAATGTGGAGAATAATATAAGCTCTGACTCCTGAATTTTTTCAGACTGGCATGTGGAGCCCATATAACAATAGCAGAGGGAGTGTAGAGCCTCCCAGGCTCACAACCCACTGATCCCACTAGGCCTCTTGTGCCTCTAAACCGTTGAGAGTCCCATATAGGCCTCAGAAGCCAAATCAGAATAGAGAGATCTGTATTGGAAGCAGTTCGTATTTGACCCCCGCCCCCCCCACAAGCGGTATAAAGATGATCAATAAGAGAATTATTCAAATGTTGTTGAATTTTTTTTAAAGAGAACCTGACTATAAAATTTACGATAGAAGATAAACTCAGTAAAGGAATTATAAATTATTGGTCCCCATTTTCCATTTTTAATTTAGTTGTAGGCTGGAGTTCCCAATGGTAAGGTATTATTTGGTTACTTAGATTATGTTAACCATCATGAATGATATAGCTGATGGTGGGGTATTCAGTCATTTTCCCAGTAATAGGCCTTCTATTCGAAACAATAGATGACTGAGTAGATAATACCATCAAACTATAAGACATAAGAGCAGAATTAGGTCATTTGGCCCATTGAGTCTGCTCTGGCATTCCATCACGGCTGATTTATTATCCCCCTCAACTCCATTCTCCTGTCTTCTCTCCTTTGACACCCTTACTAATCAATAACCTATTATCCTCTGCTTTAAATATACCTAATGACTTGGAACCTGCCACAACATGTTTGTTAGACATTACAATTGTCAGCTTCCATAACCACAAAAGATTCTGCAGATGCTGGAAATCCAGAGCAACACACACCAAATGCGGGAGGAACTCACAAGGTCAGGTAGCATCTATGGAGGGGAATAAATAGTTGACATTTCGGGCCAAGATCCTTCATCAATTGTCAGTTTAATGTTTACTCAAGCAGTGTCATAGTTCTTTAGTGGATAATATAACATGTTGGGAGTTGCACTTGCATGAGTGATATATTAGACCAGTGGTTCCCAACCTGGTGTCCACAGACCCCTCTGTTAATGGTACAGCTCCGTGACATAAAAGAGGTTGGGAACCCCTGTATTAGACCATAATACATAGAAGCAGAATTAAGCCAATTGGTTCATTGGATCTGCTCGCTGTTTCATCATGGCTGATTTATTATCCTTCTCAAACCCATAGGAATCCAGAAGTTTTAGACATTCAAAACTATTTTACAGTGTTGCAGCATTGGAAATTGATTCACATTATTCCAAACAGAGCTGACATTAGTTACTTATTGGCCAATCAATGTGGTGCCTTAAGGAATTTGTGCCACTTCTGCAGTCTGAACTGAGGATCTAGAATATGGGGCAGTTATCAGGAGTGTGCGTGCATTTGCGAATGAACAAGTGCACACATGTGGGTGGTATCTGTGTGTGTGCCCACCATTTATGACTGACTATTACTGACCATACAGCAGAATCTAGTCTCCAGTTATTTTTGTCTCTAACGCCACTGGATCAAAACCTTGCTCACTGATGTCCATGTGGTAGTTGCTGAACAACACCTAATGCATATTCACAGAAAAAAACCATACAGGCAATTTCCACCACAACATGAATTTTGGGACTTGGAATGTCATGAACTTCATGGACAATCCCAACAGTGCTAGATCTGGAGGCTGGGCTGTTCTCGTAGCTTGTGAACTCAAAAATTCAAAATTGCTATTGTTGCACTGAGCTGGGCATGGCTGGCAGTCGATAGCTAGTTTAAAGAAGGCATCTAGTGGGTACGCCATCTAGAGCAGCCTTTCTCAACCTTTTTGCCCTGGGGGAGCCCTTGAAATAACTTTCAGGTCTCAGCGAACCCCTGTGTAAAACTTGTTATATCTACAGCTCATGATACATTTGCGTGATCAGTAAGTTGTAGATATAATCATCCAAAAATAATTGTCAATGCTCTTTTGAAGAGAGAATGAACTTTTAGCCAACCTTTCTTGAAAATAAAATAGGTAATTAACCTTCCTTGAAATCAATCTCTTTCTTTTTCTTTCATAAATTTTAAGAACTCATAAGGCAAACATAATAAATTTCAGTTAAATAACTGGCTTAAGCCAGAATGGGACAATTTTTCTAAAGGTAGTCTCAGTAGAGTTAGAACATAGAATAGTACAGCACAGTACAGGCCCTTCAGCCCACATTGTTGTGTCGACCCTCAAACCCTGTCTCCCGTATAACCCCCCCACCTTAAATTCCTCCATATACCTGTCTAGTAGTCTCTTAAATTTCACTAGTGTATCTGCTTCCAGCACTGACTCAGGCAGGGTATTCCACGAACCAACCACTTTCTGAGTGAAAAACCTTCCTCTAATATCCCCCCTGAACTTCCCACCCCCTACCCTAAAGCCATGTCCCCTTGTATTGAGCATTGGTGCCCTGGGGAAGAGGCTGGCTATCCACTCTATCTATTCCTCTTAATATCTTGTACACCTCTATCTTGTCTCCTCTCATCCTCCTTCTCTCCAAAGAGTAAAGCCCTAGCTCCTTTAATCTTTGATCATAATCCATACTCTCTGAACCAGGCAGCATCCTGGTAAATCTCCTCTGTACCCTTTCCAATGCTTCCACATCCTTCCTATAGTGAGGTGGCCAGAACTGGACACAGTACTCCAAGTGTGGCCTAACCAGAGTTTTATAGAGCTGCATCATTACCTCACGACTCTTAAACTCTATCCTTCAACTTATGAAAGCTAACACCCCATAAGCTTTCTTAACTACCCTATTAACTGTGAGGCAACTTTCAGGGATCTGTGGACATGTAACCCCAGATCCCTCTGCTCCTCCACACTACCAAGTATCCTGCCATTTACTTTGTACTCTGCCTTGGAGTTTGTCCTTCCAAAGTGTACCACCTCACACTTCTCCAGGTTGAACTCCGTCTGCCACTTCTCAACCCACTTCTGCAACCTATCAATGTCTCACTGCAATCTTTGACAATCCTCTACACTATCTGCAACACCACCAACCTTTGTGTTGTCTGCAAACTTGCCAACCCACCCTTCTACCCCCACATCCAGGTCATTAATAAAAATCACGAAAATTAGAGGTCCCAGAACCGATCCTTGTGGGACACCACTAGTCACAGCCCTCCAATCCGAATGTACTTCCTCCACCATGACCCTCTGCCTTCTGCAGGCAAGCCAATTCTGAATCCACCTGGCCAAACATCCCCAGATCCCATGCCTTCTGACTTTCTGAATAAGCCTACCATGTGGAACCTTGTCAAATGCCTTACTAAAATCCATATAGATCACATCCACTGCACTACCCTCATCTATATGCCTGGTCACCTCCTCAAAGAACTCTATCAGGCTTGTTAAACACGATCTGCCCTTCACAAAGCCATGCTGACTGTCCCTGATCAGACGATGATTCTCTAAATGCACATAGATCCTATCTCTAAGAATCTTTTCCAACAGCTTTCCCACCACAGACGTAAGGCTCACAGGTCTATAATTACCCGGACTATCCCTACTACCTTTTCTGAACAAGGGCACAACATTCACCTCCCTCCAATCCTCCGGTACCATTCCCGTAGACAACGAGGACTTAAAGATCCTAGCCAGAGGTTCAGCAATTAATTTAAATGAAGGTTGTAAATTGATTTTAATTAATGAAAATTTATTGACAATGTTAAATAGTAAATTTAATAAAAACCATAAGCCAAAGCAAAAATGAATAAAAATATAGCCTAAGACACAACTTTATACAAGACTATGAAAGAACATTTTCTTACTAAGTGAGATGATCAGGCTCAAATGTACGCCCAGCATGTGAAACCTATGCTTGTTTTTTGCTGCACAAATACTTAATTCTGGGTCGAACTTGAGATAAGCAGACACGGATTTCACCTTCAACTGAAATGAGATGATTTCTATCCTTGCTCTTGATGCTTGTTAAACAAGAAAAAACTTACTCACATGTGTAGGAAGTTGAAAACTTTAGCCAAATGTTTATTGCTTTCCTATGAATGGCAGGATACTGTTCTTTCACAGAAATCCAGAACTTGTCCAGGGGCAGACCAGTAAATCTCATCTTGATTGCATGATCAGAGTGCAGCTCACAAAGTTCTTCCTCTTCTCTCAAAGTCAATTTCTCAGGCTGAGCAGAAGACTCAGAGAAAGGGTCCCTCATCCAGTCATACACTCATGTTGAAAGGGAGGAAAATCACTGTTCAATTTTGTTCTGCAGTTCTTCCAGGTGGTTTTCAATAAGACTTGCGACTTTCTGATATCCTTCCTCACTCTCAAGCCCAAGCAGCAGCAGAAACATTTCAAGATTTCCTTTTACAACATAATTTTTCTGAAGATTCAGTTTCCTTTTAATCCAAGAATTTGTCACTTGAAGTCAAAACATCTTGTTTAACTGGTTCACGTGATGAAATATGTGTGCTAAGCAGGCTAGTTCCTGCAGCCATTCATCATCTTTGAAGCACTTAGTGAAATCTGGCCTACTGTTTTCTTGAAAGTACTCCTGCAATTCCCCTTTCAACTCAAACATCCTGTTGAGAACTCTTCCCCTGCTAAGCCCCCGGATTTCTGTATGTAGCAGGAGATTGGGGTGCTCTTTGTCCAGGTTTTCACACAGATTTTAAAACATTCTCAAGTGAACTGGTCTTTGTTTAATAAAGTAGCATCATCCAGAGCTTTTTTCATTTCATCTCCCAAGAATTTTTGACATCAGCATCTCTCTGTGAAGAAAGCAAAGTGTTCTGACAATGTCAGGATTTTCATTTTTTTACACGAGAAACAAAACCTCTCATGGAGTTGATGGGACACCATCAGTCCAGATGCCAACACAGTTTCTCCAATACAGACATTTTGTTTCCAGATATGAAGACGCAGTATTAAATATATCTCAGCCTTTGCTTGTTTTTAGGTAGCTCTTTGCAACAGAAACAGTTTTCTTAATTTACAAATCTTGTGAATGCCACAAAATGACATTTATTGGTAAAATATGTTGACTCTTCAACTTGGGTAGAGAAGCTGTTGTTTTTCAGCTGATGGCACAAAACCTCTTCAGTGTCATGTGACATGTTATCGATATGTCGACTTATCATATTGTTTGTAGGGTACTCCATCTTGGGTACTAGCCTACAAGGTACCCAGGACATCTTCAGGGACCGGTGCTTCAGAAAGGCAGTGTCCATTATTAAGGACTTCCAGCACCAGGGCATGCCCTTTTCTCACTGTCTCCATCAGGTAGGAGGTACACACTCAGCGATTCAGGAACAGCTTCTTCCCCTCTGCCATCCAATTCCTAAATAGACATTGAATCTTTGGACACTATCTCACTTTTTTAATATACAGTATTTCTGTTTTTGCACTTTTTAAAAATCTATTCAATATATGTAATTGATTTACTTGTTTATTTATTATAATCATTATTATTTTTATGTTATTTTTTCTCTCTGCTAGATTATGTATTGCATTGAACTGCTGCTGCTAAGCTAACAAATTTCACGTCACATGCCAGTGGTAATAAACCTGATTCTGATTCTGATTCCGAGAATCTTTTCCAATTTTCATACTGCACCTTGTCCTAGCATTTTACCTACTATAATTTTACATGCTGGCATTATTACTTTCTCACCAACTGTGTGACTTTTCTTTTCCTGGATGATAAGTTCCCATACTAAATAACTTGCTTCCTGAGTCCTTTTATTGACTGTGACTTTATTAACATAACCTTTAATCTGTTTGTTTTAAGATTCCAATAGCTGTTTAAAATAATCAGCACTTTTATGTGTCATATGGCTGTGATTTGTAGTTAAGTGACTTTTCAATTTTGCTGGAGCTGTTGCTGCAATTGTAAGTTGTTTGCCACAGACTAGGCACAATGGAATAGGACAACTTGGATCACCAGTCCATGTAAAACACATTGATAAGTAGCCTTCATTGTAAAGACGGACGTTTTTATGTGTCCGTTATTTCACTAGTGCAGTGAAATGACTCAGAAGATTGTAACACTTCACCATTAACCTGTAGGCCTTGGCCTAGAATCCTCCTCTTGCATGTCACCCCTCCACTTCAAAAATCACCACATTGGACCGTCAGATATATCTGTAAAATACAGGGGTTAATAAAATACTCCTGTGTATTTTACACAGGGAGAGGCCAATGTCACATCCCATGTTGGGCAAGTCCATTCAATGCTCAGAAAATACACTTCACAGGTCTCATCAGCCTATAATCCTCCCTTCCGGATTCAACCAAATAAAGATGATCCTACTGTGCACTGCCATACTGGGCTGAGAGACTTCTAACAGGATTGCTAACAGGGCTGCTCGGTCACTTCGCACCACTACGAGCACTAGCTTCGTGTGTTGCATGACATTCAAAAAAGGATGTTTATTTTTTTTAGTCATGATCTCTCGCAGAACTCCTAGCAGCCACTTGCAGAACCCAAGGCTTCTGCAGAACGCTGGTTGAGAAACCCTGTTCTAGAGGTTGCCTTCTCTATGGAATAAGCTTTGCCGTCAAGAATGAATGAATAGCACCTCAAAGTTCAAAGTAAATTTATGATCAACGTATGTATATATCACTGTATACAATACTACCCTAAGATTCATTTTCTTGCAGGTATTTACAGTAGAACAAAGAAATGCAATAGAATCAATTAAAAAACACACAAAGACTGAAAAATAACTGATGTGTAAACAGAAAAACTGTGCAATTGAAAAAAAATAATAATAAAACAACAATAAGTAAACAAACAAAATATAAGGACCCAACGTACTAGACCACTGTTATACTAAGATAAGGAATTCCTACCTTTCCATGCCTAGACCGCTTTTCGTAGCACTGTGCTGAGACATGGGGGAATGTTGATCCCTTTGATAGCATGGTACTGTACTCATTGATAATAGTAAGGGATCATGTGGATGTGGAAGGTAGCTGTACAGGTTCAAGTTATTTGTTTTTTTTATTTTCTACATTAGAACAGAATTAAATTTGTGTACACTGGAACAGAGAGCCAAACAGACACACAAATAAGATTGTGTAAGGAGCCACCTACAGGGGAATTAAGATGCTCTCTTGTTGACTTCGGATGTGCTTAAAGAAACATATCATTAAAATAAAGGGTTTGCCAAAAGTGACATCTGAGTGCTCCATTTTTTTCTAAGGAGAAGTAATAAGGACAGGATTAACGGAGCATTGGTATGTCATGTACTATTGAAGATTATGGTTACACCTGATTAGCCATCTTCTTATAATGGAAAAAGCCCTACTAGTTTGGTCTGACTTTGATTCTCTCACAATAATTAGCTTTATTTTCAAATAATTTGTGCTTTGATATTAATGATATGTGAGTATCCATTTAGCAACAATATATTGAATTATACTTCCTTCAACCTTGAAAAGTCTATTCCTGAAGGAAGATCTTGCAAGCATTGTAGGAGGATTATTCACACATTTCAAACAGTTTAGGCAACATTCAATATCTTTTTAAAAATCACAAGATGATTGAAGATAAACATAATAAAGGTTATGTAATGATAAATGAAACTACAGGCGAGTAATAAAAATATAAATGTAAAGAAGATTTAACCTGAGGTTAGCGTTATAGTAAAGTTCAATGACTCCCAATCAAGGAATCACCACTTATACAGCAGCCATGTCTGATATAAAGCTGAGGGGCTGGATGCAAAATTCTTCCAGGCCCTCAGCCCACTACAATTTTAGAGATACAGCATGGTAACAAGTCCTTCCTGCCCAACATGCCTATGCCATCCAATTACACCCATATGAACAATTAACCCACTGACCTGTACATCTTTGGAAGGTAGGAGAAGTTGAAGCACCCAGAGGAAACCACATGGTCATGGGGAGAGTGTGCAAGCTCCTTACAGACGGTGTTGGGAATTGAACCTGGGTTGCTGGCATTGGGATAACATTCTACTGACTACTATGTCACAGTCCCAATCATGGATTCAGTGGTTTGTGCGGTGACGGGGTAGGTCAAATGCATTCTTCTGACTTCCACAGATCCCATTACCTCTTCAACCATCATCAGGACCATTCCCTTTCATGATCTTTCAGGTTAGACCAAACGGTACTATCATTATATCAGAAAGTTGTCCACTGAAAGGTGAGCTACCTTTCTTCCAGGCGGGAGGGAGTTGATACCATTGGTGGATATATATGATTAGCTCCTGCCCCGGGACAGTGAGGAGGAGTCCTGTGATGCGAGTGAATTGGCTGTGGGGATGGGTAAAGGCTGTCCTGCCAATCAGTGACTAAAGGAAATATCTGAATAGACAACAGACCATTTTGCTGCCATGTTGCCTTGAGGGGTTTCAGGGGACTGGTTAGACAATATATGAGGATTTACCATCATCTAGAATTTCTAGAGCCCCACCAACCATAGTGAACATCTTCCAGGAACACCTACATACTCCCTCAGGGAAGTTGTAGATCCCAGTGAGCTGCCTCAGTTGTGGATTTTGGCATGCTCTCACTGGAGATCAACACAGATAAGCTCTTCAGCTGCAGAAGCCAGGTGGGAGGGAAAGGGTGAAACTTTGTCTCAGAACAAAGGAGAAGTAGCAGTGTCAATTGTCTATGGCAAGTAAGGATTTCCCTCAAAATGAAGACCTCTGAACTACCAGAGGAAACGTGACCTGGTCAGTTACCGGGGCATGTTAGGAGGTGAATGAGGACTGCATTAGGGAAGGGTAACCTGATTAGGCACCAGAGTCATGAATTATTTTCAGTCAGTCAGACCCTGACTGGTTGTAAGTAAATGCATGGCTCAGCTCAAAGCATAGAAGGATAAAGAAAAGGAAGGGTATTCCACTGGCAGATGATACATTGTAATAATTGTAATCTCTAAATCAAGTAAAGATATTTTACTGCTGAACAAGGAATCCCTATTATTGTCATTTATTAAACTAATAACCAGTTGACAGTAATTCAGCTACCAGTTTATTGTAAACAGATTCTGGCAGAAATCCTACGGATATGACACAGAAAGTTTTCCAGAAAAATACACATTTCTACTTCTGAAGTGCCATATCATCAATTGAATATCATTGAATTATAAGCATGAATACAAGAAGCGTCAATGGCCCATCATCACAATGATGGAAACAGTGGAGATCTTAGCTCCAACTTCTTAGCGGCAGATCGGATGGCGTTCAGATTATGGTGCTTCACTACTTGTGAAAAGCTGTTTTGAGTATATAGAGACCAGATGACTAAACTTCCATTTCAGACAGTGCTTCAGCACACCACAATACAAGACTTCTTTTTGACTGCAGAGAAACCATGATCGAATGCTTTTAATCAGCATCCCACCATGGACTACATTTCTGCTCAATGGAAGTAACATACCAAAGTATGGAGAACATCCTGGACATCTTAGACATTTCCATTCGAAGGCATCCAAGAAATGTTTTGCTTTTTCAGAAAATGGGGGTCCCTGTCTCCTCTTGTGAATTCTTCAGAATTTCTGCCTGCTACAATATGATCCCACCACTAACCACATGATCCCATATCTTGAATCATTAAGTTTTCTGATGACACAACGGTGGTTGGTCTAATCAACAGTGTCAACGAGACAGCATACAGAGAGGAGGTAGAGTGGCTGGTAGACTGGTGTGAGTACAACAACTTGAGTCTCAATGTGGACAAGAGCAAAGAGATGATTGTGGACTTCACGAAGGTGCAGGCTGACCACTCCTCATTGCACATAAATGGCTGCTGCGTGGAGAGAGTTCAGAGCACCAAGTTTCTAGGATTGCACATAACGGACGATCTCACCTGGTCCCACAACAGCACCTCTTTAGTCAAGAAAGCCTCAGATTAGAGGGGCATCCATTTGGAATGGAAATAAGGAGGAATTTCTTTTGCCAGAGAGTGGTGAATCTGTGGAATTCATTGCCACTGGCAACTGTGCAGGCCTCACTTGGTATATTTAAGGTAGAAGTTGATAGATTCTTGATTAGTCAGGGCTCGAAGGGATGCAGGGAAAAGGCAGGAGATTTTGGCTGAGAGATAAATGGATCAGCCATGATGAAATAGTGAGAGCAAACTCAGTGGGCAAATGGTCTAATTCTTCTCCTATATCTTATGTTCTTATATTAGAACATAGACAACACACCAGAACAGGAATCTACTTCTGCACTTTAATGTGTTTGGATGGAAAAGTGCCAGTGGAAAGTGTCATAGAGGCAACAAACATCATTCTGCCTGACATTACACAGTTATACCAAACATTAAACATTTATCAGCAATGATAAGTCCCAATAGTAGAAAAGAGCATATTGCCAGTCTTTCATATCTATTTCCAACACATACTATACATAGTGCAAGAGAAACTCAGCAGGTCATGCAGCAGCATCAAAGCAGGGGAATATACACTGATTCTTCCCCCCCCCCCCCCAACTTCTCTCTTTTCCAATTCCCCCAATCTGGTTACGTTTAACCCCTGCACTTTTCCTTACCTGCCCATCACCTCCCTCTGGTGCCCTTCCTCCTTCTCTTTCTTCCATGTTCTACTGTCCTCTCCTATCAGTTTCCTCCTTCTTCAGCCCTTCCAGCTTCTTACTTCATCATCCCTCCACGACAGACCCACCCTCTTTCCCCTCAGCCGGCTTCATCTATCACCTGCCAGCTTGTAGTCCTTCCCCTATCCCCACCTCCTTATTC
The DNA here is from genome assembly GCF_030028105.1 of Mobula birostris. Classification (NCBI taxonomy): domain Eukaryota; kingdom Metazoa; phylum Chordata; class Chondrichthyes; order Myliobatiformes; family Myliobatidae; genus Mobula; species Mobula birostris. The sequence goes on from NC_092370.1 coordinate 141,679,809, forward strand.
TGGCTTCTGCCCCCCTCCTTTCCAGTGCTGATGAAGGGTCTCACTCTGAAACATCAACTATTTATTCACCTCTGTAGACACTGTCTGAGCATTTTGTGTGTGCTGCTCAAGATTCCCAGCACCTGCAGAATCTCTTGTATCTAGTTCCAAAGTCAGATGGAAATGATTTTTTGTAGGAAATATCTTTATGTAGCAGTAGGAGATTTTGTAAGTAGCTCACATAATATGATATTACAGAAAGCTTTGAGTGGTGGAGACTGTGGATGTACAATTAGCAAAGTGAAATGAAGAGGGATGAAGCTATATGAGACATAGTTGGTATTTGCAATCAATGACTATCATTGAATTTCATAGCAACCCTCTAATGGTGCCAAGTAATATTAGGATATCTTTCCTATTATAGATCATTGAGATAGGATTGTATGATATGTCAGTGACCTATGAAATGTATTTCTGGCTCTGCTAAGAGACTTGCCTGGAAATTATGCCATCAATAGCAATGATCTTCCAATGCGGTACTTAAAGCCAAGGCACCAATGGACTGCTGTATCACTTCTTTGATAGCAAAAAAATAGAAAAGTACCAAGCAATTATAAACATTTCATCTTAAGATGATTCTTAGAGGTAGCACATACAGTACAGATTAGGCTGATAAAAGCAGAAAGTATGGATCTTTTAATGTGAATTATAAGGAGACTCCAATGCGCAGGAACTCAAGTTCATGTTCAAGTTCAGTGCACTGCCACTCAACCATACACATGTATACCACCAAACATACAAGTAACCAGTCTAACGCTACTGCCACCTCATACATGATGAGACCGGGTGGTGGCAGGGAGTTCAGTAGCCGTATACGGCCTGGAGGAAAAAGCTGTTTGCTATCCTAACAGCTCTTGACCTAATGCTATAGTAGCTCATGTTTAATGGAAGAGGGTTAAAGAGATTGCTGGACAGATGGGAGGCCCTGATATAAAGCGCTCCTGTTAAATATCTCTGATGAATGAAAGAGAGACCCTGATGATCCTCAGAGCAATCCTTGCATTCTTCATAGGGACTTGCAGTCAGATGACTTGCTATTCCCTTACTAGATGGTGATGCAGCTGGTCAGAACACTCTCAAAGGTGCTCCTGCAAAAACTTGTTCGAGTGATGGGGTGGAGAGCCTCACTCACTTCAATCTCCTCAAGAAATGGAGACTCTGCTGAGTTTTCTTGACTAAAGAGGTGTTGTGGGAGCAGGTGAGATCATCCATTATGTGTACTCCCAGAAACTTGGTGCTCTGAACTCTCTCCATGGAGCAACCATTTATGTGTAATGAGGCGTGGCCAGCCTGCACCTTCATAAAGTCCATAGTCACCTCTTTGGTCTTGTCCACATTGAAACTCAAGGTGTTGTTCTCACCATTCTACCAGCCACTCTACCTCCTCTTTGTATGCTGTCTCATTGTTGCTCTTGATGAGGTCAACCACTGTTGTGTCTTCAGAGAACTTAATGATTCAGTTTGATTGCAAAAGTTCTGGCACGCAAACTATTTAAAAAAAATTTGAGCAATATTTGGCCCCTTATCTAAGGAAGGATGTGTTGAAATTAGAGAGAGTTCAAAGGAGGTTCCTGCAAACGATTCCGGGATTGAAAGGCTTATCATACGAAGAGCGTTTGATGGCTCTAGGCCTGTATTTACTAGAATTCAGACCATAGGAAACATCCTCTCCACATCCACTCTATCAAGTCCTTCCAACATTTGATAAGTTTCATTGAGATCTCCCATTATTGTTCCAGAACTTTTGCTATCCTGTCTTTCACTTAAATACATTGTACTCTTTATTGTTTCTCAAAACTCATTCATTAAATCAGCTGCAATTGTGTTATAATGCAATAATGCTACAATCCTCTCTGGATTCATCATGAATCTGAGACCCTGATGATCCTCACAGCAATCCTTGCATTCTTCATAGAGACTTGCAGTCAGAATCTGAAGCTATTCATCTGACAAGCCTTATTTCTGATTCATACTAACTTATCCTTGTTCCTAGATCTTAAGGTCTTATGGCCTTAATTGTGAGGTCCATGCAGTATCCATTTTCATTTATTCATACAGTATATGCAAATTTGAATCTTTGGGGATGGGGAAAAGGGTGATCAGAAGTGAGTATTTTGGAGGAGAGGGAGGGATGAATGAGTGAGAGAGAACTGTTGCCTGAGTGGTCGAAGTATTAAAGTAAAAGTCTAACTTCTTGTGAGGTAGCTCTACTGAAGCCACTCCATGTTCCTTGATGTCGCTCACACAGTCTCACTCTATTTCCATTCGCCCAACCCCAGGCAAAACTGGCAGTACTCTGAATGACTTCCTTTGGCCCTTGGAATGCAGGAACTTTCTTCCATGGGGGGGGGGGAGGGATTTTATTGAAACCTATTGAATATTTAAGGGCCTAGATAGAGTAGACATTGAGTAGATGCTTCCTACAGTGGGGAGTCTAGGACCAGAGGGCATAGCCTCCGAGTAGAAGGACAACCCTTTAAAACAGAGATGGAGAGGAGTTTTTGTAGCCAGGGGGTGGTGAATCTGTGGAATTCATTGTGCAGACAGATGTGGAGGCCAAGACAAAGGGTATATTTAAAGTGGAGGTTGTTAAGTTCTTGATTAGTAAGGGTGTCAAAGGTTATGGGGAGATGGCAGGAGGATGTGGTGGAGAGGGATAGTAAATCAGTTATGATGGAATGGTGGAGCAGACTCGATGGGCTGAATGACCTAACTCTGCATCACTGTCTTATGGTCTTATGGGCCATGACTAACCTTCCATTATTTCCAGGTTCCCATTCGCAACTCTTGGTGCATGCTCCCTCCATTCTCCTGCCTCCTTGCCAGCCATTCTGCACACAGCACCACTTATATGGCAATCGTACTTCTCTCAGGGTGGCCCCTGTCCTTTCTGGATGATGACTTAAGCACTGGCTGGATTGACAAGGTCAGGGTGTCGAGGCCCAAGGCAAGGTGTGGGCCAATTCAGCTTGTTGCTCCATGACATTTACTCGGCTCTGCGCTGAACTATGCATCTCAGACTCTCTTTGTGGACTACAGTTCAGAATACTATTTACTAGCGGTTATTGTTTGCAAGATTAGTTTTGTTTTTCTTTTCTCTGATCATTGAGGTGTTTGATGGTCTTTTCGATGGGTTCTTTTGGATTTCTTTGTTTTCTGGCTGCCTGTTAGGAGACGAATCTCAAGGTTGTATAATATATAGATGCCTTAATAATAAATGTACTTTGAACTTTGGACTTTGAAGAACAGTGGCCCTGATTTTAGGTTTGTAGCTAAGTGATGTCAGCTGTGCAGGATCTTGAAGCATTTAAAACATATTGTGCAACTGAGTAAGGCAGTATACCGAGGGATACAATTGCCTGGAATGTTTTGCATGAGGATAGTGAAGGAAGATTACAACTTTCCTCTGTTCAAAGAATTGGTATTCAAAGTACAGTTATTATCAAAGAATGTACAAATTATACACCTTGAGATTTGTTTGCTCACAGGTGGCCACAGAGCAAGAAACCTGAAGAACCCAATTTAGAATAAGAAAGATCATAAACACTATACAGAGAAAGAGGAAAAAAAATACCCACACACATATCATACAAACAATAGAAGCAAACAACAGCATTCTGAACCAAATTGAGTCATTTGAGAATCATTAAATAATTGAAAATCATTAAAGCAGCTTTGTGCAGTGTGCTGGCACTATTTTAATGTTGCTAAATACAAGGAAACGAATTTCTAAGCTCTATTTCCCGGTAATATTGTTATAATGCAAAGAAGATGAAGATAATGACTAGAGAAGATGTGCAGTAAAACTCCATTAATCCAGCTCACTGGGGACTTCGATGCTAGACTGGCAGATTTTAAGTACAATTGGGTCATTATTCTAATTAATATTTCAACAACTTGTAATCTTTCGTTATATGCTGTATGTTGCACAGTACAATTATATCATTTTTTAGTAAACCAGTTAAGTATCAAGGTAGCACAGAAAATGGCCCAGGTGATTTCAAAAGGAGCTTTGGAACTAACTGTTCGATTGAGGTGTGAAATTATTATTTTGCTTGTAGTTTAACTTTCCTATACTTGCTTGTATTTTTTTATAACCCCCTATCTCTTGTCTGAGTATGAGCCAACCACGACTGCTGTTTGTTTTTCGTTGCTGGAACACTTAATAAAATTGCTGTAAGCATCAAGTTTTAGCCTCATTCTCGACTTCGAAAAGAACTTTTGAATCGTAAAAGCGTCAGGATCCAATTCAGGACCCTGGTGAATTTAAATGCAGCAGGGCAATCGGGGTCCTGATGTGTTCTATAGAAGAGGGGAACTGGGATTGCCAATGTGTAGTCAGTACTTGGTGAGGCAGATACTGAACCATTGTGATTGCTGAGCAATCGGGTGGCTGCTTATGAGTTTTTCCTATCAAGTATATGATACCACCACCATCAACAGGTTATTAACCCTCAGCCATCAGGCTCTTGAATCAGAGGGGATAACTACACTCAACTTCACTCAGCCCAACACTGAACTGTTCCCACAATCCATGGACTCACTTTCAAGGACTCTTAATCTCATGCTCTCAATATTTATTGTTTATTTATCAATTGTTATTATTTTGTTCTTTGTATTTGTACAGTTCGTTGCCTTTTGCATGTTGGTTGTTTGCCCGTCTTGTATCCATTTTCTCAATGATTCTATTGTGCTTCTTTGTACTGACTGTGAATGCCTGCAAGAAAATTAATCTCAGGGCAGTATATGTTGAGATATATGTACTTAGATAATAAATTTACTTTGATCTTTGAACTTCGACTTTGGACATAGCAAACTCAGCTGACAGTTCACACTTTAAACTAAATGTAAAAACTATTTGCAGTATAAATTGTTGAATTACATTGTAATTTTAACCACTAGTGGTGAGGCTTTACTATTATGATTAAAGAAATGTTCCTGAAAGATATTGTTTGAAAATGAGTTTTTAAGCCTAGAGCAATACAGTATGGTTACAAACTCTTCAGTGGATCACATTGTCCACCCAGAGTTCCTAATTTCCTGCATTCAGTCCAAATCCCACCAGGACCCTCCCCTGCATGTACCTATCCAACTCTTCTTTAATCACATTATTGTAGTTACCTCAACCACTTCCTGTGGCAGCTTGTTCCATATACTCACCACCTGACTATGTGAAAACTTCCTCGTTTCCCTCTCACCCTAAATCCATGACCCCTATTTTTAGACTCCCTACCCTGGTGAAAACGCTGTTACCACCCACCTTACCTCTGCCTTTCGTACGTTCCAAGGAGTAATGATCTACTTTGGCAAACCTCTCTATTTCACTCAGGCTCTCTAGTCCTGAGAACATCCTCATAAACCTTTTCTGCACTCTTTTGCATTTTACCACATCTTTCCAATAACAGGGTGACCAAAACTGTACACCATACCCCAAGTGCAGCCTCACCCGTGACTTTTGATAAAAATGATAATGCAGGGTTCTACACTTGCGAAGATCAGGAGGGAAGAAAAGTCATTTCTTTTCGTCTGCACTGCACAGGTTTATAGTGAGGATTGTTGCGTGTGCACTGATTCCACTCTTTAGGCCACGGCATTCCACAATGGCACAGTGAGCTGCGATGACTTCGGCAACCTCGAGGCTATGGGTTGAGTATCGGAGTTTTCCTTCTTCTAGACAGACTGCCTGACAAAGCTAACGAGACCCATCTACCCAGGTTTGGCATCAGAGTTGTCTTTCTCCTAGACTGGCTGCCAGCCAAGGCTGATGAGCCCAGCCAGCCTGCCCGCCCAGTTATACCGCTGAACATTCGGTTGCGCCGTGACATAGCAAACTTAGTAAGAACAGGGACGCCACGTGAAAGCGTTGCTATGGGAACAGTAGGAGAGGTCGTATGTGAGTGACTTACTGCCTGGCAAGCCAATCAGTGGTCCTACAGTGAAAACTACGCCTAGAAAGGAGAGGCTATGGAAGACACGTCACCTTCCTTAAGTAAGGAGGACATCCATCCCTGGACTCACCCATCCCCCCGTGACTTCTTCAACTGTAACATATTATCCCAACTCCTATATGCAATGCCCTGTCTACCTGTTGCACTGCTTTCATTGAGCTATGCACTAGGTCCCTTTGTTCTATCACGCTTCCTAGTCTTGACCATTGATGCTAAACTTCTACTCTGGCCTGATTTTCCTAAATTCATCTCCTCATGTTTTTCCATATTGGCATCTATTTGACATTCCTCAGCCCACTTCCTTAACTGATCAAGATTGTCTTGTAACCTACAATAACCTTGTTCACTATCAACAACATCTCCAAATTTAATGTCATCTGTAAACTTACTGATGAAGCCAAATCATTTATATAGATGATGACAAACATGAGTCTCTACACCGACCCCCTGCAACACACAACTAGTCACCACCCTCCATTCCGAGAAGCAGACTTCAGCCATCACCCTCAGCTTCCTACCTCTGGGTCAATTTTGAATCTACCTGACTCGCTCTCCCTGGATTGCGTGGGACCAGCCTTCCAGACCAGCCTGCCTTGTTGGAGCTTGTTGAAGATTTTGCTGAAGTCCAAATAGAAAGCATCCGCTATTCTCTTGGCTGCCTCTTATGAAAACTCTTAGAGGTTCATCAAATACAACGTCACATGCACAAAGCCTCCTAATCCAAGTGCTAGTAGATCCTGCCCTTCAGAATTCCCTTCAGTAACTTCCCCACTATTAATATCAGGTGGAATGGCCTCTACCTTCCTGGTTTGTCCTTGCTACCCTTCTTAAACAAAGCACTATCAGTCATTCCGGTCTTTGGGATGTTCAGCAGTGACGAACGATGAAACAAGGGCCTCCACCATTTCCAGTCTGGCCTCTCACAAGTCTAAGGATGTATCTAGGTAGGAACTGGTGATTTATCCACCTAATGTACTGTAAGATTGCAAATACCTCCTCCATAGTAATAGGATTGTCCTCCAAAAACAACATTTGTTTCTCTCATCTCTTGAGCAACCACAATTTTCTTCTTGGTAAACAATGTGTTAAAAATCCCACCCATCTCCAGTATTCATCTCTAAATGTAAGTCTCTCCATAGCCACCCTTTTGTTCTTAATATATCAAGTCGAGTCAGCTTACTGTCATTTAACAGTATACATTTATACCGTCAAACGAGAAAACATTCATCTGGACCAGGATGTAAAGCACAGTAGAACACATAACACACATATAACTTAGAAAAGTAAGAATTAAATTTACAAATGAACTATCCATGGATAAACAAAGTAAAGTACATAAATTAAATATTGTAGGGTACAGAACAAGTTATCTGTATATTATATATAAAGCCTCATGAAATTTTACATAACTTTACCTGCCATATCCATCTCATACCCTCACCTTGCCTTCCTAACTTCCCTCTTAATTGTATTCTTAATCTTTTTATAGTTATTGAGGGATTCACTCATCTACAACCTCATAAGCCCAATACATGCATTCTTTTATATTTGACCGGTCTCGATATCTGTCAGCAGCCAGGGTTTCCTAAGCTTGCTGGGTTTATCCTTCCCCCTAACAGGAATATTCTGTCCCTGGACTCTTAGTAAATCACCTTTAAAAGCCTCCCTCTTGTCATTTGTTCCTTTCCCATTAAAATGAATCACACAATCAACTTCTGCTAGATAAAACCATATGTCGTAGGAGCAGAATTAGACCATTCGACCCATCGAGTCTGCTGTGCCATTCCATCATGGCAGATTTATTATCTCTTTTAACCCCATTGTCCTGCCTTCTCCCCACAACCTATGACACCCTGATTAATCAAGAACTTATCAAATTCCACCTTATGCCCAATAACTTGGGTTGCACATCTGTCTGTGGCAATGAATTTCACAGATTCACCATCCTCTGTCTAACTAAACCTTTCCTCATCTCTGTTCTAAATTAGTGTGACTCTATTCTAGGCTGTGCCCCCTGTCCTAGACTTCCCCACTACAAGAAACATGCTCTCCTCATCCACTGTAGCTAGGCCTTTTAATAAGTTTCCATGTGATTCCCCCCTCATTCTTCTACACTTCAGCAAGTACAGGCTCAGAGATATCAAATTCTCATCATATGCTAACACCTTCATTCCTGGATCATTCTTGTGAAGACTAGACTATGTAAAAGTTTCTTCCCCCAGCCATCATACTCCTCAATACCCAGAGCATGGACTGACACCAACCTACTGCCCTCTACTGTGCCTATTGTCTTGTTTATTATTTATTGTAATGCCTGCGCTGTTTTGTGCACTTTATGCAGTCCTGGGTAGGTCTGTAGTCTAGTGTAGTTTTGTGTTGTTTTACGTAGTTCAGTGTAGTTTTTGTATTGTTTCATGTAGCACCATGGTCCTGAAAAACGTTGTCTCATTTTTACTGTGTACTGTACCAGCAGTTATGGTCGAAATGACACTAAAAAGTAACTTGACTTGACTTGAATCTCCTTTAGACCCTCTCCAATGCCAGCACAACTTTTCTTAGATAAGGGGCCAAAAAGTGCTCATGGTACTCTAAGTGCGTAATAAAGCTTCAACATTACATCTTTGCTCTTGTATTGAAATGAATGCTGACATTACATTTGCCTTCCGTACTATAGACTCAACCTGCAAATTAACCTTTATGGAATCCTGCACGAGGACTCCCAGTTTTTAAAATTTTCTCTCCAGAAAACTTATACAAAGTGCATAATAATGCTCTTCCCTACTCTAAACTCCATCTGCCACATCTTTGTTCATTTTTCCAGTCTGTGTTAGTCTTTCTTCTTCCTCAACACTGCCTTCCCCTCCAACTATATTTGCATTATCCACAACCTTGGCCAAAATCTGTCAATTCCTTCATCTAAATTATTGACATAAAACGTGGAAAGAAGCTGTCCCAATACCGACCGCTGCAACACACCACTAGTCACTGGCAGTCAGCCAGAAAAGGCTCCTTTTACTCCCACTGTTTGCCTCCTGCCAGACAGCCAATTTTCTATCCATGATAGTGTCTTTCCTGTAATACCATATGCTGTTATCTTGTTAAGCACCTTGTGTGACTGTCCTTGTTCTATCCTGCTGGTTATTTCCTCAAAGAATTCCAACTGATTTGTCAGGCAAGATTTCCTCTTAGTGAAATCTTTGTCCTCCAAGCACCATGAAACCTCCAACATTTTTCCAAACTCCAAAGTCAGGCTAACTGGCCTACAGTTTTCTTTCTACCGCCTTCCTTTCTTTTTAAAGCGTGGATTGACATTTGTAATTTTCCAGTCCTCTGGTCACATTCCAGAATCTAGTGATCCTTGAAAGATCATTACTAATGCACTTCCAATCTCTTCCGCTACCTCTTTCAGAACCCTGGAGTGTAGTCCATCTGGTCCAGGTGACTTAACTATCTTCAGACTTTTCAGCTCCCCAAGCACCTTCTCCTTAGTAATAGCAATGACAGTCATTTCTGCCCCGTGACACTCTTGCATTTCTGGGATTCTGCTAGTGTCGTCCTCAGTGAAGACTTACACAAAATACTTATTAAGTTTGTCCGCCATTTCTTTTACTACCTCTCCAGCATCATTTTCCAGTGGTTTGATATTCACTCTTTCCTCTCTTTTACAAATTTGAAAGATACTTTTTGTATCTTCTTTTATACACTTGGTTAGCTTACTTCAGATTTCATCTTTTCTCTCTTTATGGCTTTTTTAGTTACCTTCTGTTTGATTTTATAAGATTCTCAACCCTCTGAAATCCTCCTAATTTTTGCTTTATTATATGCTCTCTCTCTTGCTTGTATGCTGTCTTTAACTTCCTTTGTCGGCCACAGTTGCCTCATCCTCCCTTTAGAAGACATCTTCATCTTTGGGATGTATCTTTCCTGCACCTTCTGAATTGCTCCCAGAAACTCCAGGCATTGCTGTTCTCTCATCATCCCTGCTAGTGTCAATCAACTTGACCAGCTCCTCTCTCATGCCTCTGTAATTCCCTTTACTCCACTGTAATAATGATACAACCAATTTTAGCTTCCCTTTCTCAGATTGCGGGTGAATTCTATCAAATAATAATCACTGCCTCCTTAGGGTTCCTTTACCTTAAGCCTCTTGATCAAATCTGGGTCATTACATAACACCCAATTCAGAGTTGCTGTTTCCCTAGTGGGCTCAGCCATGAGCTGCTTCTAAAAGTAATCTTATAGGCATTCTCCAATTTTCCTGTCTTGGGATCCAGCACCAACCTGATTTTCCCAATCTATCTGCATTTTGATATTTATTGCTTATTTATTTACAGTGTTCTTTCTTTTTTTAATTTTTATTTGCACCATTTTGTTGTCTTTTGCACATTGGTTGTTAGTCTGTCCTTATGAACATGGACTCTCATTGATTCTGTTATGGGTCTTGAATTTACTGGACATGAATCTCGGGGTTGTATGTAGTGATGTATATGTACTTTGGTAATAAATACACTTAGAAATTTGAACTTTGAAATCCACCATAACCATCACAACATTGCTCTTCTTACAAGCCTTTTCTATCTCCCCTTGTAATTTTTAGCCCACATCCTGGCTACTGTTCTGAAGCTATATACAGAGCTTCAAAAACGTATTCAACCCCCACAACTATTTTCACATTTTGCTGCCTCATTTTCTAAATTTAAAATATATTGAAGTAGAATTTTTTGAGATAATCTGCAAAACATTTAGCATCATGTCAAATCAAAAGAAATATTTCAAAACCTGTCAACAATCTACTTAAAATTAAAAATCAAAATTGTGAGGCTGAAAAAGTGTTAATTGCCTTTGTAATTACTATACTAACTTTCTGCAGGTGCAACACTGTGCATTACTTTCTATTACAATTCACCCAATTTGCTGATGTAGAAAATTGGAGGATCACCTGTTTTCAAGGAATTCATAAGAATAAGTAACCCCTCTTTCTGGTAGATTTTCAGCAGACCAAACCAAAATGAAGACAAAAGAGAATTCAAGGGAAGTCAGGGAAGTCAGGGAAATGATTATAGAGAAGCACAAATTTAGGAAAGGGTACAAGTTTGTCTCAAAGGCATTGAACATACTTTGGAGCTTGTGGAGTCCATCGTGAAAAAGTGGAAAAAATATGAAATCACAGCCACACTGCTTAGGCCAGGCTGTCTCTCTAATCTTAATTGCCAGAGAAGAATGGCTCTTATAACAGAGTCTGCTATGATTCCAGCCGTCACTCTGAGTGATCTACAGAGGTCAGTGGCAGCAAGTGGACATGAAGTTCATGGCTCCATAATCTCTTAAGGCTTTGCACAAAAAGGGTATTTATGGAAGAATGACAAAGGAGAAGCCTTAGCTAGAAAAAATATCATATCCTTGCCCATAAAGACTTTGCAAAGTGTTACTTAGAAGATAGTGTAAAGATGTGGAAGAAGGTCTTGTGGTTGGATGAGACTACCGAGGAGCTTTTTGACCTCAGTGCTAAAGTCAGGTAATACCATCCCTACTGTAAAGTATGATGGAGGTAGCATCATACTATGGGGATGCTTTTCAGCAGCAGGGACTGGAAATTTAGTCAGGATTGATGGGAAGATGAATGCTAGCCTCTGCCAGAAAGCTTAAACTGGGGAGGAAGTTTGTCTTTCAGACACAAAACACACTGCCAGAGCAACTATAGTGTGACTCCAGATGAAGAAAATTGATGTCCTTGAGTGGCCCAGTCAGAGCCCTGATCTTAACCAGATCGAACGTCTGTGGAAAGATCTCAAGACTGCAGTCTACCATCGCTCCTCAACTAACCTGGCACAGCTTGAGCCATTTTGCAGGGAGGAATGGCCAGATCTTGCTCCACTACATTGTACAAAGCTAATCCAAAAAGTCTGCTGGCTGTGAGGGGTGATTCAACTAAATACTGAGTAAAGGAGAATGAATACTTTTGAAGTGCTGATACTCAGTCTCTGAATTTTTAGTTTTTTATGCTTTACAATTTCCCCCATTTTTTTGGGCTCCTCTGTGAAAAAAAGGAGCTAGCGATTCACAAATAAAAATTCTCAGTTAAATTGATCAAAATCCCTGGTTGTAATACTTACTTATGTGAACAAAGGGTTGGGGGATGAATATCTTTACAAGGTACTGTAACTTCCATCAAGGTCTTTTTACCCTTGTAATTTCATAACTCTAGAAGGATTCTCCCTTTTTCGATCCTACGTCACCTCTTTCTAAGGCTACCCCACCCCCTCTGCCTACCTGCCTATCCTTTCGATACAGTTTGTATCCTTGGATGTTAAGCACTCAACTATGATATTTTTTCAGCCATGATTCAGTGATGCCCACAACATCATAGCTGCCAATCTCTCACTGTGCAACAAGATCATCTACCTTAAGCCGTATGCTGTGTGCATTCAAATATAACACCATCAATCCTGTATTCATCACCCTTTTCAGTTTTGCCCCATTTTACACTTCAACTCCTCCCACTGAGTGCAATTTTTCATCGTAATTTTAAAACAAATAGATTTATAGTCACTGGAGTGAAAGTGCTCCATGATTGGAAACTCTGTTATGCACCCTGCTTTATGTCCCAAGAGGAGGTCCAATATTGCACTTTTCCATGTAGGGCCCTCTTTAAATTGGCTCAGGAAACATTCCAGGGTACATTGCACAAATTCTACTCTGCCCAGGCCCTTAACACTCTGGGTCTGGGTGACCCAGTCAATGCCAGGGAAGTTAATATCTCCAATTAATACCACCCTGTTATTCTTGCAACACAGCAATTCCTCTGCACGCCTGTTCCTCAAATTCCTGTTACCTCATGTGGGAGTATCCATAATACAGCCACGCCAAAGTGACCACCCTCTACTTCTTCTTCCTAAATTCTATTATGTCTGTAATGGACACAACCCCAAGGATGTCATCTCTAAGCATTGCTGCTGCTGCATTCTTTCTTATCAAAATGGCAACAGTCACAAGAGATTCTGCAGATGCTGGAAATCCAGAGCAACACCCACTGAATGCTGGAGGAGCTCCGCAAGTCAGGCGGCATCTATGTAGGGGAGAAAACAGTTGATGTTCTGGGCCGAGACCCTTCCTCAGGACTGGAACAGGGGACAGAAGCCTGACTAAAAAGGTGGTGAGGGGACAGAGTACATGCTGGCAGCTGATAGGGGAGGCCAGTTGAGGGGAAAGGTAGGTGGGTGAGTAGGGGAGGCTGATGAAGTAAGATACTGGGAAGGGATAGGTGGAAGAGGTAACAGGCTGAAGAAGAAGCGGCTTCTCTTTCCTCCCAGCTTCCTACTTCATTCCCCCTCCCCCAACCCACATGCCTTCCCCTTCAAGAGGCTCACCGGCTAGCTTGAACTCTCCCATTCTCCCCACCTTCTAATTCTGGTTTCTGCCTCCTTGCCTTTCCAGTCCTGACGAAGGGTCTAGACCTAAAACGTGAGTTGTTTATTCCCCTCCATAGATGCTGCCTGACTTGCTGAGTTCCTCCAGCATTGTGTGTGCTTTACCCAACACTCCCTCCTCGCTTACCTGCTCATCTGTCATGACTTAATATCTGTATCCTGGAACACTGAGCTCCCCTTCTCTCAGCCATGGCTATAACATACCAGTCCTCCAGAGTGAATCCATGCTCTGAGTTAATCTGTTTCACCTGTTAATCCTCATGTATTGAAATAAATTCAATTTAACTGAGTATTCTTTTCCCTCCCTTGGCCATCCTTCTGGAGAAATTCTAGTGATCTTGGCACTGGCACCCCACTGAGTCTCTGCTCATAGAACGCTTTGCAACTGACAGCACTACTGTAGTATGATTGATTGACGGTAGATCTGAGACAAATTGGCAGTTATTTTTTTCTCTTGAGATGCAGTGTCATATTATAGTTGGACTGTGACAAATTCTCATGATTTGGAATTTGTTTCACCACTTATTCTGGGTGATTTTAATCTCCATGTTTTTCATTATGTAAAAATGGCAGTAAACATGAAATTATGCAACATTTATTTTGATGAATAGTTCCAATTTTTAGCTTTTTTATCACAAGGTTATTAATTGAGGGAAGAACCAACTCACTGTAGATGAATCTACAAAGTATTCTACTTTGCCTATCTTCAAATAATCCTCTTCAGTAACAATCACTTTTTAGTGCTGATAGGTTGGCTCCAGCTAGGTTCCACAATTCCACTTGAGCAGTAGGTTGGCTCAGAAATTCATCATGGTTAGCCTGAATTAAATGGTGGGGGAAGAGGAAAGAGTTAGAGTTGCAGAACAGTGGTAAGGTTAGTTGTTACAACTGGGTCGTCCTTGGTTGCAGTGGATGACCATGATATCCTCTGTGCCTTGTCAGGCCCTTTGTTCTCCACAAAGCGCTGCAGAATTGCAAGAATTGCTGTCCTTATATCTCATAAGGCAAGCCTGCTAGAGATGACTTTTCATGCATAGGGCAGGCATGTCACTATCTCACTGCGGGATGTAGTAAGCTGGCTACGCTCACTCGCTTTAGCCTGCCTGTCAAAGTGTACACCGGGGTATGACTGCTGACACATGCAAACAGCTACTTGGAGCCACAGATGAGAGGTGTGTGTCTGGTGGGGACCAGAAGTGAGTCAGCTGCCTTATGGACAGACAGGCCCCTTCACCTGAGGTGCTACCCCTCCCTGGGCACCCTATACACTTCTCACATCAGGTGGACCAACCCAACTTCACCATCCCAGCTCATGACACTTCAACTTCCTGCAAATACCTTCCTCCATCCTCTATTCCCACAGAAAACTACTCAGGTGAAATACTTCAACTTCTGATTTTGTGTTAAAATAGTTTGTTTATTGTTAAAAAGGGTTAGTTCTGAATCTGGCTGAAAGAATTTGGAATATCTAATTTGTCACTGTATACACTGTACATTTTCATAATAGGCCTTGAAGCCAGGAGAGAAGCTAGTTCCTGGGATGAGAGGGTTGTCCATCAAGAAAGTCTAGACAGTTTGAGTCTGAATTCCTTGGAGTTTAGAGTACTGAGGTGTAACCTTACTTACTAATACAAGGGGCATAATTTTAGATGATTAAAGTATGGGGCGATGTCCAAGGTAAGTCTTTTACACAGAGCGGTGAGTGTGGAACGCACGCGAGTGTGGGAGGACGTGAGTATTAATGTGCATAGTCCAGCTCTCTTCAGCCTCCTCAGAAATGAAAGATGTTGGCCAGCTTTCTTGACCATGTAGGATGTGTCCTGGGACCATGAGAAGTTGTGCTTGCTGAACACTCCCAAGAATTTGAAACTGCTCGTGGTTACCACTGCTGTGCCACTGATGTAAAGAGGGTTGTGAGTGTTGTGAGTTCTCCTCAAGTTGATAACCATCTCTTTTGTCTTGCTGACATTGAGGAAGAGGTTATTTGCCTGGTACCAGGCTTTGAACTCTTCCACCTCCTTTCTGTGGGCCACCTCATCATTGTTGGTGATGAGCTCCATCATCGTCGTGCCATCGGTGAACGTAACAATGTGATTACTCGGGTGTTTAGCCGTGGCCGTGCAGACATGTGTGAGCAGAGTGTACAGCAATGGGCTTAGTGCACAGCCCTGGGGGGTGGGGGGGCAACTGTGTTGCAAATGATGGGGAGGGAGGAGGGCTGGTGCATCTTGACTACCTGAGGTCTTTTGGCTGGGAAATCCACCACCCAGTTGTACAGACATGTATTTAGACTGAGGAGTAGGAGTTTTTTCACCAAGGTTAACAATGTGTTAAATAATGACACGTATGTGTTCAGATTAGGGGGTTGTGGCCATGCTCTGTTGATGCTAGAAGCGTGGTGACACTTGCAGCCTGCCCAGCACAATCCTTGCTGATCTGATTTCATGCAAAATGATGCATTTCACTGTATGTTTTGATGTACGTATAACAAATAAAGCTAATCTTTAATTAAGTCACCCATTTTCATCCAGCTCAAAGTGACATCAGCAAAATTTCAACAGTGTTAACATTTAACACAGAAGCAAAGCTTGACATGAAAGCAGACAAGGCTGGAGGTACTCTTCAAGTTAGGGCGCATCTATGACAATAGATGCCGCTGCATCTGCTGAGCAGTTTCAAACAGCTTTGTTCTTAATTGTTCAAAATAATGTTGAAAGAGTACAGAGAAAATTTACAAGGATGTTGCTGGGTCTGGAGGAGCTGAGTTATAAGGAAAGATTGAATAAGTTAGGATTTTATTCCTCGGAATGTAGAAATTTGAGAGTGGATTTGATAGGGGTCTACAAAATAAGGAGGGATGTAGATTGGGGAAATGCAAGCAGGCTTTTTCCACTAAGGTTGGATAGGAGTACACTGAGAGGTCATGGGTTAAGGCTGAAAGGTGAAAAGTTTAAGGAGAATATGAGGGGAAACTTCTTCACTCAGAGGGTGGTGAGAGTGTGGAATGATCTGCTAGCATAAGTGGTGCATGCGAGCTCGATTTCAATGCTTAAGAGAAGTTTAGATAGGTACATGGATAGCTGGGGTATGGAGGGCTATGGTCCTGCTGCAGGTTGATGGGAGTAGGCAGTTTAAATAATTCAGCATGGACTAGATGGGCAGAAGGGCCTGTTTCTGTGCTGTACTCTTCTATGACTCGAAATATGTTGGTTAGTTTTTGTTTCAAGTAGGTCAATATTCATTTAAACCTAAAAATTCAGAAGGCTGAAGTATGTTGACTATTTATAATAAACTGTTGTAGTTTTTATCAAACAGAATGAGTTCTTCATTCTCAGTTGTTGATGAGCTTTGGTGAGCTTTGAAGGACAGGAATAGATGGAAAATGGTTTTGGGGAAAAAAAAAGCTTTGCCAGTGTATAAACAGTCTTGTGAAGTTCAAGATAGCAATGATATTTCCTGAAAGCTATGGGTGTGTTAGGTTTCTTACTCTTTTCTCACTGCTGCCATGAGGTAGAAGGTACAGGTGCCTCAGGACTAGCACCACCAGGTTCAAGAACAGCTACTACCCCTCCGCCATCAGGCTCTTGAACAAAAGGAATAACTACACTCATTTAAGGACTCTGTTATATTGTTATTTCATGTTTGTTATTTACTGCTATTTGTTTATTTCTGCATTTGCACAGTTTGTTTATTATTAAGAGTCTCTGATGTTTACAGTTTACAATTACTCGACTATAGATTTGCTAAGCTACTCCCGCAGAAAAAGAATCTCAGGGTTGTATGTGGTGACATGTATGTACTCTGACAATAAATTTTACTTTGAACTTTGAACTTTAGGCCAATTTCTTCTATGCTTAAGTGGAAACATCAGTGATTACTTGGAGCATGGATTTTGAGCTAGCACACACAGGCCTTGTCTGAACACTGCAGCTTGGTCACTGAGGTTCAGGTGACCTTGTTTCTGACATGTTTTTGCTGTAGCTGAATATTTTCATGCCAGTTCCAAAGATAATTTCACTGCAATGAGAAGTTTTCTGGAGGTGAGGTGCAGTCCTACAGTAGGGAAGGTCGAGTATCCTGTCTGGTTGCGTCATGGACTGGTATGGAAACACCAATGCCCAGGAATGGAAAAGTGGTGGATGCAGCCCAGACATCACAGGCAAATGACCTCCCTCATCATGAATACCCTGGAGAGACTTGTTCTGGAGCTGCTCCGGCCTATGGTCAGGCCACAGTTAGATTCCCTCCAGTTCGCCTCCAGCCCCAACTAGGAGTTGAGGATGCCATCGTCTACCTGCTGAACCATGTCTACGCCCACCTGGACAAGCCAGCGAGCACTGTGAGGGTCATGTTTTTCGAACTTCTCCAGTGCGTTCAACACCATCCGCCCTGCTCTGCTGGGGGAGGAGCTGACAGCAATGCAGGTGGATTCTTCCCTGGTATCATGGATTCTTGATTACCTGACTGGCAGACCACAGTACGTGTGCTTGCAACACTGTGTGTCCGACAGAGTGATCAGCAGCACTGGGGCTCCACAGGGGACTGTCTTGTCTCCCTTTCTCTTCACCATTTACACCTCGGACTTCAACTACTGCACAGAGTCTTGTCATCTTCAGAAGTTTTCTGAAGACTCTGCCATAGTTGGATGCATCAGCAAGGGAGATGAGGCTGAGTACAGGGCTACGGTAGGAAACTTTGTCACATGGTGTGAGCAGAATTATCTGCAGCCTAATGTGAAAAAGACTAAGCAGCTGGTGGTAGACCTGAGGAGAGCTAAGGCACCAGTGACCCCTGTTTCCATACAGGGGGTCAGTGTGGACATGGTGGAGGAGTACAAATACCTGGGGATACGAATTGACAATAAACTGGACTGGTCAAAGAATACTGAGGCTGTCTACAAGAAGAGTCAGAGCCGTTTCTATATCCTGAGGAGACTGAGGTCCTTTAACATCTGCCGGACGATGCTGAGGATGTTCTACGAGTCTGTGGTGGCCAGTGCTATCATGTTTGCTGTTGTGTGCTGGGGCAGCAGGCTGAGGGTAGCAGACACCAACAGAATGAGCAAACTCACTCGTAAGGCCAGTGATGTTGTGGGGATGGAACTGGACTCTCTCATGGTGGTGTCTGAAAAGAGAATGCTGTCTAAGTTGCATGCCATCTTGGTCAATGTCTCCCATCCACTACATAATGTACTGGGTGGGCACAGGAGTACATTCAGCCAGAGACTCATTCCTCCGAGATGCAGCACAAAGCCTCATAGGAAGTCATTCCTGCTTGTGGCCATCAAACTTTACAACTCCTCCCTTGGAGGGTCAGACACCCTGAGCCAATAGGCTGGTCCTAGACTTACTTCATAATTTACTGGCATAATTTACATATTACTATTTAACTATTTATTACTATTTTCTATTACTATTTATTACTTATTGTGCAACTGTAACGAAAACCAATTTCCCCTGGGATCAATAAAGTATGGCTATGACTACGACTACTAAATTCCTCCCTACCATTGAGCACATTTGCAAGGAGCGCTGCCACAAGAAAGCAACATCCATCATTAAAGCACCCCGATATTCAAGCCACTCGCTACTATAATTGGGCAGGAGGTACAGGAGTGTTAGGTCCCACACTACCAGGTTCAGAAACAGTTATTATCCTTTCAGCATCAGGCTCCTGAACCAGCGTGGATAACTCCACTCATCTCAATGCTGAAGTGATTCCACAATCCACAGACTCATTTTCAAAAATTCAACAACTTTTCTCAGTATTATTTATTTACTTTTTTTAAAAAAAGATTTTTTTTGCGTGATTCGTCCCTGTTTGCACATCAGTCTTTGTTATGTACAATTTTTCATAAGTTCTATTGTATTTTTTTACTTTCCTGTAAATACCTGCAAGAAAACATGATAGCATATGGTGACAATATGCCTGATAGTAAATTTATAGTGAACTTTGAAAATGTTCTGGGACAAGTAAACATCTTAATTGACACTTACCTTCTCTGTGATTGCGTTAAAAACAGAATACCCAGCAGATCAGACAGTGTCGTTGGAAAGAGAAACTGAGTTAATATTTCACATCAAAGACATGAGCTTGGCTATATTGTAAACTCGTTAGTTGCCATCATGAAGCAAATGTAAGACAAAGGTGAACATCTGTGTACAACCAACTTTGAGGGGATGTGTCCACAGTTCCCCCTGGTAGATTTAGTTGAAAACTTCACTGGGGTTAAAAACTGCCATGCCGGGTGATTGGCTGCTGCCTGCACTTCTCTTGAGGTTGTCATACAGCGATATGTATAACAAGTGGAGCACAAGCATTATTAAGCAACTGACAAGTTCTGGTCAGACTGAAACTCATCAGTAACATGATAATCATTTCAGAAACAGGAAAATCTATATCGTAATTCCATCTATAACAAGATACAGTTTTTTTAAGAACAGCTTAGGAAGCCAATGATATCAATTTTGTAGCAGTTCTTAATTCCTTAGAGGTATGGAAGTCTTTCATCGACTTGTAGATAGTGTCATCCCAAAAGTTCTCTATGTGACACCCTGTAGCTGGTTGAAATCCATGTCACTCCTCAAGAAAATATCAATCTTTGAATTTTAACTTGGCAGATAATCTGTACAAGCAGATGGAACTTAAGTTATATTTGGGTGAGGATTACTAGCAGCCCCACTGTTTTGATGGGTCTTTTAAGTATACAATCTGACAACCTCTATTGTCTTTTTGTCGGGATGGCTAGAAAATCAATCACTGTGATCACATCAGGAAAGTGTGTTTTCTGTTTTACTCTATATGCAATTTCAGCAACTTCTTTCTCACAAAGATGTGATATAAAGGTGTTTTTGAAAAAGAGGAAGATGAAAGCCATTGTGGAATGTGAATACTGCCATATGGGTAAATATGTAGAAATAAAATGTACATATAAATCAATTCTGCAATATTTTGCAGTGAATTGAGTTCAATGCCTGAAAATATGACTCTTGGAAAATAGTTTCTCACAGAATTATAAGCATAAATTTTCAAAGTCTTGTAGTGTGTCAGCAGTAAGCTATTAGAAATGGTATTCATCTTCCCATTGTTTTTGTGGATAAAATGAAGTTACAGTATCTGTCAGCATCACTCTTAAGTGTATTTGTAGAGGTGTTTTCTTAACATACATAAAGTATTGTGGACAGACGCATGTGGCATAGTCTTATTCAAACCACATAAACACTACATGTAATTTCTTCATCTATTGCTGAGAGCAGCACAAGTTGTACACAGACGTTGAAAATTTATGCCAAAGATCTATGAGAAATCATTTTCCAAGGAATCATATCTTCAATCCATAAGAGGATAAGTCATGAAAATGTTCCAAAATGATAAGGATTGAATGTACCTAGCAGTCAGTCCCACTCCCTGGCATTATTGGAATAAAGCAAAAGCAAAACAACTTTTTAATATCAGAATAAACTTTATTCATAATAAGAAAATTTATAAAAATAACTGTGCAATGTCTTTACATTCTTACATCGATTGTCAATGCTTTAAGTTACGTTCGATTGCAAAAATATTGTTGCCACTCATGTAACCATTTGGAGTGATACACGACTACAATAATTGTGGGCTTCCACACCCATCTCTCCAGTCGCAGAAGAACCCTATACTGTAGACCTTTCCCAACAAGTCCTTGTGGTTGCACCAAGCTTCAGTGCGTTCCTCAGCACGTATTCTTGCAGTGTGGAATATGCCAGCCAGCGTTATTCCTCTAGGGACATCTCTATGCTCCGGCACAACAACAAGCTTAAGGAAGACCAAAGGCCATCTTTCACCAAGCTGATGATCTGCCAGCAGCACTTGATGTTCAGCTGTGTGTGTCCCTGGCTACAGCTTGTAGATCAGAGAGTCTTCTGTCGCACAGCTGTTCAGGATTAACCATGACACAAGTCGTGGCATCTTTCCCCACACCCTCATCACAAACCCACGTTTCACAAAGAAGTGAGCAACCATCTTGACCCCACGGGAATGATTGTCCAGGCATGCAGGAAGGATCAGACTGGGAAGGCTCTCACAGCCAACCAGGCAAGGACTTGGTGGCTGCTGGTGAGGTCTGGTGATGAGGAATTCTGTCAGGTGGCCCAGATTGTCTGCTCAGGGAACCACCCCAATGTGTCCATTCAAATCTTCTCCTGGAGTGTCTGCCGAACATTCCGTGCTGACCTCTGCCTGATGGATTTATGGTGAAAGGTGTTGGTCCGGAAGACCCTTTCCACGAAGGACAAGTAGTGTGGCAATGTCTAGCTGACTGGGCCAAATGGCAGGACAATTGTCCCATGAAGTAGATGCATCATAATTTCTAAAGTGAGAATCAGCATCAGATTTAATATCACCGGCATATGTCATGAAATTTATTGTCCTTGCTGTAGCAGTACAATGCAATACATAATAATAGAGAAAAAAACTGTGACACAGTAAGTATACATATATATCTTAAATAGTTAAATAAGTAGTGCAAAAATAAAAATTTAAAAAAGCAGTGAGGTAGGGTTCATGGGTTGAATGCCCATTCAGAAATCAGATGGAGAGGGAAGAAGTTGTTCCTGAATCGTTGAGTGTGTGCCTTCCGGCCCCTTTATCTCCTTTCTGATGTAATGAGAACAGGGCATGACCTGAGTGATGGGGATCGTTAATGTTGGATGCCATCTTTTTGAGGCATCGTTCCTTGAAGATGTCCTGGATACTATGGAGGCTGGTGCTCACAATGGAGCTGACTGAGAAAACAACTCTATGCAGTTTATTTCAATCCTGTGCAGTAACCCCGCCCCCCCAACCCTAATCCATCATGATGATGCAGCCAGTTAGAATGCTCTCCATTGTACATCTGTAGAAATTTGCAAGTGTCTTTGGTGACATACCAAATCTCCTCAAACTCCTAATGAAATATAGCCATTGTCTAGCCTTCTTAATAACTGCATCTATATGTTGGGTCCAGGATAGATCCTCAAAGATATTGACATCCAGGAACTTCAACCTGCTCACTCTTTCCACTTCTGATCCCTCTATGAGGATTGGCTTGTGTTCCCTCATCTTACCCCTTCTGAAGTCCACAATCAATTCTTTGGTCTTACTGATGTTGAGTGCAAGGTTATTGCTGCTTTATAATGCCTGACCACCGATAGAAGTTTGTTCTCTCACTGTATTGGTGCTCCATGTAGTTTCGTTTATCTTGTTGGATACACTGCCATTCTGTTCTGCCAGTGCCATTTCTGATTATTCTTGGTTGCTTTGTATTTATCAGCTGTTTAACAATGTAGGGTTTCCTTGAAACTTCCTGAATGCTTTGGTTTCTTTGTGTCAGAGACTACTGAGTCAAAACTCACAAGTTTTCTTACACATACCTGATGACCTGGTTCAATTATATGAGCTTGTTGAGGCAAGCTGTCACATTTTTACCATTTGCCGTGCAATAAAAGGCAGATACCATCTGGAACTGGGCGGCTGTGCATATAAATAGAAGATTGCCTCTGGCAGTGAAGTTATCACTGGAGTACCATAGATTTCTTTTTATCAGGTATCGTCATGAGGGGTATAGACAGGGTAAATACAAGCAGGCCTTTTCCAATAAGGTTGGGTGAGACTGGAACTCGAGGCTTGGGTTAAAGTTCAAAGGTGAAATGTATTAAGGAGAACAACTTCACTCAGAGGGTGGTGAGAGTGTGGAACGAGCTGCCAGTGGAAGTAGTGGATGCTAATTTGATTTCAACATTTAAGAGAAATTTGGATACATGCATGGATGGGAGTGGTATAAAGGGGTATGGTCTGGGTCCAGATTGATGGGAGAAGGTGCATTCATGCTTTGGCTCAGACAGGATGGGCTGAAGGACCTGTTCGGTGCTGTAGTGTTTTGTGACTCTAAGTTCTAGATGAAGTACTGTGTCCTCAAGAAACCCCCAAAACCTCATGTAAAGGACAAAATCTGATCTGATTCACCCTGTTTTGGCAGTCTGACTGCTTAGAAGTAGTTTGCAGTTTATTGATTAAAGTCTTTCCAAAAATCTGAAAATCTGGTCCTTCATCCAGGAACCGTCCTTAGAAATCATGGATATATGCGTAGTTGGGATAGCAAAGAGGTCTGAATGCATAAAGCTGGCAGTGGTTTGCACTTGAGTGGAATGCATATCTCAAAGCTCTTTCACAGAACCAGTTCCTTTTATTTATTATATGTTAACATAAATACTATCCTTTGTAACAGTTCATGAAGCCAACACTCTTTCACCTCTGTTAGACATTTAGCATCACTCTGCAGTTACTCATAACAGTGAGAATCCCTTCAATTGCTTTGTGGTTTGATGTTTTTGTATTCTGTGTTTTTTTTCACTCTTTTTTTGCCGTTTACGCGATTTTCTCTTTTTTGTATGTTGGGGTTTGATACTTTTCTTTGAATGTGATTCATGGTGTTTCTTTGTCTCATGGCTGTCTGTGGGAAGATGAATCTCAGGGTTGTGAATCTTTGAATCTTGCTTTCATTTTCTTTCAAAGGTTCATTTATTGATATACTGTATGTAACTTGTTAAATGTGTAAACTTAAGCTCCAACAAATGAGCAGGTCCACTGGTGAGCTGTTGCTGTGTGGCCTAAGAATTGCTAGTAACTCACACGTAATGCCAGAATGACACAAGTGAACGAGGAGCAGATGGAATGACAATTGAATGAACAACTTTCCAGAAGAAAGAATGTACTAGCAAAATGTTTGGCATGACTCCTTAAAGCATTCTGTTTTGTATATCTCAGTGTGCAGAGCTGCATAAAACTGGTGTGAGCAAGTGTGAACAATGATATTATAATCAGTCTGCAAGATATAGGAACAAAAGCAGGCCATTTGGCCCATCAAGTCTGCTCCGCAATTCTATCATGGCTGATTTAGAACAGAGGATGTAGAAAATAGAACTTAGACCAGTACAGGCTCTTTGACACAATTGTTTTACTTATACATGGTGCTTGCATGTGCATTAGTAACTTCTATAAACATTCTATTATCACATTTGTAGTACACAGAAGCCACTATCAAAGTATAGTCTACTCTAACTTTAATCTTGCTACACTGAAACACTTAGATTTTCTATCACTATGTTCACACATTGTTGACCTGAATTTGATTTAGAAATCATGGTTGCTGAAAATGCGTCTTTCTTACTTGCAGACAAAAATAAAGAGACTTGGTGATTGTGCAGACATGTCAGACTTTACACTCAGTGGCCACTTACCACCTGTACCTAATAAAGTAGCCACCGCTTTATTAATAAAGTATGTTCATAGTCTCATGGTCTTTTGCTGCCGTTGCTTGCTCACTTCAATGTTAGACATGTTGTGCATTCAGAGATGCCCTTCTGCACACCACTGTTGTAACACGTGGTTATTTGAGTTAGTGTCACCTTCCTGTCAGCTTGAACCAGTCTGGCCATTCTCCCCTGACCTCTGTGTTTTTGCCCACAGAACTGCTGATAGCTGGATGTTTTTCACACCGTTTTCCTGAAACTCTAGAGACTGTTATGTGTGAAAATCCCAAGAGAACAGCATTTTCTGAGATACTGAAACCAACCCATCTGGCACCAACAATTATTCCACGATCTAAGTCACATAGATCACATTTCTTCCCCATTCTGATGTTTAGTCTGAATAACAATTGAACTTTTTGACCTTGTCAGCATTCTTTTATGCATTGCGTTGTGGGCACATGATTGGGGAATGGGGAAGAAATGTGATCAAATTGGCTCTGACTGTGGAATGATTGCTGAAGCCTGATGGGTGGCTTGATTATCTCAGAAACTGCTGATTTCCTGGGATTTTCACACACAATAGCCTCCAGTGTTTACATATAATGGTGTGAAATACAAAAAAAAAATCATCCAGTGAGTGGCAGTTGTGTGGGTGAAAACGGCTGGTTAATGAGAGAGGTCAGAGGAGAATGGCCAGACTGGTTCACGCTGACAGGGAGAAGGGCGTCACTCTAATAACCATGAGTTACAACAGGCGAGAAGAAGAGCAGCTGTGAACACACTACACATCGAACCTTGAAGAAGATGGCCTACAGCAGCAGGACACCATGGGCACACACTCAGTGGCTGCTTGATTAGGTACCTCCTGTACCTAATAAAGTGGCCATCGAGTGTATGTTTGTGGTTTTTGAAATATAAATCTAGAATTCTCGCTAGCCCATTTCCACTTCCACAGGCGTTAAACATTGGTTAGTCGTGACTGTGTCTTATAGTTATTTAAATCTTGGATAATGATTGACTTTGAGTTGAGGGGCCCTGGTTGTACTTCACAGTTTGAATAAATTTAATGGTGAGGACTGGCTGCTTTACATGTCACAAATTGAAAGAGCATGTGATTCCTTCTAATCAAAGAGGGGATATTTAAAGCATTTTGCTCTTTCCAAGATGAACTCTGAGTCACCGAAACAGTTGAGTCACAAGTCCTGGTAACAAGAAGAACTTTAAGATGACTACCTGTGAGATATTGTCTGCAAATGGTGCGCTTACTGGCAAGACTTTTGCCTGGTTCTTGGGAATAATAATCAGTGTAAAAATTCTCGCCAAAATGTGAGAAAGTTGACTTTGGTAACAGACTAAACACCACTGATAAACATTGAGATACTGCAGATTCTGGAAATCCAGAGTAACAAACACAAACACTGAAGAAACTCAACAAATCAAGCAGCATCTATGGAGGGGAATTAACAGTTGATGTATCAGGCAGGGTCCCTTTATCAGGATTATTCATACTATGGTGAATGAAAATATGAGCAAAACTCCGTGCTATGTATTTGGGAAGTTTGCCTCACACCATAACTATTTGAGCTGGCAATGAAAATAGTGCCACTATCTTCATCACCAAAACACAACGAAGCCTGCAGCATATATTCCAGATTTTTCTTTTATCCATTCATGCCAGCATTTAATTGCCCTTGAGAAGGAGGCAGTGAGCTGCCTTCTTGAACCTCTGTAGTTTTTGAAGGTGGTGGGATACCCACAATGGTTGTAGGAACATCGCTCTACCTACATTGTTCTCTCTGTTGTGCGTTTACTATGTATATTAAGGTAACTAGTCACATGAGTGAGGGTGCGGTAAAAGCATAAGGAGTAGGTTATATCTTCATGCTTTGTTCTGGGCAGTTTTGTAGTAGCTGGAGACCTGCGGATGTCACATCTTTTGCTGATGATCAACAATACTCAATCACACTTAGCTTACACTGAGTACATTTAAGTTTCATCGCTTCAAGATTTTATGTTTGCTAATTGCTAATAAAGGATTCAACGTTTGGAGTAATCACTATTAGAGAGAGGGCATGTCATGCAAGTATAACAAATCTGTAGGATCGCAGGCGGTGGCAATTGTTTTGGTTTTGGTTTGGTTTTGTCACTACAATGGTATTAGGGAGTGAGCTCCAGGAATTTGACTCAATAATGGTGAAGAAACAGTGATATATTTCCAAGCCAAGATAGTGTATGGCATGGAGGGCAAGTTCCAGCTTGTAGTGGTCAGGTGTTTTTGCTGCCTTTGTCTTTCTAGTTGGTGGAGCTTATTGCTTTGTAAGGATTCTTGGTGAGGTGCGGTAGATGGTACAAATTGCTACAACTTTACGTCAGAAATGACTGAGTGATGTGTACAGGTTGCCCATCAAGTGGGCTGCTATGTTGTGAGTAACACACACAAAAAGCTGGAGGAACCCAGCAGGTCAGGAAGCATCTATAGAAAGGAACAGACAGTTGATGTTTCAGGCTGAGACTCTTCATCAGGACTGGAAAGGAGAGGGGAAGAAGCCAGAAGTGGGCTTTTATATCCTGAATGGCGTTGAGCTTCTTGATTGTTGTTGAAGCTGCCATCTATCCAGTCAAGGGGAGTGTATTCTATCTCATTCCTGACATGAGTCTTGTAGATGGGTATCAGTCTTTGGGGAGTCAGGAGGTGTGTCATTTTCTGCTGGATTTCTAGCTTCCGACCTGTTCTTATGGCCACAGTGTGTATATGGCTACTCCAGGCCGACAGTATCTCCTATTTCAGCTCAAATTCCAGAGGTCCAATCAACATTGGGAGCAGAGCACTTCAAAGAGGTTACAGGTTTCCCCTGCCATCCGAAGGTGGAGTGTTCCTATGAAATCGTTCGTAAGCTGAAATGTTGTAAAGCAAAGAAGCAATTACCATTTATTTATATGGAAAAAATTTGTGAGCATTCGCAGACCCAAAAATAACCTACCAAATCATGCCAAATAACACATAAAAACTAAAATAACAGTAACATATAGTAAAAGCAGGAATGATATGATAAGTACACAGCCTAGATAAACTAGAAATACTTTTCCACAATCAATACTGCACTGTTCTCTGTAGCAAAAATTTTGCGCAAGCGCGTTCGCAGAAAATCTGACGCAAGCGCTCTCGGCAAAAACACGGCGCAAGCGCTCTCCAGTAACCTTTAAGCTATGAAGTTGCCAAATCATACCAAATAACACGTAAAAATCCACAGCCTATATAAAGTAGGAATAATGTATGTACACTGCAGTATCACTTACCGGAACTGGTTCAGTGCTGAGCACACTGATGATGGTGTGTTTGACTGAGTCGTCACAGGTTGGGGTGGTGCAGTGGCCCCCACCCTCCAGGCCGCCGACAGATACTGAACCGCGAAGCATGCAGGGGTACAGCGGTAGCCGGGAGGCATCCAGCACATCTTTATGAAAAGAGCTGAAATAAACATGCTAATTAATTACGTGTCCGGCGGCACCTAATTAATTAGCATGTTTGTTTCGGCTTTTTTCTTAAAGATGTGCTGTGTGCCTCCCGGCTACCGCTGCATTCTCTGCGAATCGCGGGGTGGTGGGACACTGAGGTGTCATCTGGTTGTCTGTTTCCATTAGAGTAGGCAGCTCATCTTCTCCTATGACTGCCTGCCTCGATGTCAAAGGTCGAGGTTCGTAGTCTGATGTGGCTGATGCGGAAGGCTTGCTTGACTGCTGAGCCTCGCGCATTTTTCTATCATACAGTTCTTTGTAAGGACTCAAACCATCCTGCAAATATCCCCTAAACCTACGTACCCTTTCAACATTAAAGTCGTACTTTATCATTGCAGCGAAAATCTCACGTAGTTGCATCACGTTCAGTTCCTGGATGACTTCACTTTCAGTCCGTTCGCTACTGTATTCAGTTTCAATTGTTATCTTTTCCTCTTCCAATTGCATCAGCTCTTCATCTATCAGTTCTTGGTCCTGGGATGCCAAAACCTCTTCAACATCATGTTCGTCAGCTTCCACAAGCCAAACTCACTTTGTCCTTACTTCGTTCACCACGATTGAAATGCTTAATTATGTCTAGTTTTACGCTAAGTGTAACACCCTTACGAGCTCTTTTAGGCTTTTCCGATACCTTAGAACTCATCTTGCTCAACTCAACTCAACTCATCTCAATTTATACTATATGGTTTTACAATTACTCATTTTAACTGTAACAATGTATCTCCTACTACTTGTATTTTTGTTTTATTATGTTTTCATTTTATGAAATTAATAAAAAGATTGAAAAAGAAAAGAACTCATCTTGCAAACGGCTGCTCACAGGCACGTGTTAAAGCAATGCCGTTTCGAATCCGGGGGAGAGCGGCTGAGATGTGTCTATTTTAATTCAAGGAGTGTCATAAGAAAGGCAGATGAACTTAGAGTGTGGCTCAATACGTGGAACTATAGTGTTGTGGCCATTACGGAGACTTGGATGACTCAGGGACAGGAATGGCCACAAAACATCTAAAGCCTGGCAGGGAAGAAGGCAAAAGAGGTGGAGGAAAGGCACTGCTAATCATGGCTGCAGAAAAGGAGGCTGTCATGGAAGGATTGTCTACTGAGTCAGTGTGGGTGGAAGTCAGAAACAGGAAGGAGCAATAGCTCTACCAGGTGTTTTTTATAGACCCCCCAGTAGTAAAGGAGACATTGAGGAGTAGATAAGGAGGCAGATTCTGGAATGGTGCAATAATAATAAGGTTGTTGTGATGGGTGATTTTAAATTTCCTAATATTGACTGGCATCTCCTTAGAGCAAGGGGTTTAGATGGGGTGGAGTTTGTTAGGTGCATTAAGGAAGGTTTCCTGATGTAATATGTAGATAAGTCAATTAAGAGGCTGTACTTGATCTGGTATTGGGAAATGAACCTGGTCGGGTGTCAGATCTCTTGGTGGGAGAGCATTTTGGAGGTAGTGATCACAGCTCTATCTCCTTTACATAGCGCTGCAGAGGGATAGGAGCAGAAAATTTGGGAAAACATTTAATTGGGGTAGGGGGAAATATGATGCTATTAGGCAGGAACTTGGGAACATAAATTGGGAGCAGATGTTCTCAGGGAAATGCATGGCAGAGATGTGGCAAATGTTCAGGGAACATTTGTATGGCATTCTGCACAGGTATGTTCCATTGAGGCAGGGAAAGGATGATAGGATAAAAGAACCATGGTGTACAAAGGATGTAGAAAATCTAGTCAAGAAGAAAAGAAAAGCTTACAAAAGGTTCAAGTAACTAGGTACTGTTAGAGCTCTAGAAAATTACAAGGGAGGTAGCGGAGGTACGTAATGAATACTTTGCTTCAGTATTCACCAGTGAAAAGGACCCTGGCAATTGTGGGGATGAGTTACAGCAGACTGAAACGCTTGAGTGTATAGACATTGCGAAAGAGGATGGGCTGGAGCTTTTGAAAGGTATTAAATTAGATACGTCACCGGGACCGGACGAGATATACTCCAGGCTACTGCGGGAAGCGAGGGAGGAGATTGCTGAACCTCTGGCGATGATCTTTCTATCATCAATTGGAACGGGAGAAGTTCCAAAGGATTGGAAGGTTGCAAACATTGTGGCTAAGAGTCCATTTTATCTTACAAGAGATCCATTCAAGAGTCTTATAATAGTGGGGTAGAAGCCTGGTGCTATGTGCTTTCTGCCTTATGGGAGAGGGGACAAGAGAGGATGTCCAGAATGGATGGGTTGATTATTCTGGCTGCTTTACTGAGGCAGCAAGAAATATAGACAGAATCCATAAAGGAGAAGCTGGTTTCTATGATGTGCCCACAACTCTGCAGTTTGTTGTGGTCACGTGCAGACCAGTTGCTGTACCACGCTGTTATGCATTCAGACAGAATACTTTCTATGATGCTTTGATAAAAATTGGTAACAGTTGATGGGACGTACCAAGTTTTTTCAGCTTCCTGAAGAAATAGAGGCATTTGTGAGCTTTCCTGACCCTGAGATCAACATGGTTGGATCACGACAGACCATCTCAACCAGGTAATGTTCACTCCTCGGATCTTGAAGCTCCAACCCACTCAACCTCAACACTGCCAATGTTGAGAGGAGTGTGTGACTACCCCCTCCAATCCCTCCCCCCTTTCTGAAATCAATGACCAGCAACTTTGTTTTGTTGACTTTGAGGGAAAGGTTATTGTCATGACACCACGTCTCTAAGTTCTCTATCATCTCCCTGTATTGTTATTTGAGATACAGCCTACTACGGTGGCACGATCTACAAACTTGTACATGGAGTTAGAGCAATATCTGGCCTCGCTGTCAGAGTAGGGAGAACTAAACAAAACAACTTGAATAAGAGAAATGAAAATAGAAACAATTTTACAATCATAGATCAAGGGAAATCTGCTGAACCATGTGTAATCATTTTGAAAAAAATAATGAAAACGTGTTTATCTGATTTCTATCTGGACATTGAACCTGTGACCACTACATGATTGTTATATTTTTGCAGTACCTACTTAATTTAACTATTTAATATATATACTTATTGTAATTCATGATTTTTCTATTATTATGTATTGCATTTTACTGCTACTGCAAAGACAGATTTCACAACCTATACTGGTGATATTAAACCTGACTCTGATTCTGATATGTGTACATATTAACTATTGTTGTAGTTGAATTTGATAACTCATTGGGCCAAAACGGAAGTACCAGACTATAACTAAATTCTTGCAATGCCAGGGGCAATTTCATGATGCAGATCTAGCTTCCATACTTGCATACTGTATATTAACAATTTAGACTTAAAGATGATACAAAGTTTGGTGTTGAGGATAACTATTGACTTCAGAGCATATTAATGGTGTGTAATTGGGAAGGACAGTGACATGGGGAAGTCTATCCAGTGCAGCATAGGATATGCATTTCAGCAGGCAAAAGAAAGCAAGGGAGTATACAATAAATGCCATGATATTGAGAAGTATGGATAACCAAAGGGGATTTGTTTTGTAAGTCCACAGATACCTAAGTTTGAGCTCAAGTTTAATAATGACTGTCCATATTTATAACTAAATAAAACAATGTTCCTCCTGACTATGGTGCACCCACATGCAGCACACATTTCACATGCGGCCCATAAAACAAAATATTGCCATAAATAAGTTAACAAAAATAATTCAAAATGTATGTAATGCGCATCATAAGTAATTAGTAAACAGTAAAACAGTAAATAGCTCGCCAGCCTAGTGCAGAGACCTCAGAGGTGGCAGGGTATTCATTAGCCTCACAGCTTGAGGGAAGTAGCTGTCACCCAGCCTGACAGTCCTAGTCCTGATGCTCCTGAACCTCCTTCTTGACAGCAGTGGGTCAAAGAGATTGTGGGATGACTGGCAAGGATCTTCAACAGTGCTTCCGACTCTTTGATAACAACACTCCGGTAAATGTCATAGTTAGAGGGGAGGGAGACCCCAGTCCTCTCAGTGGTTTTATTATCCTCTGTAGGGCCTTGTGGTCTGATGCTTTGCAGCTTTCGTACCACAGAATGATACAGCCAGACTGGACACTCTTGATGGTGCTCCTGTAAAGCGCTGTTAATACCTCAATCTCCTCAGAAAGTGTAGATGCTGCTGTGCTTTCTTGACTAATGAGGAGGTGTTGTGGATCCAAGTTAAATCATCCATTATGTTCACACCAAGGAACTTTGTGCTCTCCACTTTCTCCACGACAGAGCCATTGCGGTGATATGGAGAGTGGTCGACCTACACCATCCTGAAGTCCATCATCAAAAGGTAGCAGGACGGACAGACACAATAATTCAATAGGCCTTGCTTTATCGAAGACGTAAGAAATGTAAGAGCAAAGAATTGGAAACAGTGTCTGTATGTCATAACTTGAATATCCTGTACAGTTCTGGTCACCACATCACAGGAAGGTGTAACTGTATTGAAAAGCTGCAGAAGTTTATGAGGATATTGCCAAGACTGAACAACTGTGGATATGAGGAAATATTGGGTAGGTTTTTTACCAACAGGGATTAGTTTAGATTTTGATTGCTTCCACAAGATTAGATCAACTACTGTCAAACACAGTTGAAACTGCATCAATGAAGTCCTTAATAGTAGTGGTTGTTGAATACCTCGTCAGGAGTGGGAATGGAGATTAAAGGGCTAAGTATAGATATGATGATAAAATATTTGTTCAGCAGTGTGATTCATATCCTGCTCTGAAAACAAAAACTTTCTTTATTACATACAGGTCATCAAAATTGAATCTTCTTGACTGTTACGTTGCCCTGAAGCGATGATGATGGGCAATTTCAGAGTTTTACCTCAGTTCACCTGTTCCAGGATATGAAGCAAATTGGGACAAGTGCATGACAGGTCAAATTGTACAGTGTCTATTGGAAGGATTGCGTTCAATGACTCTTTTCTTGCAGTTTTAATAGGGACCTGAAAGTGATTATAAAGGCAGTGATCTAATTTTGGGGATTCAGACGCTATCATGAATTGCAAAGCGGAAAATCTGCACCCTGTAATTAGATTACTGCATCATTCTAAAATCTTAAGTTACAGCCTGAACAGTGATAATAGCAAATAATGTACTCATGACAGGAACCTGGACAGGCACAAAATAAATCTGAACTTAAATAATCTCTCTAAATTATTATCGATTGAGGATGATTCTATAATCTGCATCTTGAGTGAGCAGCAATGTTCACGAGGACTGTGTCTGTACAGAGGCAATGTGTTGTTTGTCATTTTTGCATCAGTTAAACTGAGTAAACAAGAAAAGTATCGCTTGTGTTTCTGTAATTCGTGAGATGCCTTTCCTATAAATACTACTCCTTCCAGAGAAAACCAGATCCTGAAATCATTTCAGGTGATGGTTAGACACTTGTCTCTAAAACTTGTGAGACTCTATATCTCATGTTCTCAGTATTGTTTATTTACTTATTAATTTATTATTTTTGTATTTGTGCAATTTGTCTCCTTTTGCACGTTGATTGTCAGTCGTTGTGTGTAATTCTTCATTGATTCCACTCTTTAGAATTTAAAATTTATTTAAATCTTACGTCCATCCCACAAAGTGAGGGAGTAAAAATCTTTGCGTAATAACTCAGTTGCAAAGTACAGACACGTGAATTTATAAGTCTAATGGCTTGTAGAAAGAAGCTGTCCCATAGCCTGTTGGTCCTGGCTTTAATGCTGCATTACCGTTTGCTAGTTGGAAGCAGCTGAAGCAGTTTATGGTTGGCGTGACTGGTGTCCCCAATAATCTTCCAGGCCTTCTTTCTGTACCTGCTGCCGTAAATGTCCTCAATAGTGGGAAGTTCACATCCACAGATGCGCTGGGCTGTCCGTACCACTCTCTGCAGTGCCCAGCAATCAAGGCTGGTGCAGTTCCCATACCAGGCGGTGATGCAGCCAGTCAGGATGCTCTCAATGGTGCCCCTGTAAAATGTTTTGAGGATTTGGGGGTCCACACTGAACATCTTCAGCTGCCTGAGGTGGAAGAGATGCTGTTGTGCTTTTTTGCCACAAAGCTGGTGTGTTCAGTCCAGGTGAGATCATCGGTGGTGTGTATACCGAGAAATCTGAAACTACTTACCCTCTCATCAGCAGACCCATCGATGTTAATCAGGTGAAGCCTGTCTCCCTTCCTCCTGTAATCCAAAATCAACTCTTTTGTTGTTTTGGAGATTGAGGGAGAGGTTGTTATCCTGGCACCACTGTATCAGGATGTCACGGTCTCCTCTGTAGGCTGTCTCATTACCACTAGAAATAAGGCTGATCAAAGTCGAGTCGTCTGCGAATTTGATCCGCTGTGTGTGTGGCAGCACAGTCATGGGTGTAAAGAAGGTAGAGGAGGGGACTCAGGACACAACCCCGAGGGGCACCTGTATTGAGAGTCAGAGAGGCAGAGGTGAGGGAGCCCATCCTTATCCTGTTGTATTTCTTTGTTTGATTGTGAATACCAGCAAGAAAATTCATCTCAGAGTAGTATATGGTGAAATATACATACATCTATAATAGATATACTTTGAACCTTTGAACTTTGTACTTGTCAGGGCATGATAAGTTCTCTGATGCACCAAGCCACCAGAAATAGAAATTTTTAGCAAAATGAAATGATTAGGAAGGCTGCAATTGTTTCCTTTGGATAAATAAAGTTGAGGGCAGAGTCGGATGAGATGCATAAAATTTTGAGTAATCTATGAGAGGGACAAACAAACTACTTGGAATTGATTTAAAGTGATTGGTAGAAGAATTTGACAGCTCCTAGTTACGGCAATGTGAAAGGAAAAATTACCAATGGGATGGTAGAGATTTGGATCTCACTACCCTAAATTGGAATAAAGGGAGAAATTTGCATCATTATAAAAGTGTTAGGATGAATGCCCAAAGCATCATGATCTATAAAACCATGGATCAAGTGTTGAAAGCAGGGATTAAGCTGGATAATTCTTATTCATAATCACAAGTGATTCTGCAGAGGCTGAAAATCCAGAGCAACATACACAACACTTTCCTTCAAGCAGGATAAGCGCTACACTACATCTGTTCCTACACCTCTTCCCTTATTTAGGGCCCCAAACAGTCCTTCCAGGTGAGGTGATACTTCACCTGTGAGTCTGTTGGGGTCATCTACTGTTTCCAGTGCTCCCAGAGGGGCCTCCTCCACTTTGGAGGGACCTGATGTAGATTGGGGAATTCTTTGTCGAGCACCTCCGTGCTGTCCACTGCAAGAGGCAGGATTTCCCAGAGGCTCCCTATTTCAATTCGACTTCCCATTCCCATTCTGGCATGTCAGTCCATGTCCTCCTTTACTGTCATGATGAGGCTGCTCTGAAGTTGGAGTGCAACACCTCATATTATGTCTGGGTAGCCTCCAACCTGACGGCATGAACATTGATATCTCTAATTTCCAGTAATTTCTCTCCCTTGTCTCTTTTTCCATTCCCCTTTCTGATTTCCTTCTTATCCCTAATCTCCTCCCTCTGGTTTCCTTCCTCCTTCTCGTTCTCCCATGGTCCACTTTGCTCCCCATCAGATTCCTTCTTCTTCAGCCCTTTATCTCTTCTACCTATCATCTCCTGGCTTCTCACTTCAGTCCTCTTCCCTATCAGCTTACCTTCCCCCTAACCTGGCTTCTCCCATCATGTGCCAACTTGTACCCAGTCCCCTCCCCCATCTTCATATTCTGGTTTCTTTTCCCTTCCTCTCCAGTCCTGGTGAAGATTCCTGGCCTGAAACGTGGACTGTTTATTCCTCTCCATAGATGCTGCCTAACCTGCTGAGTTCCTTCAGCATTTTGTTTGTGTTGCTTTATTTCTTTTTCATCGGACACTAACAAATTGGCTGAATGGCCTCTTTTTGTGTTGTAACTTTATCACTATCTCGCTAAATGTTGGAATAATCTTGTATGGATCAACTGACTTTTCCTCTTCTAATACTGACGCCAGCACACCATTTCTATATTTGTTATTTCATGCAATCGTGGAGGCATTTCGAAGGAATGTTCTCAATTTCACGTTTGTTTATTGCCATTTAACCATATACATGTATACCAGCAAGCAAAACAACCTTCCTCTGGACCAAGGTACACAAATATTACCATAAATAAAGCAACAAATAGTAAGGTGCATTTGCAAGACAAGTTAAAAAGTAAACAGAGTAACACTACTGGCACTTTATTCATGATAAGGCCTGGGTGGTGGCAGGGAGTTTAGTGCTCATATGTGGCCTGATGTTAGGAGCTGCTTGCTATCCTAAAGTTCTTGTTCTAATGCTATGATACTTCTATTCCCCACTGTAGTCTTTTAATAATCCCTAACTAATTATTACCAGCAAACTACCTGTAGTACCAGAGGACCCGTCACACTGGACCACCATCAAGAGCACTTACCATGCTCTCTCACGCCCACAGTTTGGAAAGTCTAATCAACTGGCTCGACTTCTACTCATACCAAGAAGGTATGCACAAAATTGAAATAAGCTCCAGAGAGTTGTAAAATTAGCCAGCTCCGTTATGGGCACTAGCCTCCATAGTATCCAGGTCATCTTCAAGGACAGTACCGAAGAAAGGTGGCATCCATCATTAAGGACCTCAGCACCCAAGACTTGCCCTCTTCTCATTGCTGGCATCAGGAAGGAGGTGTATAACCCAACGGCACACACTCAGTGACTCTAGACCAGCTTCTTCCCCTTTGCCATCTCATCTCTGAATGGACATTGAACCCATGAATACCACCTCATGAGTTTTTTAAATTTCCTATTTGTTTTTGCACTACTTATTTAATTTAACTATTTAATATATTAGATATTTTCTTACTGTAATTCACAGTTTTCTTTTTTCTCTCTGTTATCTGTATTGCATTGTGCTGCTGCCATAAAGTTAACAAATTACACTACATATGCCAATGACAATAAAACTGATTCTGATCCTTCTTCTCACCTTCCTATTACTTCCCCCGGGTCCCCTTCTCTTTCCCTTTCTCCTATTTCCACTCTCCTCTCTTATCGGATTCCTTTTTCTCCAGCTCTTGATTTTTCCCACCCACCTGGCTTCACCTTTCACCTTCCAGCTGGCCCCTTTCCCCTCATCCAGTCATTTTATTCTGGTATCTTCCCCTTTCCTTCTCAGTCTAGAAGAAGGATCTTAGCCTGAAACATCAACGATCTTAGCCTGAAACATCAACGATCTGTTCATTTCCATACATGCTGAGCTCCCCCAACATTTTGGGTGTGTTGCTGATAGCAGGGGCCAGGGAGATTGTTGGACAGGTAGGAGGGATCATTGACATTGCTCAGAGCCTTGCATATGCGGTGATTCTGATAAATATCTTGGATATGAGGAAGAGAGACCCTGATGATGCTCTCAGCATTTGTAGGGCCTTGCGGTCAGATGCTTTGCAATTCCCATACCAGATGGTGATGCAGCTGGTGAGGACGCTCTTAGTAGTGCTCCTGTGAAAACTGTTAGAATGTTGGTGAGGGGGGAATCACGGGACGAGACTCAATCTCCCTGAGAAGTGGAGCTGGTGCTGTGCTGTGCTTTCTTGACTAAAGAGGTGGTGTTAAAGAACCCCGTGAGATCATCCATTATGTACACTCCCAGAAACTTGGTGCTCCTAAATCTATCCACTGAAGAGGCATTTATGTGCAGTGAGGAGTGGTCACCCTGCAGCTTCCTAAGGTCCACAATCATCTGTTTAGTCTTGACCACTTCGAGGCTCAGGTTGCTGTACTCATACCACTCCACCAGCCGCTTGACCTCCTCTTTGTGCGCTGTCTTGTCACCATTGTCAACAAGGCTAACCACTGTTGTGTCAAGTTCTGATCACCTTCAGCCTAATGCAGCAACAAATGGAAATCACACAAAAAGCTGAAGGAACTCAGCAGGTCAGGCAGCATCTCCTGACTGGTTATAGCCTGAAACGTTGGTTCTTTTCTCCGCTCCATAGATGCTGCCTGACCTGATGAGTTCCTCCAACATTTTGTGTCTGGTGCTCTGGACTTCCAGCATCTGCAGAATTTCATGTGCTTAGCCGCATTAACAAGGCTGCAACCATACTGGCCAGGATAACCTTCCTGCTGCGCTACTCTTTTATGAGAAAGCTATCTGAGGAAGTCTTCCTGTAATGTTTAAAATGTTACTAACATCTATGAATCAGAGGAAATCTTTTGTTATATTAGCTACATTCTCATTACAGTGACAAAGAAACCTTCTTGCCATGGTTGATCTGTCAGTAGTAAGCTATGATAAGGACAAATACGGTGCATCCTTTTTCCTATGGTTGAAGTAGTTGTTTGGTATTTAACATAACCGTATTATGACCCAACAATTGTTTGAGATTAATATCACCCACAATTTCACTGACTCAGCATAAACTAATCGCATTATCTGCAGTGAAGGAACTAATTGATTTACATGAGTGTCTAGGTAGAACGACCAGGAGCTCCTTCCAAACCCACATTAAAAATATGATCACCTTTTAGATTTCAGTTAGGTTCCTCCATGGCTAAACCAGTTTGGTCTTAGTTATAGACACAGACCCCATGATCCTTGATATTGAACAGTACTAACTCCTCAGTGCCAAGTTCTGATATATCTGCTGTTATGCTGCAAGCCCACCAGGGGGTTCTTGTGCTCCCAATCTCCCCAGGCATTACCTTGTGTCTTTGCTATATCACAATACCCCATTCCCAACTTGGCCCTGGATTAGATTAGTTAACCTGAGGCACCCTTTAAAACCACTATCCAAGCTATGCAGGTGCATAGTTGGCTGAAAAATGGCATCTCAGAAGGACAGGGTGATAAGGTGAGCGACATGGAGCAGAGGCACATTTGAGGCCCCTATACCTAAACCGAGAGCAAGGTTTGATTGACCTAAGTGCCAAGCCGACTTAGGTACAGGTCAAAATGTGGTGGCAAGACCCAGGCACAGAGCGTATCGAGGCAACAGGGCCTGGGTCCTAGAATGAGGGATGACCCAACATTTGGATGATTTAAATGCCTGACCAGATACATTGAAAAGGCAGGCTGTTGGGACCAGAGGTGAAGGTCGGGCCGGTTCTGCTCACTACTCTCCACGATGTTTACTTGGCTCTGCACTGAACTGAGACTGTAGCCTGCTCCGGGCTCTGTATCTGAGGGCTCTGCGACGTTTACTCGGCTCTGTGCTGGACCGAGGCAGAGGCTGTGGTCTGTTCCAGCTGCTTCGGCCTCCATGTCTATGGACTCTCTTTTGTTCTGAATGCTATTTGCTTACTTTTATTGTTTGCACAACTTGTTTTTTCCTCGCTGCACACTGGCTATTTGATGGTCTTTTTTATGGGCTCTTTTGGGTTTCTTTGTTTTGTGGCTGCCTGTAAGGAGACAAATCTCAAGGTTGTATAATGTATGCATGCTTTGATATTAAATGCACTTTGAAGTTGAAGAAGGTGCATAGTACGCTGGCCTTTAATCAGGGCACTGTGTATAGGAGTTGGGAAGTTGTGCTGAGTTATATAGGACGTTGCTGAGGCAGCACTTGGAGCATTGTGTACAAATCTGTCACCCTATCACAGGAAAGACATTATTTAACTAGAAAGAGTGCAGAAACAATTTACCAGGATGTTGCCCGGACTTAGCGACTTGTGTAACAAGGAGAGGCTGTGTAGACTCGACTTAATTTTCTGAAGCATAGACTATTAACTGGTGACCTGATAAGTGTATATAGATCATGAGGGGCACAGACAGAGTGAAAGAACAGTCTTTTTCCCAGGGAGGGTGTGCTAAAGTACAAGAGTGCATAGACGTAAGATCAGAGACAAGAGTTTTAAAAGGGACGTCGGGCAAAAGGTGGTACCTATTTGAACTAAACTTCCAGAAATAGTGGTTAAGATGGGCATATTAGCAATGTTTAAGAGCCATCTAGATAAGCATGTGGAAGTTTAGAGGGCTATGGTTCGATGTGGGCAGATTGGGCTAGTTCAGCGGGCAATACAGTCAACATAGTCAGGCTGGGCTGAAGGGCCTGTTTTCATGCTGTGACATTAAAAGAAGTCCAGGATCTGCATTGGTAGCCTCATGGTCAGATTCACTTGCACCAGACCAGAACCAAGTTTTTGCTGTCACAGCTTGAAAGTTCCAATGTTTTGACATTGACATCATCATTCTGAGTGAGACATAGTGGGCAGGAAAGGGCCAGCTCAAACCAAGTTGGCAGATCAGAGGGGAAAGGCTATCTTCATAAATAAATACACAACCTTCAAATAATTTCCAACAAATTGGTGAGACCCGGTGCAGATTGAGAGATCACTTCATTGAGCACCTTTGCGCTGTCCGCCACAAAAGGCAGGATCTCCTGTTGACTACCCATTTCAATTTGACTTCCAATCCCCATTCTGACATGTTGGCCCATGGCCTCATCTTCTGCCATGATAAGCCTAAATTGGGTTGGAAGAGTAACACCTGAGCAGCCTCCAACCTGATGGCATACCAACATGAATTTCTCTAACTTTAGTTAACTACTCCTCCCTCCCCCCTTTTCTCTTTTTCCATCCCTTCTCACTATTTTTCTTCTCCTCATCTCCACCTGCTGGTTGCCCTCCTTCTTTCCTTTCTTCCATGGTCCACTGACCTCTCCTAATAGATAACTTCTTTTCCGCCCTTTACCTCTTCCACCAATCATCTCCCAGCTTTTTACTTCATCCACCTGGTCTCATCTATCACCTGCCAGTTTGTACTCCTTCTCTTCCTCCCACCTCCATTTCTGGTTTCTGCCTCCTTCCTTTCCAATCCTGAGGAGGGGTCCTGGTGTGAAGCGCCTGTTTATTTCCATCCATAGATGCTGCCTGACTTGCTGAGTTTCTCCAGCATCCTGTGTGTGTGTTTTCAGATGTTTTCTTTTGTACCTCAAAATACATTGAAATCTGATCAGTTTTGTGCATTGAAATGTTGAATTCCTTGTTGGGCTGAATTTTCCAGTGTTGAAGCATTATGTTGGGAAGAGATACGATTTCTTCTGAACACCCTGTTCCATTCTCCTATGAGCATAAAGGTGGGAATTAGTGCTGAGTCCATCTGAAAACCCATGAGTTTTGCTAGTGGTTTTAAGCCAGATCAATGCAGGTATATTTGCCAAAAAATCCATTTATAAAGCTGCAACTGTTTTGAGAGTGTTGATTGGTGTCAAGCAAGGGTATGATGTGGGAGCTTACAGAGAAAATATTTACAGTGGTATACTAGGCAGTGAGACCTCAGCTCTCTGACAGAATGATAGGAGAGTACTGACACATACAAAGATACAAAGTTTTCTATTATCAAAGTATATGTGCAGTATACAGTACTTCTTCCCACACACAGCCACAAAACAAAATTGAATAAACCTTTCCCAAGACCTGAGACTCCTGCACCATCCTCCGGCAGTGTCAAGTGAGAGGGAGAGAGAGACTGATGTTGAATTAACGAGTGGCATTGGATTATGATCAGATGATCCCCTGGCTTTGGCTTAGAATATGGATAGGTAGACCAGCAGTTTTACCTTAAATATTTCTGTAGTGGAGAGTTAGATTTAGATTTAGAGCTACAGTCGGATATCAGACCCTTCTGAACCAACAAACAATTGTACCCATTTGTCCAATTACTAACCCCTACGTCTTTGGAATGTGGAAGAAACGGGAGTACCCAGGGGAAACCCACCATCACGGGGAGAACATACGGACAGCAGTGGAGTTGAATTCCCGGTCGCTTGTGCTGCAATGGCGTTACACTAACCGCTGTACCAGTGTGCCACCCAAATCACAAAATTGCTGGGTTATAAAAGTACGCTTTGTCTGGTTTTATGTATCGGATTTGATCTTCTTTCAACATGCAAATATCCACATATCACTTTAAACCAATTATATTTTTAATGATTGGTGGAGATGTTTGTTTACTCACATTTTGTGCACTAAAATAACTATCTGTTATTTATTACTCATCAATAGGAAATGATTGCTCCCTTTCTCAAATGATAATACAGCCTGCCACACTTTCACAATTAGTTATGCTTTATGCATGGAAATATTTAAACCTGCAATTAGTTACTTAATTAATTTCTAATTAGAGTTAATTACCCAGACAAACCTGAAAATATTGCAGCTTCTGCTGGAACTTAATAATCGTTACACTACTGTAGAGGATTATAAAATCAAATTCAAGCTGAAAGGGATAAAACCATTCTTTATATGGAAACCAAGGACTGAATTCAAGCACATCAAAGATTTTATTCTCTATAGGTACAAAGAGCATATTTGCTTTGGGATTATGAGAACTGAGTTAATTATTACCAGTACAGTTAATTCCTTGTTAGTGCAATGTGCTGATGTGCCACCCTTCAGGCAGTTTTAAAACTAACCCAGGTAGTGTGGTGGGTGGCACAATGCTTTATAGTGCCAGTGACTGGGGTTCAGTTCCTGCTGCCGTCTGTAAGGAGTTTGTATATTCTCCCTGTGACCGCGTGAGTGTACTCTGGTTTCCTCCCACAATCCAAACACTTACTAGTTGTTAGGTTAATTGGTCATTGTAAATTGTCCTGTGATTAGGCTAGGGTTAAATTGGGGTTGCTAGGCGGTGCATGTAGAAGGACTGGAAGGTCTACTCTGCACTGTGTCTCAATGTTTAAATATAAACTACCCTGATTAAAGAAAAAATGTTCCTCTCTCTTTCTGTTCTGTTGGACATGTAAAGGCTCTAGATGGCTTGACTCAGGCAGTTTGTAAGTTTCAGAATGTGTCGAACCTGCAAAGGTGCACTGCAGGTATTATTATGCAGTAGGGTCCGTTGTTTAGTGACCTTTAGTGTACAGCATTCTCTTCCTTATTTCTTAACTCTACCCTAATAGATTCTAGCTTAGCACAACCTCTTAGGGCTACTCATCTTACCCAGATAGCATTTATCATTAGCACCGTGAACTAAGTCTGTTTTTGCCTCCTATTAATTCTTATTGAAAAATCCTGTGAACAAGAATAACAGTCAGAAATTTTCCAGCCGTTACTTGCTGTTCACATCCCCAACGTCCGACATGTACTTTGTCCACATCCTCCACCAAGAAGCTATTTTTCCAGAAGACATCCTAATTATTATGGATTAAACATTATAGTGGGCAGGGACCCTCAGATGTAAGTCCCACATGCAGTGGAATCTGAACAAGCTCCGCCCACAGATATATTTAAAAAAGAACAATCTTTTGCAGTTGGTTAATCCATACCAAAGGCTTTTACAGATGTCAAGAGTATCAAAGGTGCAATAGAATGATTCCAATTGTCTCTGGCATTAAAAATTATAATAGTTAAAGTATTATTAAAAACTTTAATAAGTCTCTTAAAATACTTAAAAACACGTAAACAATAGAAAACATCTAAAAGCAATGCATCAAAGAAATGTGAACGACCTAATTTTTACCGAGGTCCCTTTCAACCATTCCTCTCCATTACAGTAAATGGAGTCATTGTTCCTGCAACAAGCATATTCTGCAGTGAAAATGTGTGCCCTTGGCAGTGTGTAGTTGGCACAGACCCAGCAATGTGAAGTCATGATCTTCCTGATGCTTACGGGAGGAAATGCTGATATTGTGATTTCTCTAGTGTAAAGTACACCAATCACAGTTGATAACATCTGCCCCTCATTGATAGGTTCCAGCTGCTCTATCTGCCACCCAGTAATGACTGATGAGCTTGCGAGACTCCTGAGTATGGCAGACTGACCCTGTGGTGAAGTCTGTGCCAATTATTGCTCATCGCTCACTGATCATGTTGGTAGCCAGCAAGATAGAAACTTGTGGCTCTGAGTGATGAGTGAACAAAATATTTGCTGTTTGTTTTTAAACAAATATTTAATCATATACTTTAATTGTTTTTATAAATATTTTCTTCAGATGCTTCTCATTATTGCTTAATAATCTAACACATTCTCCTGAATCTTGGCACTGTGAGATAGCTGCAGAATGAAATGACAGTGTTGTGTCATTGTGGTGATCAGGACCATCTCCTGGCATCAGCACTTTAACACTAACCACGCAGTGACCTCAATTTAAATTCCTGTTTGTGTTTATACACTAACACTATTAAACAAACAATTCTGAGTTATCTGCTTCCCTCCTTTAGATCTTCTGATAGCAAAGAACTTCTCCCCATATTAATGCCCAGGACCTCGACTGTTGTACTCTAGTGATGGAGGATATGATTAAGGTTGAAATGGTGTTCTTGTGTAATGTCAAGGCAACAAGGATAGATAGTTACATCCTTCTTAAGTAAACGTTGCCTAGTACAGGCTGTCTGGATGTGGACTTAAGGCTTGTGGAAGTGATAGGAATGTGAGGATGAGGTTAAACATATAAATATTAGGTTGGAAAGCCGACGAATCATTTCTGCCATTAGGAGAGTGATGAATGAAGCAGTATGATTTGGCATCCGATGGTGCATTCATTGACTTTGCTCACTTAGATAAAGTCATTAAACCTATTGTGGCACTTC
The DNA here is from genome assembly GCF_030028105.1 of Mobula birostris. Lineage (NCBI taxonomy): Eukaryota > Metazoa > Chordata > Chondrichthyes > Myliobatiformes > Myliobatidae > Mobula > Mobula birostris. Next base: position 141,724,496 of record NC_092370.1, read on the forward strand.
ATCAAGGTCCTCAGCTAGATTAGTGACATTGACCTTGACTTCTGACTGCTTCAGCTATCTATTGAGCTGGTAACCGGAGGTCCTCTGAATCCCACTGTGGATGAGTCCATAAGACATAGGATACGGTCCATTCGGCCCGTTGAGTCTGCTCTGCCATTTTATTATGGCTCATTTATTAGAAGAATGAGGGATGACTTCATTGCAACCTATCAAATGCTGAAAGGAATTGATACAGTGGATGTGGAGAGGATGTTTCCTATGGTGGGGGAGTCTAAGACAGTCTCAGAATAGACGGGTGTCATTTTAGATTGGAGATGAGGAAGAAAATGGATCAGCCATGACGAAATGGTGGAGCAAACTCAATGGACCAAATGGCCTAATTTTGCTCCTACATCTCATGGTCTAATTTATTATCATTCTCAACCCCACTTCTCCTGCCTTCTCCCAATAATCTTTGGTGCCCTTACTAATCAAGAACTTATCAATCTGTGCTTTAAATATACCCAATGACTTAGCCTTCATAGCTGTATGTGGAAATGAAATCCACAGATTTACCACTCTCTGGTGAAAGAAATTCCTCCATATCCTTGTCCTACAGGGAAGTTCTATTTTAAGTCTGTGCCCTCTGGTCCTAGACTCACTTGCTATAGGAAACATCCTCTGCATGTCCACTCTATATATAAGTGAATACAGGGTCACTCCACCAGGGCCTGTGAATCATGTAGAACCTGGAGTCTATTTTCATGCATGTGGTGTTCTTCACTATTTTCCTGCTCAGATTAGTTGATACAATAATTTTTATCAGAAGTCTCAGCTGGCTGTGCAGTATAGATGATCTGCTGTGAAAAGTTAGGATTTTGGGCTTCCTCCTGCTATCCCCACCCATCACATTGTTAGCATGAAGTCATGCACACAGGTCCCGATGAAGGGTCTCGACTCAATATGTTGACTGTTTACTCCTTTCCATAGATGGTGGCTGGCCTGCTGAGCTCCTCCAGCATTTTGTGTGTGTTACTTTGATTTCCAGCATCTACAGACTTTCTCTTGTTAACATGGTCAGTGGGATTGCCCTGGTAGTTCCAGTGTTTCTGCCTACTCTTGCCTTACTGAACTTGTTTCTTCACACCCGAACACTGTCCCATCCCAGCCCACTAATACTGAGGACATCTTCCATACACTAGACCACTTTGATAACTTCCAATTCTCGGGCCCCACATGACAATAGACGTGGTAACAGACATAAAATGTTGCAGGAACTCAGCAGGTCTGTCAGTATCTATGGAGAGGAATAAACAGTTGACATTTTAGGCTGATATCCTTTTGTACATGCCGGAAATCCAGATCAACACACACAAAATGCTGGAGGAACTCAGCAGGCCAGGAGAGGAATAAAAGAGTTGATGTTTCAGGCTGAGACCCTTCACCAGGACTGGAGAGGAAGGAGGATGAAGCCGGAGTAGGAAGGTGGAGGGAGGGAAGGAGCACAAGCTGGCAATTGATAGATGAAATCAGTTAAGGTGGTTGGGTGGGTTCGGTGGGGAAAGAAGTAAGAAGCTGGGAGGTTATAGGTGGAGGGCTGAAGAGGAAGGAATCTGATAGGAGAGGAGGGTGGATCATAGGAGAAAGGGAAGGAAGTGGGGCACCAGAGGGAGGTGATGGGCAATTAGAGAAAGGAAGGGGTGAACATGAGTGTCCAGCTTCTGCACTTCCATTCCCCAATGAGGAAGGTTCAGGGGCCTTCTATTTCTTTAGAGAAGAAAGATGCAAGTGTTTCCCCTCTACTTGGCAGAATTTGTCCCTTTGCTTTGAAACTTGTCTCACGATTCCTCCCACAGGAGTAGACAAGGGCAGCTACCCGATTCCCAGCTGTGCTTGTGTTTTCCTTGGCTGCGTGGAACAGTTCTTGTTCAAAGCCCACTGGGGCACAGCTCCCATCAGTTCGTTCTCTGTGAAACTGACAACTACTTTGATACTGATCCCTGCACTTGTACAGAACTCACCAATTTCAATGCCTTCACTGCCAGCTTCCACCCTGTTCTCAAATTTACCTGGGCCATCTCTGATACTTCTCTTTCATTTCTGGATCTTTTTCTTCTCTATCTCAGGAGACAGATTTTTTCCTAAAAATAATACCAATTCTGATATCTATCTTGACAATATTTCCACCCATCCAGCCAAAATTATGAGGGGTATGGATAGGGTAATTGCAAGCATGCTTTTTCCCACTGAGGTTGGCTTGGACTACAACTAGAGATCATGGGTTAAGGGTGAATGATGAAGTTTAAGGGGAACATGAGGAGAAACTTCTTCACTGAGAGGGTTGTGAGAATGTGGAATAAACTGCCAGTGCAAGTGTTGCATACGAGCTCAATTTCAACAGTTAAGAGAAGTTTCGATAGGTACATCGATGGTAGGGATGTGGGAGGGGGCTATGGTCTCGGTGCAGGTCGATGGGAGTAGGCAGTTTAAATGGTTCGGTATGGACTGAGCATAACAGTTTGTGTCTGGATGAACTCTGGAGAAATGGCAAGTCCCCATTTAAAAAATGTTAAAAACCTTTATTTCTACAGTAATCAGTTAACAGTAAAATGGGGAGGCAACTTATGTAAATCATTTGGGCAGGCAAATGACACTGAGGACAAAAAGTTTGGTGATTGCAAGATTTGACATAGACCAGGGGATTTACTATGTTGTTACTCCGTACCATTTCAATAATAATAGATTGTAATTTTTAAAAAATGTGTCATTATTCAATTGAGACTAGATAAACATGATGAACATAAGAATTTAGGAATGAATTTGCAATATTTTTGCCCAGAAGTAGTTTAATGTTTTTCATTTAAGCCTGGACAATTTCTTAACCTTTCACTTATCTAAATTATCATCATTGTCACATATATAAAATGTTTAATTGAACAGCAATTCTTATCAATTCATCAGTTTCACTTTCTCTCACTCTCTTAATTTTTTTCTTCGCTTTCACCTCTTAATCACATGACTTTGGACCTTAGAGTGCAGACTGTAGCTGATGGCTCCTTAGCAACTACTGGGATTTGTTAGCTCCTGGAATGGACAGATCTACTATTGATAAAGAATGATGCAATTGTCTACAACCTACAGACACTGGACTTCATGTGAAGTGGTATTGAGGTTGTTCAGTGTTACACAGGAAAATTCACCCCACCCATTTTACCCTACTGCACTGGCCTCTGGCATAGGACCAAAGATGCTGAATTGAATAGTGATTTTCATCTGCAGATTCGGAAGTATTGAATTTATTTTATTTCAATACTTTTAGTTAATCCTTATGCCTAGACATTTGATTACAAAATGTCTATTTTTAAATGGTAATAATAGAGAATTCAACTTTATCTGGAGTAGATCATGGAAGTAAAAAATTCCACGGCAATTGAAGAATTGTTTTGAGTCCTCAGGACATCAATGCCACTGGTCACCAAAGGGTTAAGACTCTCAAATATTTGGTTTGTATTATCTAAAGAAGCCAGATAGGAGGCAATGATGCCTTGTACGTAGAATGTGCTGACTAGGGCCGGCTGGTGGCATAACAATATTGGCGCCGGACCAGGGAGCAGAGGTTCCCGGGTTCGAAACTAGTCGGGTCCGCTCCCGAGTACGATTTCCATCCCTGCCAGGTTGAGTGTCAAGATCGCAACTCGACCTCGTAAAATAAAGAGAAAAATACTGCGAAAGTGTCTGTGTGAGGAGTGGCGCCCCACACCATCTCTCATTCTCGCTCCACGCCTTGTAAAAGCCATGAAAAAGACATCACCACGAACGCACGCATGCAGATGCGCACGCACAGGCGTGCATGCACGCACACGCAGACACACATGCATAGACTTGCATGCACGCAGGCACATGCCAAAAAAGAAAGAATGCACTGACTACAATGTATAGACTTGAAAACACTATGAACATAAAAGTCTAACCTCAGTGTCCTTCAACAAGAAAACCTCCCGCTGTTTGGATGGCCCACATTCCACATCATCCCTTATCTTCAACAATAACCCAAACAGGCTGACAGCAGAACAGACTGCTCTTACAGAGCTGCTGAATGAAATACCTACAGCATAACAGTAAAGGCTGATTTATACTTGTGTGTATGGGCTACACCGTAGGCCCGATTTATACTTTTGCTTAGCCTTATGCCGTAGTGAGCATGCGTAGCTGTGTCTATGTCGCTCTGCAATTCACTGCCGAAACGATAGTTGGCGGTGGGATTTCTATGCCACTGTGTTGAGTTTCTTTGTGAAAGACATGGACAAGGAAATGCATTTCAAATATTTTTGGATGTCGGCAGGTAGATTTGACGATTTGGTTCATCGTCTCCAACCATTTATTTTGCATCAGTGTACAGACATGGCGGAGAAAACCAACCCGAAATGCGATGCTACCAAGTGGACCAATCACAGTTGTAGTGGTCTGCGTCGCCACGATGCATGAATTACATTTTTGGGGAGGTGCATGTCACCCTACGGGGTACGGTACAGCGTAGGGTACGCGGTAGCTACGGCGTACATTTGACGCACAAGTGTAAATCAGCCTTTAAGATGTGAATGAGGGCACTACAACTCCATTAGATCAAAACATCCTATTGAGCATTCTAATTTCAGAGCTTTTACCTACAAACTTTACACCAGATATTTTGGGATGATTTTATTGAACGGCCTTTTCCTTTCTTCTTATTTTTTTCTGAGTGGTTATTTAAAACTGGTCAGGTAGGAATGTTCTCATGTTTACTTTTGTGCAGATTTCCATTTATTTCATGTTGTTTATTTATAAGTTCACTCAGTTGGAAGCCCGAATTTATCACTGATTCATGAAAATAAAATGCATGGAAGTAAAGTATTGCAGATGAAGTGTTGGAGAAATTTACACTTGATGGTTTCTGTCATCTGAAGTAATAAGCAGGACTCTGAGTATAGAAAATGAAGTCTATATGGAGATCATCATATGATTTTTTACATTTGGTGACTTCAGTGGAGCTAAATTTTAGGAAGTGGTCTATTTTTATGCAGTTATTTTTATATTGTAGAATTCAGGAAGTCTAATTGGATTCAGGCTATCACAATTGGATTTTTCATCTTTATAATAGATCCAGATAATCTCTAAAAAGCTGTATGCACTAAATAAAAACAAATGGAATTAACACCAATCTGTTGACCTGGCTGTGGAATTAGCTGAGCAGGTTGAGGCAGAGAGTAAGAATCATGGAATGGCCGCACCGAGTTTTGACAAGTCTTTTTGAACTGATACTACCAGCCATCATCATTACAAGGCCTTGACATTCCTGCATGGAATCTCACATGATGATTGGCATCCATCAATGTATTTCATCACTGGATACGTAGAAGGCAGAGAATCACTGATTATACTAGAAAATCACCACTTCTCCACCAGGTCAGACTTGGTGCTCATTCTAAACACATTGAGTTCAATGGGTATTCTGTGTCTGCAGATTAGGAGACATCAGTGAGTTTGGTATACTTGTCAATAATTTTCTTCTGGTTTACAGTTTCTTTTAAAAGTGCATTAATGCTTTTGATGATTTTTAAAGATTTAGTGAATTAATAAATTTTCTTTCTAAATATTCAGCTCTACTTTTGTCTGTTTGAAATTCTGAGGGTCAATGAACATAGAACATCAGACATAGAACACGACAGCACAGTACAGTACAGGCCCTTCGGCACATGATATTGTGCCGATCTTTTAACCTACTGTAAGATCAATCTAACCCTTCCTTCCTACATAGCCATCGATTTTTCTAACATCCATGAGCCTGTCTAAGAGTCTCTTAATGGAACATTGAACATAGTCATAAAGACTGTGATAAATACTCTTCTGGTTTTGTGGCTGGCAAAGACCTCACCTCAGCTTCTCGCTGTGAAAGACTGCACAGAGTGTTATATGTTTAGTATCTGAACGCTGCAGTATGAGCTCTGGCACCATCTTAATCTCAGCACTTATTCAAGGTCAGTGGTGGCACATGGTGGCAATGATGGCACCATCAGTAACAATTCCAGAAACACACTTGAAAGGTCCAAGTGGCCTATTCTGGTAGGATGCAACCCATGTGCACACCCTCAGATTGGTAGATTTACTTAGTTAGATACGCAAGATTCAGGTCAACAGGGTGGGGATGAAAGCATTTGGTATGCTGGCCCTCAGAAGTCAGGGCACCATATTTATAAATGACTTATAATAATGCATTGGAAACTAATTTAATAGTTTGCCAGTCAAATAAAGATAGACAACATTGCAAGCAGTGAAAATGGAAACATCAAACTCAAGAATGAGTTTGGGAAATATTAAGTCTGGGAACGTTGAAGAAATTTGGAACTCTCTTCTGCAAATGGCAATCAAAGTCAAAGTAAATTTATCATGTATATGTCACCATATACCACCCTGAGATTCATTTTCTTGTAGGCATTCACAGTCATAGAGGAAAGAAATGCAATCAAATCAGTGAAAAACTGTACACAAGCAGGGACTGACAAATTAAAAAAAAACTAGAATAATATACTAATAATTATAAATAAACTAACAACTAAATAATACTGAAAAGGTGAGTTGTGGGGACCCCGAAAGGTAATGGAATCAGTCCGGTGTTCAGGTGAGTGGAGGTATCCATGCCAGTTCAGGAGCCTGATGGTTGTTGTTTTGTTTTTCTGGTCACACTTCTAATTGATTTTTGTCAAGCCACTCTCCCAGCTCATTGCTGCTTCAATGGACCACGGCAAAGTCGCCTTGGGTCTTGGTGAGAGGGCATGTTTGGACCAGGGAGAGGATGAGAGGATGTTCTGGGCTGGGCCAACCCAGGGTCAAGCTGGGGTTTGTCGGGCGCCTCATTGCTGTAGTGTGTGCGGTGTTTTGACATGTTGACTTCTGAGTCTATTCGCGGCTGTCCAGTTTTTTTCTGGTAGCTGTAGTAAACTCTGAGAGGAGCAAGGTGGAGTCGTTGATCAGATCCCTGCGCGGGGGGGGGGGGGTGTTGGTGTGCCAGTACAGTGCCATTCTGTGTCTTCATCATAGGAGTTGAGGTTTTCAAAGTTGTAAAACTTCATGACCTGGATCATGTTGACGTTATGTGGAGGCTGTGTTCTTCAAGGTCTCCATCAGGTGATGCCAGCTCAGGGCCACCCATGTTGGAACGGCTATGGATGAGATGTCAGACAAAGGTTGATCCAGCTCCGGCTCCCAAACGGACAGACTCTCGTCTGCCCCTCCCAGGCTACACTTCATCATGATTCAAACCCGACGATTGAAGGGTAATAACTGTTTCTGAACCTGGTGGTGTGGGGCCCAAAGCTCCTGTACCTCCTTCCCGATGGCAGCAGTGAGAAGAGAGCTTGGCCTGGATGGCGATGGTCCTTGATAATGGATACTGCTCTTTTGTGGCAGTGCTCGTTGTAGACATGCTGAATGCTGGGGAGGGCTTTTCCTGTCATGCACTAAGCTGTATCCGCTACTTTTTGCTGGCTTTTCATTTCTAATAATGGATGTTAGGTTCAAATTTGAGAATGAAATCTCTTTTCTTAAGCAAAGCATTAAGAGACATAAGAAAAGTGAGAGTGGGTGGAGGAGTCACATATTAACCATGACCTGTTAGATGAGTGGAATGAACTCAGAAGGTTATGTGGTTACTCTTGTTCCTAATACAGTATATTGTTCCTGAAATAATATGTTTCCTAATTTTGAAATCTGATTTTATTTTATCACGTGAAGTGTAAATTACTCATTGCCGGAAGGCAGAAATATCCTTAACATCCTCAGAATTTGTCACTTTACCCACTTCCCCTTAGGAATGTCCTGGGTAGTGGTTTTAAGGGACTGGTTGATTTCTGCCAAAGCTGTCAACTTGTGTTCCAGAACACTGACTACAAATGTCATAGGTGAAAGCTGATGAACTAAGGAGTAACTGACTAAGCTAAGAGCACATGATTTGCATGCAAAATAGTTGTAGGAGGTTCATTATCTAAGACATATCGTGCTTTGGACAGTTCCATCTGCAGAACGCTACTTCCCCCAGTTATCTGCTCACTTTAAATACAATAAAAATATTTGAATTTGTATTCTTGTTGCAATTTTAACATAGGTACAGTATGAAGAGAGTTCCTTGAAGTTGACTGTGGGGTGATTATAAATAAACCTATGGTGCTGATGTCACAAGCCATTAATACCCTTAGGCAATTGTCCTTGAAAACTCGAAGACAGGGAGAACACTGAGATACACTGGCAGGTGGCACGCATGCTGATAGCTACATTCCAGTGCATAACCAGCTAAAAATATGACACCTTTGATCTCCATTTACAACTGAAAATAGACTTTAAGAAGCCAAGGTGTGACTTCAGGCACTAACTCTCTGCGTTTGCTGATATATTTATAAATCCCTCTGATCAAATAGTGCCCGGAGATTCAATTGCACTCTGTTGTTTCCTCAACGTTATGCAATTGCAATTTTTTTTCCCCGAGTGAAACACAGTGGAAAACGTTTATGGATCACTCGTTATATAGAACTGAGTGCTTCTTGTAATCAGTCGATATTGTGATCCTGATTTAATTTTCACAGCAGAAGCAGTGTTGCAACATTCCTATTGGACTAAAGAGTCAGAAGCACGTTGTGTTAGAGTCACAGTCAGAGGGTCATACAGCACAGAGAGAGGCCCTTCGGTCACACTGTCTATGCTGACCCCCAAGTCTGTACAAATCCTGTTCACAGCACTCCTGAGACAATATGCTCTTCACACCACATTGATACACTGGGAATTCTGAAAAGTAAGTAAAGTACCGACCTTCATCATTGGGCCCCACACACCAAAACAAACTGGAACACTTTCTATTGCCCCTTGACCTCACAATTCATCATTTTCTCCTGATCCCAAATTCTCCCCAGCAAGCTGGTGCCCTCTAATTTCCCTCCACCTCCCCACTCACCATCAGAGCCAATCTGAATCGTCTGCACGAGTGAGCTCTCAGCTGTATGAACTAGAATATCCAGGCTTTTCCATTTACAGTCGTTGACTCTGACATTTATTTATTTACTTATTGAGCTACAACATGGAATAGGCTTTTCCAGCCTTTTGAGCCACACCACCCAGCAAACCTGGTTTAACCTAATTACAGGACAATTTACAAAGAGCAATTAACCTACCAACGTCTTTGTACTGTGGGAGGAAACTGGAGCACCCGGAGGAAACTCAAGCGGTCATGGGGAGAACTTTACAAACTCTTTACAGGCAGAGGCGGGCACTAAACCTGGGTTGCTAGTACAGTAAAGCCTTGTACAGGGATGTTGGGGAGACTGAAAGCAACTGACTGACCCCCAAAGTCAGGGATACCGAAGCTATTTTGATCTTAGGAGATCTTTATAGCAATACAAAATCTGGTTCTGTTTCCCACAGACTCCCGCAGTTAAATGGACTCCCTGGCCATGGCTGGTGTCTACAGCTAGGGGTCATTTGTATAGCCGGTTTGCGGAGGGAGAAAGAAACAAAGGTATATGGGGAAGGTGGGAGTCGATTTCACTTTGGATGAAGGGCTGATGGGAAGTGCAAATACTGATGCACCAACTTAGCTTTACAGTTGTGTGGACAGAATATTATCCTACGTACTTGTTTCACTGTTTTCCTCTGTCTTTTTAACTGCTTCCAACGTGGACCATCTATTCTTGTATTTGTGCATAATTTATAGCCAAAAATCAACAAAATTCCAAACATCCCTCATGTAAAGTTAGTGGGAGAGAGCGTACATCTTTGGAATGTGGGAGGACACCCACAGGGAGATTTTACAAACTCCTTGCAGAGAGCAGTGAGAGAGAGGGTAACTCTGGAACTCATGCTTGGAGGACTGGCAATAACAATCAATCAGAACTCGAGAATGGGATTTGAGAGAAACAATTTTGAGGCCTATGGGGAAGAATGAAGCACAAGATCCTGAAAAACTGAATGGCCTGTCCTTACGTTGCAATGATTCTATGATGCAGCACTTTAATAAAATTTCAGAATCTGTTCTTTTCGTAAACTGAAAGAAAGAAGGAAAAATTAGCTTTGTTTCTCACATGTATATTGAAACATACAGTGAAATGCATCATTTGCGTGAAATCAATCAGCAAGGGTTAGACTGGGAGCAGCTGCAAGTCAGACACCAACAAAGTACGCCCACGTCTCACTAACCCTGACCGTGCATCTTTGGAATGTGGGAGGAAACCCACGCGGTCACAGGAAGAATGTTCAAACTCCTTGCAGACAGCAGTGAGAAACAAACTCCAATTGGTGATTGCTGGCAAAGTGAAACAATGTCTCTATCTGCTACTGTACTGCGCCACCTTAAATTGTATTGGAATTGCACATGACTATATATGAGTGCTTGGAATGTACATTTTTGAGCTGTGGACTGCTGGAATTTCTTCTCATTTTAATCTTCAGAACATTACAATTTTGAGCTGTATAAACACTTTATAATGTGTAATTCTGCCAGTATATGGTTATGGTTCTTGATAAAGGCTGGCCTTTACTTTAATATTAATGTCCAGAAATCCAAATGCACTAAGATATTTATGCTAGTAGGCGTGGCAGCAATGTGCTCAGGTGTGTCTCAGCTAATGCAAATTCTTTTAACAGTAAAGATCCATGGATCTGGGCACCATTAGAAGAACTTTGCGCTTTGCCTTTTGAAAGTGTGTTGCTTACGACTGAAACCCACGGGCTTGAAGGTGGAGACTTCAGTCTCAGACTGAGAATTGAGACTTAGATCAAGGTTGGTGATCTAGGTATGTTTATGAGGATTACTGGGAGCTGGGTAGCCATTAAGCACATGGGCATGGGGGAGTTGGGACAATTGAAGAACTAGAGCTTTTTGGAAACTGTGGAACTGGAGGTCAGAAAATCTTGGAATATTGCAGGCTGGGGAATATAGAATCAGTGGATCTGGATCAGCAGATGTTTAGAGGGTTAAAACTTGGAACTCAGGAGGTCAGGGAGAGGTGGTGCCAGAAGAACTTTGGATGGTCTATTCTGTGTGACAGGAAATAACAGTGGAGGGGTGCAAAAGATCAGAAGTAATTATGCTGCCTTGCTGGGGTCTCAAGGCTGAATCATTCAGGAAATATCCAACTGAATTCCCAGGGAGATGCAGAATGAGCCGGAAATGATCATCGTAGCACAACACTTTATCTAAACCTAGGTGCACGGTAAAAGCAATTTTTAAGGCAACAGGTAATTAGAGTCAAGCAACATCTGTGGAAGGAATGGAATTATTGACATTTTGGGTGGAAACCTTGCATCAGAGTTAAGAGTGGAGAGTGGAGATAGCCAGAGTAAAGAGGAGTGGGGGCTGGGCGGGGGGGGAGGGGAGGTGAGACAGGGGGCAGAGGTGTTTGATGGGCCAAGGAGGGGAGAGAATGGTGGGCAGATTGAGCCAGGTATAGGCGTGGTTGGGAGGGTGACCAGCAGGAACATGAAGGTTGCCATTGCCGGAAGGTGGTAATGGGAATCATGCCTGAATTCAGATGCAAGCACAAAGAAGTCAAGGCAGTGTTTCAGGGGCATGGAAGCAATTTTTAGGCTTATCAGTGGTACTAGACAGCTTAAAGATGTTTGATTTAATTGGACTGAAATGACCCAGAGATAATTATTTCTGAGGGAAGCCCATTAGATTTACTGTTTCAGCTGGGGATTCCTGTCATCCAGCAAAGGTTTATTTATAACAAGCCTTAAAAATACACCTTCTGCTGCTGAGAAAACTAGTTGTCTTTGGATATTATATTTTATCAGGAAAATTGTGAGAATGAAAGAATCTGGACAAAACAAATCTGTGGATTCAAACACCTGTTTAAGTTCCTTCTGTAATAATTTATTGACTTGACTTGGTGCTGCTATAAGCTAGTTAAAACGAAAGGTTACATCCAAGGTCTACCAGGTGATCCTTCAGGCAATTATTGTGTTTCTTTTTAAATTATGAAATATATTTTAAATGAGAAGCCGTGGAGGAATAAAAGTGTTCCTTCCTGTTACAAGTGGACCTTGTCTTTCAGATCCCATACTGCTCCTCAAATCCTTCTATGTCCAATTTCCCTTTAAGGTTTGCATTCAAAATATTCAATAGACTTTTTAATGAATTGTGGCACAAACATAATTACTTTGAACTTTATCAGGTCACTTCTTGCCTGAAGGCTTGGTTTTACAATTCAGGTACTTACTCTGGGTAATTGAATTGCTATGAATTAATATTTTATAATAATAACAATTAATTGGCGTGTAACCACACTTTGACAGTTAATATTTCACCTTTATACAATTATACAGTGTAAGTTAGAACATAGAGATAGATTTTCTGTTGGTGGTACCAAAAGAGAAGAACATATTTCATTTTGAGGTACCTTTCAAGAAATCCTTTTTAAAGATATCGAAAAAGTTAAAGAAAAGATTTGTTTTATTTGTCACATATATATTGAAATGCCACAGTTGCATCGAGAATGTGCTGAGGGCAGCCCGCAAGTGTTGCCATACTTCTGGTGCCAACATAGCATGCCCACAATTTACTCAGCCAAACTCATAAGGGTTTGGAATGTGGGAGGAATCCAGAGGACCTGAAGGAAACCCATGTGGCCATGGGGAAAAAGTACAAAATCCTCACAGAAAGCAGCAGGAATTGAACACCAATCTTACAGCTTGCGCCGTAAAGTGTTACATCAACTGCTCAGTTCTTTGAATTCTTTGCCAGAGGCAGTTGTGGAGGCCAAGTCTTTATGTATATTTAAGGCAGAGGTTGATGGATTCTTGATTGGTTGGCACATGAAGGGATTTGGGGAGAAGGCAGGAGATTGGGACTGAGGGGAAATTTGGATCAGCCATGCATGATGAAATGGGGGAGCAGACCCAATGGGCCAAATGGCCTAATTCTGCTCCTATATCTCATGGTCTTATGGAATTTTCAGAAAAAGCACTACAAATGCATTTCCAATGTACCCACAAATGTTGGGATGGATTTTACACATGAATACTTTTATTTCTGGATTTACAGAAACTTAATACATAACAGATGAAACTTGTTCCTGTGTGGAAGAAAGACAAGGATAGCAAGGTTTGGGAACATTGGATCGCATGAGATGATGTGAATTTAGTAAAATGGAGAAAAAATGCATATGTACGGTTTAGGGAGCTGAAATCAGACACAGCTTTTGAGGAATATAAAGGAAGCAGAAAAGAAATTAAACAGGGAATCAGGGAGGATAAAAGGGGCCATGAAATGCCTTGTTGAGCAGGACTGAGGAGAAACCTAAGGCATTTTATACATACAGTACCTAATGAACAATGGGGTATCTATGGAAAGGTTAGAACTGCTCAAGGGCAATGAAGGGTGTTTATACCAGGAGCCAGAGGAATCAGACAACCTTCTGAGTACTTTGCAGCATTATTTGCTAAGACAAAAGACATAAATGAAAGTGAGATCAGTGAGGTTTATACTGATTTTCCTGGAAAGTCAAGCCCCTGATCTAAGAAAGGATGTGCTGGCATTGGAGAGGGTGCTGAGGAAGTTCAGAATGAACCCAAGAATGAAAGGGCTCACATATAGAAACATTTAATAGCTCTAGGCTTGTAGACACAGGAGTTTAGAGGAAAGAGGGGGTGATCTCATTGAAACTTACTTTATACTTTATGCTTTAAACTTTATACTTTATTGTCACCAAACAATTGATACTAGTTGCATGTTTAATATTTTTGAAAAATATTGTAAATATAGTGTTTGATTAAGCATCCTTTGTTATTTGCATAATGCATTGTGTGTTATCTGTAAAAGTAGTAAATGAGATACACCTTCATGCCACCACAAAGATGAAGTTGGACTCACATTCCTAGCCATCTTGTTTTCCTTTCAATTAGTTTTTATGTTTTGGAGTTACAAGACTAGCAACAATGACAAGCAAGTTTTAAACAAACCCGAGATGACTGCTGAGGCACAGCAAGATGTTCAAGTTTTTAAAAAGCGCAGTGAGAAACTGTCAATGTAAGAACATAAGAAATAGGAGCAGGCCTGTCGAGCCTGCCCCGCCATTCAATAAGATCATGGCTGATCTGGACATGGGCTCATCTCCACTTACCTGCCTTTTCCCCATAACGAAAACCAATTTCCCCGGGGATCAATAAAGTATGACTATGACTGTGACTATGACTATAACCCTTAATTCCCCTATTATGCAAAAATCTATCCAACCTTGTCTTAAATATATTTACTGAGGTAGCCTTCACTGCTTTATTGGGTAGAGAATTCCACAGGTTCAGCACCCTCTGGGGAAAGCAGTTTCCCTGCGGCACACCACTCAGCACTGAGTGCCAGCCAGAGAAACACCCATGTATCCCAACTGTCTGCTTTCTATTGGTTAATCAATTCTCTACCCATGCTAATACATCGCCCCTCAACTCAATGCATCCTTATCTTATAAATCAATCTTTAACATGGCACCTTATCAAATGCCTTTTGGAAATCCAAGTAAATAACGTCCATCTGTTCCCATTTATCCACTGCGCTTGTTATATACTCAAAGAACCCCAGTAAGTTTGTCAAACAGGACCAGCCTTTGCTGAATCCATGCTGCGTCTGCCTGATGGATCCATCTCTTTCCAGATGCCTCACTATTTCTTCTTTAATGATAACTTCAAGCATTTTCCCAACTACGGATGTTAAACTAACTGACTTACAGTAACCTGTCTTTTGCCTACATCCTTTTTTGAATAGTGGTGTGACATTCAACTTCTTCCAATCCATCCGGACCTGCCCAGGTTCCAGAGAATTTTAGTTAATTATCACCAAAACCTCAAGTATAACCTTTACCATTTCTTTCAGTACCCTGGGTTGTATTCCATCAGGACCAGGGGACTTGTCTATCTTTAGGCCCATAAATTTGCTCAGCAGTACCTCTTTAGTGATAGCTATTGTGTTGAGATCCTCACCTCCCATTGCCTCCATATCATCTCTCGAACATATCCTCTACTGTGAAGACTGACGTAAAATAGTCATTCAAAGCCTCGGCCATCTCCTCATTACTGAATATCAATGCCTCTTTCTCATCCTCCAAGGGACCTATGTCCACTTTGGCCACCCTATTCTGCTTTATATAATTATAAAAACTTTTACTATCTGTTTTTATATTTTGTGCTAGTTTACTTTCATAATCTATGTTCCCTTTCTTTATTGCTCATTTAGTGGTTCTTTGTTGCTTTTTAAAGTTTTCCCAATCTTCCAGTTTTCCACTACTCTTAGTGACTTTGTACACATGAACTTTTAGTTTGATATCTTCCTTTATTTCCTTAGTTATCCTTGTTGGCTCTCCCCACCCTTACTGTCCTTACTTTTAACTGGAATATAGTTTTGTTGAGCAACGTGAAAAATCTCTTTGAAAGTCTTTTCACTGTTCCTCAACTGCCCCACCATATAGCCTATGTTCCCATTCTACCCTATCCAACTCCTCTGCCATCCCATGGTAGTCTCCATTGTTTAGGCATGATACGCTGGTTTTAGATCAAACTGTTGCTCCCTCCATTTGTATGAGCAACTCAGTCATACTGTGATCACTCTTTCCAAAAAGACCCATAACTACAAGATCACTAATTTTACCTGTTTCATTACACAGGACCAGACCTAAGATAGCATGTTTCCTTGTAGGTTTAGTAACATGCTGTTTAACAAAGTCATCATGGATGTATTCTATGAAGTCCTTCTCAAGACTGCCTCGACCAACTTGATTCACCCAATCTATGTGCAAGTTAAAGTCCCCCATGATAACTACTGTTGCATCCTTACATGCCTCAGATATTTCTCGGTTTATTGCCTGTCCCACTGTAATGTTATTATTTGGTGGCCTATAGACCACACCCACCAGTGATTTTTTTACCCTTTACTATTCCTAATCTCTACCCAGATGGATTGAATACTCTTCTCCTTAGATCTTTTATTGTCTCTCACTATCGACCTGATCTCATCCTTAATTAAGAGCGCTACCCCACCTCCCTTACCTTCTTACCTATCCTCCTGTATTACCTGATATCCTTGGATATTTAATTTCCAGTTCCCTCCACCCTGCAACCACGTTTCTGTAATGGCCACTAAATCATATCCCTATATACTGATTTGTGCCACAAGTTCACTGACCTTGTTACAAATACTATGGGCATTCAGATAAAGTGCCCTTACACTCATTGCGCCTTTAAACTCTAGTAATCTTTGTCTCTTACACACTTGACTTTTCTTCACTCCACCCTTTGTCATAAGGCGGTGGGTAGGAACGGACCCAAGTGCAAGACACAGACAGTGAAGTACTAGGGACAGGACTAGGATACAGGGTGAGGGCAAGGACATGGACACGAAAACCGGGAACCCGGAACAGGACTGGAGAAGAGAGATAGGAGCCCGAGCTTGGACTCCGAGCCAGAGATTGGACAAGGACCCAGTACCTGGGTCTTGCCTCCGGCTCGGACCCCAGAACTAGGCAAGGACGAGGCTTGGCTGGCAGGCAGGACGAGGCTGGAGTCCTCAGGCTTGATACTAGAGACTAGAGGCGAGGCTTGGCAGGAGGCTAGAATCTTCAAGCTTGAGGCTAGAGACTAGAGGTGAGGCTTGGCAGGAGGCTGGAGTCTTCAGGCTAGAGGCTAGAGACTTGAGGCGAGGCTTGGCAGGAGGCAAGAGGCTAGAGTCTTCAGGCTTGAGGCCGGAGGCTAGAGGCTTGGTTGGAGACTGGAGGCTGGAGGCTACTCCTGGGCAAGGCGCGGTACTCCTGGGCAGGGCGCAGATCACCACCCGACGGAGGCAAGGGACAGGAAGGGACAGAACCAACCGCAGGTAATGGAAATACGGCCTGGCTTATCCGGCGGAGGCAAGGGACAGGAATGGAGCTAGGTACGGGGCGGCTCCAGGACAAGACTGAAGGCGAGACAAGGCGAAAATTACCAGCAAGACCAGGCAAGGCTTCAGGCAATGCAAGGCGAAACGAGAACTTCAGGTGAGGCGAGAGTTACCGGCAAAACAAGGCAAGGCTTCAGGCGAGGAAACAGAAGGCAGAGGAAGGCATACAAAGAGTAAGAAGAAGAACAATCCAGCAGCCACACCCTGGTCTCTGAAGGTATTTATGCAGCCAGCCCTAACGAGCATCAGCTGCCTCAATTAGAGCTCAACAAGAACAGAAACAGGGTAGTCAGGAAAACCTGTAGCAAGGGTCGATGGACCGGACCGTGAACTGGAATATGGACTTCATGGACCGGACCATGACACCCTTCCTTGTCTCTTTTTTAACTTCTGCTTTCACTGTATCTTTATCCACACTTTTCTCTTTCATTTTACCATTATTCTCCAATCTGTTGAAACCATCCCCTGCTGTCTAGTTAAAAAAAGCCCAACACTTTTTATTTTCTTTGGAACATCACGTTTTCTTTGCAAAACAAAAGATGATCAAGTTAAAAAAAGGCAGAAAAGAGAATAAGTCACAGGTTCATAAACAGTGAATACTGGGTGAATACAATCATAAAAAAGTGCAGAAATGGCTGATTACACTGGAAAGATAGACACTTTTGATAACACGAAAGATAACTGGGATATGGAGACTGAGCAGTATTTTAAAGTAAATGGAATAGCCAATAAAAAACAAGTGCTAGTTTTGCTACATGTATTAGGTGGAAAAGCATAGAGTATGCTTAGAATTTTAACTGCACAAGCTGAATTGAGCTTTGCTGATATCATGAAAGTAATGTAGGAACATTTAGAATCTGCTGATTGCAGAATGCTTCAGGTTTTATAGTCAAAATGACAATAAAAAGCTTCTTGACTTGACTTGGAATCAAAATTATGGAGTCCATTTTAGCATACATGGCTGAATTGAAGAGATTGTCTAAGTATTGTCATTTCACTGATGGCTTAATGATGCACTGAGAGATTGTTTAGTTTGAGGACTCTCACAGAAAGGCATTCAGAATGGCTCCCTGCTGAAGTACAACTCACATTTATAGAACAGAACATTTGAAATTGATGTATCAATGGAAACAGCAGACAGAGACACAATTGAGTTGTAGTCAGGAATGAAAGTGAGTGTAAACTAAATTGCAGTATCTTAACAGAACCCTGCCAGTCTAAACAAGTTGTGGCAGGGGCTCACATACACCAGTCCAATGCAGGTTTAAATCTGAAACTTGGAGAAAATGCAACAAAGTAGGACACATAAGTGGATTGCACAGGGAAGAGAAAAAGATAAGAGGTCAAGTTGCAATTTCCAAAAGAGCATAAATGTATGTATGTATGTATTTATTTATTGAGATACCATGTGGTGTAGGCCCTTATGGCACTTCAAAGCCACATAGCAACTCACCAAGCCAAATCACAGGATAATTTATGATGACCAATTAACCTACCAACCAGTATACATTTAGACTGTGGGAGGAAACTGGAGCCCCTGGAGAAAACCCCCGTGGTCACGGGGAGAACATAGAAACCGCTTACAGGCAGCATTGGGAACGGAACCGGGTCACCTGTACAGTAAAACGTTGCGCCAATCACTGAGCTACCATGTCGCCTCTTTGACCAATGCAGATTTAAAGGCAAGACGTGCAGAATGTGCAACAAAGTGGGACATATACAATGAGCATGTTGGTCAGACTAAAATGGTCTGCACAGGGAAGAGAAAAAATAAAAATACAAGTTGCAGTTCCAAAAAGAGCACCAATCTGCATGCTGTTGATGAAGAATCTGATGAAAGTGGCACTGGACTGAGTAGCCTTGAGGTTTACATTGTGAAAACTAACAATACAGAAGCAAATGGCTTACACCAGAAATGATCATCAAATTAATTAAAATGGAATATCAGGACACTGGCTCGGTTGTGGGTTATCAGTAAAAGTTCAAAAATGGCATAGTTCATCATGCGACCACGTAATATGCATGCTCCTCGCCTAAAAGAAAAGGTGAAGTTAGACTCACATTCACAGCTCTCTTGTTTTCCTTTCAATTAGTTTCATATTTTGGAGTTACAAGACATAACATCTATCAAATATTGAACTGCCTAGATAGAGTGGATATGGAGAAGATGTTTCTCATAATGGGGGTGTCTAGGACCAGAGGGCCCAGCCTGAGAATAAAAGTACTTCCCATTAGAAAAGAGACAAGGGGGAATTTCTATAGCCAGAGGAAGGTGAATCTATGAAGTTCATTGGAACAGACAGCTGTAAAAACCAAGCCATTGGGTATATTTAAAGCGGAGGTTAATGGTTCTTGATTAGTAATGGCATCTAAGGTTACCAGGAGAACACAGGAGAATGGGGTTGGGAAAGATAATAAACTAGCCACAAATGAATGATGGAGCAGACTCAGTGAACGGATTTGCCTAATTCTGCTCCTATGTCTTATTCTCAGAATAAGAAGTCTTGTGATAAATATTAAGGTCTGCATCCTTTGGGTCTGATGGGATCATCTTATTGAGAGAGGCGGAATAAGAAGTCGGGGGAGGGGAAAGAGAAGAAGGTGGGGGGAGAGGAAAGAAAAGAAGGTGGAGAGAGGGGAAAGAAAAGAAGGTGGTGGTGGAGGGGAAGAGTACAAGGGGAAGGTGAAGCCTAGTGGGTGGGGAGGGGGAGAGAATGAAGGAAGAAGCTGGGAGATGATAGGTGGAAAAGGTATAGGTAAAGACTATAAGCAACCTGAGAGAAGAGAAGAGTGGATCATGGTAGAAAAGGAAGGAGAAGGATCCCCAGGGGAAGGTGATAGGCAGTTGAAGAGAAGAGAAGAGGTAAGAATGGAGCCAGAGTGGGGAATTGAAGAAGATAGAAGTGGAAAGGGGAAAACTACTGGAAGTTAGAGAAATTGATGTCTAATTCTAGATACCATTGCGTGAATATCCCCGGAGTTCAGCAGTTTCTAAGATACTCAAACCTTCCCATCTGGCACCAAAAATCATTCCAGTCAAAGTCACTTAGGTCAAATTTCTTCCCAATTCTGATATTTGTTCTGAACAACAATTGAATCTCTTGACTATGTCTACATCCTATTATACATTGTGTTGCTGCCACATGATTGGCTGATTAGATATCTGCATTAATGAGCAGATGTACAGGTGTACCTAATGAATTAGCTACTGAGTGTAATCAATACTGAATGCTTGCAAACTTGATGAAACATTGCAATCTGTCTTACTGCTGTGTTTGTTTACTTGTGCACTAATTCAGATATAGTTGTAGTATCGAATAGATCTAGTCATTTTAACAATTAAAAGTTAATTTGAACCAGGGCAATCAGTATCTTCAAAACTCTTCAAAGCTTGAGATTTCATTAATGTTTTGTTCCTGCTTCTTTTGAATAGCATCATACAATTTGCATCTCCACATCGTGTAAAGTCCCACCCCTCTAACCACCTTCCCGGCACTTATCCCTGTAAGCAGTAGAAATGCTACACTTTTCCATACACCTCCTCCCTCACCTCCATTCAGGCCCCCAAACAGTGTTTTCAGGTGAGGCAGCACTTCACCTGCAAAACTGCTGGGGTTGTCTAATGTATCTGCTGCATTGAATGTGGCCTCCTCGTCATTGGTGAGACCCATTGTAAATATGGGGACCACTTCGTTGAGCACCTCTGCTTCATCCGCCAAAAAGCAGAACTTACCTGTGGCAGTTTTAATTCTGATTCCCATTCCCATTCTGACATACAGTGTTGGTCCATGGTGTCCTCTCGTGCCAAGATGAGGTCACCCCTAGGGTGGAGGAGCAATACTTCATATTCCGTCTGGGTAACCTCCATACTGACGACATGAACATCGATTTCTCCTACTTTTAAAAAATCCTTCCCCTTCCCTCTTCTTTTCTTCCCCAGTCTGGCTTTTTACCTGCCCATCACTTCTCTCTGGGTCCCCTCCTCCTTCCCTTCCTCTTATGGCACACTCTCCTCTCCTAACAGATTCCTTTTTCTCCAGTCCTTTATATTTCCAACCCACCTGGCTTCACCCGTCACCTTATAGCCGGCCTACTCCCCCTCCCCCCACCTTTTTATTCTGGCATCTTCCCCTTTCCTTCTCAGCCCTGAAGAAGGGTCTTGGCCTGAAGCATCGACTATTTATTCACTTCCATAGATGCTGCCTGACCTTCTGAGTTCCTGCAGCGTCCTGTGTGTTTTGCTGTTAAGTATAAAGTGACAACTTTGTTCCTGTCATTCCTTTATTATTGAAGTTTGCAAGGTTTTTGTGCAGTCCTTTGATATGTCTTCAGGTCTTACTCATCAAATGGCAATGGCAAATGAGCACAAGTACTGCCACCTGATGCTTTAAGCATTAATGTTAATACTGTGCTAATTACCAATGATGATAAACTTGTTCACCCGTTTATTCATGGCCTGACACCATTCTTGTAAATGGTCTGAGCACATTTACAAGGAACACTCTGACGAGAAACCAGCATCCAAGATCAAGGATCCCCTTACCCAGGCCATGCTCTCTTCTCGCTACTACCTTTGGGCAGGAGATATAGGAGCCTTAGGTTTTACACCACCAGGTTAGGAGGCAACCTTACAACCTTACAACAATTCGCCTCCTGAACTGGCATGGATAACTTCACTCACCTCAACTCAAAACTGATTCCGCAATCTACAAACTTGACTTTCAGGGAGATTTTACACTCATGTTCTCAATATTATTTATTATTTCCTTTGCACAATTTGTCTTCTTTTGCACATTGGCTGTTTATCAGTGTTTATTTATGAGTTGTCTTTCATAAATTGTATTTTTTTCTGTAAATGCCTGCAAGAGAATATATCTCAAATATATGACAATTTATAAAAGTTTGTTAACAAGTTTACCTTGATGTTGACCTAGACAACTGAAGTGCTTTACAGTATTTCACATACTTGAACAAAACGGTGTTAATTAAAAAACACATGATATAATATAAACACAAGAGATTCTGCAGATCCAGAACAACACACAAAATCCTGGAGGAACTCCATAATTCAGGCAGCATCTATGGAGTGGAATAAGCAGACGTTTCACACTGAGACCCTTCATCAGGATTGGAATGGAAGGAGACAGAAGCCAGAAATTTGGGGGTGGTGGGAGGAGGAGTACAAGCTGGCCAGTGTCGGATAACTTCAGGACAGGATATAATTTTAAATATTTTCCACTGTATATTCTCAGTCAGAGATTTATTCACCCATAATCAGCACCATTATAGGAACACCATGGTTTATTTTTGCTGCATAGTTAACAGGAAAAGGCATTTAACAGCATTATATTTGAAAACAAACAGTCCATGACTTACATAGTGGTACAGATTGTACTATATGGTTTGAGAATTTATGCTGCGTGTTTAAGATCTTGGTCCTGGTAGTGCCTCTACCAGGGTTAATCATGTACTCGTCCAGTAAGGAGGAAACCTGGGATTGCATTGCATAACCTAGTTTATTTCAGCAGCAACACGCAAAGGCTTATATCATTTCACGAATGTAAAATAATTATTCAGAAGGTTCAGCCAGGCATTGCCTCGTCTGAGTCGCCCATGTGACCACAATACAGTACCTTTGCCAGGGGTGCAGCTGATAGCTTTGTTCGCGATGCTTTGCTCTTTTTGACATTTTACATGAGAACTTGGACCACAGTGACTTGGAACACTCCTTGATTAATGTACTTTTAAAGTCCTGGCATTGGCTTGAGACGCTTACAGGGTATCTACTGTACCATTGCTTATCTATATTGTGGCCTCGGTTGTACTGAAACACACTCCCAACATTCTCTGATCTGTTTAGGTTATGGTTGCAACTGAATTTTGATATCAAAATGATTGCTGACAAATGTTTTGTGCCACTCCAATACAACATTCTAGTTTAACCAGAATGTCTAGGCAGTAAGATTAAGCTGAACTTCCATATGTGTGAATGAGGGTACTGTGGTGTCATAATTCAGGAGGCTATTGATTGTATGAAAGATCCAGCGGGCTACATTTTGAGTCCTCAATATTAATGTATCAATCCAGGATGAGAAAACCAATTAACCTTGAAAGCCTGCTCATACTCCTGTGGTAAACTGTCATAAGGAGGTGGGACTGGGAACGGACCCAAGTGCAAGACACAGACACTGAAGTACTAGGGATAGGACTAGGATACAGGCTGAGGGCAAGGACATGGACACGAAAACCAGGAAACCGGAACAGGACTGGACCAGAGAGATAGGAGCCCGGGCTTGGACTCCGAGCTAGAGACTGGACAAGGACCCAGTACCTGGGTCTTGCCTCTGGCTCGGACCCCAGGATTAGGCAAGGATGAGGCTTGGCTGGCAGGCAAGACGAGGCTGGAGTCTTCAGGCTTGAGGCTAGAGGCGAGGCTTGGCAGGGGGCAGGAGGCTGGAATCTTCAGGCTTGAGGCTAGAGACTAGAGGTGAGGCTTGGCAGGAGGCAGGAGTCTTCAGGCTTGAGTCTAGAGGCTGGAGACTTGAGGCGAGGCTTGGCAGGAGGAGGAGGCTGGAGTCTTCAGGCTTGAGGCTAGAGGCTGGAGACTTTAGGTGAGGCTTGGCAGGAGGGAGGAGGATGGAGTCTTCAGGCTTGAGGCTAGAGGCTGGAGACTTGAGGCGAGGCTTGGCAGGAGGCAGGAGGCTGGAGTCTTCAGGCTTGAGGCTTGGCAGGAGGCTGGAGTCTTCAGGCTTGAGGCTAGAGACCAGAGGTGAGGCTTGGCAGGAGGCAGGAGGCTAGAGGCTCCTCCTGGGCAGGGCGCGCATCACCACCCGAAGGAGGCATGGGGCAAGAAGGGACAGAACCAACCGCTGGTAATGGCAAGATGGCCTGGCTTACCCGACAGAGACAGGGGACAGGAAGGGACAGAACCAACCGCAGGGTAATGGCAAGACAGCCTGACTTACCCGACAGAGGCAAAGAACAGGAATGGAGCTAGGTACGGGGTGGCTCCAGGACAAGACTGAAGGCGAGACAAGGCGAGAGTTACCAGCAAGACCAGGCAAGGCTTCGGGCAATGCAAGGCAAAACGAGAACTTCAGGCGAGGCGAGAGGTACCAGCAAGACAAGGTAAGGCTTCAGGCGAGGAAACAGAAGGCAGAGGAAGGGATACAAGGAGTAAGGACAAGAACAATCCAGCAGCCACACCCTGGTCTCTGATGGTATTTATGCAGCCAGCCCCAACGAGCATCAGCTGGCTCAATTAGAGCTCAAGAAGAACAGAATCAGGGTAGACAGGAAAACCTGGAGCAAGGGTCGATGGACCAGACCGTGAACCGGAATATGGACTTCACGGACCGGACCATGACAGAAAACAGTAATGATACTGAGGGCAGACGACCATATAGCTCAGATTCAGATACGTTTAACGCATGTACGTGGAAATGTGTCATTTGCGTTAACAACGCTTACACCAAAAGGGCCGTTCATAAGTTTCACCTCACACCCCGGCGCCAACATAGCATGCCTGCAATGCTGGGAAAACAACACAGCTTGTATAACCTTTAGCACATCTTCTTTCCTGTACATTCATTTTCACTTTTAAAATACACAAACCTAAAAGTTTGACTGGATCCATCTGCTTAAGTAATTCTACATTATACCCATGTTTTATTCTCATCAACTTCTGTCAGACTCCATCACTCGTCTACACCCTAAGGACAATTTACAGTGGCCAATTAACCTACCAACCCATACATCATGGGATGTGGAAGGAAACCTAAGCACCCAGAGTAAACCTACATGGTCACAGGAAAAACATGCAAACATCACTGAGCAGAACCTGAGGTCAAGACTGAATCCTGGTCTTTGGCCCTGCTAGGTAGCAGCTCTATGATTGTGCTATTGTAAGATAGAGTGTGTGGGTAGCCAGTTTCTGTTTGATCATCTATCCCAACTAGATTTTGTGTGTGAATAGCTCTGTACTACTGCAAGATACAGGATGATCTGTGATAGAGAGACCATAGCATTGTCCAATGAGATGCATAAAGTATTTAATCATTAACAATAAATAAGCAAGCAAAAAAGTGAAGTCAGAATGGACTCATTGGCTCAGATCCCATTAAAGATCCTCAACAGGTCTTGCACTTCGTGCTTTTGTGACAATCATATGGCAATTCTCTAGAAATGGGTAGTCCAATTTTCATTGGTGGTAGGTGTAGTGTATTTAATAGTTCAGTAATAATTGATTAATATTGTAAATATATTGTTTGATTAAGCATTTGTGTTTGTTTCTATAATTAATTATGGTTTATATGTGTAACACCCTGGGAAAGGTTTCACTGCTTTCTGTAGAAACAGTGTTTGGGTTATAGTTAGAGATAAAGGGTGCTTTGGAATGTGAGCTGGCTCCCTTGGTCGGTGGGAGATGAAGAGAGAAGACATTGGAGAGAACCGATCACAGGATTCGACCTGGTGGGGGACCGTGATTTGATGCAGCCAGGTGCTAAGGTCGTCTGAGCATCAGTGAAAGTGAATTTTGGGATGAAACTTGTGCACATTTGACAGTTTAATTATAATGGGTCCTTTTTGTTTTTATCTCTTTTCTTTACTAACCCTTTAGTTAAGATTTATAAATATAATTCCTTTAATTGTATGCAGTGCGCTGTCTGTTATTTCTTGGCACTGATTTGTAGCAGGGCAGCAAATTACACAGCATCCTCACAAACTGGGGGTTGGGTTGGGAGAGCCGTCTCAATCCCATGGGTTTGGTGGGATCAGAGTGTGTGTTCCTTAGACTTAAGCAGCCAAGGAAACCAGGGAGGTTTCATATGTAGGAAGTATGACTGGATTGGGGAGCGTGCCTTATGGGGATAGTTTGAGTGAACTTGGCCTTTTCTCCTCGGAGTGATGGGAGATGAGAGGTGACCTGATAGAGGTGTATAAGATGATGAGAGGCATTGATTGTGTGGATAGTCAGAGGCTTTTTCCCAGGACTGAAATGGCTAACATGAGGGGGCATAGTTTTAAGGTGCTTGGAAGTAGGTACAGAGGTGGATGTCAGAGGTAAGTTTTTCACACAGAGAGTGGTGGGTGCGTGGAATGCACTGCCAGCGAAGGTGGTAAAGGCAGATACAATAGGGTCTTTTAGGAGACTCTTAGATAGGTACATGGAGCTTAGAAAAATAGAGGGCTATGCGGTGGTGTAATTGTAGGCAGTATCTAGAGTAGGTTACATGGTTGGCAAAACATTTTGGGCTGATCGGCCTTCGATGTGCTGTAGATTTCTATGTTCTATGTTCTAAGTATGTGAATGGCATACATCATTATGCCACCACATCATATGTGTGTGCCTTACTAAAGTAAAAGTAAATGTGCATGAGTTATCCCTGGCTCCTGTGTTTTTCTTTCAATTAGTTTTATTTTTTGGAGTTACAAAACATAACAGTGGCAATGATGAAGTTTTAAAACGGTGGGACTAGGTGAAAGTAAGAGTTTGGCACGGACTAGAAGGGCTGAGATGGCCTGTTTCCGTGCTGTAATTGTTATATGGTTATATACAGAAATGACTATCTAGCTGTTGAAGTGCAGCACATTTTTCTTCACAAGTGGAGAGAGATTTTTTTAAAAAGCACAGCACGAGTTTCTTCGAAAGGGGAAAAAGAGATGGTTAAATAAGAAAAGAGCAGAAAACAGATGAAATTCACAGTGAGTACTGGTTGATACCCATCATAAAGAAAAATAAAGCAGAAATGGCTGGCTACATTGGAAAGATAGATGCGTTCAATTGCACAACAGATAACTGGATATTGTATACTGAGCAAATTGAGCAGTATTTTGAAGCAAATTAAAGAGCCAAAGCGAAATGAGTGACAGTTTTACTGAGGGTAATAGGTGGGGAAACACACAGTTTGCTTAGAAGTTTGACTGCTCTGACCTTGTCACATGTTATGAGAGATGCAAGTGAATGCCCCATAGCCTTTGCTTCACGTTTCCTTATCGCTGCCTAGATTGACAGAAAGGCCTTGAGTCTGCTTTGGGCTGTAAAATAGTTCAACCAGTACTTGTATGAGAGAGAGTTTACCCTTGTTACTGATCATCAACCACTAGTGTCCATTTTCAATCCATAGAAGTGTGTTCCAGTAACAGCAGTGGTATGAATGTAGAGATGAGTTCTGTTTCTTGAAGGACACAATTACAAAATCAAATTCAAGATGACAACTAATCATGGAAATGCTGACGGGTTGTCCCATTTACCCTTGGAAAACAAATTACTGGAAAAATTTACAAAAGAGGATACTTCTCTTGATGTATTCTCTCCAACGCAAATTGAAAGCTTCCCTATTATGGCAGATATGATCCAAAGTTAAACCAGAAAAAAATGGTTGGAATGTGCAGCAGAAATTCCAGTTCCCCCATTTTTACCAACACCAGAATGAATTTGCCATTGATAGGGTTTGCGTTATGTGGAGATTGAGAGTTGTTGTATCATCAAAACTGAGAGCTAAGGTGTTGGAGGAGCTACAGGCTGGTCATCTAGGTGTGGTCAAAATCAAAGCATTCGCTCAAAGCTTTGTCTGGTGTCCTGGAATAGATCAACAGATCAAACAGCTTGCCACGCACATTCAGGATGTCAACACATGCAGAAGTGTCACAGTGGCGGGGGCATAGGGAGCAAGGGTGGACCCAAATGCAAGACACATCTTGTGAGATTAACTAGGTTTAGTTTATTGTTTGATATCAGGAGAGCTAGGCAGGAGCAGGAGCAGCGAACTGGACCAGGACTGAGGACTGCGACTAGACTGGGACCAAGGGTCTGGGCTAGGACTTGGAATCAGCTCCCAGAACTAGAGGAGACATGAAGAGGCTAGGGTATGGACTCCGAGCCCAAGACTGGGCAAGGACCCAGTACCTGGGTCTTGCCTCGGGCTCGGACCCCAGAACCAGGCATGGACATGACATGAGCTAGGGAGAGGAGGAACATGGGAACACAGAGCCTCGGTCTCGGGAGAGCAGGTACATGGAACCATGGACACATACACAGAACACAGAGTCGGGACCCCTCCTTGGGTACAGGACATAGGGCCGGGACTTACACACAGAACAGAGAGCCGGGACCCCTCCTTGGGTACAGGACATAGGGGCGGGACTCATGACCCCCCGCGGGGCAATGGCAAGACGGCCTGACTTGCCCCACGGAGGTGAGGACAAGACAAGACATGACCCCCCGCGGGGCAACGGCAAGATGGCCAGACGTACCCCATGGAGGCGAGGACAAGACAAGACAAGACCAACACGAAAGAACACCAGACAGTACCTATCTAGCTCTGGCAATACAACTCGACCGAAGTGCAAGCGGGGGCTGCAGACAAGGGCTAGAGGCAAGAGGGGCAGAGAAGGGATTCAGACAAGGGGGTAGGACAGGAATCACAGACCGCCAGGGCCAGGACTTGACTCAGAACTGGGAAGCCGCCAGGGCCAGGACCAGGACTTGACTTGGTGCTTGAATGCTGTCGGAGCCAGGACGTGTTACTTGGAGCCTCTGGGTAGTGGCGAGCTCTCGACTCGACCCGGGAACAGTAGACAGCGGTTCTTGATTCCCTCTGACGGGTTAACTGATGGACCCACCTTGATGAGGAAGCTTTGCAGGCTCGTTTCGGTGAGGTAACTGGACTGGGTTGCTCCGGTGAGGAAAGGCAAAATACCGGCACTCGCTTCGGCAGAGACAAGGCTTGCTCCGGCCAGATGACATCGGCACTCCGTACCTTTGGTGACTTTGTAGACGCTCCTGTGCCGAACGGCTGAAAGCCGGAGACTATAAACTAGCGGTTCATCCAAGTGTTAATTGCCTCTAATCAGCAAAGTCCAGGGACGGGAAAACAGGGAATCAACGGTCCGGATCGTAACATAAACAAGGTAAATTTAAAAGGACCCAATCTGGACCGTGACAAGAAGATGCTAAGAGCAATGCCTCTCCACCCCAGCATCACCCTGGTGGAGGGTTCATGTGGATCTTGCCCAACTATTTATGGATAAAATAGTAATAGTAGTGGGTAATAGTGGATATAGATACAAACTGGTCTGAGATGTTCCCAATTGCCTCCACTACAGCCTCACACACTGTTGATGTGTTGAGAAGCCTCTTCTCAAGGACTGATATTCCAGAAAACAGCTTGTGCTGGAACAGTTTCAGTCATTCCTGAAAATGAATGGAATAAGACATATTACAACTGCACCATACCACCCAGCTACAAATGGCTTGTCAGAGTCTAAAGAATGCACTGCGAGCAATGTCAGCACAACACATTTCACTGACCCTGAATCAGAAGCTCACCAATTGCCTCCTTGCATACACAATGCAGCACATTCCAAAAAACAACTAACTCACCAGCTGTGCTGTTAGTGGGTTGCCCCTTACATTCACGCTTGGATGTGACCCTATCTCAGAAGGATTATGCAGGACAAACAGCTGATACAAACTGAGGGATCCTCAAACAAGGAAGTTTGATGTTTCACTCCTGGACAAGCAGTCATGCCGAGGTACTAGAGGTGATCAAAAGTGGTGACTTGGAAAAATTAAGGGAAGAACTGGACCACTGGAACACAGTGGATATGTCACTATGTCTGATGTCATCTGGAGGTGACACTTCGATCAGTTGAGGACAGCAGGGTTAATTGTTAGAGAAGATAGGAGTCCAGAGCTGTCAGAACCACTTCTTGCAGTCCCAGAGTCAACTTCTACAACCTCCATGGAGGAGGACCCAGAAACTGAGATTGTTTCACGGGCACAAGTCTCACCTGCTGGCCAGAGTGTCTCCCCTTGTCAGGAAAGACATTATCTCACAGGAGTCAGAAATCCTCCACAGCGATTAGATCTTTAGGCCTGAAAAGGACAATTTAAAATTTATTATGCTGTGGATGTCTATATTGTAGTTGTATTGTATACTGTATGTATATGACTAGAGAGCAATATGTCACTATATTGAAATGATGTTTATAGCTAAGCAAGGAGGAGTGTAATATATTTAATATTTCAGTAATATATGAGTAATATTGAACCTATATTGTTTGATTAAGCATTTTTCATTTGTTCACATAATTCATTATGGTTATATGTAAGAAGCACGTGAATGGCATACATCATTATGTCACCGCGTCATATGTGCGTACCTCGTGAAAGTAAAACTAAATGAACATGAGTTATTTCCGGTTCCTGTGTTTTTCTTTTAATTAGTTTTATGTTTTAGAGTTACGCAATGTAATAGCAGGTGAAATGTGTCGTCCCAAATTCTTAAATATGTAATTTCGTACACATCTGATTCTATGTAAAACTTAGATGTGCTATTTTGAATCCCTATTTTGTTACTTTCATCTGTAAATGACTGACTATATCGTGGAACTCTGGTGGGGGGTGATGGGGGAAATAACCCACTAACAGCATAGCTGGTGAGTTGTTACATTTTAGCTTGGGTCTACAATTATTCGCATGTGTGCTTGTGAGTCCCCTGACTGATAATCACTCCCCCGTCTCTACGTGACTGAGCAGTTCTCACTGAACGACGGCACTCTGTCTGTTATTGTGCTTGTCACAATAAAAATAGCAGTCGAAATAAATGGGCTCTTCTCGTTTGTCATTATGGACTGAATGCACGTCACATTGGTGTCAGAAGTAGTATTAGAAATTGACGATGAGATTGAAGAGCCACAACGTTGGAAGGAGAGCCTTAAAACCTGGGGTATATTCTGGCCTGGAGTGAGAATCAGGGAACTAAGTATTGTGCCTTCCCAGGGAATCCCGCTGGGGCAGGTGTATCCAGGCCCCCCTGGGTGCACATCATCTGCCTCCCTTGTAGTCCACACCAGGGAAGCCAAGACACCTTAGCCAAGGGAGGAAGGGCAATGCGGCAGGCACCACTAACACCGCCGGAGAAAGAGGAAGACCAACGGGCCCCAGCAAATAAGGCCACAAGGTCCACCCCGAAGCTCCTCAGATACGACGGTACCAGCCGCCTGGAGCCTTACCTGGCGCAAGTCAAACTTGCTGCATGGCACACGGGGTGAAGTCCCTTACCCTGACAGCTAGTTTAGGTCGCCAATGCAACAGTACCTGGTAGCGGCCCCAGTGGAGCAGATAAGGGTGGACATCTAGGGATCCTTCCCCCGCACTGACGCCAGGAACCACATGTTCTCATGGCCTGGATTACTTCACAAAGTGGCCAGAGGAGTACGCAGTCCCGGACCACAGCAGCACCACCAGTGCTGAGGGACTTGTGAAGGAGTTCTTCTGCCGTTTAGGCATCCCTGAGGAACTTCACAGTGACTGGGGGTGGAACTTTGAGGTGCAGGGGTATGGTGAGGTCTTCAGGTGGCTGGGAATCACCAGAAGTTGGACCATCCCCCTTCACCCACAAAGTGATGGGCTGGTGGAGTGCTCTAGTACCCTGGCTACGCAGCCGGACACCCTTGTTAACTGGAACCAGTATGGCTGGGATCGTCACCTACCCCTAGTACTGTGGGCAAAGCAGACAGCAGTTCAGGAGAGCACCGGGTGTACGCTGACTGTGCTCATATTCGGGCGGGAGCTGCGCACGCTGGTGGATCTGGTGTTTAGTCCCACCTCCTGAACCAGAGATTCCTCGGGAGGCCAGACGGAGTTTCTGAGGCACCTCAGGAGGTGCCTGTGGACTGTTCATGATGTGGCTCGGCAGAATCAAAGCACAGACAGTGGGCACCAAAAATGCGGTTATGATGCCTGGACTATCCCCTAAGCTGGGAAGCCACAGGAAAGGGCCGGGAGAGGCGCTCGACTGCATCTCTGATGTGGTATATCGGGTGCAGTTGCCTGAGCAGTAGAAGGCAGTCGTGCTGCACTGGGATCGGCTGGCACCGTATTGGCCCTTGGCCACCACCAACCCAATGAGGCTGATGGAAGGAAGTGACACACCGGGTGTCCTACCTCTTGCCTCACCAAACATGGCCTCCCCCCCACAGATGATAGTGTTGACCACCACTGGGAACGTTAGACTTTGTTGTGGACTCTGGGGTTGCCAGGGATAGCTCCCTCATCTGTATGTGACTGAGGGGGTTCTCACTGAGTAATGGCACTCTGTTATTGTGCTTGTCACAATGAAAACAGTAATTGAAATAAACATGCTCTTCTTGTCTGTCATCATGGACTGAATGCTCGCCACAATATGATCTTTTCTCTATGGATTTTTGCTCACAAGAAAGCACGGCAATAGATCCCATTTCTATGCAATACACTTTTTTTTAATTAGTATATTGCTTTACCAAACAGAATAAATTGAAAATTTGATTGCCTATATCAGCCCTTAAATCTTTGGGATTTGTAGTTTCATAAAATGTTTCTTGGATTAGGAGCCATATATGCTCAATGCTACAGGGAGAGGAAAATAGAAAAATGTCTTCTATCCCCTGTTAACTTTGCACAACTCTGGGAAAATAAAATTGATGATAGCTCTGTCGTATTATAGTAGTCTTATCCAGTTGAGTTTTTATGTGACTCTATTGTATTTCAACATTTACCTATCCTTTGAAATAACAACATTGCATGAAGAAATTTGCTTCCAAGGATAAATCAAAATCCATTTGCAAATTTTGAGGTTGCACTACTGCTTCTAGCAAAGGCAAGTATGAAAAAGCAAGGCACTGGCCTTCAATAGCAAGTTGTTGGCATTATGACCTCGTATCTGTCCTGGGACCAGCACATAAGTGCCATTATAAAGAAGGCACAGCATTGCTTCTACTTTCTTAGAAAGTTTGTGCAGATTTGGCATCTCATTTAAAACGTTGGCAAACTTTTATAGATGGACAGTGGAGAGTTATCCTGACTGGTTCTATCATGGCCTGGTATGGAAACACCAATGACCAAGAGTGGAAACATCCTACAAACTGTAGAGGAAACAGCCCAGTACATCATGGGAAAAGGCTTCCCCTCAATTAAGCATATCCACAAGGAGTGCTGCCACTAGAAAGCTGCTTTGATCATCAAGGACATGCTCTCTCCTTGCTACTACCATCAGGCAGGAGACACAGGGGCCTTAGGACCCATACCACCAGGTTCAGGAACAGTTATTACTCTTCAACCATTAGACTCCTGAAGCAGCACAGGTAACTGCACTCACCATAACTTAACAGAACACTTTAAAGGACTTCTAACTTGTGTGTTCAGCATAGATTTTATTTGCAAAATTTGTCTCCTTTTGCACATTGGTTGATTGTCAGTCTTTGTCTATGTATAGTTTTTTACATAATTTCTACTCTATTTCTTTATTTTCCTGTAAATGCCTGCAAGAAAATGAATCCTATGATGATATATGCTAACATATACCTGTTTTGATCATTAATTTGACTTTAATTTTCAGATATGACAAATAACTCAAGCTGAATTTCTTAGTCTTTAGAAATTGGCGTCAAAGAGCCTTGAAACAGAATTCAAAATGTAACTTGAGAAGGTCAGATAAATTGTATTAAAGCATAACATTTCACCAATTGGCAACAAAACAATCAGGTTGTTTCCTGGCACCTTCACATAATTTCATGACTAGCTAAAAAGGTAAAGAAGGCATTTTTGGCATGCTGGCCTTCATCATTCAAGGCATTCTATAGATGCTGGAATGTTATCATGCATTTGTACAAGCTGTTGGTGAGGCTGCATTTGGAATATTGTGTTCAGTATTGGTCACTATACGATAGAAATGATGCCACTGTACTAGGAAAGAGTGCCGAGGAGACTTATGAGGATGTTTGCAGGAACTCAAGAGTTATGAAGGGTGGTTGAACAACTTGGGACTTTTTTCATTGGACCACAGGTGAATAAGGGTTGATCTTAGAAGTGTATAAAATCATTAGGAATGTGGATAGGGTAAATACACACAGTCTGATTCCGAGGTAATGTAGATGAACTGAACACACTGATGAGGGAGAGGGAGAAGTGGAGAGTCCGTCATTGTGCCCGATGCCGGCCCCCTAGGCCTGAGTCGACGTAGTAGTAGTAGATTCCGAGGGTTGGGAAATCAACAACTAGAGATCATAAAGTGAGAGGGAAGAGAATTACTAGGAACTTGAGGGCAATTTTTTCACCTAGAGAGTGGTCAGCATGAACTGCTAGAGGAAATAGTTGAGGCAAGTACGTTAACAATATTTAAAAGATCCTTGGACATGGCATAAAAAAGGTTGGGAACCCCTGATCTAAAAGCTTGGGCAGTGAGGTAAGTAGGTGGCACGATAGCACAGTGGTTAACACAACGCTTTACAGTACAGGTGACTTGGGCTCAATTCCCATCACCGCCTGCAAGGAGTTTTTACGTTCTCCCCATGACCGCATGGATTTCCTCCATTAGCTCCAGTTTCCTCTCGCAGTCCACGGATATGCCGATTGGTAAGCTAATTGATCATTGTAAATTGTCCAGTGATTAGGCTAGGATTAAATTGGGGGATTGCTGGGCAGTGCGACTCAAAAGGCCTGGAAGGGCTTTTTCCACGCTGAATCTCAATAAAATAAAAATAAAATATGTACATAGACAGGAAAGTTTTAGGGCAGAGGTTCCCAATTGGGGTCCATCGGCCCCTTACTTAATGGTATTGGTCCATGGCATAAAAAAATTTGGGAACCCTTGGTTTAGGGGGATATGAGCCAAATACAGACAAATAGGACGAGCTTAGATGGGAACCTTGGATGGCAAAAGCCCCACCCCATTTCTGTGGAGTATTACAGTAACTTAAATGTGACACCAAGTTAACAGCAGTGAACTTTGAGATCAGTTTTAAGACTGGTTAATAAAGGAGACCTTGTAATTTAGTTCATTATACCAATTGAGACATTAATGGAAACTTGGAAGTGCTTTCACATACCCATCTATTGCTTTACAATGATGTTGCTATGCTTCTACAATGCGAGTAAGGAGATTTTTCATTCGTTTCATCTTTCAGTTCAGACAATCCTACTGAGTAATTTCATTAACAAATACAATGCATTGCACAATTGCAACATAGACATTCTACGGAAATGTATAATTTTTGATTCTCATTGTATTTTTTTTTCCAAAATATGATGCAATTGAAATTGATAAAAAGAACATTTCTTTATATTCTGCAAAATATCTAAAGGTTCTTTATGGATTCTTTGCCAAATAAGATTTGATGCAGACTATAAAGGGGAATATGAGGGAATACTCTCAGAAGCCACTTTATTAGGTACACCGCTATACCTGCTCATTATTGCAAATATCTAATCAGCCAATCGTGCAACAGCAAATCAACGTATAAAAACATGCAGACGTGGTCAAGAGATTCAGTTGTTGTTCAGACCAAACATCGGAATAGGGAAGAAATGTGACCCCAATGACGTTGATTGTGAAATGATTATTGGTACCAGATGAGGTAGTTTGAGTAGCTCAGGAACTGCTGATCTCCTGAAATTTTTGGTCTCCACAGTTTACAGAGAATGGTGTGATAAGCAAAAAAATATTCTGTGGGCAGAGACACATTGTTAATGAGAGAGATCAGAGGAGAATGGCCAGACTGGTTCAAGCTGACAGGAAGGTGACAGTAATTCAAATAACCATGTGTTACAACAGTGGTGTGCAGATGAGCATCTCTGAATGCACAACATGTCAAACCTTTAAGTGGATGGGCTACAGCAGCAAAAGACCACACTGGGTTCTACTCCTTTACCGAATAAAGTGGCCATTGAGTGTAATTCTAAAATGGTGTTTCCCAACCTGGGGTCCATGGCGTATAAAGGTTGCGAACCCCTGGTTTAAAGGCTTCAGCAGTGAAGTATTTTTTGTAAAATGAATTAGAAAAATACAAAGAGCAGGGAAACAGAAAACCTGGGTCGTAGACTGATGAATGCACAGCTTCCAGTAGCAGAGCCATTGAAGTCAGAGATGAACTGACCATCAAAGTCAAAGGAAGAGAAATTATTCAAGGATTGGTGTGCTGGATAAGATTATATAGGGAAGGGTTAGGCTTTGAAAGAATTTCAAAATAAGCTTGAGAACTTACAAGTGAAGATCTTGCTCATCTGTGAGTTAGGGAAAGTCAGCAAAGGAAAATAAGTGAGGGCCATTTCAGGTCATGCATCACAGCCATGATGGAATTAGTCTTAATCTGGTCAGGGCCAACATTTTATACTTTGGGCTGAAGCATGTTATGAGTGCACAAAATAGAATAGGTGGAGGACACAAGTTGCAGAGGAGAGATGTCCACCATTAAAACTTAATGAGTAGGGTAACCTGGGTTGTGATTTGTCTTTCAAGGCACAGCACGGAGGTGGATGGTTATGACTGACTGGTTGGGGATCGGTCCAAAATGATGAGATTAGAGTTGTGATCACATTTGGACAAAGCAGAAATATGTTAGTTCCGAAAGAGACCAACAGCAAGGGTTAAATCAAGGACTTAAATCAGAGCTTCCTGCAGGTGATCCAAAGTGGCAGACTCTAAAATTTCAGACCTGATTAGCCAAGTTTTATTTAAGTCTCACTGAAGCAGGTGTCATGTCTATTTCTGCATGAGTGGTCACTGCCATCTGTGGCTCACATATGTGCAAACAGATCTTGAGGAAGGGCGTGAACTATATATGTGCATCTATATACCATTGCGCCATACACATAGAGAATCCCAAAAGGGCCTGCTGCGATTTGCAAAAAGTGTGGTAAATACAAAGTTATTGGTTTTTCCAATGACTTTCTTCTGGGGAGCACTCAGAATGTTGTGAAACATGGTAATACGTGTCTATTCGATTTCATTATCATGAAATGGAGTCTGTAGCAGGGTTTAGAAAATGAACAGAGAAAAACAAACTAACAGTTGACTCTTAAGCTAGAGATTCCACTGTGTTGTAATTTTAAGAAACTAGTCATAGAAAAGTACAGAACAGAAACAGGCCCTTCAGCCCATCTAGTCCATGATGAACTATTTAAACGCCTACTTCCAATGACCTGCACCGGGACCATAGCCGTCCGTATCCCTACCATCCATGTACCTATCTAAACTTCTTTTAAATGTTGAAATCAAGCTTGCATGCAGCACTTGTGTTGGTGGCTCATTCCACACACTTACGACTCTCTGAGTGAAGAAGTTTCCCCTCATGTTCCCCTAAACTTTCCACCTTTCACCCTTAACCCATGACCTCTACATGACTATCAAGATGGGTAACTGAGAAATCTAGGCTTTGATTAGAAGGACCCAATACTTAGCATGTAGAAATGAAAAATAAAAGGGCTGGTAATGTACCAGCGGTTTTTACCAGAGAGACCATCATTAATTATTAGGAAAAAGAAAGATGAAAAGGCAATCGGTGTGAAACGCTGATTCCATTGATGCTGCCTGACCTGCTGAGTTCCTCCAGCATTTTGTGCGTGCTATTCAGATGGAGCAATCTCTCCGCAGAGAATCTCTATCTGATCTGCTTCTGGATACATTTTGTTTGATGATGAAATTCAATAAAAAATAAATTACAAAAAAATGTTTGCTGACAAGCTTTCTGCTTATAAATAGTGGCACAGTTTTGCATTCTTCATAGCCAGTGCTTCATTCAGAGATTAAAAAAACACATGCACAAGGAAATCACAATAATGATTAATATGCCAATTTCATTAAGTCCACTGTATTTGGAGAAAAATAGCTACGCATAGTCACATTCTAAATATTGGTGCAAATCTATTAATTTCTTTGATCTTGGAATATACACTCACTGGCACTTCCTTAGTTACACGTGTACACCAGCTCATTATTGTAAAAATCTAAAGAGCGTATCATGTGGCACAACTCAATGAATAAAAACACGCAGACACGGTCAAGAAGCTTAGTTGTTGTTTAGACCATACATCAGAATGATGAAGAAATGTGATTGACATGACTTTGACCATGGAATGTTTGCTGGTGCCAGATGAGGTAGTTTGAGCATCTCAGAAACTACTGATCTCCTGGGATTTTCACACAACAACACTCTCTGGAGTTTACAGAGAGTGGTGAGAACAAAACAAAAAACAGCCAGTGAATGGCAGTTCTATGAGCAAAAATGAAAGAGATCAGAGGAGAATGGCCAGAAAGGTGACAGTAACTCAAACAACTACACAATGCAACAGTCATGTGCAAAAGAACATTTCTGAATGCATAACATGTCAAACCTTGAAAGAGATGGGCTACAACAGCAAAAGACCACACACCTACACTGGGTGGCCACTTCATTACGTACAGGGTGTACCTAATAAAGTGACCACTGAGTGTGTTCTTTTGGCTCTATTATGCATTCACAAGAATATCTTTTGTATAGTCCTTGTAAATTAATCTCTTGGAGAGTTCGTGCCATGCTTTTGTAGTTACAGCAGGTAAAGTTGAAGTCATTTGAGAGAGAGAGGATGACCCAAAAAAAGCATGAATGTGTTCTATATTAAGTACAGCCAGCAAAAGGGGAAGAGTAAGCTTTTGTTTCATTGTTTGAAATTGAATGGCAATGATCTAAGTCAGGAATTGCTTTATGAAAGATTTAGAAATACTGTTGGCAGTTCACCTGTGCTCTATGTGCCCAGAAGATAATTGTTCTTGTTTGTTTGGTTTTCCTTTGTCACATGATGTTACAAGAGTGACGAAATTCTGTCTCATTGTGCTGAGATGGCTGTATGTAATTCATACAATTATCCACCTGATTCCAAAAATGTGATTTTTTTTCACATTTATTTTTCTGCCTTTGATGCTCTTAATTTCCTTCACAAAACAAACATCTGACTCCTTGGCATTAGTTAAATATTAGCAGTTTACATCTTAGTTGTCAGCAAGATACTAAACAGTAGAATATTTCAGAGAAAAGACCATAAGACATACGAGCAGAATTAGGCCATTTGGCCCATTGAGTCTGCTCTGTCATTTTATCATGGCTGATCCATTTCCCTCTCAACCCCATTCTCCTGCCTTCTCCCTGTAACCTTTCATGTCCTGACTAATCAAAAACCTATTAACCTTGGCCTTAAATACACACAATGACTTGGCCTTCACAGTCGTCTGTGGCAACGACTTCCACAGATTCACCACACTGATGAAAGAAATTCCTCCTCATCGCTGCTCTAAAGCGACATCTCTCTATTCTGAGGCTGTGCCTTCTGGTTCTAGACTCCCCTACTATAGGAGACATTCTCTCCACATCCACTCTATCTAGGTCTTTCAACATTCGATCGGTTTCGATATCTCCCCCAATTCTTCTAGATTCCAGCGAGTACAAGTTCAGAGCCCTCAATCGCTCTTCATATGATAGGCCAATCAATCTTGTGAATCTCTTCAATCTTATCACATCCTTTCTTAGATAAGGTGCCCAAAACCACTCACAATACTCCAAGAGAGGCCTCACCAGTGACTTATAAAGTCTCGGCATTACATCCAGCCCTCTCGAAATGAATGCTAACATCACATCCTTCCTCAACCTGGAAAATAACCTTCAAGGAATCATGCACAAGGACTCTTTGCACCACGGATTTTTGAATTTTCTCCACGTTTAGAAAGTAGTCTATGCTTTTATTCCTTCTATCAAAGTTTATGACTATACACTTCCCATCACTGTATTCCATTTGCCACTTCTTTGCCCATTTTCCTAATCTGTCCAAGTCCTTCTACAGCCTCTCTGCTTCCTAAACACTACTTGCACCTCCACCTATCTTCATATTGTCCACAAACTGGGCCACAAAGTCATTAATTCCATCATCTAAATCATCGACATACAACGTGAAAAAAAGCAGCCCCAACACCAACTCCTGCAGAACACCATTAGTCACAGGCAGCCAATCGTAAAAGGTTCCTTTATTCCTACTCTTTGCCTCCAGCCAATCAGCCAATGCTCTATGCGTGGTGGTATCTTTCCTGTAATACCATGGGCTTTTAATTTGTTGAGCAGTCTCATGTGTGGCACCTTGTCAAAGGTCTTCTGAAAATCCATGTACGCAACACCTACCGATTCTCCATTGTCTATCCTTGTTATTTCTTCAAATAATTCCAACAGATTTGTCAGGAAGGATTTATGCTTATGTAGCCCACCTGGCCAGCCTCAGGGTCGCTCGGCTCGCTGTCGTCTAGGGAAACAGCCTCGGCCCCGCCAAACGTGGTAATTAGTTTGTGTGGATGCTGTGTGATGTACCCCACCCCGCCCAAATAACAGACAATACACCAGATACAATTAAATGATTTACAGTTTATAGATATTACTGGAACTATATAATTAATAGAGAATAAAATGTAAAAGGAAAATAAAAGGCGCCACACTTATCAAAGTTCAATCTCTTCGTGCACAACACAGTTGGAGCTCAGGACCCTTCTTCTTCACCCTGCGACCCCTCGGACCACCTCGATCGGCTGCCTAGGACCAACAACGGTGGTTGACCAGACGCTCCACACGAGTCCGCCTCCGTCTCCTCCCCTCACTGAACGCCCCGCTCGGGGTCCGACCCCGTTAGCAGACTCACAGCACCTGGTCCATCCTCTGTCCCTCTCTCCCGCCTTCTGCCCCAAAACCCCGCACATACAATATCT
Organism: Mobula birostris; assembly: GCF_030028105.1. Lineage (NCBI taxonomy): Eukaryota > Metazoa > Chordata > Chondrichthyes > Myliobatiformes > Myliobatidae > Mobula > Mobula birostris. The sequence continues at coordinate 141,764,954 of NC_092370.1, forward strand.
TCAGACACACCAAAAGCATAACAATTATCGCAATTGGTTCATTTGTCCTCATAATACAAAACAAACTGCTAGCGGGAAGGGCTTTCTCAGCGTTTAACATAACAAAGAGGCATTCCCAAGTATAACATAACAAAGAAGCATTTCCAAGTATAACATTACAAAGATGCCATTTTAATTAGCCTACGCAGTAACATAAGAGACGAAACCCCCTTACACTTAAGCAAACCATGCTGACCTTGGCCTTTTTTACCATGTGCCTCCAAGTACCCTGAAACCACGTCCTTAACAATGGACTCCAACATCTTCAGTACGGAGCAGCATTCCAACAGATGCTGGTCAGGTGATCTTGAGTTAACAGCCACCATTTCTTGATCCACATTTGTACTTCTCACAGGCTATCCAATTAATAGATGATTTTTCATACTGAGTTATTTACACAGGTATATAGTGTAGTCAGAAGTCGAACAATTGAATATCATAACATATTCTGAAGGCTTAATCATATCAAACCTGTGAAACAAGTGCTTTTGAAAAATTTCAGAATTTGAGATGATGTATGTTGCAGATGGAAATTAAAACAAAAAATTGTAAGAATTGGATCTTTCAAGAATCATCAGAATCTGGAGCAGTTCTAGATCACTGAAAAATTGCAAATTTTACACCACTCTTCAAAGATGGGAGAGAGGCAGAAGAAAGGAAATTATAGACCAGTTAATCTGACCTCAGTAGTTGGGAAGATGTTGGATTTGATTGTTAAAGATGTGGCTTTGGGATACTTGAAAACACATGATAAAATAGGCCATAGTCAGCATGGTTTCCTTAAGGGAAAATCTTGCCATTCAAATCTGTTGGAATTCTTTGAAGAAATAACTAGCAGAATAGACAAAGAAGAATTGGTTGATGTGGTGTACTTGGATTTTCAGAAGGCCTTTGACAAGGTGCCACACATGAGGCTGCCTAACAAATTAAGAACCCATGGTATTACAGGAAAGATACCAGCATGGCTAATGCGGTGGCTGATTGGCAGGAGGCAAAGAGTAGGAATAAAGGGAGCCTTTTCTGGCTGGCTGCTGGTGACTAGTGGTGTTCCACATTATATGTCAATGACTTGGATGATGGAATTCATGACCTTGTTGCAAAGTTTGTGGATGATATGAAATTAGGTGGAGGAGCAGGTAATTTTGAGGAAGTAAAGAGGCTACAGAAGAACTTAGATAGATTAGGAGAATGGGCAAACAAGTGATAGAAGAAATATAGTGTGAGGAAGTGTATGGTCATGCACTTTGGTAGAAGAAATGAAATGGTAGAATGTTTTCTAAATGGAGAGAAAATTAAGAAATCTGAGGAACAAAAGGACTTCAGAGTCCTTGTGTAGGATTCTCTAAAGGTTAATTTGCAGTTGAGTCTGTGGTGAGAAAGGCAAATGCAATGTTAGCAGTCATTTCAAGAGCTCGAGAATATAAAAGCAAGGATGTAATATTGAAACTTTCTAAAGAGCTGGTGATGCCTCATTTGGAGTATTTTGGCAGTTTTAGGTCCCTTATCTTAGAAAGGAGGTGCTGACACTGCAGAAGGTTTAAAGAAAGTTCACAAAAATAATTCCAGGATTGAACAGCTTGTCATATGAAGAGCATTTGATGACTCTAGGCTGCATTTACTAGAATTCAGAAGAATGAGTGGTGACCTCATTGAAACCTATTGAATGGTGAAGGGCCTTGATAGAGTGAATGAGGAGGGGATGTTTCCTACTGTGGGAGAGTCTAGAACTGGAGGTTGCATCCTCAGAATAGAGAGGTGTCCTTGTAGAATGGAGCTGAGGAAGAATTTCTTCAGCTAGAGAGTGGTGAATCTGTGGAATTCATTGCCACAGGCAGCTGTGGAGACCAAGTCTTTATGAATGTTTAAAGAAGAGGTTGATAGGTTCTTGATTGGTCAAGGCATGAAGGGATTCGGGGAGAAGGCAGGAAATTGGGGCTAAGAGGAACAATGGATGAGTCATGAGAAATGACAGAGCAGACTTGATGGGACAAAAAGCCTAATTCTGCTCCTATATCTTATGGTTTTATGGAATGCATATGCGGAGCATAAACATTAGTATTGACTAATTCAGTTGATGACGTCTATATGTTTTTTTTTATTCAATGTGGTTGAATGGAGAGAAATGGCAGTTTTGTTCCTCTGTGGCATGGAGTAAAGTTAACTTTATGGGTATAAAGGAAAATCCATAAAAGGGACATCCATTTTCTGAAGGGGTTTGAAATAATCCATTGACACTGATATATGCAATCAGAAAAATGTCTTATAATTTGAGGATCACAGTGCCTGATAAGTGAGAATACTGAAAGAATGTTTACAACATCCAAATTGAGTTAGAAGATTCAAATGAGCTGGTAAGTATAATGTTATAGAAGCAGGGATGATTGATATGAAAGTCTCTGTGGCAATGCAGTTTCTGGCGATTGGCAGAGAAGAGATATGCTTGAAGTGAAGGAACGGTCATTAGTTTTGACGGTTGTTTGGACTAAAGTCATTCTTGGGCAGTGAAATTAGCTCTGGGACAGTATCAACAGCACTTACTTTCTGTTCCTTTCATTTCACTTTGGATAGACAGTTGTGTTCATTGTTGCCAAGTATTTCTGATATCCTAATTGATTTTTCCTATTCTGCAATGTGTCTCAGATGTGGCACTCCCATGTGACCCTGCCAACTGAACAACATTGTTGCCTTTGAGGTTGAGAAAGGAGAGCAGTCTCTGAAGGACAGAGGGAAGCAAAATCCTGGTCAGGTGAGGAGAGAGAGAAAAAATGCCAACATGGATTAGAAAGAGAAGGAGGAGCGTGCGCCTCACAATTGAGGGAAAGCAGAGGTCTTTCAATGAAATGATAATGCTGGGGGTTGCCTTCCAGGATGAGAGAGCAGGCATGTCCTAATCAGCCGGGGATAGAATAGCTCATCTGAGCAATTTTCATGGAGATTATGTATATTATGTACATCTAAAAACAACTTCTGCTCCAATGATTTCATATAGTGAGAAATCGGTCAAATCACTAATACAAAGACTTAAAGTGAACCAGAATAAGTGTGCATATGAATTCATTTGGTCCACGTTCCCAGGGCATCATACTTAAAGGAAATGTCGGTCGCCTCAAAGTGGTATTCATATCCAGTCAAAGACTTTCCTTCCTCTGGAGAGCTTGACAATAAATTTGGAAATTCGGTAGAGATTATGCTCATATCTCCTTCCTGACAAAAACATCACATAGAACGTGTGTTCAGATCTAACTTTGTTCCCTATGACTTCTAGTTAATGTGTGCTGGACATGCTTTTTATTGAAGCTTGAATTGAATCTACATCAAATTAATTCAGGAACATTTCAGGAACAGTCATTACCCCTCAACCATCAGGCTCCTGAACCAAAGCTGATAACTTCATTCAACTTCACTTGTCCCACCATTGAAATGTTCCAACAAACTATGGACTTACCTTTAACGGCTCTTCATCTCATGTTTCACTCTTTATTGCTTACTTATTTATTATTAGCAATTCTTTCTTTAGTATTTGCAGTTTGTTGTCTTTTGTACACTGGTTGAATGCCCAAGTTGGTATGGTCTTTCATTGATTCTGTTATGGTTACTATTCTATTCTGGATTTATTGAGTATGCTCACAGGAAAACAAATCTCAGGGTTGTATCTGGTGACATTTACATACTTTGATAATAAATTTACTTTGACGTTAACTTAGATCACAACTGTACTACAACATTGTACTACAACTTTACCAGTTCTAGCTAACCAGCACTGAAAAAACATTATAGATAACAAATGCTGTCTTTAAATTTTATGAGCCTCAGAGTATAATTTTAATTTGCAGCACAGATTAAAAAAAAAACATTATTTATTCACATGCCCAGATTAATAGTAGTGCCACTATAATACACACATTTCATCCCTGGATTAACAATACCCCTCAGAGCTGTTCTCAGCTCCATTACACAGTCACAAAAGAATAGACCATTGACCTTTTCAATTTTTCTGAAGCTTGTTTATTTGAGTTTGCTGATGTTTCCTTTTAAAGTAAAGAAGACTATCATTGTTTGCATAAAACTTCTTAACAAAAGGAGAGGGAGAGAGAGAGAAAGAGGAGAGTATGTGCGTGTGTGTGTGTGTGTGTATATGTTGTACATGGGATTTAGGTAGGAATGGCAGTATAGTGAGCTAGAAGAATGCAAGACTGTCCAATCCTTTGCAAGCCATATGTATCCACAGCGGTTTGCCATGGCATCGAACAAAGATTGCCACAGCAAGAAACCTACCTCCTGACAAAACCTGGCGTTATATTGATGCAACAAATGAGACCTTGGTGACTTTGTAGTGTATTGTGGGATGCTTTAGAGACTCAGGGGGCACTGTGTTGTAAGGTCACAGATTGTGTTATTATTACAAGGTTCATAATAAGACAACTGACTAAAAGAAGCACAGCAATTTTTGGAGAAGAACGAAAGAATATGAATGTTCCGGGGATGTACAAACAAAGCCAAGATTATTGGACATAACGATGCAATACTATGACGACAATGTAATAATTTACTTCGTGAAAATTGTATATCTAAGTACCTGATATAGCATCATGCCCATCTGGACCAGGTAGGATTAAACTGAGATATTTGTGGAAAATCTTCCTGAATTTCAGTATGGTTTTGCTTAAATAAAATTACGAACTTTATAGAACCTTAACTAAAGTTGTGCATATATGGTTTATGATTAGAACTGAATGAGCTACCTAGTTAGAAAAAAAAGATAGACTTAACTTCTCTAGGAACAAAGTTATTGTAACCTGCTTAAAAGAGAACAAAACAAAAATGGTAAAGTATGTTAAGGGATTGATATATGCTTCCATTCTTATTTTGTAGCCCTTGGGTTTTTCTTCAATGAAATACTGTAACAAAATTCTGAAAATTTGCTAATGTTGTTGGTTTTTGCTTACTGGCAAACAATTCTATTCAACTGAGGGCTGCAACATAAGGTTCAGACAGCTTGTCAAGCAGTTTTTTTCTTTTTCTGCACTGATGGTGATGGACAAGTTGAATCTGCTGCAATTTAATTGTTGTTCTGTACAGTTTGAAAGGCAAGCTGCTGTAAGGATATTTTCTTTTAAAAATGCCTCTACTGAAACTGTTTCAGACTATGGAATGCAAGCAGTAGCTTACAATGAGATAGTAACAGACACATTATTTTTGAGATTTCTCTTTATTGGGAAGCATCACTGGGAAAGCTTTTACCCCTTTCCAAATAGTTAAGGGAAACAAGTAGTGAGATCATGGAAACTGTACAGATCGAAAAGGAGGAGGTCCTTGCTGTCTTGAGGAAAATTAAAGTGGATAAATCTCCGGGACCTGACAGGGTGTTCACTCAGACCTTGAAGGAGACTAGTGTTGAAATTGCAGGGGCCCTGGCTGAAATATTTAAAATGTCGCTGTCTACAGGTGAGGTGCTGGAGGATTGGAGAGTGGCTCATGTTGTTCCGTTGTTTAAAAAAGGATCGAAAAGTAATCCGGGAAATTATAGGCCAATAAGTTTAACGTCGGTAGTAGGTAAGTTATTGGAGGGAGTACTAAGAGACAGAATCTACAAGCATTTGGATAGACTGGGATTTATTAGGGAGAGTCAACATGGCTTTGTGCGTGGTAGGTCATGTTTGACCAATCTATTGGAGTTTTTCGAGGAAGTTACCAGGAAACTGGATGAAGGGAAGGCAGTGGATATTGTCTACATGGACTTCAGTAAGGCCTTTGACAAGGTCCCGCATGGGAGGTTAGTTAGGAAAATTCAGTCGCTAGGTATACGTGGAGAGGTGGTAAATTGGATTAGACATTGGCTCAATGGAAGAAGCCAGAGAGTGGTGGTAGAGAATTGCTTCTCTGAGTGGAGGCCTGTGACTAGTGGTGTGCCACAGGGATCAGTGCTGGGTCCATTGTTATTTGTCATCTATATCAATGATCTGGATGATAATGTGGTAAATTGGCTCAGCAAACTTGCTGATGATACAAAGATTGGAGGTGTAGTAGACAGTGAGGAAGGTTTTCAGAGCCTGCAGAGGGACTTAGACCAGCTGGAAAAATAGGCTAAAAAATGGCAGATGGAGTTTAATACTGACAAGTGTGAGGTATTGCACGTTGGAAGGACAAACCAAGGTAGAACATACAGGGTTAATGGTAAGGCACTGAGGAGTGCAGTGGAACAGAGGGATCTGGGAATACAGATACAAAATTCCCTAAAAGTGGCGTCACAGGTAGATAGGGTCGTAAAGAGAGCTTTCGGTACATTGGCCTTTATTAATCAAAGTATTGAGTATAAGAGCTGGAATGTTATGATGAGGTTGTATAAGGCATTGGTGAGGCCGAACCTGGAGTATTGTGTTCAGTTTTGGTCACCAATTTACAGGAAGGATATAAATAAGGTTGAAAGAGTGCAGAGAAGGTTTACAAGGATGCTGCCGGGACTTGAGAAACTCAGTTACAGAGAAAGATTGAATAGGTTGGGACTTTATTCCCTGGAGCATAGAAGAATGAGGGGAGATTTGATAGAGGTATATAAAATTATGATGGGTATAGATAGAGTGAATGCAAGCAGGCTTTTTCCACTACGGCAAGAGGAGAAAAAAACCAGAGGACATGGGTTTAGGGTGAGAGGGGGAAAAGTTTAAAGAGAACATTGGGGGGGCTTCTTCACACAGAGAGTGGTGGGAGTATGGAATGAGCTGCCAGGCGAGGTGGTAAATGTGGGTTCTTTTTTAACATTTAAGAATAAATTGGATAGATACATGGATGGGAGGTGTATGGAGGGATATGGTCCGTGTGCAGGTCAGTGGGACTAGGCAGAAAATGGTTCAGCACAGCCAAGAAGGGCCAAAAGGCCTGTTTCTGTGCTGTAGTTTCTATGGTATGGTTTCTATAGTATATCTATCAAGAATGTTTGCCAGTTTAATGATGATATGAGATTATTTTTTAGGACACAAGGTTATAGAGTAACAGAGCAAGAAAGAAACCTTTGAAAGAACTACCTAGTAAATGTTAGTTAACTGTAATGTCCCGATTGCACTGTGATTAAGAGTACCTTTCCTGAAGGCAGAAAGAGTTGTTTGATAGTTACACTGTTTATATTTTGATTTCTTGTTTAGCAATGATAACATGGAAACTTTTCATTTACTTTTTAATATAAAGCATACCTCCGTGATAAGTGGAATAGAGTTAGTATCTGACAGAAAAACATACTCATTAGACTTTCTGTTATCTGGTGGAATATTCTTTTAAAATACAAATATTGTAAAGATTTATGAATTTATGTAATTACTTGTTGAAATGTGCTTATTTTTCACATTTTGATGATGTTAATGTTGAACATCACTATTGTATTTATGAGATGAACTCAGAGTTCTACAGACAGTTCAATTTAAGGCAACCGTTAGAAAACACTTTAAGGTGAATTTTCTAAACTTGCACTCCAGGCAAAGCCATTTGTATGCCAAGATTGCACACCGGAAATATAGCTTCAGATATCAGAGTCTGTACACAATTTCCTAATTGGTGTTTCAATTTGTTTATGAAAATTTTCAGTGCAAACTTCAGAGAGCACAAATTGAAAAAGTACCCTTATAATCTAGAACACACAGCTTGAGTATTGGAAATAGGTATAAAAGTTACTTCCAAAAGTGTTGCACTTAGACATATTGAAAATGAACTATTTTAAGAGTGGAAGGATGAAGATGGTGACCCCAGAAAAATGCTGGTTCATGGAGTTATGAAATGCTTCACTGCAGGAGGGGGGACATATCTGAATGTAACACATACAAAGCACTGAAGGAACTCAGCAGGTTAGACCACACATACGGAAAGGAATAAGCAGTTGATGTTTCAGGCCAGGAGCTTTCATCAGGACTGGACATGAAGGGGGAAGAAACCAGGATAAGTTGATGGGGAGGGGAGAAGTGATGGTGATAGATGGAAAAGATAAAGGGCTGATATCTGAATGTGCTGTAAAGGACAAATAAATGGCCAAAAAGTTCAACTGATGAAGCCACAATGTTCCTTCATGGAACGTATATCAATGTGGCCACATGTGGCTGAGCAATAGACTGTATGTCGGCCCATGATTTACAATGGAAAGGGAAAAAGCTAAAATGATACCAAGACGTGGCTAGTTCACCCTTCAAATCTTCTTATCTGGCACGTGGAAGAAATTGAAAGGTTTTCTTATTCTGAATACCAGAGAATCAGATACCCCAAAATTCCGATCAATGCCTGTTTGTTGATGTATGTATCATTAATGGAAGACATTAGGACCATCATTCTGAAGGTGCCTTTGCTAAAAGGTCTGCATAAAAAAAATAAAGAAATTAGTATTGCTTATTATTGTCATATGTGCTGAAGTACAGTGAAAAGCTTGTCTTGTATAGATCAAGTCATTGCAACGATGCACAGAGGTAGTACAAGGTAAAACAATAACAGAATGCAGTATAAATTGCAATAGCTACAGCGAAAGTGAAGTGTAGGTAGACAATCAGATTATAGTCAGGTAGGTTGTGAGATCAAGAACTCATCTAATTGTACTCGGGAACCATTCGTTAGCCTTATAACAGTGGAATAGAAGCTGTTCTTGATCCTGGTGGTATGTGCTTCAGGGGTTTATATATTTTGCCTGATGAGAGAGGAAAGAAGAGGGAATATCTGTGATGGGGTGGGTGGGGCCTTTGATTATACCGACTGCACTACTGAGGCATCAAGAGATATAGACACAGTTAATGGACAGGAGGCTGGTTTCCATGATGTGCTGAGCTGAGCATCTACATCTCTGTGCAATTTCTTGCACCGTGGGCAGAGCTCTTGCCATCTGGATAAGATGCTTTGTAGGCTGTTTTGATAAAAATTGGTAAAAAAACATCATGGTCAACTCAAAGCAGCTTCTTTGATCTTAGGAACCAGCATCAAAGGCACATTGTCTCCTAGAAAAAAGATTTTTCACTCATCAATTAAATATCCAGGTTTTGCAAGGTTTTATGGAAATTTAGACTTTCTTGTTCTGATTACTAAACCCATGTCCTGCAGCTCTTGATCTATACTAATCCATTTGGGAGGAAGAATGGCAAAGTTCATCAAGACTCAATCACTGCACTTAGCCTCTGGAAAGCGTTCTATCAACTTCTTGAACACTGTAGCATTTTGCAGTATTGAGGAATTTCTTTATCCAGACATCGGTGAATCTGTGGAATTCATTGTCACAGACAGCTGTGAAAACCAAGTCATATTTACAACAGAGGATGATAGGTTCGTGATTAGTCAGAGTGTCAAAGATTATGGAGAATGGAGTTGAGAACAAAAGTAAAACAGCCACGATCAAATGGTAGAGCAGGCTCAATGGGGGAAATAGCATAATGCTGCTCCTCTGTCTTACAATCTCATTTTCCCTGTACTCCATTTGGTGAGCAAGGATGAAATGTAATTTACAAATTCAAAACAATGCCAAATGTCTATAGGGGCAGATAAATACATTTTATAATTAGATTCTCTCTGAATATCAAATTTGACAATATCTAAGTGCTGCTACAGTCAGGTTGGACTGCAGACTGGTGTTGCTAAATAGAAATTAAGTTTCCACAGGCATTGTCTATGAGCATCGAAAAGAATGAATTGAATGGGCAAGCATGAGGATCCCATAGAAAAACAGACCGGTAGATGGTGCAATTGATAATAGTCATCAAGGGACCAGTTTTATTCGTCACATGTACATTGAAACATTAAAACATAGAGTGAAGTGTTTCATTTGCGTCAAACCAAATCGGTGACAGTTGTGTTGGGAGCAGCTTACAAGTGTCGTTACACTTCTGGTGCCAACATGGCAAGCCCACAACTACAACTTATTAATCCTAGCTAATAACTCATCTCCGTCTACCTTAGGCCACAAACTTATCAATCTCCCCCGATGAGTTATTAACTGATGTTATTAACTTCAAACTTTCTGCATAGTCACTCAAAGAGTTGAACTGCATGTGCATGTAATGAGAGCTGTATAATTCATCTCCTTCTACCTTAGGCCATGAATGTATCAATCACCCTGCTGTGGACACTTTCTGGAGGTCCAAGATCCGTATGCTACACAACCGCTGGACTAAGTGTGCAATGTAGGAGGGGACTATGTTGAAAATTAAATGTGCTATGTTTTCTAAAATTGACTCCTTCTACCTTAGGCCACGAACTATCAATCACCCCTCGTATATGTACTATGTAAATAAATTTAATTAGAATTTTGAACTGCTCACTGTATAAAAATATTAGCTTTAGATTCAAGGTTCAAGATATGTACTTGTCATGTGTACATCGAAGCATACAGTGAAATGTACCATTCATGTTCAGAACCAACACCTCTGAGTGTGTGCTGGCGGCAGCCAACAAGAGTCGCCACACTTACTGCACCAGCTTAACAGAGCTTACAGCTTGGCACTGTGTTGGTTTTTTAGCTTTAAATTAGCATGGCAAAACTCTTGAGAATGTATGCAGATAAATATAAATATATCCAATATTTCTAAAGCTTCATTAAATACTCTAGAATGCAAAATAGGGATTTATTGGCCCTTAATCCTCACTTTAATCCTCACCTAACACTAGTCCCTTCATAAAACTTTTTTCGTTTAGCTCCTCCAGCTCAATAAACCTTAACATTGCTGCTGGGTTGTCATTTTCTACTGTGAATGGTCAGAATTTCTGGTGGTGGCTGTTTTATTACAGTGTATGTGGTTACCATTTCAGGCAATGCCTGTTCTACTGTGGGTTAATACAGTACCTGCCTTACTGTGGTATTCAGTATTTCACATGGTGCCTGCCTTACTGTAAGTGGTCAGTACTTTAGCCTGTACCTGTTTTATTGAAGGTGATTAGTACCTCAATTACAGCCTGTCTTATGAGGGGTGATTGATATGTTCGTGGCCTAAGGTAGAAGGAGATGAATTATACAGTTCTTCTTACATGCACATGCAGTTCAACTCTTTGAGTGATTATGCAGAAAGTTTGAACTTAATAACTCATCAGTTAATAACTCATTAGGGGTGATTGATAAGGTCGTGGCCTAAGGTAGAAGGAGATGAGTTATTAACTTCAAACTTTCTGCATAATCACTCAAAGAGTTGAACTGCATGTGCATGTAACAAGAGCTGTATAACTCATCTCCTTCTACCTTAGGCCAGGAACTTATCAATCACCCATCTGTGGACTCTTACTGGAGGTCCAAGATCTGTATGCTCCACGACCGCTGGACTAAGTGTGTGAATTTAGGAGGGGACTATGTCGAAAAATAAATGTGCTAGGTTTTCTAAAATTGACTCCTTCTACCTTAGGCCACGAACATATCAATCACCCCTGGTATATATGTATGTGTATGTCACCACATAGTACACTGAGATTCATTTTCTTGCAGGTATATATTGCAGAACAAAAATTACGATAGAATCAATGAACGCAAAGACTGACAAGCAACCAATGCACAAAACAAGACAAACTGTGCAAATACAAGCAAATCAAATAATAATAAGTAAATAAATAATACTGAGACCATGAGTTGTAGAGCCCTTGAAAATGAAGCCATAGGTTGTTTCAGTGATCAGTTCAGTGCAGAGATGAGTGAAGTTATCCACACTGGTTCAAGAGCCTAATGGTTGAAGAGTAAAGTGTTCCTGAATGTGGTGGTGTGGAACCATTCACCCAGATGCTCTCTCGCCATCCAATATGCCAATTCATCACCACCTTTAATGTTGACTTTTAATAAGCTGATGTTTTCAACAATACTCCTAAAAATGAGCCTATAAGGTAATAATTAGCATATTAATGAATTTGTACTCAGATCTCTCTAGATTTGAAGTAATATCAGGCTATTTCCCCTGTTACGGCTATCATTTCAAGCGTCTTGCTATGATATTATGTTTTTGCTTTGGTACAGTTGGTAACAGTCAAACAACTGCTCATGTATTTTCAAGGAATCTCTATTCTCTTTTCTTTCAGAGCAAAAATAACCTCTTATAGGATTTGCTTTTCTCCTTTAAACAGCTATGGTTGGATTTCAAGCAATTCTCATTCCTGTACGGTCATTTCAGATTTTTACAGGGTTTATCAAACTATGAACTGTGTCCAGAAGGAACTGGATTATATTGAACTCAGACATGCAAGGCTAAATCTATACTGTAGCAGATAAATCTGTTTCATTCAATCAATCCAACTGGAAATGCCAAGTCCTGGAGAAAAAGTGCAGTGTTTACGCTATAGACTTATAGATCCTACAGGAGGCAGAGTGACATGGCTAGCAGAGTTGCATCCTCACATCTCCAATACAACAAGCTCAATCTTTCATCTCTAGTGATGTCTGTGTGGAGCTTGTATGTTCCCCCTGTGGATGTGTGGGTTTTCCCTCGGCATTTGTGTTTCCTCCCACATGCCAAAAATTTGTGGGCTGGTCTGCCAAACGGCTGTTGTAAAGTGTCCCTAGTGAGTTGGTGTGTGCAGCAGTAGTGGTGAAATCTGGGAAGATTTGATGACGAAAGGAAATATTAGCTTTATTTGTCACATGTACATCGAAATGTACAGTGAAATGTCTCACTTGTGTCAAATCAGATCAGTGAGGATTGTGCTGGGCAGCCGTAAGCACCACCATACATCCAGCAGCAACATAGCATGCCCATGACTTACTAGTCCTTACCTGTACATCTTTGAAATGTGGGAGGAAAGCAGAGCACCTTAAGGAAACACACATGGTCACGTGGAGAGCATACAAACTCCTTACAGACAGCGGTGGGAATCAAATCCCAACCTTACCGCTGGGTCTGTAATAACATTACACTAATAACAATGCTACCATACCATGCCATCCATATATACTGAATACATATAAACATATTTACTGTCCTTTACAGTCTTATGTTTTTAATGTACTGCTGCTGCATAACAACAAATATCACAGCCTATGCCAGTGATGTTAAACTTGATTCTTATCCTGATTCTCCAGCACAGGTGAACATGCCAGGAAGAAAAATGTGCTATCTTAAAGGGATTGTCAACTACGTTAAGATTGGTTTGTGATTCATTTCAATTAGATGTTGCTGTAATTCTATAAATGGTTGATGATTGCTGCAGTTCTGTTAAGTTGCTCAAAAGAGTCATTTCAATTCATTAAGTAAAACGAATTGTATGGCAGTGATGCTGGATTTCAGTATTTGTGCACAGACTCTTTGCTCCCAGGCAGGAAGCACGACTAAGCCATTCTCTTGGAATGCAGTATTACAGAGGGAATGCAGTGGACATACAGAGCAGAGGAAATTACTGAGAAAGAGAGAGATGTAGATTTATCAGGACTACATGTATTGTACATGTGTTGTTCAAGGACTAATGATCATACATAACCAGTCGGTTTGGATTGGCAAAAACATATCCTCCACAATCTCCATTAGCACAAGAGCACTGCAGGGATGTGTACTTAGCCCCCTGCTCTAGTCACTTTATACCTATGACTGTGTGGGTAAGTTCAGCTCCAAAACCATATACAAGTTTGCAGATGACACCACTGTTGTGGGCTGTATCAAAGGTGGTGATGAATCAGCATACAGGGAGGAAGATTGAAAATTTGGTTGAGTGGTGTCACAATAACAATCTCTCACTCCGTGTCAGTAAGACCAGGAACTGATAGTAGACTTCAGGAGAGGATAACCAGAGGTCCACGAGGCAGGATCATCAGAGGATCAGGGGTGAGAGGGTCAGTAACTTCAAATTTCTGGGTGTCAATATCTCAAACAGGACCTGTTCTGGACCCATCATATCAATATAATTGTGAAGAAAGTACAACAGTTCCTCTACTTCCTTAAGAGTCTGCGGAGATTTGGCATGACATCAAAAACCTTGGTAAACTTCTATAGATGTGTGGTGGAAAGTGTGCTGACTGGTTGCATTATGGCCTGGTATGGCTTTGAGTGGAAAATACAACAAAAGGTAGTGGATTCCGCCCAGTACATCATTGGTAAAACCCTCGCAACCATTGAGCGCACCTACATGAAACATTGCTGTAGAAAAGGAGCATCCATCATCAAAAATCCTCATCGTTCAGGCAAAGCTCTTTTCTCGCTGCTGCCATCAGGTAGAAGGTACAAGTGCCCCAGGACTCACACCACCAGGTGCAAGAACAGTTACTACCCCTCAACCATCAGGCTCTTGAACAAAAGAGGATAACTACACTCATTTAAGGACTCTTTTATCTTGTTATTTCATGCTTGTTATTTATTGCTGTTTATTCATTATCAGAATTTACAGTTTACAGATCCTGTTTAAAGTTACTGTTCTATAGTATGCCCACAGAAAATGAATCTCAGTGTTGTACATGGTGACATGTGTGTACTCTGATAAAAAAATTACTTTGAACTCTGAACTTTGAACATGAATCACAGTACAGTGTGCGAAATGCTCAATAAGGGCTTCTTTAGTAAAAATTGCTGGCTTATTGTTACCCAGAAGTAAATTTATTTATTAACAAAGTGCATATATGTCACCATATACTACATAGAACATAGAATAGTACAGCATAGTACAGGCCCTTCGGCCCACAATGTTGTGCTGACCCTCAAACCCTGCCTCCCGTATAACCCCCACCTTAAATTCCTCCATATACCTGTCTAGTAGTCTCTTAAACTTCACTAGTGTATCTGCCTCCACCACTGACTCAGGCAGTACATCCCATGCACCAACCACTCTCTGAGTAAAAAACCTTTCTCTAATATCCCCCTTGAACTTTCCACTCCTTACTATAAAGCTATGTCCTCTTGTATTGAGCAGTGGTGCCCTGGGGAAGAGACGTTGGCTATCCACTCTATCTATTCTTCTTAATATCTTGTATACTTCTATCATGTCTCCTCTCATCCTCCTTCTCTCCAAAGAGAAAAGCCCTAGCTCCCTTAATCCTTGATCATAATCCGTACCCTCTAATCCAGGCAGCATCCTGGTAAACAACACACATCAAAGTTGCTGGTGAACGCAGCAGGCCAGGCAGCATCTCTAGGAAGAAGTACAGTCGACGTTTTGGGCCGAGACCCTTCATCAGGACTAACTGAAGGAAAAGCTAGTAAGAGATTTGAAAGTGGGAGGGGGAAGGGGGAGATCCAAAATGATAGGAGAAGACGGGAGGGGGAGGGATGGAGCCAAGAGCTGGACAGGTGATTGGCAAAAGGGATATGAGAGGATCATGGGACAGGACTGGTAAATCTCCTCTGTACCCTTTCTAATGCTTCCACATCCTTCCTATAGTGAGGTGACCAGAACTGGACACAGTACTCCAAGTGTGGCTTAACCAGAGTTTTATAGAGCTGCATCATTACCTCGCAACTCTTAAACTCTATCCCTCGTCTTATGAAAGCTAACACCCCATAAGCTTTCTTAACTACACTACCTACCTGTGAGGCAACTTTCAGGGATCTGTGGACATGTACCCCCAGATCCCTCTGCTCCTCCACACTACCAAGTATCCTGCCATTTACTTTGTACTCTGCCTTGGAGTTTGTCCTTCCAAAGTGTACCATCTCACACTTCTCCAGTTTGAACTCCATCTGCCACTTCTCAGCCCACTTCTGCATCCTATTAATGTCTCTCTGCAATCTTTGACAATCCTCTACACTATCCACAACACCACCAACCTTTGTGCCGTCGGCAAGCTTGCCAACCCACCCTTCTACCCCCACATCCAGGTCGTTAATAAAAATCACAAAAAGTGGAGGTCCCAGATCTGATCCTTGTGGGACACCACTAGTCACAACCCTCCCATGGGTTTTGGGACTTCCACCCATATCTACCTTGAGATATATTTTCTTGGCAGCATTTACTGGAAAATAAAGAAAATCAATGGAATTTATGACAAACTATAAATAAAAAAACTAACAAACAACCAATGTGCAAAGAAAGACAAATCATGCAAATAATAAATAAATACTTCTGAGAACACAAATTGTAGAGTCCTTGAAAATGAGTCTATAGATTGTGGAGTCAGTTCACTGTTAAGATGAGTGAAGTCATCCACAGTGGTTCAGGAATCTGATGGCCGTAGGGTAACAACTGTCCCTGAACCTGGTGGTGTGGGACCTAAGTCTTCTGTACCTCCTTCTTGTCTTGACTAGCTTACTTCCTTGTCTAGCCTCTGCAGTGAGCTTTAGCTGCCAAAACCCACCATTTGAATGGTAGATTTCTTCCTCCCTACCAAACGAAAGATACTTCCACCTAACGACAGAGTTCAAACACAGCTTATTTTATTTTTAATGATACACATTTAAATTTTGACAAATAATTCTGAACACACATTTAAAACTCAAAGGTAATTTCTGATTTCTAAGGATTTCTGAATTACGAAAGATTTATAAGCTACAAAGGGCTTCCAAACGCAGGCACAACTCTTATGAACTAAAAGAACGCATTAACAACAAGTCATCCATGACAGAAATGGAAGACTGAGGAATGAGCTCTGGGTACTCTTTCTCTCATTCTCCATGTCATTCCTAACAATCCTCAGTGTTTTCTAACATTTATACAGTTTTGCTACTAGTTGACATTATGTGCATGTGATGTTTTTCAGATACCTATGCTTGAACAAACTAATTCACACAGATGGACTAAAAGCTTCTGGGGACAGAGATCCCAGACACCCAAAATTAATGCTGTGAGAGCTGACTCTCTGAGTACACAATTATGCCAATTATTGATTGATCAACTGTATCTGAGACAATGTTTGATATGCTAAATAACAAAGTCAATCTAGTCTGCAAGATTCCTTGAACTTGGTCACAATGGTGCAAATAATTTAGCCAGTGTTGTCTGTTTTGATGAAGACCAATTGACATAACCCCATTGTTTTATGTAGATTGAACACGGGCCTACAAGATCTCACTGTTTACTTGTTTACCAGTATGCAATTGGAAACACAGTATCTTGCATCGTGGAATGAAATGAGTCTCCTTCTTGATCTACTAGAGTTCTGTGTTGAAGATATTGTCAGAAAATCAAAATCAGGTTTATTATCACAGAGATACAAGACATCATAAAATGTGCTGCTTTGCGGAAGCTGTACAGAAAAAGACAAATTTCTACAGGTTACAATAAATAAACAAACAAATAGTGTAAATAGAGGAATAACAGAGTAGAGTTCATCAACCATTCATAAATATTATGGTGGAGGGGACAAGCTGTTCCTGAATCATTATGATTGGGCTTTCGGGCTCCTGTGCCTCCTTTCCAAATGGTAGTAGTAAGAAGAAGGCATGTGCTGGATGGCGAGAGTCTTTAATGATGGATGCCATCTTCTTGAAGCACTGCCTCCTGAAGATGTGCTCGATGATGAGGAAGTTTGTGCCTGTGATGGAGTCTATAACCTTCTGTGGCCTCTTGTGACCCTGCATACCAGGAGCCTCTGTACCATGCAGTAATGTAACCAGTCAGAGTATTTTCCACTGTGCATCTGTAGAAATGTGCTTGACTTTTTGGTGACATACCAAATCTCCTCAAACTCCTAACGGAGCTTTCTTTATGACAGCACCAATATGTTAGGCCCAGGATAGATTGTGACGTTAATGCCCAGGAAATTGAAGCTGCTCACCCTTTCCACAGCTGTGTCTGTGTGGTGATCTGACTCTACCGCGATTCCAGGACTTTTATTGAACATCAAAGAAAAAACTGAAAATATGTGGCAATATGCCTTGGAGGGGAGCTTGGATTGAAGATGTTCCTGCACCTTATGCATACTGATTGTAGAAGTTCATGCTTTTGTAGGACAGTGGAAGAAACTTTGATATATTCCTTATATACAATAGATACATTGGATAAACCTTGCACCCAGCATCAGTAAGACCAAGGAACTGACTGAGGACTTCAGGAGGGGTAAGGCGAGGGAACACACACCAATCCTCATAGGGGGATCAGAAGTGGAAAGAGTGAGCAATTTCAGGTTCTTTGTTGTCAATATCTCTGAGGATCTATTCTGGACCCAACATACTGATGCAGCTACAAAGAAGGCACAACAATGCTCATATTTCCTTAGGAGTTACAGGAGATTTGGTATGTCACCAAAGACACTTGCAAGTTTCTACAGTTGTACTCTGGAGAGCATTCTTACTGGCTGCACCACTGTCTGGTATGGGCAGGGGGAGGTGGGATGTCTACTACCCATGACCAAAATAAGCTGCATAGAGTTGTAAACTTAGTCAGCTCTGTCATGGGCACTAGCCTCTGTAGTTTCAAGGAGCGATGCCTCAAAAAGGTGGTGTCTATCATTAAGGATCCCCATCATCCAGATCATGCCTTGTTCTCATTCCTACCATCAAGAAGGAAGGCACACACTCAACAATTCAGGCACAGCTTCTTCCCCTCTGCCACCTGATTTCTGAATGGACATTAAACCCATGAACATCACCTCACTACTTTTTGTATTTCTACTTTTGCACTACTTATTTAATTTAACCTACTGTAATTCAGTCTTTTTTCTCTATCATTACCTATTGCATTGTACTGCAGCTGCAAAGACAACAAATTTCACGACATATGCTAGTGACATTAAAACTGATTCTGATTTGGATTAAATGTATCTTGTAAAGGAAACACCCAACCACAGTTTGGAGGACGGCTGTAATATTGCAGATAGTGAATGGAATGCTAATTAATTGCTCTTCTACTACAGTCGGGTCAGGCAGCGGTTACTGCTTATCAGAATGGAGAAAGGCACAGGATCTGATGGTGAAGTTTCAGCTTCCATTGTATCAGAAGAGTTTACTATTCATTCATGGCATCCTTGGATTGTTGAAGATTCCTTAGGGGAGTGGCAGTGGTCTTTGAGGGCCTTTGAGGGTTGTCTCCTATATTCATTTGCTTCTGCACTCCTTCTCTCTCTCTTTGACTCTCATGTTACTTAGCTGGCTGTCATCAAGTTGATAGCAAGGTTTCACAAGTCTGTGGTGCTCCATACAACAAAATGCCATAGGTCTTTACTTCTGGGGTGCTGAGTATTCTGGAGCACCTCCAAAAAGTAGATCATTGTTGCAGATTCCATTGGGCAGGAGGTACAGAAGCCTTAGGTCCCTCACCACCAGATTTAGCAAATAAGACATAGGAGCAGAATTCGGCCATTTAGCCCATCAAGTCTGCTCCGCCAAGTTTTAGGAATATCCATTGCCCTACAACCATCAGGCTCTTGAACCATCATGGATAATTACACGCACAACAACTCTGAACTGATTCTACAAACTAGAGACTCACTTTCAAGGACTTTGTACAACTCAAGTTCTCTGTTTTATTTTGTAATTTGTATTTTACATATTGATTATTTGCAGTCTTTGTTTATGTAGAATTTTATGTTAATTCTATTGTACTTTGTTATCAACCTGTAAACACCTGCAAGAAACTGAATCCCAGGGCAGCGTGTAGTAACATACTATATATAAATTGATAGTAGAACTTACTTTGACTTTGAATTTAGCAGTGGGATACTACATCTAATTTTTATGGCATTTCATCCATTACTATATACCTAGCATCTTTATGGACATAAATCGCCCAACAGCATCAAGACTAGTGCCATCAGCGATAGGCCTTGCCACACAGTAGCCACTTTTTCCCAGAGGAACATCCACAAAGACTGCCACAAAATTGAAAGGCACCGCGACCAGTCCCAGAGTGTGATGAATCCAAGTTTATTGCCTGATGCTTAACAATATTAGGAATACAAAGAGACTACAAAGGAATTTAAATGTTTTTGTGAATTGGCCAAAAAGTTAGCAGAAATAAGGATCAAGGAGAAATGATCAAGGATCAGCTTTATTCACCAGGTATATTTACATGTATCAGGAATTTGCTGTGGTGTGTTGGCATGACATGCAACAAGAAAATACATTCAACAATTATAAGAAAAAAAGAATTATATATAAAAATCAACTTAGAAGTTAAAGTACAGATATGCAATATGATGTGCACAAATACATAGGTAAATACCAGTATGTATTTAAAATATAAACAGCATTGTAAAAAGTGATTTAAAGTATTAACATTACAGTGCAGTAACTGAAGTTACAGACAGAGAAGGGGTGAGGGTCTAACTAGGATGGTTGATCAGATTAAGTGCCTGGGGGAAGACACTTTTAAAATGTCATGAAGTTTTGTTTTAAATCCTCTACAACACTTTTAACGGGAGCGTTTGGAAAAGGCAGTTTGCTAGATGGGAGAGGTTGCAATGATTTTTGCAGTTTGCTTCAATGTCCTGGACGCATGCAAGTCCTGCAGTCAATGACCTTTTCAGGTGACTCGGGAATTGAGGTTATGCACATGGAAAAAAGAAAAATGCTTCCTGACAGGACCTCTGTGAGTAACTGGACTGGACCAAATCCAGGGATTCATCATTAGGTCTGAATGGATATACCACAGCCATCATTGACTTCATCAAGACCTGTGTGGATGAGCATGTGAACATACCGCATTTTCCCAGACTTGAAGACCTGAATGAACCAGGAGATTCATAGTCTGCACAGCACTATATCTGTGGTGTTCAAGGCTGGTGATTCAGAACTATACAAGAAGTCCAGGTACGACGTATGGAAGGCCATCGTAGGAAAAGGCAATTCTATGTTAAGTTAGAGACACAACTGGATGCACAACAGCAGTGGCAGGGTTTGCATTGCCATTACTTCCTATAAGACAAAACCTAAGAGCAGAAATGGCAGTAGCACTTCAGTGTAGTCATAAATATCACCATGCCTGTGCAAATTCATACAGCATCTGGTGAGCCTGTGATTTCTGTCTTAGAGGCTGATATTAGAACATCCTTAAGGAGGGTAAATACTTACAAGGCTTCAGGCTACATCAGAGTATTGACAGGGTACTGAAAATATGTGCTGACCAAGTGTATGGAGGGTTCAAGGACATCTTCAACCTCTCACTGGTACAGTTGGAGGTTCGTAACTAGTTCAAAAGGCAGCAATTAATCAACTGGTGCCCAAGAAGAGCGGGGTGAACTGCCTCAGTGACTACTGAATGTAAAACTCACATCTACTGAAGTGCTTTAAGAGGTTGTTCATGACTAGAAATATCTCCTGTCTGATCAGGGACCTGAGCCTGCTGTAGTTTGAATATTGCCACAACATGTGTACAGTGGACACAATCTCACTGGCTGTCCGCTCGGCACTGAGGCACCTAGACAACAGCAATACCTACTGTATATCAGGCTGCTGTTTAGCTATTACAGCTCAGCTTTCAACATCATCACATGCTCACTACTAGTCAACAAGGTTTACATCTGAACCTCTGGACCTCCCTCTGCAACTGGTCCTTAACTTTTTCACTGGGAGACCAAACTATGTACGGATTAGTAATAACATCACCTCCTTGCTGACAGTCAGCGATGGTGTACATTAAGAATGCATGCTTGGCCCACAGCTCTACTCTCTCTACACTCATGACTGTGTGGATAGACATGGTTCAGACACCATCTATAAATTCGCCGATGACACTATTATTGTTGACAGAATTCTAGATGGCGACAAGGAGGTGTACAGAGCTAAGATAGGTCTTCACTTTGAGGGTCTCACAACAGCGATGTCAGACCACATCAGTAAGACCAAGCAATTGAGTTTGGACTTCAGGTAGGGGAAGTCCAGAGAACACATTCTAGTCCTTACTGACTGGCCAACAGTAAAAAAGATGAGCAGCTTCAAGTTCCTGGGTGCCAACGTCACAGGGGATACCTGGGCCCAACACATTGATACAGTCAAGAAGAAGGCTTACCAATTCATTATTTCATCAGGAATTTGAGGAGGTTTGATATGTCACCAAACACTCCTGCAAATTTCATTGACTTCAATGAAACAAAAATACCAGAGGTAGGATACAGTGCAGAATATTATACAGTGTTTTAGTTTTACCAATGTAGCCCCCCTGGCCACCCTCAGGGTCGCTCGGCTCGCTGTCGTCTAGGGAAGCAGCCTCGGCCCCGCCAAACTGGGTAATTCGTTTTTGTGGATGCTGTGTGAGGTACCCCACCCTGCCCAAATAACAGACAATACCCCAGATGCAATTAAATGATTTACAGTTTATAGATATTACTAATTCTATGACATTAATATGCATTTGATACAGAGAGGAAAGTAATGGGAAAAAAAAGGCGCCAACACTTATCAAAGTTCAATCTCTTCGTGCACAAAAACCGTTGGAGCTCAAGGACCTTCTTCTTCACCCTGCGACCCCCTCGGACCACCTCGACCGGCCGCCTGGGACCAACAACGGTGGTCAACCAGACGCTCCACACGAGTCCGTCTCCGTCTCCTCACCGAACGTCCCGCTCAGGGTCCGACCCCGTTAGCGGACTCACAGCACCTGGTCCATCCTCTGTCTCGCTCTCCCGCCTTCTGCCCCAAAACCCCGCGCATACAGTATCTTCAAATACACCAAAACCATAACAACTATCCCAATTGGTTAATAGCACCCTCTTATTACCCTCTAAACCACAATAAGCTGCTAGCGCAAACTTTCTCAGCGTTAAAGCACAACAAAGCCGCATTCCCCAGATTAACATAACAAAAATGCCATTTTAATTAGCCTCCACAGTAACATAAAATTCGAAACCCCCTTACACCTATATAATTAAATTTCTAGGAGCTGACATACAGAGCTGATAAACTGAAATGTAAACTGTTTTAGATTGACATAATTTTTAGCCAATTATCTTAACTATGTTTTAAGTAAAAACATACCAACAACCTATAGCACTAACCCCTCCCACACTCATTCAATAAGATCCTGGCTGATGTAACTCAGTGATCCTAGAAATATTTGACCATCTTGTTTATTAAGAACTTACCTACCTCTGTATTAAAGACTGTACTTTCACTGTAGTTTAAAGAAAAGAATTTTAAAGACTCGTGACCTTGTGGGAAATAAAATTTTGCCTTGAAATAAAAGGGAAACTCCTTTTTTTTAAATATTGAAGTTTGCTGCGTTCTCCCACAATGGTAAGCATAATCTCCACATCAACATTTAAAAAGATTCTTCAAGTTTACGCATGCATCAATCAACTCACTTTTATTCTTTTTACATTCCAGTGAATACAGGCCTAGGCTGTCTATTCTTTCTTCATAACACCACCTGCTCAATCCAGAGAAACTATCCAGATTTAACACGTTTTTGTAAATAAGATGAATACTGTATTTATTGATCATTGTATGCATTGCTAATCCTTAGTGGACAAAGGAGAGGTAGGGATGTAAAGAAAAAACTATAACTTTGACAGTCAGTAATAGTGGGGATGATTTGTATAATGTATCAATTCAGATATGGTCTTACGAATGTTCCATCTAATTAAAGCATAACCTCTACTTGACAAACCTGTTAACTTTCCTAATTATTTGTCAGTGGAACTGATTCTAAGGTAGAGCACATCCCACTGCAACTACTTCCTGATTCCCTAGGTAATACTTTGTGAATGAGATTAATGTAAAATACTTACTTGAAGTATATTTCATTTACGTTTATTGCATATATTTTATGAGCTGAGAAAAAATAATAACTTATAGAGTCTTCATATAAACAATGTATTTCAAAGTGCTTTACAATGGAATACTGTGGAAACAAAAATAAAAGACAAAATAAGGTTAGTTAAAAGCAAGGTTAAATAAATAGATTTTAACTTGGCATTTAAATGTTTGAACTGAGTCTGCATCCCTTATATTTTTAGGTATTGAGTTCCACAGTTTAGGAGCACAGTTAGAAAAAAGCTGTCCTGCCAATTTTCTCTGATGTAGATATTTTCATAAATTCAATTGTATTTCTTTATTTGATTGGAAAATTAGATTAGATTAGATTATGAGAACACTCAGTCCTCGTTTATTGTCATTTAGAAATGTATGCATGCATTAAGAAATGATACAATGTTCCTCCAGAGTGATATCACAGAAAAACAGGACAAACCAAAGATTAACACTGACAGAACCATATAATTATAACATATAGTTACAGTAGTGCAAAACAATACCGTAATTTGACAAAGAAAAGACCATGGGCACGGTAAAAAAGTCTCAAAGTCCTGAGTCGATCGACTCCCGAGTCCCTGATAGCAGACGGCAATGGGAGAAACTCCCTGCCATAAACCTCCAGGCATCGACAACTGCCAATGCATTGGAAGCACCTGATCACAGCCGACACTGAATCCGTCCATCCAAAAACTTCAAACCTCCAACCAGTCCCTCCGATACAGCCTCCCAAGCGCCATCCTCTGCCGAGCGCCTTCGACCTCGTCCCGGCCGCCGAATCAAGCAAAGCCGAGGATTTGGGACCTTCTCCTTCTGAGATTCCGGACCACACAGTAACAGAGGCAGCGAAGTTTCACCAGATGTTCCTCCATACTCTCACGTCTGTCTCCATCAAATCAGAATTGTGCACAGTCTCCTACTTGAAAAAATACAGACATCACCATCAAAGTGGTTGCGTGCGCTGCGTTGCGCTGCCATCTTCTCCTCCTCCTCCAAATCCTCATAAGGGGATCAGAGGTGGAGAGCATGAGCAACTTTAACTTTCTTGGCGTTATAATTTCAGAGAATCTGTCCAGGATTCAGCACATAAATGGCATTATGAAGAAAGCACGGCAGTGCCTCGACTTACTTAGAAGGTTCAGCTTGACATCTAAAACTTTGACAATCTTATATAGATATGCGGTGGAGAGTATATTAATTGGTTGCATCGCAGCCTGACATGAAAACACCAATGCCCTTAAGTGGAAAATCTTACAAGTGTAGTGGAACGGACCCAGTCCGTCACAGGTAAATTACTTCCCACCGTTGAGCATACCTACATGGAGCGCTGTCGCAAGAAAGCAACATCCTTCATCAAGGACCCCCGCCATCCAGGCCATGTTCTCTTCTGACTGCTGCCATCAGGAAGAAGGTACGGGAGCCTCAGGACTCACACCACCAGGTTCAGAACAATTATTACTCCTCAACCATCAGGCTCTTGAACCAGAGGGGATAACTTCACTCACCCCATCACTGAACTGTTCCCACAACATATGGACTCGCTTTCAAGGAATTTTTCATCTCATGCTCTAAAAATGTATCGCATATTTATTTATTATTACTTCTTTATTTTGTATTTGCACAGTTTGTTGCCTTTTGCATGTTTGTTGTTTGTCCATCCTGTTGGGTGTGGTCTTTCATTGATTCTATTGTGTTTCTTTGATTTACTGTGTATGCCTGCAAAAAAAACCTAATCTCAGGGTTGTATGTGGTGACATATATGTACGTTGATAATAAATTTACTTTGAACTCTCTAACCTCAGTCTCTCCCTTGTCTTCACTGTCAGCCTCACTCATCCTCTTCTCCCCCCCCCACCACCACTGACCAACACATTGTAACATCTCTTAATCTATCTTGACAGTCTTCTAAATTGGTTGAACAAGTTACTCAGTTTCATCATAAGCTCAACGTTCAGGGATATTCAATATTCAGGAGGGATAGACATGAAGGAAGGGGAGGTGGGGTGGCGTTGCTGGTTAAAAAAGAGATTAACGCAATAGAAAGGAAGGACATAAGCCGGGAAGATGTGGAATCGATATGGGTAGAGCTGCGTAACACTAAGGGGCAGAAGACGCTGGTGGGAGTTGTGTACAGGCCACCTAACAGTAGTAGTGAGGTCGGAGATGGTATTAAACAGGAAATTAAAATGTGTGCAATAAAGGAACAGCAGTTATAATGGGTGACTTCAATCTACATGTAGATTGGGTGAACCAAATTGGTAAAGGTGCTGAGGAAGAGGATTTCTTGGAATGTACGCGGGATGGTTTTTTGAACCAACATGTCGAGGAACCAACTAGAGAGCAGGCTATTCTGGACTGGGTTTTGAGCAATGAGGAAGGGTTAATTAGGAATCTTGTCGTGAGAGGCCCCTTGGGTAAGAGTGACCATAATATGGTGGAATTCTTCATTAAGATGGAGAGTGACATAGTTAATTCAGAAACAAAGGTTCTGAACTTAAAGAGGGGTAACTTTGAAGGTATGAGACGTGAATTAGCTAAGATAGACTGGCAAATGACACTTAAAGGATTGACGGTGGATATGCAATGGCAAGCATTTAAAGGTTGCATGGATGAACTACAACAATTGTTCATCCCAGTTTGGCAAAAGAATAAATCAAGGAAGGTAGTGCACCCATGGCTGACAAGAGAAATTAGGGATAGTATCAATTCCAAAGAAGAAGCATACAAATTAGCCAGAGAAAGTGGCTCACCTGAGGACTGGGAGAAATTCAGAGTTCAGCAGAGGAGGACAAAGGGCTTAATTAGGAAGGGGAAAAAAGATTATGAGAGAAAACTGGCAGGAAACATAAAAATGGACTGTAAAAGCTTTTATAGATATGTAAAAAGGAAAAGACTGGTAAAGACAAATGTAGGTCCCCTGCAGACAGAAACAGGTGAATTGATTGTGGGGAGCAAGGACATGGCAGACCAATTGAATAATTACTTTGGTTCTGTCTTCACTAAGGAGGACATAAATAATCTTCCAGAAATAGTAGGGGACAGAGGGTCCAGTGAGATGGAGGAACTGAGCGAAATACATGTTAGTAGGGAAGTGGTGTTAGGTAAATTGAAGGGATTGAAGGCAGATAAATCCCCAGGGCCAGATGGTCTGCATCCCAGGGTGCTTAAGGAAGTAGCCCAAGAAATAGTGGATGCATTAGTGATAATTTTTCAAAACTCGTTAGATTCTGGACTAGTTCCTGAGGATTGGAGGGTGGCTAATGTAACTCCACTTTTTAAAAAAGGAGGGAGAGAGAAACCGGGGAATTATAGACCGGTTAGCCTAACGTCGGTGGTGGGGAAACTGCTGGAGTCAGTTATCAAGGATGTGATAACAGCACATTTGGAAAGCGGTGAAATGATCGGACAAAGTCAGCATGGATTTGTGAAAGGAAAATCATGTCTGACGAATCTCATAGAATTTTTTGAGGATGTAACTAGTAGAGTGGATAGGGGAGAACCAGTGGATGTGGTATATTTGGATTTTCAGAAGGCTTTTGACAAGGTCCCACACAGGAGATTAGTGTGCAAACTTAAAGCACAAGGTATTGGGGGTAAGGTATTGGTGTGGGTGGAGAGTTGGTTAGCAGACAGGAAGCAAAGAGTGGGAATAAATGGGACCTTTTCAGAATGGCAGGCGGTGACTAGTGGGGTACCGCAAGGCTCAGTGCTGGGACCCCAGTTGTTTACAATATATATTAATGACTTGGATGAGGGAATTAAATGCAGCATCTCCAAGTTTGCGGATAACACGAAGCTGGGTGGCAGTGTTAGCTGTGAGAAGGATGCTAAGAGGATGTAGGGTGACTTGGATAGGTTGGGTGAGTGGGCAAATTCATGGCAGATGCAATTTAATGTGGATAAATGTGAAGTTATCCACTTTGGTGGCAAAAATAAGAAAACAGATTATTATCTGAATGGTGGCCGATTAGGAAAAGGGGAGGTGCAACAAGACCTGGGTGTCATTATACACCAGTCATTGAAAGTGGGCATGCAGGTACAGCAGGCGGTGAAAAAGGCGAATGGTATGCTGGCATTTATAGCGAGAGGATTCGAGTACAGGAGCAGGGAGGTACTACTGCAGTTGTACAAGATTGTTCCCGATGTTGGGGAAGTCCAGAACGAGGGGCCACAGTTTGAGGATAGAGGGGAAGCCTTTTAAGACCGAGATTAGGAAAAACTTCTTCACACAGAGAGTGGTGAATCTGTGGAATTCTCTGCCACAGGAAACAGTTGAGGCCAGTTCATTGGCTATATTTAAGAGGGAGTTAGATATGGCCCTTGTGGCTACGGGGGTCAGGGGGTATGGAGGGAAGGCTGGGGCGGTGTTCTGAGTTGGATGATCAGCCATGATCATAATAAATGGTGCAGGCTCGAAGGGCTGAATGGCCTACTCCTGCACCTATTTTCTATGTTTCTATGTTTCTATAACTGATGCATTAGCCTCAGTTATGATGCAACTGATCATGCAAGCTGAATCAAGGGTGGTAAAAAATCCATATATTGGAGGGAGATTGAAAATCTGGCTGAATGGTGCCACAGGAACAACAATGTCAGCAAAACCAAAGAGTTGATTATTGACCATAGGAGGAATAAACCAGGGGTCCGTGAATCAGTCCTGCTTAGTCAATCAGAGGGTTAAATTCCTTGGTGTTACCATACAAAGGGATCTGTCCTTGGAACAGCATGTAAGTTCCATTACAATGAAGGCACGACAGCGCCTCTCCTTTCTTAGAAGTTTCTGCAGATCCAGTATATCATCTAAAACTTTGATAAACTTCTATAGATGCATAGTAGAGAAGTATCCTGACTGGTTGCCTCATGGCCTGGTATGGGATCACCAGTGCTCAAGAATGGAAAAGCGTACAGAAAAATGATGGACGCAGCCCAGTCCGTCATAGGAAAAGCCCTCTTCACCACAGAGCACATCTACAAGAAGCTCTGGCACAAGAACGTAGCATCCGTCATCAAGGACCCCCAACATCCAGGCCACTCTGTTTTGTCACTGCTGCCATTAGGAAGGGGATACAGAAGTCTTCCACACCGCCTGGTTCAGGAACAATTAGTTATTACTCTACAACCATCAAGCTCCTGAACTGTTGTAGACATCTTCCCTCACTCAACTCTGATTGAACAGATTCCACAATGTGCAGACTCACTTTCAAGGACACCATTTGTACAATTTGTCTTCTTTTGCACATTGGTTGTTTGTCAATCTTTATAATAATAATAATTCAGGTTTTACCAGCTTGAGCTGAGAAAAAAATATATAATGATAACAATACCCTAACACAGAATTACCAACAAACGCAGAGATAATGAACTTTTGGTCTAATATCTGGTCAAACAGGGCAATACACAATCAAGAAGCAAGCTGGATTAGGGAGGAATAAGAATACTGTCATACAATTGAAGTCATGCAAACACATGAAGTTACAAAGGATATACTAAAAAGGGTTATAAAAATACCCACAATTGGAAAACTACTGGCAGTGATAATAACCAGAATTATTGGTATAAAAATTTACTTGCCTTCATCTATATCTATTAATGCATTTCAACAATTTTCTTAAAAATCTTCAAATAGTGCCCAAAGTTTTGACAGAAGTTAAAACAAATCACTTACCTAAAGGAGAAATCACAAATGACCCAGCAAAATATTGTCCTATTACATGTTTACACAAACTACATAAAAAATTGTAACATCATGTATCCCACAACTAATTGCCACTCACTTAGATAACCACAATATACTTCCATAACAGCAGAAAGGATACTGTATAGGTATGAAAGGATGTAAAGAACACCTGATAATAGATTCTGTAATTCTAAAACCAGAAAAGCAGAAATATCTCATGTTCCTATATTAATGACCAGAAAGCATTTGATTATGTCACTCACTTATGGAAATAGAAGCTCTTAATATATATAAACTACACCCAATATGTGAAATTCTTACAACACCTGATGAAGGATTGGCGTACTATAATCACACTATTAACAACCAAAAAAGAACAACTGCCGTTATCAAAATAAACCGAGGCGTTTTCAAAGGTGACTGTCTAAGCCTGTTATAAATTAACAACAACAGAGATGAATTTGATTCAAGTTTTTATAAAGTAAACAACGACATTTATTAACCTCTACTCAAATAAACGTGGAACAGTAAATGAACGATTAACTTAAACGGATGTTAATAGCGGTATACTTCTATAGTTATCAAACAGTCGAACTTAAAGACAATTCTTAACAGATCTTACTTAAACCCAGTCCTAATGTGGTAATTTAATAATTCCAAGTGATTCCTGAAATATTCGAGAGGAGAGACTTCACAAACCAGCTTTGGAACAGTCCCCGATGTAAAGACATCACTGTTGATGCAGCTCCCAGCCGAAACGCCTTCTCCGAAGTTATGACGCAGAATACGATTTCTCAAAGTAACTGACCTTTCGACGAAGTGATCATCGCACAATACCCAAACCGTGTCATGGTTAACAAAACGTGCGTGCTCTGTATGGATGGTTCCAAATGTCAGTCACACCCGTAATGCGCTGAATGCCGCTGGTTAACCCCAATCCTTTTGGGGTTCGTTCGGAGCTGAGGATTGTTCACTCTCACTCTTTCTTCTTCTCCGATGGCGTAACTACCAATGGTGGACTCCCAACAAAACGAACTACGCAACGACTGCAGTTTCCCCTTATATACCAGTTGGAACATGCCATAACGTTACATCACATCACCCCACTATCACAAGACAATTACATCATTCCAATGGCACGAGACCATTACATCATTCCAATAGCATAAGGCAATTACATCATATTCACGAGACACTCACGGGACAGGTAACAAGCCGACTATTGTTTTGTCTAGCTTTAAACCCACTTTCTAATTTACTGAATCAGACAAAAATTGGGTATCAAATCAGAGACTAGCAAGCAAACTTTACCTTGACATATGGATGATTTGAAATTATACATTAGTTCATCAGTAAAGCTAAAGCAATTAATTCAAATAGTAGGACTATTTTAAAAAGATATAAACATGAACTTTGGACTAGATAAGTACAGACCATTAAGGGCAGAAGGGTGCAATAGAGCTAGTAGAATATACAACAGAGCAGCAGGGTACAATACAACCGAGGGATGATTATGAAACATATAAATATCAACAAGCAAAGAAAATAGATCATAGTGTGATGAAGGGAAAACTTTTGACAGAATTTACTTCAAGGCTTAAGGAAATCAGCCAGACAGAGCTCAATAGTCAAAATATAGCAAAGGCAATAAATACTTTCACTATACAAATATTAAGATATTCTTTTGGCATAGTACTTTGGCCCAAAACCAATCTGGAAAATTTACAAAGCAAAGTAAGATTTGAAGTGACAAATTTTAGAAAACACTATGGACACTCAAAAGCATGTAGATAAACACTACATAGAACAGAAGGAAGAAGTGGAATAACAGACATAAAAAAATTACACATCAGTCAGATAAAACTTCTAAGGATCTCCAACGAAAACAGGATTCAGCACTCCACACGAGCATATGCACCACTAAATGTAAATGAAAGCACAACCCAGAAAAATGAAGAAATTATCACTATAGAAGAAAAAGTGAACCAATGGAAGAGCATGACCCTCCATGATCTGAGCAGACTAACTGTCGACAAGGAAGCGTCAAATGCCTGGATCAGGGTTGGAGATCTCTTCTCGGAATCAGAAAAGTTCCTTGTGGCAATACAGGACCAGGTGCTAACACAAAAAATGATCAAAAAAACATAATAAAAGACCAACAAATTCAAGACAATAAATGCAGAAAAATGCCAAGAAAAACCAGAAACAATCCAACACATTATAAGAACCTGCAGAAATTTAACTCAATCTATTCACTTTCACAGGCACAATCAAGTGGCAAATATGATTCATCAAAATCTTGCTTTAATATTCAAATTCATAGAAGACACTATACCTTACTAGAAATACAAGCCTAATCCAATTTTAAAGTCAGAGTCCGACAAATTATGTTACAACAGATCCATTATTACAGATAGGACAATCCATAATAACTGACCGGATATAATATTACCAGATAATCAAGCAAGGACAATTTACTTTAGATATAGGCATTCCAAACATACAGAAATCCTTAAGTGCAAAATGCCGGAAATATGCTGAATTAAAGAGGAAAGAGGAAATTGAAAGACTATGGGACATGAACAGGGTATACAATGTCCCAGTAGTAATATCTGCAACTGGTATCATCCCAAAGTCACTACACACTAGCAAAAAAACAATTAGCAATATTATGTAAATCTCCAGAAAGCCACAGTACTAAACACCACTAGAACTGTCTGAAAGTTCATCGCAATTGAGAAATAACTTTGCTTGCTCTGTCTGTATCTCAGCTTTTACTAGCTTGAGCTGAGAAAAAATAAAAATAATATTCATAATAACTTATTTATAGAGCAATTTTCATATCAACAACATAGTTTAAAGTGCTTTTCAGTGGGATAAAGTGCAAAAATAACTATAAAAGATGAAATAATGTCAGTTGAAATCAATGTTAAATAAATAGCTTTTGAGCTAGTAATTTAAAAGTGTCAACTGAGTCTGCATCCCTTGTAGTTTTAGCTATTGAATACTACAGTATAGAAGGGTAGTTAGAAAAAAGCTGACCTGCCAATTATCATTTTCATAAATTATCATATTATTTTTATTTTCCTGTAAATTCATACAAGGTGACATTATGTACTTTGAAAATAACTATACTTTGAACTTTGAACATTATACAAATCTTTCCCATTATTACTATCAGTAATAGTTTTTTTTCCTTTACATCTTTACCTCTCCCTCATCCACCAGGAGTTAGCAGTACATGAGATTGTCAAGCAATGCCACCAATATGATTAAATTTATGAATTGCGGGAATAGACTAGTAACAGTTGTTTGAAGGAAAATTGCTGTCAGGGTGGTTGGTGACTCTAAAGGAGGAGCTAGTGAGGGTTCAGACCAATATGTTCTTAATAAAATGAAAGTGCACTCCTTTCAATCTCAACTCAAGATACAGGGTTGGAAAAATCAATAACAGGAAATAATGGGAAAAAAGTGGCCAATATTATTGAAAACCTAAAGAAGGTGCAGGGATAAAGTAACAAAGAATTGTTTAAGAATACTCTGAGAAGGAACATCAGTGAGATGGCTGACATTCTTCATCAATGTTTGAAAGGAAAGAATGTTGTGTCAAACTAAAACTGAGTCACACTAAAGCTGTACCTTATTCACACAGAAAACCTTCTAGAAAGGGAGAATCTCAGTCACCTGACACAGTTTTCTATACACTTTAAATGTAAAAATAAAAAATTATTAACCACAGTGTCAGTGGATATAATCACCAACTCAGCTTCAACAATTTGAATATAGTCAGGTAACTTTGCAGAATTATACTTTTTACAATATAGAAAACAATATTTGCAATGGTTGTGCATCCAAACCTGCAAAACCACTTTGAATAGCCAATGGTGACATCTGTTCTGAAAGCCTCTAAACACTATCTACAAACACCATAAATATAACCCTTTTTTTACTGTCCTGAGGGACAGCTTCCTGGAATATACATCTAGCCAGAAAATAGAGACAAAACAGACCTGCCTGAGCTGCACATCAAGTGGCAGGAATATGCTTTTATACAAGAGATGGCCACTTAGCACCTGCATTGTTTCAATGAGACAGAATCAGAAAGCTCCATGTCCAATGATTGGTTTCACTAGCCACAAGCTATTAGTTGGAAGTTAAATTGTGAACACATTTTACTTTGTGAAGATTATTTTTCATATTAATTAATCAATAATTATGCTATCCATAATTTAATAACCAGAATAATCCTTAACAAGTGAGTCATAAAGCCAAGGTGATGTCCTCTTTAAATTCTACAAATGACGGCTTGAGTGTGGATGCAAAATGCACGTACAGTTCTGAATCAAGGTTTTGTAGACACTGATATGGAAATGAACATTAACAAGGTAGCATTTCTGGTATTACAGAGAAATCTGACCTTAAGAGAGTCAGGATCCTTAGAAATCCAAAGCTGACCTTAACTTTAAAAAAAAGGCCAGTGATATAGAGCATAGCTTCTGAATTTCAAGTTATCCTTGTTGGTTAAAATTATGGTGCCACAAGACTTGAAGACTGCTAATTTTATTATTTAGAAATGATTGGATAGTTCGAATAATTACAGTGCACTTAGTCTAACATTGATGGTGGATACATTAATTAGAAATAATTCTGAGGAACAGCATTATTCAGAATTCAGTAAGGTACAAATTATTCTAGAATGGACAGAAGCTTCTCTTAAAGGAAAGGTTAGGTTTATTTGTCACATGTACATGAAGCATAGAGTGAAAAGCATTGTTTGGATCAAATCATATCAGTGAGGATTATGTGGCTGCTCGCAAGTGCTATCACACTTCCAGTGCCAACATAGAATGCCCACGACTTTCTAATCCTTACCAATCCATACACCTTTCGAATGTGGGAGGAAACTGGAGAATGTGGAGGGAACCCTTGGGAGAATGTACAAACTCCTTGCAAGCAGTGATGGGAATGGAACCCCCATCTTACATTACAGCTGGCTCTTGTATGATGAACTATAGAATATATGGAAGAGATCCTACAAGTGTGGATGAGGGTAGTCCAAGCGATGTACACAGGGTATTACACAAAACTCAGATAGATTCTGAAAGTAAAATTCCATGGGAACCAAGGGATAGTATTCAGTTAGAATAACAGTTGACTCAATGGGAGAAAGAAAAGAGAATTGTGAATGGAAGTTTTGTTGAAAGGAAGGCTGCATGCTGTGTTGTTCCATGGGAATTAATGCTGGTCGCCTTGCTTTTTGTAAAACAGTTATTGACTTAAACCTACCTGGAATGATTGCGATTAGGAAGTATGCAAACTTATTGAAGTTGTCACTGTGATTGACTGTGAGGAAGAACGGTCTAGGCTGCAGGAAGTTATCAATGCATTAGCTAGATGCCCACAAAATTGTCAATAGGAAAGACATACAAGGCCAGGGACTAAATAAACAATATTGTAACTGGTGTTCCCAATGTGACCTTCTCTATGTTGATGATACCCATTGTAGGTTGAGGAACCATCTTGTCAAGCACCTTCACTCCATCCACAAAAATCAGGATTTCCTGGTGGCTAACCATTTTAATCCCATTCCCTATTCCCAGTCCCATTCTGACACGTTAGTCCATGGCCTCCTCTCCTGCCAAGATGAGGGTACTCTCAGGTAAGAGGAGCAACATCTCATATTCTGCCTGGCTAGCCTTCAACCTGACAGCCTGAATTTGATTTCCCTAACTTCCAACGATTTTTCTGGCTTCCCATTCCCTCATTTTCCATTCCCTCCTCTTGCTCCTCTCTTAACCCTTCGCTTCTCCTCACCTGTCTATCACCTGCCCCTCATCTTTCCTTTTTTCCCATGGTCCACTCATCTCTCCAATCATATCCCTTCTTCTCAACAGGTGGAAAGAAAGTAAACGTTTCAGGTTGAAGACCACTCTTCAGAATGAATCAGTCTTCAACCTGAAAAGTTAACTCTCTTTCTGTTTTCAGAGACTCTGCCCAACCTGTTGACCTGTTTCTGGAACTTTCTGTTTTTATTGAGCCCTTTCCCTTACGGCAGTGCGCTCAAGTGTACTTCCGATCAAGGTGGTGCCGAGTTGCAGTCTCCATCAAGAATTGGTTGTTTTTTAAGTTTGTAGGTCAGATTAGGGCTGAGGATAGGGTTGTGAGGAAGCTCTAGGGCAGATTAGGATTTAGGAGCAGGGATGTTAGAGTTTTGGGACAAGGATATGGAGGAGTTAGAGGTCAGGCCTCGGTTCTGCACTCTGAATTTGAAGTTCAGTGATGTGGATAGGTGATGAAGGACATCTCAGTCTAGGCTTCCACTCCGTGCTTGAAGTAACAAAGGAGTCCAGACCTCCATTATGCTCTTGGAGGCCAATGATGTGGACATTGCTGCTTTACCTCACTTTCGAAGGCTAGTAACATGGACTGATGATTAAACGCATCCATGGATGTCAGTGGGTCCCAGGGTCAGATGTCTGTGAGAGCAGACGGAATGAGGACCAATCAGTTGGCAAGCCTTGAGTTCGGCTCCTGTCATCAGATAGATCAGATGTTGATACTGAAGAACTTAACCCAAAGGTCGATCAGAGGTCCGGACGTTGAAGTCTGAAGCCCAATGGCTGAAGCCTGGAGGCTGGAGACTGGAGGCCTGGAGGCCGGTCTTGAGGTTGGAGGATTATCCATGTGTGGGGGTGGGTGAGAAGGCAGAAAGGGACTTGTTTTACTGTTGTTGTTTTATTGCTTGTTGTCTACTGTTTTGCTGTGTTCTGTGTTGTTCTGCCAAGCATTGTGGGCATGCTATGTCGGTGCTGGAATGAGTGGCAGCACTTGTGGGCTGCCCCCAGCACGTCCTTGTGTGTGTGTTGGTTGTTACCGCAAACAATGCATTTCACTGTGTTTCAATGTACACATGATAAATAAATTTTAATGTGAAGTGACAGAAGTTACAGTTGCAAAGTGACATTTAAATAAGCTGTGATTCCAATATCTGATTTTAAAGATTTTTAAGTAAGACTTAATTTGAGTCCAATACCAAAAAATAAACTTCATAATGTACGAGTAAGATATTGTTGAGGATTTAGGTTGTTTGATAACAGAATCAGTGACGAAGTGCTTCACTCACAAACGGTCAATTTTAGAATGAGTGATGTTTTAAGACCTATTTGTGTTACAAATAAAGGATTTTTAACCTATTTTATGATGCTGGATAGATATAGATTCCTTGGTGTTGAATATTCAAATATGATTGCGTGCACTAAACATGCAATGCATAGAACATGATCCTCCGCTTCTGAAAAGCAGCTTCATTGTGAATATCAAATAGCTCCTAACTCATAGACTTTATTCAGAAAATCTCTCATTATTTACTTAATTCTCTTCAGCAAGTGTTACTCTGGGCAGGGATGGTTCAGTGTGCACAAATATAACAAAACTTAAATTATGAAAAGATTTAATATAGACAGAAGGTCTAATAGATGCTTAGTAATCTGAATTTGTAAGTTGGTTTAGCTGTGAGTGGTTTTTGTTCTGTTTGGCAGTTTCATTTTAGTTTATCAAATGATGCCTCCCTCTACCTGCCAAAACTGTTATTGACTTTTCCATGGATATGAATAAACCCTGACTGTGTGTGTTTGGTGGGATACACCGTACTCAGAGACCATGAATTGATCCAGTCCCTCATGTCACTTACAGACTTTTGAGCTCAAGTGAAAACTTCCTCAATTGTCTTTGATAAGTGAAGATGCATGGATACAGTACCCAATTGTGACTGAAGTTGCAAATTGAAGTTGAACACAGGAAAAAGCAAAAGTTGAGCCCTTTTTTGACACAAGTTAAGAACTATCTTCTAAGACATCCGTCTGAAGCAGAAATTCCCAGTGGCCAAACATTTTACTTCTGATTCCCATTCCCGTTCTGACATGTCTGTTCATGGCCCCCTCTTGTGTCAAGATGAAGTCACCTCTAGGGTGGAGGAACAACACCTTATATTCCATTAGGGTAGCCTCCAATCTGATGGCATGAATATTGATTTCTCCTTCTGGTAAAAAAATACCTTCCTTCCCTTCTTCCATTCTCCACTCTGGCCCCTTACCTCTTCTCACCTGCTTGTCACCTCCCCCCTGGGTTCCCGCTTCCTTCCCTTTGTCCTATGGTCCACCCTCCTCTTCTATAAGATTCCTTCTTCTGCAGCCCGTTATCTGTCCAACCCACTTGGCTTCACCTATCACTTTTGAGCTATCCTCCATCCCCTCCAACACTGCCTTTTTATTCTAGCGTCTTCCCCCTTCTTTTTCAGTCCTGACGAAGAGTTTCAGCCTAAAACATTGACTGTTTATTCATTTCCATGGATGCTGCCTGACCTGCTGAGTTCCTCCAGCATTTTGTGTGTGTGGCTAAAACATTTGTTGTCATTGTATTTTCCTAAAACCATACCTTTATAGTTTTATTTAAAATTTTAATTTTTACTTGCTCCTGCATTGAGTTGTGGCACTTGTTTTTTAGGGTCAAAGAAGAACAAAAACCTCAACAGCCACAGTAAGTAATACTTTCCGAACGTAGTGGGCTTGGAAACTTTACCTTGCAGTGTTTTGTCCCTGTGCTTTCTGCACTTTCTGGGTGTTAGCTACTCTTGGCTGCAGCTGTAGTGCATCATTTTGCTTTCTGATTGGCTGTAGGAGAGCTACGTCAGCTTCTTACATCATCCACATCCAGAATAGTTGTAGCTTGTATTGCTCCTTGCATCTGGATTGGTTAAACATTAGCTGATATAACTTTGTCCTACATTGTTACTTGCTGGATCTGATTGCAACTACCATTTGCATTTGGCTGTGGCTTCTCTAACTTGCTGTGTTGTTTAGGTGCAAAAACACTGAGGCCAGCGATTAAGTGATTTGCTTCATTGTTCAGTCACATTATTTGCTTATTTAAACAGGTGGTTTCCCTTTAGTGGGATCACTGAACTGGTAAATAACGTTCTTCAGCCACAGCAAAAACAACAAAATGAGAAGGAACCCCAGGCGTAAGTAAGCTGCTGAATATAGTTTAACTTTCTCTCTCATAATGACAATGTGTGACACTGGAACATCATGCTTGGTCACATATGATTACTGAACTTTAATTTGATTCATTGCTGTGTATATTTGCGTAATTTGTTTTGTTTCCCTCTACATTTCAATGAACACTTATAAGTTTTTTTTAAAGTGGCATGTAATTAATAAAATCAACAATAGGAAAATAGTTACCCCGCTATCAGCCTACTACTTCTTAAATATTTTGCGATGTCATGAAACTATAGAACTGGATGTTAGCATTTTTATTGTATCTTTTGCTTTATGTAGACAGCTTGTTACTTTAGTAGGATTTTGCTGCAAGGCTGCTTTTTTTTCTAAATAAGAGAACCCAGAGAAAGCTGATTAATGAAGATTTTTTTTCCAGTCAGTGTTCAATACATTTATTGTACGTCACCCAGCTAATCAATTGAATTATTTTCTAAAAATGCACTAATGTAGCAATTCCAAGTTCTTGATTTGGAGTCTAACCCATATAAATCATTTATTTATTGTTTATGATTTATTTTGTTTATTGAGGAATAACCTCCTTCCAATCCTTTGAGTTGCACTGCCCAGCAATCCCCTAAATTAATCTGAGCCTAATCACAGGACAATTTACAATGGCCAATTCACCTACCAACTGGTGCATCTTTGGACTGCGGGAGGAAACTGGGGTACCCGTGGAAACCCACGCAGTCACAGAGAGAAGGTACAAACTCCTTAGAGGCAGCAGCAGGAATTGAACCCAGGTTGTCTGTACTGTAAAACATTGTGCTAACCACTATGCTACCATGCCACCCCTATCATCCATGCCACTCTCTGGTTTATAATGCCAAAAAATTCATCGAAATTTTTATATGTTTATCAGTGCTATAAAATTAACTTTAGATCAACTTATTTACGGTGAAAACTGCTTGGTCAAGTGACATTCTGCAATGTTTATTGTTGCGGTCACAAACCTATAACTGAAACACTCACTTGAAACACACATACTTGCATTCCATATCAAAATGAATGATGTTTTGTATCGGGTTGGTAAAGTAGAACCATATTACACTTGGATAGTTGCCATTTATCTGGTGATGAGCCTCAAACTGGAAATCTAAATTGATTTTATATACTAAGGAAGGAAGATTATTGTTGACTCAAGTAAGACATAGATGTGTGACTAGTTTAAAAAATAGTTGTCCACATTTGAAAAGAAAAAAAATGTCTGCACGTACAGCTTTAGCCTCATCCGTGGTACCTGTGTTTTGAGTTTGCTAATGCTAACAGGTATCTGTGCAGAAAGTGATTGCTGCTGCAAGGTAGGTCATTTCAAATGCTTTTTTTAACAATTGATTGTGTGGATTTTTAATTTTCTCTAATAATCTTTTGGTGTTTGTGTGAATTTATGTTGGGGTTTGTGTGTGCCTGGTAATCTGATTACGGACAATGCAGTGGATGTGAATAATCTGCTTTGTGCTAATTTATAGGGTCTGGGAGCGATAGGTTTTATACATTGAGTCTGTGCCTGACATATAAACAGAGCAATGAGAAAATTAATAGCATAGCATTCATCCATGCCTGTCTCATCGGAACTTGCAGCGTTCAGTAAGTAGATATGTTTCTGAGAAATCTGACGGGGGGTTTTGTAAATGGGAATATTTTCCCATTACTTTTCCCCTGAAGAAATTGGTACCTTGCTGGTAGTTTGTGGTAAATTTCTTAATCCAAATTATTCATCTTGTTTGTGTGCATGTAAATTCCTTAGTTGGTTGTGGGAGGCATCATAGTCAATACTATTCCTGTCCTCACGTTAGAATAACTGGTGATGGCCTGGGATTAGAGTAAGGAAACCAGTCTAAATGGTCCCTTGAGTTCCTGAAGTACTAGCACCCTAAGGAAATCAACTCAATCAACAGAGATGGCAGGTTAAAGTTTGGACCCTACTCTTTGATCCAGCAACTAACATAGATACCTTTTCGCAGCTGGGGTTTATGTATCTACAATCTGGTGAACGTTCAATGTTGTTTCAATTACTGTATCACTCATTAAAGACATTCTGTTTGATTGTATTAAGTCTTATCTCTCTTTCTCATCCTGCTCAATCTTCTTACAGCCTTTGACATGGTTAATTACACCATCTTGTGCTTCAGCTTCAACATCATCGTTCAGCTGTGTGAAAGCAGACTTGTCTGATTCCACCTCACCTGCCTGATTGTAGTCACACAATCATGTGGAATGATTTCTATTCCGCTGCTTGTTTTGTTACCTCTGAGTCCTCCCTAGGATCTAACCTCATTATTTCTCGTCAGGATTTTGTCCCTTCCTCTAACATTGTCAGGAAAGTCAGTATCAACATCTTACTGTGACACCTAGTCCTACGCCATTGTCAACCTCCTTGATTATTTCATTGTCCCTTGTCAGATTTCATGCCGACATCCACTGTGAATGATGTACATTTCTGATAAAGTATTGGGAAGAACAAAGCTTTTGTCTTCAGTCCCCATAACTACTATGTTCACTGGTCATCAACTCCATCCATCTCACTAGTAGCTGTCTGAAAGTGAATTAGAGGTTTTAGTACCTTGGCTCATGTTGTTTTTTCTGTAGAATTGTCTTGTCTGTCTGCTTTAGTTCATCAGACATATTAATATTCATACATTTTTACATCTGGACTTAATATTTTCAGTTCATCATTAAAGTGTCTCACTCTGAAACAAGATAAAGATGACCTCCTTGGAGTGACGGAAGATGAGAGGTGACCTGATAGAGGTGTAAAAGACGATGAGAGGCATTGATCGTGTGGATAGTAAGATGCTTTTTTCCAGGGCTGGAATGGCTGCCACAAGAGGGCACAGGTTTAAGGTGCTTGGGAGTAGGTACAGAGGAGATGTCATGGGTAAGTTTTTCAGAGAATGGTGAGAGCGTGGAATGAGCTACTGGTAATGGTGGTGGAGGTGGATACGATGGGGGTTTTTAAGAGACTTTTGGATAGGTACATGGAGCTTAGAAAGATAGAGGGCTATGAGTAACCATGGGTAATTTCTAAGGTAAGGATATTTTTGGCACAGTTTTTTGGGCCGAAGGGCCTGTATTGTACTGTAGGTTTTCAATGTTCTATGTTTCTATGACCTACAACTGTTTCTCATGCTCTACCCCCTACCATCCCATTCACTCACCATGCCAGTGTTTACTGTAATACATAGGCTCTTAATCAAGGAATAATTGTGCCCTGTTTATAAATCCTTTTATGACCTCACTGCCCTCTAACTCTGGAATCTCCTATAGCTCTAAAACCTCCTAGAAATCTTCACTGCACCAATTCTGATTGCTGCCTTTTCCCCGAATCTACAATTACTGGGCATTGTATTTAGCTCTGAAGTTTCCTCCTCAAACCAATTCTTTACAGTGCCAACAACCCGGATTCATTTCCCACCACTGTCTGTAAGAAATCTGTACGTTCTCCCTGTGACTACATGGGCTTTTGCCATGTGCTGCAGTTTCCTCTCACGCTCCAAAGATGTACCAGTTGATAGGTTAATTAGTCATTGTAAATTGCCCTGTGAATAGGTTAGGGCTAAATTTGTGGTTCACTGGGTGCCGTGGCTCTAACGGCTGGAAGGGGCTATTCCGCACTGTATCTCAATAAATAAATATCTAGCTTGCACATTTTTCTAAACAATCTAGAAAGTCTATTTTCAAAAGTTGCTAGGATTAACTAGTTTTGTTGCAAGATTAAAAAATAAGGACTGTGAAGTCAACAGAATAATTGTTGACGGTTTTGATCAAATCATCACGTACCCATAAGTTCCTCAGATCATTGATGGCAGTAATATAAAGCAGACAAAAACTTCCAGACGTTCAGTTTCAGGAACTTAACTTGCACGGTCAAAGAGGGCAATTTACATTAGTTTTCTGCCAATACGGAAACGTTACATTCAAAACTGAAAAGTACATTTATTGAGGCAAGGAACATTTTTATTTTAATAATCAGAAAATTAGAATTCAGATATGTTATTTGTCAGCAAGTTGTTAATCTATGCTTTTGTCAACTGAGATTCTTCACTGAGTACCCTCATCTTTCAAAGTTCATGGTTTACATTGTGTGATGTGCTCCCTCTGGTATTTGTATATTTTATGTGTCCCACAGGGAGGAAGTGAAGGCACATCAGCACGATCATTTAGTCAGATCACCAGAATTCATGATAAAATGTTCATTTTTGTTCTTCCGATTCTTCATGTTATTCTATTTAGATAGAAGAACATGTTAAAGCGTTGTAAAGTTAATTTTATATAGTGATGTAAGTTATTGATAGTTCTGCCCTAACAGTTGATCCTTTGCAGGCTTTATGTTCTGAAAAGTCACAGACATTTTAATTGATATTAAAACTAATAAATGATGAGCAAAGAAATATAGTAGTTGAAGGAAGTATCAATTCTGCTCAGTGTATAAAGAATATATTGTGATTCTGTAATCAGCTGTCTCC
The DNA here is from genome assembly GCF_030028105.1 of Mobula birostris. Classification (NCBI taxonomy): domain Eukaryota; kingdom Metazoa; phylum Chordata; class Chondrichthyes; order Myliobatiformes; family Myliobatidae; genus Mobula; species Mobula birostris. The sequence continues at coordinate 141,807,717 of NC_092370.1, forward strand.
ATGGGAATGCCATTTGAGGAAAGCACAAATGTGCCACCTTTGACTTTGCCCATTGAAAAAATTGCTTTGATGATCACAGGTTAAGGATGGTAACTTACTGAGATGGGTTCCCTATGAATATGATTCTTACTGGAGAATGAAATGAACCTCAATTCACTGTACTGTTTTATAAAACATTATTTACAGAATGTGGTGAGCACTATATTTACATTTTGTCAGAAATGTCCGATGTGTGAAGTCTTCTCATGTTGCTGGAAAGAATCACCAGTGTGAAAACAATTGCTCCACGTTTGGTATTTGGCATTCTATGAATCAGAATTGGGTTTATTATCGCTGACATACAGTATGTCATGAAATTTGTTTAGTTTTCTTGTTGTTAAGCTATTAGTCACATTTTGATAAAATGGACTATCAAGGAGGTCAAATATCGGTGTTGTGGGGAGACAGTTGAGGGCTTAAATTTAAGCCAATTGGGAAATGGATTAGTGGAGAACTGTTTTATATCTACAGAGTATGTGGGATGGAATGTTTGGCTGAGCATTCTGCCACTGACTTGGAAAATGCTCAGATATATTACAACTGGAAAGGTTGACAATAGTAAGTTTAGTATTCAGTTACTGGGCTGGACTTCTTGACTTTACAATTCAGACAACAAATCACATAGAAATGGATTTACAAGGGATAGGAGATGAGTGGGGTGGGGATATGACTCTACCAAAGGAGGTATAAGGCACTCCCTCCTCCACTAGTCTGCAGGTCACCCTTGGACAAGGTGTAACACCTGCTTTGCCCACCAATCAAGGTCATGTGAAGCCATGGAAGTAGGAGGTGGATGGTCGTATGAACAGCTGGTGCATGTCACATGTCCTGGTTATGTTACCACTGACACCAGGCAGATGACCTCTGCAGAGTATTGATAATGACTGTGGTCACCTGCCTTTTAAAGACACGACCCAGAAGACTTGAATCGAAAAATTTGCCAAGAACAATCATGGTTATGGAAAGACCATGATCATCCATATCATATGACATGGCATGTAATGAATGAATGAAAGAGATGAGCTCACAAGTTACATTTTCAGCAGGTGGATGCAAAATAAAAGATAATTTTCAGCAGTTGTCCGACTATTTCTGGAGAGCTACAATTGGAAAAATAAATTTACCTTTGTATTGAATGAAACACCTCCACAATTGTCATAGCTTCTCAACCCTGTACAAGGGTTGACAGGAATATAATGGGATACACTTCATTTGTTTCAATGAGTGGTACCGTGGCAACATCTACAAAATTTACACCATTGCATGAACTAAGGCATTGTCCTGATGAAGGGTTTTGGTCTGAAGCATCGTCTGTTTATTCCTCTCCGTGGATGCTGCCTGACCTGCTGAGTTCCTCAAGCATTTTGTGTGTGTTACTCTGGATTTCCAACACCTGCAGAATCTATTGTGTTTATATACTTCTTTTTCACATTTTTAGTAAAATAAGCCAGGATAGAAAGTCTTTTGATTTGTAATCTTCCTCTGTCCACAGGAATTCACCAAAGTTATTTCAAATGTGCCACATAATATTAGTGCTGTGGAGAAATTTTAATTTCTTAACTTTGAAACTTATCAAAATTTTCCATTGCTGTCAATCTGGAAATCCCTACCCAGTAGGAAATTGAAACTGAGGCTACAAAATTAATAATGGAAAACAAGTGCAGATTTTGCATCAGTCTTCACTGTAGCAAATACCAGAAGTTGGAAACTGGTAGGAAGAGTCACAGAATTTTTTTTATTTCCTGTGTCACAGGTCACAGAAAATCGGTACTATGGAAGTAGTAACAAATTGTTACTTAATTCTTAAAAGAAGTGTCAAGTGAAATAGTTGAACAGTTACTACCCCACAACCATCAGGCTCTTGAATAAAGTGAATAACTACACTCACTTGCCCATCCATTCAGATGTTCACACAACCAGTGATCTCACTTTAAGGGCTCTTTATCTTGTTGTCTTGATATTTATTGTTATTTATTGATATTTGCATTTGCAGAGATTGTTGTCTTCTGCATTCTGATTAATCTTGCATTGATCCTGTTATAGTTACTATTCTGTAGATTTACTGAGTAGGTTGCAGGAAAATGAATATGGTGACATATATGTACTCTGATAATAAAAATTAATGCTTTAGTTTTAATTATCTTAAGTTCTCTCTAACTAGGTAGATGTTTAAAAATAAAGGTTGCCCATTAAAGACATAAAGGAGGCATTTCTATTTTCTGTGTTTTGAGTTTTTTCAACTTTCCTAAAGGGTGGTAGAAGCAATCTGAATGTTTTTCAGGCAGAGGGAGGACACTTCAAAGCAATGTTAGGGATTGGTGGCAGTTTGCAGCAAAGATATGCAGTTGAGGTTACAATCAGATCAACCATGATTTTATTAAATGATACAGCCAGTGCAAAGGGCAGAGTGGCATATACCTCCTATCATGTTCTTGTGAATCATTACCACAAATTTTAGTACCTTGAGAAAATTGATAAAAGTTGGAAAAAAGTGGCCTTAATATTGTGCAGATCTGGAAATTTCTGACATGTAATGAACAGTATTACAGCAAATTTGTCAGCTCTACAAACCGGTGTTACACAGTATTTCTTAGTGTTTTTGAAAAGCAATGTCATAAGTAGGCAGTAAATATACATTTTACTTTAAAATTAAATCAAGATGAATTTAATAAACTAGCTTTTTATAAAAACTAATCTTCACTGACTTTTGCCTTGTTTCTGACACATGCTTCTTTCAATAAAGCATTTGCAACATATGTTAAAGGAACTATTTCCTTGCAGTTTTGAAGACTTAGTCTATTCTCTGAATGCACTATTGGCCTCTTACAACTTCTGCTTGGAAACAATCTCCTTGTTGTTAGAACAAGATAGCACAGGGAGCTCCGCCAGCGGGATGAGGGCTGCACCTGAACTGGAATGAACATGTCCCAGCAGAAAGGATTCATACTGACATGGCGGTGAAGAGGGTTTTAAAATAATTGACTAACTTTATTTATGAAGAAAATAGAAATACATTACTTAGTCTAAGATAAGAACAGAGGTGAATCTCCTGCAACAGGACAGGAATGTAGATGGATATCTAAATAATAGAGAAGATCTGCTTTGTTTTGCCAACTTGATCTTCTGTTTCTCATCTGAGATACTTGACTTGTTAAGGGATAATAGCAGATGTAAGCAAATCACTCTGAAATGGCCTTTGTGAAGGATCCCACACACCCTGGACTGTTTGTCCCACTCCCATCATGGAGGAGGCTACGCAATATCCATGCCTGGACTAGATTCAAAAACAGTTACTTTCCCCGAGCAGTAAGAGAAATTAATGACAGGAAAAACATGGTGAGACCAGGGATAATGTGTGTGGTTTTAGTTTAGTTTTTACTTTAAGTGAGACAGGGGCATATGACATGGTGGAGTAAAGACATATGCCATTCCTGTACTTCTTACATGTAATCCACAATAAATTAGCTAAATAAAGAATGCTTAATCAAACAATGTATTTACAAATATCACTCAAATATTACTGAAGTAATAAATATGCAACACAGTTTATCTATAAACTCCGACAGCATAGAGTACATGTCAACTCAAATACATAATGTATTGCTCTTTAGTCATCTTATATTTCTTGCTCTTGTGGGATAAAGTAATTCCTGACAAAGTGAGTCACTCTGTTTGGCATCTAAGAGTAGTGGCTGTGAAACAATCTCAGAATCTGAGGCCTCCATGGTGGTTGTAGGAGTTGACTCTGGGACTGCAGGAAGTGGTTCTGGCAGCTCTGGCCAGCTTTCTTCTCTAACAATTGACTCTGCTGTCTTCAACTGCTCATTGTTTCGTCTCCACATGACATCAGACACAGTCTCCACTGTGTAGGAGAGTGGCCCAGTTCTGTCTGTAATCTTTAGAAGAACCCACTTTTGATCATCTCTGTGGTCCCTCACCAAGACTGTTTGTCCAGGAATGAAACATCAAAACTCCTTGTTCAAGGAGCCCTCAATTTGTCTCAGCTGTTTCTCCTTCAAAGGTTGGTTTTGAGGAGATTCAAGCTTGGCAAGCTTGGACTCGAGGGACAGTCCAGTAACAGTATAGCTTGTAAGTTGTTGGTTGTAGAGTGTGTTGCATTGTGATATGCAAGGAGGAAACTGGCGAGCTTCTGATTCAGTGTCAGTGTAGTGTGTTCTGTTGACATTGCTCGCAGTGTGTTCCTTAGACTCTGCCTAGCAATTTGTAGCTGGGTGGTATGGTACAGATCTATATAGAAACATAGAAAACCTACAGCACAATACAGGCCCTTCGGCCCACAAAGTTGTGCCGAACATGTCCCTACCTTAGAAATTACTAGGCTTATCCATAGCCCTCTATTTTTCTAAACTCCATGTACCTATCCAAAAGTCTCTTAAAATATGTCTTATTCCATGAACTTTCAGGAGTGACTGAAACTGTTCCACAGCAAGCTGTGGTCCATTGTCACTGTCTAAGTGTTCTGAAACAGCAGTCCTTGAGAAGAGACTTCTCAACACGTCAAAAGTGTGTGAGGCTCTAGTGGAAGCTGTTGGGAGCACCCCCTGGCCACTTTGTAGCTGCATCCACTACTGTCAAGAAATTTGGGCCGATGAATGGTCCTGCAAAATCCACATTAGTGCTCCAACAGGTCATTGTCTGGGATGCTCTTGGTATCTTCTGGACATCTTGGCATCCCAAACAGTGCATGGCAAGCTGCTCGATCTGCTGATTAATCCCAGACCACCAAAAAAAGCTTTGAGCCGACTTTTTCATTTTGATCATGCCTAGTTGATTGGCAGGTAGCTCCTCCAACACTTTGGCTCTCAGAATGGATTGTATAATAACACTCAATCCCTACATTAGGTAGCTCCTATTAAAGGCAAGTTCATCCCAGTGCTGGTAAAAATGGGGTAACTGAAGTTTCTACTGCACATTCCAGCCATTTTGGGTTGCCCTGTAGTCCTCAGACAGTGTGGGGTCTTTCGCGGTTTCCCTTTTGATTATCTTTGCCATGATGACTTCTGATTTGTGTTTAAAAGAATATGTCAGAAAGAGTGTCCTTTTTGTAAATTTTTCAGGTATTTCCTTTTCCAAAGGTAAAGGAGCAATGTATCTGCATTTCCATGTCCACTAGAATTTGTTCTTGAAATTGTGTCCTCCAAGAAACAGAGCCCATCTCTGCATTTAGGCTGCTGTTGTTAGTGGAACTTCCTTCTGTGGATTGAAAATGGACACTAGTGGTTGATGATCAGTAACAACGGCAAACTCTCTCCCGCTCTCCCATGCAAGTACTGGTTAAAACGTTTTACATCCCAAATCAGATTCAAGGCGTCTCTGTCAATCTGTGTGTAATTTTTCTCTGCAGTGGTAGGGGAACATGATGCAAATGCTATAGGGCATTCACTTCCATCACTCATATCATGAGACTTGACTACACTGAAGGCGAGGCATCACAGGCAAGCTTCACTGGACAATGTGGATCATAATGTGTGAATATAGTGTCAGCTGTTACCATTTCCTTTGCCTTTTGGAAAGCCACCTGAAATTGCTTTGTCCATTGCTATTTCTTCCCGGTCTGTAGTAAGGAGTTCCAGTGGTGGAGAATAGTAGTTGGATTTGGCAGGAACATATTATAGTAATTGAGAAATCCTAAAAAATGGATTGCAACTGTGACATGTCCTTGGGCCATCCACCACTGTTTGAATTCTCTCAGCAATACTAGTGCGTCAATGGTGTGACCACAGTAAGTGAATACTTGGTTTACAGAATTCACACTCCTTGCATCGTGCTCCAAGCCCGGAACTCCTTATCTTTTTAACACTGACTTGCGATTTTGGAGATGTCCCTTGTCATCTTTATCAGTAACAATGATGTCATCCAAGTAACACTGAGTACCTGGGCAGCATTGCAGCGCCTTCTGCAGATGCTAGTCCAAAAACAAGCCTACTATAGTGATAACGCCCTTTGTGAGTGTTTATGGTGAGAAACACTTCAGACTCTTCTTCAAAGTTCAAAGTTCAAATTATATTTATTATCAAGATATGTATGCATTATACAACCTTGAGATTCGTCTCCTAACAGGCAGCCACAAAACATCTTCATCTGTAGATGGTAGGCCTCAGATAATTTCATTTTGCTGAAGGGTTTTCCTCCAGAAATGTTTGCAAAGATGTTCCCTATCCTGGGCAGAGGATATTGAGCTACTTTCAGTACTGGGCTGATGGTGACCTTTAAATCACCACAGAGCTGAGAAAATCTGCAGATGCTGGAAGTACAAAGCAACACATGCAAAATGCTGGAGGAACTCAGCAGGACAGGCAGCATCTGTGGAAAAAAGGAAACAGTTGATGTTTTGGGCCAAGACCCTTCATCGGGACTGGAAAGGGAGGGGAGAAGTCAGAATTAGTGTTAGGGTTAGGGTTAGGATTAAGATAAGTTACTCTGACTTCTTCCCTTCCTTTCTCGTCCTGGTGAAGGGTCTCGGCCCAAAGCTTCAACTGCTTACTCTTTTCCACATCTGCTGCCTGGTCTGCTGAGTTCTTCCATCATTTTGTGTGTGTGTTGCTCCTGACAGATCCATTCGTCTTGGCTACTGGGACCACTGGTGTTGCCCATGGGCTCTACTCTGCCTTGAAAAGAATTCCTTCAGCCTCCTTGCAATTTAGCTCACTGGCTACCTTATCACGGATGGTATAAGGAAACAGAGGGGCTTTGTAAAACTTAGGTGTGGTGTTTTCATTCCACACTATTTTACCCCTGACATGTTTGAGTTTTCCAATGCCATCCTTGAACACTGCTGTGGCATCATCCAGTACCTTTCTTAATTCACTTTCAGTTGATGCTATTACAGGGATGTGGCATGCAAATGGTAGATGGATCTCCAATCAAGTTGTAGTCTAGTCACTCATGCCACCACAGTACTGGCCCTCCTGTTTTTACCACATACAAACCCAATGTGGCTTTTTTGTTATATTTCACTGTTAAAAATGTCATTCCCACAGGAGTTATCTTTTCTCCGGTATATGTTCTAACTGGATATCTGCAGGCTCATAAACACAAAATAATCTGCAGATGCTGGTGTCAAAGCAACACTCACAACATGCTGGAGGAACTCAGCGGGTCAGGCAGCATCTGCAGGCTTCAGTTTTTTATCTTTCAAACGCTGCTCAAACTCATTTTGTGAAATGAGTGAACCAGCCGAGCCAGTGTCCAATTCCATTTCAATTAATTTGCCATTCACTTCCGGTGTAAGCCATATTACTTGTCTGTTGTTAGTTAACACATTGTAAATCTCAAGGCTAAACAGTACTGTAAATTCTCATCATTATCAGATTTTTCATCAAAAGCATGCAGATTAGTGCTCCTTTTGAAACTGCAGCTTAATGTTTTATCAATTATTTACCATTTATCTTTGTCTGTTCAACATGCTCTTTGTATGTGTCCTACTTTGTGCCATCTTTCACATTTGGAGGAAGAAATTAAGCATAGATAATTTTGTAAGTTTGCATTTGGCTAAAGCATGATCATGATGACGTTATTCATGTTGGTGGGCTATTATTTGCTAATGTTATAAATATGATTGTTCATTTGGGGATTCTTTCTGATAAACGACTTTCTAGATGCAGAGCCAAATCTAGTCCAATAATCTTTCTGTGTCTCTGATACTTAGTCCTCTTATTAATTCAGTTAATATATATCTGAATTTCAAAGCCCAACATATTGGAGAAACTACCTTGGATTTCCTTTTAAATGCTTGAGGGCAATTTCTATATTGTATATTTAATTAAAAATCATAGCCCTTATTGAGATATCAAATAATTTAGAAACATGTTGGATTATTTTTGTTCCTACTTTACTATTGGCTGTATCATGCCTTGGTTTGCTCAAGACAGTGAATGGCAGTATATAACTGTTGTGCTGCTCACTTCATAAACCCTCCTTGTTGCTTGTATTCTCAATGAAATTAATCCTTTGCTCCTGTGGCACCTCCTCAAGTCTGCTTTGTTGGTTGTGCAGTGGAATGGCTCGAAATTCGTCAGTGAACATAAAACATAGAATAGTACAGCACAGTACAGGCCATTCGGCCCACAATGTTGTGCTGACCCTCAAACCCTGCTTCCCATATAAGCCCCCACCTTAGATTCCTCCATATACCTGTCTAGTAGTTTCTTAAACTTCACTAGTGTATCTGCCTCCACCACTGACTCAGGCAGTGCATTCCACGCACTAACCACTCTCTGAGTGAAAAACCTTCCTCTAATATCCCCCTTGAACTTCCCACTCCTTACCTTAAAGCCATGTCCTCTTGTATTGAGCAGTGGTGCCCTGGGGAAGAGGCGCTGGCTATCCACTCTATCTATTCCTCTTATTATCTTGTACACCTCTATCATTGTCTCCTCTCATCGTCCTTCTCTCCAAACAGTAAAGCCCTAGCTCCCTTAATCTCTAATCATAATGCATACTTTCTAAACCAGGCAGCATCCTGGTAAATCTCCTCTGTACCCTTTCCAATGCTTCCACATCCTTCCTATAGTGAGGTGACCAGAACTGGACACAATACTCCAAGTGTGGCCTAACCAGAGTTTTATAGAGCTGCATCCTTACATCGTGACTCTTAAACTCTATCCCTCGACTTATGAAAGCTAACACCCCATAAGCTTTCTTAACTACCCTATCCACCTGTGAGGCAACTCAGTGATCAGGCTATTACCCCATTCTGGCCATGGGATGAATGTCTTGAGTCACTCCACACGAGGATAGGGATGCGGTAGGGGGACAAAGAAAATCTTCAGTTTCTAGCACTGAGATCAGATTCCCTGGTTACCATCACCTCTCTGCAGAGGTGTCAAGTAGATGTACCCTGGAACAGTCATTTTCTTGAACATTTTCCCTCATCTACAGTGTTAAGACACACTGGTTCACTGTAATAGTCTCTGTTCATTCTGGATTCTAATTTTGACTTCAATTCTTTGTTTCATAGTAGCATTTTGAAACCTTTGTGGGTATGTAATGCATTATGTAGGTGAAAGCAGTACCTTTAAAATTAAGCAGAGAAATTGTCTTGAAACATACAGATAGAACCCCATACAAAGGGTATCGGGAATAGGCAGGGGAGTTGGGATGACTGGAAGAATTGGATCAGCCATGATTGAATGGCAGAGCAGACTCAATGGGCCGAATGGCCTACTTCTGTTCCTATATCTTACGGTCTTATGGAGCCCTAAAGAAGATCATAATTATACTCTCTGAATAAGGATAAATGAATTTCTGTCATGTGGTCTTCCTTTTGAAGCATTTGGTGAATTTGTTATTTAACTGTTTATGTATAAATGCAAGTGCGTCATGTTATTTGTAACATTGCAACTTAAGGAATTAAAATACTCAGGATGCAAATCAAGCAACGTGAAAGAATTGAAGATAACAATCTTAAAACAGGATTTAATTTAAATGCATTTCTTCTATTAGATTCCATGGAAATTCCAGAAGATGCACAGGAGTCATTATTGCCCTTTTCCTTTTATGCAGAATTCCTAGATTCATAGGCATTTCTTCAGTGTCCTGAACCAATTCATCATCTGTATGAAGTCTTGCAAAAATGAAAGGTAGTGTAGCGGTTAGCGTATTGCACCACTAGCGATCACCAACCAGGGTTCAATTCCCGCCACTGCCTGTAAGGAGTTTGTACATTTTCCCTGTGACCATAGCAGAGTTTCCCCCAAGTGCTCTAGTTTCATCTCATATTCTAAAGACATTCAGCTAGGGTTAGTGAGTTTTGGACATGGCATGTTGGCACCAGAAACACAGTAGTACTTGTGCACAGCCCAGCATAATCCTTACTGATTGGATTTGACACACTGATGCAGTTAATTGTATGTTTTGATGTTCGTGTGACTAAATAAAGCTAATCTTATAATATGGTAGTTGTATCAATGGTTAAACTTGATAATCAAAATGCCCCTAAGCTGAAATATAACTTTCCTCTTGGTGACATTATGCATCAGAAGGGGAGAGTCATATCTGGGGCAAACATGTAATTTCTCTCACTAGAGTTCATTTTGTGGATAGCTGATTTTAAAAAATGTTGAAAAGCTATCAAGCTATTAATAGAGTACATAAGTGTGTAAAGAGCGTGTAATTCAGTTTGGGGAAAACTGCAGGGTATTAAACATTAACTTGGATAAACTCTCTGTTTAACTGATATAGCTAAATAAGCTAATTTTGAATTGTAATAAAGCCAAATTAAGGACTCATCCTAATTGTTCCAGTCAATAAAATGCCTCTCTGGGATATTTTAAAGCTATTTTTCAAAAGTATGCTGCCAGCGGGAAGCTTTCTTTGACAGCCATGGATTTCCATCCAAATTCTGTAACGACTTGTACTATACAAACCCTTCTGTGTGGATCCTAAAGGAAGATTCCTGCATTTGAATGATCTCTCTCTCCCTCGATGATGTTGGAGGATGGAGCTGGAGCAAGGTTTAACTGACGCAGTTTGTGGTTTAGACTCTGTAGTTCACATTATGATGTGTTTCTGCTTTCTGGTCACTCCTTTTATTGTGGCTATTTTGAATCGGGACGGCCTGCAGATAATGAACACTGAGCTGAACTGAACATGGATACTTGATTTTGTGTTTGTATTGAGTTTTTTTGCCTTTTTTTGTTGCTATTTGCACAATTTGTTTTTTTTTTTGCACATGGGGGGTGGGGGATTGATGTTTTTTCCTGAACAGGTTCCATGATTTTTAAGACTTTGTGTGTCAATGCAAGGAGCATTCGTAATAAGGTGGATGAATTGAAAGTGCAGATTGTTATTAATGATTATGATATAGTTGGGATCACAGAGACATGGCTCCAGGGTGACCAAGGATGGGAGCTCAACGTTCAGGGATATTCAATATTCAGGAGGAATAGACATGAAGGAAGGGGAGGTGGGGTGGCGTTGCTGGTTAAAGAAGAGATTAACGCAATAGAAAGGAAGGACATAAGCCGGGAAGATGTGGAATCGATATGGGTAGAGCTGCGTAACACTAAGGGGCAGAAGACGCTGGTGGAAGTTGTGTACAGGCCGCCTAACAGTAGTAGTGAGGTCGGAGATGGTATTAAACAGGAAATTAGAAATGTGTGCAATAAAGGAACAGCAGTTATAATGGGTGACTTCAATCTACATGTAGGTTGGGTGAACCAAATTGGTAAAGGTGCTGAGGAAGAGGATTTCTTGGAATGTATGCGGGATGGTTTTTTGAACCAACATGTCGAGGAACCAACTAGAGAGCAGGCTATTCTCTTCATGTGCTGACCAATCAAGAATCCATCAACTTCTGCCTTAAATATACGTAAAGACTTGGCCTCCACAGCAGCCTGTGGCAACAAATTCCATAGATTCACCAGTCTCTGGCTAAAGAAATTCCTCCTCATCTCCGTTCTAAAAGATCTCCCATCTACTCTGAGCCTGTGCCCTCTGGTCCCAGACTCTCCCAGCATAGGACACATCCTCTCCACATCCCGTCTAATGAGGCCTTTCAACATTCAACAGGTTTCAATTAGGTCATCCCTCATTCTTCTGAATTCCAGTGAATACAGGCCCAGAGCCATCAAGCACTCTTCATATGACAAGCCTTTCAATCCTGGAATCATTTTTGTGAACTTCCTTTGAACCCTCCGAGTGTCAGCACATCCTTTCTAAGGTAAGTCCCAAAACTGCTCACAATGCTCCAAGTGAGGCCTCAGCATTATATCCTTGCTTTTATATTCTAGTCCTCTTGACATATAATGTAAAAAGAACATGGCTCTCTGTGGGGAAGATGAATCTGAAGATTGTATACTTCATGCACACTGTGGCGTTCCAGGGGCGTGGTTAACAGTTTACCCCAGCACTCCTAGTGCCTAGTGCTCCTTATTGTTCATGTTTTAAAATGCGTTTGGGCAATTTTGGTGAGGTAATCATTTATTGTTACATTTTAGCTCGTGTCATATTGTTATTCGTTTGTGTGTTTGAGGGTCCCCCTGACTGTAACTGGGGTGTGTAATAATCTGTATGTGGCTGAGTTGTTCTCTCCCAGGTCTGTTAATGTGCTTGTCGCAATAAAAACAGCAGTGGAGATAAGCAAGCTTTTCTCGTCTGTCATCATGGACTGAATGCTCACCATGTTATCGTCAGGAGTGGGATTAGAAATTGACGGTGAAATTGAATAACTACGAAATCGGATGGAGCGTCTTAAGATCCAGGGAATAAGTTGAGGGACCCTCTGCATCCTCGGGCTAGACTCCCAAAGACGGATCTTTGATCCGAAGGGAGAACTGGGAACCGAGCATTGGGCCCTCCCAGGGAAGCGTACCCAGGCTCCCCTTCATATGGGAGCATATCACCCGCCGTGTGGCTTGCGCCGGGGAACTCAAGACGCTTCAGCCGTGGGAGGACGGGCAACATGGCAGACTCCTCCAACACCATTAGGGAAAGAGGAAGACCAATGGGCCCCATCAATTAACACCACAGGGTCCATCCTGAAGCTCCCCAGATATGACAGTACCAGCCACCTGGAGCCTTACCTGGCGCAACCCAAACTTGCTGCATGGCACAGTGGGTGGAGCCCCACCGAGATGGGGGTGAACCTTGCCCTGGCGCTGGAGGGAGATGCCCTGTGGGCCCTCCTTGATGAAACCCCGGCTGAGCAGCATGACCACGTGGCCCTTGTAGTGGCGCTGGAGTGGAATTTCGACCTGAGGCCGTTGGAGGAAGCTGTGAGGGAAGAGCTAGGCAGCAGGCAGCACTGTATGGGAGAAAGCCTGGGGACGCCCGTGGTAGATCTCTGCCACTGTGCTCGGCGTGGCTACCCCAAGATCCCTCCCGTGGCCCAGGAGGAGCTTGTCCTCCACGCCTTTGTAAAGTTGCTGATGCTGGAGCATCCTCGGCAGCGCATTCGGCTGAAATCATCATCATTGCTGGCTGAGGTGTTGGCAGAGGCAGACAGGCAGAAGTAATTTTAGTCCCCCACAGGCTTGTGACACTGAAGCGGAGGAGAAAACGGACAAAGAGGAGCCCGTGAGACAGGTCCAGCCAGGGTCGCACCGGCTCCACCGTGTGCCACGGAATGATCTCTGCTACCAGTGTGGGAGTGCCCCGCTCCAGTGCCATGCCACAGCACAGCGGGTGGCATCATGAGGGAAGCACCACCCAAGACCTCCAGCACAATCCCTCCATTGCTGCCCCTTCAGGTAGGCCGTTTGAGTGAAGAGCAAGGCTTACACGTAGACTGCGTGGGCATCAGATGCCGTGCGTTGGTGGACACAGGGTCAACCATTGCTACCATCCGACCTGGTGTTCTCTCCAATACGGACCACCCACCCCCGCCTGGGTGGACAACAATGGTGGTCCAGCTGGCTATGGACACCAGCGACTGTGCAGCGACGCAAGGGAAGAGGAGGCTGTGCATCGCAGTGGGGAAAAGCAGAGCGCAGCACGAGGTGTGGCTAGCCAACATTGGGGAGTCCTGCATCATCGGCCTGGACCTGCTGTCTCGCTGGAGGCCCATGTGGATGTGTTGGGGTCAACACTCTACCTCGGTGCTAAAGCCGTGGCTCTCCGGCAGGGCAGCTCCAGGAGGCGGTCCCAGTGGGAGCAGCAGCCACCACCATCAGTCTCACAATGCAGCTCATCGTGCCCATGGCATCAGCAACTACACTGGCACAGCGCGATGACATCAGCAGCACTACTATGGCATCCTCCAGTGAGACCGTCCAGGCGGTGCGAGATCGGGGCAGTGGAACAGTGAGGGTCTGGATCAGGACAGGATCAGCGAGGGTCTGGATCAGGACGGGATCAGCAAGGGTTTGGAACAGCAAGGGTTTGGATCAGGACGGGATCAGCGAGGGTTTGGAACAGCAAGGGTCTGGATCAGGATGGGATCAGCGAGGGTTTGGAACAGCGAGGGTCTGGATCAGGACGGGATCAGCGAGGGTTTGGAACAGCGAGGGTCTGGATCAGGACGGGATCAGCGAGGGTTTGGAACAGCGAGGGTCTGGATCAGGACGGGATCAGCGAGGGTTTGGAACAGCGAGGGTCTGGATCAGGACGGGATCAGCGAGGGTTTGGAACACCAAGGGTCTGGATCAGGACGGGATCAGCGAGGGTTTGGAACAGCGAGGGTCTGGATCAGGACGGGATCAGCGAGGGTTTGGAACAGCGAGGGTGTGGATCAGGACGAGATCAGCGAGGGTTTGGAACAACGAGGGTCTGGATCAGGACGGGATCAGCGAGGGTTTGGAACAGTGAGGGTCTGGATCAGGACAGGATCAGCGAGGGTTTGGAACAGCAAGTGTCTGGATCAGGACAGGATCAGCGAGGGTCTGGATCAGGACGGGATCAGTGAGGGTTTGGATCAGGACGGGATCAGCGAGGGTCTGGAACAGCGAGGGTCTAGATCAGGACAGGATCAGCGAGGGTCTGGATCAGGACAGGATCAGCGAGGGTCTGGATCAGGACGGGATCAGCGAGGGTCTAGATCAGGACGGGATCAGCGAGGCTTTGGAATAGCGAGGCTCTGGATCAGGACAGGATCAGCGAGGGTCTGGGTCAGGACGGGATCAGCGAGGGTCTAGATCAGGACGGGATCAGCGAGGCTTTGGAATAGCGAGGCTCTGGATCAGGACAGGATCAGCGAGGGTCTGGGTCAGGACGGGATCAGCGAGGGTTTGGAACAGCGAGGGTCTGGATCAGGACAGGATCAGCGAGGGTCTGGATCAGGACGGGATCAGCAAGGGTTTGGATCAGGACGGGATCAGCGAGGGTTTGGAACAGCAAGGGTCTGGATCAGGACGGGATCAGCGAGGGTTTGGAACAGCGAGGGTCTGGATCAGGACGGGATCAGCGAGGGTTTGGAACAGCGAGGGTCTGGATCAGGACGGGATCAGTGAGGGTTTGGAACAGCTAGTGTCTGGATCAGGACAGGATCAGCGAGGGTCTGGATCAGGACGGGATCAGCGAGGGTTTGGATCAGCGAGTGTCTGGATCAGGACAGGATCACCGAGGGTTTGGAACAGCGAGGGTCTGGATCAGGACGGGATCAGCGAGGGTCTGGAACAGCGAGGGTCTAGATCAGGACAGGATCAGCGAGGGTCTGGATCAGGACGGGATCAGCGAGGGTCTGGATCAGGACGGGATCAGCGAGGGTTTGGAACAGCAAGGGTCTGGATCAGGACTGGATCAGCGAGGGTTTGGAACAGCGAGGCTCTGGATCAGGACAGGATCAGCGAGGGTCTGGATCAGGACAGGATCAGCGAGGGTCTGGATCAGGACGGGATCAGCGAGGGTTTGGAACAGCGAGGGTCTGGATCAGGATGGGATCAGTGAGGGTTTGGATCAGCGAGGGTCTGGATCAGGACGGGATCAGCGAGGGTTTGGAACAGCGAGGGTCTGGATCAGGACGGGATCAGCGAGGGTTTGGAACAGCGAGGGTCTGGATCAGGACGGGATCAGCGAGGGTCTGGATCAGGACGGGATCAGCGAGGGTTTGGAACAACGAGGGTCTGGATCAGGACGGGATCAGCGAGGGTTTGGAACAGTGAGGGTCTGGATCAGGACAGGATCAGCGAGGGTTTGGAACAGCGAGTGTCTGGATCAGGACAGGATCAGCGAGGGTCTGGATCAGGACGGGATCAGCGAGGGTCTAGATCAGGACAGGATCAGCGAGGGCCTGGATCAGGACGGGATCAGCGAGAGTCTGGATCAGGACAGGATCAGCGAGGGTTTGGAACAGCGAGGCTCTGGATCAGGACAGGATCAGCGAGGGTATGGATCAGGACAGGATCAGCGAAGGTCTGGATCAGGACGGGATCAGCGAGGGCTTGGAACAGCGAGGGTTTGGAACAGCGAGGGTCTGGATCAGGACGGGATCAGCGAGGGTCTAGATCAGGACGGGATCAGCGAGGCTTTGGAACAGCGAGGGTCTGAATCAGGACGGGATCAGCGAGGGTTTGGAACAGCGAGGGTCTGTATCAGGACGGGTTCAGCGAGGGTCTGGATCAGGACGGGATCAGCGAGGGTTTGGAACAGTGAGGGTCTGGATCAGGAAGGGATGAGCGAGGGTTTGGAACAGCGAGGGTCTGGATCAGGATGGGATCAGCGAGGGTTTGGAACAGCGAGGGTCTGGATCAGGACGGGATCTGCGAGGGTTTGGAACAGCGAGGGTCTGGATCAGGATGGGATCAGCGTGGGTTTGGAACAGCGAGGGTCTGGATCAGGACGGGATCAGCGAGGGTCTGAATCAGGACGGGATCAGCGAGGGTTTGGAACAGTGAGGGTCTGGATCAGGACGGGATCAGCGAGGGTTTGGATCAGCGAGGGTCTGGATCAGGACGGGATCAGCGAGGGTCTAGAACAGTGAGGGTCTAGATCAGGACAGGATCAGCGAGGGTCTGGATCAGGACGGGATCAGCGAGAGTCTGGATCAGGACAGGATCAGCGAGGGTTTGGAACAGCGAGGGTTTGGAACAGCGAGGCTCTGGATCAGGACAGGATCAGCGAGGGTCTGGATCAGGACAGGATCAGCGAGGGTCTGGATCAGGACAGGATCAGCGAGGGCTTGGAACAGCGAGGGTTTGGAACAGCGAGGGTCTGGATCAGGACGGGATCAGCGAGGGTCTAGATCAGGACGGGATCAGCGAGGCTTTGGAACAGCGAGGGTCTGGATCAGGACGGGATCAGCGAGGGTTTGGAACAGCGAGGGTCTGTATCAGGACGGGATCAGCGAGGGTCTGGATCAGGACGGGATCAGCGAGGGTTTGGAGCAGTGAGGGTCTGGATCAGGAAGGGATGAGCGAGGGTTTGGAACAGCGAGGGTCTGGATCAGGATGGGATCAGCGAGGGTTTGGAACAGCGAGGGTCTGGATCAGGACGGGATCTGCGAGGGTTTGGAACAGCGAGGGTCTGGATCAGGACGGGATCAGCGAGGGTCTGGATCAGGACAGGATCAGCGAGGGTCTGGATCAGGACGGGATCAGCGAGGGTTTGGAACAGCGAGGGTCTGGATCAGGATGGGATCAGTGAGGGTTTGGATCAGCGAGGGTCTGGATCAGGACAGGATCAGCGAGGGCTTGGAACTTCAAGGGTTTGGAACAGCGAGGGTCTGGATCAGGACGGGATCAGCGAGGGTCTGGATCAGGACGGGATCAGTGAGGGTTTGGAACAGTGAGGGTCTGGATCAGGACGTGATGAGCAAGGGTTTGGAACAGCGAGGGTCTGGATCAGGACGGGATCAGCGAGGGTTTGGAACAGCAAGGGAATGGATTAGGACCAGCGGCGGCAGCTGAAGGACCTCCTGGACTATCCCCATATCTCTGCAGCCAGGGACGAGGACTGCAGGCGCACAGCCTGGTCCATCACCCCATCAACACCAGAGATGACAACCATCCCCTAGCCCTCGCCAAACACCAGGCAGCAGAGCAGCTGATCAAAGAGATGGCAGTGGCTGGCATCATCGAGACCTCCAACTGCCCATGGGCAGCTCCTGTCACAATGGTGGGGGCAGTGGGAGCAAGGGTGGACCCAAATGCAAGACACATCTTGTGAGGTTACGGTATGGACTCTGAGCCAGAGACTGGGCAAGGACCCAGTACCTGGGTCTTGCCTCGGGCTCGGACCCCGGAACCAGGCATGGACATGACATGGGCAGGGGAGAGAGAAGCCTCGGTCTCGGGAGAGCAGGTACATGGAACCATGGACACATACACAGAACACAGAGTCGGGTCCCCCCCTTGGGTACAGGACATAGGGCCGGGACTCATGACCCCCCCGCGGGCAACGGCAAGACGGCCTGACTTACCCCACGGAGGCGAGGGCAAGACAAGACACGACATGACCCCGCAGAGCAATGGCAAGACCGCCTGACTTACCCCACGGAGGCGAGGACAAGACAAGACAAACACCAAAGAACAACACAGTTCCTATCTAGCTCCAGCGATAGAACTAGACCGAGGTGCAGGCGAGGGCTACAGACGAGGGCTAGAGGCGAGAGGGGCAGAGAAGGGATTCAGACAGCGGGGTAGGACAGGAATCACAGACCGCCAGGGCCAGGACTTGACTAGGTACTTGGATGCCGCCGGAGCCAGGACTTGGACGTGGTACTTGGATGTTGCTGGAGCCAGGACGTGGTACTTGGAGCCTCCCGGTAGTGGCGAGCTCTAGACTCGGCCCAGGAACAGTAGACAGCGGCTCCTGATTCTCTCTGGCGGGTTAACTGACGGACTCACCTTGATGAGGAAACTTTGCAGGCTCGCTTTGGTGAGGTAACTGGACTAGATTGCTCCGGTGAGGAAGGGTGAATTACCGGCATTCACTTCGGCAGAGACTAGGCTTGCTCCGGCCAGATGACATCGGCACTCCGTGCCTTTGATGACTTTGCAGAAGCTCCCACGCCGGACAGCTGAAAGCCGGAGACTATAAACTACAGGTTCAGCCAAGCGTTAATTGCCACTAATCACCAAAGCCGAGGGACACGGGAAAACAGGGAATCAATGGTCCGGATCGTAACATAAACAAGGTAAATTTAAAGGGACCCCGATCCGGACCATGACAGCTCCAGCGATGTTGGTGGTGAAGAAAGACAGGTCGTGGCAGTTCTGCGTATACTACCATCTCAATGCCATGACCCAGAAGGACTCTTACCCACTGCCCCGAATTGATGATGCCCTGGACTACATTACAGGTTTGACCTGGTTCAGCTCTCTCAGCCTCCACAGTGGCAACTGGCAAGTCGAACTGGCCCCAGAGCCCTGTCCCAAGACTGCCTTCACCACTGGTCAAGGGCTGTGGCACTCCTGGGTGATGCTGTTTGGTCTGTATAATCTACCAGCCACATTGGAGAGACTGATAGAGAGAGTGCTGGCTCACATTCTGGGGATTTGCTGTGTCATCTGTTTGAACGACCTCCCGGTGCATGCAGCCGTTTTTGATGATGCTCTGTGGAACCTGGAAGAGGTCTCCACTGCCATCTGCCAGGTGAACTTGCACCACAACCCTGCAAAATGCTGCCTGCTGCACCGCCAGATGAAGTTCCTGGGACACGTTGTGAGCGCAGGAGTGGCAACGGACCCTGAGAAGGTGGCAGCTGTCAAGAAATGGCCCACTCCTACAATGCCTCTGAGGTTCACAGCTCCCTGGAGCTGGCATCATACTACCACTGGTTTATTAAGGACTTTGCCACCATCGCCAATTCCCTGCCCCAGCTCACCGAGGGGAGGCCCTTCACCTGGACTGACACCTGCACTGCCAGCTTCGAGCTGTGCTCACCCAGGCCCCAGTGCTAGGGTACTCCAATCCAGCACACCCCTTCATTATTCGCACAGATGCCAGTAACGAGGGTCTCAGCACCATGACATCACAGGAGAGGGGCCAGGGAGAGTGCGTCGTGGTGTGCTTCAGCTGCACCCTGAGCTACCCTGAATGGACCTATTTTGTCACCTGCCAGGAGCTCTTGGCCATCGTCCAGGCCCTCTACCATTTAGCACCTATTTCTTCAGCCGATGGTTCCTGCTTCGCACGGGTCATGCATCGCTGACCTGGCTGTTGCGCTTCTGCGGTCCTGGGGGGCAGCTGGCACGGTGGTTGGAGGCTCTCCAGGGCTACGATTTTGAAATTGAGCACTGCGTCGGAAGGCACCTCGGCAACGCTGATGCCCTCCCATGCCGTCTCTAAGAGGTCACCGAATGTCACTACTGTCGCTGCCTCGAGGAGTGGAACCAAGAGCAAGCCGCAGTGGCGGCACTTTAGGAGGCAGCCGGCAGAGACCACCCCCCCCCCCCCCCCCATAGACCACCAGCAGCTGCGCAGTGAGCAGGTGAGCAATCCTGTGCTGGCCCGGGTGAGGGAATGGCTGACTATGGTACGGAGGCCAGGGTGAGGGGCGATCTCTGCTGGATCCAGAGACCAAAGCCCCGTACTTTCAGTGGGGTACACTGCAGGTGCGTGACAGGTTGCTGTTCCAGCGGTGGCAGATTTCCAGTGGCGACAGACATCTCCCGCAGTGGGTGGGCCTCCTGGGGCTCCATGCTGCGGAGCTATGGTTGGTGCATGGGCAGCCATTTTGGGGTTACAAAAACATTGGTCAAGCTGCGAGAATGCTTCTAATGGCCTGGTTGCAGGCAGGATATGGAGCTGTTGACGCACTACTGCAATGCTTGCATATCCCAGAAAGGGACAAGCCGTCAGTTTAGGGCACCAATGCAGCTGTCCCAGGTGGGGGCCCCAGTGGAGTGTGTAGGATTGGACATCCTGGGTCCCTTCCCCAGCACTGAAGCCAGGATCCACTACGTTCTCGTATCCATGGATTATGCAGTCCCGGATCATAGCACCACCACCACTGCTGAGAGACTTGTGGAGGAATACTTCTGCTGTTTTGGTGCCCCTGAGGAGCATCACAGAAACCAGGGGCGCAACTTTGAGGTGCAGGTGTATGGTGAGGCCTGCAGGTGGCTGGGAATCACCAAAACTTGGACCACCCTGCTTCACCTGCAAAGTGATGGGCTGGTGGAGTGCTCTAGTACTCTGGCTACGCAGCTGGCCACCCTCGTTAACAGGCACCAGCATGGTAGGGATCATCACCTACCCCTAGTATTGTGGGAAACCAAACAGCAGTTCAGGAGAGCACTGGACCACCAGGTGTATGCTGACTGTGCTCGTGTTCGGGTGGGAGCTGGGCATGCCGCTGGATCTGGTGTTTGCCCATTCCCCCCCCCCCCGAGTCAGAGTTTCCTGGGGAGACCTGGTTGAGTATTTGCAGCACCTCAGGAGGCGCCTGCACCAACGCGTAGCTAGCGGCCGCCAAAATCGGATTTATAATGCCCACAGCTGGGGACAGGACTTTACAGCGAGGGATTGAGTATGGGTGTACTACCCCTCTTGGAAGAAGAGACTATCCCCAAAGATTAGAAGCTTGAAGGGGCGGGGAAAATGCCGATGTAGTGTATTGGGTGAGATTGCCTGAGCAGTGGAAGGCGGTCGTACTGCACCGGGACTGGCTGACACCACTGACCACCAGCCCTCGGCTACCACTGACCGAGCGAGGCTGAAGAAAGGAAGTGACACTCCAGGTGCCCTACCTCTTGCTTTATCAAAATGTCTCTCCCCTGGAGGGCTCCAGACACTCCATAGCATCCCAGGCAGTGGCTTTGACCACCACCGGGACTTTTGGACTTCGTGTTGGACTCTGGGGTCGCTGGGGACAGCTGACCGCTCAGGTGGGAGCAGTGTGGCACTCCAGGAGTGTGGTCGACAGGACATCCCAGCATTCCAGTACTGTTTATTGTTCTTGTGTTAAAATGCTTTCGTGGGATTATGGTGGGATGTCCAATTTCATTTATTGTTACATTTTAGCTTGGGTTATACAGTCATTTGCTTGTGTGTCTGTAGATCACTGACTGTAAGTGGTGTGTGTAATAATCACCTCCCCTGTCTGTATGTAGCCGGGTAGTTCTCTTCTGTGCTCAGTCTGCCATCATGCTTGTCACAATAAAAACGGCAGTGGAGATAAACGAACTTTCCTCGTTTGTCATCAGGGACCAAATGCTCGACACAATACTTCGATAATAAACTTCAAATCTTTGAGTCTTTGAATTCGTCAGAAGGTCATTACCCTTCTGTGAATATAGCCCATACTTTTAATGTGGCATTGAGGGACTTCAACAATGAACATGCTGTCTTTTGAAATAAGCAAATGCTTTAGTGAATATTTTAAATTCCACATATTATTTGAAGAACTCCAGTGAGATCTCCTCTTCTCAACAACCACCAGGAAACCTCAAATTATTCCTTCATCTCATTGGTAGTTGTGAGCTCTTTTGTGTTTAGGTAGAAAAATGTCTGTAACTTAAAGTCTTTTTTTTGGTTTGATTATGTTAAGTTCACAGGGAGGTCAACACTGTCACGGGGAAAAAAATGAATGAGAATTTGGATATGGACCCAGGGACACTGGTAGTGTCCTGTCTAGCATTTTCAAATGGACAATACTGGCTGGCAGGTGTCACGCATGTCTGGAATGCATGAAAAAGCATGCTGATGAGGACAGGCCTTAACTCTCTAGCATGTGCCTGTATAAATTAAGTATATTTCGAAGTAGACTTCTGTGTCTTTTGTTCACAACTTTTATGTGGCTTGAAAATAATTCGGAAAATGTGTAACTCGGGTGGTCGATGGTTGGGTTGAGTTATACTCCGATCTTGGCAATTTACTTGCAAACGTTTCATCACCATATGTGGAGATATCATCAGTGCTCTGTTGATTGTGGTATGCCCTCGGAATGCTTGGTCCTTATATACTTCTCAATCAGTTGGTTTTTCATCATTTTGGAAACTCATTTGTAAAGTGGGGAAGAAATCTCGTTGCTGATTGGCTGTGTGGTGAACTTTGCGTGTTGTGGTCTGGAATTTTGCCCGCATCGGCTCATAAATAAGATCGAGTTCTTCATGTTTGCTTACAGAATTGCTCACGGAGGACCATGCTTCTATGAATTCTCTTGCATGCCGCGTGTTCGCTTGTGTAATGACTTTCACTGAAACCCAGTAGAATTTGTGCCGCTCTCGATCTTCATGGGTAGAGACCAGGGAGGGAGAGTTGGTCATGCTGCTTTACAGCCAGTTGATGTTTATGCAGCCCTCAATCCTACTTATGAGCAGGTGTGGGCAAAATTCTAGACCGCATCACATGAAGTTCGTCACACAACCGTTCAGCGACTAAATTTCCTTCCCACACCACAACTGAGTTTCCAGAATGATGACAGATCAGCTGATTGAGAAGTATATAAAAGCCAAGCATTCAGAGGACACACCACAATCAAAAGTGTACTGATGATGTCTCCTTGTGTGGTGATGAAACATTTGCAGGTAAGTTGCCAAGATCGGAGTACACCTCAACCCAAACTTTATGTAACACACATCAAAGTTGCTGGTGAACGCAGCAGGCCAAGCAGCATCTCTAGGAAAAGGTACAGTCGACGTTTCGGGCTGAGACCCTTCGTCAGGACTTTATGTGACGTCTTTGGCTCCAGTGTGAGTCCTCGTGCCAATTTTCTATATATCTTAGGAAAATATCCCATGTAAGGAAACAACTCCTGGCAACTATGCTTGATATTCTTTTGGGTATTCTTTACATTCACAAGCCAGTAAAGTATGAATAGATCTATTTGCAGATGAAATATGGGCCCAAGAATGCTTGTTCTTCAATTGCCATGTGGGGAAAAATTGTTTCCAAAGTGCAAGTAAATATGGGAGAAAGAGGCTGGTGCAAATTGAGAGTCTGAGTGATTGTTGAATCCTGAAAAAAGAAAACAAACATTTGAGCTCTCTTTTTCACCCCTGCCAGGATAATTATTCTTTGATGAACCAATTTTATGCACTTTCTTTGCGCCTGTTTACTTCTCCCTGGGTGCTTATGTGGAGTATATTGTTTCTAAGCAGAGCCTTCTTCAAGCTGAATTATGGCGCTCATTCAAAGCTGAGGAAGAAGCAAGCAGAGTAACAAAGGCAGCTGTGGATCTAGTTGGCCTTATTTCCAAATGTATAATCTTACCATAAGTGACACTTTTCTGAGTCAGCTGATCAGTGGAATGATAATGAGGGAACTGCCAATGGTGTCAACTTGAGATGCCCAATGATACAGATCACAAGGCCAGAACAGGTTGTAGAAGAGCATTGAAACCCATGGTAACATTAGAAAATGGCCAAAATGAAAGTAAGTGGGACTGGCCTGGCAACAAAGAGATCTTGAATGCCAGTGGTGTGAGCTTCCAGTGCAGCACTGGGTGGCCACAGGCTGTACTGCACTGACTAAGAGATCTGTTATAAAGCACAGTGTCATTTTGCAGCTGCAATGGAGCTTGCAGCTACCGTGTGCTATAAAGAATGGGCACAGGATTTTCCACCAATCTCTCTGTAAGGGTGGAGTTTGATTTCCTGTACACATTGATGCATTGGACAACCTTTGGGACAGGCTGAACAATGTTTTAGCACACCAGTATACATTCTCATCAGTTTTCACGAATAGTTTTACCCCATCAAAGCATCCAATCAGGTTTTCTGGAACAGAACATATGCGACTTCAGGAAATAGTCCTGAAGTAAAGGCCTGAAGAAAAAATCTGTTAGACGAGCACAGTGGACCATGGAAGAAAAAGAAGGAGGGGAACAAGATGAAGGTGATGGGCAGGAGAGAGGAGAAGTGGTGAGAAGGGAAAAAAATGAGGAATAGAAAAAGATAGCGGTTGTTGTTAACAGTTTCGGCATGTTTCTGTTCTTATCATTCGCACTTCTATGCAAATTATTTTCTCTGATTGGTTTGAGCTTTGGCTTTTCACTTCTGAGGCATATCCTTTGTCTTGTCAAAGCCCAGTTCATCTCCACTGGAGCATGGGGGTCTTCTGGATTAAAAAAAAGTCTCATTCTGCACTGAAAGAGTATTCTTATGAAGACTTCAATTTAATTACATGGTTATGGCAAACTCAAAGTCTTCAATCTATAAGTAGCTAAATATAATGAAAATGGGAAGGCTGTAAAATGAGTCATGTTTAACAAGTAGAAGAAAAAGAAAGCTTCCTCAAGCTTCCTTCAGGCAACAATGCATACTTATCAATAGCTGTCTAATTCTAACAGCGAGCAAGACATATAAGACACAGGTCAGCTTTGACGTTTGCTGTGGCTTTGTCCTTTACAAAGGAGCTACGTGTTTTCAATCAAACATGCTTTTGGCTATGGTTTAATCAATGAGCTCCTAGCCTAAATTTTTTTTTATTAACGACCTGGATATGGGGGTAGAAGGGTGGATTGGCAAGTTTGCAGACAACACAAAAGTTGGTGGTGTTGTAGATAGTGTAGAGGATTGTCAAAGATTGCAGAGAGACATTGATAGGATGCAGAAGTGGGCTGAGAAGTAGCAGATGGAGTTCAACCCAGAGAAGTGTGAGGTGGTACACTTTGGAAGGACAAACTCCAAGGCAGAGTACAAATTAAATGGCAGGATACTTGGTAGTGTGGAGGAGCAGAGGGATCTGGAGGTACATGCCCACAGATCCCTGAAAGTTGCCTCACAGATAGCTAGGGTAGTTAAGAAAGCTTATGGGGTGTTAACTTTCATAAATCGAGGGATAGAGTTTAAGAGTCGCTAGGTAATGATGCAGCTCTATAAAACTCTGGTTAGGCCACACTTGGAGTACTGTGTCCATTTCTGGTCGCCTCACTATAGGAAAGATGTGGAAACATTGGAAAGGATACAGAGGAGATTTACCAGGATGCTGCCTGGTTTATGGATTATGATCAGAGATTAAGGGAGCTAGGACTTTACTCTTTGAAGAGAAGGAGGATGAGAGGAGAAATGATAGAGATATACAAGATTTTAAGAGGAATAGATAGACTGGATAGCCAGCGTCTCTTCCCCAGGGCACCACTGCTCAATACAAGAGGACATGGCTTTAAGATAAGGGGTGGGAAGTTCAAGGGGGATATTAGAGAAAGGTTTTTCACTCAGAGAGTGGTTGGTGTGTGGAATGCACTGCCTGAGTCAGTGGTGGAGGCAGATACACTAGTGAAATTTAAGAGACTACTAGACAGGTATATGGAGGAATTTTAGGTGGGGGGTTATATGGGAGGCAGGGTTTGAGGGTCAGAACAACATTGTGGGCCGAAGGGCCTGTGCTGTGCTGTACTATTCTATGTTCTATGTTCTATGTTAACCCTGCAGATACCCAGCTCAGAACTTATGCTGGAGAAAAGATAACTCCTGTGGGAATCACATTTGTGATAGTGAAATACAACAACCTACAAGTCACGTTGAGCTTGTACATGGTAAAAACAGGAGGACAAGCATTGTGGGGCCGTGATTGGCTGAAACAACTATAATGTGATAAATTCTAATGCAAAACTTCTCAATGAGTGTGGCATCTCATTGATGGAATTAATTTGATAACATAGACTTCTTTTCACCAGTGTGATAACATTTTAAGGCAGAAATAGCTTATATTCAATGGTTACTAAGCTGTATCTACCTCCAGGAGGTTTCATTTGTTGTAACTCACTCAAAACGCAGGAGGAACTCAGCAGGGCAAGTAGCATTTATGGAGAAGAATAAAGAGTCAATATTTCAGGATTAGTTAGCCGGAAATACTGACTCTTTATTTCTCTCCATAGATGCTGTCGGATCTGCTGAGCTCCTCCAGTACTTTGTGCCTGTTATCTGGGTTTCCAGCATCTGCAGAATCTCTTGTGGTTTTGTTTGTTGATGTGTTTTTCTCAGCAGTAGAATGTTTGTAAATTTCAATATATTCATAACTCAGTTATAGCAATTTTAATGTGGGTTTTACAGCTTAACTGTTTAATGCTTTCCCTTGAGCTGAGACGACAATGGCAACAGGAAACAAGCTGTGCAATATGTTCTCAGAGCTCAGAACTGTTTCGTTGCTTCTGTGTCTATTCATAGTACCTGCATCGCAAGGTTACCTGGTGTATTTTAGAAGTGACATTACGTACTTCAGAGTGATCATCTGCATTTATAACGTTCCACGTTTGGTTTGGCAACGCTGCTGTTGCTCGGATGTAGTTCCAAAGGAGAAGAGGATCAGTAGACGGGTGTAGTCTGTAAGACACTGGGACCACTGGACAATAAGGTTCCTTTATATGAGAGAGCACAAGTGTCTAAAAAGGCATTGGGTTTGATGGTGCATGCTGCCAGCTACTTCCACCCTGTTGCGAATTACCCTGCTAGGATTTTACCTGTTCGCGCAAGGACTGCATGACCACACTTTTAACAGTAACAGTAAATGAACAGCCACTGTACAGCCTGTAGTGAGTTGATTCAGATCTAGCTGGCACTTGGGTTTATGACTCTGACTGGCTTTACACAGGTGCAGTGCATCATTTGATGGGACAGCTGAGGGATGCACAGGTGGCTCCCACATCATTAGTGCTCAGCAGGTATGCAGACACAAAATCAATCTTTGTCAAGGTGTGCGTGCTTTCACCCTGTTGAAGCCAGCCCCTACGTTTGCTCTACCACTGTTTGTCACCTCATTGCAATATTCCTTTATGGCCCTTGAAGATTGAGCATAGGAGTGCTCATCTTAATTAAGGTGGTATTTGCTGTGCACATGTTGTGTGATGTGATGCTCCATGCAGGTAGCTACTCTATCCTTTGGGTGAAGGCAACATCATGACATTCTGGCACTCGTGACTGAGGCAGACTCCTTCAGCTCCCTTGCAGGTTTATGTTGCATGCTGGAAGGACTCCATACTGCTGAGTAGAGTCTGGAATGTCATGTACTTCCAAAACTGACTGTTGCTGACCCTGTCTCCATCCTGTGTTCGTGCTCAATATCAGAAACAAGCACAGCTTATGCCAAAGTAACACACACAAAATGCTGGTGGAACTCAGCAGGTCAGACAGCATCCTTGGAAATGAACAAACAGTCAACATTTCGGGCCAAGACCCTTCTTCAGGACTGGAAAGGAAAGGGGAAGACACCAGAATAAAAAGGTGATGGGAGGAGGAGGAGGATAGCTGGAAGATGATAGGTGAAACCAGGTGGGTGGGAAAGATAGAGGGCTGGAGAAGAAGGAATCTGATAGGAGAGGAGAGTGGACCATAGGAGAAAGGGAAGGAGGAGGCGACCTAGGGGGAAAAGATAGGCAGGTGAGAAGAGGTCAAAGGCCAGAGTGGGGAATAGAAGAAGAGGGTGGAGAAATCAATATTCATGCCATCAGGCTGGAGGCCACCAAGACGGAATATAAAGTGTTGCTCCTCCACCCTGAGAGTTTATGCCACAATGCTCGTGCTGACGACCTACGTCATTTCCTGGGAAGGGCTTGAACAGTGAGAAAGAGAAACTCAAATTTCTGCAATAGCGAGTATATCTGAAATTTATGGTATTTTACTTTTCATTTATCAAGTGAACATTAATAAGAAAATTGCAGAGAAAGAGAAACTGAGTTGCTTTCTGACTGATGAACTTTTGTCAGAACTGAGTAGGCCATTAATTTACAATGTTAACTTCTTCCTCTTTCTCTCTGTATATACTGATTGACCTGCTGAATATTTTAGATTTTATTTTGGATTTCCAATATTAATAACGTTTTGCTTTTTGAGTAAATATAGTGTGCCATGACTGCTATTTAATTCTATGAGATGTTAGCTGGGAGGCCCACCTACTCATTCCTTAAATGCTGAACATGCCAAGGCAGATTTCTAGCATGTGCTTCTCTAAATGTCTTTCCTAATAATTGTACAATTACTAGGGAATCAAGTATAATGCAGGGACACCAGCTTAGAATGCCAAATGGAGGTATGTAGTACATTTGGGTTTCTTGTTTCCTTCTGAAGCTGATAACTTCTGGAGCATGGCAAGCTTGAAATTCAGCTTCCAGCATCCATTTGTGCATGAAAATTTAAAACAAATCCTAGTATCATCCAAATACATTAATACAATATTTCATGGAACATCAAAATGTCTACAAAATTCTTAGTTTTTTTATCATAGGAAAAAAGCTTTCGTTCAACAGTTAGGCCAGGAAGACCCGATGTATCAGGCCAGATAGTTTCAGCTCAGCTGAAACTCCTGTTTTTTTTCTATTGAGGAAAAGTTGCATGTGAGTTTTAGAATCAGAATCAGAATTAGATTTATCGTCACTGATGTATGTCACAAAATTTGTTGTTCTGCAGCAGTCTTTAGGCTACTCTACTTCCTCATTGATGGTAGCAATGAGAAGGGGGCATGTTCTGGGTGATGGGGATCCTTAATGACGGATGCTGCGTTTTTTTGATATCACCTTTTGAAGATGTCCTCAACATCTCTTGAAGAGATCCTACCAACAACATTGTTGAATTTCGAGATGGCATTTGAGCTGTGCATAGCCACATGGTCATGGGTTTAGAGAGTAGTGTCACGGGCTCAGAACGCATCCCTGAGGTGCGCTGTCAGAGAGGAGGAGATGTTAGTTCCGATCCACAATGGCGGTGGTCTCCCGGTGGGAAAGTCGAGGATCCAGTTTCAGGGGCAGGTACGAGGCCAGGTTTTGAAGTTTGTTAATTTGTACTGAGGAGGTGTTGGTATGGAATGCCGAGCAAAAATCAATAAATAACAAGCTAATGTAGGTGTGCTGTTATCCAGGTGGTCTAAGGATGAGTGGAGAGCCAGTGAGATTGTACCTATTGTGGCAACAGGGAAATTGCAGTGGTTTCAGGTCCTTGTTTCTGGCCAAGAATAAATTCTCAAAGCAATTCATCACAGTAGTTGTGAGACAGATCACCCTGCTCTTCTTGAGCACTGGTATGATTGATACCCTTTTGAAACAGGTGGGAAATCGCGACTACAGCTGAGAGAGACTGAAGATGTCCTTGAACTCTCTCGCCAGTTGGTTGGCACAGGTTCCTAACAGGTACTTGCACTGCTGGAGCCTGACAGTGGTATTTTGTTTGCTTAGGATGATTGGTTGGGCTAATAGAATATGTAAATATTCAGGTCTATGTCAATGTGACCTGATGTAATGCCACCAGATTATAAATAAAGACGAAGAAGATTAGCTTTATTTGTCACATGTACATTGAAAGGTACAGTGAAATGCATAGTTTTGTGTAAGTCTGAGGATTGTGCTGTGGGCAGCCACCTAAGTGTTGCCACGCTTCTGGTGCCAACATAGCATGCCCACAACTTAATCGTCTTTGGAATGTGGGAGGAAACCGGAGCCCCGGGAAGAAACCCACATAGTCACAGAGAGAGAATGTACAGACAGCAGTGGGAATCGATGATCACTGGTACAGGAAAATGATTATGCTAACAGCTATGCTGCCGTGCTGCCCCTTCACGTTCTTGTACGCTAAGAGATGATGACCACAATTACTTTTCCAGTGTAGGAACACTAAATGCAGACATGCATTAACCTTCCCAAGCGCACAAGTTGATATTCTTATCTTCCTCTGGGGCCAAGGATGAAACACCAGTGTCATTTGAGCAGGTATGAACAAGTAGATGGAAATGGAAAGGAAGTACAATTGTGTCAAATTGTACACGGCCAAGTCCTGTTCGTTTCTTTTGTAGTCTGATATGGCACAAACAGGACCCACATGATGGCATGACCTTCTGAAAGGTCTAAAGAGAGACACAGAGGGAGAGGGAATATATTGTGTGTGTGGATACTTTTGTCAATCATCAGAATCAGGTTTTATATCACTGGCACGTGTGAAATTTGTTGTTCTTATGGCAGCAGTACAATAGAATACATAATAATAATAGGGAAAAATTGAATTACAGTAAATAAGTGTGTGTGTGTGTATAATAGTTAAATTAAATAAGCAGTGCAAAAGTAGAGATTAAAAAGTAGTGAGGTAGTGTTCACGGGTTCAATGTCCATTACAAAATCAGATTGCAGAAAGGAAGAGGCTGTTCAATTTTGTATCTTTCTTCTCTGGTCTTTGCCTCTTTTGACTCTGTTGAAACAGATTGTTTCTTCCTACCAAATAACCATGATTTTGCAAAGCAAACAATTCTTACCATCTGTCTTGATGATTAAAATCCCTCAGCCTTGAAACTATTTTGGTTAATATCTCTTGCACCCTCTGTAGGCCCTTTTGCATCCTCCATAAGATACAGCGACCAGAATTAAATGGATAAATCTATTTGTGTGGCCTTACTGACATTTTATAAAACTTCAGCAGAAGTGCCTTTTTTAATCTATACCCTTAAGAAGTCTAGATTCCCATATGTTCTAATTAAATCAGAACATCCCCTGTTACATTGAAAGATTTATTTACAACATACCCAGGTTGTGTGGTTCCCGTGCTCCCTTTAGATTTGTCATCTCATTTCTCCTGCTAAAATGTATTACCCTGCACTTCTTTATTTAAATTGTTGCTCTCTCTTTTCCAGTCTGTGTCCTCCGAAAGTCTCCTACTGCTTTGCTCACTGCTTAGTAGACATCAAAGTTTTGTATTTGGTATCAATTTTGAAACTTTACCATGCAGAGTTACGTAAATTGTTTTGTTACTGCCATGTGTACAGGAGTGCAGTGGAAAACTGCTTTACATTTCGTCTATCCAGATCATTTCTTTACAGAAGTGCATTTGGGGTAATGCAATGGAAAACAACAACAATGCAGAATGGAGTATTAGAGTTATAGAGAAAGTGCAGTGCAGAGTCCATAACATTGTACCAGGGAATAATTCTGTAACTTTATCATGGAATAGAAACTGCCCTTCAAGATCTTTCAAGATGGTACTGGCAATACACAGCGGCAGACCACAACCACTACTCAATGTCAGTAAAACCAAAGAGTTGACAATTGACTACAGGAAGAAGAAACCGTAGGCCCATGAGTCTGTCCTCTTTAGGGGGCTGGAGGTGGAAATGGTCAGTAAGTTTAAATTCCTTGGTGTTACCATTTCAGAGGTTGTGTCCTGGGGCCGGCACATAAGTGAAGTGCCATTACAAAGATGTGCTTCTACTTTCTTAGAAGTTTGCACAGATTCGGCATGTCATCTAAAACTTTAACAAACTTTTATGGTTGCATGGTGGAGAGTATCCTGACTGGTTGCATCATAGCATGGTATCAGACACCAATGCTCAGGAATGGAAACAAACCTTGGAAAAGTGGTGGCTACAGCCATCACAGTGAAAGCCCTTTCCTCCACTGAGCACAGCTGCAAGGCGTGCTACCACCAGAGAGCAGCGTCCATTGTCAAGGACACCACTACCTAGGCCATGTTCTCTTCTTGCTGCGACCATCAGAAGGAGGTACAGGAACCTTACGTCCCACACCAGCGGGTTCAGGGACAGTTATTGCCCAACAACTATCCAGCCCCTAAACCAGCAGGATAACTCCACTCACCTTAACTCTGAACTAATTCTCAACCCATGTTCTCAGTATGTTTGTATTTGTTTATTTATTATTTTTTGTGTTTACTCATTTTGCCTTCTTTTTCACATTTCTTGTTTGTCAGTTTTTTGTGTGTAGTTTTTCAGAAATTCTGTTGTATTTGTCCTACTGTGAAGAAAATGAATTTCAGAGTAATATATTTTGACATATCTATGCTCTGATAATAAGTTTGCTTTGAACTTTGAACTTGAGCTTGATGGTACATGTTTTCAGACTTGTTTCTTCTGCCCGATGGGGGACTGGGGAGAAGAGGGAATATTGGGGGTAGGTAGGGGTCTTTGCTTATGTTGGCTACATTACCAAGTCAGTGGGAACTGTAGACAGAATCCACAGACTGGAAGCTGGGTGTCTTGATCATTCAGATAGATATCAAAAATGACAATAAAACCAGCACTGATCCATGGAGACACCAATGTCCACCTCCCCATATCTTTTCCACCCCATTTTTTTTCCCTAAGTCCTATTTTCAAAATGTTATCTGCAACACAGAGTTAAGCCAACTGGCCTGCTCTTTCCAGGTTTGTTTTTCCATTTGCGCTGCACAATGATGTAACATTTGCCATTCTGTAGCTGCAACCATCACCCCTTTACTCTTCTCTATCACTCCCTCCATGTCCCAGACACCCAACTTCACCTCTGTCATTTGTGCCTTTTGTCTAGGGAATATTAGTAGTTTAAAGCCAGTCTGTTTTAAATTTTTGCTCCCACTCCTCTTGGTAATCCACGATGTAACCTGGATATGGACAATGCATTATCTACTTTGAACAAAGCTGGCTTTTCTAGGGCTCCTTCTTATCAATTACCACCCTGACTATTTACCTCCATGACCTCCCATTTGTGAAAAATGTTGGCAGCATCCTCTTCCAGGCGAAGCAGATATAAACTATTCATTAAATATTCCAGCCATGGCCTCTGGCAACAGGCACAAATTAGGTCTCTGATCAGCTCTAACTTTCCTCTGACTGTCTGTTGGTAATTTATATTCCTGTTGAAGACCTCTGGGTCCTTTATGTTATCTCTCAGTTCTCATTTCACCTCTTTGGTCTTTTTTCCTTTATCAATTTCCCCTTCCAGGCTTTTTAAAAATTCAGTCTGTTTCCCACTTTCGTTATCAAGCTCTTTATCTAACTGTTTCTCTTTTGTTATTATATATGGAACCTGTTGCCCCATTTGGAAATGTATCCTTTTTCTCCTGAGATTACTTTCGCAGATGAATGGACAAACACTTTTGGAGATAAATTTCTAGTAACAAAACATAAAATTGCATTTGTTTTCCTGATGTGTGTAGTAGTTGAATAAATTGTCCTAAGCATACATAGCTTTCCCTTTCATCCTTCTTTTGAATTAAGCAGTGTTTAAATATTAATAGACTTAATTAGCAAAGGAATAGGCAAGCCAGATCATAGAACTTCACATGAATCAACATTATAGCATAAGGAACATGCTAATCCAAACCAAATTCTTCACAATATTTTAACTGCAAACCAGATCACTTTCTTGACTATTCTTTCCATATAATTGTAGACATTTTCACTAATGTTAAAGCTGCCTGGCTTCTGTTTTTGTATATGCTTCTCTCAAGAGGGTGCTATTAACAAATGTCAGTTTAACAGCATCTTGGAGTCTCTTCACACATTTTGGAAACAAGCCCTTTAATCTGGCTCATCCATACAGACTGAGATGTCTGAGTGCACTATCCCGTTTTTCTGTTTTGGCTCTTATCTTTCTATTCCTTTTCAATCCTTGTACCTGTCCAGGTGTTTTTTTTAAATGAGGGGATTATACTTGCCTCTGCCATTTCTTCTGGCAGCTTTTTCCAAATACCTACCACCATCAGTGGGGGAAAACCTGCCCTGTAGATCTCCACTAAATATTTCTTCTTTCACCCTAAACCCGTGTGTTGAAGCCATGCATCGGCTCTCTATCTGCGCTGTATTCTGTGTTGCACCTTTATTATGTTTACGATGGTGACTAGTCATGTGAGTGGGAGCATGGTAAAAGTGAAGAGAATAAGTTACGCCTTAGTGCAGCTAGGGACTAACGGATATCATATTTTTAGTTGACTGCTCAATTACACTTGATTTCGCTGAACTACACTTAATTTCACTCAGTTTCATTGCTTCAAGATTACGCGTTTGCTATTTGCTAGTAAAGGATCGAATACATATCTTCGACTTTGGAATAATCATTATTGGAGTTGAGGGAGCATCATACAAGTATAACAAATCTCTGGGGGTCACCAGCAGTGGCAACTAGTCTGGTTAGAATTGGCTGTTATACAGTGTGGGCACGTGGCTAAATGGTTAAGGCGTTCGTCTAGTGATCGCAAGGTCGCTAGTTCGAGCCTCAGCTGTGGCAGCGTGTTTGTGCCCTTGAGCAAGGCATTTAATCACACATTGCTCTAGTGTCTGTGCGAGGAGTGGTGCCCCACACAGACTTCCAGTCTGTGCCTTGTAAGGCATGAAAATGCCCGAAGCAGGCCTCTCATGGTCTGAGTCGACAACGTTATACAGTGACCTCTAATTTTTGAATCCCATACCCTTGAGATAAGACGGTGACTATCTATCCTATCTGCAATCCCCTCATAATTGTTATAAATCTCTGTAAGGTCACACCTCAGCCTGAGCTCCAGTGGGGACAATTCCAGTTTATCCAATTTCTTCTTGTAATGAATGCTCTCCATCCCAGGGAACATCTTGGTGAGCCTCTTGCACTCTTTGCAGCAGTCTGTCAGTGTGATGACTAGAACTGCGCACAGTATTCCAGGTGTGGCCTAACCAATGTTCTGTGCAGCTGCACCACATCCCATTGTCAATATGCCTGCCTGTGAAGGCAAGCATGCTACAAGCCACATACAACCTGAGGGCTTCTCAATTCACTGGAGGGAACATGTCGCATCCTCGGGCAAAGCTAGAGGCGGGGAGTTCTGCTTCCTAATCAGCACTTTGTGGTACAGAGATGTGATGGTTTTTGTGAGTTCCTGTCACCACCCACCCCAGAAATTCTCTCTTCTCCTCCCTACCCCTCCAATTCGGGCAGAAGATACAAAAGCCTGAAAGCATGTACTACCAAGTTCAATGACAGCTTCTATGCCACTATTGAGGACAGTTAACGGTTCCATAGTGCAAAGAGATGGACCCTTGACCTCACAATCCACCTCACTTTGACCTTGTACCTTACTGCCTAGCTGTACCGCACTTTCTCTGCAACTGCATTGTTTTACTCTGTACTGTTATTGTTTTCCCTTGAACTATACCTCAATACACTGTTCTTCTGAATTGATCTGTGTCAGTGATATACATACAAGTTTTTCCATGTAACGGTACATGTGACAATAATATATCAATTTACCTGTCCACCTTTGTCACTTTTCAAGGAGATATAAATTTGCACCCAAGGTCACTCTGTACATTAACTTAAGGTCTCTGCTGTTTACTGCGTATGTCTGGCCAGAACTAGTGACCCAGAATACATTATCTCACACTTGTCTGGATTAAATTCCACCTGCTCATACTTCACCCTACATTCCAGCTGATCTATGTACCTCTGT
The DNA here is from genome assembly GCF_030028105.1 of Mobula birostris. Lineage (NCBI taxonomy): Eukaryota > Metazoa > Chordata > Chondrichthyes > Myliobatiformes > Myliobatidae > Mobula > Mobula birostris. The sequence continues at coordinate 141,843,200 of NC_092370.1, forward strand.
ATCCTTAGGCTACCTTCTTTGCTACCTTCAACCTTGGTAATCATTATGTCACTGGCAGACCACAGGCATTCTCACCGAGGTCATTGGTATGTATGTTGACAAACAATAAACATCCCAACACATATCCCTGTGGCATGCCACAGGTTACAGAATTCCCGTCAGAGAAACAACCCTTTGCTTCCTATCACCGTCAATTTTGGGTCCAGTTCACCACAAAGCCTTCCATGCTGGACCTTGTCAAAAGCCTTGTTACTGTCCATATATATCATATCTTCTGCCTTTCCCATGATCAGAAATCTTATCCCTAACAACGTTTTTCAATATAATAACTTCCCTGCTACTGTACTTGTGTAAAACTCATGTACTGTAGTTTCTTGACTCTCACTACTGTCCTCTTTAAATATGGGAACAATATTAGTTGCCTTCAGGCTTCCAGTACCTCACCTAAGGCTAAAGATGATGCAAAAATCTAGAGAGTCCTAACAATCTCTTTTCATTTCCAGTAACACTTTGGGATAGATTTAATTTAACCCTAGGAATTTTTCCACCTTAATATGCCTCAATATTCTCTGAAGCTTCCTCCTTCTTAATAAACAGGCTACAAACTCTGCACCTCCCCTAACTCTCCATCCTCCCCATCCTTCTCCCTGGTGAAGAGTGATAATTAAGGACACTACAAATATTCCTGGCTCTGAACAAAGTCTACTCTTTTTGTCCCTGAGTGGGCCTACTCTTCCCCTAGCTATCCCCATGCTTATAATAAAGTTATTAAAGTTTTTGAAATACTCTTTAATTCTGTTGGTCAGTGCCATTTCATGTCCAATTTTTCATCTTAACTGCTTTCTTAAGATTTCTTGTATCTTCTATAAATCTCAAAAAACACACTTAATAACAAATTCCTAAATCTGACATTCGGATCAAACTTTTAATTTTGTTTGTTAACCAAAATTTCTTAAACTTTGCTTCTTACCTTTTACAGGGTCATGCTGGCTCTGTGCTCTTACTAATTCACCTTTAAGCACTTCGCTCTTATCGGATGCTGTTTTACCTTTTAGCTGCTGCCTTTGATCTATATTCTCTCTACCCTCTCTTACACTACTGAAGTCAGCTTTCCCCTGTTTTAAGACCTTGCCAATCCTGATGAAGGATTTTGGACTGAAACATCGATTCTTTGTTCTTCCAAAGTTTGTGTGTGTTACTCAAGACCTTAGCTCTAGGTCCAAGCTTGTCCGTTTCCATGACTACTTAATGCTTACTAATCTGTGGTCACTGTAAAATTCCCTCTGCAGATAATTTCACTTTTTGCTGATACTCAATCCCTAAAATAAAGTTGAGCACACCTCCCTCCCTAGTGCATACTGCTTTAACACCCTTGTTGGAAGTATTTAACAAATTCCACCACATTCAGTCCCATCACACTAAAACTATCACATTTGCTTTTTTGGAAGCTTAATATCACTTACAACTGCTTTCAAAATCTACTACTATTTGTCTGCATATTTGTTCTTCCAAATCCTGTTGATCATTTGAATGCCTGAAGTATAATCCCATCAAGCTTATCACCCTTTTCTGATTTCTATGTTCTGCTTTTATAGTTAGATTTGCTGATTTGTTAATCAAATTAACAGCAGAAAAAAAGAAAAATCTTTTACTTACAGATGTGATATTTGTCTTTCTACCCCGCACATCTTGAACTCTCTGTGCATCTCAGCAATTTAATAGTGTTTGCAGAACATACTTAAGAACCAGGACCACTGCAAGGAAAGAACAGCAGCCGGTGATTAACAATTTAGGACTGTATCAAGTGATGGAAAAGAGAAACACATCCATTATATCATCTTCCTCTTTAACTTTACAAAAAACTTTTGAAAATGGTCAATATTTAAGTAGGAAATAGGCTAATTAGATATCAAAGTGTTTATTATTTCACAACTGTAAAAAATGTTAGTAACCCAAAATTAATGTAACTTTATTACATATGCAGTAAGCTATCAATCTCCACGCTCCAGAAATGATGTTCAAGCATTCAATCAGTTTTAATTTTAAAGATTAACATTATTTGTCAAATATACATTAAAACATATGTTATGGTGAAATCCATCATTTGCATTAAATCAGTGAGGATTGTGTGTGTCACAAAGTGCTGCCAACAAAGCATGCCCACGACTTGCTAACCTTAACCCATGCACCTTTGGAATGTGAGAGGAAGCTGGAGTACCCAGATGTGGTCATGCGGAGAACGTACAATGTCCGTACAGGCAGTGGCAGGAATTGAAACAGATTGCTGATCAACTGTGCTGTAAAGCAATTGTGTTAACCTTGCTTAACAATTTTTCTTAACAACACTCGGAATGCATTTATTTTCTATGTTGTCTGCCACATTAGCAGGATTAGATGACATTTCCTTTTGTTCTTTGCAGTAAATCTAATCTATATTGAAAAGAAGTGTAATCTGATACTTAATGGGTTGAATATGAACGATGTTTAGGTACCACACAACTGCAAAATGAAGGCACACTGCAAAGATTATACATTATCATTGTTTGTCCAAATAAAAGTATGAAATTTAATCCTCATGAAGTCAGCAAAGCTATCAGAAGGTGAGTTTTCCAGTGATATAGCATGGCCCCAAAACATGATCTCAGGGCAGAAACAATTAAGGTTATAAGCAGTAAAGCCTATTGCTTATATCTGTCTCCAGACAGGAACTTAAGTGTAATTGCTCCTCCTCCCCATGTTTTATTTCATGCCTTATCTTTAAATAGTTCTGATTTTATCTCAATATTTGCATCATGCATGACATTATTATACCTTTTATTGTGCTCAGAAGTTTGTGGAAACTTGTATCTTTGTGCTTTGAGGTATTTTTAAGATCTTGCTCCAAAAAACACGGCAGTGTCAATACAACAGTTAATGCCTTGAAGTTTATTTAATTGCCAGTGTGGAATCAGAATCAGAATCAAGTTTAATATTGCTGGCATATGTCGTGAAATTTGTTGTTTTGTGGCAGAATTTTTTTTTAGGTTATGAGAACACTCAGTCCTCTTTTATTGTCATTTAGAAATGCAGACATGCATTAAGAAATGATACAATGTTTCTCCAGAGTGATATCACAGAAAACAGGACAAACAAAAGACTAACACTGACAGAACCACATAATTGTAACATATAGTTACAGCAGTGCAAAGCAATACCGTAATTTGATGAAGAACAAACCATGGGCACGGTAAAAAAAAGTCTCAAAGTCTCCGAGTCGACCGACCCCCGAGTCCCCGATAGCAGGCGGCGAAAGGGAGAAACTCCCTGCCATAAACCTCCAGGCACCGTCAACTTGCCGATGCCTTGGAAGCAGCCGACCACAGCCGACACTGAGTCCGTCCATCCAAAAACTTGGAGCCTCCGACCAGCCCCTCCAATACAGCCTCCCAAGCGCCATCCTCTGCCGAGCGCCTTTGACCTCGCCCCGGCTGCTGAAACAAGCAAAGCCGAGGATTCGGGCCTTCTGCAATACAATGGCTCCAAAACATGATCTCAGGGCAGAAACAATTAAGGTTATAAGCAGTAAAGCCTAAAAAGCATAAAAACTATAAATTACAGTAAGAAATATATTTCAACTTATTCCTTCATGGAGTCAACATAGAACCAAGCCCTTCAACACATGTGTCCAAAGTGCCTCAATGAGCTAGTGTAATTTGTCTGCACCTTACCCATATCCTCTAAAAATGTCCCATCCATGTGCCTGTCCCAATATCTTTTATATGTTGTAATTGCACCTGACTCTTACAGCTCATTCCATATACCAGCATCCTCTGTGTGGAAAGAACCTGCCCTCAGATTCCTATTAAAATCTTTCTATTTTTACCTTAAATTTATGGCCACTAGTTTCAGACTCTCCTACCCTGGGGGAAAAAAGATGATGACATTTACCTTACCTAAACCCCTCATGATTTTATAAACCTTTGAGGTCACTCCTCAGCCTACTTCACTGCAAAGAGACTGAATAGTCACAGCCTATCCAGGCTCTCCTCACCTCGTCCTGGCAACATTCTTGTGAAGTTTTTCTGTGCCTTCTCTATCAGAATCACATCCTTCCTGTTGTATAGCGACCAGGATTCCACACAGTATTGCAGATGCAGCCTCACCTATGTTCTGTAGAGTTGTAACATAATGTCCCAATTTTTGTACTAGAATCTCTATCTGATAAGACAATATATAGCAAGCTTGTTTTCAACTATTTCTCTGTTTGTAACACCACTTTCAGAGAGTTATGTACTTCTGCCTCTAGGTGTCTCTGTTCTATAATACTCCACAATGTCCTGTCATTTTCCAATGAAAGTTCTGCCCTGGTTGAACTTCCCAAAGTGCATGACTCAACCTCGTTGCATTTCATCTGCAATTCCTTTGCTCATTTTTGGCAATTGATCCAGATCCTGCTGTAACCTTAGGCAACCTTCATTGGCCATCACACTACCAATTTTGGTGTTACCTGCAAACTTACAAATTGAGCCACCAACATGTTCATCCAAATTTTTAACTGTATACTCACTGACTATTTTATTAGTTACCTCATACTTAATAAAATAGCCACTCAGTGTATGTTCCTGGTCTTCTGCTGCTGTAGCCCATCCACTAAACGATTCAACGTGTTGTGCATTCAGAGATGCTCTTCTGCACACCACTGTTGAAACACATATCAAATCAGCTTGAATGAGTCTGACCATTCTCCTTTGAGCTCTGCAGAGAGTGGTGCAGACAGCCCAGTGCATCTGTAAACATGAACTTCCCACTATTCAGGACATTTACAAAGATAGGTGTGTAAAAAGGGACCAAAGTATCATTGGAGACCTGAGTCACCCCAACCACAATCTGTTCCAGCTGCTACCATCTGGGAAACGATACCGCAATATAAAAGCCACAACCAACAGGCTCCAGGACAGCTTCTTCCACCAGACATTAACTACTTAATTCATGTTGACACAACTGTATTTCTATGTTATATTGACCATCCCGTTGTACATAATATTTATTATAAATTGCTATAAGTATAAGTGTGAGGTGGTTCATTTTGGTAGCAGCTGGAACATGGCAGAATATAGTATTAATGGTAAGACTCTTGGCAGTGTGGAGGATCAGAGAGATCTTGGGGTCCGAGTCCATAGGACACTCAAAGCTGCTGTGCAGGTTGACCCTGTGAATAAGAAGTCATACGGTACATTGGCCTTCATCAATTGTGGGATTGAGTTTAAGAGCTGAAAGGTTATGTTGCAGCTATATAGGACCCTGGTCAGACCCCACTTGGAGTACTGTGCTCAGTTCTGGTCGCCTCACTACAGGAAGGATGTGGAAACCATAGAAAGAGTTCAGAGGAGATTTGCAAGGATGTTGCCTGGATTGTGGAGCATACCTTATGAAAATAAGTTGAGTGAACTTGGCCTTTTCTCCTTGGAGTAACGGAGCATGAGAGGTGACATGATAGAAGTGTACAAGATGATGAGAGGAATTGATCATGTAGAGAGTCAGAGGCTTTTTCCCAGGGCTGAAATGGCTAGCATGAAAGGGCACAGTTTTAAGGTGTTTGGAAGCAGGTACAGAGGAGATGTCCGGGGTAAGTTTTTGTGCAGAGGTTGGTGAGTGCGTGGAATGGGCTGCCGGCGATGGTGGTGGAAATGGATGCGATAAGGTCTTTTAAGAGACTCCTAGATAGGTACATGGAGTTTAGAAAAATAGAGGGCTATGGTTAACCGTAGGTAATTTCTAAGGTAAGGACATGTTTGGCACAGCTTTGTGGGCTGAGGGGCCTGTATTGTGCTGTAGGTTTTCTATGTTTCTATGTTCTAAGTTGCACATTGCACATTTTGATGGAGACGTAATGTAAAGATTTTGATTCCTCATGTATATGAAGGATTTAAGCAATAAAGTCAATTCAATTCTTATTAACAAGGCATTTTTGCCTGCAGAGCTGCTGCTCACTGGGTGTTTTTTCACACACCATTCTCTGTAAATTCCAGAGAATGTTATGCATGATATTAACAGGAGATCACCAGTTTCTGAGATACTCAAGCCTTCCCGACTGGCACCAACAATCAGTCCACAGTCAAAATCATTTAGATCACATTTCTTCCCTATTCTGATGTTTGGTCTGAACAACAACTGAACCTCTTGACCATGTCTGCATGCTTTATGCATCAAGTTGCTGCCACATGGTTGGCTAATTAGATATTTGTATTAATGAGCAATTGTGCAGTTGTACCTAATAAAGTGGCCACTAAGTGTATATGACAAACAGCAGAGGACCCAGAACAGATCTTTGTGGCCCACAACTGGTCATTGGATTTCAGTTTGGAGAAGCAACACACCATTGCTACCTTCCGACTTCTTTCGCCAAGTCAATTTTGTATCCCACTGGCTAGCTCACTCTGGATCGCATAAGATCTCACATTCTGCATCAGTCTGCCATGCCAAAAGCCTTGCTCAAAAGTCCAACGTAGGTAACATCTTAAAAAAAAATCAATTACATTTGTGAGAGAAGATTTCTCACACACAAAGCCAAATTTCTACAGATGTAGAGAGCATTCTAACTGGCTGCATCACCATCTGGTATGGGGGCTGGGGGCTACTACAGGATCAAAAGAAGCTGTAGAAAGTTGTGAACTTAGTCAGCTCCATCATGGGCACTAGTCTCCGTAGAATCCAGGATATCTTTGAGAAGCCTCCAAAAGGAGACATAGAAACATAGAAAATAGGTGCAGGAGTAGGCCATTCGGCCCTTCGAGCCTGCACCGCCATTTATTATGATCATGTCTGATCATCCAACTCAGAACCCCGCCCCAGCCTTCCCTCCATACCCCCTAACCCCCGTAGCCACAAGGGCCATATCTAACTCCCTCTTAAATATAGCCAATGAACTGGCCTCAACTGTTTCCTGTGGCAGAGAATTCCACAGATTCACCACTCTCTGTGTGAAGAAGTTTTTCCTAATCTCGGTCCTAAAAGGCTTCCCCTCTATCCTCAAACTGTGGCCCCTCGTTCTGGACTTCCCCAACATCGGGAATAATCTTCCTGCATCTAGCCTGTCCAATCCCTTTAGGATCTTATACGTTTCAATCAGATCCCACCTCAATCTTCTAAATTCCAACGAGTACAAGCCCAGTTCATCCAGTCTTTCTTCATATGAAAGTCCTGCCATCCCAGGAATCAATCTGGTGAACCTTCTTTGTACTCCCTCTATGGCAAGGATGTCTTTCCTCAGATTAGGGGACCAAAACTGCACACAATACTCCAGGTGTGGTCTCACCAAGGCCTTGTACAACTGCAGTAGTACCTCCCTGCTCCTGTACTCGAATCCTCTCGCTATAAATGCCAGCATACCATTTGCCTTTTTCACCGCCTGCTGTACCTGCATGCCCACTTTCAATGACTAGTGTATAATGACACCCAGGTCTCATTGCACCTCCCCTTTTCCTAATCGGCCACCATTCAGATAATAATCTGTTTTCCTATTTTTGCCACCAAAGTGGATATCTTCACATTTATCCACATTAAATTGCATCTGCCATGAACTTGCCCACTCACCCAACCTATCCAAGTCACCCTGCATCGTCTTAGCATCCTCCTCACAGCTAACACTGCCACCCAGCTTTGTGTCCATCATTAAACACCCCATCAGCCAGGGCATGCCCTCTTCTCATCACTACCATTAAGAAGGATGTACAGGAGCCTTCCTTTAGCGTGTCGCACTAGACAGTCAGCCATTCTTGTCTGGCGCGTGATGTCAGGATTGGTCTCCTTTCGGATTAACCGGGTCACGATATGAACGTTCCTGACTCAACCTTTGTTTTTTACGAGGCCGAGTGGCTAGCTCGACGCTCAACCCGGCACAGATGGAAAGCGTGCTCGGGGGGGTGGCCTGACTTGGATTCGAACTCTGGAGCCTTTGCTCCGAAGTCCAGCGCTGATTCCACTGCGCCACCAGGCACACACTCGATTCAGGAACAGCTTCTTCCCCTCTGCCATCTGATTTCTGAATGGACACTGAACCCATGAACACTATCTCTCTACATTTTTATTTTTATTTTTGCACTACTTATTTCACTATTTTATGTATATACATAATTTTCTCATCCCTTACAGGTGGTGTTAATGTGTATTATTCCCTCAAACTCAGGTCCTTCTCCCAGGGGCCTGGGAGCTTGAGGGTTCCGTGCAGTATCCTTGCAATTCCCAGCAGTGTGCTCTTCTGGATAGTAATCTCAGATGTTGTTCCTGGGATTTGTTGGAGCCACTCTCTCCATCCAAGTGTCACAGATTCAAGTGCTCCTACCACCACCAGGATTACTCTGGCTTTAACCTTACACATCCTTTCTATCTGCTCTTTCAAGCCCTGGTCTTTCTCCAGCTTCTCATAGCCTTTCTTTCTGATGTTACTGTCATTCGTGATTGCCACATCTATTACTATTGCTCTCTTCTGTTCCTTGTCCAGTATTACAATGTCTGGTTGGTTGGCCAGTACCTGCTTATCAGTCTGTGTTTGATAGTCACACAGGATCTTAGCTCTGTCATTCTCCACTGCCTTCTGAGGTGTTTCCCATTTGAACTTGGGAGTGTCCAATCCATACTCAGTGCAGATGTTCCTGTACACAATTCCTACAACTTGGTTGTGCCATTCAGTGTGTGCTGTCCCTGCTTTGTTTCTTGCACCCTGCTACTATGTGCTGGATGGTTTCAGCTGATTTCTTGCACAGTCTGCATCTTGGGTCTTGTCTGCTGTGATAGACTCCTGCTTCGATGCTCTTATGCTCAGTACCTGTTCTTGGGAAGCCATGAGCAGTGCTTCTGTGCTATCCCTCAGCCCTGCCATTTCCAGCCATTGGTAGGACTTTCTTATGCTAGCCATCTCTGATATCTGGCGGTGGTACATCCCGTGCAGTGGCTTGCCCTGCCATAGCCTCTGGGCCTCTGGCTCTGCTTCACCCACTTCCACTTCCATATCCCCTGCCTGCTCTCCGAGGTATTCTCCTTAGGAGCCTTCTTCCTGACATACTCATCGATGTTTTGCACTTCTTCCGGGACTGTGGCCTTGACACTTCCAAGTCCCCGTCCTCCTTTATTCCAGCGAGTGTACAGTGACTTGACATTGGATTTCGGATGGAATCCTCTATGTATTGCTAGTAGTCTCCTGGCCTTGATGTCAGTGGCTTCCGGTTCGTTGCTTGGCTAGCACATGCAGCTGGATATCTGATGACTGGTAGGGCGCATGTGTAGATGGCTCTGATCTTGTTCTTCCCATTCAGCTGGCTTTTTAGGACCTGTCTTGCTCTTTGGAGGTACTTGGATGTTGCAGTCTTCCTTGTGTCCTCATTGTAGTTTCCATGCACCTGCAGGATCCCCAGATATTTGTATCTGTCCTGTACATCTGGTATGTGACCTTCAGGTAACTCGACTCCTTCAGTCCTGATGAGTTTGCCTCTTTTCACTATCACCTGGCTGCACTTTTCCAGCCCAAATGACATCCCGATGTCTCTGCTATGCACCCTTGTCAGGTGGATTAGTGAGTCAATGTCCCTTTCCTTTCTGACATACAGCATGATGTCGTCCATGTCCAGGTGGCTGATGATCACTCCACGCTTGAACCTGTACGCATAGCAACTCTTTGAGATGATTGGGCTGAGGCAGTTCAAGCCTATGAAGAACAGTAGTGGGGAGAGTGCATGACCCTGGTATATTCCACATCAGATGGTGCTATTGGCTTTGAGCTAACTCTAGCATTGTCCTCCAAAAGCCCATTGAGATCTTGATGAAGGTCCTTAGCGCTTGTTAACCTTGTACAGAGACAGGCATTCCAGGATCCACATGTGGGGCATTGTGTCATATGCTCTCCTGTAGTTGATCCAGGCTGTGCTTAGGTTGGTTTGCCTGGTCTTGGAGTCTTGCATGACAGCTTTGTCTACCAGTAGTTGGTGCTTGGAGCCTCTGTTTCCATTACCAATCTCCCTCTGAGCAGTGCTCAGGAATTTACACACGTGTTCCTTCAGCTTGCTGGCTATGATAGAAACATAGAAACATAGAAAATAGGTGCAGGAGTAGGCCATTCGGCCCTTCGAGCCTGCACCGCCATTTATTATGATCATGGCTGATCATCCAACTCAGAACCCCGCCCCAGCCTTCCCTCCATACCCCCTGATCCCCGTAGCCACAAGGGCCATATCTAACTCCCTCTTAAATATAGCCAATGAACTGGCTTCAACTGTTTCCTGTGGCAGAGAATTCCACAGATTCACCACTCTCTGTGTGAAGAAGTTTTTCCTCATCTCGGTCCTAAAAGGCTTCCCCTTTATCCTCAAACTGTGACTCCTCGTTCTGGACGTCCCCAACATCGGGAACAATCTTCCTGCATCTAGCCTGTCCAATCCCTTTAGGATTTTATACGTTTCAATCAGATCCCCCCTCAATCTTCTAAATTCCAACGAGTACAAGCCCAGTTCATCCAGTCTTTCTTCATATGAAAGTCCTGCCATCCCAGGAATCAATCTGGTGAACCTTCTTTGTACTCCTTCTATGGCAAGGATGTCTTTCCTCAGATTAGGGGACCAAAACTGCACACAATACTCCAGGTGTGGTCTCACCAAGGCCTTGTACAACTGCAGTAGTACCTCCCTGCTCCTGTACTTGAATCCTCTCGCTATAAATGCCAGCATACCATTCGCCTTTTTCACTGCCTGCTGTACCTGCATGCCCACTTTCAATGACTGGTGTATAATGACACCCAGGTCTCGTTGCACCTCCCCTTTTCCTAATCGGCCACCATTCAGATAATAATCTGTTTTCCTATTTTTGCCACCAAAGTGGATAACTTCACATTTATCCACATTAAATTGCATCTGCCATGAACTTGCCCGCTCACCCAACCTATCCAAGTCACCCTGCATCCTCTTAGCATCCTCCTCACAGCTAACACTGCCGCCCAGCTTCGTGTCATCCGCAAACTTGGAGATGCTGCATTTAATTCCCTCATTCAAGTCATTAATATGTATTGTAAACAACTAGGGTCCCAGCACTGAGCCTTGCGGTACCCCACTAGTCACTGCCTGCCATTCTGAAAAGGTCCCGTTTATTCCCACTCTTTGCTTCCTGTCTGCTAACCAATTCACTATCTACATCAATACCTTACCCCCAATATCGTGTGCTTTAAGTTTGCACACTAATCTCCTGTGTGGGACCTTGTTAAAAGCCTTTTGAAAATCCAAATATACCACATCCACTGGTTCTCCCCTATCCACTCTACTAGTTACATCCTCAAAAAATTCTATGAGATTCGTCAGACATGATTTTCCTTTCACAAATCCATACTGACTTTGTCCGATGATTTCACCGCTTTCCAAATGTGCTGTTATCACATCTTTGATAACTGACTCCAGAGGTTTCCCCACCACCGACGTTAGGCTAACCGGTCTATAATTCCCCGGTTTCTCTCTCCCTCCTTTTTTAAAAAGTGGGGTTACATTAGCCACCCTCCAATCCTCAGGAACTAGTCCAGAATCTAACGAGTTTTGAAAAATTATCACTAATGCAATCACTATTTCTTGGGCTACTTCCTTAAGCACTCTGGAATGCAGACCATCTGACCCTGGGGATTTATCTGCCTTTAATCCCTTCAATTTACCCAACACCACTTCCCTACTAACATGTATTTCGCTCAGTTCCTCCATCTCACTGGACCCTCTGTCCCCTACTATTTCTGGAAGATTATTTATGTCCTCCTTAGTGAAGACAGAACCAAAGTAATTATTCAATTGGTCTGCCATGTCCTTGCTCCCCATAATCAATTCACCTGTTTCTGTCTGTAGGGGACCTACATTTGTCTTTACCAGTCTTTTCCTTTTTCCATATCTATAAAAGCTTTTACAGTCCGTTTTTATGTTCCCTGCCAGTTTTCTCTCATAATCTTTTTTCCTCTTCCTAATTAAGCCTTTTGCCCTCCTCTGCTGAACTCTGAATTTCTCCCAGTCCTCAGGTGAGCCACTTTTTCTGGCTAATTTGTATGCTTCTTCTTTGGAATTGATACTATCCCTAATTTCTCTTGTCAGCCACGAGTGCACTACCTTCCTTAATTTATTCTTTTGCCAAACTGGGATGAACAATTGTTGTAGTTCATCCATGCAATCCTTAAATGCTTGCCATTGCATATCCACCGTCAATCCTTTAAGTGTCATTTGCCAGTCTATCTTAGCTAATTCACGTCTCATACCTTCAAAGTTACCCCTCTTTAAGTTCAGAACCTTTGTTTCTGAATTAACTATGTCACTCTCCATCTTAATGAAGAATTCCACCATATTATGGTCACTCTTACCCAAGGGGCCTCTCACGACAAGATTGCTAATTAACCCTTCCTCATTGCTCAAAACCCAGTCCAGAATAGCCTGCTCTCTAGTTGGTTCCTCGGCATGTTGGTTCAAAAAACCATCCCGCATACATTCCAAGAAATCCTCTTCCTCAGCACCTTTACCAATTTGGTTCACCCAATCTACATGTAGATTGAAGTCACCCATTACAACTGCTGTTCCTTTATTGCACACATTTCTAATTTCCTGTTTAATACCATCTCGGACCTCACTACTACTGTTAGGTGGCCTGTACACAACTCCCACCAGCGTCTTCTGCCCCTTAGTGTTATGCAGCTCTACCCATATCGATTCCACATCTTCCCGGCTTATGTCCTTCCTTTCTATTGCGTTAATCTCTTCTTTAACCAGCAACGCCACTCCACCTCCTTTTCCTTCATGTCTATCCCTCCTGAATATTGAATATCCCTGTACGTTGAGCTCCCATCCTTGGTCACCCTGATGCCTGATAGGAGCTTGATTCTCAGACTCTCAGGCCTACACCCTCCAGTCCCTGGACAGGTCTCACAAACTCTGGGGCTCCGATCCCTGGACAAGCTGACCCAAGGGCTCCTACCTCCAGACTCGCTGAGGTGGAGTAAGCCCAGTTTTTAACTAGCTCGTGACATCTATACTTATATAGCTGATCCAGCCGAGTTTATGGTCAGTGGTGAACCCCAGGATGATGACAACGGGTTCCAGTGAAGCAATGATTTTGGATGTCAAGAGATGATAGTTACCTGTCAAAGGTGTTCATTGCTTTCACACTTAAATGTCATGAGTGTTACGTGCCATGCCACTTATCAGTTCATTCCTGAATCTTATTCCCACTCTTTGTCATGGACCATTTGATTTTCTGAAAAGCTGTGAAAATTGTGAAATCATCAGCAAACATATCTTCTTCTGACTTTTGTGATGGATGGAAAGTCATTATTAAAGCAGTTGAAGCTTATCAGGTGAAGGATACTGCCTCGAGGAGTACCCGAAACTGGGACAATTAAGAAACAACTACCCCAACCGTCTGTGTGTGAGCTATCAGCTGAACCAGTGTTTTCCCAGATGCTCATGGACTTCCCTTGTTTATTCGGGCCCAGATGATTTTACATTCAGTCAAAGCTTTACTGACATGGCCAGTCCACCTCACCTCATATATAGAATCCGTTCCCAAGGTCTATACGTTTTCTTTACCAAGGCTGCAATGAGATGTGTAGTAGAGTGGTTTTGTGCATGTGAGCAGGTTATTGGTGGGTGCCACTTGATAGCACTGACTCATTTCTGATTCATTCAGTAATTAGCTGGATTGAATTTGTTTTGCTTTTTATAACCTACATGCCTCTGTGCAATTTTTCACATTGTTGAATGGATGATAATTGTATAACTCTACTGGAATCATGTAGCAAGGTTATGAAAAGTTCTGGAGGGCATCTCCCGAGAAGTTAAGCTTAGACAGAGGTGAAGAAGGTGAACGCAATGTTGATATTCACTTCTAGAGGTATAGAATAAAAGAGCAGGGATGTGATGTTGAGGCTCTATAAGGCACTCGTGAGACAACACTTGGAGTATTGTGTGCCGTTTCGGGCTCCTTATTTTAGAAAGGGTATACTGACATTGGAGAGGGTTCAGAGAAGATTCATGAGAATAATTCCAGGAATGAAAGGGTTACTATATGAGGAATGTCTGGCAGCTCTTGGGCTGTATTCCCTGGAGTTCAGGAAAATGAGGGAGAATCTCATAGAAACATTCTGAATGTTAAAAGGCCTGAACAGGTTAGATATGGCAAAGTTATTTCCCAGGGTAGGGGCATGACTTTAGAACAGAGGTGCGGAGAAATTGCTTTAATCAGAGGGTGGTAAATCTGTAGAATTTGTTGCCCCGAGTGGCTGTGGAGGCCAAGTCATTGGGTGCATTTAAGGCAGAGATAGATAGGTTCTTGATTAGCCAGGGCATCAAAGGGTATGGGAAGAAGGCAGGGGAGTGGAAATGACTGGAAGAAATGGATCAGCCCATGATTGAATGGCGGAGCGGACTTGATGGGCCAAATGGCCTACTTCCGCTCCTATATCCTACGGTCTTACGTTGTCTGGTCCAATTGGCCTTAGCTAAATTCAGTGCTTTCAGTTTCTAAATTTATATGGTTTGAAACTCGGATCTAAAACTCAGAGGCACAGAATCTTTTGAATCTTGTGCCGTTAGTTTGCAGAAGACACACACTCAACATTTTAGAAGCAGCTTGTTCCCTTCTGGCATGAAATTTCAGAACAGACAATGACACCATGAACACAACCCCAATATTTTTGCTCTCTAGTAGCCAACATGCGGGGTTGCGATTGCAAAGGGAGCTGGAAAAGACATATAATAAAGGTGATGTCACAATTGTAATGGGGCACTTCGATATGCAAGGGGATTGGGAAAATCAGGTTGGTGTCAGGTCGCAGGAGAGGGAATTTATTGAATGTCAATGAGATGGCTTTTTAGAGCAGCTTGTGCTTGAGCCTGCTAGGGGAAAGGCTATCTTAGATTGGTGATGTGTAATAAACTAGATCTTATTAGGGAGCTTAATGTAAAGGAACCTTTAGGAGCCAGTGATCATAATATGATTGAATTCATACTGCAATTTGAGAGGGAGAAGCATAAGTCATATGTATCAGTTTCGCAATGGAATAAATGGAATTACAGAGGGATGCGAAAGGAGCTTGCCTAGGTAGATTGGACTATGATACTTATGGGGATGATGGCAGAGCAGAGATGGCTGAAATTTCTGTGAATAGTTCATAAGGCGCAGGATAGATACATCCCACAGAGGAAGAAGTTCTCAAATCACAAGGGTAGACAACTGTGGCTGACAAAGAAAGTTAAGGACTGCATGATAGCCAAGGAAAGGGCATATAAGTTGCAAAAATGAAGTTGGATGATTGGAAGGCTTTTAAAATCCAACAAAAGGCAACCAAAAAAAGCTATAAGAAGGGAAAAGATGAAATATGAGGGCAAACTAGCCAATAATATTAAGCGGGACACTAAAAGTTTTTCAGTTATATAAATAGTAAAAGGGAGGTGAGAGTTGATATTGGACCACTGGAAAATCATGCTAGTGAGGTAGTAATGGGGGACAAAGAAATGGCAGATGAACTTAATGTGTACTTTGCACCAATCTTCACTGTGGAAGACACAAGCAGTGTGCCAGAGGTCTGTGAGTGTCAGGGAGCAGGATTAAGTGCCATTGCTATTATAAAGGAAAAAATGCCAGGCAAACTCAAAAGTCTTAAGGTAAGTAAGTCATCTGGACCAGATGGATTACATCCCAGAGTCCTGAGAGAGGTTGCTAAAGAGATAACAGATGCATTGATCATGATCTTTCAAGAATTACTTGATTCTGGCATTGTACCAGAGGAATGGAAGATTACAAATGTCACTCCACTCTTTAAGAAGGGAGGAAGACAAAAGAAAGGGAATTATAGGCCAGTTCGCCTAACCTCAGAGGTTGGGAAAGTGTTGGAGTCTATTATTAAGGATGAGGTTTCGAGGTACTTGGTGACTAATCATAAAATAAGTCAAAGTCAGTATTGTTTCTGAAAAAAGAGATCTTGCCTGAGAAATCTGTTAGAATTCTTTGAGGAAGTAACAAGCAGGGTGGACAAAGGAGAGGCAGTGGATGTCACTTGCTTGGATTTTCAGAAGGCATTTGATTAGGTGTCACACATGAGGCTGCTTAACAAGATAAAATCCTATGATGTTACAGGAAAGATACTGACATGGATAGTGGAATTGCTGATAGGCAGGAGGCAGTGAGTGGGAACAAAAGGTGCTTTTTCTAATTGGCTGCTGATGACTAGTGGTGTTCCTCAGAGGTCAGTATTGGGACCACTACTTTTCACATTATTTCTCAATGATTTGGATAATGGAACTGATGGCTTTGTGGCCAAGTTTGTGAATGATACGAAGATAGGTGGAAGGATAGGTTGTGCTGAGGAAACAATGCGATTACAGCAGGACTTAGACAAATTGGAAGAATGGGCAAAAAGGTGGCAGATGAAATACAGTGTTGGGAAATATATGATAATGCATTTTGGTAAAAGAAACAATAGTGCAGACTATTATCTAAATGGGGAGAAAGTTCAAACATCAGAGGTGTAGAGGGACTTAGGAGTCCTCGTGCAAGACTCCCAGAAGGTTAATTTAGAGGTTGAGTCTGTGGTAAAAAAGGCAAATGCAATGTTAGCATTTATTTTAAGGGGAATAGACTATGAAAGCAAGGAGATAATGCTAAGCCTTTTTAAGACACTCGTCAGGCCACACTTGGAGTATTGTCAACAGTTTTAGGCCCCATGTATCAGAAAAGATGTGTTGTCTTTGGAGGGAGTCCAGAGGAGGTTCACGAGGATGATTCCGGGAATGAAGGAGTTAACATATGAGGAGCATTTGTCAGCTTTGGGCCTGTACTCACTGGAATTTAGAAGAAGTTTTTTTGGGGGTGAATCTCACTGAAACCTACCGAATATTGAAAGGACTAGATAGGGTGGATGTGGAGAGGATGTTTCCTGTGGTGGGGGTATCCAGGATTGGAGGGCACAGCCACAAAATTGAGGGGAGACCTTTTACAACAGAGGTAAGGAGGAATTTTTTTAGCCAGAGTGTAGTGAACCTGTGAAATGCTCTGCCACCGACTGTGGTGGAGGCCAAGTCTGCGGGTATATATAAGGTGGAAGTTGATTGTTTCCTGATCAGTCAGGGCATCAAAGGATTTGGCAAGAGGGCAGATGTATAGGGTTGAGTGGGATCCGGGATCAGCCATGATAAAATGGTGGAGCAGATTCAATGGGCTGTATGGCTTAATTCAGGTCCTGTGTCTTATGGTCTTATAGTCTTATGTTTTGTGGTACTGTATTGTCCCTTAAATTATTTATGACTTTAAAAGAGCATTTTTTATTTTTTTTTAATGCCCAGAATGTTGGAAAACATTGTCTTGGAAATTGGAAGAGCAGACAAATAAATAGTGCAGTTATAAAGTTATAAAGTTGTATACTTAGATGCAATGGTGGTGTGAGCAGTTTGGTGAGATGTTTTATCACATTTCATGATGAGCTGATGAATTTGGTTAGTTAGTGGCACTGGAAAATTTACGTCAGGTGTATAACACCGATGAGACCATTTGAATTGCATGGCATGGAGAAAACTCTTAGGGGGTGCCAATTGGAATATAGTGTTCTGTGAAAAGACTCTGAATTCTTGGCTGTAACAATGGAACTGGCACATATAGGTGTAATCTCATATTAATCAATAAAAGTGTGCACCCAAAGGTCTTTGAAAGGGCTGAACATGTTTTTCTGTTATCTACAGTGTCTACAGAAAAGGGTAGATAATAATGAAACTACCTTCAGTAGTTTGAAAATTTATTTTGAGCTGAAAGTTGGAGCATTCTACAACTCTGGCCTTGATCTAGAGTGTAAAATACTTCGCTTTTCAGTAATTGTTCTGCTCGCCCAAAGCATAACTTTTTGTTGAAGATAGTATTATTGGAACATATTTACCTTCTACTTTGACTGATCTCTGTGACCAGGGCATAATGTGTTCATGGAAGTGTAAATATAGATTAAAGTTAATGCAGTGTTTGCTCATTGCAATGAATATTGGGAAGCCAGTTGCATCATTCATAAAGGAATTTATTCTAATTTATATCATGTGGTCACATGCTTCATGCTGGGATAATGTTGTCAAATGTACACTGGGTGGCTGGCACTAACTGTGGCCAAGTTTAATGTTTGAGGAAGAGAATGATAATTTGAAATTTGGTGCATTTAGATTTTTGAGTGGGGGCAGAAATCTGAGAATAGCTGGTGTACTCTAAAGGTATGATGGACTCTCTGTGTCATAAAGTAACCAATGGTGTAAAAGAAGAAAATCCAATGGAGTGGATTTCAACCAAAGGGAAAAAAATGGCTGTATTGCATAGTACTTTCGTGCAAGGGCATTTAGTAGGTGCATCAAAAATCAAATTTGCAGACATTAGCAAAAGGAAAACTGCCAATATTTACAAAAAAGATATCTACCAGAAAACACAATGATAGCTCTATACTCTGTCCAGTGTGACAGGTCGATCTCACTCTTTCTAATACTGAGAATGAACTTCCCCATTTATTATGCACCAGGACATAGCATCTTCAACTACCTGCAAAGTTAACAAGACTACACATGAATTAGAATATGATGCACCACGCAATGTAGTTACAATCATATTACAAAGTAAACAGAAGTAACTCCCTTAAGTCCAGTATACAAACAACATATACATATTTACACATCCCCAGCACTAAATAAATAGCATATTCCCCCATGTATGGTGGGAAAGGTACCACAAAGCCAATCCATTATGAGGATATACCAAGGAAGACATTGAAGTGTGCACACTGAGCAGGATGGCAGCAGAATGACAAGGCAATATTTGTGTGTGTGTGTACAAAGTTTATTTACTGAGTGCTCCCTGGTACATCAATGAATATTGATGACAAAGTGCCAGTTGTTTATCAATCCTTTGATAAAGAGATTGTGGAGATATTTCAACGAGTTGTACATACAGGCTCCTCCCAGTCTCCATCCAGCCAGCAGGGGTCACTTCATTTTCACTCATCACCTGCAGCCTATTTCAACCCAGCTCTCACCCATGGTCCTTGTTCACCCATTGAATGATCTAGCCTCAACCAGTTGCTCCTGGTCTTCAGTTCCCTTTTTGACTGAAGTGTTGAGTGCCTGTTCTCTCTTATTTTGTGGTCTCTCATGGTTTGTTATTTTCTGGTTTATTAGTAAAGTGTCATTTAGTGCTTATTTGAGTCTGCTTCTCTGCTTTTGTGCCATGCCTCCTTTGCATAGCCTGACAGAAGAAACAAGAATTGAATTGAATTGACTTTATTACTTACATCCTTCAAATACATGAGGAGTAAAAATCTTTATGTTACATCTCCATTCAAATGTGCGATGTGCAATTATAGTAATTTATAATAAATATTATGTACAACAGGATAGTCAATATAGCATAGAAATACAGTTGCGTCAGCATGAATTAAGCATCAGATGGCCTGGTGGAAGAAACTGTCCTGGAGCTTGATGGTCCTGGCACAGATGATGAAGCACAGAAGGAGAGAAGGAAATCAAAGAGAGAATTGATATGTGTACTTAGCTGACAAGAAATATAGCTGCAGGATTGGAATAAAGGGATTTTATTACAATGCAAGAAATTTTTTTTTAATCTAATAAACAAACAAAGGAAAAAATATACTAAATGAAGCAAGCTTCTTGGAACAGTGGATCAAAGAGAAGTTGAGAAAACTGAACAACTGAGGATTGTCACCTTGATGTGGTGGGGAGGCTTGTGAGTTCTTGAGATCTCGAAAACGATGCCATCAGGAGTTACCCAAGTGGCACTTATCTCTTGGTAGGGTCACCCATGGCGGTAAGATCAAGAAGGAGATATCAGACAAAGAGTGATCCAACCAAGTCCTCACCCATGGAGCTGGTGGAAGATGAAAGCAGAAGAAGACTGCAGCAGTGAATGGTCTCCAGTTGCCTTAGATTGCATGTCGCTGGACCCTGACTCCGATCTCCCAAGGAGCATGTAGTGACTTCCTGTGGATCAGCCTTCCCACATTAAACAAGGTCACACGCAGATGTTCTACATTAGGAAATTCACCCTAACTACCTGATAATGAAGATCCTAGATCTGCCTCTACCACCAACGGAGGACCCACCAATAGACAACTTCTTTGAAGAACATCACACTGGGCTCGAGTGATCGCACTGCTACTACTATGAGAAAACTAGTTGGGAACAAACTAACATAGTTAATCAACCTTCTTTGCTGCTGATGTACTGACAGTGCCAACTCTGATATAAACTAATTGCCCATTACAATACTTTGGAAGTGGACTTTCACCAATATTTTGTTTAAGCTTCATTATATATACCTATGTTTTAACAACATTAGATGTAAATGAAAGTACAGTACAGCTTTTCAGATGTAACCTTCATATTATATTTTATGAAACAATAAAAATTGTGTTAATGGTTTTATTTTCTGTTTTAAGCTTGAAGACTCGTATGGCCGGATTTGGAAACAGCTTCTTTCCAACTGTGATAAGACTGCTGAACGGATCCTGACCCGGATCTAGGCCGTACCCTCCAAATATCCGGACCTGCCTCTCAGTTTTTTCGCACTACCTTACTTTCCATTTTTCTATTTTCTATTTATGATTTATAATTTAAATTTTTAATATTTACTAATATTTACTATTTTTAATATTTAAAATTTGTAATCCAGGGAGTGGGAAGCGCAGAATCAAATATCACTGTGATGATTGTACGTTCTAGTACTGGCAATATTAAAGTATAAATTATAAGTTTATTCTACTTTTTTCACACAACAATAAAATATGCAGAGTAAACGGACAGCCTAAGATTACAATATACAGTCTATTTACAGAGAGAGTTCTCAGTGCATTTTCCATGGCCCTGCACTGGTTAAGTTGCAAGCATGTCAGAGTAGAGACTTTATTACAGTGCCAGTAATTACTGATTGTGCTCCAATTCCTGCCATTGTCTGTAAGGAGTTTGTCAGTTCTCCCCGTGACCACGTGGATTTCCTCTGGGTGCTTCCAGGACCTCTGGTTTCCTCCCACATTCCAAAAACGTACCGTTAGGTTAGTGAGTTGTGGGCCAGCTACATCTGGACTGGAAGCATGCTGATATACTTGTGGGCTATCCAGTGCTGATTTGATTTGACACAAGTGAAAGATTTCACTCTATATTTTGATGTGACAAATAAAGCTAATCTTTGTCTGTAAATCTTTAAACATTGAAGTGAATTGAATTGACTAAAGATATCTTCTGAAAGATTGAGGATCCAAGCAAAACCAAATTTAGTATCCACAGAGTTCTTTTGCCTGAAGGTACCTGCATTTATTTCTGCCTTTTTTACATGCTGGGTTCTGCTGTCATTGAGTTTGATATATTCCTGGCACTTTTCTTCTTACGAGCTATTTAACTGTCCATAACCATTCACAATCAAATGTGGTAACGCTTTCAAAGCTGCTTTCTGATCAGTTCAGCTTCACAAACAGTAGGTAGTTTGCAGATGCTTTAAATCCAGAGCAGCACACGCAAAATACTGGAGGAGCTCAGTAGGTCAGCAACATCTATGGAGAGGAATAAATGGTCAACATTTCGGGCCAAGACCCTTCATCAAGACAGTTCACTCTCAGCTCATTTAGCCTGGTTGTGTGCTCTCTTTGCTCATTCAGCACGCACATGGTCCTGTGTTGTAATTTCACCTCATTTTCACATGAGCTTTAGTATCGTTCTGGGCATCTTCTGCATTTCTCATAAAACCTTTGTGCAGAGAAGAAACTGTAGCAGCAGTGAGTTTAGGACTAGTGAATCAAACAAGATGACTGAAAAATGCTAAGTAGTCATTGTTCCCTGTCAATTATGCATATAAAAATATATAATCCTCTCCAAGGGCATTCATTCAATATCTACCACTCTTGGAATGTTGTGGAATGTCAAGATCTATGGTTTTTAGATCAAAAACTAAGAAAGAGAGCAGATCCTTGCCCATCACAATCTGTCCCAGTTTTCCTGTGCTCAATCATTCAAGTTGTGGTAGTTCTTCATTATCACGATAGTTCTGCAAATCTCCTAGATGGGTGTCACATTGTTTGGACTGGTGCCTGACAGAGAAGACCATGAAGAAAATAATAATACCTAGGAAGAAAAGCCTTGGCACAGAAGATGACGAACTAAGATGGCCTGGCTTTCCCTACTGTGATGAAGTCTTACTCCATTACTGTGAAATAACTTAAGGAAAAGATTTAGGATATATAATTTTTCTCCCCTCCCCTTTGTTTTGTTCTCCCTTTTGATTGCAGTGGATTAACAGGAAAAGCTGGCTGTTATTTGTGGATGTGTAACCTTGTATACATTGACACCTGTGCATGCATGTTTAGGCTTCTGAACTGGTGTGGATAACTTCACTCACCACAACTCTGAATTGATTCCACAACCTACAGTCACTTTCAAGGATTGTTTACAACTCATGTTCTCAGTATTATTTATTTTTGATTTCCACAATTTGACTTCTTTTGCACATTGATTGTTTGTCAGTCTTTGTTTATGTATAGCTTTTCATAAATTCTATTGTATTTGTTTGTTTTCCTGTAAATCCCATGGTCATATATGGTAACATATATCTACGTTGAAAATCAAGTTTACATTGATTCTGACTTTGAAGTGTGCATGTGCCAGCAATGGATGGCAAATAAAGCTGACATAAAGTTATCTGGCAAGTTTCAATTATCAACCCCACTGAGAAAGCGCTCAAAGTATGAATCCCTATAAAATCCATTCTGTGTTCGTCCATGAGCACATGATTTGTCTCCTGACTCTGCTTTACAGTAATTTGCTAGCTTCTGTAATTACCTGAGTAAGTAAGAGCTGGTTAACATTGGAGGAGTGTTGGGAGATATATGGGAACTACTGGGTCCCAAAGATTTTAGAGTGGATGATGTTCCCTGGAGGGTAAGTGAGGCAGTCATTCTGTGATTGGCTAGATGAGTGTCTTACTTAGCCTGATGTGAATTCTTTCCCTAATGTGCACTGGGAGTGAAGTGTTGCCCAAGTGTTATGTTGACATTTTCCTTCAGAAAATTAAAAGGGGGCTTTGAAAACTCTTCCAAATACTTAACGTTTCTCTTGACTCTTTTATGCATGTCCCAAGTGACACAGGGGTATTGCTTGCCATTTAACCAGCTACAGACATATAATTAAGCTGAAACGATTTCCAACAAACGAGGTAAATACAGGAAAGTGTTCGACTGCAATGTAGAGAATGTTCATAAAATAGCAGAACACACTCAGGTTCTACCGATCTGCTCCACATTTAAGGGAATCACACAGTTGGAAAGCTAATAAAGTTTGGGTGTATCTCTAATAGCAGATGGATTGCATATTTTTTCATTGCAATCGTTGTATAGCTGAGATCAAGGTAACTTAGGGTCATCTAGGTATCTTATTTGTCCTGCTTCTATCTTTGCTCTTTCCATTTTTCACTACCTTCCTACCAAACATACTTATCTGCCACACACACACTATTCTCTTCCTTGTTCCAGTAAGTGCACAGTTGGTCCTGAGAATTACCTATACTTTACACATATACACAATAATAATTATGAATGGAGTTTTGATTGTCTGATAGGCTAAAATGCAAATAAAATACCTGTACTCAATTTTCTATGTAGATGAAATCTTTTTAATGTTAGATTGTAAAATAAACGACCATCTTAATTTACAAAAAAAAATCATAGTCACAATTTATTTTGACATAAATGTTACAGATTTTATGTTATTTCAACCTCAGTACAGGTAATCAATCAGTTCACATCAGAATCAGGTTTATTATCACTGACATTGTTATGAAATCTGTGGTTTTGTGGCGGCAGTAATGTATAATTCCTGATATATTAAAGAATTATAAGATACAATGGTGGCATCCATTAGTCTCGCAAGACCGTGGATCTGCGCCTGGATTCCCCAGGGCGCAGGCCTGGGCAAGGTTGTATAGAAGACTGGCAGTTGCCCATGTAGCAAGTCTCCCCTCTCCACGACACCGATGTTGTCCAAGGGAAGGGCAAGGGCCAATATAGCTTGGCAGCAGTGTCGTTGCAGGAGTTGCCAAAACGAGGTTGAAGACAACGTCGGACTGCCTTAGGGACTCCAGCTCTGGACTTGTCCTCAGGGTTTACTACCAAAGCCTTTCCCATGAGTAGGTATAGATGCAAGACAGTGGAGGTTTGTAATCAGAGATTCCCTCTCTTAGATGGACTGCCTTCCCAGGCTGACAAGTTCCATCTACCCGATACAATATGAAATATTTAAAAAAGTTGTGCAAGAAGAGATCAAAATTGTGTAGTGTTCATGGACCTTTCAGAGATCTGATGGTGGTGGGGAAGAAGCTGTTTCTAAAACATTGAGTGTATGTTGTCAGGCTCCTGTACCTCCTCCCTGATGGTAGCAGTGAGGAGAGGGCATATCCTGGGTGGTGAGGTTCCTTAATGACAGATGCCACCTTCTTGAGGTATCACCTTTCGAAGATGTCCTCGATGCTGGCGAAACTAATGCACATATAGAGCTGACTGAGTTTACAACCCTCTGCAGAATTTCCTGCTCCTGTGCAGTGGCCCCTCCATACCAGATGATGATGCAACCAGTTAGAATGCTGTCCATGGTACATCTGCATAAATTTGCTAGAGTCTTTGGTGACATACCAAATCTCCTCAGACTCTTAATAAAATATAGTTATCGGTGTGTTGGGTCCAGTTTCCGATTCAGATTTATTTATCAAATATACATTGAAATATAAAATGAAATGTGTTGTTTGTGTTAACAACCCAACATACCTAAAGGCGGCCTGCACGTACTTGTATTTCAACACATCAGAATAACACAGAGCACAACAAAATGAAGCACAACCCGCAACAAAACAACAACAACAGAACAAGCCCTTCTCCTCTCTCCCACCTTCCCTTCCACCCACACACACAGACAGTCCTTCAGTTCCAAGACTGGTATCTGGGCCTCTGGGCATCTAAGTTTCAAAAAGCAGTCTACGACTTCTGGATTTCTGATTGACTTTCAGTCTTAGATCATTGGTATGGACCTCCGAAATTCTCAATAACTGGACTTGACAGCTCAAACCCTGAGTGCACCAACTGACTGTCCTTCCTGCCTCCTCTTCTCATGGCATATGCACCGATCTGGGGCTCAGGATTGATCTTCAAAGATGGTGACACTCAGGAACTTGAAATTGCTCACCCTTTCCACTGATCTCTCAATAAGGACAGATGTGCATTCTCTTGACTTTGCATTCCTGAAGTCCCCAATCAATTCCTTTGTCTTACTGATGTTGAGCACAAGATTGTTGTTGTAGTACCACTCAATCAGCTGACCTATCTCTCTCTTGTATGTCTCCTCATCACCATCTGAGTTTCTGCCTAGAATAGTTGTGTCATTGGCAAATTTATAGACATCATTTGCACTGTGCATAGCCACACAGTCTTAGGTGTAGACAGAGTAGAGCAGTGGACTAAGCACACATTCTTCAGATATGCATGTGTTGAACCAGAGATATTATGTCTAAGCTGCACTGACTGTAGCCTCCTGACGAGCTAGTCAATGAATCAGTTGCAGAGGGAGGTACAGAAGCTGAGGTTTTCAAGCTTTTTGATTTCTGCTGAGGGGACAATGATGCTGAACAGAGATGTAGTCAATAATTAGCAACCTGAGCTAGGTATTGCTGTTTTCCAGGTAATCCAAGGCCAAATGGAGACTCAGTGAGATTGTAACTGCTGTAGACCTAAATACAAAGGTCTTTGCATTTGCTTCAGTTATATTGTGTTGAAGTACATTTGGCTATAACTATTTATTGAAATGTGTTTGTCTGGCTGGACGGTGGTAGGTAGATCAGAAAGTTCCTTTGGAGGATGCAAGAATATTAATTTACCGTAAAAGTGTAGTTTAATTTATTGCCATAACTATTATATTTTTATGCTTTCAAGTAGGTAAGTTCAGTAACTAACTTTTGC
Organism: Mobula birostris; assembly: GCF_030028105.1. Taxonomy (NCBI): domain Eukaryota; kingdom Metazoa; phylum Chordata; class Chondrichthyes; order Myliobatiformes; family Myliobatidae; genus Mobula; species Mobula birostris. The sequence goes on from NC_092370.1 coordinate 141,869,199, forward strand.
CATTTTGAACTTGGTAATCTACAGTAATATGAAGGTTGGTTTAATAACCTAGAGAATGTACATCACAGGAATTATATAGCAGTTTTCATAACAACTTGAAGTCAGCTTGAAAATATAGAAGTAAAGACATGGTCCAAGTAAAAGTGTGCACCAAGATTTGGTTGACTTTTAAGAGCCTAATGATATGGCCCAGTGAGCCACTTGTCCTCATGTCCTACCTCCTTGTGCAATTGGATCCTCAATTTCCTCACTTCCAGTTGCTAGTCAACATCTCCTCCACAATCTCCATCAGCATAGGTACACCACAAAGCTGTGTGCTTAGCCCCCTGCTTTACTCACTTTGTACTTATGTCTGTGAAGTTTAGCACAGCTCCAATGCCATACTTAAGTTTGTCGATGTTACTGACCGAACAAAGGGTGGTGATGAATCAGCATATAGGTAGGAGATTGAAAATCTGGCTGAGTGGTGCCCCAGCAGCAACCTCTCACTCAAAGAACTGATTATTAACTACAAGAGGAGGCAATAGGAGGTCCATGAACCAGTCCTCACCGGGGGGCTCAGAGGTGGAGAGTGTCATCAAACTTAAATTCCTCTGTGTTATAATTTCAGAGGATCCGTCCTGGATCTAATAAAGCAGTGTCTCTACTTCTTAGAAGTTCACAAGGATGCAGCATGTCATGTAAAAGTTGGACAAACTTCTATAGTTGTGTGGTGCAGAGTATATTGGCTGGTTGCATCACAGCCTGATATGGAAACCCCAATGCCCTTGTTAGGAAAAGCCTACAAAAGTGTTGGATATAGCCCAGTCCATCATGGGTAAAGCACATCTACACAGTGTGCTGTCACAAGATAGAGGCATCAAGGACCCCCACCATCCAGGCTCTGCTCTCTTCCTGCCACAGCCATCAGGAAGAATGTACAGGAGCATCAGAACCAACACAACCAGAGTAATTACCCCTCAACTGTCAGGCTTTTGAACCAGAGGGGATAACCTCACTCAACTTCACTCACCCCATCACTGAAATGTTCCCACTAAACTGGACTCACTTTCAAGGGCTCTTCATCTCACGTTCTCAATGTATATTTATTATTATTTCTTTTGGTTTGTATTTGCACAGTTTTTTGTTTTTTGTTTTCACATTGGCTGTTGTCCACCCTGCTGGGTCTATCATTGATTCTATTCCACTTCTTTTATTTACTGTGTTTGCCCACAAGAAAATGAACTTTAGGGTTGTATATTGTGACATATATGTACTTCGATAATAAATTTACTTTATACTTTGGTGGTATCAAACCACTTCTGTTTGAGGATCCAATTGATGAAGAGGAAGGTTCATATTAATACAGTAATGAGAAATCTTAACATCTTAAGAACAATTTTTGCATATATTTCCCCACCACGTACTTCCCCCCTTCCCTCTTTAATTATGTCTAAGAGCACTTCCTAACATGTACATCCCTTCTCCAAGTGTTTACAATTTTGACCATGTTGGTGATGTCAGCCTAAGTCTGCATATCTGCCTGTTTTACCATTCAATCAGCAACCCTTCATGCTGTGCATCATTTGCAGTGGTGATATAGCTATTGATCGCTACTTGGCCCTGACACCTATTGACCCAGGTTTCCCTAAGCTGACACCTTTCTGAAGTTGCAGGACTGTGTTCCTATCCAAAATAAATTGTTATGGTGCTGCTTAAGTGGGCAAACTTGAGCATTAGGGGCACAAATAAAAACCTAAAATGACGACGCCCTGAAAAATCTGGTGTTAGTCACATATTTTCAAGGGTTCTTAACGTCCTGGTCAAAAGTGAGTGACCTAAAATTTTAGCTCTTTTCTCTTTTTTCTTTTTCCCCAAACATCACCTGACCTGCTGACAATTCTTTCATTTCCTACATTTATGTCTGAATTTCTAAGATGTTGTCTACTCAGATTACGCGGGACAACCATCTTTTTCCGAAGTGCTGCTGCCTCAGAAATTATTTTTGTTTATAATAGGCCTCTTGAAGCTGAACACAAATATAATTTTAGACTACTGGTATGATGTAGGAATTTGGAGAAACAAGAAATTAACTTTTATTGAATATAATGTGAATAATGAGTTTAAATGGTGCTGACATTTTGCAATAGTTCAACTAAGCTAAAAACGTTTTGTTGATTATTTTCTTTTGTACTCAGAGTCTGAGACTTCTCATTTAAATGTCGAACAATAATTAACTTGCATTGATGGATGCCAGTTGCCCTGATACCGTTTCTCCATGACCGCAATGACCTGGTGAAAACATTCACCATGCTCATCACTGACAGCACCAAAATTTGCAGGGAAGAATGGGAATGCAGAAAATGAATCTTTAGTGACATGTTGCATTTCATGGTTTAGTATGCTTGAAGCATATTGACAGCATGTAGTTTGGTGCTCTATAATTGCCAAGAACATCTTCAACAACACCCTTGAATGCCTTTCATGCAATTTTCTCTGGTTCCATTAGAAGTTCTTCAAATTGCCTATCATTGATGACCTGTTTGATTTGTGGACCAACAAAAATGCCTTCCTTAATTTTGGTGTCAGTTACTTTGACTTGAATTATGAATTGAAATAACAAATAGAGGCGATTCAAAAAATGGTGCATTACAAGGAAATATCATGGTGATTTTTATGATCAGCAGCCCAAAATCCATGAGGTATATCCAAAAGTATTCAGAAAGCAAAATCTTTGTTGTCCAGTGTTATTGTCCCACCATCTGAAATTAAGCTAAGCCAATTAATGGCACATAAGAAACAGAAAGCCTGGCCCAAATAAAATCCCAGTCCCTGGGCTGGCTATAAAAATACATCACCCAGGACATGCCCTCTTCTAATTGCTACCATCAAAGTGGAGGTACAGGAACCTGAATATACACACTCAAGGTTTCAAGATCAGTTTCTTCTCCTATGCCTGAAATTTCTGAACGGACAATGAACTCACGAACACTACCTCACTAAATTTCTTTTTTTTTGCCCTCCTTTTTATTGAATGTGTTTTATAATATATATTTCTTATTGTAATTCATAGTTTTTATTATGTATTGCAGTGTACATCTGCCACAAAGCAACAAATTTCACAACCAATGCCAGTGATATTCAACCTGACTCTGCCTCTGAGTCAAATGAAACTCTTACTGGGAAATGTATAATGACAAACCATTGTGTCAAAAAAAATCAGGGTTAAAGTGAGGGGGTAAAAAGATTATCAATTCACCACTTCATCATCCTTCACCATGAGATCAGATTCATTAACATCTTTCCCAACTCCTGGCAATTTTGCATGCACTAAAAGTCAAATTCCAAGCAGGATGTTCTGTTTTCTTACAGCTGGATTAAATATGGAGAAGTTTTATGATAAAGCAGTAGGTGGTTGCATTGTTGCTTCTCTGGCAGTTCTGTGATTTTGTGCAACAGTGTAAAATATATGAGCATGAAACGATAAAGTGTGAAATTACAGGAGGTGAGGATAGTTTTCAGGATCAAAAGACTCTTGTTACTTTTTTACTTTCTAAACATTTGTACTAATAAAAATACCTTGCACTGATTTAATCACAATAATACCAACATTTAATGTTTTGTAATTTATTATCTGAAGCATTTTGTTGTATTTTAAACACTTTTAAAGTTGATTATCAGTGTTAGGCATGCACATGTGATATTTTCCATCTGTTACTTAAAGGTGTGTCTGATCTCACTACTTTTTAGTTAGAAACATAACTAGGTGAGAGAATCAGAGGCAAATAGCAGATAAGGCCAGGTGACAGAAAAATGTTAAAAAGCTGTCTAAATGCATTGATTCTAAATGTATACTGTATCTGCTACTAGATAGATGATCTAGATTGGATTTATGGTACAAAGAGACTTAAATGAGTATGGTCTAATTACCAGAACAGAAATATAGCTGCTGGGTGATCAAAGCTGAGAAATATTTCATGGTGTTTGACATTTTGGAAGGACAGGCACAATGGAAAAAGGCAAGGAGAAGCATGTCATTAGTTGTGATGGATAATCACTGTCCAGCGCTATTGTGAGGGGGAGGGGGCTTTTTCACCAAGCTCAGCTATCTAAACAGCAGCTGTGAGCATCTGTGAGATTAAAGAGTTGTTTTTGAGTGAGATAAATGCCTAACCAATGTTCTTTGTTCAGCTCCTTGTCGGAAATAGGAGTCAGTCTTCAGTTCTTAATGTAAGTTGCAAGCAATAATCAGTCTGAAGTTAAAAATCAGCTTTGCAAGTGAACAGCGCTGTCTATAGAGCACAGGCTGCTGGCCAATAGCACGGGACTTACTGCTTAAGCAATGCAATGCAGTGTAAGACAGTGAGGTTATGTCAAATCAGACAATGCTGGCTAAGTTATTTAATTCAAGGAAGCTTGCAGACCAGATTGATATTATCACTTAGCATATCAAACAGCTGATTTATTAATAGTTAGAAGATTTATGTACTCAGAGAGTCAGCTTCACAACAATAATTGTGGGTATCTGGGAATCTCTGTCCCCAGAAGCTTGTCAACCACCTATGTGAAAATGCATCAGAAAAAATATCACATGTCTGTGAAGTCACCTAAGTGGCAGAAAAACAGTATAAATGTAAGAGAACAGTCAGGCTTTTTTAAGAATGGTCCAAGGAAATCAAGAAGAATTACAGAAAGATGAAGGGACTAGAATCTAATCCTCTGTCTTCGATTTTTACAACATATGATTTGTTCTTCTGCAACTTGTTGGTATGTCATTTTATCTTATAGGAATTGTACCTGTGTTTTGGAAATCCTCTGCGTTTTAACAATTGCTTGTAATTTAGTAGTCTTTTGTAAAATAGAAATACTCCGTGAGCTTTCTTAGCTGGAAGTATCTCCTCCTTCGTAAGGAGGGGGGACCCTCCACTCAGATAGTGGGTATTGGCAGCTAAGCTTGCTGAGTTGGATGAACAGGGAAGTAAACTGGTCTTTGAAGAGTAGGTAGCCTCAGTATAACCTCACTTTAGTGAGGGTACACATAACTATATTGGATAGGGATTGGGATTTTCATTTGTGTTCAGAACTTCAGAGATAGCAAACCCCACACAATACAGTATTAAGAAGAATTTCTGATCACTGTGGATCATTGTATAAAATTGAAATTTGGGTAGAACTAAGAAGCAGCAGGGAATAGAAAACTTTGGAGCAATATTTTTCTAGGTCTTCAAGTGGTAATTATGATGTCGGGCATTGTATGAACAAGGAAATTAATGTATGTAACATGGGGAATATTACATATCACTTGAGCAGATCTAATTTGTACAAATGATGTAGAAGTTGAACTTTTAAAGTCATAGTGCACTAAAGGACAAGAAAAGGCCCTTCAGCTCATCTAGTCCTGAACTATTACTTTGCCTAGCCCAGTTGACCTGCACTTGGACCATAGCCCATCCAAACTTCTCCTAAATGTTGACATCAAACCTGCAGCCACCACTACTGCTGGCAGCTTGTTCCACATTCTCACCAACATGAGTGAAATTTCCCCTCATGTTCCCCTTAAACATATCACCTTCCACACTTAATCAATGACCTCTAGTTTGAGTTTCACCCAACCTCAGTGGAAAAAACCTGCTTACATTTACCCTCTCCATACCCCTCATACCTCTATCAACTCTCCCCTCATTCTCTTATACTCCAGGGTATTTGAAAATAGTTTGAAATGAAGTATATTATTTTCAAACTCAGTGTAAAATCTAATAATATTGCTCATTATTTCTCATGGGCCTCCTTACAACCAAGTTGTTAATAAACTTTTTTTTATAGCGTATCAGTTAACATAAAACAACTTGTTCTCAGTGTGGTTCTTCAGCATGCAGAATAGGGATGAGACTTTATAGATTTTGCTTTGTGTAAAATAAGAAATGGTTCTCAATATTTCTGTTGTAAATGGCTCCTGGAAATGAATGACAATATGCTGAAATTTACATTAAGTTTGAAAGTGATTTAGCGAACTTGATACCTGGGTTTTCAATGCTGTGAAGTAAAACTATGGCAGTACAAAAAACAGCTTGGCTGTAGTAGATTAGGAAGCTATGGAAAAGGCTGGACAAATAATGTCCAGTACTTAAAGAAATTAGCTATGACTTGCAATAAATATACGTTCCCTTAAAGCACATAAACAGAGCTGGAAAAATGCCTTGAACATGAATTACAGGAGGACTGAAAGACAATATCAAATCGAGGGTGATAAACCTGCCAGATAATGCAGAAAGTTTGAAATGGAAGTAATAGAATGTGTTTTAGAATTCAGTAAGGGATAACCAAAGTAATTGTAAAGAAGAGGAAAGCAGAGTACGTAGGCTAGGAGAAACACAAACACCAGATTTTAAGGGGTTGTTGTGGATACTGTATATAAAAAGGATAAGACTAGTGAAAGCAAATAATGGTTTCAGACAGACAGAGAAGGTCAAAAGAAATAGCAGAATAATGTACATTGTGTTTTATAGGATTACTTTTATATTGATATTTATTGTGTGTTCTTTATTGTTTTGTTATCGTGCTCTTTATGCGTATTATAATTTTTATGCCACATTGGATCCAGAGTAACAATCGTCTCATTCTCTTTTATGCTCATGTACTGAAGAATGACAAGAAACAATCTTCAGTCTTTTATATTGAATTAAATAATTACTTTGTGCTTGTCTTCACAGAAGAAGACAAATAACCTCTCAGAAACACTAGCAGATAAAGAAAAAGTGCAAATAAAGTAGTAAAGAAAATGTATTCTTCAAAAATTCTACCAAAGAAGTTAATAAGTTTCAGGATTGATAAATCCCAATGGACTTGATCTACATCGCAGACTTTTAAAGAGGTGGTAGTAGAGGGAGAGTGAATGCTCATCTCCATGACAACCCTGATCTTACTCTTGCATGATTATTCATTCCCTTTCGTCTTCTCCCCCTGTGACATAAATCTTATTTTTTCTCTTCATTCTCTCTTTTCTCTTCATTCCAGTACTATTAATTCTCTACCCCTTTCTGCTAATGCTACTCAATCTGCCAGGTGTTTCCAGCATTTTTTTTTATTTCGGTATTCCAACATCTGTTGTATTTTTTATGCAAAATGTGAGGTGTAAAGGGATCATCAGTGAAACAATGGTAATTTTCCTTCATCCTTCCCTCTTCTTCTATTCTCCATTCTAGCCTTTTACCTCTCCTCATCTGCCTCTGGTGCCCCTTCTCTTTCCCTTTCTCCTAAGGTCTACTTTCCTCTCCTATCAGATTCCTTCTTCTCCTGCTCTTTACCTTTCCCACCCACCCGGCTTCACCTATCACTTCCAGCTAGCCTTCTTCCCCTCCCTCATCTTTTTATTTTGACATCCTCCCTCTTCCTTTTCAGTCCCGAAGAAGGGTCTCGGCCCGAAGCATCGACTGTTTATTCATCTCCATAGATGCTGCCTGACCTGCTGAGTTCCTCCAGCATTTTGTGTGTATTGCTGTGTAACTCCATAATTGTGTATACAATGTACTTGGTAAATACTTCATTAACCAATAAATAACTCATGGTCTTCTCTAACACTGAGAGACCATGTTAACATAGTATTGTATTCAAGTTCAACTTTACTGTCATTCAACCGTATACATGTATACAGGTAAATGAAACGTTGTTCCTTTTGGGGACAAGATGCAAAACACAGTACATAGTCACACACAGCACATATAGTTACAATCCAGCACATACAGTCACAAAATAATATTAGCACAAGTCCCGGAATGGCATGGCCTGAAGATTGACAGGATGAAATAGATTACAAGTTGCATGTTTATCTAAGACAGTATAATATTACTGGCACTATTAGAATGAAGCAAGCAATAGTATAAATATGTGAAACAGCAGCAATATAAGATTTAAAATAATGACCACTGCAGTGTGAGGGTGTGTGTCTGTGAGTGGGGGAGTGGAGGAGTGGAGGAGTGGGTGGGGTGGTGACGGCAGGACTTTCAGTCAAGGTGCACATGTAACCTGGTTGGAAGCAGGGTGGTACTCAAGCAATTATGTGAATCAACACTTGTCAATATGTGAAAATTGCACTTTGTGTTAATTGATATGTAGAGCCAACCATAGCTTTCTGGTGATAAGTATGTCCATATGCTGATACGTTTGCTTTAACTTTTGTTCTGAACACTTCTTTATGACATGCTTCGTAAATGAAATGATTTTGTTTGTTGCTTTCATTAGCCTGTTGCTACCGTTATGTCAGTGCTGTCAGAAATAGTAAGGAGAATGACACATGCCAGAAACAGCTGGAAGGAAAACAAGCCTGAAAAGTCAGCATTTTCCACGTATCTGCCAACTTCTCTCATTCATCTTGGTCCTTCTGTGGCCCACCACATACTTCCTCACAGCTTGACATGTTCCTGTATTCAATAGCAACAATTCAAGTGCCTCCTAATTCTGACTGATACTTCAATAGGGTGATTGAGAGCAGCTGCAGTACAATAGCCATCGAATTTTGGTTAAAATGTTAAAATGAGACTTTCAGACAGTTGGGAAAGATTCTGTGATATTAGCAGAAAAAAACCTTCGAAGTGTTCTGGCAGCAGCACATGCAAGATGCTGGAGGAGCTCAGCAGGTCAGGCAGCATCTACAGAGATGAATAAATAGTCAACGTCTCGGACCAAGACCCTTCGTCAGGACTGGGAAGGAACGGGCAGAAGCCAGAAGAAGGTGAGAAAGGTTGGAGTACAAGTTAGAAGGTGATAGGTGAAACCAGAAGGTGGGGAATGTTGGGTGGATGAACTTGACCTGTTGAGTTGCTCCAACATCTTGTGTGTGCTGCCTTGAATTTGCAACATCTGTATGTTTATAAAATATCCTTGGAAATATATATGTCTCAACTGACTAAATGAAAACAAAACTTAATGTAGCTGATAAGATTTTCCTGTGCACATGAGTTGCCATTAGATAAAATAAAAAAGAACACTGTTTTCAAACTGCAAAATCAGAAAGTGTAGGAAAAGGAAACACGCCGGGTAGCATCCTGTTTCTCTTTTAACCAAGCAGGACAAATCCAATTCAGTTCAAAACCACCTAATTAAACCTTGGGGAAATATCAGCAAATGATGCAAGGTGTCCCTGAAAGTAATATTAAGTTGTACTTGCTTTCCAAAAGCATCTTCACTCATGCCCAGTTTTGACTTGGCGAGGGACATTAGTAAATATATTTAAGACACAATTTGATAGATGTTTGCATAGTAGGGAAATTAAGGGTTATGGGGAAAAGGTCGGTGGAACTGAGCCCACAGCTAGATTAGCCATGAGCTTGCAGACTAGTTGGCCTACTCAAAGATTCAAAGTACATTTGTTATCAAAGTATGTATGCAGTATGCATCCCTGAAATTTGTCTTCCCCACAGACAGCCATGAAGCGAAGAACCATGGAACCAACCCGTTCAAAAATCATCAAACATTAAACTCCCTCTCCCTCGTCCACGTGCAAACAGCAACAAAAAAGCAAGCGAAAACATGGAATATAAAACACAAAATCAAAAGGCATATTTTGGTACAGTTAAGCTCAGTGTACGTTATCTGCAGACCGCCCTGATTCAAAAACTGGCCAAAATTAGTAACAAAAAAGAGTGACCAGAACTAGAACTGGAAACCAGAACACACTCAGTGATTCAGGAACAGCTTCTTCTCCTCTGCCATCCGGTTCCTAAATGGTCATTGAATCTTTGGCCACTACATCGCTTTTTAAAAAAATATACAGTATTTCTGTTTTTGCATTTTTTTAAAACTCTATTCAATATATGTAATTGATTTACTTGTTTATTTATTATTATTATTTTTTAAATTTTATTTATTATTAGTATTATTTTTTCTCTGCTAGATTATGTACTGCATTGAACTGCTGTTGCTAAATTAACAAATTTCACGTCACATGCCGATGATAATAAACCTGATTCTGATTCTGATCATAAACCTGAATTAGTGTCCAAATCCACAGTCTGTGTCCATTAAACCTTGCTTCGGCACCATTCGCTGACAGCATTGAGGGAGAGAGAGAGACTTTGCTCAAATGTAAGAGCCTTCCCTCGGGTGCAGCAAGCAAGAAGGGGAAAGTGAGACTGCCATATGCAGCCACCTTCTCCGGCGGCAGTGAGCGAGAGGGTGGTAGATAGCACTGAACACTGGCTCATTCTCCACAACCGCCTTGACGACTGCAGTCTTCTTCGGTGCTTTATTTGGCGAGATCGGTAAGGTTTTATTATGGTCATGAATGGACAGAAAAACTGGATTCTTGAACATGGGTGTGGTATGAGGAGCATTGGTAATAACTGATGTAATGCCCTAGTTATGATTCTTACTGCTAGCCTATAGGTATTTCATTTCAGCAATTCTGTAAGAACAGTCTGTTTTGCTTTCAGCCTGTTTGGGTTTGAGCTGAGATAAGAGGCTTTGTTGTTCAATTTCGGAACGTTGTGCCAGCCAATCAGGATGGTGGAATTGGGAGAAGGTTCCGGGGAACGCTGGGTGGAGAGGTTTTTGTGATGAACACTGGTGTAGGTTGAGGAATTCTTGGGGGGAGCTGGGAGAGGCCAGGAGGGAAGAAGGCTGATGATGCCATCCCTGTTGCACAAGGTGTTGGGTGCAGATGAATGGCTTCAAGGAGGAAGGACCAATGCTTTCATGGGAGAGCCTGTTCATTTGAGATGGATTTTGAGCAACATTCGGAAGGTGGTGTGTGCATTCGCACAGACTAAGGGTTCAGCACGAGTTCAAGGCAACTTTAAGATGAGCTCCAACTTAAGTGCACATTTGATTGTTCAATTATAATGGGCCCTTTTATTTTTTTCCTTTTCTTTCATAACTGTTTGGTTAGGTTAACATTCATAAATGTACTTTCTTTATAATCGTATGCCGTGTATGGTCTGTTATTTCTTGCTGCCAGGCGATTGCATGGGAGAGGTATACTGTATTACACAGTACTCACTCAAATCAGGTTTCGGGTGGGTGAGACGTCCCGACCTCATGGGTTTAGTGGGACCTAAGACATATGGGGTCTGAGAAAGGTAGTTTACTCACCACTGAATTGGGTGACTGTTAGTGAGAGGCCACAAGATGCATCCCTAGAGACACCTGGTAAAAAGGGGTTTCACTGATATTGATGGGCACAAAGGGGAAAATACACTCAAAGAAGGCATATTTTGCATTAATGAAGGTGGTAGTAGTAATTGGTTGTGTGTCAATCTAGCCACAGCACGAGGTTGCAGAAGTTCTGTGGGCCAGTGCCCTTGGCCCAGCTTTCAGCTGCCTCATCATTGACTGCCCCATGTTCAGAAGAGGGGACATTCACTGAGTTCACAATTTTCGTTTCTACTTTGGAGCCTCAGTCAGTGAAGTAGTCCATATCGATGTACAGACAGATAAAGACAACAGTCAGGTACTCGCTGATTAATTGGCAGGTTTTCCCACCACAAGGGTTCCAGACATTTCCACCACGAGGGTTCTAGACAATGAGCATTCCCAAGAAGAGAGAGTCTAAACGTCTATTGTTGGCATCTGGTGGTAGTACAATTACATCACATTTATCATCCACGTCCTAGGATCACCACCAACCATAAGTTTCACTGGACCTATTGTACTTACTAAGCACAAGTCAGGATAATAATGGAACACTATCTCATTGTCTGGTTGAATGCGGTTCCAACAACCATAGAAGTTCAACATCATCGAGGACAAAGCCTCTTCATTGGCACACCACCCACCACCAATTCCATTCCCTCCAAGACTGGAGCGCCATGACTGCACATTGCTAGATTGGTGGTGCTCAAGACCAGTGATCTAGAACACTACAAGAAGTCCAGATGTAACTAACACCGTGAGAGCAAAATGGCAATCCCATGTGAAATTAAGGTCCTCTGTCAGATGCCACAATAGCAGTGTAGGATTTGCATGTCATTACTTCCTATAAGGTGAAACTTAGCTGCATAATTGCCAATGGTAAGTATTTCACTCCCTGGTGAGCTCAGAAACTCTTGTGCATGCTTTGTAATGGAAAATACCTCTGCATGTGTGAATCCTCAGAGCATCTGGTGTCTCTGTGATCTGTCTCAGAATATCCTTTAAAGCTGAACTCTCAAGGCATCAGACCGTGATATTGTATTTGTCTCTGTCTGGATACTGGAAATCTGTTCTGACCAAGTGGGTGGAGTGTTCAAGGGCATCACCCACCTCTACCTGCTCCAGTCTGAGGTTCCCACTACTTGGACAGGGTGCCCGAAAAGAGCAAGGTGAGCTGCTTCAATGTCTGTTGACTGGTAGCACCCAAATCGACTGTAATGAAGTGCTTCAAACAGTTGGTTATGACTAGAATTAACCCTTTTTGAGCAAGGACATGCACCCTTTGCAATTTGTCTACTGCCTCAACAGATGCAATTTCTCTGGCTCTCCACCCTCCTCTACAGCACCTGGACATCAGCAAAACATAAGTCAGGCTGCTGTTTTTCAATCACAGCTCAGCGTTCAGTCCCACCATTTCCCTAGTACTAATTATCAAGGTTCTAAACTTGGGCCTTTGTACTTTCCTCTGCAACTGAATCCTCAATTTCATCAATGGGAAACCACAGTCAGTGCAGATCAGTGACGACATCTCCTGCTCATGGACAATCGACCTAGGCAGAACTCAAGGATGTGTGCTTAGCCCACTGTTCTACTCTCTCTGCACCCATGACTATGTGGCTAAGCGCGGCCCGGGAGCCATTTATAATTTCACAGATGATGCCACTCAGATAATCTCAGATAGTGATGAGAAGGCGTACAGGAGGGAGATCTGCTGGTTGAGTAGAGTTGCAGCAGGAGCCGTGCAGAAAATCAACACCATGGAATTGACTGAAGATTTCAGGGAGAGAAAGTGGAGAGAACACACACCAGTTCTGATTGTGTGATCACCAGTGGATAGGGTGAGTAACATCAAGTTCTTGGGCATTAACATCTCAGAGGATCTGTCCTGGCCCAGAAGCACATTCATACAATCATGAAGAAGGCATGCCAGTGGCTCTAATTCCTTGGGAATTTGAGGAAATTTGATAATTCACCAAAGACTCTTGCAAATTTCTGTAGGTGTATAGAGGAGAATAATCTGAATGGTTGCATCACCACTTGGTATGAAGGCTCCATTGCACAGGATCACTAGAGGCTGCAGACAGCTACGGACTCAGCCAGCTCATGGACACAAGCCTCCCCTCCATCAAGGACATCATCAAAATGCAGTGGCTCAAAAGATGACATCCATTATTAAGAGTCCTCACCATCTTCGACATATCCTCCACTCATTACTACCATCAGGGAGGAGGTAGAGGAGTCTGACCTCCCACACTCAGTGATTCACCCCTGCCATCAGATTTCTGAATGGTCCATGAACCCTTTGTCTTTCCACTGTCTCAGAGCAGTAAACATCACATCATATAAGACAATGATAATAAAACTGATTCTGATTCTGCCTACCATCTACAATGCATTTGGAAATTATAGCCTAAGTTATGTCAGTGAAACTTGGCAAACACACACCATCTTTCACAAAGTTGGCCAAGGGCTTTTCTTTGAATGGGACCATTTGCAGCTTCCCTTCTAAGTTGCACACCATCCTAACTTTCAATTACAGTGAAATACATGCTGTTTTGCAAAGTCTAAACCATGGAAATCCCTCACCCAACAGCCCTGCAAAAGTACCTTCACCAGGAAAACTACACTGGTTCAAGAAAATACATGCACACTTCCCAAACAAATTAATAAATAAAAAAATACAGTGAAAGTAACTTTATTGACTGTGACACTGATGTCAGGTCTGGAGACTAAGCAGACAAGAAGCCAGATGGAGAGACTCTGGAGTTACTTTTGCAGGGCTAATCATTAACTGTACAGCCAGAAGAGGATAGGGTTACTTTAGAAGTGATAGAGTTAAAAGTCACACTAGCCGTAAAATAATAGCATTAATTAATAATTAAAGACTCCGATGAATGTTGCAAATGGAGTGGAGTAAACCAATTCTGAACTAGATCCTATGATATCAGTGTGTATTCTCTTTCAGTGTCAGACATTAACAGTTTTACGAAGCTATAGGTCCTAGATTTTGGTTGAGTGTCAGGTTTGTGCCGGGAATAGAAAACATTTAGGTGTTATTAACATTATCTGCTGCTAACTCTCTGAGAATTCAAAATAGAAAAGTAAGTGAAATATGTGCAGGTGATAATAAGCAGTGAGGGCAATGCAACTTGAGCAGGTTGTCCGAAATATTGGCTATTGCAATCAGATTTTTCAGAAGTAAAATCTTAACCTGATAGGTTAACCTGATAGCTCTGTTTAAAGTATGTATACTTTTCCATCCATACCCATACCTTGCCAGTGGTTGAGATTTGCCACTAACAGGGTCAATATTTCACAGATGAATTTTGATGCTTGACATTTGTAGTGCGTAAAACAATCTCAATGGATTGCACTGTTCCAGAAGGAACACTTACTTCTGACACCATCAAGTTCAGGAACAGCTATTACTCTACAATCATCAGGCTCCTGAACCAACATAGAGAACTTCACTTACACCAGTACTGAATAGACTCCATGACTGAAAGAATCACTTTCAAGGACTCTAAACTCAGTACTATTTATTTACTTTGTTATCCACTTGCACGATTTGTCTTTTGCACAATGGCTGTCAGTCTTCACTATTTATAGCTTTTCAGAAATTCTATTGTGTTTCATTATTTTCCTATAAATACCTGTAAGAAAATGAATCTCAAGGTAATATATGGAGATATATGCATGCTTCTTGCTGGTCTTTCAGAAAGAAGGTGTAGGGGCCTTAGGTGCAACAGCACGAGGTTCAGGAACAGTCATTACCAATCAACCATCAGTCTCTTGAAACAGTGTGGAAAGCTTCACTCATCTCAACACTGAACTGATTTCACAACTTATGGATTTACTTTCAAGAACACAACTGAAGTTCTCTGTAGTTATCTATCTATATATTTATTCTTCACTATTTTGCTTTTGCAGCCTGTCATCTTTTGCACATTGGTTCTTTGTCAGTCTTTGTGTGTAGTTTTTCATTCATTCTATTGTACTTCTTTGTTCTGTTGTGAATATCTGTGAGAAAAAGAATCTTAGGGTAGTATATATGTACTATGGTAACAAATTTACTTTGAACTTTGTTCCTGGGTAACTGCAAACAGATAATAGAATTTATAACTTGTGAGGGTGAGCCCTTGGCATTCCTTTGCTTATTTTATTCCACAGCCTCACATTCACAATACTTAGGAATGATGTGTCTTTCACATTTGTGAAAAGTGACCCCAGTCACTGACACCTATCTGCTCGTTCCCCTTTGGTAGTTCATACTAGTGAAATAAGCACCAGTTTGATGCAGCTTGAGTATCTACAGCAAACTTGAACTAACTCTGCAGCTACTGGGAGTGAAGCACAAGACATTAATCGAGAGAAGCAATTTTTAATAATAGTTTGAACTCTGTAAGCTGAAGTTAATTATTTAACTGCAAGACATTTATTCTTTAAATAATCTGCAAAAGACAAACACAATACTTTTAAATCTGGTGTGCTGAGCAGAGCAGAGATGGTATGAGAAATGTGGACATGTAACTCTGGCAGCTGTTGTTCTCAGTGTGTTATATACAGCATTGTTTATCAGCACTGGATTACAGGATGACACGTTGCATCATCTATTTATTTTCTGGTTTCTCATAAACCAGGAGCTACCATTACAGGCATTTCAGTAATCTTTAAGTGTAACTAAATATAACACTGCCTTCTTGCCTGCTGGTAAATCTTGAGATCTCTATCCACCAGGTTTAGGAACAGTTATTACCCTGCAGCCATAAGGCTCCAGAACCAATGTGGACAACTTCACTCACCTCAACTCGGAATTGATTCCAGAACCCGCAGACTCACTTTCAAGAACTCGACAAATCATGTTTTCAGTATTTTTTCTGTTTTTGTTTTATTTGCACAGTGTGCTTTCTTTTGAACACAGGTAGTTTGTCTTTGTGTGTAGTTCTTCATCGATTTCCTTGTTTTCCTGTGAATACCTGTAAGAAAATATATCTCAAGGTAGTATATGTTGACATACAGGGCCTTGGGAAAGTATTCAGTCCCCACAACTACCTTCACATTTTACTGTCTCGTTTTCTAAACTTAAAATATATTGAAATAGGATTTTTGGCTAATCTACAATATATTGCACATCGTGTCAAATCAAAGGAAATGTTTCAAAACCAGTCAACAATTTACTAAGCATTAAAAAACAAAATTGTGAGGCTGTCATTACCTCACCAACTTTCCTCAGGTGCAGTACTGTATATTACCTTACCTAGGTTTTGAATTTTTAGTGTTTCATGCTTTACAATTTTCCTGCTCTTTGGGGCTGTACTGTGAAAAAAGGAGCATGTGATGCACAAATAAAAATTCTCAGTTAAATTGATCAAAATTCCTGGTTCACTTCATTTAAGTGAACAAAGGGTTGGAGGCTGAATAGTTTTACAAGGCATTGTATACAGTACATATTCTGATAATAAATTTACTTTGAACTTTGCGAAGCTCCACTACTGGTTCATAGAGTGGTTAGACATCAGCGTAGGTCAGAGGTAGGCTGCAGGTTGGTAGTCTCAGATATGTCCCTCACCTTAGCAAAGAGCAAAGCTTCACATTAGCAGAGAGGTCCTGATCTTTAACTGAGAAGTTTGAAATCCTTTTAGAGCTTCTCTTTTTTTCTCTCAGGAGCTGTCTGTTAAACAGGCAAATGGAATCCTCGTTAATATTAGTGAGTATAAAAGAGGAAGTCATTATTGACTAAATTAGTACTGTACATTCTATATTCACACATGTAAGTAGATTCTTACATTCCTGGTAAATTTGTCTTTCTGCAACCCTTCCAGAATAAATA
This sequence comes from Mobula birostris, assembly GCF_030028105.1. Classification (NCBI taxonomy): domain Eukaryota; kingdom Metazoa; phylum Chordata; class Chondrichthyes; order Myliobatiformes; family Myliobatidae; genus Mobula; species Mobula birostris. Next base: position 141,886,132 of record NC_092370.1, read on the forward strand.
GGATAAGGTCTCTGATATATCAGATCAGCCAGGGAACATTTATCAAAAGTTGAAGCAATTGACCTAAAAACATAAAGAACGTAACACTTACATTTCTATTTTTAACTTGAGTGTGATTCGGGAAAATAAATATTTGGCTGCAGCAATATGAGCCTGGAACCCTTTTGGAAGAGTACTACAGGTATTTCTGAGTAGATATCCTCTAATACTGCTCAGGTGTTCCAGTTTCTGCTAAGACTTGAGGTTGAATCATCCTCTAGTTTCACATATGGTGTTTGTTTCGTAATTCAACCAAAATTGTAAGCTCCACAAAATCCCTTCACTGGAGATTACACTGGCCACCTCTCAACTTTTTTTAAACTGACTCAGGATACTCTGGGAAATAATATTAGAAGTTAAAACATCAAATGCTTTTGATTATTTTTCCCAATCCTTTCCTGGGATTCAGAGCAAAGCTGTGGAGTTATCATCTTCCTAAAGGAATTGTTTAGCTCAAGGAACAAGTGAATATTATCTACTGATAGGTTATAGCATACTAGGACTGATAATGAGGTGAGCTGTTGGCAATAGGCGATTAGTTCATTTGCCTGTGGTGAGTCAGAGTCTGGCTCATTTTTTAAGGATCATCCTGTAAAATCATTACTTAAGTGAAGTAACTTACTTAATTCTATTAATGCACACTAATTTCAAGTAAGTGAATCAAACTGAAACTTAACAACATGGTATTATTTAGGAATATATTATTTAGGATATCCCAAAGATAATCAATAACTGGGGAAGTAAAATTATATCTTAAGAAGCATTCTTTTCATCCTTTCGAACAACTTTTAACTTTTTTTTATCTCAGTACTTTCAGATGAGGACATCTTAACTATCTCAGTCTTTGCTGACTTTATTGACATGAAAATTGTATAACAGATCATGACATTTGGAATATTGCTGGTTTCAGGTCAGTTTCATGATATTTTGGATACCTGATCTGTTAAAGTCAGCTGATGTGAGGAATATGTGAGCAAAGTGCTGATGAGTTGATTTTTTAATGTCGGCTATGATTAGCAGTGCTCAGTTACAACTAGGTGCTGATCTTATCCATTATGTTGGATAACTTCATCTGCATGTAGGCTACACAAGTAGGATAAGAGCTGTGAAATTGGGCACTTCTAAGTACAAAAGAATACAATATGCTGTGCTCTAATTCCTGAACTTGAGTGAAATAGTTGGGAAATAGTCTAAAAATGGCAGAACATACGAAGGAGCTAAGACAGATCTATTCTTGTAGACCAAAAAATCAACAGCTATACGCCACACTTCAGTTTTCAGTATGTACTTGCAACTGGTAAGTGATTTTAGTCTCAGATTATGAAGGGCTTTTATTTTTGTAAATGAAGATATTTTGATATATAAATTGCAGTGAAATCTGTTGTACTTAAGCAACTCCACCTGGTGATTGATATGGCACTAGTCTCACTAGTATGGGTTAATAGAAGCCTGCTATGTTTTTTTTTTCACTTCACTGCTTGTTATGTTGTTTTAACAAATCATTGAAAAAGGATTCATTTTTTCTATATTAATGGGTTATGAAAATGTCAGAAGAGGTCCTTTTTGAGACGGGAATGCTAAATTTTGCACTGAACAATTTATTGTGCTGCTGTTCTGATAAAAAGCTAAAATGTCACACATTAGTATTTAACCAGCCTAATACCATTGATAATTATGCTTACATTGATAGATAGAGTGTACAGCCAGCACCTTTTATCCAGGGAGGAAATGGCTGTTACAAAGGGTTATAACTTTGAACTACTTGGAGGAAAGTGTAGGGGGATGCCAAAAGTAGGTTACCTATACACAAGGTTGTACATGCATGGAACAAGCTGTTGGAGCGGTAGTGGTAGAGGCAGATATTTTATTGGCATTAGATAGGCACATGGATTAAACAATAGAAGGCTCTATGGGAGGTAAGAGGTAAATTGATCTTGGAGTAGGTGAAAGGATTGACATAACATCATGGACTGAAGAGTATGTCCTGTGCTGTGCTGTGCTGTTTTATGTTTTAACATCCTTTTCCTCTGGACATATTTTAAATGTAATTTTACAATTATAAAAGTTCCATGGAATTTTGTAATATATCTCATAGAGGACACTACCATTGACCAGTTGAGCTGTGGGAGATGAATGCAAATATTCTCTGTTATATTCCCCTTCCTGAAGCTTTCTTCCTTTCAGTTATTGATGGGGTACCCTCAATGATCGAGTGGGCAATGGAGATTTGAGCTCTGCAAAATGTGTAGATCATTATATTGCTCTCAATGGATCTTATGTCACACAATAAAGTATAATTGCAGTCATCCAGAACAGAGACTTTGCTTTGGATTTATAAATTGTCATTACAATAAAAAATAAATTACAAAAAAAATACTAAGACATACCAAGGTTCTACATAGGAGGGCCAAAGAGAATACCATAAGTGAGGAGAAGGAGGGAAGGAATATTTAGGACGGGAATTCCTGAGCCAAGAGCCTGATCAGCATAAGGCAAGATTGCATCCAGGTCATTTATAAAAATCACAAAGAGTAGGGGTCCCAGAACAGATCCCTGAGGCACACCACTGGTGACCGACCTCCATGCAGAATATGACCCGTCTACAAACACTCTTTGCCTTCTGTGGGCAAGCTAGTTCTGGATCCACATAGCAATGTTCCCTTGGATCCCATGCTTCCTTACTTTCTCAATAAGCCTAGCATGGGGTACCTTGTGAAATGCCTTGCTGAAATCCATATACACTATATCTACTGCTCTACCTTCATCAATGTATTTAGTCATATCCTCAAAAAATTCAGTCATGCTCGTAAGGTACAACCTGCCTTTCACAAAGCTATGCTGACTATTCCTAATCATATTATACCTCTCCAAATGGTCATAAATCCTGCCTCTCAGGATCTTCTCCATCAACTTACAACCACTGAAATAAGACTCACTGGCCTATAATCTCCTGGGCTATCTCTGCTCCCTTTCTTAAATAATGGAACAACATCGGCAACCGTCCAATCCTCCGGAACCTCCCTGTCCCCATTGATGATACAAAGATCATCGCCAGAAGCTCAGCAATCTCCTCCCTCGCCTCCCACAGTAGCCTGGGGTACATCTCGTCTGGTCCTGGTGACTTATCTAACTTGATGCTTTCCAAAAGCTCCAGCACATCCTCTTTCTTAATATCTACATGCTGAAGCTTTTCAGTCTGCTGTAAATCATCCCTACAATTGCCAAAATCCTTTTCCATTGTGAATACTGAAGCAAAGTACTCAGTAAGTACTTCTGCTATCTCTTCCGGTTCCATAAACACTTTTCCACTGTCACACTTGATTAGTCCTATTCTGTCATGTCTTATCCTCCTACTTTTCACATACTTGTAGAATGCCCTGCGTTTTTTCTTAATCCTGCTCACCAAGGCTTTCTCCTGGCCCCTTCTGGCTCTCCTTATTTCTTTTTAAGCACCTTCCTGCTAGCCTTATGATCTTCTAGATCTCTTCCATTAGTTTTTTGAACCTTTCGTAAGCTCTTCTTTTCTTTTTGACTAGATTTACAACAGCCTTTGCACACCATGGTTCCTGTACCTTACCATCCTTTCCCTGTTTCATTGGAATGTACCAATGCAGAACTCTACACAAATATCCCCTGAACATTTGCCACATTTCTTCCATACATTTCCCTGAGAACATCTGTCTCAATTTATGCTTCCAAGTTCCTGCCTGATTTCCTAACTTGTCTGTTCCTTTCCCTCTCCAATGCTATGGTAAAGGAGATAGAATTGTGATCACTATCTCCAAAATGCTCTCCCACTGAGAGACCTGACACCTGACCAGATTCATTTCCCAATACCAGATCAAGTACAGCCTCTGCTCTTGTAGGCTTATCTACATATTGTGTCAAGAAACCTTCTTGAACACACCTAACAAACTCCACCCCATTTAAACCCCTCGCTCTATGGACATGTCAATCGATATTTGGGAAATTAAAATCTCCCACCACAACAGCCCTGTTATTATTACACTTTTCTTTAATCTGTCTCCCTATCTGCTCCTTGATGTCCCTGTTACTATTGGGTGTCTATAAAAAACACCCAGTGGTGTTATTGACCCCTTCCTGTTCCTACCTCTAACCACAGAGACTCCGTAGACAACCCTCCATGTCTTCCTCCTTTTCTGCAGCTGTGACACTATCTCTGATCAACAGTGCCACGCCCCCACCTCTTTTGCCTCCCTCCCTATCCTTTCTGAAACATCTAAAGCCTGGCACTCGAAGTAACCATTCCTGCCCCTGAGCCATCCAAGTCTCTGTAATGGCCACAGCATCATAGCTCCAAGAACTGATCCATGATCCAAGCTCATCTGCTTTGTTCACAATACTCCTTGCATTAAAATAGACATTGATCTTTTCTCAAACCATTGGTCTGATCGTGTCCCTTCTCTATCACCTGCCTATCCTCCCTCTCATACTGTCTTTAAGCTTTCTCTATTTGTGAGTCAACCACCTCTTCCTCAGTCTATTCAGTTTGGTTTCCACTGCCTAGCAATCCTAGTTTAAACTCTCCCCAACAGCCTTAGCAAACTACCGCGCCAGGATATTGGTCCCCCTTGGCATTTAAGTGCAACCCATCCTTTTTGAACAGGTCACAGGTCACTCCTGCCCAAAAATAGGTCCCAATGATCCAGAAATCTGAATCCCTGCCCCCTGCTTCAAAGCCTCAGCCATGTATTTATTCTCTACCTTACTCTATTCCTATATTCGCTGTCACTGGCTGCATCACAGCATTTTGTGTGTATTGCTCAGATTTCCAGCATCTGCAGTTTTTCTTGTGTTTGAGTAAGAGATCCAAATTGGATTGTAGTAATCTCATGAGATTGTAGGGCTGGTGAAAGAAGAGACCAGGAAGAGCACTGAAATCTGAACGTAAGGGTGAGTCCATAAATCAAGCTTTTCCTGTTTGAGCCATTGCAGGCTAATAATCACAATAAACATGGTTTGGTGAATGTTAGGGTTTGCATAGTGGATTATTGACAGATTTCTATAGATGCACTGTGGAGAATGCCCTAATTGGTTGCATCCTATCCTGTAATGGAAGCGCCAATGCCCAGAGAGACTACAGAGAGTGGTGGATACAACCCATTCCATCGAAGGCAAAACTCTCCTGCCATTGAGCACATTTACAGAGTGTGGTGCTGCAAGAAAGCAGCAAGGACCCTCACCATTCAAGCCATGCTCCCTACTCACTATTACCATCAGGCAGGAGGTACAGCAGCCTTAGTCCCAACAGGTTCAGGATCAGTTAGTATCTTATAACCACCAAATTCCTGAAATGGCATTGATAACATCCCTCACCACAACTCTGAATGGATTCTACAAGCTGCAGTCTCACTTTATAATTCAAGTACTCAATACTATTTTTATTTGCACAGTTTGTCTTCTTTTGCACATTGGTTGTTTGTCAGTCTTTGTTTATGTTTAGCTTATATAGATTCTATTGAATGTCTCTATTTTCCTGTAAATACCTGCGAGAAAATGAGTTTCAAGGTACTATGTGGTGACATATAGGTACTTTGATGATAAATTTTACTCTGACTGTGACTGAGTTTTGGTTTATTTCCTGAAACAGAAGTGTTTCCATATGGGAAGGCCACTCTGCAGTGCATTAAAGTGGATTAATTTGTATAAATGCATAAAGTGTATAATCAGCAGCTAGAACCTTCATTCGTGTACAGTATGTAAACGCCTGGATGACGTTCTTAGCTGCTAACTTTTTGAAATTATGATGGAATTCCAAAGTTCAAAGTAAACTTATTATCTACATGTAAAGCCCTGAGATTCATTCTGTTATGGGCATTCACAGTAAACACGAGAAAATCAATAGAATCAATGAAAGATTGCCTGCAACAGGACAGACAAACAAATAAAGTACAAAAGGCAACAAACTGTGCAAATACAAAAAGACAAACGGAAGAAATAATAATAACAATAATACTAAATAAATAAGCAATAAATATTGAGAACATGAGATGAAGATTCCTTGAAAGTGAATGCAGAGGTTTGGGGAACAATTCAGTGATGGGATGAGTGAAATGAGTGAAGTTATCCCCTTTGGTTCAAGAGCCTGATGACTGAGGGGTAATAACTGTTCCTGAATCTGGTGGTGTGGATCCTGAGGCTCCTGTACGACCTTCCTGATGGTAGCAGTAAGAAGGGAGAGCAAGGCCTGGTTGGTAGGGGTTCTTGATAACGGATGCCTCTTTCCTGCAGTAGTGTTCCTTGTAGGTGAGTTCAACGGTTGGAAGTGTTTTACTCATGATGGCCTGTGCTGTACCCACTCATTTTTGTGATGCAGAATCAGAATCCTTTATTATCGCCAAGTATGTGGACACATACAGGGAATTTGATGCCGGTTTCCCTGAGCTCTTGCTGTACAGAATCAAAAAGCAAACAAAACAATAGTGCAAATAATCGTGAACTATATACAATGAGGTATAGCTGTGTATGTACAGGTGGACTTGGTTTATAATAGACTAAAATTCAAGTGTTCATAAGACTGATGGCATAGAGAAAGAAACCGTTCTTGTACCTATTTGTCCTGGCATACAGTGATCTAAAGCACCTACCAGAAGGAAGGAGTTGGAACAGGTGATGTCCAGGGTGTGATGGGTCTACAATGATGCTGCTTGCTTGCTTCCTGACTCTAGATGCATATAAGTCCCGGATCGAGGGCAGCTTCACACCAATAATCCTTTCCGCAGCCCTGACGGTTCTTTGGAGTCTATTCTTGTCTTGTTTGGTAGCTGATCCAAACCAGACAGTGATGGATGAACAGAGAACAGACTGGATTATTCCCGAATAGAATTGAATCAGCAGCTCCTGAGGCAGGTTGTACTTCCTGAGTTGACGTAGGAAATACAACCTTGGCTGAGCCTTTTTGATAAGAGTGGCCGTGTTGGGTGTCCACTTCAGGTCCTGGGAGATTGTGACGCCCAGAAACCTGAAGTCAATATACTCCACCACACATCTATAGAAGTTTGTAAGAGTTTTAGATGACATGCTGAATCTTCACAAACTTCTAAAGAAGTAGAGGCGCTGATGTGTTTTTGCATGCTGGACCCACAACAGGTCCTCTGAAATAGTAACACCGACAAATTTAGTTGCTGACCCTCTCCACCTCTGATCCCCTGATGAGAACTGGCTCATAGACTTCCGGTTTCCTCCTCCTGAATTCAATAAGCAGCTTCTTGGTCTTGCTGACATTGAGTGAGAGAGTGAACTCAGTGAGGTTGCTGAGGAGAAGGTGGGAGACTCATCCAAGACAGTCTCCAGGAGAATGCCTGCTTGTCGTGATGAATAAAGGCTTCCTTATCACCAGCTCCGGTGGCTCTCCAGTCCTTAGAGCAACCACGTTCTATACTTTTAGTCTGACAATGCTTCCTTTTGAGTTATATATCTACAATGGGAGACACCTGCATGTTCAAACACCTTTGCTAGGACAAAGTAATTCACACAGATGGTCTATAAGCTTCTGGGTACAGAAATCCCAGACACCCAAAATTAATATCATCAGGGCTAATTCTGATACCAGAAATATCTTAACTATTAATTGATCAACTATACCTGTGAACATGTTTGCTGTGCTAATTTGGGTGTCAGATGTCCATTCAGCAGGGGCTGATGGCGAAGACCAGTAATCCTCATGGTCAATGACAGATGCTGGCACACTCTGTGGATGAGGACTGGTGTCCCCTCCCAGGTCAGTGAGTTCCAGGGTCAGGGGTCCATGCAAGTCAGGAGTTTGAAGCCAAGAGTTCAAAGTACCATTACTGGCAAGTCCTGGGTCAATGATGAAGTTTGAGACCTAAATTTGGCAAACCCAGAAGTTGATGCCAGGCCAGGGCTGAAGTCCCTTGGTCAGCATGTCCAGCAGTCGAAGGCTTGATATCTGAGAGTCCGGGCCAGGGACAGGTTGGAGGCCCGGAGGTGGCCTGTCCTGCAGTTGGAGGCCTATCTGTAAGTGCGCGAGTGGGTGGCAGGGAGGAAAGGGGCTAGTTATATTGTTGCTGTTTTGTTGTCGATGTTGTTGTTGCTGCTTGTGTTGTTCTGCTAACCATTGTGGGCATGCTATGTTGAAGCTGGAATGTGTGGCAATACTACCAGGCTTCTTCCAGCACATCCTTAGATTGTGTTGGTGGTTCCTGCAGATGACATGTTTCACCGTCTGTTTCGATGTACATGAGATACAGAAATGAATCTGATCCAAAGCTTCATTTGTTTGTTATGTGCCATGTTATATGATTTGGGCGATCATGGTTTTTCCATGACCATGATTGTTCTCGGCAGATTTTTCTACAGAAGTGGTTTGCCATAGCCTTTTTCTGAAGACACTGTCGTCTTTACAAGATGGGTGATCCCAGCCGTTATCAATACTCTTCAGAGATTGTCTGCCTGGCATCAGCGGTCGCATAACCTGGACTTGTGATATGCACCAGCTGCTCATACAACCATACGACCGGTTCTCATGGCTTCAGGTGACTCTGATCAGGGGCTAAGCAGGCACTACACCTTGCCCAAGGGTGACCTGCCGACTAGCCGAGGGAAGGAGTGCCTACAGCTCCTTTGAAAGAGATCCTGCCATCTGAAGTCAAGATGAAATGGGGTTAAAAACAGGACCCCAGACTGTACCTAGGGACACAATAAAGACATACACCCAGTAGCCAGTTTATTAAGTACCTACTGTTCTTAATAAAGTGGCCACTGAGTATATGTTCATGGTCTTCTGCTGCTGTAGCCCATCTATGACATGATTTGATACGTTGTGCATTCAGAGGTGATTTTCTGCACACCACTATTGTAATATGTGGTTATCTGAGTTATTGTTGCCTTCCTGTCAGCTTAAACCAGTTTGGCCATTCTCCTCTGACCCATCTCCTTAACAAGCTATTTTTGTCCACAAAACTGCCGCTCACTGAATGTCTTTCATTTATCACATCATTCTCTATAAACTCTAGACACTGTTGAGGGTGAAAATCCCAGGAGATCAGGAATTTTTGAGATACCAAGATAGATGAGGATCTATCTTGGATCCAAATATGCAAGATCCATAACCAATATATTCAAACTAAGTAAGGGCAATAAAATGAAGTTAAAGTTGACTTGACTGGGCTGGGTTTATAGATTACGGGAGAGGTCCGGATGACAGATATTTAAACACCTACTTCATGATGCTCAGTAGAAAGATATCCTATTTTGAAAGAGATATTCCAGGAGAAAGATTACATATTGTTGGTTATTGAAGAAGGTTAAGGAAAATATTAAATCGAAGACTAGAGCAAACAAGTGGCAAAGGCTAGTGGTGATAAACAGTCTTGGAAATGCACAAGAAGCAGCAGTGCGAGGTGTACAAGTTAATAAGAAGGGGAAATGGGATTTTGAGAGAAAATTGGCAAATAGTATCAAAATAAAGCGCAAAACTTTTATGAATATATGAAAGGGAAGAAGGTAGCTAGAGTGAGTTCTTAAGTGAATGAAACTAGGGAATTAATAATGGTTCAGAAGGAAATGGAAAATCAGTTCAACCAATTCTTTGCCTCACTTTCATGATGACAACCAAGCATTGGAAAAATATCTGAAAGTCTCAGTTCAAACACAATGGAAGAACTTCTAACAATTTATATCACAAAGGATGAAGTATTGGAAAGAATAATGAGACCAAAGTCAAACATCATCAGTTCACAACTAATGGCTTTAAAGAAAGCAGATGCAGAGGGAATGTGGACATTAGACATTTTTTTTACTTAGCCCTAAGAAAGTATCAGCAGATTGGAAAACTGAAGATATGATTGGATACTGTTTTTTGACAAGTATCTGGAGTCTATATTCGAGGAAAAACTACCCGGTCAATTAGAGATGATTAATATAATGAAACCAAATCAACATTAATTTATGAAAGCTAAATCATCTTTGACACATATGTTGGAGATTTCTGAGGATGTAATGAGCAGAGTAGATAGAGGGAAACCTGTATTTGTATTTTCAGAACCCATTCAACAAAGCACTACCTGAAAAGTTGGTGAACAAAATAAGAGTTCATAGTATTATGGGAAGTGCTTTAAAATGGATTGAAGATAGTTTATTGCACAGAAGACAGAGTTGTAATAAATGAGTCTGTCTCACACTGGAAAGATGAGACAGAGGAGCATCCTCAATTACCAGCTATGTTAAAGACCTAGAGGAGGGAACAGTACAAGTATCCAGGTTCCTGATGACACAAAAGTGATTGGGAGGTGTGAATGTTTAGATTTTGTATAGCAGCAGTCCCCAACCTTTTCTGCACCGCAGACCGGTTTAATATTGACAATATTCTTGCAGACCGGCAGGCCGGGGTGGGTGTCCAAGTCAGGTTAAACTCACCTCAACATGTCTTTTACAGTTAGGGTTGCCAACTTTCTCACTCCCAAATAAGGGACAAAAGTAGCAGTCAAATCCCGGGACACTGTACCCCGGGAAAAGACTACCATGACCATGAAACCTTGCGCAGGCACCTGTGTGCCCATGCGTGACATGTGCACGCGCGTACGTGCCGATTTCTTTTCCCACAAATCGGTTTTGCCTTCATCTTCCCGACTAAACTGTACATACAGTACATTATTTCTACCTTATATAGGCTGTGTATTTATCATATCATTCCTGCTTTTACTATATGTTAGTGTTATTTTAGGTTTTATGTGTTATTTGGTATGATTTGGTAGGTTATTTTTGGGGTCTGGGAATGTTCAAAAAATTTTCCCATATAAATTAATGGTAATTGCTTCTTTGCTTTACGCTATTTCAACACGAAAGGTTTCATAGGAACGCTCTACCTTAGCGGAGGAAATGCGGGACAAGGGCCAATTTTGCCCAATATACGGGATGTCCCGGCAAATTCGGGACAGTAGGCAAGTTCAAGTATGTTCAAGTTCAGCAGTGCGTGACAGGGAATGAGGAAAGGTGCAGCTGACTCATATTGTTTCATTGCGGCCTGGTAGTACATGCTTTGCCGCCCGGTGGTTGGGGACCGCCGTACAGGATATAGATAGGCTGAGTCAAAATGTCAAATGGAGTTCAGCTTGAGATCATTTTGAGGATGTGTACTTTGAAGAAGAACTAAGTAGAATTTTGAAGATAGAGAAGAAAGTGTGCAGGTGAAGGAAATAAAAGGGATCTATTTGCTCTTGTGTAGTTTTTCTCTAAATAAATTAAAACAAAAATAAAATCTAGAATCAGTTTTATTATCTTGGATGTATATTGTGAATTATGCTGTTTTGTGATTATGGTGCAAGATGTAAAAATTAGTATAAATTACAAAAGTAAATAGTGCAAAAGATAAATAATAAGGTAGTCATGGACTGTTCAGAAATCTGATAGTGAAGGAGAATAGCCTGTTTCTACAGCACCTTGAAGTGGAAGAAGTTTGGCCATAAATGCCAGAGGAGACTACTGGGGCAGTCTTCAAGCCAGATTAAGTCACTGAGGCCTGAGAGTGGACAATGAACCAGTATTTAGCCCAACTTCTCCATGTCAGACAAGATCCCCACCGGAGCCCATTTTGTCTGCCTGTATTTGACCCATCTCCCTCCCTTCAAAAGCCTTGGATGCCACGCTGCCAGGTTCAAGAGCAGTTGTTCACTTGCAGCTATCAGCTCCTGGAACGGCTTCACTTGCCTGAGTGTTGAACAGAGTCCACAGCCTGTGGATTCACTTTGGAGGACTCCGCAGCTAACAATCTCATTGTTGTTTGTTTACTTCTTTCTATTTGTACAATTTGTCCTCTTTTGCAGACTAGATGCTTGTCAGTCTTTGTTGTGGTTTCTATTATATTTCTTTATTTTCCTAAGGATGGCTGCAAGAAAATGAATCTCAATTTGTACTGTATATAATATTTATACTTTAATAATAAATTTACTTAGAACTTTGAACCTAACACTGTTTTCCCTGAAATAGTGCTGTTTAAAGCAGCTACATTCTAATTGTATTATCTATTCTCATTGAGGTTTGTAACCTCAAGTGCCCAAATGCTACCTCATGTATAGCTGGACCCCTTTGCCTATGGATGTCAAGGTTCTTGTCACTCTTTGCCTCCTAGCCTTGGAATTATTCCTCAGTGATTGTGCTGATATCTACCTCAACCCAGTTTGGTGCTCAGTGCTTAAGCTCCAATTCTCAAGTACAGCTGATATCCTCCTTCAGCCTAAATGTATAGACAGAGTAAGTGAGGGCACTCTGCTTGACTGCAGTTTTCAGTAACTGCGTATTTATTTAATCTGCCACATATATAAAGTCTTGGAAATTACCAACTACCTTCAGAGAGGAGTAACAGGAGCCTGAAGATACACACTCGATGTTTTAGGAACTGCTTCTATCCCTCTGCCATCAGATTTCTGAATGGACAATGAGCCGACCCAGGAACACTGCCTCACTACATTTGCTCTCTCTTTACACTGCGTATTTTATATATATATATATATGTACACACACAGTGTGTTTATGTATTGCACTGTAATACTGTTGCAAAAACATAAAATATAACAACCTATGTCAGTGTTGTTAAACTTGATTCTGGTTCTGATTCTGATTCAAGGTAACACTGGTCGTAAAAGCAGTAAAAAAGAACACTTCTCTAAGTGCTGGAGTTTCTCAAATATTGGATGCCCACTTGACATTTCACTGCAGGAAAGAGGGGAATTAGCCATCCTCAGTATGCTGAATTCCCCAATAAACTGGATCTGGGAGCACAGGGAGACCAGCCATTTTGCTGGTTACCACATAGGAGTCTGAGCTGTGCAGCTGAACTTCTGCTGGGAGACAGTGGCAGAAACTGTAGGTCCAGGCAGTCTGTCAATGCATTTGTGGATGTTGCCTGTCTGCATTTGTGACTCCACTTCACTATCCACACCAGGAAGCAGCCCTGAGCCTTGGGTCTCATCACTGAGCTCACCCCAGCCCAACTTATACCGGCCATCAGAGGCAGCCTCTTTCTGTGCTGAGACACGGGATGTTGTTGCTTTTGGGAATGCTAGCACAGCGCAGGAATTTGTACCTGGTTCCTGGTTTTGCAGTGTGCAGTTTCGGCAGAGACCATCTTTAAAGGATAGAGTCTACCAATTTGGGTGTGTTCAGACAGAAAGACGGGCTACTGAGCACCCTGTGGGGTGGTGCTAATCAGAGTACTGATGTAGTTGGTACATGTAGGGAGTCATCTGAGTTAGAGTATTTGCCCTCATTCTCCATTGCTTGCCCATTCTTATTCCAAACTGCTTTATTTCCTGCTTAAGATTTTTTTTTGAGAAGGTATCTAACACAGTCACCTAAATTTACATCCCTTTTGTTGCTGAGTGCCTGGGGATCCTCAATGGGAATTTGCAACTTGGTTAGTCCAGAGAAAGAGGGCCTGTTGCTCAATATCGGGTGTGCCTTCTGTCCACTGGGACAGGTTTCATGGGTTCAATTGTAGCCATCAGTCTTTATCATCCTTCTGAGGACCGCTTCGTTTATCTTCCTTGGCCAAATTATGAAAGAGTTAGATAGAAAGCTGTTCATAGTTGAATGTTATAATTGCAAGCATTATTCAGATGGACAAATAACCAATGTGCAAAAGAAGACAAGCTGTGCAAATACAAAAAAGTAATAATATTGAGAACTGAGTTGAGAACAAGTAATTCAATGACTATTAAACCAATAATGCACAAGATATGGTAAGCTTCGTCAGCAAAGCATGACATTTTTTTGTGAAGGACAGCATGGATTTTAGAGTAGGAGGAGCAGTAAGTGTTGAAACTGGGGTGATTGACATTATGTTGGAAGCCCATTCTAACCCACCAATCAACGCATTTAAATGCAGCACGCAGCATGTCGAGCTGCATGCAAGCAACCACCCTCCCCCCCCCCCCCAGAGAGATGGGTTGTCAAATTCAATATAAGAATGGCACAATCGTAGCTGCACCAATGTGGCTCCTGCAACATCTGTTGCATGAGTTTCCTCTAACTTAATGAGTGAAATCTATTATGAAGGAATCCTACAAAAGGAAACAAGTCCATAATGTGATTACAAATGAGGAAGTTGAAGTCATGTATTTGAAATATTTACCATCTAATTTTGAAGCATCAATATAACAATATACTTAAAACACTATAGAATTTTTTTCTTTTGAAATTCATCATTTTATTTTAAATCCTGCCCTATGCAATAACCAGGGTGCAACTAAAGAACAGCAAAGATTTTCAAGCTGCTAAACATGAATTTGTTTTTTTTGGCAGTCAGCTTGGCTAACTGTAAATGGAGCCAGTAGTGGAGAATTTTAGAAGCAGCTTTTGTGAATTCATTAGTGTGGGTATCGTTATGCCAAAAGGCAAACGTGGAACAGGACTGAAAGGTCTTACCAGTGGAAAGAACTATTTTACCAGGCAGCCATCTATATTTGCAAAAAACACAGATACAGATAAGAAGGCACAGCAGTAAGTACACTTTCTAAAGAAACTGAGCTGGACAAGGCTCCTGCCCCCATTCTAACAAATTTCTACAGGAGCACCATTGAGGGTACCCTGTCTGGCTGCACCATTAGGTGAAACAGAAGTTGCAAGACCCTATGCAGTAAAAACCAGTGAGAGAGAGAGGACCACTGGCATCTTCTTCAACCCCCCGCCCCCCCCACCATTAGCGGCATTTACCGAGAACACTGCAGATGAAGGGCCCAAAGCATTGTTGAGGATCCCGACCACCATCTCTTTGTCCCAATACCGTCAGGAAGGAGGTACAGGAGCATCAGGACTAGGACTGTCAGATTAGGTAACAGCTTCTTCCCTCAGGCCATGAGACTAGTGAATACCCTGCCACCACCGAGGTCTCGTCACTAGGACAGTGAGCTGTTTACTGTTTACTGATTAGCTGTACTACGCACTACCTGCATTTGAATTATATTGTATTAACGTACTGTATTCATGCTAATATTTTATTTGATGCACTGTGAGTGATATATGTTTTGTGGGTGAGCTATGGTCCAGGGGAATGTTATTTTGTTTGGTTATAATGACGTACAGTTACATGACAATAAATTTGAACTTGCACTTGGATGTGATTAGCTACTGTAGAAGCTGAAGGCCAGTGTTTGTGAGTCTGCTGCAGGATGGAGAGGGTCTGTGTCGGGGTTAAAGGACTGTCTGTATGTACGCGCGGTGGGTTGGTATAAGGGAGGAACAGGGGTTGTTTTCCATGTGACATTGTTTTGTTGTTGCTTGTGTTCGTTGGTGAACGTGGCGGGCATACTCTTTGGTGCCAGAATATGTGGTGACACGGGCGGCTGCCCCCAGCCCATCCTTAGGTTGTGTTAGTTGTCAATGCAAACGACACATTTGACTTTATGTGGTAAATAAATGAATCTGAATCTGACTGAAACTGAGCCACATGGAAGCTGGAAATATCGAAGTCTTTATTTACACAGCGAACTGCCAGGGGAGGAAGAGTCCAGGAGAATCTAACCAAATCTCACTCTTCTGACACATACTTCTTCAACATATCACATATTTACAATGGCATCACATCCCAACTATCAGCACTCTTTTGAATATTCAATACTGGTGTCTGTTCCAAAAGCCAGAAACCCAAAATATCTTCCTTCTGTTATTGTGTTGAAGGATGGATCCATGATTATACAACTGACCAGATGGATATGAGACAAAGTAGATCTGTCCTGGAGGGTTACACCTTTAACAATGTGCTAATTGCAGGAACAGTCATTCATTGCCTTTCCCTCGGTACTTTCAATGGGACAGAAACAGGATGATTGGTTTCACTGGCCACAGAATATCAGGCTACGTCCACACTACGCCGGATAATTTTGAAAACGCCGGTTTCCAGTAAAAACGATAGGCGTCCACACTAAGTGTTTTTCAAGATATCTCTGTCCACACTAACATGGATATTTGGGTGAATCTCCTCCTATTGGGCATGCGCAGGACACACAGAAAACAAGCGAAGAGGAAATGGTATACTTGGTGCGCGTTTGTCCAGTTACAGAGTAGAAAAACTTACAAGGAATTGCTCTTGGCTCTCGCGCAGGAGGACTTAAAACTAAAAAAAAACAAATACTGGAGTATATGGAGGCAACCGACAGGGAGCTCACGGACAGTATGACCCGGCTGACGATGAACATTGAAAAACTGACTAACTCTGTTGCATTAATAAAGCACCTTGTTAAATGTATAAAACATGTTTGCATCAGTGTTATCTTGTATTTCCATACAATGTTACATTAGGCTGTTACACATCTATTGTCAGAGAAGTACTTGCATAAATAGGTAAAGCACCTTCATACAAGCAAGGACAGAAAACAGGGCAAAGTGAGTATACTTATTTATTCAGTAAGCTATGGGTCAGAGTATTTGGTGAGTACATTTCTAACTCTTCTGGCTTCGGTCTCGTTGCCGTCTGTTCTAAAATTGTTAGGCTCTGCGAAGCGCTGAATCAAATATCACTGTGATGATTGAACGCTCTAGTATCAATTCTTTGGCGCCAATAAAGTAGTAATAATATTAATAAGAACAATAAGAAGAAAACAATGAAATGCCGTGCTGCCGCAGTCTGTTCCGGCACGTCATGACAGTGGTTTTAAAAAGTTCCCATTACCCCGTACACACGGCAACGGATATTCAGCGTTTTCAGATTTATTCACTCTGGAGACCATTCCTGAAAATCTCTGTTTTCAGGGGCTGAAGATGCCATTTCAGTGTGGACGGAAGGTCAAAACGAAGAGAAAAAGCTTTGTTTTCAAAATTATTCGGCGTAGTGTGGACGTAGCCTCAGTTGGAAGTTAACTTTGAACGGGTATTATTTCCTGAAGACTTGGTCTGATTTTAGTTCAACCATAGTTATGCTATCCATCATTTCATAGCCCCAGAATGTTCCCTAACATTCTTATGCCTATGATCAATCAGTCATTCGCTACTAGTCTGCCTTCTTCACCCTTCCTTTTCAATCCTGATGAAGGGTTTTGGCCCAAAATATCAACTCTTTATTTCTCTACATAGACTCTGCCTGACTTGCTGAGTTCCTGCAGCATATTATCTGAATGGTGGCCGATTAGGAAAAGAGGAGGTGCAACGAGACCTGGGTGTTGTTATACACCAGTCATTGAAAGTGGGCATGCAGGTACAGCAGGCGGTGAAAAAGGCAAATGGTATGCTGGCATTCATAGCAAGAGGATTCGAGTACAGGAGCAGGAAGGTACTACTGCAGTGTACAAGGCCTTGGTGAGACCACACCTGGAGTATTGTGTCCCCTAATCTGAGGAAAGACATTCTTGCTATAGAGGGAGTACAAAGGAGGTTCACCAGATTGATTCCTGGGATGGCAGGACTTTCATTCGATGAAAGACTGGATCGACTAGGCTTATACTTGCTGGAATTTAGAAGATTGAGGGGGGATCTTATTGAAACGTTTAAACTCCTAAAGGGATTGGACAGGCTAGATGCAGGAAGATTGTTCCCGATGTTGGGGAAGTCCAGAATGAGGGGTCACAGTTTAAGAATAAAAGGGAAGCCTTTTAGGACCGAGATTAGGAAAAACTTCTTCACACAGAGAGTGGTGAATCTGTGGAATTCTCTGCCACGGGAAACAGTTGAGGCCAGTTCATTGGCTATATTTAAGAGGGAGTTAGATATGGCACTTGTGGCTTAAGGGATCAGGGGGTATGGAGAGAAGGCAGGTACAGGGTTCTGAGTTGGATGATCAGCCATGATCATACCGAATGGCGGTGCAGGCTTGAAGGGCCAAATAGCCTACTCCTGCACCTATTTTCTATGTTCTATATTGTATATGTTGCTCAGGATTTCTAGTATTTGCAGAATCTCTTGTGTTTATGATTTGCTACTAACACTAAAGTGAACAGATCATGGCCCTGGGAAATTTGATTGATTGATTGACACACAGCATAGAAAAGGCCCTTCTGGCCTTCTGAGCCGCACCACCCAGCAATCAGCTAATTTAATTCTAGCCTATCACAGGACAATTTACAATGACCAATTAACCTACCAATTGGTCTGTCCTTGGCCTGTGGGGGGAAACCAGAGCACCCATAGAAGATCCATGCAGTCACGGGGAGAATGTACCAACTCTTTACAGGCAGTAGTAGGAAATGAACTCAGGTTGCTGGTACTGTAAAGTGTTGTGGTACCCACTGTGCTACCATGCCGGCCCTGACTGCCTGTTGTGTTATCACCACCGACCAGGACCACTAAGCCTGCCACTGGCAGGGTCCATGACTTTGGTGGATGGACATGGGAATGTGAAGATTAGTCACCTATTTACAAGACCACTCTGTGCACTAGGCACTTTCCACTAGGCATTGAGATATATTGTAGAGATGCATTTGTGCTGGTCTTTATTAATGCAGCCTCACCACAGACAAAATGCCATCTAGGCCACAGAGAGTGAAGGAGCAGGAGGAGTTTGTTATGAAGAATAGAGGAAATGTCATACGGAGGTGGCTAGGAACGGAGCTAAGTGCAAGACACAGACACTGAAGTACTAGGGATAGGACTAGGATACAGGGTGAGGGCAAGGACATGGACACGAAAACCGGGAACCCGGAACAGGACTGGACAAGAGAGCTAGGAGCCCTGGCTTGGACTCCAAGCCAGAGACTGGACAAGGACCCAATACCTGGGTCTTGCCTCTGGCTCAGACCCCAGAACTAGGCAAGGATGAGGCTTGGCTGGCAGGCAGGATGAGGCTGGAGTCTTCAGGCTTGAGGCTAGAGACTAGAGGTGAGGCTTGGCAGGAGGCAGGAGGTTGGAGTCTTCAAGCTTGAGGCTAGAGGCTAGAAGCAAGGCTTGGCAGGAGGCAGGAGGCTGCAGTCTTCAGGCTTGAAGCTAGAGGCTAGATACTAGAGGCAAGGCTTGGCAGGAGGCTGGAGGCTAGAGACTTGAGGCGAGGCTTGGCAGGAGGCTAGAGGCTAGAGACTTGAGGCGAGGCTTGGCAGGAGGCTGGAGACTTGAGGCGAGGCTTGGCAGGCGGCCAGAGGCTAGAGACTTGAGGCGAGGCTTGGCAGGAGGCTGGAACTTGAGGCAAGGCTTGGCAGGAGGCTGGAGACTTGAGGTGAGGCTTGGCAGAGGCTGGAGGCTAGAGAAGAGGCGAGGCTTGGCAGGAGGCTGGAGGCTAGAGACTTGAGGTGAGGCTTGGCAGGAGGCTGAAGACTTGAGGCAAGGCTTGGCAGGAGGCTGAAGACTTGAGGTGAGGCTTGGCAGGAGGCTAGAGGCCAGAGACTTGAGGAAAGGCTTGGCAGGACGCTGGAGAGTTGAGGCAAGGCTTGGCAGGAGGCTGGAGACTTAAGGCGAAGCTTGGAAGGAGGCTGGATGCTGGAGTCTTCAGGCTAGAGGCCTGAGACCTGAGGCGAGGATTAGCAGGATGCAGGCAGCTGGAGTCTTCAGGCTAAAGGCTAGAAACTTGAGGTGATGCTTGGCAGGAGGCAGGCGGCTGGAGTCTTCAGGCTAGAGGCTAGAGACTTGAGGCGAGGCTTGGCAGGAGGAAGGAGGCTGGAGTCTTCAGGCTAGAGGCTAGAGACTTGAAGCTAGAGGCTTTGCTGGAGGCCAGAGGCTAGAGGCTCCTCCTGGGCAGGGCATGGTACTCCTGGGCAGGGCGCGGTACCCCTGGGCAGGGCGCGGTACTCCTGGGCAGGGTGCAGATCACCACCTGACGGAGGCAAGGGACAGGAAGGGACAGAATCAACCGCAGGTAATGGCAAGATGGCCTGGCTTACCCGACAGAGGCAAGGGTTGGGAAGGGACAGAACCAACTGTAGGTAACGGCAATACGGCCTGGTTTACCCAATGGAGGCAAGAGACAGGAAGGGACAGAACCAATCGTAGGTAACAGCAATATGGCCTGGCTTTCCTGACAGAGGCATGGGTTAGGAAGGGATAGAACCAACTGTTGGTAACGACAATATGGCCTGGCTTACCCGACGGAGGCTAGGGACAGGAAGGGACAGAACCAGCCGCAGGGTAATGGCAAGACAGCCTGACTAACCCGGCGGAGGCAAGGGACAGGAAGGGAGCTAGGTACAGGGTGGCTCCAGGACAAGACTGAAGGCGAGACGAGGCGAGAGTCACCAGCAAGACCAGGCAAGGCTTCAGGCAATGCAAGGCGAAACGAGAATTTCAGGCGAGGAGAGAGGTACCGGCAAAGTAAGGCAAGGCTTCAGGCAATGCAAGGCGAAATGAGAGCTTCAGGCGAGGCGAGAGTTACCGGCAAGGCTTCAGGCGACGAAACAGAAGGCAGAGGAAGGGATACAAGGAGTAAGGACAAGAACAATCCAGCAGCCATGCCCTGGTCTCTGAAGGTATTTATGCAGCCAGCCCCAACGAGCATCAGCTGCCTCAATTAGAGCTCAGCAAGAACAGAATCAGGGTAGACAGGAAAACCTGGAGCAAGGGTTGATGGACCGGACCGTGAACCGGAATACGGACTTCACGGACTGGACCATGACAGTATCCACCCCCCCACTGGAGCCTCCAGGCAACCAAACAGGGTATCCAGACTATGGACAACCCGGGCGGGTGGGAGGGTATTTAACAGAGAGGAACCCTGGGTGGCAAGAGGAAAATAACAGTATCTGTGTCGCTGAGTCCATGGGTGGCTGGATTTTTCTGTCATATGGAGGTGGCTAGGATCGGACCCAAGTGCAAGACACAGACACTGAAGTACTAGGGACAGGACTAGGATACAGGGTGAGGGCAAGGACATGGACACGAAAACCGGGAACCTGGGACAGGACTGGAAAAGAGAGCTAGGAGGCTGGGCTTGGATCCCGGGCCAGAGACTGGACAAGGACCCAGTACCTAGGTCTTGCCTCTGGCTCGGACCCCGGAACTAGGCAAGGACGAGGCTGGAGACTTCAGGCTTGAGCCTAGAGACTAGAGGCGAGGCTTGGCAGGAGGCAGGAGGCTGGAGTCTTCAGGCTTGAGGCTAGAGACTAGAGGCGAGGCTTGGCAGGAGGCAGGAGGCTGGAGTCTTCAGGCTTGAGGCTAGAGACTAGAGGCGAGGCTTGGCAGGAGGCAGGAGGCTGGAGTCTTCAGCCTTGAGGCTAGAGACTAGAGGCGATGCTTGGCAGGAGGCAGGCGGCTGGAGTCTTCAGGCTAGAGGCTAGAGACTTGAAGCGAGGCTTAGCAGGAGGCAGGAGTCTGGAGTCTTCAGGCTAGAGTCTAGAGACTTGAGGCTAGAGGCTTTGCTGGAGGCCAGAGGCTAGAGGCTCCTCCTGGGCAGGGCGTGGTACTCCTGGGCAGGGCGAGGTACCCCTGGGCAGGGCGCGGATCACCATCCGATGGAGGCAAGGGACAGGAAGGGACAGAATCAACCACAGGTAACGGCAAGACGGCCTGGCTTACCTGACAGAGGCAAGAGTTAGGAAGGGACAGAACCAACTGTAGGTAACAGCAATACGGCCTGGCTTACCCGATGGAGGCAAGGGACAGGAAGGGACAGAACCAACTGTAGGTAACGGCAATACAGCCTGGCTTTTCTGACGGAGGCAAGGGACAGGAAGGGACAGATCCAGCCGCAGGGTAATGGCAAGACAACCTGATTTACCTGGCGGCGGCAAGGGACAGGAAGGGAGCTAGGTACGGGGTGGTTCCAGGACAAGACTGAATGCGAGACGAGGCGAGAGTCACCAGCAAGACCAGGCAAGGCTTCAGGCAATGCAAGGCAAAATGAGAACTTCAGGCGAGGCGAGAGTTACCGGCAAGGCTTCAGGCGAGGAAACAGAAGGCAGAGGAAGGGATACAAGGAGTAAGGACAAGAGCAATCCAGTTGCCACGCCCTGGTCTCTGAAGGTATTCATGTAGCCAGCCCAATGAGCATCAGCTGCCTCAAGTAGAGCTCAACAAGAACAGAAGCAGGGTAGACAGGAAAACCTGGAGCAAGGGTCGATGGACTGGATCGTGAACCGGAATACAGACTTTACGGACCGGACCATGACAGGAAAAAGTGTGAGGTTTATCATAACATCTGCATATGATACTATTTTGGATGTCGACGCCACAAAAGCACAGCATAGATCAAAGGAAAGAATTGGACAAAAGGAGATGCTGAACACTTAAGGTTTACAATAAGACTACCCTTATTTGTCACATGTACATCAAGATATACAATAAAATGTGTTGTGTGTGTCAAAGCAAATCAGCATGGATTGTGTGATGTAGCCCACAAATGCCACCAGGGTTCTGGTACCAACAGAGCATGCCTACAACTCACTAACCCATGTGTCTTGGGAATGTGGGAGGATATAGAGCACCCAGAAGGAGCCCATGTGGTCACAGGGACTACTTTTCTGTACCGTTTCTTTCTCTTTCCCTTCTGGGCTAGACATCCAGAGCAGCGAGGTTTTTTGTGTGTGTGAGAAAGTCAGTGAGCAAAGAATGCGTGGGCTAGCCTGTCAGCTAATGGCCTTTTTGTAGAAGTGGCTGAGTATTCTGAAATTTACAATGTCTGTAAAATTGCAATCTTAGCAGGATTTTAGCAACACTATAATGGTTTTACATGTACTTAGTGGTCCTCTTGTGAAATTTTGTTTCATTGAATTCAGCAATATTGTACAGAGAATGCAACTTATTCTCGTAAATTGCGAGTTTAATGCATATGACAGAGAATAAATGTCTGAATTTCCCAAATTTACTAGAGAAATCTGAAAGGATATATACCTCCAGGAAGAAACATCTAATTCCAATATTATTACTCAGGAATAGAAACAAGCACCTCCACGGCTTTACAACACAGTTCATTAGGAAGGCAGAGGAATTTTACTAAAGCTTGGTAGTAGCTCATACTTATGTGCATGACCAACATTGTGTAAACTGTGTCATTTAAATCAGAATACTGTTACTGCCTCAAAAATCAAGTCTTGGGCTTGAGATTGGTAGGTGAAGATGACAGCTTAGACTGGGATGTTGGCGGGGCAAGGGGAAGTGAAGGGATTGGAATATTTGGGTAAGATGGGGATCAAGAAACTGCCTAAGAAAGGATAAAACAGACTGGAGGGATCACAGATGAATCTGGAAGAGCTGTACCTCTCAGAGGACACACCTGATTTAATATTCTTGCTCAAGCACAATAAAATTATACCTCCACTGATTCCCAATGAAGGGACTTGGGACATGGCAGAGGGGCGAATTGAAATTAGATAAGCATTTTACATCACAGGATGGCATGTAAGACTAATATCACGTTATCACAGGACAACCTAAGACAGCGTCATCCAAATTTCCTTCTGATACCCTAAAAGGAATATTGCAAGGGGAATGATATCATGCAGGATCAAATTGCACAGTTCCTATGATTTAGCTTGGAAATGGTCACAGATGTGGTATACTTCATGTTAAAATAATTTAAGTTGCATAATGGTGCAAAAGCCAGCATAATATTAACCATTACCAGGGCACACAAAAGGTTGCTGTTTTAATGCATTTTAACTGACTGGAAAAAGTCTGGGCTTGACCTGCTTGTTTTTGAACAAAGTCTGGCAGAATAAAATAGTTATTCTCCCCATCTTTGTTATGCAGAATCTGACTGTATTAATAATATTCTGAAAGCATTGCTTTGAAATAATTGCGCAGGGCAACATCATTGCCCTAACATAACTGGCAATATCTAGTTTTGGAAAGTAGGACTTTGCTTGCCTTCATCTCTTTAATGTCCATTCTTTGTTCAAGCACTGCATTTTCTGCAAACTAATGAGTGAAAATACAGCACAAAATAATATTAGATTATCAGATGAAGGCAGAGCAGATTTTCATTTCATTTGGCTGTCAGTGTTCTTTATTCACATAAATTGCTTTGATACATTGGAGAAACATTGAGGCCATACATGAATGTGAAGAATTTCAAATAGAACTGATACTGATTAAATTCTGACTGACTCTCAGACTTAAAGGGATACTCGTCAGTGTTTTTGATGGGATGCAAGCTAGCTGCTATTGTACTGCACTCTGTTTAACACTTGACTGTCAGTGAATGGGGCCTTAGGAAATCTGCTAGCTTCTTGGACACAGCTGGTGAGATAAGATAGATACAGATAAATACCATTTTAATTTCCTTTTCCCGAAATGACTTCTTTTGTCCTTCTGCCGCCTGCAGGAAATTGCACCAGCAGTTTGAGATGTACAAGGATCAGGTAAAGAAGATGGGCGATGAAGCACAGCAACAACAGGAACAGAAGACTAGTGATGCACCCACCTGTGGAATCTGTCACAAGACCAAGTTTGCCGATGGCTGTGGCCACATCTGTTCATATTGCCAAACAAAATTCTGTGCTCGGTGTGGAGGACGGGTGTCACTGCGATCGAATAAGGTAAAGATGAGTTTCACTATTGAATTGACAATGATTATATCACTGATGTGTTGATTGTCTACTGAATCTGATTACCTTAAACTCAAAATTAGAATTTATTTACTTATTTAGAGACACAGCATAGTAATAGGCCCTTCCAGCCCAATGAGTGTATGTCGCCCGATTACACCCATGTGACCAATGAAGGTACTGACCCGAATGTCTGTGGAATGTAGGATGAAACAGAAGCACCCAGGGGAAACCCACATGGTCAAACTCTTCACAGACAGCAGCGGGAATTGAGCCCAGGCTG
The DNA here is from genome assembly GCF_030028105.1 of Mobula birostris. Lineage (NCBI taxonomy): Eukaryota > Metazoa > Chordata > Chondrichthyes > Myliobatiformes > Myliobatidae > Mobula > Mobula birostris. Next base: position 141,910,825 of record NC_092370.1, read on the forward strand.
CTGGTACTGTAATAGCATTACAATAGAAGATAAATATTAAATAAAAGAGAATATTAACCTTTTAGTTTAGATTCTCATTTTGCAGTTAAAATTCAGGTACTTTTTTGGATCATTTTGATATCAATCTGTGGAGCAAAATTGTTTACTTCTTCCTTCCTTTACTTTTCTTTGAATCTATATTTGATTATAACCAAATTTTCCAAAGTCTGTACGGTTTCTCCTCTCTGTCGCTATGATCTACCCCTGTCATATGCCAGTCCCTTGCTGAGGGGATGAGAAACTTCTTCCCACATTGCTTCTAACAATGCAGATGAGATGAAGAACGGTGTGATTAAAGCTTGTGATGATTCAATGCCTGTTACGTTTTTCTTTATTTCGTTCCTGCCTTCACTACTTTCTTAAGACATAGTCAGAATCTAGAATTTGGGAATTTGGGCAACATTGACTGTGCTGGCCATATGTTTCCGCAAATCATTTCTCATCTGAATATAAATCAGGTGTTTCCAACCTGGGGCCACAGACCACATGGTTAATGGTAGGGGTCCATGGCATAAAAAAAGTTGGGAACACCTGACGATTTCATTACCTTGAAGTTCTGAGGTTGAACCTCACTCAAGTTCAACTGTTCAAAGCATTGAGTCTTTATTCCTTTCCACAGATGCTGCCTGACCTGCTGAGTTCCTCCAGCATTTTGTGTGTGTTACTCTGAATTTGCAGCATCTGCAGAATTGTTTGTGTTTATATAACTCTTTCATTTTGTCCTCTCTGTCAAAGTTGTTTATTAATATTGAATTTTTTCTTGATTGTTGGATTGATACACTGTTTATCTTTTAAACCATTTCAGAAACTCATTCACCAGTTTTCAAATCAGTATAAAATCAATGAGAATATCGATCTTTTTCAATTATGTATAATGATTTAGTGTAGCTGTGGATGCTTTGAGCATCTGTATTTCTGAATGTGCTGTTGCCAAAGAACATTTGCAATTTCTGTTTTTCTGTTCCTTCTATTTGTCCTGTACAAACCACCTAAAGTAATTTAGTATCATTACACACTATTGGCATGACAGCAAACCAATTTTATATCCCAACCTACTCGAAAGAAAAAAACTATGTAGCCAAATTAGCAGAGCAAATAAATGAGATTTGCCAAAACCTGAGATTTAGGTTTGAAGCACCAGATCTGGACACATGTATTTAGCAAGTTATAAAGCTTCAAAGTCAATATATTATCAAAGTATGTATACCATATACAACTCTGAGATTCATCTTATCACCATACCATACAACATAGGAGCAGAATTAGGTCATCCAGCCCATTGAGTCTGCCATTCCATAAGGGCTGATCCCGGATCCCACTCAATCCCATACACCTGCCTTCTCGCTATATTCTTTGATACCCTGACCAATCAGGAAACTATCAACTTCTACGTTAAATATACCCATGATTTTGGCCTCCACTGCAGTCTGTGGTAGAGCATTCCACAGATTTACTACTCTCTGGCTAAAGGAATTCCTCCTTACCTCTGTTCTAAAAGGTTGCCCCTCAGTTTTGAATCTGGATACCCCCACCATAGGAAACATGCTCTCCACATCTACTGCACCGCAATGAGATCCCCGCACATTCTTCTAAATTCCAATGAGAACAGACCCAAACTCCAAATGCTCTTCATATGTTAACCCCTTCAATCCCAGAACCAACCTCATGAACCTCCTCTGGACTCTCTCCAATGACAATGCATCCTTTCTGAGATATGGGGCCCAAAACTGTCGACAATACTCCAAGTGCGGCCTGACTAGAGTCTTATAAATCCTCAATGTTACCTCCTTGCTTTTATCTTCTATTACTCTTGAAATAAATGCCAACATTTGCATTTGACTATCTTACTAACAACACTTGATCCATCATCCACTCTATCACTTCATTAAAAAAATCCCTTCCAATTAAATACAATTTGCAAATTGCATGCTGCTCACTGGATGTTTTTTTTTTGCTTCTTGCACCATTCTCTGTGAGCTCTAGAGACTGTAGTGCACGAAAATTCCAGGATATCAGCAGTTTCTGAGATGTTCAAACCAACCTTTTTGTTATCAACAATCATTCCATGATCAAAATCACTTCAGTCATTTCTTCCCCTATTCTAATGTTTTCCTGAAGAACACGTGAACCTCTTGACCCCATCTGCATACTTTTATGCACTAAGTTGCTGCCACATGATTGGCTGATTAGACATTTGCATTAACAAGCAAGTGCACAGGTGTATCTAAAATGTGGCTACTGAGTGTAAAAAGCAGTTTCTAATAAAAACTGCTCCTGGGTTTTACAATTGAAGGAATAGAGTACAAAGCAAGGCATTCATAATGAGCCTACAAAAGCATGGCCTCTGCCACAATACGTACAGTATATTGTGCCTATCTCTGGCTAAACATTGTAGGCAAGGTTTGAAAGGTATTGAGAGGATATAGATGAGATTTACCGAAGTGATACTTTAGTTACAAATACGTATAGACTTTGGAGGGTGTGTGGGAGGGGGGACTGAGGAGTAAGATTCCTGTCTCCTGGAAAAGAGGAGATTATGATGAGGTCATGGAGATAGAAAAGCTCTCCCTAATGGTGGAACAGTAAAGAACCAGAATTATCATTTATAGCAAAAATATCATTTCTACACAAGGAATGCCGAGGATCTGGAATGTTAATGATCCAAACGTGGCATTCTCAAAGAAACTGGAAACTGGAAAATTACATGAAAGGAACTCAGAGCTAAAAAGCAGGGGATGAGTAGCTGATTGCTCTTGGATAGGGTCAGTAGGCGAAAATAGGACCACTGGGGACCTGAGTCACCCCAACCACAAACTGTTCCAGCTGCTACCGTCCGGGAAATGGTACTGCAACATAAAAGCCAGGACCAACAGGTACTGGGACAGCTTCTTCCACCAGACCATCAGACTGATCAATTCACACTGACAAATTGTACATTCTATTTATTACAAATTACTATAAATTACACATTGCACATTTAGATGGAGATGTAACGTAAGGATTTTTATTCCTCATGTATCTGAAGGATGTAAGAAATAAAGTCAATACAATTCAGATTTAATGGGCAGTTTTTATGGTGAACCTCTTTGATTCTGTGGCTGTATTGTCATGTAAAAAACACAAATTTAACTAATCTCTATGAATATATGAAGAAAACTATATTTTAATGGACCATTTCAGATCCCAAAGTTACTGCCTTTTGAAGTGTACCTACTGTTGTAATGTAAATGAAATGATGGGTCAGTTCTGCACAATGGATACAAATATAATAACGGCCAGAGATTCTCACTTAGAAATAAGCCCTCTCTCTGTATACTACTTATGTCTAATTGGATCCCTCATCAAATGTTTAAGTTTGCCAAAAAGACGAGAGAAATAGTTCTTTGAAACATATCCCCTAAAGTAGGAGCTGTGAGTTGCCAACAGGTTCAAGTTGAATTCAACTCAGGTGTGGCAACGTGCTGCATATGTTAATGGGGAAGACATGTGTGACTTTAAGACTGTGCCCTTTAAGGCAGATGCCCTGTTGTGTATGCTCTGGGGAAAAGAGGCTGCAGGGGTGAAGGAAAAAGTTTCCTATTTCAATTTAAGGGACTTGAAATCCCTTGGTGTATGCTGGAGAGCATGTCCTGTGTACTGAGGAAACCAAGGTAACAGCCAGCATCACAAGAGGCTGAACCTATCAAGATCCTATCAACCTCCACTTTAAATATTCCCACTGACTTGTCCTCCACAGCCGTCTATGGCAATAGATTTCACAGATCCCCCACCCTCTGGCTCCTCAGCTCTGTTCTAAAGGGGTGTGCTTCTATTCGGAGCCTGTTCCCTCTGGTCCAAGACTCCCCCCACTATAGGAAACAAACTTTCCACAACCACTCTGTCTAAGCCTTTCAATAGGTTTCAATGAAATCTCCCATCATTCTTCTAAACTTGAGCGAGTTTAGGCCAGGAGCCATCTAAAGCTCCTCATGCATTTCATTCCCAGGATGATTCTGAGGAACCTCCTCTACACCCTCTCCAATGCTAGCACATCATTTCTTAGATGAACACTTTATACGATCACCTCTTATTTTTATATTTCTTAATGTAATTTGCAGTGATTTTTTACATATTGCACTGTACTGCTGCCACTAAACAACAAATTTTGTGATATATCAGTGATAATGAACCTGATTTTCAGTAAAGGAAAGGATTGTCAGAATACCAGGCGTAATTCTTCTGTTGTTCAAAGTAGAGGGGGCAAGCATCTCACTGAAATATTGCTCCTCTGATGGCCTTAGCATTGGCGTTATGGACTGTTATTGACTGTCAACTTGAAATTACTTCAGAAGTGTCTCTAGCTGGAAATATTTAAGATGGAATTAAATATAAAAGTATGATTTTTATTATGTCATTCGTTTACATGAGAAATACCTTGAAGGGATGAAATACTTAGCGGTGCATTCAGCACCTTCTTCCTTTCAAGACATTAGTCATCATTCAGTCTGGAGGGATTTAGTAATTTCCCCATTGCCCAGATTTATTTCCAAAGTCCCAAGTAAAGCTCCTTTGTTGAAGCATCCAACGGCTGGAGTGAGAACAGAGAAGGGTAAAGAGACTCACATAATTTGAAACATTTCTTTGATTGGACAAAGTTCTGTCACAATGCCATCTTACACACATCTTAGAGTTGTTTCAAAACCAGCCAGGACCACCTCAGACAACCACATCTCCTCAGAAGTCCTCAAAACTTCAGGTTAAAACAGCAAGTGACAAATGGGTAATGATTTTGTCCCAGTGTGTTGGACGTTGACAAACAATAACGATCTTAGTTATTGTTCCTTGGCTTGGCTATCCATTGCATTCATGGATAGATGAGGAAGAAGAATCTGATTTGGAACATTGCCAGCTTTAGAAAGAGATGAACACCCTCAGTAGTTGCTACATTGGTTGTTCTACCTGTACACAGAAGTATATCACATTTTACAGCACAAATTCAGACTATTCACTCCAGCAGGTTCAATGGGTTAATTATGCTCCTTATCATCCTTTTCCTATATTAATGCATCACATCCTATCAAAAAGCGTTTCTGTTCTTTTCTCCATCACTCACTTACCAACCTTTCCTTTTAATGTTTCAGAACCATTCACCTCAACCACCAAGTACCATTTACCATTCTGAGTTCATGATATTGGAATTATTTTCATTCAGAAGTACAACTAAGGACTAAAGTACTTAACAAGAACTTTGATATGTTTAGCTCTTGTCAGCTGCAAAGGAAATGACTGAAAATTTTTGGAAGATACTTTACACATAAAATTGATTCTAAGATGGCAACAAGTGAACCATGACGACCTTCTATGGGCTACATACAAAACTTCTAAATGTATCTCTTTTGAATTACTCTCATTGTAATCTTTAGCATGTAATTTCCCTTTAAGCAACGGACTTTTGAACCAACAAAATGAACTATAGATTTTACGATCTTCTGAAGGACTTGACGGACTTAACTCTCAAGCAAGCAGGTTCAGCAGCTTTAAGCGGACGAAGGTTCATTACTATGGCCGGAAGCAAGGCAGGAGGTTGGGGGGGGGGGGGTGGTGTTGGGGGACTCCAAGCCAGGTTGAAACGCAGAGGGATGAAGCCACCTCGACCAGGCATCTTGATAGCAATTGTAGAACTAAATTGAAGACCTAAAGGCAAGTATCATAGGGAAATGAGGAATTGTCGCAGTCTGTGTTGTATTGAGGCGCAGCTTGCTCTGTGTACACCAGCTAGAGCAATGCGACCCGAAGGCTTCTCAATACGCAGGGTGGACTGAACTGCAGATTTGGAAAAGCCAAAATATGGGGGTGTGTTTCATGATAATCTCTGTGGTGCTCCGATGTGGCGCTTTTGTCATACTTGTGTCTCCCGACCTGGAACACCTCATGATCAAATACCAACCATTCTATGTACCAAGAGAGTTCTCTTCTGTGACCCTAACTGCAGTTTACAAACCACCAATTGCCAACTATAATCAGGCGCTTGAGCTGCTGCATGATGCCATCTCCAAACAAGATATAGTCCATTCTAATACATTTCAAATCATATTCAGAGATTTAAATCAGGCTTGTTTGAAGAAATCCTTGCCCAGTTACCTTCAGCATATAACTTGCAGCACCAAAGGTCTCAACACACTAGACCACTGTTATGCTAAAATAAGGAATGCTTACCGTTTCATACCCAGGCCTCATTTCGGTAAATCTGATTATCTGGCCATCCTTCTCCTACCTGCTACTGGCAGTGTCTAGACAGCAAGGCTCCAGAGATTAGGACAACAGAGAGGTGCTGCGGGAGGAATGGGATTGCTTCGAGACAGTACACCGGGCTGTGTTCAAGGACTCATCTCTGGATCTGAAAGAATACACCACATTTGCCATGAACTTTATAAACATAGTTATAGATGAGTGTGTCCCCACAAAATCATTCAGTCTTGCCCATCCAGCAGCCATGGGTGAACCATGAGATCTGCAATCTGCTGAGGGCCAGACCAGAGGCAGTCAAATCTGGTGACCAAGAAAGTTACAAGAGATCCAGGTACAATCTCAAGAAAGCCAACTGATGGGCAACAGAGCAATTCTGGACTAAACTTGAATCAATGAAGTAAGCTCAACAGGTTTCAATGCTATCACATATTACCAAGTGAAATCAAGAGACATACAGGGCTTTGTTTCCAGGCGAGCTCAATGCCTTCTATGCTCACTTCAATCATCAAAGCATGGAGGAACCATCACAAACTTCCATAGATCCTGATGACTCTATGATTTCAGTACCTGAGGCCTACGTGAGAGGATCCTTCATGAGGGTGAATCCATGGAAAGCATCCAGCCCACATGGGGTACCTGGTAGAGTATTAAAGACCTGTGCTGATTGACTGGCTGCTGTGTTCACTGAGATCTTTAACCTCTCACTTTATCAACCACAGTTTAGCATTCAACATGATGATACCCTCAAAGCTGATCAATAAGGCCTCAATTCCTCCTTGTGCAATTGGATCTTGGGTTTACTCATTTACAGACTCCAGTCACTTTGAATTGGCAACAAAACCTCCTCCAGAATCTCCATCAGCACAGCTGCACCGCAAAGCTGTGTGCTTAGCCCCTGCTCCATTCACTTTATACTTATGACTCTGTAGCTCAGCCCAGCTACAATGCCAGTTTTAAATTTGCTGATGACACCATTGCCGTTGGCTAAATCAAAGGTAGTGACGAACCAGCATATAGGAGGGAGATTGAAAATCTAGCTGAGTGGTGCCACAACAACAATCTCTTAGTCAGTGTCAGCAAGACCAAGGAGCTGATTATTGACTTCAGGAGGAGGAAACCAGAGGTCAATGAGCCAGTTTTTATCATGGGATCAGAGGTGGAGAGGATCAGCAACTTTGAATTTCCCAGTGTTACTATTTCAGAGGATCTGTCTTGCACCCAGCATGTAAAGGCAATTTTGAAGAATGCACAGCAGTGCCTCTTTAGAGTTTACAAAGATTCAGCATAGCATCTAAAACTTTGACAGATTTCTTTAGATGTGTGGTGTAGAGCTTATTGACCTAGTATGGAAACACCAACGCTCTTGAACGAAGAATCTTATAAAAGTAGTGGATATGGACCAGTCCATCATGGATAAAGCCCTCCCTACCATTGAGCACACCTACACGGAGTATTGTTGCAGGAAAGCAGCAGCCGTCATCAGGGACCCCCACCACCCAGGTCTTCTTGCTGCCTCCATCAGGAAAAACGTATGAGAGCCGCAGGACTCACACCTCCAGGTTCAGGAACAGTTATTACCCTTCAACAGAGGGGATAACTTCACTCATCTCACTTGCCCCATCACTGAACTGTTCCCACAACTGTGGACTCATTTTCAAGGAATCTTCATCTCATGTTCTCAATATTTAATGTTTATTTATTTATTATTATTACTTCTTTTATTTCTTTGGTATTTGCACAGTTTGTTGAATTTGCCCTAAAGTTATTCACCATGTAGGGTGTGGTCTTTTATTGACTCTATCATGTTTACTGGATATACTGAGTGTGCCTGCAAGAAAATGAATCGCAGGGTTGTATATGATGACATACAAGTACTGCGATAATAAATTTACTTTGAACTTTGAAAATTGGATACTTTACACATTAACCCAATGGACACACATCTATCCAGTCAGTATAACTCCAGTAATGGTAATCCCATGGCAGCAAGTTTCTCATGTTACTGCATTAATAATCTATAGTCCTAGACTGGTGATGAGGGTTATGAGCTCACAGTAGCAGCAAAATAATTTAAATTCAGTTAGTCAAGTAAATTTAGAATCAAATTCAGTTTTGGTAATGACGAAATAGCCGAACGATAATGACAACTGAACTTGTTTATGAGAATGTTTCAAGAAGGAAATAAACTCCCTTTCTTGGTCTGGCTCATTTGTAACTGCAAACCCATTGACCTGTACCTGCCCTCTGAAGTGGGTTAACAAAGAACTCAGTTCAGTGATGATTAAGGATGGGCAATAAGTGCTGGTCTTACCAGTGAGGCTGGCATCTCATTAACAACATAAAAACATGGTTCTGCTCTTAGTCCCTTTGAATATGATATAGAATTTTGATTATGCACAAACTGTAACTGTATCTACAAAGTATATTAAATAATCAGGGTATCTCCGACACGGAAGGAGGTAATTCATCCCATCATATTTGTGGTAACCCAGTCTTATCTTCTAGTACAGATCATGGCTCTTTAAGTACGTACCATAGTACTATGTAAACGTGATTGTAGCTTTTGCTTCTTCCACCCTTTCAGGGAGTGAATTCCAGACCGATATTCCCATCTACATGAATATATTTTTCTTCTTCTCCTCTCTAATTTTTCTTGAAATTTATCTTTCCACATAGTTCCTGTCCGGCCACACCCTTATAAACCTTCTGTAGACCCTCTCCATTGCAGTCAGATCTATCTTTTAAACCTTAACTATACACAGTGTTTTAACAAGTATTAGAAAATGTTTTGGCATAATCTCCTGGTTCTTATATCCCATGTAATGGCTAATAAAGAATAACACCCGTATTAAGCATTTTATTATTTTGCTTTAGTACCTTTTAAATCTGTCATACTGTCCAACATCCTTTTTCTTCACAGCACTTAATATCCTCTATATTATATATTCCCTTGCCTCATTGTCCCTCCCCATATGTATTACCTTGCATTTCCCTAGATTAAATGCCATTTGCCCCCTTTCGGCTCAACTTATCCTGTCCTCTAAAGTTTTTGTCTTCATTAACAACCACATGTCCATCTTTTGAATCATCAGCAAATGTCTTTATTGTGTTACTTAAGTTCAAATCAAAGTACTGAGTTTTCAGTCCAATAGAACATCAATGGTAACAGTCTTCCAGTCAGAAAATTATCTTTCCATCTTTAGGTTTTACTGTTAAGCCAGTTTTGAATTTAATTTACCATACTCCTTTCCATCTCATGGGCTCTTTGCGCTTTTTGAGTATTTCTTACACTGGGTAAAATCTGGCAATTTATTATTATTAAAGGTAACGAGTTTAAGTTCAACACATAAAAAAATTGAAACATGTGACTGGCAATCTTAGACTTGAAATGTTTAAGTTTAAATGTTTAAAATCTTAAACTCTTTCTCTTTCCATAGAAGCTGCCTGACCTGCTGCATTATAAATCATTGTCCCTTTTTATTTAAGGTTTAAAAAAAAAATTGCTTCAAGTTATTTTCACAGAATAATTTCTAGAAGTCTGTTACTTTATAGTCATAGTCATAGTCATAGTCATAGTCATACTTTATTAATCCCAGGGGAAATTGGTTTTCGTTACAGTTGATCCATAAATAATAAATAGTAATAGAACTATAAATAGCTAAATAGTAATATGTAAATTATGAAATAAGTCCAGGACCAGCCTATTGGCTCAGGGTGTCTGACCCTCCAAGGGAGGAGTTGTGAAGTTTGATGGCCACAGGCAGGAATGACTTCCTATGACGCTCAGTGCTGCATCTGGGTGGAATGAGTCTCTGGCTGAATGTATTCCTGTGCCCACCCAGTACATTATGTAGTGGATGGGAGACATTGACCAAGATGGCATGCAACTTAGACAGCATCCACTTTTCAGACACTACCGCGAGAGAGTCCAGTTCCATCCCCACAACATCACTGGCCTTACGAATGAGTTTGTTGATTCTGTTGGTGTCTGCCACCCTCAGCCTGCTGCCCCAGCACACAACAGCAAACATGATAGCACTGGCCACCACAGACTCATAGAACATCCTCAGCATCGTCCGGCAGATGTTAAAGAACCTCAGTCTCCTCAGGAAATAGAGACGGCTCTGACCCTTCTTGTAGACAGCCTCAGTGTTCTTTGACCAGTCCAGTTTATTGTCAATTCGTATCCCCAGGTATTTGTAATCCTCCACCATGTCCACACTGACCCCCTGGATGGAAACGGATCACCGGTACCTTAGCTCTCCTGCTTATTGAGTCCCAATCATATTAGTTAGGTCTTGGAATTGCTTAGAACATGGAAATTTTGAGGCCAGAGTGACCTAAAGTTTTGGAAAAATTCTGAGATGCTCCTTTGAAAATGTCAAGAAGGGGAACAAGGACTATTAATTCCCATTTTATCTGAATTTGTAGCTTTGACAAAATCCTCTATGGACTTCAATACATTTTCAAGAATTGTGCTTAAGTACATAAAATAATATTCTTCCCACCATAAACTGCAACACATAAATATCCCATTGATATTGACCCCATAATTCATAGTGTAATTCCAAAGTTTGCTGATGGAGTGTCCTGGTTAATTAATGACTTATTAAACTTATAAGGATAAAATGGATTGGCTTTTAATGCACCAAGGCATTATAACTACTTTGCTTGTTCAGCATATATATGATTTTGAACAGAGGAACAAATATGATTATTTTGGAATTCAATGACGTCACAAAAAAAATAAAGAAACAGAAAATATTAGGTGCACAATAACACACATAAAATGCTGGAGGAACTCAGCAGGCCAGGCAGGATCTATGGAAAAAAGTACAGTTGACGTTTCGAGCTGAAACCCTTGGGCAGGACACCCGAACGTCGACTGTACTGACACAGCACAAGATTGAACTGAACTTAGCTGAACTGAATATGCCTGGTCTCTTTCAATTTTGTGTTTTATACTCTGTGTTTTGGCTCTCTTGCTGTTTCTCTGATTTTTCTTTGTGCAGGGATGGGGATTTGATCTTTTTCTTTGAATGGTCCATGGATTTCAATGTTTTATGGCTGTCTGTGGGAAGGCTAATCTCAGGGTTGTATACTGCATACATACTTTGATAATAAATGTACTTTGAATCTTGAGTATTTTATATTCTGTGAACGCTGTTACTTGAATGTTTTATTCTAAACTACCGTGCTCGAATAAATATTTTCTTTTCTTTCCCTTTTGTTTCCTGCTGCCTATCTCCATCATCTTGCTTTCTGGGATTCCAGGAAGACAAAGTGGTCAGAATCTATTTTTCTCTATATTATATTTAGTATTTAAATCTTATTGTTATATGTGTGTTATATATGTAAAGTTTCTAAAACAGGTTTAACGAATTGTGAAATAATTAATTAGCTGTTTACACATCAGTAGATTTTGACATTTTTATACTAGTTTTTTAAATTAAGTAACTAGAGTGTTGATGTGTTAGATGTATAAGATCAAATGTCAGAAACAGAAATTTGATACTACAGTTGATAAATCAATTTGTAGCTATACTACTGAGACAGTCATATTTGAAAAATTAATATTAAATTGAGTTTTAGATTCGTTGCTGTTGTTGAAATACCAGCAATACTACAAATCTTCTGCAGTAGGCAATACTTTTTCTTAAATGCCATGCAAATCCCCATATCACATTTTACTTATTGTCAATTTCCTCTTTGTAGATTTTTAATACAATACTGTTTGAAATATAATGTACTGTTAGTTCATTAATTATGTGTTGTGTCGTATGATGTAGGTGATCATGGCCTTTCCATAAGACATAGGAGTAAGATTAGGCCATTTGGTCCATCATGCCTTCTCTGCCATTCCCTTAGCTGATCCCTTTCTCCCCTCCTCAGCCTCACTCACCGTCCTTCTCCCCATAACCTTTGATACTGTGGCCAAACAAGAACCTATCAATCTCCGCTTTAAATAGACCCAGCGACTTGGCCTCTACAGCTACCTGTGGTAACAAATTCCACAAGTTCGCCACCCTCTGGCTAAAGAAATTTCTCCACATCTCTGTTTTAAATGGATCCCCCTCTATCCTGAGGCTGTGGCCTCTTGTCCTACACTCCCCCACCATGGGAAACATCCTTTCCACATCTACCCTGTCTAGGCCTTTCAACCTTCAAAAGGTTTTAGTGAGATCCCCCCCAATCCTTCGAAATTCCAGTGAGTACAGGCCCAGAGCAATCAAATGTGTCTCATATGACAGCCCTTTTATTCCCAGAATCATCCTTCTGAACCTCCTCTGAACCCTCTCCAATGCCAGCACATCTTTTCTTAGATAATGAGCCCAAAACTGTTTACAAAACTCAAGGTGAGGCCTCACCAGTACCTTATAAAGACTTAGCATCACATCCCTGCTCTTGTATTCTAGACTTCTTGAAATAAATGCTAACATTGCATTTGCCTTCCTCACCACAGATTCAGCCTGCAAGTTAACCTTTACGGTGTTCTGCACAAGAACTCCCAAATCCCTTTGCATCTCTGATTTTTGGATTTTCTCTCTGTTTAGAAATTAGTCTGCGCATTTATTTCTTCTACCAAAGTGCATAACCATGCATTTTCCAACATTGTATTTCATTTGCCACTTTTTTGCCCATTCTCCTAATCTGTCTATGTCCTTCTGCAGCCTTCCTGTTTCCACAACACTATCTGCCCCTCCACCAATCTTTGTATCATCTGCAAACTTGGCAACAGAGCCATCTATTCCTTCACAAAAAAATCATTGATATACAGCATAAAAGAAGTGGTCCCAACGCCGGCCCCTGCAGAACACCACTAGTCACTGGCAGACAACCAGACAAGGATCCTTTTACTCCCACTCGCTGTCTACTATCAATCAGCCAATATTCTAGCCATGCTAGTAAGTTTCCTGTAGCACCTTGTGCTCTCAACTTGGTAAGCAGCCTCATGTGTGGCATTATGACAAAGGCCTTCTGAAAATCCAAATATACAACATCCACGGCATTCCCTTTATCTATCCTATTTGTAAACTCCTTAAAGGATTTCAACAGCTTTGTCAGACAAGATTTTCCCTTAAGGAAAACATGACCATGAATTTTCTTGACCATTTTTTTTTACAGAAGTGGTTTTCCATTGCCTTCTTCTGGACAGAGTCTTTACAACACTGCCATTATCAATGTTCTTCAGAGATTGCCTGGCATCAGTGGTCGCATAACCAGGACTTGTGATATGCACCAGCTACTCTTAAGACTATCCACTACCTGCTCCCATGCTTCATGTGACCCTAATCGGGGGTGGAGGGGTGCAAAGCAGGTGCTACACTTTGCCCAAGGGTGACTGTAGGCTAACAGAGGGAAGGAGTGCCTTACACTGGTAAAGAAGTATTGGCACCCTGCCACCCAAATATACTGTACATACTTATAAAATTACCGAATCAGTTCTACCAAATGCTCGTTGTATACTTCACGCTTCTTTTTGATAGTAGCATACATATTCATTCCAATGGTTGATGAGGTTAAAAATAATTAATTGTGAAGTTTTATTGGGATGGCAGGTCATTTTGCCTCAGCCTCTGGCAAAATATTCTGAATCCAAGATAACCTGTGATAAGTTTTACCATGAGAATGAAAAGCAAATCTCTGTGACCACCCTAGTGAAAAAAACTATATTTGGAAGTGTGTGAGGGGGAGAAAGCCTTTAATATTTATAGAATACACTAAAGCACTTTACATGTGTGCAAATTCCAGAATGTTTATTTACACCCTGACCTTTTGTGATTTGTATCTTATTTCGCTACACTTGGAACTATGGAGGGAAGCATATATCTTCAACCCTGATTTCACTCTTAGGTTTCAATTTAGAAAATTTGGATTGACACCACTGTTTGATTTAAGAACAACGATCTCCCTTTAGGAACTTGGCACAAGATCAATGAATGTGCTCAAACAGCCATTTTACCAGAATTAGTTCAGTTTACTCTCTATTTCTTGTTGAACTTATGTTTGATTTGAAATAGAATAAATCACATCGATCTATCAATTCTGCCAGATATTTGAACATTGATCTTTTCTGCATTCGACTAAGGTTGAGGTTGTATAGTCATGACAGATTGGTGGCCTTCTGTGGATGTGGCCTTGCAAGTGCTGAAAGGTGATCGGGGGGAGGGAGAGTGGACAAAGGAGTGATGGAGAAACCGATGCCTGCGGAAAGCAGAGAGGGGAAGGGGGGAGTACTGTGTTGGTGGTGGAATCCCACTGGTGATGGCAGAGTTTTCAGAGAATGATGGATGCAGAGGCTCATAGGGTGGTAGGTGAAGACAAGGGGAACCCTATACCTGTCATGTTAGTGGGTGGAGGCTGATAGGGTGTGTGAGAGATGGAGAAGATACAGATGAGGGTAGCATTGATTGTGATGGAAGGGGAAACCTTGTTTTCTGAAAAAAGGACATCTCAGATGTCTTGGTATGGAAACCCTCATCCTAAGAACAAATGCAGTGGAGGCAGAGGAACAGAGAGAAAGGAATAGCATTCTTACAAGCGATAGGCTACGAAGAAGTTTCATCAAATCAATGTGAGAATCAGTAGGCAGGTTTGTAAAAGATGTTCATAGATAATCTATCTCCAGAGATGGAGACATCAAGATCCAGAAATGGGAAAGAGGAGTCAGAGCTGGACGAAGTAAATTTGAGGGCAGGATGAAAGTTGGAGTCAAAGTTGATGAAATTGTTGAACTCAGCATAGGTGCAGAAAGCAGCACCAATGCATTTGTAAATGTAGCAGAGAAGGAGTTGGGGAGCATTACAAATGCGGACACAAGAGGTACTGTAGATGCTGGAAATCTAAAGCAATAGACACAAAGTTCCGGAGGAGATCAGCAGGTCAGGCAGTATCTCCGGAAAGGAATAAGTAACATTTCGGGCTGAGATCCTTCATCAGTCTTCACAGTCTGAGCTCCTCCAGCGCATTGTGTGTGTTACATGGAACGTGGACTGTTCCATGTCTCTGACAAAAAGGCAGACATAGCGGTGGGCCACGTGAGTGCCAATGAAAAAGAGCTTTGATTAGTGACCAATCCGGACATCAGAAATTTTGAGAGGAGAGGATTTCACTCAGGTCCACTACCCAAATCGAAAAGCCAGCAGCGGGTCGCTACAGTGAAAGAGAGCTTTGACCAATGACCAGTTGGTATTTGGGATTGATTAGCAAGAGCAAATTAAAGGAAGGCAGGGACCAATGCAGCGGCCATTGTTACAGTGGCCGTCGTCAGAGTGGACAGAGTCAGAGAGGTGATCTTGAGGCTTTAGCTCTTCGAGGCTTCAACAGAAGGAGACTTCAGTCAGAGAAATTAAAGAAAAGGAAGGTTAAGAAGTTTTTTTCCCTTCCCTTCTTTATATCTCCTCAGCTAGGACAGTAGAGCTGCCAGGCAGGGTAATGGAATGCTCCTCTTGCGGAATGTGGGAAGACAGGGAGACCTCCAGTGTCCCTGGCGATTACAACTGCAAGAAGTGCATCCAGCTGCAGATTCCAACAATCTGCATTAAGGAGTTGGAGCTGGAACTGGATGAACATCGGATCATTCAGGAGGCTGAGGGGGTGATAGATCGGACATATAGAGAGGTCAGTCATGTTCGTCCATCATTGTCATCGATGAGGACCACAACACCATTATGATGGTGTCGAGACTAGCGCATGATTTGGATTTAAGTGAGGGGAGAGTTGCACAGCTTCAGCCTCACTCTCTCTTCCCAATTCTCATCTGGATCCAGTGGCAAAACTAAGTCGAGATGGCTGGAGATGGGACTAAGCGCAGTGGGTGACCAGGACGTCTTCTGTGTCTTGTCCTGCTCTACACGTTCCACAACGCTTGCAGAGACTGCGTTCTTGACCGTTGGACCTTCCATTGGTCTCGTCCACTCAATCCGCCGGAGTCTGTGTTCATATTCTGGGATAGACAACTCCCTATCTCACCAAGGATTTGAGACCCGTTGGCTACCCTCACCTGATTTAGCTGGCTTGTCGAAGCTGTTGCCCGGGATGTGGCTGCTGTCGCATGCAAACAGCTATGGGGAGCCACAGGTGAGAGTTGAGTGCCAGGCGGGGACCAAAGGTGGACAAACCGCCCTGAAAAGGACGCGACATGTTACCCCACCAGAGGTGCTACCCCTCCCTGACACCCGATACACCCCTATAGAGAGGTAGTTACACACTTACAGGACGCAGAAAACTGAGTGACAGTCAGGAAAGGGAAAGGAGGTAAGAGGCCAGCGCTCAGTACTCCTGTGGCCACCCCCCTCAACAGCAGTAATATCACTTTGGATACTGTTGGGGGGGTGGGGTGGCCTAACAGTGGAAAGTCACAGTGGTCAGGTCTCTGGAACTGAATCTGGCTCTGTGGCTCAAAAGAGAAGGAGGGAGAAGAGGCATATGACGGTGACAGGGGATTCATTAGTTAGGGTAGTAGACAGGAGTTTCTGTGGGTGAGAACGAGGTTCCTGGATGGTATGTTGCCTCCCAAGTGCCAGGTTCTGGGGTATCTCGGATCGAGTCCTCAGCATTCTTAAGTTGGAGGGTGAGCAGCCAGAAGCGGTGATCCAAGTAGGTACCAATGACATGAGTAATGACAAGTGATGAGGTTCTGCATAGGGAGTTCAGGGAGTTAGGTGCTAAGTTTAAGGGTAGGACTCTAGAGTTGCGATCTCTGGATTGCTACCCGTGCCATGAGCTAGTGAGGCCAGAAATAGGAAGATTATCTAGTTTACTACGTCGCTAAGGAGTTGGTGTAAGAGGGAGGACATAACATTTTTTTTTGATCATTTGGCTCTCTTCCAGGGAAGATGGAACCTGAAAAGAAGGAAGGAACAGCTTGCATCTGAACTGGAGGGGGAGTAGTATCATAGCAGGAAGGTTTGTTAATGCAGCATGGTTGGGTTTAAACTAGAGTTGCAGAGGGGTGGAAACTAGATTGAATGGACAGTTAGTGGAGAAGTTGTGGAGACAGATGTTGGTAAAACCTCAGACAAAGTTAGGAATCAAAAGGTTGAGCATGATGCGACTAGTGTCCTGAGCTGTGTATAATTCAAAGCAAGAATTATTGTAGGAAAGGTGGATGATAGTGCTGAAGGTGAGGTAGCTGGTTTACAAACAGGGGCAATGTGTAGTGAGGAGAGGCTGTTGACAGGGCAATATTGCAGTCAACAGAATGAGTTGCAATGTAACAGGCAGAGAAAATTGAAAAGGGTGAATATGAGACTGAAGGTCTTATATTTGAATGCGCACAGTATATGGAATAAGGCAGATGAACTTGTGATGCAGTTGCAGATTGGTTTGTATGATGTTCTAGGCATCACTGAGTCATGGCTGAAAAAAGATTATAGCTGTGAAATTAATGTCCAAGGATACACATTGTATCAAAAGGACAGACAAGAAGGCAGAGGGTGTGGTGTTGCTCTGTTGGTAAAAAATGAGATGAAATCATTAGAAAGAGGTGAAATAGGTTCGGGAGTGGTTGAATCATTGAGGGTAGAGCTAAGGAACTACAAGGATAAAAAAAAACTCTGGTGGGAGTTGTATATAGACCTCCAAACAGTTGTAAGGGTGTGGTCTACAAGTTACAATGGGAAAGAGAAAACTTATGCCAAAAGGGCAATGTTACGATAGTCATGGGCGACTTCAGTACATAGGTAGATTGGGAAAATCAGGTTGGTGCTAGATTCAGGTGGGCAAATTTCTAGAGTGCCTGTGAGATGGCTTTTTAGAGCAGCGTGGTTGAGCCCACCAGGTGATCATTTATTCTGGATTGGGTGTTGAGTAATGAACCAGATGTGATTAGAGAGCTTAAGGTAAAAGAACGCTTGGGGAACGTGATCATAATATGATTGAATACACCTTGAAATTTGAGAAGGAGTAGCTAAAGTCAGACGTATTAGTATTGCAATGGAGTAAAAGGAATTATTACAAATTAACCTTTAGGGAATCTAGGTCCCTTTGCACCTCAGTTTTCTTGTATTTCCTCTCCGTTCAGAAAATAGTCAACTCTTTCATTACTTTTACCTTATACATCCTGACACTTTATTCCATATGCTGCTTCTTTGCCCATTCTCCTAATCTGTCAAAGACCTTCTGTAGCCTATTTCCTTAAAGCTACCTGCCCTCTACCTACCTTCACATTGTCTGCAAACTTTGCAACAAAGTCATCAATTCCATCATCCAAATCAATAACATATAACATAAAAGAATCAGTCCTAACACAGACCACTGTGGAACACCACTTGTCATTGGCAGTCAACCAGAAAAAGCTACCTTAATTCCACTCTTTGTTTCCTGTCAGTCAGCTAGACTGACTGCCAGGACTGTCAGCTAGACAATCTAGAATCTTCTCTGTATACCATGGGCTCATAGCTTGTTAAGCAGCCTCATGTGCGACACCTTGTCAAAAGTCTTCTGAAAATCCAAATACAGAACAGCAACCCATCCTTCTTTGTGCATCTTGCTTGTTATTTCTTCAAAGAATTCCAACAGATTTGTCAGGCAAGATTTTCCCTTGAGGAAACCATGCTGACTACAGCCTATTGTATCATGTGCCTCCAAGTACCCCGAAACCACATCCTTAACATTTGATTCCAACATCTTCCCAGTCACCGAGGTCACACTAACTGGCCTATAATTTCCTTTCTTCTGTCTCTCTCCCTTCTTGAAGAGTAGAATGACATTTGCAATTTTCCAATCTTCCAAAACCATTCCAGAATCTAGTGATTCCTGTATGATCATTACTAATGCCTCCACAATCTCTTCTGCCACCTCTTTCAGAACCCGGGTCTGTACATCATCTAGTCCAGGTGACATATCTACCTTCAGACCTTTTAGTTTCCCAAGAAGCTTCTCCCTAATTATAGTAACTTCACACACTTCATGACCCCTAACACCTGGAACTTCCGCCATACTGTTAGTGTCTTCTACACTGCATATTGTAATCCCCCATGGCTATTGTAACATTGCCCTTTTGGCATGCATTTTCTATCTCCTGTTGTAATTTGTAGACCACTTCCTTACTACTTTTTGGGGGTCTGTATTTAACTGCATCAGGGTTTTCTTTTACCCCTGCAGTCCCTTAGCTCTATCCACAATGACTCAACACCTTCCAACCTTAAGTCAGCTCTTACTAATTATTTCATTTCATTTTTTACCGATAGAGCAATGCTACCCCCCTGCCTTCCTGCCTATCCTTTCAATATAGTGTGTATCCTTAGACATTAAGCTCCCAGCTATACCCTTCTTTCAGCCATGATTCAGTGATGCCTACAACATCATATACACCAATCTGTAACTGTGCTGCAAATTTATCTACTTTATTCCATATACTGCATGCTTTCAAATGTAACACCTTCAGTACTGTATTTACCCTTTTCAATTTTGTCCACCTTTTACATTGCAACTCATTCTAATGACTGCAATGATATCATTATATGTCAATGATTTTGATGATGGAATTGATGGTTTTGTTACAAAGTTTATAAATGATATGAAGATAGGTGGAGGGGCAGGTAGTTTTGAGAAAGTAGAGAGGCTACAGAAGAACTTAGACAGATTGGTCAAATAAAGAGCAAATGGAATACACTCTCAAGAAGTGTATGGTCATGCACATTGGTAGAAGAAATGAAACAGTTAACAATTCCCTAAATGGAGAGAAAATATAAAAAACTGAGGTGAAAAGGGACTTGGGAGCCCTTGTGCAGGATTCCCTAAATGTTAATTTGAAGGTTAAGTCTGTGGTGAGGAAGGCAAATGTGATGTTAACATTCATTTCAAGAGGACTAGAAAGTAAAAGCAAGAGTGTAATTTTGAGACTGTCTCAAGCACTGGTGAGGCTTCACTTCATGCATTGTGAGCAGTCTTGGGTCCCTTACCTTAGAAAGGAAGTGCTAAAACTGGAGAGGGTTCAAAGGAAGTTCACAAAAATGATTCTAGGATTGAATAACGTGTCATATGAAGAGCGTTTGATGGCTCTGGGCCTGTATTCACTAGAATTCAGAAGAACGAGGGGTAACCTCATTAAATGGTGTAAGGACTTGATAGAGTATGTGGAGAGGATGTTTCATATGGTGAGAGAGTCTGAGACCAGAGGACACAGCCTCAGAATAGAGGGCGTCCTTTGGAATGGAAATGAGGAGGAATTTCTTTTGCCAGAGAGTAGTGAATCTGTGGAATTCTTTGTCACAGGCAGCTGTGGAGGCCAAGTCTTTATGTATATTCAAGGCAAAGGTAGATAGATTCTTGATTGGTCAGTGCATGAAGGGATACGGGGAGAAGGCAGGAGATTGGGTCTGAGAAGAAAATTGTATCAGCTATGATGAAATGACAGAGCAGACTCGATGGGCGAAATGGCCTAATTCTGCTCCTATATCTTATGGTACTGGGTTTCCTATAAAGAACTAGTCTGTTAGCCAACTCTGAATTTCCCATGGGGACCAGTGAACATCTCATGATGATCCATTTGTTGCTTTCCAACAACTAGATGGCAGCCATCGTGAGTGCTTATGCATCTACTCAGGGTTCACATGATAATGAAAAAGTGGTCTTCTACGCTTGCCTAGATGTGACACTGTCAAGCATCTTCAAGGAGGATAAGATAATTCTCTTAGGGGACTTCAATGCCAGAGTCAGTCAGGACTTCAAACTTTGGATGGGTACCATAGGAAAGGAAGGCACTGGCAACATCAACTCAAATGGAGAACTATTTCTCACCATGTGTGCTAAGCACAATTTTACCTTCATAAACACTCTCTTTGCCAGAAAAACAAATTCAAGGGGTCTTGGCAGCCCAATCTAAGCAGTGACATCTCATTAACTAGGTCCTTGTGCAAGCTAGGGACCACCGTGATGTGAATATTACAAGAGCCATGATTAGCACAGATTACTGCAGGACATATCTTCTTCTGATCTGCTTCCTCATGTCCAGTAGACTCATGAGAAAGAAGAGGGTTCATAAGAAGCAAACCAGGCCAAGACTAAAACTTGCAAGCCTGCTTGACGCTGCCACCCAGCAGCACCTTCGGGCCCCGTTTAGGGAAAACCTCCACTGGCAATATGCAAAGGATGTCGAAGAACACTGAGGTCTGCTTAAATGTACCATCCTTAATACCTGCAAAAACATTCTTGAGTACAAGTTCAGAAAACATCAGGATTGGTCTGATGATAACAGCATGGAGATAGAACATCTTATCTCCAAGAAAAGGAAAGACTTTTGTGCCTGGTAGAATGACATTGGCAGCAAGGCCAAAAGAGAAGCTTACCTCAAAGTCAAAGCTAATGTCCAGCGCAGGGTGAGGGAGCTAAATAATTTTTGGTGGACTGAGAAAGCCCTGGGAAGCTAAAGACTCATTGTAAAGCAAAACACAAAATGCTGGAGAAACTCAGCCATTCAGGCAGCATCTATGGAGGGAAAAGGACAGTCGACGTTTTGGATCGAGGCCCTTCTTCAAGACTGAAAAAGAAGCGGGGAGATAGCTGGTGTAAAATGGTGCAGGGAGGGGTTGAAGAGCTGGAGGGTGACAGGTGGATCCAGCTGAGAGCCAGACAATAGGGAGGGTGGAATGGGAATGATGTAAGAACTTGGGAGGTAATAGATGGAAGTGACAAAGGACTGAATAAGATAGAGTCTGATAGGAATGGATAGTGGACCATGGAATAAAGGGAAGGAGGTGAGAAAGGGAACTGGAAGGAGAAATGTGTGAGTGATAGGCAGATCGAGAGGGATGGAGAGGGGGAAGGAGATAAGGTATTGGTGTCGGTAAGACAAGGGAAAACATGGAGAGGACGGGAGAGGGGAGTGGTTACCAGGAGTTGGAAAAATTCATGGTCATACCATGTGGCTGGAGACTACCACGTCTATGAGGTGCTATTCCTTCAAGCTGTGGTCAGACAGATCGGTGTATGTGTGGAAAGTGGAAGTAAGATTTCTGGCCACCAGGAGATCCTGCCTGCCACAGGGAATGGAGTGAAAATACTCAACAAAGTGATTTTCACTAATCTGCATCGTCTCACCGATATTGATGAAGTTGCATAGAATGCAATAAATAATGCCAATAAATTCACAAGTGACTGCCTCACCTGGGAGGATTGTTTGGATTCTGATTGGTGGTAAAGGAAGAGGGGTTGGGGTAGGTGTAACACTGAGAACTGTGTGGAGGAACGAGTGGGAAAAGTGATCCCCGTGTAAAGCAGAAAGAGGAGAGGGGGTGAAGATGTCCTCCTTCTTCAAGGAATGGGGTTTCCCTTCCTCCACTATTGATGCTATCTTTATCTGTATCTCCTCCATTTCCTGGACATCTTTCCACCCCATGAGCTCCTGTATCCGACACTTCATTCTCTGCAACTTCCATAATCTTCAACGGGACCTAACCACCAAACACATCTTTCCCTCCTTCCCCAATCTCAGCTTTCTGCAGGGATTGTTCCATCCATGATCACCTTGCCTATTTGACCCACTAATTTCCCTCCTGGCATTTATCCCTGCAAGTGGCAGAAGTACTACATCTGCTCCAGGTGAGACAACACTTCACCTGCAAATCTGTTGGGGTCGTCTATTGTATCTGGTGCTTCTGATTTAGCCTTCTAAATATAGTATCCAAAGTAGATTGGGGGACAGCTTTGTCAAACACCTCAACTCCATCTGCAAGAAGTGGAAATTCCCGGAATCCAACAACTTCAATTCCTATCCCCATTCCAACATGGTGGTCCATGGCCTTCTCTTCTGCCATGATGAGGCCTCTCATAGGCTGAAAGATGAACACCTCATATTCTGTCTAGGTAGCCTCCAACTTGGT
This sequence comes from Mobula birostris, assembly GCF_030028105.1. Classification (NCBI taxonomy): domain Eukaryota; kingdom Metazoa; phylum Chordata; class Chondrichthyes; order Myliobatiformes; family Myliobatidae; genus Mobula; species Mobula birostris. The sequence goes on from NC_092370.1 coordinate 141,933,918, forward strand.
GGCATGAATATCGATTTTTCCAGCTTCCAGTAATAATTCCCCCCTCCCCTTCCCTCTTCTTCATTTCCCCACTCTGGTTTCTTACATCTTTTCCTCACCTGCCAATCACCTTCCCCTGGTGTCCCTCCTCATTCCCTTTCTCCCATGATCCATTCTCTTCTCCTATCAGTTTCTTTCTTCTGTGGCCATTTGTCTATTACCTCCCTGCTCCTTTCTTCATACCCCCCCCCCCCATCCCCGCTGCCCATTGAACTTCACCTATTACCTTTTAGCTTGTCCTCCTTCTCCATTCCTCCACCTTCTTCTTCTGGCACTATCCCCCTTCCTTTCCAGTCCTGATGAAGGGTCACGGCCTGAAACGTTGACCCTTTATTCAGTACTGTATATGTTGGCTGAGCTGCTGAGTTTCTCCAGCATTTTGTGTGTGCTGCTCTGGATTTTCCAGCATCTGCAGGATCTCTTGTGACGATGTACCTTGTGGTGGGATGACACCTTCAGCCCCTACTGCTTCGGTCAGATGTCGCTACCTGCTTCCAAAGGACATCAATCATACCAGTGCCCATGAAGAGCAGAGTGAGTTGTCTCAATAACAATCACTCAGTGGCGAAGTACATTTACTGTGATGAAGTACTTTGAGAGGTTGGTCATGGCCAGAATAAACTCCTGCCCAAGAAAAGATCTGGACCCACTGCAGATTGTCTATTGCCACAATAGGTCTAGAGTGGATATAATCTCTTTGACTCTCCACTTGGCCTTGGATCACCTGACCAATAGCAATACCTATGTCAGGTTGTTGTTTATTGATTACAGCTCAGTTGTCAACACTATCATCTCCTCAGTACTAATGAATAAGCTTCAAAGTCTGGACCCCTGTACCTCCCTCTGCAACGAGGTTCAACATATTGATGCAATTACAAGAAAAGCACACCAGCAACTATATTTTACAGGGGGCTTGAGGAGATTTAGTTGTCACTAATGACTAGCAATTTTCTACAGATGTGCTGTGAGACACCTCCCTCTTCCTTATTAGGGAGAGAGAGACCCTGTGGTATGTCGAATACCGGGTGAAATGCAAAGTCTTTGGGGTAACTGCAAGTCTGTGTCTTCGCTGTTGCTTTGTTCATGCTGAGTGCTCGGTGGCGGTGCTGACGTTTGCTCTTTTTTTTTGCTGGTGGGGGGAGGGGGATGGTTGCTCGCTACCACTTACGCACGGGAGGGAGGGGAGCTGGGGGGGACTTTGGGGTTCTTATGTTTAACTGTTGTTCAGACTTTGGGACGCTCCTCTGTTTTTGTGGATGTTTGTGAAGAAAAAGCATTTCAGGATGTTTATTGTATACATTTCTCTGACATTACATTGGACCTTTGAAGCTTTGAGAGCATTCTGACTGATTACATCACTGTCTGATATGGAGGCAACAAGGCATTAAGGACATTATCGTTTAGGATGTGCCCTCCTCTCATTACTACAATAAGGGAGGAGGTACAGACGCCTGCAGATGCACACTCAACATTTGAGGAACAGCTTCTTCCCCTCTGCTATCTGATTTCTGAACAGACTATGAACATCTCACTTTTTTCCTCTCATTTTGCACTTATTTTAAAAATATTTCTTGCTGTTATTTATAGTGTATGTTATGTATCGCACTGAAATGCTGTCACAAAGCACGTGATAATAAACCTGGTTCTGATTCTGAGTGTGTTGAAGATGGTGAAAGTTGTGGAGAATGACACGTTGGATGTGGAAACTTGTGGGATAATAGGTGAAGACAAGGGAAACCTTATCCCTGTTACGTCTGAGTGGGGTGGGGGGGGGGGAATGGCATGAAGTTTTATTTTTTCACATGAAGAAATTAACAAATTTAGCTTGTAATTAATTTATGCAATGAGCTCTTCAAGCTTGTGCTTGGAAAGCATTGGGCTTCGAGGTTTTTAGAGCTCCTGAAATGGTTAGTTGTTGTTTAGCAACAGTCATTAATTGTTTAGAGTTCTTTGTCTTGTTCTCAGGTGACTCACCCTCTGTAATGGAGTCTCCTGGTGCTTTCTGTTTAAGCTTGTCAAGTTTATTTTGACAGGCTCGGGGATTGCATGTTACTTGTACTATTTAAGTGGATGCCTGATTGCTGCTATTCATGGGGTCCTAGTTACGAGCATATTACTTCTCATGGTGTTGCTTGGCCAAACCACCAATGTTCTTTTGGAAATTATGAGTAACCTCTTGTCACCATCTCTACATCAGAGTCTGTCATTCCTCTGCACTTGAGTTCCAATATTGCCAGTGCACATTGTGACAATTTAAGCTTTTAATTTCTTTTACCGTGTTAGCCAATAGTAAACTGCTCATAGAGTCATAGAGTAATACAACACAAAGAAATGCCCTTCAACCTAACTCATTTATTCTGATCTAGGTGCCCATCTAAGTAGTCCCATTTGCCCATGTTTGGACTGTAAACCTATCCATGCATGTATCTGTCGTGTCTTTTCAATGTTGCTATTGTACCTGCTTTAACCATTTCCTTTGGAAGTTCATTCCATAAATGCATCACTTTCTGTGTGATGCAGTCACTAGCTGGGTCCTCTTTTAGTCTTTCCTCTCACCTTAAACCTATAAACTCTCCAATTTGATAACCTTTCCCTTTGGAAAAAGACTCAATTCTAAGCTCTTCATGATTTTATACAATTTGGTATGGTCACTTCTCATTCACAAAAACAATCCAATAAATGATATCCCAAACTGCCTAACTCTCCCTGTAACTCAAAACTGCTTGTCAGTGGCAGTGAGCAGTTAATTAATGGTTAACACAATGCTTTACAGTACTCGTGAACCGTGTTCAATTTCTGCCACTGCATGTAAGGAATTTGTCCGCTCTCCCTGTTTCCTCCTGGTGTTCCAGTTTTCTCCCACAGCCCAAAGATGTACCGATTGGAAGGTTAATTGTTCATTATAAATTGTCCTGTGATAGGCTACTGATAATTCAAGGGGTGCTGGGCGGTGCAGCTCAAAAGGTTGGAAAGGAGTATTCTGCACTGTATCTCAATAAATAAATAAATAGGTGGTCATTTGGTCAACTTAATAAGTTTCTTGAATAGCAAGTACAGATATCAAAGGATAGCTAAATATATGGAGAACTTTAACATGCCTTAATAAGAGTGAGGTACAACAGTTTACTGAGGTACAGAGTGCAGTATTTGGAGATCTGGAATCTTGCTATGTATTATAAATAAATAATAATACTGTGCATGCAGTTAAGTTAAAACAAAATAACAATTTTATTAAAAGAACCAAACGATCAGCTAGGTCAAATTACCAGTTACAGCAAGAAATGAGCAACTTATAATTATTAATTTAAGGATAGTTATTAACAAGATTAAAATTGTAAATAGCTGATATAATGCTTGAAAATTGGAAAGATAATGGAAGGAGTGATGCGATCAATGAGAAGCAGAAAAGCAAATGTAAAAGAATGTGATGCATATTTTGAGACCTACTGCCTGAGTTTCTGAAATGAAGAAATTTCAGGATGTGTAAAATTTCTACCTTAAGGGGTGGCTAAATTTAATATAGAACGTTTTAGAATATTTAACTTCCAAAATGTTCCATGATAAACCTAACCACCTCTCAAGCTGGGAATGTTCACTCGGTGCATGATCGGGGAACATCTCCAGCATTCCTAGCCCAAGGCTTTAACATGGAACGTTTTTGAAGCTGAGGAATTCCTGGATCTTGCACTCCAAAAGTTGACTTCTCTGCAGTCAGAGAGTTGAGGACAATATATGGGTGCAAAGAATGAAGAATCTTCAGGATCTTAAACTGGTATTCAGTTTGAATATGTTTCAATAGACATCAACTTAGAAGTTCTATGTTCTCAGAGAATGTCACCAAAGGACCAGGGACAGCTTTAGTTGGAATAACAAAGGACACCAATACAATTGTCAAACAGGATTATACAGTTAAAGAGATGATGAGTGTTTCTTTCACTCTTATTCTGAGCTTCTGATGGTGTGTTGCCTTCCTGATGCAGGAAGAAAGCATTGGAAGAATGAAAACCAGAAATCTTATGAAGCCCCACTGGTTTCCTTGGCTGCCTAAGTCTAGGAAAGACATCACCAGTCCCACCAAACCCGTGCGATTGAGATGGCTCTCCCAACCCAAGCCCCAGTTTGTGTGGATGCTGTCATTTGCTACCCTGTTACAACTCAGTGCCAAGAAATAACAGACAGCACACTGCATACGATTAAAGGAATTATATTTATGAATCTTAATTAACTAAAGGGTTAGTAAAGAAAAGAAAGAAAAGACAAAATGGGCCCATTCTAAATAAAGAGTCAAATGTGCACAAGTTGGAGTTCATCTTGAACTTCTCTGGCACTCACATGCTGGGCCCTCGGTCTGCGTGAAAGCTCACACCATCTTCTGACTGTTGCTCGCAATCTATCTCGAATAAACGGGTCTCCCACCGGGTCATATCATATGTCCAGTTCTCTTTTTATTCCCCGTCGAACAAAAGACCCAAGACCAAACTTAGTGCCCTTCACCAAAAAAAAACTCCCCGCAGTTCCACCATCGTAATTGGATGGCACACATTCCACATCATCCCTTATCTTCAACAATAACCCAAACAGGCTGACAGCAGAACAGACTGCTCTTGCAGAACTGCTAAATGAACTACGTACAGTTTCACAGTAAAGATGTGAACCAGGACAGTACACTTAGAATACATTGTTACAAGGACATAGAAAGAGCAGGACATAATGTCTTAGTCTCTCTCCTTCAGGAGCTAGGAAGAGGAAGGTACATCCTTCAGTAGGAATCTTTTCAATGCTCTCAGTGCAGGAGCAAAATAGAAGCATAAGCTGAATTAATGTAGTGCTTGAGAGGTGTGTAGGGCAAGATTCTTTGGTCAAATAGCTCAGACATGTGCGACACACCTCAACAGGATATGGACCAATATTCATGCAATTCGAGTGGGTTTTGTCATGCTTTTTTCTGGAGATAGAAGTGCAAAATGAGAGAAAGTGTAGAGGAGACTAATGGAGATGTGAAAGTGTAAGACAATGATGCTCAAGGATTTCAAATACACCAACATTAACTTCAATGTCAGCATTACAACACACAGCACAGAGAAAAGCACAGCACACTCCCTTTGACCAATGATATATGCCGACCTTTTAACCTACCCTAAGATGAATCTAACCCTTCTCTCCTACATAGCTCTCCATTTTTAATCATCCATGTGCCTATGCAAGAATTTCTTAAATGCCCCTAATTTATCTGCCTCTACCGCCACTCCTGACAGTGAGTTCCATGCTCCACCAGCCTTTGTGTAGAAAATAATCATACCACTGACATACTTCTCCACACCCCCCCCCCATACTTTCCTCCAATCATCTTAAAATTATGCCCCCTTATATTAGCCATTTCCATCCTGGGAAGAAGTCGCAGGCTATCCATTCATTCTATGTCTCTTATACACCTCTTTCAAATCACCTCTCATCCTCCTATTCTCCAGAGAGCAAAGGTCTTGCTTGCTCAATCTATGCTCATAAGACATGCTCTCTAGTCCAGGCACCATCTTTAGTTCAAAGAACACGTGGAACTTCTGAGCTATGTTCAGAATATCTTCCAGAACCAATATGGTTTGGGCCCGAAAGAGAGCGTGGTGGTCCTGGATCTGGTGTTGAGGAATTAAATGGCCTAGAAGGTGAAATATTATTGGGAGAATACTTGATCATCAAATTGTGAGATTTATCTCAGAACTGGAGAAGGATGAGGAGAAATTTAAAGTTGATCTTCTTGTTTTAGGAAATCTAATAGAATGGAACTTGGCCAAGGTAAGTTGAAACAAAAGACTGGCAGGAGGCACTAGAGTACTGTAGAAAGACAATCTTGTCTTTCCCAGACATTTCAAACTGAATAGAATAACTTCAATGGTGAGGGAGCTTTTGAAACGATCATCCAGATGAAAAGTAATTGGCACTTGGAGAAGTTTGTATTGATAAAGTCAAAGTAAGTTTATTTTCAAAATACATATATGGTCACCTTGAGATTCATTTTATCACAGACATTTATAGGAAAATAAAGAAATACAATAGAATTTATGAAAAACTATGCATAAACAAAAACTGACAAACATCCAATTTACAAAAGGTGACAAATTGTGCATAGATAGATAGGTAATAAGGGTAGCCAGCACAGACTTGTAGAAGGTGAATCATGTCTGACTGACCTGACAGAATTTTTTGATAATAGGGAAGGTTCATGATGGAATACAGAAAGTGCCATCCGTGTGAATTTTAAGAAATTATTTGACTAAATTTCACATAATAGGTTGGTGAACAAAGCTGATAAGGGAGTGTTCTGTGGAGTGTTCTGTCCCACAAAGCAGCTGATAAGGGTAAACACTCGATTTTCAGATGGAAGATTATAGACAGTGACATTCCACAGGGTTCAGTGCTAGGACTGGATATGTTGTCTTGAACAACACCATACAGTATATGTGAAATAGAGGAATAGACTATATTGATCCAGGCAGATTGAGTAGGTAATTGGCAGATGAAGTTCAAAATAAAGTAATGTGAAGTGATACAGTACATACTGAAGGAAAGAAACTGAGGATTGATGTCAGCGACTAAGTAACATCATTCATGGGATTGGGCAGGGCTGGAAGAGCTAAGAATACCGTATGTGCGTAAATCTTGAAAGTGCCATGACGTGTTGAGATTAGGGATCCCGTGTACCATTGTCTTTGTATCCTGCACCTGACTGTGAAGAGTGAGTGAGTTGATGTCTGAAGAGTCTGAGTATTATATTCAAGATGAAGTCCTGATGAAGGGTCTCAGCCAGAAACGTTGACTGTTTACTCCTTTCCATGGATACTGCCAGGCCTGCTGAGTTCCTCCAGCATTCTGTGTGTGTTGCTTCAGTGTCACAACCATGATTGAATGTATGGCACTGAAAATAGAGGTCAAGGGTTAAGGGTGAAAGGTGGGATGTTTAAGAGGAACCGGGGGGGGGGGGGAGCGGATTTTTTCACTCGGAAAGTGGTGGAAGTGTGGAACGAGCTGCCAGCAGAAGTGGTGGAAGTGGGTTCAATTGCGACTTTTAAGAGAAGTTTGGATAGGTATTTGGATGAGAAGGGCATGGAGGGCTATGGGCCTGGTGTGGATTGATGGAATTAAGTAGAATAACAGTTTGGCATGGAGTAGAAGGGCTGAAGGGCCTGTTTCTGTGCTATAATGTTCTATGACTCTATGAAACCGACCATGCAATATAGGCATTTATGGTTCAATTGAAGATTCTTCCTCACGTTAGACTGTCAGTATAAACCTCTTTTCCATATTTTATAGCCTGGGCTAGACCTTGAAACCAATTCTTCTCGCTTACGCTACTAGGCCGATAAGGAACTCGTTCGACCATGATCTCCAGTGCCGATACCTTACACGTGAAAATCTTTCGTTACCATACGACCAGCACATCGGGGAAAAGCTGCTCCCAGCACTCCCATGCTTTCTAGAACACTGTAACCCTTATTTTCTACTCCACACGTGCACAATGATGTTACCATTTTTTCTTAAAGGCACAGGCAGCTATTGTATCATTACTGGTGTGAATACATATGTGCACTTTTAACAATAAAAAATAATATTCAACGGTCACCTGGTTACACATAATTCTTCATTTGCCTTCACTTAAGTCAGGGGTTTTCAACCTTTTATATGCCATGAACCCTTATCATTAACCAAGGAGTCCAAGGACTCCAGGTTGGGAACCCTTCTCTAAAGTATATCTATATTACTCAACTCCGACACTTCATGTCTTATAGATAGCTTACGGCTCTGTGCTTCCCCTCAAGTGAAAACACTCTCTTGTCATTGATCTTTTCAGGTGTAGTCCTTTATAAGGTAATAAATGTAGCTAGCAAATTGTACATGGCAAATTCTAAGTCGTCATGCGTATATTTGGATGTTGTTGATTGATGAATGGTTGTTCAGCATTTCAAAGGAGATAACTTGCATGCTGTTCTTAGAGATGGTTCCACGGATTTTTCTGAGTGAGCATTCAAGGCTTTGGGCCCACGATAGCGGAATGCTTTTACAGGTCAGGATTTCAGAGTTCAGAGTTCAATTCCAGCGCCCTCTGTGAGAAAGTATGTTCTTTGTTGTGTGCGTGTGCTTCCTTGGTGTGCTCCGGTTTTCTCCCACTGTCTGAAGACATTCCAGTTAGTAGATTAATTGGTCATTGTAAATTGCCCTGTGATTAGGCAAGGGTTAAATTGGTGGGATGCTAGGCAGCAGGGCTTGTGGGCCGGAAGGCCCTGCTTCACGCCGTAGATCTAAATAAAATAAAAAAAAAATCCTCAGTTCCAAAAGACAGTACAGCACATACTGTTCTATTCTTAAGTGTTTGACTCAACTTCTGTGTTTGTATTTCTGGATTTGAACTTATAACCTTCTGACAGAGTCAAGAGTGTACACAGAGTCATAGCCAACTCAAACCACATCAGAATTCCAGAGGTTTGACATGGAAGTAAATACCTCTGAATTTTATTTCAGGAATTACAATTCAAAATCAAGTTTATTGTACTATACACACAGGTGCAATGGAAAATTTACTTACGGTGGCATCACGAGCACATAGCGTCAGAGAAGTTTGAAAAGCATAAATTAAGCATCATTTACACACAGCCTTTACAAACGAGAACAATTAGAACAAAAAGTGATCTCCAGGCTAAAGGGATCTTTCAAGATAGTGTCTAAACTGAATTATTTTCTGTTATATCGTAGATAATCTTCTCTTCCTCTACAGGTCAGAAGTGGTGCAGAGGAGATTTACAAGGATGTTGCCTGGATTGGGGAGCATGCCTTATGAGAATAGGTTGAGTGAACATGGCCTTTTCTCCTTGGAGCTACAGAGGATGAGAGGTGACCTGATAGAGGTGTACAAGATGATGAGAGGCATTGATCGGGTGGATAGTCAGAGGCTTTTTCCCAGGGCTGAAGTGGCTAGCATAAGAGGGCACAGTTTTAAGAAGCTTGAAACTAGGTACAGAGGAGATGTCAGGGGTAAGTTTTTTATGCAGAGAGTCGTGAGTGCGTGGAATGGGTTGCTGGCTATGGTAATGGAGGTAGATATGATAGGGTCTTTTAAGAGACTCCTGGATAGGTACATGGAACTTAGAAAAATAGAGGGCTGTGGGTAACCCTAGGTAATTTCTAAGGTAAGGACATGTTCGGTACAGCTTTGTGGGCCGAAGGGCCTGTATTGTGCTGTAGGTTTTCTATGTTTCTATTTTCCATTCCTAAATCTTCTGACAATGAAGCATTTAACAGTAACATGCTGTTAGCTAGTAATTGCGCATGTGCCATCAAAGTTGGGACTTCTGTGTGAATATTTAAGCCTTGAACTTGGTGAGGAGTAGTTCACAAATGAAGCTTTGCCACTGGACTCATCAGATAGAAGAGACCAAACTTGTCATGAATCTCAGTTGAACCATATGTCCATTCTTCCCCATAAGAGGAGCTGCTTTAGGACGTCAGGATAATTTTTTAAAAATTACTCGGTTTACTGGAATAACAATTAGAAAATAACAACAGGTACTTGTTTCAAGTTGCAATTTTTTAACTTTGATTTCTTTCATTGTTTTTAACAGTTATTGAAGTTTTCTGAAAGGTAATGGGCATTGTGAACAAAAGCTGTTGAAGGGATGGACAACAGCAGAGAAGGTGTCACATACCTGGGTGTCAGAGCTCTTTACATCTGTTTCATGGGTGGGCATTGCTCTGGCCCATTAAATGGTGACATTGTATGGGACATAATCATTTTTATGTTTGGCATCTAGTTGACCAGCAAATGGGATCTGCAAGGGGTCGCATTTGAAGTGCCAGCAGATAGAGGATCTAGTGCTTTCCCAATGTATGTGATGCATAAACTTTTTTGAGTAAAGGCATTGATTATAACTGACGTTTCGATGACAAACTCTGTCATCTTCATCAGAGATGATGCCTGGGCATTTCTAGTCCAGTGGTATGTATACTCACATAGTTTGTCCCTCCTGATTGGTTAGTCCTCATCTAATCAGGGTTCCACTCTCCCACCTTGTTTACAATCGAATTCCAGTTCTTACATAGAGCAAGGCCTTCAAATTTGTTAAAATTCTTTTTCTCTAGTTTTATTTCAATGGCTTCCTTTACCAGGAGGTCCCAAAGCCATTAGTGCGGCACAGTAGTTTAGTGCCACTGTAGTTAATCCTATAGCCATTGTGAATGCAGTGCTCTGCTACTGCCGATTCCTCCGGGTAAGCCACGCCAGCTAGCGCTTACAGGACTCCCTGTGAAGGTGAAGCAGCATACATCACCCAGACGGAATGCACGGTGGAAACCCGCATCAAGGAGTACAGGAGGTGTATCCGTTTGGGTTACCTGGAGAAATCGGCGTCAGCAGAACACTGCATTCGCCATGGCTATAGGATTGTCTTTGATGGCACAAAACTACTATTCTGTGGCAATGGCTTTTGGGGCTGCCTGGTGAAGGAAACCATTGAAATAAAACTGGAGGAAAATACTTTTAACAAAGACGAAGGTCTCGCTCTAAGTAAGAACTGGAATTTGATCCAAGGTGAGAAAGCAGAAACATGATTGGATGAAGACTAACCAATCGGGAGGGACGGATGACGGGGTTATGAATACCACCGGACTAGACATACCTAGGTATAACATCCCTGGTGAAGATGGCAGAGTTTGTAATGAACACATTGTAATTGACACCTGTACCCAGCTGGGAGCCCGAGAAGAGTTTGCCACTAGATAATTTGTGCTGTATCTTATAATATTTAGTTTATACACTCTATTTTGTTTATCTATGCATTATTGTGTTATATGTGTGTTATGTGTACTACTGTGGTTTACACCGTCTCATTTGAAGGTATACATGTATATAGATAAATGACAATAAACTTGACTTGACTTGACTAAATACTTGCCTGCCATATGGACCAATGGGTGTGCCAGTGCTGGCAGCTGATTTAAAAAGACATTCAGTTTTGGCCTGCTATGACAAGTATCATTTGCATTATGCAAGAACCACATAGGAACATCTCCACGAGCTCTCTCTGTCTGAGATTACATGGCATTGTCTAACTTCATGTAAACCTTGTCACAATGCCACGTGAAAGTGTTTTTTTTAAATAATTTACACCAAAGCAAGAAAATAGAGATTGAAAGCATGCTTTCACATAGAATTTTTGTTTAAATAGTCAAATTTAGGTAGTGGATTTATTAAGTATGTAACCAAATTAGTATATTCATTTCTTTAGGGTTAATAAATCTATATTCTTCGATATAATTTGGAAGTTGGAAGTCGAAGTTGGAATGCAACTCTTGTAATTGGATGGATGGATTTAATTTTGTTTAGCGCCTTTAGTGCTGGGAATATGGTGGATTCAGCATCTGATAGTCCTATTGATTCACAGAGTCAGATTTAGTACACTAGACTCCTACGAGAACAGGAGTATAACAAAACACTTATGATTCTTAAAGCACAATAGGCTCTTTATATCACAGCAAGGAATGTCATACATATTTAATCATTTGGATTCAACCTCATTGGCTGGAAACCAGTGCTTGTATCTATAAATAATGAAGACATAACCAGCAATAGACTGAAACAGAAAACATGATTTAGTTTTCTGTCTCTGGCAAATATTTTGTGTTTTGGTTTTCATTTCCTGTTGTGTGATTCGTTGTAGTTTTCAACCTTTTGTGTCTTGAATGAATCTTTCATTAATAGCAAGAAGTGTTTAAGTTTCTTTTGCAGCACAGAGCTGGCAGAGCTACGCGCTGTAATTATTGATACACTGCTGTGCAGAGATGTGTAATTTTTAATGAGTTGTTTTAACCATGTCATTATCTGTAGGATGAGAGGCACAACAATCTCTTTGCTCATACAAACTGCTTTTGGACATCACACCATAAAATCTTCATGGTGGAACATTGAACCAGCTCCTTGCTTACTGGGAGAACAGTAAACTGTTACAAGATCTGCTGCCAGAAGTGCTAGGGTTGTGCAGGTTATGCAGGGAAAGAGATACCAAATGATTCTTTAGTGTTACGTGGTGAGTGAATGGATGGAAAAGCAATGTCTGACCTTGTGACTGCTACAGGATATTTTTTCATTGCTTGCAATCTTAAGCGCACTGCTTAAAATATTCATGTTATGTGTTAGCCGACATTAATCTAACCCAGTTCAGCAATAACATAAAAGGAACCATAATCTTCCAATTGTTTCAAATTTAAATTTGTCATGCTAGATTTATGTTAGTCCACTTGCACTCTAAGGTCTGTCAGCTGGCATCAGAAAACTTGCACGTGGACAAAAAATACTTATTACAGAATAATCAGCCCTCAGACATGATAAATAGAAGTGATGTTGAATTAAAAGAGCAACCAAAACTTGCATGCAAATAAAATAAGAATCGTATCCTTAATGAATGGAAATGTGCTAGGTTATTGAATTACCTTATTATGTTTGAAGGACATTTGTCCACTTGTATTTTGAGCATGTTAATCCTTGGTACTGCAGATAAACAGATACAGAAATCATTACAGGAAGACAGTAAAATGGCTATCTGATTCTTTTTCATTGGTCTTATTTGAATATGATAGCTGTACAGAAAAATAAAATGTCAAGGGCATTACTTCTGATTTGCGATTTAATATTTTGCCATTTAATACATCATGCTCAGCTGCATGCACTAGACTTGCAACAATATGCACGCTGAACTCATTTCAGTAGTTAGATTATATTCTTGCATATTTAGTACATGAGAGGGAGGGTTAATCATAGATGTGAATGGAATTTGTAGAATTCCAATAGATTGTTCATACCACCTGAATACAAGACACCTGCATCTGACTAATTCCTCAGTTTTCACAGTGCCTAGCAGATCTTAAGACAAATTTAAAAGTAAAGACCAATAAGATCCCAATTTATTAACCACATCACCTTCAAGAAATCCTGAAGTGCTTTATAATCAAAGCATTTTAGAAACCTGTGCACTATTGTAATAAGGAATTTTTGTGTAAGTTATTTTTTTTAATTGAATTGCTGGTGCCAGTGGCAAGCTCAGCATTTACTATCCATCCTTCATCATCCTTGGCGGTGTGAAGCTTGGGAGTCACCTTCTTGAACTGCTGCTGTTTTTCCATGAGTGTACTCCCAGAGTGTCGATGGAGAGGGAATTTGGGAATTTAGGCCCGGCAAAAGGACCTCATGTTGCTTGGCAGCAGAGGTTGCAGGTTTAGATGCTACTTTTGGAGTACCTTTCCTGAGGAGTAACAGTGGTGTTTTTTGTCGATTAGATCAGAAGACATAGAAACAGAATTAGCCCATAAAGCCCACTGAGAATACTCCATCATTCCACCATGACCGATTTATTATCCCTCTCAATCCCTCCTCCCCAGTCTCCTGCCTTCTCTCTGAAACCTTTAACGCCCTCACTAATCAAGAACATATCAACCTCTGCTTTAAATATGCCCAATAACTTTTCCTCCACAACTGTCTGTGGCAACAAATTACACAGATTCACCACCCTCTAGCTAAAGAAAGTCCCCATCTCTGTTCTAAAGGGACATCTCCTATCCTGAGGCTGTGCCCTTTGGTCCTAGAGTCCCAAACCATAGGAAACATACTCTTCCATGTCCAGTTTATCTAGCCCTTTCAATTTCCAATAGGTTTTAATGAGATCCCCTCTCATTCTTCTAAACTCCAGTGATTATAGAGACAGAGCAATCAACCACTCCTCATAGGGTTAAAAAATACACTTGGACTAAGATTTTAACTGTTCTGTGCTATCACCAATGGGATCATCAGTTGATCTGCCATCTGTCTTCAGGAGTTTCGGCCCGCTTATGATCAAGACTCCCTCGAGGTGGTGGGCCAGCAGTGCTAAAGCACCACCTCCCACTGGTGAGCTTAAAAACTTGGCATCTGCCTCTATCAGTCACTTCTATCCAACAGATAGCCTGCTCTTCAGGTGTATATGCAGCTACTGAAGGGTTTGCGAGATATGTATACACTGTCTGACTATCTGCCCCTCTGGACATACTTGGCCCACACCCATGCTGATCCTTTCTCTGCTGCCTCAGCTACAACCCTGCTGGTTGACTTGATCTCTCTTCTAGTGAAGCCAACGTCACGCAGCCACTTCTGGAAAGTGAACGCAATAAACCCATGGCAGCCTACTTCGAATGGATAGCATGAGACCTCCCACCCTCTGTCTCTGCACTCCAATCTTAATGTTAATATGTTAACGCTTTGATTCCCAGAATCATTGTCATGAACCTCCTCTGAACCCTTTCCAATGCCAGCACATCCCTTAGATAAAGGGCTCAAATCTGCTTGCAATGCTCCAATTGCAGTCTGACCAATGCCTTCTAAAGCCTTAATATTACATTCTTGCTTTTACATTCTAGTCCTCTTGAAATAAATGTCAATTTTGCATTTGATCACCTCACCACCAACTCAACTTGCAACTTAACCTTTAGGGAGCCTTGCACAAGGATTCCCAGGTCCCTTTGTACCTCTGATTTCTGAATTTGCTTTCCATTTAGAAAATAGTCTACACCTTTATTCCTTCTACCAAATGCATGACCATACCCATGCCTACACTGTATTCCAGCTGCCATGTCTTTGCCCATTCCCCCAATCTGTCTAAGCCCTTCTGCAGACACCCTGCTTCCTCAACTAGACCTACCCTGCCACCTATCAGAGTTAGAATTAAAGTCAGAAACAGGTTTATTATCTCTGAGAAATGTCATGAAAATTGTTGTTTTACAGTGGCAGTGCAGTACATAAAGATACTATAATTTACAAGAAGCAATACTGTACATATAAAAAACTTAATTTAAATAAGTACTACAAAAGGAGCAAAGATAGTGAGGTAGTGTTCATGGGCTGGTTTGTTGTCCATTCAGAAATCTAATGGCAGATAGGAAGAAGCTGTTTCTAAATTGTTGCGAGTCTGCCTTCAGACTCCTGAACCTCCTATCTGATGGTAGTAATAAGAGGAGAGCAATTATATCTTTGAATCATCCATCAAACTTAATATAAAACCATCAATTCCATCATTCAAATCATTGATATCTATGTGAAAAGAAGCAGTCCAAACACCAACCCCCATGGAACACCACCAGTCACTGGCTGCCAATCGGAAAAGGCCCCTATATTCTTCCAGTTTGTCTCTGGTCGGCTAATCTTCTATCCATGCTAGTATCTTTCCTGTAATACCATGGGATCTTGCCTTTTTTAGCAGCCTCAAGTGCAGCACCTTGTTGAAGACTGTCTGAAAATCCAAATAAATGACCTCCACTGACTCCCCTTTGTCTATCCTGCCTGTTATTTCCTCAAAGAATTCCCTCAGATTTGCCAGGCAAGATTTCCACATAGGAAACTATGGTGACTTTGGCCTATTTTAATATGTCCCTTGAGTACCCTGAAACTTCATCTTTAATAATGGTCTCCAACATCTTCCCAAATTCTGAGGTAAGGCTAACTGGCCTATAATTTATTTTCTTCTGCCTCCCTCTCTTCTTAAAGGGTGGAGTGACATTTATGATTTTCCAAACCTCTGAAACCATTCCAGAATCTAGTTGATTCATGAAAGATCATTAATAATACCTCCACAATCTCTTCAGCTACCTCCTTTAGAACCCTGGGGTGTAGTCCATCTGGTCCAGAAGGTTTATCTATCTTCAGGCATTCCAGCCTCCCAAACACCTTCTCTGTAATAATATCAACTACACTCACATCTTCCCCTGACACTCTTGAATATCTGCCATGATGTTGGTGTCTTCCACAGTGAAGACTGATGCAAAATTATTATTGAGTTTATCCACCATTTCTTTGTTCCCCCATTACTATCTCTCAAGCGTCATTTTCCAGTCATCCAATATCCACTCTTACCTGTGTTTTACTCTTTATACAGTATATCTAAAAAAACTTCTGGTACCATTTTTTATATTATTGGCTAGTCCACCTTCATATTTCTTGTTTTCTCTTCATATCGTTTTTGTCATTTGCCTATGTTTGTTTTTAAAAGGTTCCCAATCCTGTAACTTCCCATTATTTATCATGCTTCATTTTATTCTTTTGCTCTCATGTTGTCTTTGACTTCCCTTGTCAGCCAAGGTTGTCTCATCCTCCCTTCAGAATACTTCTTTGGAATGAGCTTATCCTGCACCTTCTTATTTGATTCCAGAAACTCCAGCATTGCTGTTCTGTCACTTTTGCTGCTACTATCAACTTTGCCCAGCTCCTCACTCATGCCTCTGTCATTTCCTTTACTCCACTGTAACACTGATACATCTAATTTTAGCTTCTCCTTCTCAAATTGCAAGGAGAATTCTAACATATGATCACTGTCTCCTAAGGATTCCTGTACTTTAAGCTCCCTAATCAAATCAGAAATGCCTTTTCCCCAATGAAGTCAACCCCACAAGTAGCTCTAAAAAGCCATCTCATGGACATTCTATAAATTCCTTTTCTTCAATCCAGTACCACATTGATTTTACCAATCTCCCTGCAATTTGAAATCCCCATGACTATTATAACATTGCCCTTTTCTATCTCCCACTGTAATTTGTATCCCACATACTGGATACTGTTCGGAGTTCTGTATATAACTTACATCAGGGTCTTCTTACCCTTGCAGTTTCTTTACTCTACCCACAAGGATTCTACATCTTCCAATCCGATGTCACCTCTTCTGAGGATTTGATTTCATATTGAGCAACATAGCCATGCTTCCCTCGCTGCCTACCTGCCTGTCATTTCAATACAATGAGTATCTTTGGATGTTCAGCTTACAACTGTGATTTTCTTTCAGTGATGTCCACAACTCGCACCTGACAAATTCTAACTGCGCTACAAGATCATCTACCGTATTCCGTATACTGTGTGCATTCAAATATAACACCTCAGTCCTGTAACCCTTTTCAATCTTGCCTCCATGTTAAATTCTTAACTTTTTTTAAACTTCTTAGTTTATTTATTTATAACCTCTTTTCCATTCTCCTTCCCTTTTACTTCATCTTCACATTTCCATACTGTTGAATCCCTCTCCTATTATTCAGTTTAAAGATCCACTTCAACCAACCCCACTGACTGCAATTTTGCCCTATTATCTACCTGTACTTGCTCACTGTCTCACTACACACAGTATCTACTTGTATACCAACTTAGTTTAAACCCACTCCACCAGGTGTAGCAAGAATATTGGTCCCCTGTATTCAGGAGTAACCTGTCTTTCTTTACCAGGTCATACCTTCTACAGAAGAGATCCCAATAATCCGGAAATCTAAAACCGTGTCCCCACACAATTACTCAGCCACAAGTTCTTCTGCCAAATCATCTTATTCTTACCTTCACTGGCACATGGTGCAGTCATAAATGCAGAGATTACTACCCTGAAGGTCCTGTTTTTCAGCTTTCTACCTAGCTCCCTATATTCTCACTTCTGGACCCTACTGCTTTCACTACTATGTGACCAGTAACAATGCATACCACAACTTCTGACTCTTCACTCTCACCTTTTAGAATACTGTTAAGCCGACATCTTCAACTGCTCCTTGCTTCAGTCTAAGATTCCCTCGTGTTTTAAGAAGGCAATATTAATCCCGGTGCCGAAGAAGAGCAAGGTGGCATGCCTGAATGACTATCGACCTGTGGCTCTGACATCAATTGCTCTCAAGTGCTTCAAGCGATTGGTTATGGCACACATCGACCACAGCCTACCAGTCAACCTCGACACTTTGCAGTTTGCCTACTGGGGCAACAGGTCAACGGCAGATGCCATCTCTCTGGCCCTACATTCCTCCTTAGAACACCTGGAGAATAAAGACGCATATGTAGGACTCCTTTTCATTGACTACAGCTCTGCCTTTAATACCAGCATTCCAAATAAACTGATTCCTAAGCTCCGGAACCTGGGCCTTAGCACTCAGATCTGCAGCTGGATCTTCAACTTCCTCACAGACAGGACCCAGGCTGTAAAAATAGGGGACAAGCTCTCCTCTACAATCACTCTGAACACCGGTGCCCCACAAGGCTGTGTACTCAGCCCCCTGCTGTACTCACTGTACACCCATGATTGTGTAGCCAAGTTTCCATCAAACTCAATATATAAGTTTGCTGATGACGCAATTGTAGGCCATATCTTGGGTAATGATGAGTTTGAGTACAGAGAGGAAATTAAGAACAGGTGGCATGGTGTGAAGACAATAACCTATCCCTCAACGTCAGCAAGTCAAAGGAATTGGTTGTTGCCTTCAGAAGGAGTAGCGGACCGCACGACCCCATTTATATCAGTGGTGCGCAAGTGTAACAGGTCAAAGGCTTTAAGTTCCTGGACGTCAATTTCAGAAATGACCTGATTTGGTCCAACAAGCAGAGTCCACTGCCAAGAAGGCCCACCAGCGCCTTTACTTCCTGAGAAAGCTAAAGAAATTTGGCCTGTCCCCTAAAACCCTCACTAATTTTTATAGATGCACCATAGAAAGCATTCTTCTAGGGTGCATCACAACCTGGTATGGAAGTTGCCCTGTCCAAGTCCGGAAGAAGCTGCAGAAGATCGTGAACGCAGCCCAGCACATCACACAAACCAATCTTCCGTCCTTGACGAAGGGTCTCGGCCTGAAACGTCGACTGCACCTCTTCCTACAGATGCTGCCTGGCCTGCTGCGTTCACCAGCAACTTTGATGTGTGTTGCTTGTATTTCCAGCATCTGCAGAATTCCTGTTGCTTCCGTCCTTGGACTCACTTTACACCGCATGCTGTCGGAGCGGTGCTGCCAGGATAATCAAGGACACGACCCACCCAGCCAACACACTTTTCATCTCTCTTCCCTCCAGGAGAAGGCTCAGGAGCTTGAAGACTTGTACGGCCAGATGTGGGAACAGCTTCTTTCCAACTGTGATAAGACTGCTGAACAGATCCTGACCCGGATCTGGGTCATACCCTCCAAATATCCGGATCTGCCTCTCGGTTTTTTGCACTACCTTACCTTCCCTTTTCTATTTTCTATTTATGATTTATAATTTAAATTTTTACTATTTACTATCGATTTGTACTCCAGGGAGCACGAAGCACAGATTCAAATATCGCTGTGATGATTGTACGCTCTATTATCAATTGTTTGGCGACTATAAAGTAAAGTGAAGTAAAGATTCAGTGTCAGAGACCCGGTCGTTGTGGCTTTCCCCTGGTAAGTTCCCCGCTCACCCAACAGCATCCAAATCTGAATGCCTGTCTTTGAGAGGAATGGCTACAGGTTTCTCTGCATTGTCTATGTCTATTGTCACGGTATGTCTTTGGAATGTGGGAGGAAACCAGAGCACCTGGAGAAAAACCACTCGGTGAGGGAGGAAATGTACAGATTCCTTACAGAATCGAACCCCGATCTTACAGATGATGCTGTAAGGCATTGTGCTAACTGCTACACTACTGTGCAACCCTGCGTGGGAAAATATATGCTAGAACAATGAACCAGTTTAAACAGTGGCAGTTTTGTGGATTACAATGTATTTATGGGGAATTATTTCAAGATTTATTTCCCCCAATTTAAAGTAACTGGGTGATCTTAGTGCATTGTTTCCGTGTCCTTTAGAGAAAGGGAGCAGTTAAGGTAAACACATAGAAAGATGAGTAATTCAAGAGAAAAGAATCAGCAGCAGATAAACCACAAATAAAGATTACCATGGAGTTTTAATTGGTAAATGGCATTGTTTACAAATGAAATGGCCGGCATTTCCCCACCGAGAGGCTGGATCGAAGCCTAGGTGTGGAAATCACATTTGCCAGCTAGGCTCTGCCAACTGGTTCTCTGCTGTACTCAGTTGCTGCATGCTTTGTGGAGTTGTTGAGTTATCTGTCTGTAGATCCAGAAATGCCCATTCAGTTGAACATGAATTGAAGGACTCCAGGAGGTGAGGTTGCAGGTGGAAGGGCAAAAAGCTTAGTAGCTTATTTTTAATTAGATTATGAGGACACACAGTCCTGTTTTATTGTCATTTAGTAATGCATGCATTAAGAAATGATACAATATCTTTCCAGAATGGTATCACAGAAACACATGACAAACCGACTGAAAAACTAACAAAACCCACATAATTATAACATATAGTTACAACAGTGCAAAGCAATACTGTAATTTGATATGAACAGACCATGGCACGGTAAAAGCCTCAAAGTCTTTTGAAAGTCCCATCATCTCACACAGACGGTAAACCTCCAGCGCTGCCAACTTGCCGATGCAGCATCCCGGAAGCATCCGACCACAGTCCAACTCTGAGTCCGTCTGAAAACTCCGAGCCTCCGACCAGCTCTCCGACACTGAGCACAGAATACCATCTCTGTCGAGCACTTCGAGCCTGGCCCCGGCAACAGGCAATAGGCAAAGCCAAGGATTTGGAGACTTCCCCTCTGGAGATTCTCGATCGCACAGTAGCAGCGGCAGTGAAGCCGTCATTTCAGAAGTTACTCCAGGTGTTCCTCCGTGCTTCTCACGGCTGTCTCCATCAAATCCAGATTGTGCACGGCCCCCTAGTTAATACATAGGATATTCATTCAGAACAGCCGCGCAGGCTGTGATGCGCCACCATCTTCTCCTCCTTCTTCTAACTATGTGCTTGTTTAATGAATTTTAATTATTTCAATGGATTTGACTTTACCTTAGCTTTTAAACAGTATTTTAACTGTGTATTTCTTTTTCAGTTGTTTTAAATTGGCTTTGCACATCAAGTTCAAGTTCAGTTTATTGTCATTCAACTGTACAAAAATACACTGCCAAGGTGCACAACGCAGTACATATAACTCACACACATACAGTGACACACAAAGTAAAACCACAAATAAATTTTACAGATAATAAGGTGCATATAGAAAATGAGTAAAAAAGTAAAGAGTGTGTCACCTACCCCGTTACGGGGATAAAGAACCAGCAGAGATGGAAAACACTTTGGAGTCTCGTATTGCTATAAACTAGTAATATTTATTAGTAACTACGCAATACAATAATATAAATGAAGATAAATCACACAGGTTAGCAATGATTATATATATAAGTACATAAATCAGTAAATGTGGAAATATATGTATGAAAACCAAGCTTCTTTAAGTCTAGGGGTAAAAAGATACAGTCTTACGGTGTTGAGTAAAGTTCAGTTCAGTTCAGTTCGTGGTATTTAGTTGAATAGTGATAGAGAGAGAGAGAGGGAGAGAGAGAGAGAGAGAGAGAGAGAGACAGACAGAGAGAGAGAGTGAGTTGAGTCTTCAGGTGAGCTGTTGCCGTCGATCTTCTCATCGTCCTCCAAAATCCTTTACAAGTCACCGACTGTGACTTTAATCGGGGGACCGGTTTTCTGTGGTGGAGCTATCACCCAGGCGAGGGTGGACACATAGACAACTCCCCACCAGTCAACCCCTACTCCTTCACTGGAATAGCAATTTGGATCGATCCACCTGATCGATCCTCCAAAACCCACTTTCTCTGCGGACACAACAATGCTCATTCAGTGTCCAGATCATGTGTCTGAGGTCTGTATCATCTGACCTATCTATTTCTCTGTGCTGAGCATCACCTGTCATTCAAAGAGTCCCTCCCTCCTTCGTCTGCAAAGAAATGCAAGCAGGCGACAAGTCCTTGAAAGTAACATCAACAACCTGCCTTTGGTCACCATAGCAACTTTCAAGCTGCTCGGTGCTGTCTCCAAACCCAACTCAGTAGAAATCGGAAGTTACTTCCAGTGCCTTAGAGTGACAGTCCAACCGTCAATCTTTGCCTCTCTCTCTCCTTTCCAAACAAACCATCAATGATAAATGTCTCTCTCTGTCTCTCTTCAAAGAGTTAATAGGGGCACTCCTGGATCCCCTCACAAGTGTAGCACCACTGGAACTTCATACGTGATGAGACTGGGGTGGTGGCAGGAAGTTCAGTATTTATATGGCTTGGACAAAGAAGCTGCTTCATATCCTAATAGTTCTTGTCCTACTGTTATGGTACCTTCTGCCTGATGGTGGGGGGGGGCAAATCAAAGAGATTGTTTGATGGATGGGAGGAATAATTGATAATGCTAGTTACCCTGTGCATACAGCATTCAGATAACTATCTCGAATGGATGGAAAGGAGACCCCAGTGATCTTCTCAACAGTCCTTGCAATCCTCATAGAGACTTGCAATCAGATGCCTTGCAATTCCCACATCAGACAGTGATACAGCTGGTCAGGAAACTCCTGATGGTGCTCCTGTAAAAATTGGTTAAGATGGGGGGAATGGAGAGAGTGGAGGCAGCCTCACTCATCTCAATCTACTCAGGATGTGGAGATGCTGCTCTGCTTTCTTGACCAAAGAGGTGATGTTGAGAAACCAGGTGAGATCATCTGTTCTGTGCACTCCCAGAGACTTGGTGCTCCTAAATCTCTTCACAGAGGAGCTGTGTATGTGTAGAGAGAAGTAGTCAGCCTGCAGCTTCCTAAAGTCCACAGTTATTGACCTTTTCCACTTCATACCAGCTGCTCTACGTCCTCTCTGTGCGCTATTTTGCCATCATTGTTGATGAGGCCAACCACTGTTTTGTCATCAGCTCTCTTGATAATTGAGTTTGAACTGGATCTAGCAGTGCAGTCCTGTGTCAGCCCTCAGCCCCGGGGTGCACCAGTGCTCAGTGTGATGGAGCTAGAGACTCTTCTGTCAGCAAGGACTGACTATGGCCTTTCTGTCAAGAAGTCCAGGATCCGGTTACAGAGAGAAGTGTTAAGACCCATTGAGGACAGTTTCTCCAACAGTTTCTGTGGGATGATCATACTGAATTGAATTGAGCTGACTTTATTACTTACATCCTTCATATACATGAGGAGTAAAAATCTTTACATTACGTCCCTGTCTAAATGTGCAATGTGCAATTATAGTAATTTACAATAAATATTATGTATTATGTACAACAGGATAGTCAATATAACATAGAAATATAGTTTAATGATTTAGTGTTTATCAAGTGTATTGGGAATAAATGATGTATGACTGATAGCAAATCAAGGAACTAGGTTTCAAGTCGTCACGTTTTATTGTACTTTTGACCATAACTGCTGGTACAGTACACAGTAAAAATGAGACTATGTTTTTCAGGACCATGGTGCTACATGAAACAATACAAGAACTACACTGAACTATGTAAAACAACACAAAAGCTACACTAGACTACCCAGGACTGCATAAAGTGCACAAAACAGTGCAGGCATTACAATAAATAAATAAACAAGACAATTGGCACAGTAGAGGCCAGTAGGTTGCTGTCAGTCAGTCCAGGCTCTGGGTATGGAGGAGTCTGATGGCTTGGGGAAAGAAACTGTTACATAGTCTGGTTGTGAGAGCCTGAGTGCTTCAGTGCCTTTTGCCAGATGGCAGGAGGGAGAAGAGTTTGTATGAGGGGTGTGTGGTGTCCTTCATAATGCTGTTTGCTTTGCGGATGCAGCGTGTGGTAAAGATTTTTCCGGGGGATTTAGTTGGTTGCGGCTTGTTCTGCTCTGCCTGCATTGCAAGATTGAAACATTTGGTGCCCTTCCACCATCCGGGGCTTTGCTGCTTAGCTTTGAGAACGTCCTGTCATCTAGCATTGGACTTTTGGACCCAGGGCAGGGACGTTTGGAGTGGAAGGGAATGCTAGTGAGTATGGCAAGACGTCCTGACTCAAGAGAATCTGAGAAAGGGGCTGTGCCAGGTAGAATTAAGATAGCCAGTCTGTATTGGTGCTTACATTTCACAGGAATTTCTTTCCACTAATTCCCATCTAATTCTTCAGCACGTTCTTCTGTTACTTTTTAAAATAATGGGTTAGCCTGGCTTCATTTTCAACATGTTTATTCTAGTCATACATAATTTCCTACAAACAGAGAAAGACTCTTTAGCCCACTATACAGTATCTGTGTCAAACATTGAGTACAGCCTGCTGTGTACTACTGCCATTTATCAGCTCTTGGTCCAAGGTCTTCTTTGCTTGCTAATTCAAATATTGAATGTTGTGTGAGTCTCTGCCTCCACCGTCCTCTCAGGCACCATGTCTCGAATTATAACAATCTCCTTGTGAAAAGAAAATCTTCCTTCAAATCCCCTTAACCCTCTCCTCCCGTCCCTTACCTAAAACCTACAGTTTGTCCTCTGGTTTATACATCTCTGTTATGGAGTAAAATGTCGTATTATTGACTCTATCCATGTTCTTACCTTACCCACTTAGAGAGAAGGCCAGTTTCACATGGTAACTTCAAAATCCAAAGATGTTTCTATTTACTTGCTTATTGGAGTTATTAATGACCATCTTGTATTTATTACTTTGGTCTTTGCCTCAGGAATGTCTTTCATATGTCTGCCCTGCCAAGCCCTTTCAGAGCTTAAAAGCCCCATCAGGTTATCATCCGCTTTCAGCAACACACACAAAAGTCAGGAGGAACTCAGTAGGTCAGGCAGAATCTGTGGAAATTAATGAACGTTTGCTGTTTCGGGCTGAGACCCTTCTTCAGGACTGAGTCCGTAGATGCTGCCTGGTCTGCTGAGTTCCTCCAGAATTTTCTGTATGTTGCTTTGGATTTCCAGCATAGAAACATAGAAAATAGGTGCAGGAGTAGGCCATTCGGCCCTTCGAGCCTGCACCGCCATTCAGTATGATCATGGCTGATCATCCAACTCAGAACCCTGTACCAGCCTTCCCTCCATATCTCCGATCCCTTTAGCCACAAGGGCCATATCTAACTCCCTCTTAAATATAGCCAATGAACTGGCCTCAACTGTTTCCTGTGGCAGAGAATTCCACAGATTCACCACTCTCTGTGTGAAGAAGTTTTTCCTAATCTCGGTCCTAAAAGGCTTCCCCTTTATCCTCAAACTGTGACCCCTTGTTCTGGACTTCCCCAACATCGGGAACAATCTTCCTGCATCTAGCCTGTCCAATCCCTTTAGAATTTTATATCTTTCAATCAGATCCTCCTCAATCTTCTAAATTCCAATGAGTATAAGCCTAGTTCATCCAGTCTTTCATCATATGAAAGTCCTGCCATCCCAGGAATCAATCATCTGCAGACTTTCATGTGTTTATAATTTGTTGGATCCTCCTACCTACCTTTTTTTCAAAGAGGAAAAGGTTACCTCAGCCCGTTCAATCCTTTAGAATTGTCGTAACTCTCTCTGCTTTTATCCTTTTCTTAAATTTTCTTTTTTGCACCTCTGCTTCTATATCTTCTTTGTAATATGAACCTAAATAATCCACAAAAATCTAAGTTCAGTGTAACTAAATTAAGTATACTAACATGGTTGTTTTTCAGTTCTGTGTGTCTGTAAATTTGTTTTTGAACTTGTATGTCCTCATTTGAACCTCATTGGTGATTTGTGGATGTGTATTCCTAGATTCTTTTGTTCCTCGACTTCAGTTAGAATAGGTAGCCCCATATTACATTCACCAAAACGTATCACTGTGTACATTTTTATAGTAGGAATTTATTTGCCTTTTGTGTATTTATTCTGCAAGTTTACACCCATTCTGTCAGTTTCTCAAGGTCGTGACCATGACTCTGTTCAAAACAAAAGATGATAAATTTCAGGGTTGGTACCAGCCACTCAATGGCAGTTTTTCCTTCTTCACACCTTGTTTTTTTTTTGGAATAAAACTACCATTTCCTAAATGCCATTTGTTTATGTAAATCTTGAGCCACAGGGGTCACTGTAATTATCCTTGTGGAGCTAAGCATACATCCTTCTTCCTCCTGTCTAAAGATTACCTATAAACAATGTCAGATATTATTGACAGCTTGTTATCCATTATTTTACTTACCTAACAGTACACAACCTTTTTTGTGGTGTGATCAAACTGAATAGGTTTTATTATTTTTTTATTCATTGAGATACAGAGCAGAATAGGCCCTTCTGGCTCTTCAAGCCACACTACCCAGCAACCCCTGATCTAACCCTAGCCTAATGACCATTGAAACTACCAACCATTATGTCTTTGGACTATGAGAGGTAACTGGAGCACCCAGAGGAAACCCACATAGTCACGGGAAGAACATACAAATTCCTTAAAGGGAGTACTGGGAACTGAACCTGGGTCACCTGTACTGTAAAGCATTGTGCTAACCACTATATTACTGTGCAACTCATGAAAAATTGTTTTATTTTTAACTGTTCATTACCAGATAGCACTTTTTCCCAGTCTCCATTGAAATTGCAGATACCATAATTCTCACACTCTCCTTGTTGGTTTCTCAGAGCCAGTCCGCGGCCTCTCTGGTATTTTCTTTCATTGTACAGGCAACCCTTGGTTCTTTGCCCCATCTCTTTGCTGCTTGTTCATTGCTTCTTCACTACTTCACCTTCCACTTGTCCACTGTTGTGGCTTGTGATGACCTCATCCTTCATAAATGTAAGAAAATGAAGCCTCCTTCGGATGAGGATCATCCACATGAAAACCCATTCTTCGATGGAACTTTAACATCATGGACGTGAGGAGCTCATGAGTTGTGCACCAACAGGAAACCCTGCCAAGTGGCCAGAGCAGCAAGAATGGTGAGTGTGCTTGGAGGGTTAAGTGTAATAGAAGTAATCCTCGTGGGTCTATGAGTGTCCTGAGGCACTGAACATACTTCTCCACTATATAACTATCTACACTGGGTTGACTTCAGCTTCAGTCATGAAATCATCAAAGACTTTTTGAATATCTATGTACATATCCTCTATATTATGAGTGTGTACTCATAAAACATCCTGAGTCTTTATCAAATAGAAGCTCTGGATGAACAAAGAGTTTTGTAACCATCTGAAGGTTAGATCTGTCATGTTTAGGGCTGTAGGCCCTGAATTATTAAAGAAATCCAGTCCGACTTCTAAAATGCCATTAAGCACACAGAGAGACAACTTCAGACAAAAATGGAATCATGATTCACTGGTGTGGCAGGGCTTGTTCAGTGTAACTTCCTACAAGGCAAGATTGGATAGTATAAGCGGCAATGACCCATTGCTCCCAGAGGAGTTGATGCTTTTTATGCATGTTTGGATAGAGAATTGGATGACATACTCAAACGAGCTCTTGCATCTCTGGGTTGGCCTGTAATTTCAAGCTCTGACGCTGATATCCAAGCATCCTCCAAGGAGATATTCGAGAACATTGTCCCTTTATGTTTTTGTACTTAGATGATTTTGGCATCATGTTGTTTCCCCTATCATACTGACCTGTAGTTACCTATGTAACAAACAAGAGAAAATCTGCAGATGCTGAAAATCCAAGGCAACACACAAGATGCTGGAGGAACTCGGCAGGTCAGGCAGCATCAATGGAAAGTAATAAACAGTCAACATTTTGGGCCAAGACCCTTTATCTGTGGTTTGGGGGGTCCTGATGAAGGGTTTCAGCTTGAAATATTGATAGCTTATTCCTATCCATGGATGCTGCCTGACCTGCTGAGTTCCTCTAACATTTTGTGTGTGTTACCTGCATAAACCCTTTTTTATCTCATTAGCTTTATTATCTTGAAACAACAATATCTCTGGAGAAAAGCCAGTCTGTTTCCCTGTTCTAATCTTGCATATAACTTCCCTAACCTACCAAAAGGGCTTCTCATATTACCCTACACCATTCCACAAGGAAGAAAATGTCTGCATACCACCTTATTAAAGATAAGTTGCAGCCAAGTTTGTCAACAAACCCTGTGGCCAACGGGAAGATCAGAGCACCCTCCAAGGAACAGGGGAAATGTGTTGATCCACAGTGACAAAGGTAACCGCAGGTGGAAATTTCAAAATACCTTTGGTGACTGCTTTGAAAATGCAGCAGCTGACATTCATGATCCCAATCAA
Source organism: Mobula birostris (assembly GCF_030028105.1). Taxonomy (NCBI): domain Eukaryota; kingdom Metazoa; phylum Chordata; class Chondrichthyes; order Myliobatiformes; family Myliobatidae; genus Mobula; species Mobula birostris. The sequence goes on from NC_092370.1 coordinate 141,961,800, forward strand.
AATGAAAGTAAAGGAATTAGCTGAATTTCTTTCTTCACTCTTCAGACCACCTTGGATATGCAATAGACGTTTCTGGAAATATGAATAGATCTTAATGTATCTTAATCTTCTAACACATACCTTGTCAAATCTATATAGGTAGCATGTACTGCTGTATCCTCATGAATCCAACATCCTCAAAAAAAAGCTCAGTCAAGTTTGTAAGATTTGGCCTGCCCCGCATAAAGCATGCTGACTGTCCCTTATCAGTACCTTTCCTACTACTGTACCATTGGTTCAGCAGGCATGACAGCAGAGTTAAAGCTTCAGTTTTCTACAGAATTAATCTACAGACCAGAAGAGTCATGTTGTTTTCAGTGGGTAGAAACCATGGGTACATCTTCTCCTGGCTACCTCATGGTCCTGATGAAGGGTCTCAGCCCGAAATGTCGACTGTTTACTCTTTACCATTGATGCTGCCAGACCTGCTGAGTTCCTCCCAGCATTTTGTGTGTGTGTTGTTTGGATTTCCTCTTGTTTGTGATGGTACCTGTGCCTGACCATGTGATTTCCCTTTGCTCCCAACAGTCTGTTTCCTGTGGTCAGTGGTCTGGTGGGGGTTGAATGTAAAAAGGTACAAGGGGCATGTAAGGAGAAATAATAATTAATCAAAAAGTCAATGAGGTAGAGGAGGCGGAATACACAGTCTAAACCTTTTAGGAACAGCTTCTTCCCCACTGCCATCAGATTTTTGAATGGACAATGAACCCATGCACACCTCCTCACTACTTGTCTTTCTTTTTCTCTTTTTACTCTACTTATTAAATCTTATTTATTTTAAATCATAGTTTTTTAAATTATGTATTGCAATGTAATCCTGCTACAAAACAAGATATTTCACAATATTTGCCTGTGATATTAAAGTTCAAAGTACATTTATTATTACACCTGGATCACTAAGGGACATTTTAACAGGATGCACCACGAGCCCCACCCAGGGGTAGTACACTTGGCGGCATAACCAAGTTCTCAGACAGCTGGCATCAATCTTGGAAGAGAGGCAAATCACCACAAATGCTCTCCCACAAACCTCGGCAGGAAATGTCCACATCACACGATTTGTACCAGCAGGCCAACCTCCAGAGCACCATATAACATCAAAAGATGTAAGCATTCTGCAGGTTGCTCGGGATTGGAAAATGGACATGGACTTGGGGAAAAAAAGCTTGTATTTCCCCCAGACATTGCGGCTACAACACTCCGGCCAGACATGGTCCTGTGGTCCACAACAGCCAAGCTGGCATATGTTGTGGAATTGACAGTACCATGGTGTCAAAGAAGCTTATGAGGGGAAAAAGACCAAGTACTCTGAACTGACAACTGAAGCTGCCCAGAATGGCTGGAAGACCAAGATTTTCCCTGTAGAAGTGGGATGCAGGGGATTCATTGCTACATCTACGACCAGTGTATTGAAGAAGATGGGGGTGAGGGGTCACTCCCTCCAACAAGCAATCAAGTCCTTGTCAAACGCAGCAGAAGAAAGCAGCAATTGGATTTGGATTAAAAGGAAAGACAACAACTGGGCTGCAAGATGAAGACAGGAGGGTATGGAACTGAGGGGGATGCATCTGGGACGCCAGGTAACACCGTTGAGCCCTCTGGAGACATGGGCTTATCAGCAAAACGTCAAAGAAGGAGGGTGCCCACCTGATGACCCCGATGACATACCTACCCTCCCTCTTTGTCACCACTCCAAGCCAACTGCCAACATCGAGAGTGCCAACTTACCATAGGGTTTGAAACATCAAGTCCTAGTACTCTACTCTACCAAAGTATGAATACATTATACTTTATTGTTGCCAAACAATTGATACTAGAACGTACAATCATCACAGCAATATTTGATTCTGCTCTTCCCACTCACTGGATTACAAATATTAAATATTAAAAATATTAAAAATTAGATTATAAATCATAAATAGAAAATAGAAAAATGGAAACTAAGGTAGTGCAAAAAAAACGAGAGGCAGGCCCGGATATTTGGAAGGTACGGCCCAGACCCGAGTCAGGATCCGTTCAGCAGTCTTATCACAGTTGGAAAGAAGCTGTTCCCAAATCTGGCCGTATGAGTCTTCAAGCTCCTGAGCCTTCTCCTGAAGGGAAGAGGGATGAAAAGTGTGTTGGCTGGGTGGGTGGTGTCCTTGATTATCCTGGCAGCACTGCTCTGACAGCGTGCGGTGTAAAGTGAGTCCAAGGACGGAGGATTGGTTTCTGTGATGTGCTGCGCCGTGTTCACGATCTTCTGCAGCTTCTTTTGGTCTTGGAAAGGACAATTTCCATACCAGGTTGTGATGCACCCTAGAAGAATGCTTTCTACGGTGCATCTATAAAAATTAGTGAGGGTTTTAGGGGAAAGGCTGAATTTCTTTAGTTTTCTCAGGAAGTAAAGGCGCTGGTGGGCCTTCTTGGCAGTGAACTCTGCTTGGTTGGACCAAGTCAGGTCATTTGTGATATTGACCCCGAGGAACTTAAAGCTTTTGACCTGTTCCACTTGCGCACCACCGATGTAAACTGGGTCGTGCGGTCCACTACTCCTTCTGAAGTCAACAACCAATTTCTTCGTCTTGCTGACGTTGAGGGATAGGTTATTGTCTTTGCACCATGCCACCAGGTTCTTAATTTCCTCTCTGTACTCAAACTCATCATTACCCGAGATACGGCCTACAATTGTTGTGTCATTGGCAAACTTATATATTGAGTTTGATGGAAACTTGGCTACACAATCATGGGTGTACAGTGAGTACAGCAGGGGGCTGAGTACACAGCCTTGTGGGGCACCAGTGCTCAGAGTGATTGTAGAGGAGAGCTTATCCCCTATTTTTACAACCTGAGTCCTGTCTGTGAGGAAGTTGAAGATCCAGCTGCAGATCTGAGTGCTAAGGCCCAGGTTCCAGAGCTTAGGAATCAGTTTATTTGGAATGATGGTATTAAAAGCAGAGCTGTAGTCAATGAAAAGAAGCCTTATGTATGCATAAGGATACAACTTGGAGATTTGTCTTACAGACAGCCACAAATCAAGAAACCAAAAGATCCCATAAAAAAAGAAAACTGTCAAACACCCAATGTGCAGAGAGAAAAAAAACAAACTGTCAAACAATGAAAGTAAGTAAATAGCATTTTGAATGAAAGTGAATCTGCAGACACAAAGGCGGGAGATGCTGGAGCCGGCCACAGCGTCGGTTCAGCACATAGTGGAGTAAAAGTTGTGAATCCTCAGACATGAAGCCCAGAGATGCTGGAGCAGGCCACAGCGTCAGCCTCAGTGCAATAAAGAGCCGAATAAACATCATGGAGCAGCCTGATTCTGATTCTGACTATGAATCACCTTCAGTACTAAGATAAATATTATAACTTTCACAGACAAACTATTTACTGCCAGTTAGTTGCTGCCATCATGGCTTTGGATGCCATGAACAAAATGGCTGTAGAACTTTCCAGAAGTCCAGCCATCTGAATCTCAGAATAGGATTGATGGGGTGCTGTCTTATTGAGATGACAGTGAACATCAGGAACTAATTCCCCGATCTCATTCAGGATGAAGGTAATTATGATGTCATCACTGCCACTGGAACTGTTCAGAGCTTCCCATAGTTGTCCTTCAAAACTTATTGAAGGTCAGTAGCCTTCTACTTTCCATAGAGTAGCCAGAAAGATAGCACCAAGTATGAAAATGGTGCAGAGTAAAGAAACACTGAGGGAAATGCTGATTACTTTATCCTAGAATGTTGGGTCCAATAGTGGTGGTAGTGCAGTCAGTCGAGTTGAGAATAATGTTCTTCTCAGGGGTTGTCTATTGGTGGCTCCTCAGGTGGCTGTGGAGGCCAGTGGTGCATTCCCTTAATGGAGAATGCCTGTGCGTGACTTTGTTTAACACGGGAAAGCTCATGCACGGCCAGCCACTACACAGTCTGGGTCCTGGGGCACGAAATATGAGATAATTGGGAATCCTTCATTGCTACAGCCTTCCTCTACTTTCTTTTCTTTTTAAATCTTTTTATTGAATAAGTATACAAAAAGGTAAGCCATGTAGGCACTAATACACTGTTAGAATATAATAAAATTACAGGAGATATTAATACAAAAAAAATGATACAAACAATGTAATTTAAACATAACGTACCAAGGTAACATAATAGTATACTAATTTTTATATATATATCAATAGAGAAAAGGAAAAAAAAACCCCAAAAAAACCCACCGTGCAACTAACTAAAAGCAAAGCAAAGCAATGGGCTAACTTGGAACCAAACAGAGTTAAAAAACTTAAAATCACGTCCTCAATCCCGACCTCCATAAAAAACAGTAAAAAAAACAAGAAGGGTATATATTACATTAAATGAAAATATTGAATAAAAGATCTCCAGGTCTGTTCAAATTTAAATGAGTCATAAAGATTGCTTCTAATTTTCTCGAAATTCAAGCATAATATCGTCTGAGAAAACCAAAAAAAGGTAGTTGGAGCATTAAGCTCTTTCCAATGTTGTAAGATACATCTTTTCGCCATTAAAGTAAGAAATGCAATCATTCTACGGGCTGAAGGAGAAAGATTACTGGAAATTTTAGGTAGTCCAAAGATAGCAGTAATAGGGTGAGGAGAGATAGCTATATTCAATACCTTGGAGATAATATTAAAAATGTCTCTCCAAAAAGTTTCCAGAGTAGGACAGGACCAAAACATATGAGTTAAGGAAGCTATCTGCCCCGGACATCTATCACAAAAAGGATTAATATGAGAATAAAAGCGAGCTAATTTATCTTTGGACATATGTGCTCTATGAACAACTTTAAATTGAATTAGGGAATGTTTAGCACAGATAGAGGAAGTATTGACTAATTGTAAAATCTGCCCCCAGTCATCCACGGAAATAATAGATCCCAATTCTTGTTCCCAATCTGACCTAATCTTATCAAATGGAGCTTTCCTAAGTTTCATAATAATATTATAAATAATAGCCGATGCACCTTTCTGACATGGATTAAGGTTAATTATAGTATCTAAAATGTATGTAGGAGGAAGCATTGGAAAGGAAGAAAGTATAGTACTTAGGAAATTTCTAACTTGTAGATATCTAAAAAAAATGTATTCTTGATAAATTATATTTATTAGATAATTGTTCAAAAGACATAAGGGAACCATCTAAAAATAAATCCAAAAACCGTGAAATACCCTTAGTCTTCCAAATTTGAAAAGCACGATCCGTAAAAGAGGGAGGAAAAAATATGTTATCTAAAATAGGAATCGCTAGCCCAAATTAGTTAAGATCAAAAAATTTTCTGAATTGAAACCAAATACGTAAGGTATATTTAACTATCGGGTTAGACACCTGTTTAAGGCGTTTCAAATCAAAAGGAAGAGAGGAACATAAAATAGAGCCAAGTGTATAACCCTGAACAGATTGTAATTCCAATGCTACCCATTTAGGAATGGATAGTATATCCTGGTCAAGTAACCAAAATTTCATATGTCGAATATTCATTGCCCAATAATAAAATCTAAAGTTAGGTAATGCTAAGCCTCCATCTCTCTTAGCTTTCTGTAAATGTATTTTACCCAGTCTCGGGTTTTTATTTTGCCAAATAAATGAAGAAATTTTGGAGTCAACTTTATCAAAAGAAGATTTTGGAACAAAAATTGGTAATGCCTGAAATATATATAAAAATTTTGGCAAAAAAACATCTTAACTGCATTAATACGACCAATCAAAGTTAAATATAAAGGAAACCATTTAGATGAAAGTTGAATAATATGGTCAATTAAGGGTAAAAAGTTCATCTTAAATAAATCTTTGTATTTACAAGTAATTTTAATCCCAAGATATGAAAAATAATTATTAATCAATTTAAATGGAAAGTTATGATATAAGGGAAGTTGTTTATTAATCGGGAAAAGTTCACTCTTACTAAGATTTAATTTATAACCTGAAAAAAAGACCAAATTGTGCTAATAGCTCTAAAACAGCAGGGATGGATTTTTGGGGATTAGAAATATATAAAAGTAAGTCATCAACATAGAGTGATATTTTATGGGACTTTAAGACCTGAGTTATCCCAGTAATATTTGGAGATTCTCGAATGGCAATTGCAAGAGGTTCTAATGCAATATCAAATAATAAAGGACTAAGAGGACACCCTTGTCGAGTACCTCGAAAAAGAGGGAAAAATGGTGAGCTTAGAGAGTTAGTACGGACCGAGGCCACAGGAGAATGATATAACAATTTAATCCAGGATATAAATTTCGAGCTAAAATTAAACATTTCAAGCACCTTAAATAAATAAGGCCATTCTACTCTATCAAAAGCTTTCTCAGCATCTAAAGAGATAACACACTCAGGAACATTTTGTGAGGGAGTATAAACAATATTTAACAGTGTGCGAATATTATAAAAAGAGTAACGACCTTTAATAAAACCCGTTTGGTCTTCCGAAATAATAAAAGGAAGTACTTTTTCTAATCTATTTGCTAATAACTTAGAAAAAAACTTTAGAATCAACATTTAATAAAGATATTGGTCTATAAGATGCACATTGAGCAGGATCTTTATCCTTCTTTAATATTAGAGAGATTGACGCTCTATTGAAAGATTCAGGAAGTTTACCAAGTTTTAATGAAGCCTCAAAAACCCTACAGAGCCAAGGGATTAATGAAGGTGCGAAACATTTATAAATTCTACGGTAAACCCATCAGGGCCAGGAGCTTTCCCCAAATTCATAGAGAAAATAACATTCTTAATCTCATCCGTGGTAATGGGAGTGTCTAACATAGAAGACGTATCCTGTGAAAACTCAGGGAATTCTAGATTATCTAAAAAAATCATTCATATATTTAGAATCTTGAGGAGACTCTGATTGATATAAGGAAGAATAAAAATCACAGAAAGTTTGATTAATCCCCACATGATCAAGTATCAGTCGGTCATTTTGGTTATAAATCTGATTAATTTGAGATTTAGCATAATTAGACTTCAATTGATTAGCCAACAGTTTGCCAATTTTGTCACTTCTTGTTTTCTTTAATTGGTTTACAATCGAGGACGAAAGTAATAAACTGTGTTCCATTTGAAGTTCAGTTCTTTATTTATATAACTCCTCAGAAGGAGCTATAACATATTTCTTATCAATTTCCTTAATCTTGTCCACGATTGCCGACTCCTCCTGCTTCAGCTTCTTCCTCAAAGCAGCAGAATACGAGATAATCTGACCACGAATATAAGCTTTAAAAGTATCCCAAAGAATGTTCACAGAAATTTCCTCTGTATAGTTAATTGTAAAAAAAAGATCAATCTGTTCATTCATAAAGTTAACAAAGTCCGAGTCCTGAAGCAACAGCGAATTAAAACGCCATTGTCTATTATTTTGTGTATTGGCCTGAATTTTAATAGAAAGCTTAAGTGGAACATGATCCAAAATGGTTATAGAGTCATAATCACATTTAATCACTGAAGAAATAAGACGAGAATCAATAAAGAAATAATCAATTCTTGAATAGGAATGGTGAACATGTGAAAAAAAAGAAAAATCTTTTTCCTGAGGATGCAAAAAACGCCAAATGTCCGTCGACCCAGAATCAGAGAGGAATGAATTAATCAAAGTTGCAGATTTATTAGGTAAGGTCCATAGAGGAGCTGAATGGTCCAAAGCTGGAGATAAACAGGTATTAAGATCTCCGCCCCAGATCAATGAAAACTCATTCAAATTTGGGAACTGATTGAATAATGATTTATAAAATTCCGGACAGTCCATATTAGGAGCATAAGCATTAACCAAAACTACCTTTTTATTAAATAGTAGACCACTAACCAATAGAAATCTACCATTCGGATCAGAAATAATATCATGTTGTATGAAAGTAACTGAGGAGTCTATAAAAATAGAGACGCCTCGAATCTTAGCATTGGAGTTCGAATGAAACTGTTGATCCTTCCAGAATTTAAAAAAACGTAGTCTGTCCCCCCTCCGCACATGGGTCTCTTGTAAAAATAAAATTTGTGCTTTAAGTCTCCGGAACACTTTAAAAACTTTTTTCCTTTTAATAGGATGATTAAGACCATTAGTATTCCAGGAGACAAAATTAATAATAGACTCCATAAATCCTAAAGTCAACCCGCATCAAGGAGGATTGACGATAGGCTTGACCCACGAACCTGGAAAGGGAACAGAACAAATAAGAGATACCGGGAAGAAGAACGCAACCAATACTTAAATAATGTACATAGCCCAGCCTTCCTCTACTTTCACCACCACTGTGATTTCCCATCATCATCCACCAGGGCTTGGTTGGATTGTTCCTTACCTAGAACTTCCCCATTGACCTTACCACCATCGGTGACCCTACAAGGAGCTTAACTCCAAACGACATCATTCTCGGATCTCACGATCTCATAATCCTATCCACCATGACAAAGTGATGATTATCAGAGGGTAGGTCCAATATTTTCACTTTGAAATACTAGAGGTTTATCTTCTGCCACATTCAAATTAAATGTACTTCACTTAGTGCATGCAGAATATGGGAATGTAAATACCTGTACAGTGGATTCTAGTTAATTGGGACACATTGGGACCAGTACATTTTGGCTCAATTAAGCAGCTGCCCAATTAGCTGAAGTTGCATGGATGTAGTTAAAAAGGTATAAAAAGATAACCTGCTGTCTAAATGAGTAACAAATTATGTATTGAAATGAAATACAAAACAAATTAGAGCACTACCAGTACCACTACAGTACTATGAAACTGTGTATTAGTTCCTAATGGTTATCGACGGAGGAATTCACCCAGTGTACGCTGCCGTGCCCTTTTGATTGACTGTAAATGAACAAAATCAGTGCAAACACCTAATGCAGTTAATGGACTGCCTTCATACAATTCCTCAAAATCTTCTTTTTCGTTGTAACATTCAACATGATTGTTGATGTCTTCAAATTCTTTTGTTCTAACTTACTGAAGTAACAAAATCAGTCTTGAAGAAAAGTCTTGGCCCAAAACGTCGACTGTTAATTCATTTCCATAGATGCTGCCTGACCTTCTGAGTTCCTCCAGCATTTTTTGTGTGTTGCTCTGGATTTCAAGCATCTGCAAGGTCTCTTATGTTTGTGAAGTAGTGAAATCATTTCATTTTCACTCCCCATCTTCCATTGCTTGAAACCACAGTGAGCAAAACAGATCTGAACTGCCTATCGGTAACAAAATGTCGCTGCTTTTTGAACACGCAACTGACACTATTGAAAAGGTGTTTGCACTAACACGGTGTAATATCGAATGACCACACACATGCACACGACTGACGCGAATTAGAAAATGTTTGGCAACAGTTAATTGTTCTCAACTAGTTTTTGTTCTTTAAGAGTTGTCCTACATAAGTGGCTGTCCCGATTAATCAATGGCCCAATTAAATGGAATCCACTGTTCTTCACAGTCCATTCCAGTGAGATCCATTACGTGTTTTATTTGATGCATTTACTGTGGTAGGTCACACCTCAGTAATGTCAAAGGCTTTTGTAAATCTAGACATTGGATACCCACTGGTTAAAAGCTGACAATTTCCTCAAATCTGAAATAAGGCTCATGCAGAACTCCTATATCTGTTCAGGTAGGATACATTACTGTAAAGTTACAAGGAAGTAAGTCTGAGGTGCTAATGGAAGACCCAGCATTCATTTGTTCATAATCTGTTTTTGGTACAATGTAGGCACAAGTGTAGTAAGGGGAGGAGAAGATGGTGGCATGATGCAGCGCGCACGGCCGCTCCGAATTGATATCATATTTGTCAAATATGTGCACAATCCTGATTTGATGGAGACGGACGTGAGAAGCACGGAGGAACATCTGCAGAAACTTCTGAAAAGCCAGCTTCGCTGCCGCTGCTACTGCGCGATCAAGAATCTCTGGAGGGGAATGCCCCAAATCCTCAGCTTTGCCTTTTGCCTGTTGCCGGGGCTGGGGTCAAAGAGCTCGACAGAGATGGTGCTCGGTGCTCGGTGCTCGGTGTCGGAGGGCTGGGCGGAGCTCGAAGTTTTCGAACGGATTCAAGAGTCGGCTGTGGTCGGGTGCTTCCAGGGCGCTGCATCGGCAAGTTTGCGGCGCTGGAAGCTCATGGCAGGAAGAGAATTTCTCTTCCTTCTACCGTCTGTGTGAGATGATGGGACTTCTGAGAGACTTTGAGACTTTTTTTACCGTGCCCGTGGTCTGTTCTTATCAAATTACAGTATTGCTTTGCACTGTTGTAACTATATGTTATAATTAGGTGGTTTTTGTCAGTTTTTTTAGTCTTGGTTTGTCTTGTGTTTCTGTGATATCTTTCTGGATGAACATTGTATCATTTCTTAATGCATGCATTACTAAATGACAATAAAAGAGGACTGCATGTCCTCATAATCTAAAATAAAAATCTAATCTAATAATTCTGGCAATACTTCTTTGAAATACAAACTATAGTTCTGCCTAGACATGAGAAAGTCTACAGATTCTGGAAATCCAGAGCAACACTCAGAAAATGGAGGAACTCAGCAGGTCAGGCAGCACCTATGGAACATTTTGGACAGAAACCCTTCTTCAGTACTGAGAAGGAAAGAGGAGGATGCCAGAATTAAAGAGGTTGGGGGAGAGGAAGGAGTCTAGGTAATTAAAAGGTGATAGGTGAAACCAGGTGGGAGGGAGGAGAAGAAGGAATGGATAGGAGAGGAGAGTGGACCATAGGAGAAAGGGAAGGGGGAGGGGACACAGGGGGAAGTAATAGGTGAGAAGTAGTAAAATGTCAGAGTGGGGAATAGAGAAAGTGGGCGGGGGGAGGGGAGTGTATTTTGTGTACCAGAAGGAGAAATTGACGTTCATGCCATCAGATTGGAGGTTATACAGACAGGTGGTGCTCCTCCATCTGATAGTGGCCTCAGCTCGGCATAAGAGGAGCCACGGACTGACACACCAGAACAGCAATGGGAATGGGAATTAAAATGTTTGAACTTCAGAAGATCCCGCTTGTAGTGAGTAGTGCAGAGGTGCTTGACGAACCATTTCTGCTGGTTTTATCTATCATAGTTAAGAGTTAGATGATCTCACAGTAAGCCTGCATTCTACCAGTACATGGACTGCATGCATAACCCATCAACTGTGTGTTTGTTCTACCTACACACAGTTGTAGCAAAATTTGGCTACAATGCTCTGGCTAAAATCTTGCCAGGTGATCCAAAATCTCTGTGTCGTGCAAGGCAAGGTTGAAAACTTGCTGAGCGTGACATTCTTTAAAGAGATCGTTTAAACATTTGGTGTTTTGCACAGACTTGCGGCACGAATGAAATTGTGTGATGAGAAGCAAGCTACTTATTCTTTTTCCAAACTTACGATGGATAGATGAGAAGTAGTTGTGATAGAGGATGTGGGAAGGTGGTAATCTGAAAGAACCCTCGATTCAGTTCCTTTTGGAAATTGGATGTAAGCTCAAAAAAGAGACCATTTTGAGCTATTGTGAAAAAAAAAACAAAGACTCGCTGGCCCTACCAGAATACAACCCACTCATTTTGGAAATCGTGTCTCAAATAATGGGATCTTACAGCAAATTTATTCTGTTTGCACTGGCTCTTTGAAAGAGTTCTCAATGTTGTCCCACAAAAATCACTCTTCCATCATAACTCAAGACATGCTCCTTTTCCAAAGACCTTGAAGGAAATATCAATAGTTCTGCTTTGAGCATCCACCCTTTTGTGGCATACATACTAGATCACAACGACTTGCTGTGAAAAAGTTCAAGCCTTTCGTTTTGCTCTCAATTGAAATGGAGTTGCCGAGCCTGTTTTAAGCTTGGTAAGATTTGCAGCGTAATTGCTGGGAAGCTGCAAGAGGTTGGTATGCTGGCCTATCTCAGGAGAAAAAGCCACATCCATAATATTTAATTTATATTGGTTCTCCTAATTTTCCTTCCAAAATGTATCAGCTCATGCTTCACTTCATTAGTTATTTTGTGCTAGCCCCTTTCACCATTTTTCCTTAAGTAGCCTGTACCCCCCTTATTAACATACTTTTAAGTGTTGTCCACTGAGGAAACTTTGAATTATGTCTCTATAACCAAGTCTAATCTATTACTAATCTAAGGTCATGTGACACCACATTATCAAATATATGTAAAATATATGATTTTTTGTTAATATACTGTATATCCGTATATAATCAGTGCTGTTCAAAAGTCTTAGACACCTAGGGTGCCTAAGAGTTTTGCACAATACTCTATTTGTCAACATGGAGCAGAGAGTGAATTTGTAAATCTGGCAGCAAAGGATGTTGGGAATGGCGAGGGTGGAGTGCTGCAGTTGAGGTGTGGGACAGGTGGCAGAAAAGGAGTGCCGGGAACGGAGGGTGGAGTAGGTGCTGACCCACCCAGCCCTGAGACACCAGGCAAGTTCATTTGTTTCCAAACAATTGGTTTATTGATCACTACAGAATGTCTCTCTGGAGTCTCCCGCTCCCTCCTCCTCCCTTCCCTTTTCCTCAACCATGATTCCCCTCTCCCTGTCCCCTTCCCACTCTCAGTCCACAATAGAGACCCGTGTCAGAATCAGGTTTATCATCACTCACATATGTCCTGATTTTTTTTGCAGCAGTAGTACAGTGGAATACATAAAATTACTGCAGTACCATGCAAGTCTTAGGTTCCCTAGCTATATATGTGCCAAAGACTTTCTTGCTTCTATATTTCTCTGTTTTTTTAAAGATCAGGTGAGTTACATTTGCAGTCTTCCAGTAATTGCACAGCATAGAAACAGACTCTTTGACCCACTCCATCTATGTCAACCATCGTGCTGACCTAAACTAATCTCACTTTCCTGTATTACTTCCAAATCTCTCTGTGCCCTATTTGTTCTGGGACCTGTCCAGAAACCCCATAAATATTGTTACTGTTCCTGCCTCCACCACCTCAGATCCCCTTTAAATTTACCCCTCAGATCCCCTTTCAACTTTCTCCCTCTCACCTTCAATCCTTTAGTTTTAGAAACCCTATCGTGATAAACCGATTCTGGTTACTTTCCTGTGCAACACACACAATATGCTGGAGGAACGACGGGAGGTCAGGCAGCACCTATGGAGGGAATAAAGAGTCGACATTTCAGGCCGAGGCCTTTCCTCAGGACCGGAAAGGAAGGGCAGAAGCTAAAATAAGAAAGGAGGGGTAGGGTAAGGAGAACAAGCTGGCAGGTGATAGGTGAGACCGGGGGGGTGGGGGAAGAGGGAGGCGGTGGCACGGAGTGGTGGGGGAGGGAGATGAGATGAAGTAACAAACTGAGAGGGGATAGGGGAAGAGGCAAAAGGTTCAAAAAGAAGGAATTTAATGGAAGGCAATAGTGGACCATGGAAGAAGGAGAAGGAGGAGATGAAAGGCTGATGAAAAGAGTTGACAGAGTAATCAGAATGAGTAATGGAAAAAGGTAAGAGGGGTATGGAGGGCTGAGATTGCAGTGCAGGTCGATGGGAGTAGACAGTTTAAATGGTTTAGAAAGGACTAGATGGGCCAAAGGGCCTGTTTCTGTGCTGTACTTTTCTATGACTATGACTCTATGGGGGGGGGGGGAAGAGATTACTGGAAATTACAGAAATCGATGTTCATGCCATCAGGTCAGAGGCTATCCAGGTGCACTATGAGATGTTGCTCCTCCAACCGGAGTTGGCTTTACCATGTCAGAATGGGAGTGGGAAGTCAAATTGAAACGGGTCGCCATCAGGAGATCCTGGCTCTCGCAGACAATGCGAAGGCACGTGATGAAGCGGTCCCCCAATCTGAGTCTGGCTTCACCAGTGTAGAGGAGGCTGCACCGGGGCACTGAATACAGAGAATGACCCTGACTTGAAGGAACAGGTGTAGCACCTGTCACATTTGCAGGGATAAGTGACGAGAAACAGATCACAGGGACGGGATGAGTCACATAGAGGAGTCCACATATGGCAATTGGAGAGGAGAGGAGAAGAGAGATGAAATATGTAACTGGTGGTGGGATTTTGAGATGGTGGAAGTTGCAAAGGTTGATGTGCTCGCTACAGAGGCTATTTGTGCAACTGGAACATGATATCGCAACTCTCAGACACAATGTCTTAGCTGATGAAAGTTAGCACACCATATACAATCAACAGCAACCTACCCATCAGTGTTGCCACTTCAGGGGACCATGTACGTGTACCCCAAGAACCCCTCCCACCCAGGACAGGCCCTCTTCTCATTGCTACAATCAGAGAGGAGGTACAAGAGCCTGAAGACACACACTTAACATTTTAGGAACAGCTTCTTCCCTTCTGCCATCAAATTTCTGAATGGACAATGATCCCATGAATAGTACCCCACAATTTTTTCTCTTTTTACAATAATTTATTTATATATATATTATTGTTTTGTGTGTGTGTGTGTGTTTATATAGATAGATAGATAGATATATTTCTTATTATAATTTGTATTATATTTCTGTATTACAATGTGCTGTTGCTGCAAAACAAACAATTTTCATGACATACTGTACGTCAGTCAAAATAAATCTGATTCTGATACTGATTCTCTTTTCATCAATATTCCCCAGGGTCCTGCTATTCATTTTATGTACTGTCCTGCTTCATTTCCCAAGAAATACCACTGGTTGCTTGTTTGAGTTAAATTCTATCTGCCATCTCACCCACTTTCCCAGCTGATCTAAAATCCCGTTGTAACCGTAAACAACCCTCTTGACTGTGTGTTTACCAGTAATTCTAGTATCATCCACAAATTTGCTGCTTATGTGATTTGTATGCTCATCCAAATTGCTCATATATATGAAAGGCCGACAGCACACCACTGGTCAAGGCCTCCAATCTGGAAGAACCATCACAAGCCAATTTTGTATCCGATTGGTTTGCTGACCTTGAATTCCATGTGTTCTACCTTCCTGTCCAGTCTGCCATGCGGGACTTAGTCAAATACTACCAGTATCACAGTTTGATTCCTGTGTTCATGGATATATGTAGCCAAAGTAAACCAGAGATTGTGTGCGCAGACACAGGAGACCCTGCAGATGCTGGAAATCCAGAATAACACAGCAAAATGTTGGAGGAACTCAACTGGTCAGGCAGCATCTATGAAGGGGAATAATGTAGAACCTTGATGAAGGGCCTTAGACCTTAGGGTCGACTATTTATTCCTCGCCATAGTTGCTGAGTTCTTCTGGGTGTCGTATTTGCTTTTGAGATCATGTTTCCTTCATAATCGCTAAATCTCTGTAAAAAATACTTCTTTTCTTTGCTACTGCATACGACTGATTTCAACAGGTTATGAACTTTGAATGAAGGTGACCCATCAGTTTCTTAACCCTACTTTCCTTCATAGATCCACTCAATTCTCACAGTATTATCCTGCGCATAATACTGACTTTGAATCAATGAAAAGTTGGAGACTATTGAAGTTTCTGTCCTCTGGCTACCGATTTGCCATTGCTTGCATTCTTACTGTTTTTAGCTTGAGGGAATGGTTGGCAGTAATGATATATTTTTTGTTACTGATTCAGTCATCCAAATGTTTCAGTGTATGCTATAGTAAATTGAATGCCTAAGAGCACAGTATAATTCTGTTTGATAACGAAATCATCCCAATGTCCCAGAGTGCAGTTGTGTTTCCCAGCTGCAAGAAGGAGGACAATAGTGATTCCAGAAACTTACAGGGAACTGCTTGTATGACTTGTTTGTTGTGTTTTTAATTTGAATCTCTGATGTGCTGAGTGAATGCAGAGTAAGCAAATTAAAAACATACCTTTGTAACTCAGTTTGTTTAATCAAAATGCAAGAAGATTCAAGGGATCCTGCTTAAATTACTCCCATTAAATTTTAATCAGCCTTTTTGCTTAATGCCCATGTGACCCTCATGAAGATACTGTAAGCAAGGGATTAGCTTACCATATCTTTAATTCAGTCCTGTATGCGAATTTAGATACGATTGAAGAGTTTTCACACAATTTAACTCACTTGTAAGTAGAATGGAGCAACTACCAACATTTTTTAAATATTGAAGTCACATTGAATGGTCTCCTCTATCATCAGGAGGGACAAGTCTCAGGCTGATGGTTTATGAATTGTTGTTGTTGTTCCTCTGTGCCTTGTGGCACATCGGGTGGCAATCTTTGCCACTTCCTTCGCAAAGATGGAAAGCGTCTAAGGAGCCAACCGGATTTGAACCTGGAACCACTCTCCTCGGAGCCCGGTGCAGATGCCTCTATACCACCAGCCGGCATGGTGTATGAGTAGACAATGGAAATACTGCCACCAGCTCAAGTGAAAAATACAGAAGGCAATATTGAAATGATGAATATAACAAGAAAATCTTCTGCAAGTAGGGAGGACTGCAGCCTACACTGGCCTGTCAATAAGTTCACTACCAGTAGAATAATTCTCACAACAGGTTCATCAAAGCCTCTCATTTTACTCCTTATTGTGAGATGGGGTACATTATTTCCTGCTTTAGCTCCCGGACTGAAACTACTGAGCTGGATCTCGATGGAATAAAATCAAACACGAGATAGATGTGATGCGATCCAGAAAGATCTCACAGGATATCTTGTAAATTAAACATGATTTTATTGTATGATTCTACCATTGTACTAAAGAATCAGGGCGCCTTCACCATTCAGGGAAATCAGACGTGGCTTGATATATTTGTTCCTCTCTCCACCACTGGAGCCAGTAAAGGGTTGACGTGCTATTAAGTGGTGGTTATGTCGGAGGATTATGTCCTCATTACATGAACTTGTCTATGGCCTTTTTATAGTGAGAGTTACCGGGGAGTGTATTTTTCTGCTGTGGAACCACAGGGTATTATTTAAATCACATAATATTTGATAGTAAAGTTTCTGGGAAGTTAGTAAATTTATAGGTGCTAACACCTCTCAGTTAACAAATCTGATAGCCCATCTCACAGATCAGAAGGTGCACTAGTGTGCTGTCAAGGAAAATGTTAGTAACATCCTACAGATCTTGCCTGTCTCCCAGTGGATTCCTTCCTCTTTGGCCCTCTACCTTTTTGACCTATCACCTCCCAGCTTTTTAGTTCATCACCTCTCCTCCACCTATCTACCTTCTCTCTCACCTGCTTCACTAACCTTCCAGCCTGTGCTCCTTCCTCTCTTGTTATATTCTTATTCTGGCTTCTTCCCACTTTCTTTCTAGTCCTAATGAAGGGTCGCAGCCTGAAACATCGGATTTTTGTTCCTCTCTGTAGATGTCACCCGTGACTCACTAATCCTAATTGTGCATCTTTGGAATGTGGGAGGAAATCAAAACACTTGGAGGAAACCCACATCATCACGTGGAGAACATACAGATTTGTTCCAGGCAGTGGCAGGGATTGAACACCATACGGTGATTGCTGATGCTGTAGAGTGATTCTGTTAACCACTGCACTGCCGTGAGAGCCCAACGTGCACTCGAACACCACTTTAGCTGTATACCTGTTCATTAAAGCAAGTTTCTAATCAGCCAGTCATGTGGCAGCAACTCAATATACATAATAACATGCAGACGTGGTCAAGAGGTTTAGTATTTGTTCAGACCAAACATCATAATGGCGAAGAAATTTGATCTATTGACTGACTGTGGAAAGATTGTTAGTATCAGATGGGGTGGTTTAAATATTTCAGAAACTGCTGATCTCCTGGAATTTCAATGCACAGCAGTCTCTAGAGTTTACAGAGAATGGTGCAAGAAACAAAACAAAAATTCAGGAAGTGGCAATTCAATGGGTGAAAATGTCTTGTTAATGACAAAGATCAGAGGAGAATGGCCAGATTGGTTCAAGCTGATAGGAAGGCTACGTCCACACTTGACCAGATAATTTTGAAAATGCCGGTTTCATGTAAAAACGATAGGCGTCCACACCAGGCATTTTTCAAAGTATCTCCGTCCACATTAGAACCAATATTTGGGTGTATCTCCTCCTACTGGGCATGCGCAGAACACACAGAAAACAAGCGAAGAGGAAATGGTATACTTGGTGCGTGTTTGTCCAGTTACAGACTAGAAAAACTTAAAAGGAATTGCTGTTGGCTCTCACGCAGGAGGACTTAAAACTTAAAAAAAAACAAATACTGGAGCGTATGGAGGTAATCGACGGAGTTCACAGACAGTATGACCCAGCTGTCGACGAACATTGAAAAACTAACTAACTCTGTTGCATTAATAAAGCACCTTGTTAAATGTATAAAACATGTCTACATCAGTGTTATCTTGTATTTCCATACAATGTTACATTAGGCTGTTACACATCTATTGTCAGAGAAGTACTTGCATAAATAGGTAAACCACCTTCAAACAAGCAAGGACAGAAAACAGGGCAAAGTGAGTATACTTATTTATTCAGTAAGCTATGGGTCAAAGTATTTGGTGAGTACAGAAAATAACGAAATGTCGCGCTGCCGCCATCTGTTCCGGCACGTCATGACAGCATTTTAAAAAATATCTGTTTACCCCATCCACACTGCTCTGCACAATCGGCGTTTTCAAATTTACACACTCTGGAGGGTGTTTTAGAAAATCTCCATTTTCGGGGGAGGAAAATGCCGTTTCAGTGTGGATGGAGGGTCAAAATGAAGAGAAAAAGCTTTGGTTACGGATTTATCTGGTCTAGTGTGGACGTAGCCTAACTCAAACATGTCACAACAATGGTGTTCAGAAGAGCAGCTCTGAATGCATAACACATTGAACCTTGAAGAGGATGGGCTGTAGCAGTGAAGATCACAAACATGCACTCATTGGCCCCTTTAAGAGATATCTCCTGCAACTTATAAAGTGGCCACTGAAGATGCCTTTAAGAAGATGCCTTTAGCGTAATAATCTTTGCTTTAAAGGTTGAGCCAGCGCTCAACATCAAAAATGGCCCTTCAAACCTATTGATGAATAGACTCCAGAACAGACAAAGTGAAGAGAAAAGAACAGATACTAATATAAGAGGCATTCTTATGAAGACACGCAGTCCTCTTTTATTGTCATTTAGTAATGCATGCATTAAGAAATGTTACATTATTTCCTCCGGTATGATATCACAAAACACAGGACAGACTAAGACTGAAAAAACTGACAAAACCACATAATTATAGCATATAGTTACACAGTGCAACAATAATATAACTTGATGAAGAAGTCCATGAGCACAGTAAAGTTCAAAGTTTCTCAAATGTCCCACATCTCACGCAGATAGGAGAAGGAAGAAAAACTCTCCCTGCCATGCCGACCACAATCTGACTCTGAGTCATCTGAAAACTTCGAGCTCTGATCAGCTCTCCGACACCCAGTACTGAGCACCATCTCTGTCCAAGCGATTCGACCTCCTTCTCAGTCACCAAAAGCAGGCAAGACCAGGGATTTTGAGGCCTACCCTCCGAAAGATTCCCGACCACACAGTAACAACAGCAGTGAACAGGCATTTCGGAAATTTCTCCAGATGTTCCTTTGTGCTTTCAAGTCCATTCTCCATCAAATCAGAATTGTCCACGGCCCCTATTTAACAGATACAATATAATTTTTCACCGGAGAGCTGCGCACACACAGGCGTGCCGCCATCTTCTCCTCCCGCCATTTTCTTATGAACAATACCCAGATTTTTCTGTTCTTAGTTTTTTTTGTTCTGCTAATCAATCAAAACTGGAAACAATATTAGGATAAATTAGTAATCTGAATTTCCTACTCAAATGAAAGCATTAAACCCCAGCTGATTTGGATTTAAAAATAAGATAATCTAACCTTTCTCAGCATACAATATTCAAAATAAATAAACATCTTTGAATAAGGACAATCTAATCAAACCATTCATGCAGAAATGTTATGACATTGGACACTGGATTTATAGATTATCCAACTAAATAACAATATTCATTACTTTGCACTCCATTCAGAGATTGAGAATCTTTGTGCTCTGTAAATCAGAGAAATCACTTGATCTGCAGTCTAAATTATATTGGTAATATTATTAGAACAATTTATGTATGTGAAGTCCAGGTTTAATGCCTTAATTTTTTCTCCTCTATGGGAATATGTTACCTGAAGTACTCAATTTTATCTTTAATTAAGTTATGATCATTTGGGATTTTAACACTCTTGAGTGATGTGAAGTTAAAGAGGATGGCAATTTAAAGTTGCTTAATATCTTGACATACAGTATTTCCTTAAGTTGTACTTTCAGGAAATTACTTTGTTCTTCTCTTTTGTAGATTAGAAAGAATTTCAGACTCTTTAAAGTAAACTCCAAATTGTAATTTCTGTTAGCTGTTCTTGCTCAGGTAATTTATTTTATTTGAAACAATATTTTAACGAAACTTTGCAATGGATAGCAGCCATTGAATTGGAATATTGACCGGGAATTACTAAAATTTGCCAATTCCCAGATGGAAAATATACAGTTAAAAATTAACATACTTTTTTTCGAACCTTCTGCTGGGAATGGGAACTTTGATGACTGGACCATCCTTCCTGGATGACCTGAAAGATATTGTTTGTCCTTTAACTTGGCTGGCCACACCAAAGGGCTAGTTAAGGTCACGTATATTGATGTGGGAAAGGAGATAAGTAAGGATGAAAGGCTTCCTTGCAGAATGAGCCAGTCATAAACTCAAGAAATTGTATGGATGCTGGAAATCCAGCGTAACGCATACAAAATGCTGGAGGAATTCAGCAGGTCAGGCAGCATCTATGGAGAGGAATAAATAGTCAACGTTTCAAACTGAGACCCCTCATCAGAATGAGCCAATGGTGTATTAGCAGCTTTGTGAAGATTTTTCCACCTAATAGATACTTTTTTATTTCTAGGTTATACCTTACTGAAGCATAAATGCTGATTTCTATAGTGTGATTTGAACTAATATTTGTGTTATTCTTACCAGCAAGGTAATCACTACACTAAAAACATAATTGCTGTGATGCAATCTGAGTGGTTTGAGTGACTCAGTTTCTTCCTGCTTTGATTTTTGAAGAGTATACATTACCCTGTACTTTGCAATAAATAGTAAGGTGACGACACTCACCATTGACTACAGAGAAAGCTGAAAACACAGATCTTGTGATCTCTGGGCTAACATCAATTTTCATTAGGCATCAAATCAACAGGATCTCTGGAATCCAACAGTCATGAGGCTGTTAGGCTTGTTCACCAAAGAATTGGAAAAAGGCCAAATTTGAAGAAATGAGGAACCTTGGTTCTCAAGGGATATTGGAACTCTGATAAAGAAGAAGAGAGAGATGTATGACATGTATAGGAAACAGGAAGCAAATTAGGTGCTTGAGGAGTATAAAAAGTGCAAAAAAAACTTAAGAAAGAAATCAGGAGGGCTAAAAGAAGACATGAGGTTGGTTTGGCAGTCAAGGTGAAGGATAATCTAAAGAGCTTATACAGGTATATTAAGAGCAAAAGGATAGTAAGGGATAAAATTGGTCCACTTGAAGATCAGAGTGATCGGCTATGTATGGAACCAAAAGAAATGGGGGAGATCTTAAATGGGTTTCTTGCATCTGTATTTACTAAGGCAACTGGCATGGAGTGAAAGAAAATAAGGCAAACAAGTAGTGAGGTCATGGAACCTATACAGATTGAGGAGGAGGAGGTACTTGCTATCTTGAGGCAAATCAGAGTAGATAAATCCCCAGGACCCGTCAGGGTATTCCCTCAGACCTTGAAGGAGACTAGTGTTGAAACTGCAGGGGCCCTGACAGATATATTTAAAATGTCGGTATCTACGGGTGAGGTGCCGGAGGATTGGAGGATAGTTCATGTTGTTCCGTTATTTTAAAAAGGCTCTAAAAGTATTCTGGGAAATTATAGGCCGGTAAGTTTGATGTCGGTAGTAGGTAAATTATTGGAAGGAGTACTGAGAGATAAGATCTACAAGTATTTGGATAGACAGGGACTTATTAGGGAGAGTCAACATGGCTTTGTGCGTGGTAGGTCATGTTTAACCAATCTATTAGAGTTTTTCGAGGAGGTTACCAGGAAGGTTGATGAAGGGAAGGCAGTGGATGTTGTCTACATGGATTTCAGTAAGGCCTTTGACAAGGTCCCGCATGGGAGGTTAGTTAGGAAAATTTAATCACTAGATATACATGGAGAGGTAGTAAGTTGGATTAGACATTGGCTCAATGGAAGAAGCTAGAGAGTGGTAGTGGAGGATTGCTTCTCTGAGTGGAGGCCTGTGACTAGTGGTGTGCCACAGGGATCAGTGCTGGGTCCTTTGTTATTTGTCATCTATATCAATGATCTGGATGATAATGTGGTAAATTGGATCAGCAAATTTGCTGATGATACAAAGATTGGAGGTGTAGTGGACAGTGAGGAAGGCTTTCAAAGCTTGCAGAGAGATTTGGACCAGCTGGAAAAATGAGTTGAAAAATGGTAGGTGGAGTTTGATACAGACAAGTGTGAGGTATTGCACTTTGGAAGGACAAACCAAGGTAGAACATACAAGGTAAATGGTAAGGCACTGAGGAGTGTAGTAGAACAGAGGGATCTGGGAATACAGATACAAAATTCCCTAAAAGTGGCATCACAGGTAGATAGGGTCATAAAGAGAGCCTTTGGTACATTGGCCTTTATAAATCAAAGTATTGAGTATAAGAGTTGGAATGTTTTTGTGAGGTTGTAAAAGGCATTGGTGAGGCCGAATTTGGAGTATTGTGTACAGTTTTGGTCACCAAATTACAGGAAGGATATTAATAAGGTTGAAAGAGTGCAGAGAAGGTTTACAAGGATGTTGCCAGGACTTGAGAAACTGAGTTACAGAGAAAGGTTGAATAGGTTAGGACTTTATTCCCTGGAGCGTAGAAGAATGAGCGGAGATTTGATAGAAGTATATAAAATTATGATGGGTATAGATAGAGTGAATGCAAGCAGGCTTTTTCCACTGAGGCTAGGGGAGAAAAAAAGCAGAGGACATGGGTTAAGGGTGAAGGGGGAAAAGTTTAAAGGGAACATTGCGGGGGGGGGGGCTTCTTCACACAGAGATGGTGGGAGTGTGGAATGAGCTGCCAGATGAAGTGGTAAATACGGGCTCACTTTTAACAATTAAGAAAAACTTGGACAGGTACATGAATGAGAGGTGTATGGAAGGATATGGTCCAGGTGCAGGTCAGTGGGACTAGGCAGAAAAATGGTTCGGCACAGCCAAGAAGGGCCAAAAGACCTGTTTCTGTGTGTAATGTTCTATGGTTCTAATTCCCACAAAATTAAATGGAAAGTGTGTATATTTTAGCTCAGAATATAAAATTTTACTGAATGCAAAATAAAAATTAAAATGTATACACACGATTAAAGAAGCTGAAATATGTTTTTGAAAAAGTTTTCTTTTAAAATCTGTTATATTTTAAAATACTTAATCACTCAAACTAAGAATATAGGTGTAGCAGTTACTTTCAAACAAACCAAAACCACTTTGTTTAATGCACCATCCATCCAAAAATGAAGTTCCAATGTCAAAGAATAAATTTGATATTTTTTTAAAGAAACTAACAAAGCAAACAATCTTGAAATGATAAACCTAATGAAGC
Organism: Mobula birostris; assembly: GCF_030028105.1. NCBI lineage: Eukaryota > Metazoa > Chordata > Chondrichthyes > Myliobatiformes > Myliobatidae > Mobula > Mobula birostris. Next base: position 141,985,350 of record NC_092370.1, read on the forward strand.
TAAACAGTCTTAGCGTATTAAATGTATTTAAGCCAAGCATTTTTTTTTTCAGGATCAGAATCAGGTTTATTATTGCTGACATGGGCCATGAAGTTAGCAGCAGCAGTTCAATGCAATACATAATATAGAAGAGAAAAATAAATAATAAATAAATAAACAAATAAATCTTAAATACATTCAAGAATATTCAAGCACATTCCAGAGAATTTAAGCAGTCTTAAGCATGCTTAAGCAGTCAACAAAAAGATAGCACTCCCAGCCAACTCTCTGGCTGTACCCAAAGCTAGACTGAACGAAAGACAAAGCATGAAAACGTAACTAAACTCTTCGCTTCTATCAAGCCCCAACCCACATGACTAACTACCCATAATAAATGTGCAACACAAAATATAATACAGATAAAAAACAGATACATGGCTCCTACAATAGGGAAACCTTGAAGTCAATGCAAGTTTCCCACTCAAAGTAGTGTGTCCTGGTCCCAGGAAGTGGATCCTGTTTCCCTGCTGACAGACACCTTACTGGTTTTTTTAATTGTTGTCTCTTTAAACTGTTCACGTGTCTCTGACTGAACTGTTTTTTAAAAACAGTTCAAAGCTATTTAAATATTTTTAAAAATCTAACAAAATAATTTACTTATAAAATACCAAGTTCCTGAAAATAATTAAAAATTTGAAAGTTATGTAAAATTAATAAACAATGACTAACAAAAAGACTTTAATTTTCCATTGAGGTCAGCAACTGCATTCATTTCACATTTAGATCACGTTAAGCTGTGGGGACGGAGGTGAATAGAATGAGGACCCTTGGCTCAGGACCTTTGTACTTTGTGTCTGGACTCATCCGAGGCCACCGTTTGCTGCTGTACTAGCACTTGACTTGAGCAAGCTTCTGACTTAAGAACAGCACTTTCACCCAGCCCGTTGTTTACTCCGAAGTTCATAATTGCTTCAATGAAGTTCTGATCAGGTCGATTTTATGGTGCATTATCTCTGTATTTTCTCATTTTCTGCATTACTTCACACAGAAGATAAGCATTTGTGAAATAATTTCCAAGTAAGGAATACGTTCCTTTTCATTTTTAATTTAGTGTTTGTTTTCTTTTCACAATTGCAGGGCCTCTTATAGCGTCTGCAGAACACCTTGGTACCTGTTGCTACCCACATTTGCTACCTGTTGTAATGTTTGAAATGTAATCACATTATCAGGAGGTAAATGAAGGAACTGGATTGTACATACAAAATGCTACCACATTGATTCCATCTCTCTGTTAACTTGTTCCACCAGAGTTAGCTTCAGACGATTGACAGCGTGGGATCAACTGTTCCCAGACCTCAGTTTAAATGTCCAGTATTAGCTTACAGAAACGTTAAAGGTGGAACTTTAGTAAATGAATGATTTAGTTTACTTACGCAAGTTTGTGGCTGTGTCATCTCAGATTCCTTCATTGCCCTTGTGGGTCCATTTGCTTAATTTCTGCACTCTGGTCCAAGAACCATCAGCATTTCGCAATCTGGAAATAAATATACTATTTGATACTAGTGCTGTATTTATTCATTAATTTATGTGCTTACAAAAACAAGAAGCACCTTTAGAAATTGGCTTCTTCCCCCACCCCCGGCTACTGACACCCATCCCCATTCATTTGCATAATTTTTAATTTCTATAGCTCATAAAAAAAAATGATAATGATTGACCACTAGAGGGTGCCAAAGTTCTATACTGTAGGCTATCTCTGAGTTACAATCGCCTGACTTCTGGACACCCCTACATATTAAGAAGCATTTGTTAAATTCAGCATATGTATATACAGTCATTCATTTCTCTCTCTCTCTCTCTCTCTCTCTCTCTCTCTCTCTCTCTCTATCTCCACATCTACGTATCTCTATCTGTCTCTATTAAAGTTGTTTCTTATCAGTCTTACTGATCTTGTTGCTAATCATTACAAAGTTGTGAAGATATTATGACACCAGGAATATTGAGAGATTCATGTGTATTTTATGACTTATGGACAAAAGTGATTTATGACTTCTGTAGAAACAGAACCCATTCATCACCTTGGATAATATAAATGTCGAACTGAAAGCCACTGAATGAAATTGGGACCACAGATCCTGCAAGCACCTGAAGTTAGACAGTGCATGTTTATGCACAGTGTAAAAGAACATATTTTACGTTGCTGCTCCCTAATAATCTTTCTGATACTTCGCATAATAAGGTTTACTTTTGGAGTTGACATGGGGTTGATCTGATTACTCTTGGAGTCCTAGTAAACTTAGTATATAGGGTATTAGTGTCCTCCTGGGTAAACAGGACAGATTTTAGATAAAGCTCAGAAGTCTGCAAATCTACGAGCTGGAGGACAGAGAGGGAAAACCTACAGCTGAAAATTAAGGATGGTCTACCTTGACAGACTTAAAAACACTGGAGACGTCCTGGAACTGGACAATGGCCGGGGAGGACATGTTTGGGAGTCTGAGTCAACACACACAGAATCAGGTTTAATATCACTGGCCGATGTCATGAAATGTGTTGTTTTGCAACAGCAGTATATTGCCATACATAGTAATAAAAACTATAAATTATAATAAAAAGTATATATATAAAAATTAAGTAAGTAGTGCAAAATGAGAGGGAAAAGTACGGAGATAGAGTTCATGGGTTCATTGTCCATTCAGAAATCTGATGGCAGAGGGGAAGAAACGGTTCCTGAAATGTTGAATGTGTGTCTTCAGTTTCCCATACCTCCTCCTTGATGGTAGCAATGAGAAGAGGGCATGTCCTGGGTGATGAGGGTCCTTAATAATGGCATTGGAATTGCTTTTCTCACCTTCCATAGCCTTCCATAGGCCATACTTGGACCTCTTGCATAATTCTGGATCACTGGCCTTGAATGCCACAGATCTCCCTCTCAGCAGACCACAAATCTCTTGGCTCATCACAGCTTTTGATTTGGGTATGTCTGTATGTTCTCGAAGACACACACACATCCACACAGATTGTGATGAAGTTGGTAACAAATGTTTATTCAGATTCAAAGATGAATCCCTGAATATGCAAACCACTACCAGGAAGATGGCAAAAAACTCTCTCAACAGATAAAATAGACAACATTTGACAGCTAGATGTTCCAGGTCAATTGAGCAGGACATAGTACTACCTTGTCTGTAGACCACGAAGAATTAATCATAAAGCTTACTCCACTTCCTAAACCTTTAAAAGCCTGAGCTGTCTGCTTTTGGTGGAGAATGGTGAAGCATCCAAAATGGCAGGGGGTAGCCCTGTTTCCATGAAGTAAAATAACAACAGTCACTGATATCCCTCTGGTACAGCAATCTTGCTCTGATATCTTTAGTTGTATTTTCCAGAGACTGTACATTCACCAACAGGATTGTCAGGAGCGGAAATCTAAAGTCTCTGCATTGAGTGTGATTTCCACCACTAACCATGGCAAAAACTGCAAAAACACACATGCTAAGACTAAAGTACATTTCGTATACTAGGAAAGATTCATGGGAGTTCTGAGTTTGGGCAGAATATGCCCTGCCATTATTGCTTCCTTCAATAATGCCAAAGTCTCTAGGTTATACAGCATCAAAATAAACCCTTTGGCTCCACACAGCCATGCTAACTGTTTTGCCCTTCTGCTCACTGCCATATTAGTCCTGTTGACTATTTGCCAGTATTGGATCCTTCTACTCCAAAATACCATTGGAGAACATAAATCAGAATCAGAATCCAGTCCAGTTTATTATCATCGGCATATGTGGTGAGATCTGTTGTTTTGCAGCAGCAGTACATTGCAAAACATAATAATAAAACCAGAAAATTAAATTAAAATAGAAATATATATTGAAATTAAGTAAGTTGTGCAAAAGGAGTGGGGGGGGGAATACTGAGTGCTCATGGGTCCATTGTCCATTCAGAGAAGTGTTGGTGGAGGAAAAGAAGCTGTTTCTGAAACGTTGAGTATGTATCTTTAGGCTCCTGTACCTCCTCCCTGATGGTAGCAATGGGAAGAGGGCTGTACTGCATGATGTGGGTCCTTAATCATGTTTGCTGCATTTTTGAGGCATTGCCTTTTGAAAGTGAGACCATTACCCATGGTGGAGCTGGCTGAGTTTACAACTTTCTGCAGCTATTTCCCAATCCTGTGCACTGGGCCCTCCATACCAGTTGGCAAATGGTCTCCACAGTGCATCTGTAGAAATTTACAAGTATCTTTGGTGACATAGTTTCTTCAAACATCTATGAAATATAGTTGCTGTTGTGCCTTCTTGTAATTGCATTGATATGTTGGGCCCAGATTAGATCTTCAGAGTTATTAACACCCAGGAACCTGAAAATGCTCACTCTTTTCTACTGTTGATCCCTCGATGAAGACTGGTCTGTGTTGCCTTGACCTACTCTTCCTGAAATCCACAATCAATTGCTTCGTCATACTGACATTGAGTGCAAAGGGTAATCAGTTTGCAGATATATGATGTAATGCTGACCAAACAGACTATTCAGCACAGACTAAATCGGCCACAGGGTCTATTTCTGTGCTGCGGTGCTCAATGACTCTATGACTCTACTTTTCAACTGACTGCCAGTTGAGATACCGCAACAGTTCCTGTCTGACACAAAATTTGTCTATTCATGCATCTGATCAGTTACAAAATGGTATTATCAGTAAGTTTAAGCTAACAGCAAAAAATTGACAGTAAAAAAATAGTAAAAACAGAATTTAAACCACTCAAATCATACATAATTTATATCTTTTCTGACTGTAGAGATCTTTGTAAAGTCAATAAGAAAGTATGTAACAATAAAGGCATGTTGCTTGACCAGAAGAAAGATGGAAGTTCTGGGAAGGTCTTGCAAACATAATTAAGTATTACTTTTGGAGTTTCAGGAACTACTTGATGAATGGGAAAACAGCTCTGAAAATTCAGTGATTAAAAATTTTACAAGAGACTAACCATGTGTATTAGAGACTAACCATGTGTATTAAAAAATGAATTGTTTGAGTACCTTCTTTAATATATTTATACTACGGCTTCAACTTTTGAAAATTCTGTACTCTTCCTTTTTTCAAACTATCAAAAGTTATTGATAACAACTCTGAGTTTTAAAAGTTAGATTCCAAATATGTGCAGCATTAACTTTCTTTGAGTATGATTCTTTTAATAACTTAGAAGTGTCTCTTGTTTCAGCTTATAATACTTGAGTAATATTTGTCTGGTTTATCCATCAAATGGAACGTGACCTCAACCCAGGGACAAGACCATTTTTTACCTTATTGCCTCAATGCTAAGAAACCTTCTCAAAGCTTAAATACAAACATAGAAACATAGAAATATAGAAACCCTACAGTACAATAAGGCCATTCAGCCCAAAGTGGTGCTGAACATATTCCTATCCTAGAAATTACTAGGCTTACTTATAGCCCTCTATTTATCTAAGCTCCATGGACCTATCCAAAAGCCTCTTAAAAGACCCTATCGTATCTGTCTCCACCACCGCTGCTGGCAGCCCATTCCATGCACTCACCACTCTCTGAGTAAAAAATTTACCCCTGACAACTCCTCTGAACCTAGTCTCCAGCACCTTAAACCTGTGTCCTCTTGTGGCAACCATTTCAGTCCTGGGAAAAGACCTCTGACTATCCACACAATCAATGCCTCTCATCACCTTATACACCTCTATCAGGTCACCTCTCGTCCTCCATCACTCCAAGGAGAAAAGGCTAAGTTCTCTCAACCTATTCTCATAAGACACGCTCCCTAATCCAGGGAACATCCTTGTAAATCTCCCCTGCACCCTTTCTATGGCTTCCACATCCTACCTGTAGTGAGGTGACCAGAACTGAGCACAGTACTCCAAGTGGGGTCTGACCAGGGCCCTATATAGCTGCAACATTACCTCTCAGCTCCTAAATTCAATTCTACGATTGATGAAGGCCAGTACATCGTATGCCTTCTTACCTTAGTCAACCTGCGCAGCTGCTTTGAGCATCCTATGGACTCGGACCCCAAGATCCCTCTGATCCTCCATTAATAAGAGTCTTACCATTAATACTATATTCTGCCATCATATTTGACCTACCAAAATGAAACACTTCACACTTACCTGAGTTGAACTCCATCTGCTACTTCTCAGCCCAGTTTTGCATCCTATCAATGTCCCGCTGTAACCTCCGACAGCCCTCCACACTATCCACTACACCTCCAACCTTTGTGTCATCAGCAAACTTACTAACCCATCCCTCCACTTCCTCATCCAGGTCATTTATAAAAGTCACAAGGAGTAAGGGTCCCAGAACAGATCCCTGAGGCACTCCACTGGTGACTGACCTCCATGCAGAATATGACCCATCTACAACCACTCTTTCCCTTCTGTGGGCAGGCCAGTGCTGGATCCACAAAGCAATGTCCCCTTGGATCCCATGCGTCCTTACTTTCTCAATAAGCCTTGCATGGGGTACTTTATCAAATGCCTTGCTGAAATCCATATACACTATATCTACTGCTCTTCCTTCATCAATGTGTTTAGTCACATACTCAAAAAATTCTATCAGGCTCATAAGGCACGTCCTGCCCTTGACAAAGCCATGCTGACTATTCCTAATCATATTATACCTCTCTAATTGTTCATAAATCATGCCTGTCAGGATCTTCTCCATCAACTTACCAACCACTGAGGTAAGACTCACTGGTCTATAATTTCCTGGGCTATCTCTACTCCCTTTCTTGAATAAAAGAACAATATCCGCAACCCTCCAATCCTCTAGAAACTCTCCTGTCCCCATTGATGATGCAAAGATCATCACCAGAGGCTCAGCAATCTCCTCCCTCGCCTCCCACAGTAGCCTGGGGTACATTTCATCCAGTCCTGGCGACTTATCCAACTTGATGCTTTCCAAAAGCTTCAGCACATCCTCTTTCTTAATATCTACATGCTCAAGCTTTTCAGTCTGCTGCAAGTCATCTCTACAATCACCAAGATCCTTTTCCACAGAGAATACTGAAGTAAAGTATTCATTAAATACCTCTGTTATTTCCTCTGGTTCCATACACACTTTCCCACTGTCACACTTGATAGGCCCTATCCTTTAACATCTTATCCTCTTGCCCTTCATATACCTGTAGAATGCCTTGGGGTTTTCTTTAATCCTGCACGCCAAGGCCATCTCGTGGCCCCTTCTGGCTCTCCTAATTTCCTTCTTAAGCTCCTTCCTATTAGCCTTATAATCTTCTAGATCTTTAACATTACCTAGCTCTTTGAACTTTTTGTAAGCTTTTCTTTTCTTCTTGACTAGATTTATTACAGCCTTTGTACACCACGGTTCCTGTACCCTACCATAACTTCCCTGTCTCATTGGAACATACCTATGCAGAACTCCACACAAATATCCCCTGAATATTTGCCACATTTCTTCCGTACTTCTCTCTGAGAACATCTATTTCCAGTTTAAGCTTCCAATTTCCTGCCTGAGAGCCTCATAATTCCCCTTACTCCAATTAAATGCTTTTCTAACTTGTCTGTCCCTATCTCTCTCCAATGCTATTGTAAAGGAGATAGAATTAAAGTCACTATCTCCAAAATGCTCCCGCACTGAGAGATCTGACACCTGACCAGGTTCATTTCCCAATACCAAATCAAGTGCAGCCTCTCCTCTTGTAGGCTTACCTTTCGTATTGTGTCAAGAAACCTTGCTGAACACACCTAACAAACTCCACACCATCGTAACGCCTTGCTCTAGGGAGATGCCAATCGATATTTGGGAAATTAAGATCTCCCATCACGACAACTCTGTTATTATTACACCTTTCCAGGATCTGTTTCCCTATCTGCTCCTCGATATCCCAGTTAAAGTTCAAAGTAAATTTTATTATCAAAGTACTGTACATATATGTATCCATATACAACCCTGAGATTTATTTTCTTGTGGGCATATACAAAAACTCTATTAAATATTAACGATAACAGAATCAATGAAAGACCGCCCAACTAGGACAAATTCAACATGAGTTTGATAAAACTGCCACATCAGGCAGCTCATAGAACATCACTGATGACCACCCGCGCCATCTTGTCATTCGTCAACTTATTGAACTTCCTCTCCGATGTGACTGATCTTCACAAAACATGATAAATCGGGAAGTAACTTATTTCCTAATGGCAAGGTACTGATTCCAAAATTGCCAAGCACCAAGACCACTCCTGGTTCTACTAACAGAGTTCCTGTCCGTCTGATCATCTGAGCCCAATCTATTATAAGACCATAAGATCAAGAGACATAGGAGCAGAATTAGGCCATTTGGCCCATCAAGTCTGCTCCACCATCAATTATGGCTGATCTTTTTCTTCCCCTCCTCAGTCCCACTTCTTGGCCTTCACCCTGTAACCTTTGATGCCGGGTCCAATCAAGAACCTATCAAACTCTGCCTTAAATACACCCAACAACCTGACCTCCACAGCTGCATATGGTAACAAATTCCACAAATTCTCCACCCTCTGGCTAAAGAAATTTCTCCACATCTCTGTTTTAATTGGATGACCCTCTACCCTGAGAATATGTATGCTTGTCCTAGACTCCCCCACCATGGGAAACATTTTTTTCCACATCTACTCCGTCTAGGCCTTTTAACATTGGAAATGTTTCAATGAGATTCCCCCATCATCCTTCTAAATTCCAGCAAGCACAGACCCAGAGCCATCAATTATTCCTCATTTAATAACCCTTTCATTCCTGGAATCATCCTTGTGAATCTCCTCTGGACCCTCTCCAGTGCCAGATCATCTTTTCATATTATACACCCATCTTGAGACACAAATTAATGTTCCTGTTGAAAAGCACTGTATTTCTGCTTACTACTTGAGAGGGAGACTGAATAAAGCAACAGTGAGAAACTAATGAGAAGAAAAATGTAACCGGATTTAAAGTTTTCCTGTACTGTAGTGTTTTTTTTCAGTTTCTCGAATATATTCTTATTGGGCACCACAGTTTTGTTTTGTTTGAGTTTGTCTGAATCTTGAACTTTGAACTTAGAAAATTGAGCACACACCTCCTTCTCTGACCTTCTGTAATGGTATAACCTTTAGCTTGTGGCCAAGAGAATAGCATATTACATATCTGCTGAACAAAATATAAGTACATGGCAAAATTTGATATGCAATATACAAGCATTTTTTAATACTCGAGGTAGTGTTCTCAAGTATTGCATTACTTTTGATCAGAAAAGTTAAGCATAGTAGATTGAGATTGAAATTAGGCTTGAATTGCAATTTTAGCTGACATCCCATCTTGTCTATTTACAGTAGATGGATTTGTCATGTTTGGATTGATTTATAGACAAGGCATTGATAGCAATTCACAGTTCTCTAGCTTATTCCTGGCTGAAGAAGGAAAGGCAGTAAAGAGAGTAGAAAGAAAGAAAATCCTAACCACTGCTGTTTAAATATAAATGTTAATATATTTACATCATGTATATTTATTATGTGCATAAATTCACCTTTAATTGTGATATACATCTGCTAGATTAATAGCTTATTTGACAGCAGGTTAAACTTAACTTATTTTTATTCAGAAGGGTTAATATCTTGTTTTTGGAATTACTTCAGTTACGGTACCCGGAATAACCTAATTTTCTTGTCTCAGGTGATGTGGGTGTGTAACTTGTGCCGAAAACAACAGGAAATCCTCACAAAATCGGGGGCCTGGTTCTACAGCAGTGGACCAAACATACCGCAGGAGACCAGCCTGACCGAGTCCACGATGGGACTGGCCCACACGAATGAAGAAGCGCCACAGGAAAAGAAAGCAAAACTACAGGAGCATTCCCAATTCCAAGGTCCTTTACCCTCAGGGGACATTTCTACACCAGCGTCAGACAAAAACAGACCTCAAGGGCTCACGCGACAAGATACAATCAAAAATGGTTCAGGGGTGAAGCAGCATTCAATGCAGACTGCCAGTGAGATACCCACGGACAGGTATGGCACTTGCATTAAAATGAACGGAACTCTTGTCTATGCAACGCACAACTTGCTGGAGGAACTCAGGAGATCAGGCAGCATTGATGGAGGGGAATAAACTGTTGACATTTTAGGTCATGACCCAAGTGGCTTGGCCCAAAACATTGATTGTTCATTCTCTCCATTGATGCTGTCTGACCAACTGAGGTCCTCCAGTAGTTGGTGTTTTGCTCTGGATTTACAGCATGTGCAGAATAATGTTGATGTCTATGCAAAATTGTGCAATTTTTCTTTTGTTTTGCATTAGTATTGGTAGGCAAAAGTTGCACTTTCCTGTCATCTTCATTAAACATGGTAAGCCATTAAACTAATTTTAGATCAACTGCTAAGCTGGCATCCAGAGAGCCATTTCTGTTTTAGGTGGAGTAAAAAGGCAAATAGGTGAATTTTGAAGCTCCACAAATACGAGGCCAAGGTTTTATTTCTTTGACTTTACCTCCCATGTAAAATAAAGGAAAACAGTTGCTTATTTTAGTATAAAACATGCATGAAATTTTGTTTTCTGTGTAATTTCATAGAAGTAAATTAAGAAAGTAAGTTGCAAATGTAGCAAAATTGACTTTATGCACACTAGAATTCCTCTATGAGAAGGTTCTGCTGATGTGTTTTGAATGTCACTGCTGGTGCAGGCAAGACCTTAAACGAATGCTAGTAATAATTAATTGTCTGTGCTGGCATACCTAAGAGAACATTTTATCCAGCCAGTTGCCACCCATTGTATTCCAGTCATTAAGAAATCTGTCTCCCTTATGTTCTTCCTCTTAAGTTCAGTAATGGCTGATGCTGTTAGAAACCTTGGCTGAAATAAAGTGCAGAAGTGTGAAGACTACATCATTAAAAAAAGAAAATAATTATTGGTTAGAAGTTTAATTTCAGTGCCATTCCCAGAGAAGAGGAAAATGTTCCTGTGCATTGATTGAGTTTTAGTGCTGTTTTGTTTAGAATGAAACTGAATAAATTCTGTTTTCACCCTCCCCCTTCTCTCTTCTTATGTTCCTCACTCTGGCCCCAGTCTTACCTGTTCTCTTCTCCTTACCTGCCTATCATCTCCCCCCCTTGGTGCCTCTCCTCCTTCGCTTTCGCCCATGGTCTACTCTCCTCTCCTTTTTGGATTCCTTCTTCAGCCCTTTACCTTTCCCACCTATCACCTCCCAGCTTCTCACTTCATCTGCTCCTCCCCCACCCATCTGACTTCACCTGGCACCTTCCAGCTTGTACTCCTTTCCCTCCCCCAGCTTCTTATTCTGGCTTCTTCTCCCCTCCCCTTCCAGTCCCAATGAAGGGACTCAGCCCAAAGCATCAACTCTCGTCCTTCTCCACAGACGCTGCCTGGCCTGCTGAGTTCCTCCAGCATTTTGTGTGTGTGTGTTACTCTGGATTTCCAGCACCTGCAGAATCTCTTGTGTTTATAAATTCTGGTTTTGTCCATTCTTCTTTTTCTGCGTTTGTTAATTTTATGAAAGACTTACACGTGACATATGTAACAGTAGATGAAGTGAAGCACAAACAAAATGCAGGTGCGGGAAATCTGAATTAAAAAAGAAGAGAGAGAGAGCTGCTGCAATCAGCAGCAGACAGCGTCGGTGGAAAGAGGAACGGGGTTAATGATTTAAAACAGTGAAATCTGATGAAGGGTCATTGACTTGAAATGTGAACTTTGCTTCGCTCTTGAAAGGTGCTTCCTTGCCTGCTAAATATTTCCAGCCCTCTGTTTTTATTGCAGTCCATGGAGTTTTTGTGGACTTGACTCCCAGAATCACTGGCACTGCAGTGTCGACCTACATATTGTTAGTGCTAGGTTTGTGTTACTTCAGTTAGCTTACTAGTGGAGCATTGTTGAGAGGAAAGAAGCTGTGGCGGTCTCTCATGCCCAAGCGGTTAACTGGTCATTGTGAGAAAGTGCATGATGCAGTGTGGTCTAATAAGACAGAAATGTACGAATCAACTTAGTTTTGTAGTGTACTGAGTTAGAACAAGGCAATTTCACTTTACCTTGAAACAGGACACGTCTAGAAATTCAGTTGCATAATGCTGTTCTTCTTATTGCTGTGTCAGGGATTTTTTTTTCCCTGCAGTGAATTTCTGGATAATTTCGTATCAACTGAGCACCGATGAGTGTGTCATCTGTGTACCTCAATGGGATTTTTGCATCAGCCTGCATGAGGAGACAGATTCCTTGTCTTTTAAGATTTCTTTTTTGGCGTACTGAAGGAGAAACGGGGCCGTATTCTCAGAGGGTTGCACTCCTGACTGCCAGTCTCCCAGTTTCTCCCTTATAACTTCCCAGCTGTTGTACCTTCCTGATCTGTGCCTCCCCTTCCTTCCATCGCTAGGTTTCACTGCCTCCTGCCCCCTGTGGGTTGATTGCTCCCCTCGTCAATAGTCTCCTTGAACTTGGCCTCTAAAAAGGGGTAACTAAAGCATACTTTAGATTCTCGAATTTTTAGCAGAAGGCCAATGGCTGAAATCATCATTGCCACCCACTGTGGTATCTTTGTTTATCTATTGCATCCTTTGAATGAGCTAGAGTTTCTGAGAAATTGGGTTGCAATTTCTAGGCAATACAATCTTCTGTTACTGTAGCCCATCCACTTCAAGGTTCAACATTCTGTGCATTCAGAGAGCTCTTCTGTACACCACTGTTATAATGTGTGGTTATTTGAGTTACTGCCCCCTTCCTGTCAGCTTGAACCAGTCTGGCCATTCTCCTCTGACCTCTCTCATTAACAGGGCATTTTCACCCACAGAACTGCTGCTCACTGGATGTTTTTGTTTTTTGAGTCATTCTCTGTAAACTCTAGAGGTGTGAGCGTCCCCAGAGATCAGCAGCTTCTGAGATACTCAAACCACACCATCTGTCACCATAATCATTCTACTGTCAAAGTCACTTAGATCGCATTTCTTCCCCATTCTGATATTTGGTCTGAGCAACAACTGAACCTCTTGACCATGTCTGCATGCTTTTATACACTGAGTTGGTGTCACCTGATTTGTTGATTAGATGTTTGCATTAATGAGCGGGTGTACAGGTGTGCCTAATGTACAGCTTAATGTGAAAAAGACTAAGGAGCTGGTGGTGGACCTGAGGAGAGCTAAGGCACCAGTGACCCCTGTTTCCATCCAGGGGGTCAGTGTGGACATGGTGGAGGATTACAAATACCTGGGGATATGAATTGACAATAAACTGAACTGGTCAAAGAACACTGAGGCTGTCGACAAGAAGGGTCAGAGCTGTCTCTATTTCCTGAGGAAACTGAGGTCCTTTAACATCTGTCGGACGATGCTTAGGATGTTCTACGAGTCTGTGGTGGCCAGTGCTATCATGTTTGCTGTTGTGTGCTGGGGCAGCAGGCTGAGGGTAGCAGACACCAACAGAATCAACAAATTCATTCGTAAGGCCAGTGATGTTGTAGGGATGGAACTGGACTCTCTGACGGTGGTGAAAAGAGGATGCTGTCCAAGTTGCATGCCATCTTGGACAATGTCTCCCATCCACTGCATAATGTACTGGTTGGGCACAGGAGTACATTCAGCCAGAGACTCATTCCACTGAGATGCAGCACTGAGCGTCATAGGAAGTCATTCCTGCCTGTGGCTATCAAACTTTACAACTCCTCTCTTGGAGGGTCAGACATCCTGAGCCAATAGGCTGGTCCTGGTCTTATTTCCATCTGGCATAATTTACATATTATTATTTAATTATTTATGGTTTTATATTGCTATATTTATACTTTATTCTTGGTTAATGCAACTGTAACGAAACCCAATTTCCCTTGGGATCAATAAAGTATGACTATGACTATGACTAATAAGGTGGCCACTGAGTGTACTTCATTACATCCCTTGTACATAACTTGTTTAAATACAACGTGGTGCTAGTCTCTTCAGTTTTTGTCAGATCAGTTGGCATACACCTTTAGTAATGTACTACTGCACTTAATTCTGGTTGGCTCATTATGGTGTAAGGAGTTTCTTCTTTTATGTTACTGCATAGGCTAATCAAAATGGCTTCTTTGTTATGTTAACTGCTGAGAAAGTTATCTCGCTAGCAGCTTGTTTGGGTTATAGAGGAGTTGTGTTCGGTTGCTAACCAATTGGGATGGATGTTATTCTTTCTTGTGTGCCTGTAAGCTATTGTGATGCGCGGGTTTTTGGGCAGAAGGCGCGATGGGGGGGAGAGAGAGAGAGAGAGACTGGACGCGATGCTGTGAGCTGGCCAATGGGGCGGACCCCGAGCCGGAGTCCAAGGTCCAGGGTCTTCGGCAAGGAGAGGAGACAAAGACAGACTCATGTGCAGCGTCTGGTCGACCACCGTGGTTGGTCCCAGCTGGTGGTCAAGGTGGTCAGAGGGGATCGAATGGTGAAAAGAGGATCATTACTAGAGCTCCAACTGTTTGTGCACCAAGAGGTTGAACTTTGATAAGTTTGGCGCCTTTTACTTTCCTTTTATATTTTATCTCTATTAATTACATATTTCAGGTAATATCTATAAATTGTAATCATTTACTCGTATTTGGTGTATTGTCTGTTATTTGGCGGAGTGGGGTACATCACACAGCATCTACACAAACTTGATTACACAGTTTGGCGGGGCCAAAAGCTGCTTCCCCTAGACGAAAGCAAGTTGAGTGAGCCTGAGGTTTACTGGGGGGGGCTACATTTGGGGGCTCGACCGGGATTGAATTCAGTGGTATGCTGCGTGATTGCCATATTTAAATCAGTAATGTGTGTCACTGTGGGATTGTTGGTTATTACTGCATGCGTGTTGGTGGTGGGACCAGGGGCTGTCCATACTGTTAGGAGAGAGAAGAAAGAGTGGTCTGATTCAGAGATAGTGTCTGCGAATAAATGTTCGAGCTATGGCAGGCTCCACCTGGCTTTTGTGATATTGTCCACCCCTAAAGGGGCGGAGGCGTACGAGACATGGGCGGAGCAGATCTCTCAGTTGTTAGATGAGTGGCAGTGCTCGGTTCAGGGAGAGCGACAGGGATTGGTTAGAAGTTTGAGTAGGCGGGCTGTTGACGGTGTTAGAACTGTCAGGTTCAATAACCCCGTAGTGATAGCTGCCAGTTATTTGAAAGAGGGGCAAAAGCTTTCAGTGTATCTTCTCTGGCTGCAATGGGAAGGATGTGGAGGCTTTGGAGAGGACATAGGAGAGGTTTACCAGGATGTTACCTTGATTAGAGGGCTTGTGCTTGACGAAGAGATTGGACAAACTTGAGTTGCTTTCACTGGTGGAGTCTGAGGGGAGATTATAAGAGATATAGACAGACAGTTGATATCTCATTTTTTTCTCAGGGTTGAAATATCTAATACTGGAGAAGATGCATTTAAGGTGAGAGTGGGGAAGTTCAAAGTTAAGAGGGGCAAGTTTCTTTTTACACAGAGAGTGGTGATTGGCTGGAATGTTCTGTAGGGTTGGTAGTGGAGGCAAATACAACAGAGGCCTAGTGGGCAGAATATACGCACATGAATGTGTGAGGAAAGGAGGGAATATTGACATTATTAGGCAGAGGGGTTAGTTCAGTTCTGTATTTAATTACTTTTTTAAATCAGATCTGCACAACACCAAGGGCTGAAGGGCCTGTGCTGTGCCGTGCTGTTCTATGTTCTACAACACAGAATTGTTCCATCTTAAGTGAAATCAGAATGGTTTTTGATCTTTCTTCAGTAAAAAAGACAATGATACTTTGAGGAAGAAAATAATCACAAGAGTTATTAAAGTAAAATAATTATTAAACTTACTAATTTGGTGGAAAAATGCCAGTTTTATAAACTTTTTTTGTTGCAAAGCTAGTATTTAATGCCATTGAGTCATTTGGTACAGAAACATCCTATGGTCCATTGAGTCTGCACCATAATTCCATATTAATTTAGCCACAGGCTCATCAACTCCTCATAGATGCTACCACTCACTTATACACAAAGGGCAATTTGCAATGTCACCAGTTTCTTTGTTACTTTCACATATAACCTTTATTTAGTTAGGTTTTCACTGACTTGAAAGAAAGCCAGGCATCACAATGCTGCTGCAGTTAGTGTAGATATCTCCCAGCCCCAGTGACGGTGTAGGTAGATGACAGGAGAACTGGGGAGAGTGGGTCCTGGCGATTGGTGCAATGGGCATTTTTGTTTGGTGGCTGCAACCATTGTGAGAGGTCATTTGTTGGTCAGGCAGCACAAGGTTTAAAAAGAGCTCAGGGTCTCTTGGGCACTCGGCAGAGGCCAATAAAATGAAGTAGGGTGAAAGTGGAGTGGACATTGCTGGAGTGACTAGGCTTTGGCTCAACAGGCTTTGGCAAGAACAGGTACAGGCTAGAAGTTAAGCTTGGGAAGTTAGAGGTATAACAAGTGCAGGCAGGTTGGTAGTTCAGGCAGTAGAAAGCTCTCTCTGTGAGATGTTTGATTTCAGGGTACATAGCAGTGTTCCTGATGACTACACCTGTAGGAAGTGCACCTAACTTTAGCTCTTGACTGACATTGCCAAGAAAATGGAACTGGAGCTGGATGCTCTCAGGATTATCCAGAGACTGAAAACCTCATAGATGAGACATGTGCTGATACGGTCACACCCACAGTGCAGGCGTAGATAGTAGATGGGTAACCACCAGGAGAGGTAAGGAGAGTAGGTAGTCACTGAGGCCATTCCCCTCTGCAACTTTGGATTCCCCTTTGGATACTGCTGCAGGAGATGACCTCCCAGGGTACACCAGCTGCATCCAGGTCAGTGGTTCTTTGTCCGGCTCTGACGCTCAGCAGGGAAGAGTAAATTCAGGCAGAGGGATAGTGATAGGAGATTTAATAGCTACGGGATTCTGTGGCTGCAAAAGAGAGACCAGAATCATGTGTTGCTTACCAGGTGTTAGGATCAAGATGGTTGCAGAAAGTTTTCAGACGGGAGGGTGAGCAGCCAGAGGTCATGGTGCACATTAACACCAATAACATCAGTAGAAAGGGGGAGGAGGTCCTGCGTAGTGAATATAGGGAGTTAGGGGAGAGGATGAGGAGCAGGATCTCCAAGGTAGTAATCTCTGGATTACACCCTGTACCATGTGCTAGTCAGGGCAGGAATAGAATGATAGACAGATGGAGCGGCTGAGGAAGTGGTGCAGGGGGAAGGGTTTCAGATTTCTGGATCAATGGGATCTCTTCTGGGGAAGGTATGACCCGTACAAAAAGTACGGGTTACACCTAAATGGAGGGGGACCAATATCCTTGTGGGCAAGTTTTTCATATCTGTTGGGGAAGGTTTAAACTTATTTGCAGGGGGATGGGAACCAGAGTGATAGTGCTGACTATAGGGCAGTTAGTGTACAAGTTGATGCATTGCATAGTTGAGACTGTGAGGAAGGACAGGCAAATGATAGTCAGGGAGATGAGTTGGAGTGTAACATCAGGGCTAAATTAAAAAGGTTGATGAATACAGGACGGAAGGTGTTATGTTTTGAATGCATGCAGTGTATAGAGTAGATCATTTTGTAGCACAATTAGAGATTCAGAGGTTTGATGTTGTGGGCATCACTGAGTCATGGGTAAAAGAAGATCATAACTGGGAGCTTAACATCCAAGGATACACATTGTATTGAAAGGACAGGCAGGTAGGCAGAGGGAGGTGGGATACTCTGTTGGTAAATAATGAAATCAAATCCTTAGAAGGAGGTGACATAGGATTGGAAGATATAGAATCCTTGTGGGTAGAGTTAAGGAACTGCAAGGGTAAAAAGACCCCGATGGGAGTTATATACAGGTTTCTGAACAGTACCCAGGATGTGTGCTTCAATTTACAAGCGGAGATAGAAAGGCATGTAATAATGACAATGATATGATAGTCCTGGCGGATTTCAATCTGCAGGCATATTGGCAAAATCAGGTTGGTACAGGATCCCAGCACGGTTTATTTAAGGAGAAATCTTGCTTGACAAATCTGTTGGAATTCTTTGAAGAAATAGCGGACAGGATAGACAGTGAATGTTGTTTACTTGGGTTTCAGAAAGCCTTTGTCAAGGTATCGCACATGAGGTTGCTTAACAAGGCCCATAGTATTAAAGGAAAGATACTAGCATGCATAGAGGGTTGGCTGACTGGCAGGAGGCAAAGAGTGGGAATAAAGAGCCCTAATCTGATTGGCTGCTGGTGATTCGTGATGGTCTGTAGGGTTCAGTATCGGGACCACTACTTTTCACATTATGTGTCAATGATTTGGATGATGAAATTAACGGCCAAGTTTACAGATGATACAAAGATAACTGGAGGGGTAGGTAGTGTTGAGGAAATAAGAACTTAGCCAGATTTGGAGAATGAGCAGAGGAGTAGCAGATGGAATACAGTGTCGGGAAGTGAGTGGTCATGCACTGTGGAAAAAGGAATAAAAGCATAGACTATTTTCTAAACAGGGAGATAAATCAAAAATCAGAGGTGCAAAGGGACTTGTGCAGGATTCCCTAAAGGTTGTCTTGTAGCTTGAGTTGGTGGTAAGTAAGGCAAATGCAATTTTAGCATTCATTTTGAGAGGACTAGAATATAGGAGTAAGGATATGATGCTGAGACTTTATAAGACATTGGTCAGACCACACTTGGAGTATTGTGAGCAGTTTGAAACCCTTATTGAGGAAAAGATGCTCTGGCTTTGGAGAGGGTCCAGAGGAGAATAATTGCAAAAATGAAAGGGTTAATATACGAGGAGCGTTTGATGGCTCTGGGCCTATACTCGCTGAAGTGTAGAAGAATGAGAGGGGATCTCATTGAAACCAATAAAATATTGTAAGGCCTAGACAGCGTGGATGTGGACAGTATGTTTCCTATAGTGGGTAAGTCTAGGACCAGAGGGCACAGCTTCAGAATAGAGTAATGTCCATTTAGAACAGAGATGAGGAGGAATTTCTTTAGTCAGAGGGTAGTGTATCTGTGGAATTCATTGCCACAGGTGGCTGTGGAGGCCAAGTCATTGAATATATTTAAATAGAAACATAGAAACATAGAAAAGCTACAGCACAATACAAGCCCTTCGGCCCACAAAGTTGTGCCGAACATGTCCCTACCTTAGAAATTACTAGGCTTACCTATAGCCGTCTATTTTTCTAAGCTCCATGTACCTATCCAAAAGTCTTTTAAAAGACCCTATCGTATCCGCCTCCACCACCGATGCCAGCAGCCCATTCCACGCACTCACTACTCTCCAAGTAAAAACTTACCCCTGACATCTCCTCTGTACCTATTCCCCAGCACCTTAAACCTGTGTCCGCTTGTGGCAACCATTTCAGCCCTGGGAAAAAAACTCTGACTATCCACACGATCAATGCCTCTCATCATCTTATACACCTCTATCAGGTCACCTCTCATCCTCTGTCACTCCAAGGAGAAAAAGCTGAGTTCACTCAACCTATTCTCAAAAGGCATGCTCCCCAATCCAGGCAACATCCTTGTAAATCTCCTCTGCACCCTTAAAGCAGAGGTTTGATAGGTTCTTGATAAGTCAGGGCGACAAAGGTTGCAGGAAGATGCCAGGAGAATGGATCAGCCAAAAAGGATTAGCAGAGCAGAGGCAATGGGCTAAATGGGCCTAACTCTGCTTCTCTGTCTTATGGAACATTATGGTTGCAGTGAAATATGTAATGGAATGGGTTCAATGGGATTGTATGGATATCTGCCATTGATAGGCCAAATGGCCTCCTCCTATGTAATAAAAATATGAATCTTCAACACAGAAAAAGAACACTAGAAAGATTCAATGGTTCAAGCAGCATTTGTGGAGTAAGTGTTTTCGATCAGCAGTCTCTTTTGTCTTCCTGCTATTGTCATGAACCCTCAGCCTTGCTCTCAAGTTAATATATTAACCGTGCCTTAGAGTTCTGATTTATTAACTGTTTGACTGTTTGTCACTCGAGGGTATCTATATTCAATGTACTCAGAGTAAACATGTTGTCAGAATTTGTAAATTGTTATCATTTGTACCGCGGTGCAGCGATGAACTTTCATACTGCTCATACAGATCCATTCAGTACAACAGTGCACTGAGGTGGCACGAGGGAAACAATAACCGATTGCAGAATAGAGTGTTACAGTTACAGAGGAAATGCAGTGCAGGTAGACAATAAGGTGCAAAGTCATCTTCAAGACATAGATGGAGTAGAATGTTTATAACAGAGTAATGCGTGGATGTGAAGGGGGTAGATTGCAGCTTGCTGTAAGTCATCATATTCTTGCACTGTCTGTTTAAATAAATACATGAGACATTAGCTAAACGGTGTGTTTTTGTGATAGACTTTGAACTTAATCAACAAATATGTTCATTATGGAACAATACCTCAACAGGAATGAATTATAGATGTATGTGCGTGCGCACGCGCTGTCCCAAATGGCAAGCTAGGAGTGTCCAAAATAGAAACCATCCCTCAAGGGATGTTAGCATTTCAGAAATTCCTGTTGCACCTTTGTTTTGCATATTACATGCAAAGAACTTGTCTCCTTCCCTTGCTGTGGAAAATAACTGCCGATGGTACATTGTACAGGTGAGCAGATCATCAGGATAGCGGAGTGTTTAGTGATAGTGGAAAATTACTGAGCAGTAGTCCAGCTAGTAGAGTTGCTGTCTCATGATGTTAGAGACCTGGGTTCAGTCCTGACCAAGTGTTGTCTGTGTGGAGTTTGCTTCTTGCAGATTCTCTGCTTTCCTCCCACATCCCAATGATGTGTGAGTCGGTAGGTTAATTGTCTGCTGTAAACTCCCTGAAGTGTGTAGTAGATGTGATCTGATGGGAGCTGATATGAAAGTGGGAAGAGTAAAAAATGATGGGATAAGTGTAATTGAGCTGCTAATGGTTGGCTTGGCTTCAATGGCTTGAAGGGCCTTCTTCCACGTTCTGTTCCTCTGACTTTTTTACAGAAATTCTAACATAAATATGTTGTTTCAAAATGAACTCACTGAAATCTGATACATCATTTTGTTATCTTCAATATTATTTATATATTGATTACAGGTATTAACTATCATAAAAATATTATCATAGGTTAAAAATATGTAGCACCATTCTCCAATTGCTTGGACATTTGTGTGTACACTCACACTTCTACTTCTACTCACACTTGCTCATACACTCACTTACATTCGCACTCATACTCACTCATACACTGACACAGTCTCTTTCACACACACATTCTCTGTCTGTCTCACACACACATTCACTCTCTCATCCTCTCTCCCACACACATTCTCTCTGTGTCTTTCTTACACACACACTCACACTCTCATTCTCTCTCTCTGTCTCACATACACACTCACTCTCATTTTCTCTCTCACACACACTCAGTCTCATTCCATCTCTCACACACTCACTCTCATTCTCTCTCTCAGACATTCTCTTTCTCTCTCACACACTCACTCTCTTGTTCTCTCTCTCCCATACACACTCACTCTTTCATTCTTTCATACACACGTTCTCACTCTCTGTCTCATATACACACACTCACTCTCTCACGCACACACAAGCACTCACTCTCTCACACACACATTCTCTCTCTCATACACACACACTCTCTCACACACACACACACACTTTCTCTTTCATTCTCTCATACACACATTCTCACTCTCTATCTCACATACACACACTCACTCTCTTAGATGCACACACGCACTCACTCTCATTCTTTCTCTCACATACACACTCACTTTCTCACACGCACATTCTCTCCCTCACACACACTTTCTCCCTCTCACACACACACTCTCTCTCTGTCTCACACACACACTATCTCTGTCTCTCACACACACACTCTTTCATTCTCCCCCTCTCTCACACACACACACACACACACACTCTTTCATTCTCTCACACACACATTCTCTCGCACACACGTTCTCTTGCACACACACATTCTCTCTCACACACACACTCTCTCATTCTCTCTCGCACACATTGTCTGTCTCACACACACTCACTCTCATTCTCTCACACACACATTCTCTCTCTCTGTCTCACACACATGCTCTCTTTCTCTCTCTTTCACGCAGACACTCACTCCCTCATATTCTCTCACACACACACTCTCTGTCTCCGTCTCACATACGCACTTGCTCTCTCATTCTCTCACACACATATATGCACACACTTGCTCTCTCTTTCTCTCTCTCTCTCTCACTCACTCTTCCTCCTCTCTCTCTCCTCTCTCTCTCTCTCTCACTCCCTCCTCTCTCTCTCTCTCTATCTCTCTTTCTCTTGCTCTCTCTCTCTCTCTCTCTCCCTCTCTCGCTCTCTCCCTCTCCCTCTCCCTCTCTGTTATTTGCCTATTTTTCATTTGAGATGTACCTTAAAGACGTATAGACGTACGGGCTGTTCTTTTCCTTTTCCATTGCATTTGCCTCCTCCCTTGGTCTGATTCCGTGCGAAGCCTGGTTGTTGGAAGTCAGATGTGCTTGAATTCCTGATGAAAGCATCTTGCCTGTGTTTGTTTAATAAGCATTCAGATAGTAGAAATCTGTGAGTGCTCGACGCTGCAGCTGGGAATGGGGAGCCCTCACTGCTGCAAAGCACTATTGCTACAGTCAGTAATGGTGTTAAAAATTCTTAGCCTCTCTGGATGAATTAGCGGGTGGCGTCTGAACAATTAACCATTGACTGGTGTTCATCAGATCGTAGTTTTTACACAGGTCAGGATGATTTAGGCATGTGATTGGCATTTTGGCATTTGATGTTACAAGTGAGATAGACGGCCTCACAGTACATGGGGGTAAAGGCTGAAAATGCAGTTTGAAGCACTGCGTCAGTTCTGCAGTTCTGTTTTAACCAGTTTAAATAATGTTTTCTCAAACCAACATGACATCCTTCTCCAAAATGAGTTCTTTGAACGAGCACTAAGCAACCTTGGGTGAGTAAATCACTTCTCATGTAATTGCAGAAGACAGTATAAGTCTCGTTTCAAATTTCCCATCCCTGAAAAATAAACCCTTATTTGATGTATTAAAATGGCATTGATAGAAATTTAAAAAGTTAGAATACCGTTTACACAAATAAAAGGAACTAATCAGATTATACTCTAAGGCTCTGTAGGAATTGAAAACAATAAATTTAAAATCTGTATTGAGCTCATTACAAATTTTAAGAGTCTTGATCTCATTACCATTTTAATGTTCAATCTTAACTACCAGATGATGTTTGAATTATGCTGGCATTTTATCTGCAGAAGTACTATTATTTTCCTGTGAGAATTCGATCTTACAGTATTGAGGGTATGATTGCAAGCGAAGACAGTGTATAACTTTTCTTAAAAAGAGGATTAATTTCATTGTTTGCAAACTGTAACATAGTATGGCCTTGGCATGTGACATAGAAAATACAGCACTCTCTTAAAGGGTGGTCTTAATGCTTAATATTCATTTCAATTGTTCAAGTAGGTGTATTTATTTTTGATATTGGTCTTGTATTATTGTTTTGTTATACAGCTCTATTGTATATAGTATATCTTTCAAGAAATTGATATTGAGGGAAAATACTACACGTAAATTAAAAAATACCAAAATCTGCAAAACGGACATTTTTTTGAGACATAATCATGCTGGGTTGCTTTTGAAAAGTGCACAGTGACTTGGACAGGTGCAGTTGACTGCTCAGGCAACAATTCGTGCTCCTCCTCCTCTTTGCTGCAGGGAGACTTCCAGTGGCAATGGATCTCGTAAATCTTGAAATCTACTTTAACTGTCAGAAAACCAAAGCAGAAACACAGAGCTTTCCTGGAATCCCGGTGACATGTGTTTTAAAGTTTTGAAGAAATTGCTGCCATCATTTGAAACTAAGTAATTAATTAGTGTGATGGGCAGTTCTTCTGCCCACTCTGCTGTTTGGATAGCGTGTGGATGTTCAGGGTTACTGGTACGACTAACAGGCTACCAACTATTGAGGAAACAGATACGTCTGACTGCAGGTACTTGGCCCATTTCAAATTAGTTGTTTCAGGAACTGATCACTTTTGTGGTGTTGGATTGCATAGGTTGTGTAAGTTCTGCCATAGTATCAGGTAAAGTACTACACAGAACATACTTGCAAGCAGGCAAGAGGGAGACCATCAAAGATATAAAGGTAGGAAAATTCCATTGTTAAAAGTTTCTGTCCAAGGGCTGTTGGAGGGTCTCTCATCTTATAAATAAAAATGGCAAGGTTTTCCTTGTATAATCATTTTAACATTTTATAAACCAATTATTAAATTACAGTTTTATGTATTTTTGAACAGTCTATAAGAAATACATTATGAAAGTATTTGACGAGGTAGTCGCTGCTTTAATTTATTTAATCAGAGAAGTATATATTAGAATCTGCTGGATACAAATACAGATAAAGAATGGGTGTTTGGAGGGAACTTTCAATGTTTTCCAATGTTTTCAATTGCAAATATTTTTAATTTTGATGTGTTTGTGCACAGATACTGTATATTCTGGTGGATTTATTTATGAAATTGATCAAACTGGTTAATGTGTAAAGACAGAAAATATGTCCTTGACAAACCTTTAAATTTGACAATATTTGCTACGGTTATTTATAAACCATAAGATTGAGGCCTATAGTTTCCAGGTCAGGGTTGATGTGAGAAATTTGTAAACTGATGTAACATCCAAAATGCCAGAAATTATTAATGTAGCTGCACAAACAAACTAAGATAAAGTGAGGTTGAAACTGTGAAAAGCTTTTCCTTAATTGCTTGTAAGGAAATCAAATATATTCAGTGGCCACTTTATTAGGTACACCTGCTCATTAGTGCAGATATCTAATCAGCCAATCATGTGGCAGCAATTCAGTGCATAAAAGCGTGCAGACATGATCAAGAGGCTCAGTTGTTTTTTAGGCCAAACTTCAGAATGGGGAAGAAGTGTGATCTAAGTGACTTTGATTGTTGGTGCCAGATGGGGTGGTTTGAGTATCTCAGAAACTGCTGATGTCCTGGGTTTGTCACACACAACAGTCTCTAGAGTTTACAGAGAATGTTGTGAAAAATAAAAAAAAACATCCAGTGAGCAGCAGTTCTGTGGGCAAATCCGCCTTGTTAATGAGGGAGGTCAGAGGAGAATGGCCAGACTGGTTAAGCTGATGGGAAGACGACAGTAACTCAAATAACTATGTGTTACAACAGTGCTGTGTAGAAGAGCATCTCTGAATGCATAACATGTCAAACTTTGAAGTGAATGGGCTACAGCAGCTGAAGACCATGGACATACACTGAGTGGCCACTTTATTAGGTACATGACTGTACATCAGCCCCCAACAATTAATATATATCCCATGTATTAACTAATACCCATAAAAATAAACTTTCCTTGTTATAATTATGACTTGATCCCAACTATAGGGTATCAAATAGTCTAAGTCAAATCAGAAAACAAGGCTTAAGCATAGATTGTGATCTAACAATCAGTTCACTTTCATAATGAGCAGTAATTTTTGAGGAAAAGTCATGAGGCAGTTCGCTTGGAGTGCACTATTGCATTGGATCTAAATGCAATAATCAACTGCACATTTGAAATTTAGATTCTGATCATATCTACAAGGAGCACTGCCACAAGAAAACAGCATCTGTCATCAGAGTATCCCCCCACCATCGCTTCTTGATGCTGCCATTGGGAAGGAGATACAGAATCCCTGGGTCCTACACCACCAGGTTCAGAGACAGTTATTACCCTTCAACCATCAGGCTTCTGAACCAGTATGGAAACCCACACTCACCTCAACACCGAACTGATTCCACAAACTATGGCAACACACACAAAACGCTGGTGGAACGCAGCAGGCCAGGCAGCATCTATAGGAAGAAGTACAGTCGACGTTTTGAGTTGAGACCTTTTGTCAGGACTAATGGATAAAAGAGACAGTACGAGATTTGAAAGTGGGAGGGGGAGGGGGATATCCAAAATGATAGGAGAAGACAGGAGGGTGAGGGATGAAGCTAAGAGCTGGGAAATTGATTGGCAAAAGGGATACAAGGCTGGAGAAGGGGGAGTATCATGGGACAGAAGGCCTTGGAAGAAAGAGAGGAGGAGGGGAGCACCAGAGGAAAATGGAGAACAGGCAAGGAGTTATTGTCAGAGGGAAAGAGAGAAAAATAATAAAATAAAATAAAAATCAGGGATGGGGTAAGAAGGGGAGGAGGGGCATTAACGGAAGTCAGAGAAATTAATGTTCATGCCATCAGGTTGGAGGCTACCCAGGCGGAATATAAGGTATTGTTCCTCCAACCTGAGTGTACCAGTATAGGCTTGGAACATGGACTGTTCCACAAAGCCAACAGAAAAGCAGGCATAGCTGGGACCCATACAGGTGCCCATGGCTACACCTTTAGTTTGGAGGAAGTGGGAGGAGCCAAAGGAGAAATTATTAAAAGTAAGGACCAATTCCACTAGACAGAGGAGAGTGCTGGTAGAGGGGAATTGGTTAGGTCTGGAATCCAAAAAGAAGCAGAGAGGTTTGAGACCTTCCTGGTGGGGGATGGAGGGATATAGGGACTGGACATCCATGGTGAAAATAAGATGATGGGGACCAGGGAACTTGAAATCATTGAAAAAATCCGAAGCATGAGAAGTGTCACGAACATAGGTGGGAAGGGATTGAACAGTGTCGAGGTATGCAGAAATGCGGTGGGGCAGAAGCAAGCTGAAACAGTGGGTCTATCTGGACAGGCAGGTTTGTGGATCTTGGGTAGGAGACACAAACGGGAAGTGTGCGGTGTGGGAACTATGAGGTTGGTGGCGGTGGATGGGAGATCCCCAGAGCTGATAAGGTCAGTGACGGTGTGGGAGACAATGGCCTGGTGCTCCTTAGTGGGGTCATGTTCGAGGGGTAAATAAGAGGAGGTATCACAAACTATGGGCTTATTTTCAAGAACGCAACAACTCATTCTCAATATTATTTATTTATTAATTATTTTTTTTTATTTGTACAGTGTGTCCTCTTTTGTACCTTAGTGTTTAACCATTTTTGTGTGTACCTTTACATTGATTCTATTGTGTTTCATTGTATCTATTGTGAATGCTCACAAGAAAATGAATCTCAGGGTAGTATTTGGTGACATACACATACTTGATTCTAAATTTACTTTGAACTTTGAAGCTTTGAATTGTCGCTGACATTAGGTATCTGAATACTAAAAGGGAAATGGGGATAAAAGTAGATGAAAATACTTTATGGAATAGTAAATTTGAATTTATTTTATAGCATATTTTGATGCCCTTCTCCTTCCAAAACATTCTCATTTTCTTAAATCATGCCCTGCTTTTGGAATTCATGTTTAGGGTTGGAAGCAATAGGAAGTATGTTCATTTCTGCTAAAATAAATGGATTTCCAAGTGTTGTTTGATAGATTATGACTTGCTTCCAAGTCATTGCAAATATCCAGCTAGTGTATTTTGCATTGTGTTCAGTGTAAGCTGGTAATTTAGGGAGCAGCCTTACTGTATTCAACTCACAAGCAGAAAGAAAACCTTAAAAAAATTTGCAGTGGTTCCATTTGAGGTAACAAGAGGCATCATCTCCTTTAGAATATGTTTATAAACACAAAATGAAACAATTTAAATCATGAAACATGGTTACTCTTACTGAACTGTAAATGTCATGGTTATGAAATTGGATCTCTTAATATCTGATGTTTTTATGACTGACTTGCGCATGAAGGTGGTTTAAGCTGGGTTAGATCATGGTGGTGATCATTAAATAAGTGGGAAGTTGTGCCCATTGAGAAGCTGGCCTGAACCCCTCCAACCACCATTCACATCGCTCACCTGGATATTTTCCTAGCATGAGATGAGCGCCAACAGGCATCGTAAGTTGTGCCCTATACACTTCTTTTAGGTTATTAGTATAACCTGCAACTATTCTATCTGATCTTAAGTTACAGTTCAATCAAAGGTACTTTGTTTATATATTTAGTGATACTGCCTGGAATAGGCTCTTCCGGGCATGTCACCCAGCAATACCCCCTCCCCCCATGACCCTGATTTGATGCCAACCTAATTACAGGACAATTTACAATGACCAATTAACCTACCCAGTATGTTTTTAGACTGTGGGAGGAAACCAGAACACCTGGAGAAAACCCACGCATTCCACAGGGAGGACGTACAGAGTCTCTATACAGACGCCAGGATTGAACACAAAACTCTGATGCCCCAAGCTGGAATAGCATCGCACTATGACATTACCATGGCGACCTGTGGCATGTGCCTGATTATTGCATGTTTCTCTTTAAAGGGGCACTCTGTTGATATTAAAAGGCTTGATTGGAAAGCTGCTCAAACACTTTCCAATGTTCACAATGTGCTCAAACTGCACAAAGATCAAAGGTCAAAGTTCAAAATAAATTTATTATTACGGTATTTAAGTATCACCATATACTACCTCGAGATTAATTTTCTTGCAGGCATTTATAGGAAAATAAAGAAATACAATAGAATTTGTGAAAAACTATAAATAACACTGACAGACAAACAATGTGCAAAAGAGGACAAATTGTGCAAATAATAAAAAAGTAGGAAAAAAGTAAATAAATAATGTTGAGAACATGAGTTGTAGAGTCCTGCAAAGTGAGATTATAGGTTTTGGAGTTAGTTCAGTACTGAGGTGAGTGAAATTATCCACGCTGGTTCAGGAGCCTGATAGCTGTAGGGTAATAACTGTTGCTAAACCTGGTGTGTGGGACCTAAGTCTCCTGTACCTCCTGCCTGATGATTGTACTGAGAAGAGAGTAGGGCCTGGATGGTGGGAGTCCTTGATGATGGATAATGTTTCTTGTTGCAGAGGTCCTTGTAAGTGATGGGAATGGATTTGGCTGTGTCCACAACATTTTGTAGACATTCCTGCCCCTGGGCATTGGTATTTCCATACCAGGCCATGATGCAACCAGCCTGGTATGTGAGGTAACAAATACTACTAATAGATAGAATGTTCTCCAATATTCCTACTGAAATGCTCACTCAGTAAAGCCTCTGGGTAGAAAGCTGTCACAAGTCCGTCTGTGAAGTCGTAGTCTTCAAAGATGCCACCTACTACACAGATTTACTAATGACTGAGGACTGTTATGGGTAGATTGACAGCCTCTCTTTCTTACTTGGAGTGTTCGGATCAAAATCTCTCAATTTCACGATCACGGGACAGACTCACAACAGATCTCTGTAATATGTCTCAACTTGCTGCTGACCATAGCTTCATGTTTTAGCACTGATTAACCTGATCTGTCTCCAATCATAACCAAGTGGCTTCTCAGGCAATGCGAGTGTGTTCATTGTTCCCATAAACGTAACCATTGACTTCACTGTTGCACCCACAGGGGCTCCCATTAATAACAATATTCATCAATAGGAGAAGTGTCCACTTCCTCTGCTTGAGGTTATTACAATCATCAGACTTTCCTGACAATGAAAGCTAAGTTTTTGACATGTTTATTTCCTGGGAAATAGAATTGCCCCATTCTCTCTGGAGGCAACACTGTCTGGAGAGCTGGGTCCTGGTGGTAAGATCTTTCCTCTACTTGGCGACACAAGAAACTGCAGATGCTGGACCCAGAATCTGACAGAGGAATTCAACAGGTCCAGCAGCATCTGTGGAGGGGGATGGGAAATAATTGTCAATTCTTTGCATTGAAACCTTGCTTCACAATATGATTCTGAGGCACATTTTTGTCTGAAACATCTTTCCCCCACAGATGTAACTTAACCTGCTGAGTTACTCTAGCAGATAATTTGTTCCTTCCAACCATTTACCTGCTTCTCGCATCAAAGTGCACCCAGATTCAGATTCAGGTTTATTTGTCACATGTACATCAAAACATACAGGGAAATGCGTTGTCTGTGTTAACAGCCAGCACACCCAGTAATGTGCTGAGGGCAGCCTGCAAGTGTCACACTACAATCCTGTGCCAATATAGGATGGCCACAATGTTCCATGGAACAGCATTAGTAGTAACAACAGAACAAAACAAAATGACAGCAGTAAAACGAGCCCCTTTCCTATCCCTCCCTCTCATCCAGTCATACATCGAGAAAGGCCCCACCCCAGCACAGGCTAGCCTGGGCCTCCAGTCCTTCTCCCCAGATTCTCAGACACTGGGCCCTGAAGTTTGAACTTCACTCAGCCAATCACGGGATTGACCTCCTGATCAAAAAATGGAGTGCGAGAACTACACAGGTTCCTCAGTTGTTTTTGAAAGTGTCAACTGTCTGATAAAGATGAGAATCCAATGTCTGTATCTTTCTAAGGGCATTCTGCACCTTACCCCAGCAGGAGTGGAAACTGTATGCTGCACAGCCTGGTGCTCCAATGCGTGGTTGCTGTGCCAAAAGAAGAACAGAGTGCACACCGGGAGCCCAGGAGCCCTGAAGCACATGATGAAAATAGTAAGAAGTCAAGGACGTCAAATGGGAGAAGGCTGGGCAGAATTATTCCAGTTTCATCTTGCATTAGAGCTTTTCAGAAGAAGTCTGCTAGATCAGAACAACCCCAATCCACTCTCCAATCCTTAACATTAATATAGTTCACCAACTAAAATCAATAAAGTTAGACAGTAAGCATCTGAAATTTAAAACAGAAAATGCCGGTAATACTCAGCACATCAGGAAGGATCTGTGGAGAGAAAACTGCAGTAATAGTTTGACATGTAATGTAAGCCTGCTGCTTCTTTCTCCACAGTTTTCACCGGATTTCTGAATATCCTAGCATTTCCTTTTCATAGTTCATCAATAATTATTGATCATAATCAGTCAATATCTTCACAGTGTACATAATAATCCTTCATGGCTTCCACATGTACTAATAATCACACACCAATGAATTAACCCTCAGTCCATTTATTGAAATGTTTCCCTGTAACTGCTTCCTGTTGTGTTCAACTCATTCCGAAGTACACTCTATGGCCACTTTACTAGGTCTATCTGGACACCTGCTCGTTAATACAAATATCTAATCAGCCAATCAAATGACAGAAACTCAATGCATAAAAGCATGCAGGTATGGTCAAGAGGTTCAGTTATTCTTCAGACCAAACATCAGAATGAGGAAGAATATGATTTAAGTGACTGACTGTAAAATGATTGTTGGTGCCAGATGGGGTGGTTTGAGTGTCTCAAAAACTGCTGATCTCCTGCGATTTTCAAGCACAACAGTCACTAGTGTTTATCGAGAATGGTGCGAAAAGCAAAAACATCCAGTGACTGACAGTTCTGTGGGTGAAAATGCCTTGTTAATGAGAGGTTAGAGGAGAATGGCCAGACTGGTTCAGATGGACTGGAATGTGACAGTAACTCAAATAACCATACGTTGCAACAGTAATGTCCAGAAGGTCATCTCTGAACACATGACATGTCAAGACTTGAAGTGGAAAAGCTGCAGAGGCAGAAGACCACAAACATGCCTTCAGTGGCCAATTTATTAGATACAGGAGGTACCTAATAAAATGGCCACAGAGTGTACGTTATGAGGAAATGAAATTTACTTCTACATATCGTATAACGAGAATGCAATTGGCTGTCACCTCTTGCCACGTAGTTTCTGTTGTGGCCCTGCCAGTTTCTTCGCAAACAGAAGGTTGTCGCTGGCATCTAAGATTTCCCTCAGCAAACAAGTCATCCTCCCATGCCCTCATCTCATTAATGAGAATGTCCATTATTGAGATTTTTCACTAAATCTAGGGGTGCTGTCCCTCTTTCTTGCAAACTCTCTCTCTCCCATGATGATTAGAGTGTAAACTGAATCAGAATCAGAATCAAATTCAGGTTTATATCACCAGCGTATGTCATGAAATTTGTAGTATTTGTGACAGCAATTCAATGCAATACATAGTAATAGAGAAAAAAACATGAATTATAGTAAATATATTTATATGAGATAGTTCAATTAAGTAAGTAATGTAAAAGAGAAATAAAGATGTAGTGAGGTAGCGTTCATGTGTTCAACGTCCATTCAGAAATTGGATGGCAGATGGGAAGAGGTCGTTCCTGAATCGTTGTGTCTTCAGGCTTCCGTACCTCCTTCCTGATGGTAGCAAACAGAACAAGGCATGTCCTGGATGATGGGGGTCCTTAATGATGGATGCCACCTTTTTGATGCATCACTCCTTGAAGACGTCCTGTATACTACAGAGGCTGGTGCCCATGATGGAGCTGTCTAAGTTTACAACTCTCTGCAGCTTATTTTGATCATGTACGGTAGCAACCCCTGTCGCGCCCCCCCCCCCCCATACCTGACAGAGATGCAGCTAGTGAGAATGCTCTCCACGGTACATCTGTAGCAATCCGTAGGAGTCCAGAGGCACTTGCTTCTTTTGGAATTGTGCCTTTAAGAACTAAGTGTCACTTAGACATGCAACAAATTGTTGGCGCAATATTCAGTTGAGCCTGGTCTATCAGGAGCTATGAAGATCATTCATTTGAATGTATTTCTGATTGTGAACTGATATTTTTTATTTTAAATTTTATTTTGGCCAATTTCAGGATGTTTGCTTTTAGAGGGGTCCATTGGGTACAGGTGCTATATACAGCACATGCTGCGCCTACCAAAACAAAAGTTGACATTCAATTGCTGGGCGCTTTTTTGCACAATACAATGAAAAGGGTTGATTAGAAATTGTCTTAGGTAATTTCCCTGAAAATCTCCATAAATTAAAGAATGGGGACACAAGAAACTGCAGATGCTGGAATTGGGAACAAGAAACCAAACTGCTGGAGAAACTCAACATGTCAAGTAACATCGGTGGAAGCAAAGGGATGATTGATGCTTCGGGTCTCAACCCTAAAGCTGGACATCCTTTTACTTCTGCCGATGCTGCTTGACCCGTTGAATTCCACTGGCCGTTTATTTTCCTGTATAGGTTGAAGCATGTTGACCGCAGCTCAGATTTGATCTAGAGCCCAACCATTTTTATGCTGTGAACCTCTACCATTAACCAAGGGGGTCTGTGGACCACAAGAGGTTGGGAACCTCTGATCTAGTGAGATATGAAAGGGGTTAAAAAACTCGTACTTCAGCATTGCATAAACTACATCAGAAGGACAGATACATTTACATTTTGAGCATCGGATCATATGAAACTCTACTTCAGAGATTAGCTCTCAGATATCCCCTCAGTTGTAAAATGACGTAAACCCGGAAAGATACATAAGACCGTTATTCTTTCATCATCACTAAATAAGTCATCAGGTCTTGTAGACTGAGTGCAGCCTTAACACAGCAATCAGGAAAAGATACATCAGAACAAAGGAAAATAATCCTTACCTCTTCCGATACCAAGAAAACATATGCTGCTGTTGGCCAAATTAATGTCCTGACAAGCATATTTTTAAAGTAACCATAATAAGTAAAACTTCATCTTTTTACTTGTTTATTTGAAAAGCTTACCACTTTATAAACTACAAGCAGACCCACTGGAGGCATTTTCACAAGTGCAGCCGTATACCTGCCAAGAACACCACCCTCTATTATCAACAAATTTTCCAAGGTCAGGGCAAATTCCCAGGTTGCGTGCCAAGAGCAAGTGTCTTTGCCATCATGGCCAAAGATGGTCAGATGTATTTCACCTAACTGAAAACCCAGGATGTGTTCACTTGGACTTTTGGCGTTGCTCTGTTCTGGTTATGAGGATGGCTATGTTCGGAGTGTACAGTAACTTTAAACTTCCAAAGGTGATCAAAGGGTTAATGCCTGAAATATTTAACACCTGGTCTAGTTATCAGATGTTCCAGTGGTCTACTGTCAAGTGGCTACTGATTTTTGGATTTACAGCCATAGCCTTAAGAATATTGTCCAGATTTATGGGGAGAGTTGTGTCCATGATGGAGCTGGTTGTGTCTACAACCCTCTGCAGCCTCTTGCATTCCTATGTATTGCAGTCTCCATACCAGGCTGTGTTGCAACCACTCAGAATGCTTTCCACCATACATCTATAGAAATCTGTATAAGTCTTTGTTGAAATACCAAATCCCCTCAAACTCCAAATGACTTAGCATCTTTATCATTGCATCAATATGTTGGGCCCAATGTAGATCCTCTGTGATGCTGACGCCTAGAAACTTGAAGCTGCCCACCCCTTCCAATGCTGATCCCTCAATGAAGACCGGTGTGCCGGTGTGTATCTCTCATCCTCCCTTTCCTGAGGTCCAAAATCAATTTCTTGGTCTTGCTGATGCTGATTGCAAGGTTGTTGTTGTGACACCACTCAACTATTCAGTCTCACTCCTGTACACATCCTCATTGCCATCTGAGCTTTTGCCAACAACTCTGGTGCCATCAGGAAATATATACTTAGCCACACAGTCATGACTGGAGAGAGAGAGAGAGAGAGGGAGAGGGAGAGGGAGAGGGAGAGAGGGAGGGAGAGGGAGAGGGAGAGGGAGAGAGGGAGAGGGAGAGGGAGAGAGAGAGAGAGAGAGAGAGAGAGAGAAGAAGTGGGCTAAGCACACATTCTTTCACTGTGGCTGATTTGAGTGTCAGTGAGGATATGTTATCACTTACCCACACTGACTGTGGTCTCCTGATGAGGAAGTCAAGGATCCAGTTGCAGTTGGAGGTACAGAGGCCAAGGTTTCGAAGCTTGCTAAATAATGCTGAGTGGATGCCAAGCTGTTACTGATAAGCAGCAGCCTGACGTGTATTTTGCTGTGGTCTAGGTGTTACAAATCTGAATGGTGAGCCAATGAGAATTTGTCTACCATAGGCCTATTATGGGAGTAGGCAAACTGCAGTGCATCCAGGTCCTTACTGAGACAGGAATTAATTGTAGCCATGACCAACCTCTCAAAATGATTCATCACAGTAAATATGAGTTCTTTGAGAATTGAAGCAACCATCGTCACAGTAAGGCAAATTCCATTATTAACCTTCTTCAATAAGTCCTCACTCATTGAGTTAGCCCCTCTGTCTACATAAATCTTGCAACTGCTACCCACTTTCTCAAGAAGATCGAAGAACACAACAAAGCTATGCTATTCTTCTTTTGTTTATTGTTGTTGTTGTTCGTCCTTCGTAGTCGAAGATGACCATGGCTTCAAAGTCAAATGGGAGATTGGTGGCTGTGGGTCCGGAGGTGACTGATGAGACCAGTCCGGGCCCTGAAGGCTCGCCCACATGTGGGACACAAGTGGGTGGGTGCTGTCGTGGCAGTGGATGCTGCTCGGGCCTTGCGCACAGCACGCTTTCGTTGCACCTCGATGATGCGCCTGACTTCAGCTGCACGGGCTCCTGTGGTGATCTTGCTGCGCCAAGCTGGACGGTTGAGGGCAAGCGTCTCCCATGTGCTGATGTCGACATCCAGGCCTTTGAGGGTCACTTTCAGGCAGTCTTTGTAACGTTTCTTCTGCCCCCCCGACTGAGCGCTTGCCCTGACACAGTTCTCCGTACAGCAGCTGCTTAGGCAATCGGCCATCTGGCATTCTGACCACATGTCCAGCCCACCTGGCTTGGGCTTTCAGCAGGAGGGTGTAGACGCTGCAGAGCCCAGCTCGTTCCAGGATTTCCGTGTCGGGGACTTTGTCCTGCCACCTGATGTAGAAGAGTCTGCGGAGACAGCTCAGGTGAAAATGGTTGAGCTGTTTCGCGTGCCTGCTGTAGACAGTCTAGGTCTCGCTGGCGTAAAGGAGGGTGGTAAGGATCACTGCACAGTAGACCTTCAGCTTGGTGGTAAGGCTGAGTCCTCTCCGCTCCCAGACATTCTCACGGAGTCTCCCAAAGGCGGCGCTGGCTCTGGCAATCCTGTTGTTGACCTCAGCGTCTATATTCACTGCACGACAGAGTATGCTGCCCAGGTAGGTGAAGTTGTCGGCTGCCTGGAGGTTCTGGCCCTTCACCGTGATGCGTGGCTCCTGGTATGGCTTTCCTGGGGCAGGCTGGTACATAACTTTGGTCTTTTTGGTGCTGATATTGAGTCCGAAGTTGTTGCAGGCTTGTGAGAAGTAGTCCATTTCACGCTGCATCTCCTGCGCTGTGCTGGCATTGAGTGTGCAGTCATCAGCAAACAACAAGTCTCTGATGACAGTCTCTCACACCTTTGTAACTGCCTGCAGGCGCCTAAGGTTGAACAACCTGTAGTCAGTCCCGTATCTGATGTGGATTCCTTCTTCATAGTTACGGAAGGCATCTGTCAGCATGGCAGAGAATACCATACTGAACAGAGTCGGGGCAAGAATGCAGCCTTGTTTGACGCCATGTGTCACTGGGAAGGCCTCCGACTCGTCGCCGTCATCCAGAACTTTCACCATCATACCGTCGTGGAACTGCCGGATGATTGTGATGAACTTGCTGGGGCAGCCAAACTTCTCCATGATCTTCCACAAGCCTTCTCTGCTGACCATATCAAAGGCCTTGGTTAGATCGACAAAGGTCACAAAGAGGTCGCTGTGTTGCTCCTGGCATTTTTCCTGGAGTTGGCGCACAGCAAAAATCATGTCCGTGGTCCGTGGTTGTCGCAAGACTGGCGGTTGCCTTTCCTCTTGTAGATGTGGACTATGCTGGCATCTTTCAGCTGTTGCGGGACCTGTCCCTTTTTCCACATGGACTGGAAGAGTACAGTCAGCTTTTGCATCATGACAGGGCCTCCTGCTTTGTATACCTCAGCAGGGATTGCATCGGGTCCTGGCGCTTTGCCACAGGAGAGTTGCTTCACTGCCTTCCTGACTTCATCTACTGTGGGGAGGGTGTCGAGGTTCTTGTTGATCTCTACCTGGGGCAGGCGGGCAATGGCCTCGTCGTTGATGTCGTCAGGGCGGTTAAGTACGTTGTTAAAGTGCTCAGCCCACCGATCCAGAATCTGCTTCTTCTCTGTCAGCAGCTGCGTCTCATCTGCTTTGAGGAGGGGTGAGGAGCCGGAGGACTGGGGTCCGTATACAGCCTTAAGCGCATCGTAGAAGCGCTTTATGTTGTGACTGTCTGCATAGCCCTGGATTTCATTGGCCTTCTTGCTGAACCAGCTGTCCTGCATCTTGCGAAGTTTTTTCTGCACCTTTCTTCTTGCGTTGGTAAAGGCATCTTTCTTGGCTAGCGATGTGGGGTCGTTCTGATGCGCTCTGTAATGTTGATGTTTCTCCGTTAGTAGTGCCTGTATTACTTCATCATTCTCATCGAACCAGTCTTGGTTTCTTCGGGTTGCTGGTCCGAGATGTTCGAGGGCGGTAGTGTAGACAGCGTCTCTGAAGGCAGTCCACTGTTCCTCAACGCTAGTCCTGTCTTCCTGTGGTGTGTCTGGCAGTCTGCCTTCAAGGTCCTCGACGAATTCTTCTGCAACCCTGCTGCTTTTCAGCTTGGAGACATTCAAGCTCTTTGCAGTCTTCTGCCCTTGGGGTCTTCTCATGGGCAGAATGCGAAGCCTGAACTTGGACACGATGAGGCGGTGGGCGGTCCAGTAGTTGGCACCACACATGGCTCTCGTCACTCTGACATCCATCCTGTCCCTCTTCCTGGTGATGATGTAGTCAATCAGATGCCAGTGCTTCGAGCGTGGGTGCATCCATGACGTCTTCTTATGGGTGGGTAACCGGAACAGGGTGTTAATTGCAGGTTCACAAGCCCATCATCAAGACATGAGAAAGAGGGGGATGCTGACTGAGAAGTGGAGAGGGAAGAGGGTATTCATTATGTCTCTGGCATAGATGACCTTCATCAAGTCTCAGCCCAAAACGTCGACTGTTTACTCTTTTTCATAGATGCTGCCTAGCCTGCTGAGTTCTCCCAGCTTTTTGTGTGTGTTGCTTTGGATTTCCAGCATCTGCAGATTTTCTTGTATCAATGGAGGGGAATGAGCAGTCTACGGCTCAGACTGAGACCCTTCATCAAGACTGGAAATGAAGGGAGGAGGAGCCAAAATAAGAAGATGGGCGGAGGGGAAGGAGTGAAAGCTGGCAGATGATAGGTGAAGCCATGTGATTGGGATGGTGGATGGGTGGGGGAAGGGAGAAGAAGTGAGCAGATGGGAGTGGATAGGTGGAAGAGGTAAAGGGCTGAGGAAGAAGGAATCTGATAGGAGAGGGCAGTAGGCCAAGGGAGAAATGGTAAGGGGAGTGGAACGAAGTGATGAGATCCAGTGGGATGGGGCGGGGGGGGGGAGGTTGCTGATGATGGGTCATGGATCGATTGTGTCGTAGGGTGAGTGCTGGCTGCCAGCAATCAGTATTGGTGGACTCTGGTTAGAATATTAAAATATCAAAGGGAATACAATTGACTATCATTGAGCTAGCAGTGAAATGATGGCACTGCAGTCTGTGGTTAGGGCTGGTTACTCAGTGGATGAACAATGTGGGGGTGTTGGGTGATGTAGGACATGGGTGGAGGTTCATAGGCTTTGGTGAGGAGATGAGTTACCTGTAAGGTAGCCCAAAGGAGATATGATAAATAAATCACGTCAGATCCCAGCACAATACTGGGATTCGCTCTGGGAGACCCCTTTAAACAGTGCAGCTGCAGGGTAAGCAGTGAACTCTGTGAAAACCTGGTTATTTGTGTGTTACTATTGATAAATGTGGCTTGAATCAGCACGACCTAATTTCTCCCAGTAACGCTGTAAATGAGCCGCGCACCAGGAAAGTTATCATTATGCTCACTCCTGAAATGGAATATGCCTCAACTGCACAATTTGTGATGGGAGGTTCCAGGTCGGATATCCGAAGTGGTGCTATTCGATTTGGAAATACATTTAGTTACATTGTCATGCACAAAATGCTGGCGGAGCTTAGAAGGTCAGGCAGCATCTATGGAAATGAATAAACAGTCGATGTTTTGGACTGAGACCCTTCTTCAGGACTGGAAAGGAAGGGGGAAGACATCAGAATAAAAATGTTGGGGAGAGGGGATGGAGGATAGCTGGAAGTGATAGGTGACACCAGGTAGGTGGGAAAGGTAAAGAGCTGGAGAAGAAGGAATCTGATAGGAGAGCAGAGTGGGCCGTAGGAGAAGAAGGAGGAGGTGGGGACCCAGGGGAAGGTAATAAGCAGGTGAGAAGAGGTAAATGGTCAGAGTGGGGAATAGGGGAAGAGGGGAGGAGGAGGGAAGTTTTTTAACAGAAGGAGAAATCAATATTCATGCCATCAGGTTGGAGGCTACCCGGACAGAATATAAGATGTTGTTCCTCCATCCTGAGGGTAGCCTCATTTTGGCACAAGAGGAGGTCATGGACCAGCATGTTGGAATGGGAATTAAAATGTTTGGCCGGTCGGAAGTTCCGCTTTTGGCTAATAGAGCGGAGGTTCTTGATGAAGCGGTCCCCGATTTACAACGGGTCTGACCAATGTAGAGGAGGCTGAATTGCGTGTCACCAGGATAATAGACAACCCCAGCAGATTGGCAGATGAAGTGTTGCTGGAAACAATGATCTGCTCTTCGGTTTGCTGAGAATGAGAGTGTTCCACAATT
Source organism: Mobula birostris (assembly GCF_030028105.1). Lineage (NCBI taxonomy): Eukaryota > Metazoa > Chordata > Chondrichthyes > Myliobatiformes > Myliobatidae > Mobula > Mobula birostris. Next base: position 142,024,730 of record NC_092370.1, read on the forward strand.
GAAATGCTATGCAATAGAATTCAAAACCTGTGAAATTTTATTAAACATACTGGATCCTAAATCAAGTACGTAAAGTGCCTGTACAAAAGATATTGAAAAACACAAGTCAGGAGATGGAAATAAAAAAAATTTCCAAGTCACTGAATATCCTTCGGACTGCAGTTAAGTCAATCATCAAGAAATGGAAAGAATATGGCACAGCTTTAGTGCGGGAGGCCACCAAGACACCTATGACAACTCAACAACTCTGAAGGAGTTCCCCAAGCTTTAGTGGCTGAGATGGCAGAGACTGCGTATACAATTGTTGCTTGGGTGTTTCACCAGTCGCAGCTTTATAGGAGAGTGGCAAAGAGAAAGCCACTGTTGAAAAAATCTTACATGAAATCTGGGCTTGAATTTGCCAGCAGGCATGCAGGAGACTCTGAAGTCAACTGGAAGAAGGTTCTATGCTCTGATGAACCCAAAGTTGTGCTTTTTGGCCATCAAACTAAATGCTATTTTTGTCATAAGCCAAACACCACACATCAACAAAAACAGACCATCGCTACTATAAAGCATGGTGGTGGCTGCATCATGCTGTGGGGATGCTTCACTGCAGCAGGCCCTGGAAGGCTTGTGGAGGGTAGAATGAATGCAGCAAAATACAGGGAAATCCTGGAGGAAAACCTGATGTGTCTGCAAGAGAACTATGAATTAGGAGAAAATTTGTTTCCCAGCAAGACAATGATCCCAAGCATAAAGCCAAAGCTACTCATGAATGGTTTAAAAACAACAAAGTTAAAATCCTGGAGTGGCCAAGTCAGAGTCCAGACCTCAATCCAATTGAAAACCTACAAAATACGGAAACGTCCAAGGCAGGGGTGAATAATTTTTATAAGCACTGATTAGATGAAAAACTGCAGAGAAGTTTATAAAAGTAGTACCGGAACTGAAGCATCCAACTCATTGCAAAAGATCAAACAGATCAGTCCTTGATTTGTTTGGAAATGTCAAGAGCGGTGGATGGGCAGAACAAAAATCTTTAAAGTTCTGAATGATTTGGAAAAGGTGGAAGAATCTATCTATGGACAATCTGAAGATGCAGGATTACAAAATGATTTGTAATAGATCTAATCAGGAATTAAGTGTGTATGGAGCTGCACACACACAATATTGCAGGAACTCAGCAGGCCAGGTAGCATCTGTAGAAAAGAGTAAACAGTCAATGTTTCAGACTGAGTCCCTTCATCAGGACTGGTAAAAGAGACGAGAAGTCAGAGTAAGAAAGTGTGGAGGGTGTGGAGGAAGAAGGACAAGGTAGTAGGTGGTAAACACGTAAAACTGGGAGAGTGGGAGGAGTGAAGTGAAGAGCTGGGAAGTTGATTGTTGAAACAGATGCAGGGCTGGAGAAAGGAGAATCCAACAGGAGAGGATAAAGGACTATAGAAGAAAGCAAAGAAGGAGGGTCACCAGATGGAGGTGATGGGCAGGTAAGGAGATAAGGAAAGATAGAGGAAAACAGGAATGGGAAATGGTGAAGGGGGGCAATTACCAGAAGTTTCTTGAACTTGCCATCAGGTTGGAGGCTATCCAGATAGAATATAAGGTGTTGTTCTTCCAATCTGACTGTGGCCTCATCACAGCAGAAGAGGAGGCCATGGACTGACATGTTGGAATGGGAATGGGAAGTAGAATTGAAAAGTGTGTATGGAGTTAGATTATGTAACAAGATACCAGAAGAGGTTGTTGAAATAAACATTTACTTTCAAAAGGACAATGACAAGTACCTGAAAATAACACTAATAGACATACAAAAATATGTTGAGATAAATGAAATAAGAGACTAGAAAGGTCAAATAATCTGTTCTGCTGCTATATATTTGATGTATTTCTGTATGGATCAAATAGCAACTTTAAAAGTTCTTTTGATGAGCTTCTTGGTTGCAAGGATGGGCATAATAAATGTTCTTAAGTAAAATCTATTTGCTAAATGTTTCAGCTTTTTTTATTCATTTGAAAGTGGATGTATATTGAAAAACATTCTTTAATCCGGTGCATTTGTCCTTTTCCATTTAGTAGTACAATCCAAGATTAAAATGTAAGGCTGTTGCTAATATAATTTTATCTATCAGCAGCCAGATTCACCAGATGTTTTATAATCATTTCTCTTTTTTTGTAAATTCTCACTAAGACTTGGCTGCAAGAACTCTTCAAACTAGTGATAATAGGAAGTGATTATTTTTCTTGGTAACATCCATGGAGGGGAATAATCAGTTAACGTTTTGGGCCGACATCCTTCAGCAGTCCTGATGTAAGGCCCTGATCTGTAATGTTGAATATTTATTCCCTCCATAGATGTTGGTTTATTTTTTCATTAATTTATTGAGATTCAGCTCAGAATAGGTCCTTCTGCTCCTTCAAGCTGCACCACCCAGCAATCCTCCAATTTAATCCTAGCCTAATCTCGGGACAATTTACAATGATCTATTAACCTATCAACCGGTACATTCTTGGAATATGGGAGGAAACCGGAGCACCTGGAGGAAACCCACTGTGTTACGGGAAAAACGTACAAACTCCTTACAGGCAGCGGCTGAAATTGAACCCAGGTCACCTGTAACTAATACGTTACTGCGCTGCCCCTGCTGTTACCTGACCTGCTGACTTCCTCCAGCATCGTGTGCGTATGTTGCTCTGGATTTCCAGCATCAGCAGAATCTCTTGTGTTCAAATACTTTTCCTGGTGATTTATGACCTTTGAGTGTGAATTCAGGGAGAGTGAATTCTGTAAATGCCAAATAAAGCCAGATCAGCCTGGCAGTTGTTTGAACTGGATTTCATTGGTGTTGAAAAAGCACTGGGGATTACATTACTTCTGAAAGTTCCAACATAATCATGATTGTATTCTATTCTGAGACTCCTGGAACAGAAATATGTTTTTCTTATATATAGCCAGCTTTCTTATAGCTGCACAGTGTCACTTACTCTGGTGATCAAATGCAAAATGTTGCAGCAACCAGTTCTTAGCCAAGCAGATGTGGAGATGCCACCACACAAAGTTGCAAACTAATGAGTAGCAACTTGCTTAAAGAGCTCATTTTATGCAGGGATCACCATTCCGCTGATGCAAGCAGTGATTCACAAGGCACCTTGACATATCCTGTGAAGACACAACATTTTTTGCCCATTACGCCATCATCTCGGGACTGCTGCTCATGGAGAAGATTGCTATGGTCTTCTGCAAGGTCCTAATATGGTTGACCTGTTGCATCTTCTCTCCTGTGCACATAGAACCTTCATCTGTACCTGTATCTTATCGTCAAGGGCTTGCATTCACTTTGAACAAACGTGCAACCACTTTAGCTCTCCCCTGCAACCCTTATCGCACCCCTACCAGCCAAAGTATATGTCACTGTGGTGAGGCAACATGGTTGTGGGTGGGGAGATGGGGGTGAAGGAAGGATTGCAGGATGGTGAGGTTTATTTACAGTATCTTCCTCTTACATATTTAAGTGAAGAATTTTGGGATGAGTTAGAGCTTTGCATTAAGTGCCTCTGTTACTGAATGATTGTTTTAGAGACACAGAGAGGGATGCATTCAGTAACCAATCATGTAGAAGCAGTCTGAATGGAGTTAATGTGCTGGAGTACGTCAGCAGGTTAGGTAGCATTAATGGAGAGGAATACACAGTCAATGTTTCAGGCCGAGACACTTCATCAGGATTGAAAAGGAAGGTGGAAGAAGCCATGGAGAAGGAAGGAGTACAAGATGTCAGGTGTTGGTGAGACCAGGTGAGGGTGGGGGAATGAAGTAAGAAGCTGGGAGGTGATAGGTAGAAGAGGTAAGAGGCTGAAGAAGAAGGAATCTGATAGGAGAGGGAAGTGGAACCTGGGAGGAAGGGAAGGAGGAAGAGCACCAGATGATGGACAGGAGAGATGGGAAGCAGAGGAAACCAAATTGGGAATGGAAAAAGAGACAAAGGGGAGCAGAAAGAAATTACCAGGTTAGAGGAATTGTTGTTCATGCCATCTGGTTGGAGGCTAACCGGATGGGATTTAAGGTGTCTCTCCTCCAACCTGAGAGTGGCCTCACCGCAGTTGTAGAAGAGGCCATGGACTGACATGTCGGAATGTCGGAATGGGAAGTCAAATTGAAATGGGTGGCCACTTGGAAAATCTGCCTTATATGGCAGATGGAGCAAATCATCAGGGCAAGGTGCATCTTATGGGAGTGATGTACAAGCCCTCAAACTGTAACACCAGAGTAGAATAGAATATTAAAGAAAAATTATGGAGCTTGTCAGGGAAGTACAACAAATATCATGGGTGATTTTAATTTGCATAAGGAGAGAAGGAAACTGGTGGGCAAAGGGAATTAGCTGAAGAGTTAGAAACAAAGAAACATAGAAAACCTACAGCACAATACAGACCCTTCAGTCCACAAAGCTGTGCTGAACATGTCCCTACCTTAGAACTACCTAGGCTTACCCATAGCCCTCTATTTTTCTAAGCTCCATGTATCCATCCAGGAGTCTCTTAAAGGACCCTATCGTTTCTGCCTCCACTGATAGTTCATAGTGTCTTTGGGATAACTTCTTGGTTTTGGAACCAAAGAGAAAGCAGGCTATGAAAATCAAAAGAAAACAACACATCACACACATGCCTTCATTGACCGGAATTCTGAAACATAAGAGAAAATACTGGAAGGGATCAGCAGGTCAGATAGTCTCTGTTCTCACAAAGGATTGTAGGCTCAAAGCACTGATTATTTCTGTATCCAAAGGCGCTGAGCTGTTCCAATATTTTCCGCTTTTAGTTTATTTCAGGCCTGTATGGTGCAGCAAGATCACATTAATTAATAACTGCGTCGTGAAGTTGCTGCAAGGAGTGGTGATCGTAATATGACTAAGTTAGAACAGAGAACAGCACAGCACAGGGACAGGTCCTTCAGCCTACAGTGTTGTGCATTTCAAACATTTCAATTAGCAATCAAATGAATCAAAAGCAGCATCCATCCTCAGAGATCCTCACAACCCAGGCTGTGCTCTTTTCCCACTGCTGCCATCAGGTAGAAGATACAAGAGCCTCAGGACTCACACCACCAGGTTCAAGAACAGTTACTACCCCACAGCCATCAGGCTCCTGAACAAAAGAGGATAACTATACTGTATTCATTTACCCTATTATTGAAATATTGGCACAACCAATGATCTTACTTTAAGGACTATTTATCTCATGTTTTTGTTATTTATTACTATTTGTTTACATTTTCATTGGCCAGTTTCTTATCTTCTGCATTCTGGTTGATCTTTCATTGATCTTGTTATAGTTATCATTTGCTAAGTATGCCCACAGGGACTTGGATCTCAGGATTATATATGGTGACATATATGTACTTTGATAATAAAATTTACTTTGAACTTTGAAATGACCAACTGAACTAATCTCTCCTGCCTACACGATGTCCATACCCTTCCATTTTCCTTACATTCATGTGCCTATCTAAATGGTTCTCGAAAGTGCCTGATGTATCTGCCTCTACCACCACCATGGGCACCCATTCCAGGCACCCACTACTCTCTGTGTAAAAAAAAACTTGTTCCCCCCCTCTCACCTTAAATGCATGCCCTCTAGTATTAGACATTTCAACCCTGGAAGAAAGATACTGTCTGTTGGCAGTATCTATGCCTCTCATGATCTTATAGACCTCCATCATATTCTGGATTCAGTTTGAAAGAGAGAAGAATGGGTGAAAGGTTAATGCTTTACACTTAAAATATGAAAACTCACCAACACCTCTACTTTCTGAGGAGGCTGAAGAGAGCTAGACTATGCACATCCATACTCACGTCCTCCTACAGATGTGCAGTAGGGAGCATCCTAACATGCTGTGTCATAGCTTGATACGGTCACTACACTGCAGCGGGCAGGAAGCCTCTCCAACGGGTAGTCAAAGCTGCCTGGCACCAGCCTACCTATCACCAAGGATATACAGAAAAAGGCCAGCAACAGCAAGAAGGATACCACCCACCCTGCTCATGGAGCATTTGTCCCACTCCCATCAGAAAGGCGGCTGTGTTGCATCCACACCAGCACCATCAGACTCAAAACCAGTTAATTTCCCCAAGCAGTAAGGCTGATCAACACCTCCACTCCACCCACCACCAGTACGTTATCATTTCCTGTACAGACACTCCTGTGCCTAGTGTCACTCTATGGACATGCAATCAATCTCCATATATAAGTTATCTCATGTGTTTATATTTATTGTGCGCGTGCATGTGTGTGTTTTGTGCTGCATCTGATCCGGAGTAAGAATTATTTTGTTTTACTTGACACTTTTGTATTGGAAATGACATTAAACAATCTTGAATCTTGAAAGCAGAGTGAGCAGAGGTTAAAGGAGTGGCAGATGCTTTAGGAGATCTTTCAGAATACACGGTTTGTATAGCAATGAGAAAAAAATTAATTCCAAAGAAACACAAAATGCTGAAGGAACTCTGCAGGCTAGGCAACATCAAGGAAAACAGTAAACAGTCAACAGCTTAAGCTGCGACTCTTCATCAGGACTCGGCCCAAAACATCGACTATTTGCTTTTTTTCATAGATGCTGCCTGGCCTGCTGAGTTCCTCCTGCATTTTGCGTGTGTTGCTCTGGAATTGCAGCATCTTCAGATTTCTGCGTGTTTGTAATTCCAAATAAACAGTCCATCATCAGTGATGGCTAAAACAAAATGTTAAAGGTAGAATCAAAGTTAAAAAAAAGGCATTTTTAATTGCTCAAGGATGACCTGCAAGTCAGAAAATTGGAAAGAAGATAAAGACATCAGCAGTTGACTTGAGGATTAATAAGGAAGGAAAGACCAGAATATGAGATAAAACTTGTATTCAATTTCAATGGGTATTTAAAATGTAGAGTTAACAGAGTGAGCGTAGAAAAATAATATTGTCCTGTGAAAAGAGTGTATAGGATAATAATAAGATGGCAGCTGAATTAATGAAGTATTTTACATTATCCCTCATTGCAGTAAATATGAATGACATACCTGGGAAAAAATATGTACTGTACATTGAGAATGCAAAGGAAGTGAGAAATGCAGAAAAGTTACAATCTCCAGGAAAGTGAGGGCTGAGCAGATTGCTGAAGCACTGCGATGACATGTTTTTGAGGACTGATTGGCTTCATCTTAGAACCTTTAAAGAAATAGCTATTGATGTTATGTGTTGGTTTTAATTGTCAAGAACTCCCTCAATTTGGAGAAGCTTCTTGCCAGATTGGAAAATGGAAAATATAACTTCATTTCAGAAAAGGAGGAAGGCTAAATGCAGGGTGGTTACTTGCCATCTGTAATAAGGAAAATGGTAGCAAGTATGATGAAGACTTTATGACAGAGTACTCTGTGAAAAAAACATAGGGTATTCAGGAAAGTCAGTGTGTTTTTTAAAAGGAAGATGATGTCTCATTAATCTGCTAGAGTTCTTTGAGGAAATAATATGCAGTGAATAAAATGGAATCTTCGGATATTCTAATGTTTCTAGAACACATTTGATAAGATGCCACATCAAAGGTCATTTGGAAAAATATATCTCGTGGTGGAGGAGGTAACTTGTTGATATGGATACCAGCAACACACATCAAAGTTGCTGGTGAACGCAGCAGGCCAGGCAGCATCTCTAGGAAGAGGTACAGTCGACGTTTCGGGCCAAGACCCTTCATCAGCACTAACTGAAAAAAGAGCTAGTAAGGGATTTGAAAGTGGGAGGGGGAGGGGGAGATCCAAAATGATAGGAGAAGACAGGAGGGGGATGGATGGAGCCAAGAGCTGGACAGTTGATTGGCAAAAGGGATACGAGAGGATCATGGGACAGGAGGCCCAGGGAGAAAGAAAAGGGGGGGGGAACCCAGAGGATGGGCAAGGGGTATAGTGAGAGAGACAGAGGGAGAAGAAGAATGTGTGTATGTAAATAAATAATGGATGGGGTACGAGGAGGAGGTGGGGCATTAGCAGAAGTTTGAGAAGTTAATGTTCATGCCATCAGGTTGGAGGCTACCCAGATGGAATATAAGGTGTTGTTCCTCCAATCTGAGTGTGGATTCACCTTTACAGTAGAGGAGGCTGTGGATAGACATATCAGAATGGGAATGGGATGTGGAATTAATATGTGTGGCCACTGGGAGATATGGATACCAGTTTGGATGACTAGCAGTAAAGTGGAAGGCTTGAGTAGAACTTTTTTTTAATAGGTGGTGTGCCACTGGGTTTAGAGCTGAAGCCTCAACTTCGTATGATATAAGCATATGATCTGAATGAATGCACCGTAGGCCTGGTTGCTAAACTTGCTTCTAGCAAAGTAGCGAAGTATGCTATGCAGAGGACATGAGGAGGCTACAAAGGAAAGGCAATAAGTTAAATGAATTGACAAATATCTGTCAAATGAAGGATAATGCGGGGAAATCTGTACTTTCCACATAGCAGGAAAAATTAACAGAGAAGATTTTATCAGAACAGTGAGAAGTTGTAGACCTCTGAGACACAGAAAGGCCTGAGTATTCTGATGCTTGATTTAAAACATTTTCATATGCAGGTGCAGCCTCTGCAAAGTTCAATTTATCGCTAAAGTACATATATGTCACCTTGAGATTCATTTTCTTTTGGGCATTGACAGTAGAACAAATAAATACAACAGAATCAATGAGAAAGTACACACAAAGACCGACGTACAACCAATGTGCAAAAGAAGACAAGCAGTACAAATATTTAAATAATATTAATAAATAAGAATCTAATACTGAGAACATGAGTTGTAGAGTTCTTGAAAGTGAGTCTGTAGGTTGTGGAATCAGAGGTGAGTGAAGTTACCCACGCTGGTTCAGGAGTCTGATGGTTGAAGGATAATAGTTCCTGAATCTGGTGTTGTGGAACCTAAGGCTCCTGTACCACTTTCCTGATCACAGCAGCGAGAAGAGAGCATAGCCTGTATGATAGGGGCTCTTGATGATTGATGCTGCTTTCTAGTGGCAGTTTTCTTTGTAGATGTGCTCAGTGGTAGAGACGGCTTTTACTATGATGGACTGGGCTGTATCCATCACTTTCTGTAGACTTCTCTGTTCTTGGTCATTGGTGTTTCTATACCAGACCCTGGCCGAACCAGTCAGGATACTCTCCACTGTGCATCTAGAGAAGTTTCTCAAAATTGAGAGATTGTCGATCTTTGAGATGCAGGAAGATTTGAGTGTTCTGATGCTTGAATCTCAAAACTTTCATCCGCAGATGTGGCCAGCAATTAGACCGGCTGAAAGAATATTGCTGTTTATCAGCAGAGGAAATGGAATACAAAGATAGCAAATTTGTGTCCTTCAATAACATGGACATTAGTGAGGCCATATGTTGAATACGATATTGCTATCCTGGATGTAAACTCAATGAATGTAGCCCAGAAGAGATTCACCAGACATATACGTAGAATGGGGTAGCAGGACTTAAGAGGAAATGCTGAATAGGCCAGGCTTCAAAATGCTAAAGTTTGGGAGAATGAGAGGAGATTTGATCAAAATGCTTAAGATACTGAGGGGTCTTGACAAGGTGCTTGCATAGAGGAATTCCCTCTTGCCGCAGAATCAAATACTGGAGTCACCATTTAGAAATAAAAGGTTGCCTCAGCAATGAGATGTCTTTTATTTCTCTCAGGGATTGTGCCGTTTACAAACGTTCTTCATCAAAGGCAGTGGAAAGAAAGCCACTGAACGTTCTTAAGGCAACTATAAATAGATATTTAGTAGGTAAGAGGGTGAAAGGTTACCATCGGTAATTGTAAGGCAGAGCAGAGATTACAGTTGTGTCAGCCATGATCTTACTAAATGCTGGGGTGGACTTGAGGGGTCATGTGACTTCCAGCTGCTCCTGTCATATTGACAAGACGTAGAAGACATCACGGTCATCCAGTGCAACCTAGGAAGACCCCAATTTGTGATACTTGCTATTACCACTAGACCCAGACTTCTGAGGTTGAGAGACTGGAAATGCCCTGGCAAAATGGCTTTTCCACTTTAAAAACTCTCCTGCACACCTTTCCTGTCATTGTAGGACAGGATGAATAACCAGCATATGTGCAAACGTTGACTCTATACTTTAACTGGAATGACCGAGGATGGGGTGTGGTGGTCTTGCTTCCTCAGTGAAGTAGATTGAAGGCCCCAGTTGGATAAGGAGTTCATTAGAGGTGAGGTGAAGTATTGCAGCAAAGATTGAGGAATACCTTGGTGAGATGATGCCCAATACTGCTACACCCCAAACTGCCTGTGGTGAACATATCAGTTGGAATCTTAGCTGCTTTGTAATCACAAGGAAGAATTTCTTCAGCCAGAGAGTGTCGAATCTGTGGAATTCATTGCCACAGGCAACTGTGGAGGCCAAGTCTTTATGTATTGGTCAGGGCACGACGGGAAAAGGGGTGAGGGGGAAGACAGGATATTGGAGCTAAAAGGGAAAATGGATCAGCCATGATGAAATGGTAGAGCAGACTCAAAGGGCAAAGAGGACTGAATATGCTCTTATATCTTATGGTCTTACCATGTAGCAGGCTTAGAATGGTAACAAGTTGTTGATGATAACCCCATTTGTCAACAACTCTCCATAATTCCTCTCATTTGATAAAGTTGAAGCTGTTGTCATGGAATTGTGGAGAGATGCAACCCAAAAACAGCCCTTTCAGCCCATTGGGTAAAGACCTACCACTGGCCACCCTTTCATGTTAATCCCCTGCTAATCCCATTTTATTTTCTTCACAACCCCCTCAACTCTCCCAACCTCCTCCACTCACTCACCCTCACCTTAGGGGCAGTTAACTTACAAACACATATGTCTTTGGAATGTGGGTTAAACTCGAGCACCCATAGTGATGTGCAAATTCTTCACAGCGAGCAGCTGAAGTCAGGATTGAACCCACCTCTCTGTAGCTATGAGACGGCTGCTCTGCTAACTGTGCCACACTGCCACCTTGTGGGGTTAATCACGGTGAGCTGCATGGAGCACGTTGCTGCTTGCAGGAATTTTTCTTGTCACTACAGTAGACCTCTTAAAGCATTGGAGAAGTAACATCAACATACTCTCTCAAAAATCCTTCAAACCACTGGTCAGAATTGAGAACTGATGGTCCACCAGTTCCTGTGGGTGGTCCAATTCATTTGCATGCCTGTCCCCAGACTCCTGAAGCAAGTATTGTACTCTCACTGGTGCTCCATCACTCCAGGCAGTTTCTAGGAGGACGGAAGATGCATCTTAAGGGCATTCACAAAGTTTCCTTGATGAATTGTAACCACCTTTCTCGAGACTCAAGGGAATGCCTGCCCTGTGGCCACTCAAAGTGGAGTACAAACATTCAGGAGGTCCTGACCATCTTCACTGTCCACAACAGGAACACATAGAGGGCATGTAAAGAGCAGTCAAAAAGAAACACAACACGTCAATCAATCCACTTACCTAATCAGCACCAGTCCAGACCTGTGACACACAAAGGACTCACCTGCATCTCCAAGTCTATGGACGTGCAGCAGAAACATGTCGTCCTTAAATCCAAGAGACTGCTCACGAGCACGAGAGATTATCAACTCTACGCAAATGTTTTTTTGGAATGATGCAACAGAATATCCTGTTTAATGGTGTCTGCGTTAACTTTCTTCCCAGCACATTGACCTTCTATTCATTTTGTGCAATTGAGATAGAAATCGTGTTGAACATTAAAGACACAACCTACATGGTACTGCTCCATACTGCAATATGGTTAAAATTCATTCTCCGTCCTCCTGGAAACAGTTTGCAGTGATGGGGCGCCGGTGAGAATACCTGCTTCAGGAATTTTGTGCTAGACATGAAGATGACATGGTCCGCCCACAGGAACTGGTGGAACATCAGTTCTCCAATATGAGTTTGAAGGATTTTTGAGAGTAGATTGATGTTACTTAAGACCATAAGATATAAGAGCAGAATTAGTCCATTTGGCCCATCGAGTTTACATCAGCATTTCACCAAGGCTGATTCATTTTCTCCTCAGCCCCAGCCTGCCATCTTCTCCCCTTATCTCTTCATCCCTGACTGATCAAGAATCTATCAACCTCTGCCTTAAATATACCCAATGACTTGGCCTCGAAGTCCAGAGATTCACCATTCTCTGGCTGAAGGAATTCCTCCTCATCTCCGTTCTAAGGTGCTTTGAGAGGTCTAATGCAAACTGTTGCTGAGATCATGATCCTTCATAAAAGAAGCCATTTAGACCAGCTCATAGGAGGTAAGAGGAGGACCTGGGCTATGTGGGACAGAATAAAGAAAATGGTAGTGCTGTCTGTTTGATGTTGCATCATACTGTGTGCCTCTTATGCATACAGTGAAGGATTGATATTGAGTGTAATGAAAGAATGCACAATTCATTTCCTCTCCCGTCAAGAGGACATGTGGAGGTGAGTAACAATGCCAGAAGGAATATTTTTAGAATATGTTAGGATGGCTTTCATCCTTCACAAGCAATTTTTTTTAAAATCATGCTTTACTGTAGCCCAGATATTCTGAACGAAGTTTTGCTGAATTGTGATTTAAATAAATATGCGCAGAGCCCGTTGGAAATACACCCATTAATTTAATTACTGGAGCAGAAAAAGCAACTGACCGAGCAAGTAAATCTAATGCAGAGGTGTTATTATTTGAACGACTGATTCTGGTTCTATTGATTGCTTAATGATCTGAGTGTAGAGGTATCAGACTAGAATAAGGAGATAGAAATCCTCTTGTTTCCTGTAATATTTCTTGTTTGCAGATGAGTAGCAAAGGTTCTTAGTGTGGAAGTGGAACATCTGCATTTGTGGTTGTTGGTCCTCCAGCTACAATACCTATGGACATGAGGCTACTGAGCAGGGCACAATCTTGTCAAACAGCATGCAATTCTCACTTTGACGACACATGGATTAGATAGCAGAGGCAAGTAATTCTCATAGTGGGCTTTAACTGGAGGAATGAAACCATGGCTGGGCTCTCAACTTGGCTCAGATCAATGTATTCTAGGAGATTTACTTTTATATGCCAGGTAGCATCATCTGCAAGCTCTTTGGCCGTCTTACCAATGGTCCAAATATCTATTGGTGTATCAACATCAACTTTCTTCCACAGCCAGCTACATCAAAATCTGCATCTGATTACTCTGGACCAAAAAATATAAATGTACCTCTGTGAGAATGGGTACTGACGAAGGTCTATGCTAGAGTTCTCATTCGTGTGGTTAGACACCCTTATTCCATGATGCTGACCACTAAAGTGCCATGTGATGTTAATCTCTGTACCAGTAACTTAGTGAGTGAGATCAGGTTGCTCCAAATACATTGTTCATTTATGCTTCGACAATAACCATGTGCCCATATAGGCAAGATATAACACTTGCCCCTGATTGGATTTTGACTGTGAATTATCCCAAGTGAACATTTGCAGTTACTTCTCTGCCCTCCAGCACTTTGCACAGTATGACCTAGGCTACAGTTCCACATCACTGGCCAATCCTGCCTTGATCTCAAAATCCCAATCTTCCCTGGACCAGCGCAATAATGTTTCTGCCCTGTAAGGTCTGACCTGACTGGCACCAAACCCATTCCTTGTAATAAAAATTTTACCATGAGTGTTCTGTTTATATCTAAAAATATTGTATAACTATATAAAAGATATGGAAGAAATGAAAGCCAGATTTCAACTTTGTGTGACGAGTGGACCTCAGGCACCAAAGAACACACAGGTACAAAAAAATTGCTAAGTGCTAGTTTTAAAATTTGATTCAACATAGAAGTGTTTTCATTGCAGCTGAGCAAAGATAAAAAATAACTGCTGAGAAATCTGAAATCAATACTTCCTAATTTGCGTGAAGTGGTGTTTTTCCATATATGGTGAATATGGGAATTTAAATCAGAAAGTGCTTGGAAAATCTATCACATACATGCAGGTTTTTTCATCGTGTTGCAACTGAAAATCGTTTTGTTTTTCCGAGAATGAAATTTAATCTGAATGATTTCTAAGTCATTTTGTTTTGATCCGAACTGTGATTCCACAAAATTTTGTGATTTTTTAAAGAGAAATTGTAGCTACAGTATCACTACATTCAGATGTGACCCAAGTGCGGAGAGTGAGAGACACTGAAGCAGGTCGATAGTTCACAGTCTTTAATGCGAACATGATTTTAAGGGACAACAAACAATAAATGCTAGGCCAAACAGGCCGTTAATTAAAACTCTCAAATGGAAAACTAGATGCCAACACTGAGGCTGAAAGGAATATCGAAATGTAAAACAAATACCGCTGATCTCCAGCATCAGTTGACTTGATATACCACTTTCTCAGGAAGGCTGAATACAAGCTGCCATTGCAACGTTGCTGTGCTTTGCTCAAGTCTCAACAAGAGCTACAAAGAAAAGAAGAGAGATGACTGAATTCCCCCATGGCCAGCCAGACAGGAGGAGTGACAGCATGGCAACATTCTGGAGCACAACGTAGCAGGGACAGTCAGTCTGATGGGAGGTTCCCTACCTGTGACTTCCCCACCAGTATTGCAAGGACTGTTATAAACTTCAGAACACCAGTAATGATGCAATTTTTTTCAGTTTTGATAAATTCATAGCAGTACAATATAGAACTGCACCTCAGAATACTGTCTTACGCTGGTAATGATCCTCAACTCTTTCTCTGCTACAATGCCAACTGCATTGGTGCTTCTTCCTGCACCCATGCTGAGCTCTTCAATTTCGTCAATTTTATCTTCAACTTCTACCCTGCCCTCAAATAGACTTGGCCCATCTCTGACACTTCTCTTCATCTCTTTGTCTCTGTCTCTGTCTCTGGAGACAGACTATCCACTGATACCTTTTTGAAACCTACTATTTTCATAGCTATTTTCACTATATCACATGCCGCCCCTTGGGCAAAAATGCCTTTTCCATCTCCCATTCCTTCTTCCTATGATGTATCTGTTCTCAGGATGAGGCTTTCCATTATGGAACATCTGAATGTCTTCTATTCTTTCAAAGCATGGGACTTTCCTTCTGTCTCAATCAATACTGCTCTCACACACACACATCTCCTCCACCTTTCTGCCTTCACCTCATCCTCCCACTTCCCCTTGCCCTTACCTAACTCCATATCCAGTGCATTATTTTCCAGAACTTCTGCCACTTCCAATGGGCTCCCACCACCAGGCACACCTTTCCCTCCTCCCCACTCTTTCAATAGGGATCACTTTCTATGTGATTTCCTTGTCCACTTGTCTCTACCCACTAATCTCACTTCCCAGCACTTATCCATAGTCATAGTCATACTTTATTGATCCCAGGGGAAATTGCTTTTCCTTACAGTTGCACCATAAATAATAAATAGTAATAAAACCATAAATAATTAAATACTAATATGTAAATTATGCCAGGAAATAAGTCCAGGACCAGCCTATTGGCTCAGGGTGTCTGACCCTCCAAGGGAGGAGTTGTAAAGTTTGATGGCCACAGGCAGGAATGACTTCCTATGACGCTCTGTGCTGCATCTCGGTGGAATGAGTCTTGGCTGAATGTACTCCCGTGCCCACCCAGTACATTATGTAGTGGATGGGAGACACATAGCAAGTGCTAAACCTACTCCTACAGCTCCTCCTTCACTACCGTTGAGACACCGAAGCAGTCTTTCCAGGTGTAGTGACACCTCACAGTGTGTCTGTTGGTGCTCAGCATGTGCCCTCCTCTACATTGCTGGTACCCAACACAGTCTTAACCCCAACCATGGACTACTTCATCAAGCATCATCATTCTGTCCACTGCAAAAGGCAAGCTCGGTCAAATTGACTTCCCATTCCCTTTCTGGCATGTCCCTCCAGGACATCTTCTACTGCCACAACAAGGCAAAACTCATGGAGGAGCAGAGCTTCATAGTCTCTCTGGGTAGTCTCCAACCTGATAGTGTGAACATCGATTTCTCCAACTTCTCATAATCACTCCTCCCTCCTCACTTCTCTTTATCTTATTAACCTCCCACCCTTCTCCTCACCTCTCTTTGGTTCCCCTCCTCCTTCCCTTTCCCCCATGCTCCACCACCCTCTCCTATTAGATTCCTTCTTCGCCAGACCTTTACCTTTTCCATCTATCACCTCCCAGCTTCTTACTGCCGACCCATCCGCCTTTCCCCTTACCTGTTTACCTATCACCTGCCAGCTTGTACTCCTTTCCCTCCCCCCTCCACCTTCTTATTCTGGCTTCTTCCCCCTTCCTTTCCAGTCCTGGTGAGGGGTCTCTGCCCAAAAAGTCAACTGTTTATTCCCCTCCATAGATGCTGCCTGACCAGCTGAGTTTCTCCAGCAGTTTGCATGTGTTTCACTATCTGATTTTTTTTGATATGTGGCTGTAAAGTTCAGGAGTTGCAAATCCATTTTTATTAGACTCCCCTTGAAGTTCTTTTCATTGCTCCATCCCCAATTTCCAACAAGGTTAGAAACATTGAAATTAAAATATCCTAAGACCTTGTTTATCTTTTTCCCTACACTGCAGAATATATGGATATTATTTTGTCCAATCAAACGCTTACAGTGAAATGACTCGATAACTGCTATTTCCTTAGTTGGAGATGATTAAGTTTCATGAGGTTATCTCTGAGTTATTGAAAAGCTTGTTACACCCAACCATTGAGCACATCGACATGAAACGTTGTCACAGGAGAGTAGCATCCATCATCAGGGAGCCCCACCATCCAGGATGTGCTCTCTTCTCACTTCTGCCATCAAGATGAAGATACAAAAGCCCCAGGACTCACACCATCAGGTCCAGGAACAGCTATTACCCCTCAACCTTCACGCTCTTCAATAAAGGGAATAACTTCACTCAACTTCACTTACAGCATCATTGAAATGTTCCCACAATGACTCACCTTCAATGACACTTCATGTCACGTTCTTGATATTTATTGCTTATTTATTTATGTTATTGTTTCTTCTTTTTGCTTTTGCAGTTTGTTGTCTCCTACACTCTGGTTGAAAGCCTTCGTTAGGCGGACGTTCATCGATTCTGTTATTGTTACTACTCCATAGATTCATTGAGTATACCCACAAGAAAATGAATCTCAGCGTTATACATGGTGACATGTATGTACTCTGATAATAGAATACACTTCGAATTTTGAACTTTTTAGGGGGTTAAGTGCAATCCTCTATGCTCTTGGTGACTACATTATAAAAGGTGTGATGTTGAGGTAGATAATCGTTTAAGGTGAACTCACAATTAACCAGTAAAAAAAATTGAAAATCAAGCTGTAGATGCCAAAGCACTCGAATAAAAACATGGAGTGCTGGAAGCACACAGCAGGTCAGGCTGGGTTTGTGGAAAGAAAATCAGAGTTCATGTTTCAGGTCAAAGACATTGTCAGAAAGAGAGTACTACCATGGGTATTGTAAAAAAAAAGTCACACAACAGATTGCAAAACACAATAAGTAGTGATCCATAGTATGTAGTTTATTTCCTATATAGTTTATAAGAAAGAATGATAAGACTGTTTAGCCCTTAGAGCTTCCTCTGCCTTTCAATAAGATGACGGTCAATGCATTTTTGGCTTCATGTCACTTCCCTGTGCTTTTCTTAAACCTTCAATTCCCTTGTACAAGTATCTGTCAATTCTTGCTGCAAATATATTCAATTACTGACCTCCACAGTTTCCTGGTGTAAAGAATTCCACAGTTGCAATGCTTTAAGAAAAAGAAACATGCTGATCTTGTACTTAAAGGACAACCACTGATTTTGAAGCTAGCTCTAGATATACTCACTACAGGAAGCTTTCTATCAACATGAGCTCTGTCAGTCCCCTTCAGAATCCTGTGTGTTTCAAAAAGATCACTCTCAGATTTCCATAGCTCAGTGAGAACCAACCTTCTCAACCCCTCATCATGTGTCACACCTGTTCAACCAAAGAATCTGTGAACGATCTCTAAAGCAAACATATCCTTCCTTAAATATAAGTACCAAATCTGTATGCAGTACGCAGTGCTCCGAGTGTAGTCATACCAGAGCTTGTAAGGTTCTGAAACATAACTAAACCAAGATATAAATATTGTCTCTGCAAGAGTAGGTCAGAGACTGTGTACTTGCTGGAAAACGACTTATCTCCCAGCACTTCTAACATCTGCAGGGCATAAATCTGTACTCTACTAAAATAGCATAAGATCCTAAGAGGTGGGAACAGGAGTCGGCCATTCAGGCACTTGAGTCTGGTTCACCACTTACCTGGTTCTGGCTGATTTGATATTCCTCAGGTCCAAATTCCTGCTCATTCCCCATGATTGCTGATTCTTGCACTAATTAAAGATCCATTTTAGCCTTACATCTACAAAAGGCTCTGCCTCAGAAATCTATGGCAAGGCATTTAGAGACACACAATCCTCTGACTCCCAATCCGTTTAACTTTTCATTGTAGTACAACCCATTCTTACACAAATCATCCTCATGAAACGTCACTGAAATGCCTTCAGTAAAATTATATCTTTCCTGAAATGGATTGTTCTTAATAGATAATTCTCACTAGTTGCAGTGAAACCTCCCTCTTATATCTTCTTGAAGGCTAATGTTCAATTACTTTTCCTTATGACCAATGGTACCTGTGTACTCCTTTTCTGTGTTTCTGGGAAATGACTCATCTCCTAGCACTTCTAACATCTACCGAGTACAAAACTCTATTGTGCTAAGATGCATTAAACCATAAATCATAAAAAGTGGGGAAAGGAGTGGGGGGCGGCACAGTAGCATAGGGTTGTGATAAAGCTATTCCAGAACTGGTGATGACCCATTAAGTTTCAATTCCCACTACTGCCTGTAAGGAGTTTGTACATTCTTCCCATGGTCATATGGGTTTCCTCCGGGTGCTCCGGTTTCCTTCAAAATTCCAAGGATGTACTGTTAGGGTTGGTGAGTTGTGGGCATGCTATGTTGGTGCCAAAAGCGTGGTGACACTGGTGGGCTACCCAGCACGATCTTCACAGGTTTTATTTGATAGAAATGACACATTTCACTGTATGTTTCAATGTACATGTGACAAATAAAGCTCATCCTTAATCTTCATTTGAAATGATTCCCAAATCCTATTGTTTTAATTTTCGATAGTTTTTCTCCATTAATGAATATGTATTATGCATCCTTCCAAGATGTAATATACATTTTTCTCCATTAAACTGTTTGCCCAATTTTGGCTTATTTACTTAACCTATCAATTCTACTGTATAAACAGTTTGTGTCCTCCTCACAGCTTCCCTTCCCACCTATAGTTAAGACATTCACAGCTTTGCGTTTTTTCACATTTCCTTCTCCTGGTCTTTGACATGTATTGTAAGCAGCTACAATCCCAGTATTGATTTAGACAATAGACAATAGACAATAGGTGCAGGAGTAGGCCATTCAGCCCTTTGAGACAGCACCAGCATTCACTGTGATCATGGCTGATCATCCACAATCAGTACCCTTTTCCTGCCTTCTCCCCATATCCCTTCACTCCGCTATCTTTAAGAGCTCTATCTAACTCTTTCGTGAAAAAATCCAGAGAATTGGCCTCCACTGCCTTCTGAGGCAGAGCATTCCACAGAACCACAACCCTCTGTGTGAAAAAGTTTTTCCTCAACTCCGTTCTAAATTGTCTACCCCTTATTCTTAAACTGTGGCCTCTGGTTCTGGACTCCCCCAACATCGGGAACATGTTTCCTGCCTCTAGTGTGTCCAATCCCTTAATAATCTTATATATTTCAATCAGATTCCCTCTCATCCTTCTAAATTCCAGCGTATACAACCCCAGTTGCTCCAATCTTTCAACATATGACAGTCCCGCCATCCCGGGAATTAACCTCGTGATCCTACGCTGCACTCCCTCAATAGCTAGAATGTCCTTCCTCAAATTTGGAGACCAAAACTGTACACAATAGTCCAAGTGTGGTCTCACCAGGGCCCTGTACAACTGCAGAAGGACCTCTTTGCTCCTATACTCAACTCCCCTTGTTATGAAGGCCAACATGCCATTAGCTTTCTTCATTGCCTGCCGTACCTGCATGCTTACTTTCGGTGACTGATTTCTATGGTTAGAGTAGAGGTCGCCAGCCTGAAATGACTTCCATATCCATCCTGCCTGTTACCCAGTCCTCTATCCATTGCCAATATATTATCTCCAACACAATGTGTTCTTATCTTGTGACTTAAGCTACTGTGAGACACTTAGTCAAATGTCTTCTGGAAATCCAAGTGCAATGCATCTCCTGGTTCTCCTCTATGCCTCTGGTCGAGACCTCCTCAGGAACCGCTAATAAATTTGTTCTCTTTAATGTGCCTGTGATGACTTTACTGGATTAGTTTAGCATTTTCCCAATGTGCTGCTTTCTTAATTTGCATAGTGACTGACATATGCCCACCATGAAGCACATTTGCAAGGATTGCTGCCACAAGAAAAGTGCTCGCTTGCCACTGTTGCCATTGGGAATGAGCCTTAGGCCCCACACCACCATGTTCAGCAGCAGTTATTACCTTTCAACCATCAGACTTCTGAACCAGCATGGATAACTTCACTCACCTTAACTCTGAATTGATTCGGCAGTCTACGGACTCACTTTCAATGAGTCTACAACTCATTTTCTCTGTATTATTTATTTACCTTTCTTTGTATTTGCACGGTTTGTTTTCTTTTACACGTTGGCTGCTTGTTAGTTTTTGTGTGTGCTTTTTTGTTGATTCCATTGTATTTCTTTCTTCTACTGTGAATGTGAATGACTGCAAGAAAATGAATCTCGGGGTAGTATGTGGTGACACATACGTACTTCGATAATAAATTTACTTTGAAATTTGAATGTGAGCAAGTGGGATTAGTTTGGTTGGCGCCATGATCTGCAAGGGCAAGTTGAGCCACAGAGCTTGTGTGCAAGCTGCACAATTCTATGACTATAGTAATCACAACTCACTTATACTGAGCTTACTAAAATAAATACATTTCACCCAACGTGAAACTGTTTCAACGAGCATCTACACTTCATCTGTCAGAACAAGTGGGATCTCCCAGTGGCCACCCATTTTAATTCCACTTCCCATTCCCATTCCGATATGTCCATCCATGGCCACCTCCACTGTCAGGATGAGGCCACACTTAGGTTGGAAGAACAATACCTTATATTCCATCTGGGTAGCCTCCAACCTGATGGCATGGATATCAATTTCTCAAACTTCCAATAATGACTCCCCCCCACCCTGTTCACCATTTCCCATCCCCTTATCCCTCTCTCATGTTTTCTCCTTGCCTGCCCATCACCTCTCTCTGCTTCTCCTCCCCCACCATTTTTTTCCCATGGCTTTCTGTCTCTTTCACCGAACAACTTCCCAGCTCTTTGCTTCATCCCTCCCCCTTCAAGTTTCACCTATCACCTGGCGTTTCTCTCTCCCCTCCCGCACCTTTCAAATCTACTGCTCGGCTTTTTCCCTGCAGTCCTGCTGAAGGGTTTTGGTCTGAAACGTCAACTGTACTTTTTTCCATAGATGCTGCTTGGTCTGCTGAGTTCCTCCAGCATTTTGTGTGTGTATGTGGCTCAGATTTCCAGCATCTGCAGATTTCCTCTGGCTTGTATATAAATTTTACTGTTGGCTTGGCCAAAGGAACAGTTTGTTGAGTTCACAAATGAAGCAGGAGATTTTGCTCGCTACTCACTTACGGGATGCACTGTAAACATTCAGATACATAAAACAGTGAAACTCCAGTAATCTGGCATGATCAGACTTCTGTAGTGCCAAATGCTCAGATCTTCCAGTCTGCTGGGTGTTATTCATATTGATACACTAACCCATTTTTAATTGATTGTTTAGGTGTTACATGGTATTTAATTTCCTAGTGAAATCAGTAAGTTTATAGGAGCTTGGTCAGCTTGAGGGGTCTCAATGAGTTGAACTGGAGTGTGGGGACCAAGGCATCAGTGAAGCAGACATACCAGATGAAAGGGAATTGTGGAAACTGGAGACCTGCTGAGTGGAAGAGTATGTGGGTAATGAGCCCTACCCAGTGGAAGAGATCTTAAGAACTTAGGGAGTGGGAAGGGAACTAAGAAATGGGTTCCAGATAAGTGAAGAATCAACTTCCACAGAGATAGTACAAATGTGATGGAGGAAAGGGTCCATTCTCTGTTGTAACTACTTCAGGAATATTTTCTCATATCTCTTATCCCAGAGGTGTTCAAAAGCACTCAGTGGAGACCCAAGAGGCTACAGAGGCTGGGATTGTCCTGATGCAGGGTTTTGACCCAAAACATCAACAATTCTGCATCTGGAGTTCCTTCAGCAGATTGATCATGTCTCCAGAAGCTTTTAGTGACAGGTTTCACAGTTGCTTACACTAATGAGGACAATTTAGACACCAAAGATACTTTCTCTTACAGCAATTCAATGATTGGGGCTTATTCTGCCCTGCTTGCTCCTTCATCATATTATCACCGTGAACTTAGTAGGACTTTGCTGTTGTTGTTCCGGAAATGAAGTGCCCTCATAAGTTAAGCATGGATAGAGCAGACATCAAACAGCTGTCTATGAATTGAAGCAAAATATTTATTAGTGCATTTGTCTATGTGTTGATCCTGTGCATTAACTGTGATTAATTGGCAGCATAATTACATATGGGTGATCTGCACAAGGGCATCAGTTTTACAGCTCTATATCCAACTTGTTGATGGCACTAAGTTAGGTAACACAATAAATAGTATGGATGGAAGCAGAACATTTGGAACATTGAGAGATCTTGATGGATGCAATTTAGTGTGGAGAAGTGTGAGGTCAGCCATTCTGTTCCTGAGCAAGGCAGATTAATGTACCTACTATATGCTGAGGAACTAGGAAATTATGGGTGAATAGATAGATCACCCTGGGTCCAAAGGATATATATTTTTTAAAATCCAATGGGATGTTTCATGTTATTTGTAGGAGGCTGTACAACAAAAGATACAAGTTGGATTAGAGAGTTGTGTAGAGCAATGGCATTTAAGATCAAGGATAGTGAGCTCTGCTCTCAATTTTTGGAAATAGTCACTGCTTTAGACTTCTGTGGTTAAATGTTACTTGCGTGAATATTGCTCAGCTCTCAGTGCTTGCATTTGTGGGCTGCTTCATTACTTGTAGAGGCAGATGCAGTTAAATATTATGGCAAACATACTCAATTCTGACCTCTGACCTTTTGATAGAAGGAAGGTCATTGATGAAGTGACTGAAGATGGTTGGGTCGAGCATACTGTTCTCACAAACTGCTGGAACTGGGATGAATGACCTTCAATAACAACAGCCCCTTTGTTTGATTTATACCTCCAGCCAATGGAGTGTTTTCTTTCTCTGCCCTTTGTTTTAATAGTTACCAGAAACTTTTGATGTCTGATAGTGTCCGAAGCTGTCTAGTAGTCAAATTCAGTTGTTTGGTCCATCTTTAGACCAAGGTGGTGATGTAACTTGGAGCCAAGTTGTTCTGGCAAAACCTTATCTGGGCATTCATGCATTGGTCGTTGGTGAGTAAGTGGCATTTAATAGCATTTTATCACCTTATTCTTGGTTAAACTAGGCTGATGGCTGGTAGTAAACCAGATTGGATTTGTCCTGCTTCTTCTTATTAGGACATAGCTGAGGAATTTTCCACATTTCTGAATGGTTGCATATCGTTGGCGAGTGAGTGTTCAGCATCAAATGCCTGCCTTTTGATCACTGCTGGAGAAGGAGTCTGTGAGGGGGTGAGGGAGGTGGGTTTGGGGTCAATGTTTATGTTCCATTTTGTGTGGGGGGAGGGATTTTGGGGGTTGATGATCATGATCCCATTCTTTTTTTGTGCGGGGGAGGGGGCAGGATTGATACTTCTCTCTGAAAGACTTTCATGTTCTTTCCTTGTTTTGTGGCTACCTGGAGAAGACAAATCTCAGAGTTGTTATAGCATTGATTGCTTCACTTCTATGCTTGTGCAAGCTGGAGGAGGCAATCAGAGCTGGCACACACCAATATTCATTCAAACCAGAGAGGCAGTTTTCTGCAAATAACTGTTCATTTTCAAAAAATCTTCAGTCTATTATCAACTGCAAAAACAATGTGCCCACCTGCCCCAATGAACCCCTCTTCTCAAACCAGTTGAACAGGTTCTACCGCGGATTTGACTCTGAGATCAAACCTCAAAGACTGCCCCCCCAAGTGCCTGTTCAGCCAGACCATTGCTGGTGCCTCACACCTTCACACCCTCTGTTGTCAAATAAGAGGATGTGAGAAATCTGTTCAGTAAGCACCCCCCCCCATATATTACTTCAGTCACTGCACTGTAAACAGTTTAAACCTCTTTTTATACATATCTGTACTTCTAACTTTATTTTAATAAAATTTTTATTCTTTATAATTATTGAATGTTGTTTTTGATTGCATGTCACACCAACACAACACAGCAATTTCCTAATTGTACAGCGGATAAAGTTGATCATTCATCTTTGATGCTTAGGTAATGTACTGCACTGTGCCATCCTTAACTATACGCTGCTGTGCACCAAAGTAATGCCCACAGATTAGGGGTGATAGATACTTGCCTTTCACCTTGGAGTTTATATCTGCCCGGATATTTCTTTTTAGCAGTGTCCACAACATATGCATGATTATGTCTGCATTTGAAATGCCACTGTCCCTCTGCATTAGAGATTGGAAAATCACCCAACTTCCTGAAGATTTTCTTCTGCCTTAGAAAGGAACACTTGACCTCACAATCACCCCCCATGACCTATGATCTTATTGTTTCCTTACACGACATTTTCTCGATCACTATTACCATCTCTCCCTTGCACTACCTCAATGGACATCTTTTGAAATGATCTGTACGGATGGCATGCAAAGCTAGAGTTTTTTTATGTATACTCGGTTCAAGTAACTATAATAAACCAATTCCAAAAACATCACTTCCCCACCCTGTCTCACCTACCTACCACTTCTCCCTGGGTCCCCTCCTCCTTCCCTTTCCCCTATGGTCCACTCTCCTCTCCTATCGGACTCCTTCTTCTCCAGCCCTTGACCTTTCCCACCCACCTGGCTTCACCTCTCACCTTCCAGCTAGCCTGCTTCTTTTTATTCTGGCATCTACCCCCTTCCTTCTCAGTCCTGAAGCAGGGTCTCGGCCCAAAACATCAACTGTTTATTCTTTTCCCCAGATGCTGCCTGACCTGCTGAGTTCCGCCAGAATTTTGTGTAGGTCGTTTTTATAGACGATGGGATTGAAACCCACACATCGATGATCAGCATTTCCTGTAGTGTAGGTCAGAGTATTAATTCACAGAGTTATATTAATGGTTCATTTTTAAATTCATTGAAGGGTTTCATAGGCAGTTAGCATTTAATTATCATTCCCTAATTACCCCTGCAAAAGTGGTGGTGAACTGCTGCAGTGTTTGAGGTGATAGAATCTTATAATGCTGTCAGGGAGAAAGTTCCAGGAATTTCACCCAGCAATGGTGAAGGGTCAATGATATATTCCAAACAGGGATGGTAAGTGCTGTGGAAGGCAACTTCAAGATGGTGATGTACCAATGTTCAAAGTAAATTTTATTATCAAAATACATATATAGAAACATAGAAAATAGGTGCAGGGGTAGGCCATTCGGCCCTTCGAGCCTGCACCGCCATTTATTATGATCATGGCTGATCATCCAACTCAGAACCCCGCCCTAGCCTTCCCTCCATACCCCCTGATCCCTGTAGCCACAAGGGCCATATCTAACTCCCTCTTAAATATAGCCAATGTACTGGCCTCAACTGTTTCCTGTGGCAGAGAATTCCACAGATTCACCACCACTCTCTGTGTGAAGAAGTTTTTCCGAATCTCGGTCCTAAAAGGCTTCCCCTTTATCCTCAAACTGTGGCCCCTTGTTCTGGACTTCCCCAACATCGGGAACAATCTTCCTGCATCTAGCCTGTCCGATCCCTTTAGGATTTTATATGTTTCAATCAGATCCCCCCTCAATCTTCTAAATTCCAACGAGTACAAGCCCAGTTCATCCAGTCTTTCTTCATATGAAAGTCCTGCCATCCCAGGAATCAATCTAGTGAACCTTCTTTGTACTCCCTCTATGGCAAGGATGTCTTTCCTCAGATTAGGGGACCAAAACTGCACACAATACTCCAGGTGTGGTCTCACCAAGGCCTTGTACAACTGCAGTAGTACCTCCCTGCTCCTGTACTCGAATCCTCTTGCTATAAATGCCAGCATACCATTCGCCTTTTTCACCACCTGCTGTACCTGCATGCCCACTTTCAATGACTGGTGTATAATGAAACCCAGGTCTCGTTGCACCTTCCCTTTTCCTAATCGGCCACCATTCAGATAATAATCTGTTTTCCTATTTTTGCCACCAAAGTGGATAACTTCACATTTATCCACATTAAATTGCATCTGCCATGAATTTGCCCACTCACCCAACCTATCCAAGTCACTCTGCATCCTCTTAGCATCCTCCTCACAGCTAACACTGCCACCCAGCTTCGTGTCATCCGCAAACTTGGAGATGCTGCATTTAATTCCCTCATCCAAGTCATTAATATATATTGTAAACAACTGGAGTCCCAGCACTGAGCCTTGCGGTACCCCACTAGTCACCGCCTGCCATTCTGAAAAGGTCTCGTTTATTCCCACTCTTTGATTCCTGTCTGCTAACCAATTCTCCATCCACATCAATACCTCACCCCCAATACCGTGTGCTTTAAGTTTGCACACTAATCTCCTGTGTGGGACCTTGTCAAAAGCCTTTTGAAAATCCAAATATACCACATCCACTGGTTCTCCCCTATCCACTCTACTAGTTACATCCTCAAAAAATTCTATGAGATTCGTCAGACATGATTTTCCTTTCACAAATCCATGCTGACTTTGTCCGATGATTTCCAAATGTGCTGTTATCACATCTTTGATAACTGACTCCAGCAGTTTCCCCATCACCGACGTTAGGCTAACCGGTCTATAATTCCCCGGTTTCTCTCTCCCTCCTTTTTTAAAAAGTGGGGTTACATTAGCCACCCTCCAATCCTCAGGAACTAGTCCAGAATCTAACGAGTTTTGAAAAATTATCACTAATGCATCCACTATTTCTTGGGCTACTTCCTTAAGCACTCTAGGATGCAGATCATCTGGCCCTGGGGATTTATCTGCCTTCAATCCCTTCAATTTACCTAACACCACTTCCCTACTAACATGTATTTCGCTCAGTTCCTCCATCTCACTGGACCCTCTGTCCCCTGCTATTTCTGGAAGATTATTTATGTCCTCCTTAGTGAAGACAGAACCAAAGTAATTATTCAATTGGTCTGCCATGTCCTTGCTCCCCATAATCAATTCACCTGTTTCTGTCTGTAGGGGACCTACATTTGTCTTTACCAGTCTTTTCCTTTTTACATATCTATAAAAGCTTTTACAGTCAGTTTTTATGATCCCTGCCAGTTTTCTCTCATAATCTCTTTTCTCCTTCCTAATTAAGCCCTTTGTCCTCCTCTGCTGAACTCTGAATTTCTCCCAGTCCTCAGGTGAGCCACTTTCTCTGGATAATTTGTATGCTTCTTCTTTGGAATTGATACTATCCCTAATTTCTCTTGTCAGCCACGGGTGCACTACCTTCCTTAATTTATTGTTTTGCCAAACTGGGATGAACAGTTGTTGTAGTTCATCCATGCAACCTTTAAATGCTTGCCATTGCATATCCACCGTCAATCCTTTAAGTGTCATTTGCCAGTCTATCTTAGCTAATTCACGTCTCATACCTTCAAAGTTACCCCTCTTTAAGTTCAGAACCTTTGTTTCTGAATTAACTATGTCACTCTCCATCTTAATGAAGAATTCCACCATGTTATGGTCACTCTTACCCAAGGGGCCTCTCACGACAAGATTCCTAATTAACCCTTCCTCATTGCTCAAAACCCAGTCCAGAATAGCCTACTCTCTAGTTGGTTCCTCGACATGTTGGTTCAAAAAACCATCCCGCATACATTCCAAGAAATCCTCTTCCTCAGCACCTTTACCAATTTGGTTCACCCAATCTACATGTAGATTGAAGTCACCCATTATAACTGCTGTTCCTTTATTGCACACATTTCTAATTTCCTGTTTAATACCATCTCCGACCTCACTACTACTGTTAGGTGGCCTGTACAGAACTCCCACCAGCGTCTTCTGCCCCTTAGTGTTACGCAGCTCTACCCATATCGATTCCACATCTTCCCGGCTTATGTCCTTCCTTTCTATTGCATTAATCTCTTCTTTAACCAGCAACGCCACCCCACCTCCCCTTCCTTCATGTCTAACCCTCCTGAATATTGAATATCCCTGAACGTTGAGCTCCCATCCCTGGTCACCCTGGAGCCATGTCTCTGTGATCCCAACTATATCATAATCATTAATAACAATCTGCACTTTCAATTCATCCACCTTACTACGAATGCTCCTTGCATTGACACACAAAGCCTTCAGGCGCTCTTTTACAACTCTCTTAGCCCTTATACAATTGTGTTGAAAAGTGGCCCTTTTTAATGCTTGCCCTGGATTTGTCGGCCTGCCACTTTTACTTTTCTCCTCAGTACTTTTTGCTTCTACCCTCACTTTACACCCCTCTGTCTCTCTGCACTGGTTCCCATCCCCCTGTTGTGAACTATCCTCCTCACGCCTAGCCTCTTTAATTTGATTCCCACCCCCCAACCATTCTACTTTAAAGTCACCTCAGTAGCCCTCGCTAATCTCCCTGCCAGGATATTGGTCCCCACATACAACCACGAGGTTTATTTTTCCTGCGGGCATACTCATTAACTATATGTGTGTGCGTGTCTGTTGCGAGCGATGAGGACCACTGACATCCTTGAATGGGTGTATTTGTTATTTGTGTAACTGGGCGCGACTGATGAGTCCAGTCCGAGCTAGGAAGTACCTCCCATACATAACAGGATCAGTGAATAATGACAACATAACAAGATAAAGAGTCCTTAAAATCGAGATCATTTGGTTGTGGGAACATTTCAATGGTAGGGCAAGTGAGTGCAGCTATCCACTTTTGTTCAAGAGCCTGATGATTGAGGGGTAGAGATTTTTCTTGAACCTGGTGGTGCGAGTCCTGAGGCTTTTGTACCTTCTACCTGATGGCAGCAGTGAGAAAAGAGCATGGCTAGGTGGTGAGGATCTCTGATGATGGATGTTGCTTTCCTGCGACAGTGTTTCACGTAGATGTGCTCAGTGGCTGGGAGGGCTCTATCCGTGATGACTATGCCAAGTCCATTACCTTTTGTGGGATTTACTGTTCAAAGGCATTGGTGTTTCCATACCAGGCCCGGATGCAGCCAGTCAATACACTTTCTGCTATACATCTACATAAGTTTGTCAAAGAGGGATCAGAAGTGGAGAGAGAGGGTAACTTCAAGTTCCTCGGTGTCAAGATCTCTGAGGATCTAACCTGGTCCCAGCATATTGATGTAGTCATAAAGAAGGCAAGACAGCAGCTATACTTTATTAGGAGTTTGAAGAGATTTGGCATGTCAACAAATACACTCAAAAACTTCTATAGTTGCACCGTGGAGAGCATTCTGACAGGCTGCATCACTGTCTGATATGAAGGGGCTACTGCACCGGACCGAAAGAAGCTGCAGAACGCTGTAAATCTAGTCAGCTCCATCTTGGGCACTAGCCTACAAAGTACCCAGGACATCTTTAGGGAGTGGTGTCTCAGAAAAGCAGCATCCATTATTAAGGACGTCCAGCACCCAGGCATCCCCTTTCCTCACTGTTACCATCAGGTAGGAGATACAGAAGCCTGAAGGCTCACACTCAGTGATTCAGGAACAGCTTCTTCCCCTCTGCCATCCAATTCCTAAATGGACATTGAATCTTTGGACACTACCTCACTTTTTTTTTAATATACAGTATTTCTGTTTTTGCACATTTTTAAAATATCTATTCAATACACATAATCGATTTACTTGTTTATTTATTATTATGTTTTATTTTATTTATGAGTATTATTTTTTTCTCTCTCTTTGCTAGTGTATGTATTGCATTGAACTGCTGCTGCTAACTTAACAAATTTCACGTCTCATGCCGGCGATAACGAACCTGATTCTGAGTCTGATTCATGCCGAAACCCTGCAGACTCCTAAGGAAGCAAGGGTGTTCCTGTTCTTTTGCTGCCCTTCCAGCTGGTAGGTGTCATGGATTTGGAAGGTGCTGTTGAAGGAATGGTGGGGAATTGCTGGTTTGCATACTGAGGATGGTGCAAACTGCTGCCACTCTGCTAGATAGATGGACTGTCAATCAAACAGTCTGCTGTGTTCTCCCCATATTGAACTTCTAAATTGTTTTTATGGCTAGCCTCATGTGGATAAGTGGAGAGTATTCTATCACACTGCTGACTTGAGCCCTGTAGATGATAGACAGGCTTTGCGGAGTTTGGAGGTGAGTTACTCGCTGCAGGATTTCTGGCTTCTGACCTGCTCTTGTAGCTGTAGCTGTCTACTTCAGTTCTGTTGCTAGTCAATAACAATGCACAGGGTATTTATAGTTCGGGATTCAATGATAGTAATGCTATAGAACGTCAGGAGGCGATTTTCTCTTGTTGGATATCATCATTGCCTGGCTAAAACACTGGGGAATGGATATGGATTTCAGTGCAGAGAGATGTGAGGCCATCTACTTTGAGCTAAAGGGGTTTAGAATGGAATAGTTTCTAAGTGGTGTAAAACTGATTCAGAGAGAAGGTGATGGATCATTTTATGTCACTGAATTACTTGCTTACTTACTGCCGATTACACCGCTGGCATTTAGGGCAGCAATGAAGGTCCTCCATCTCTGGTGGTGTTCAGGGCTTCCTTTTGTCATGTCAGTAGCTTCCTCTTGGCTTTCACTACTGTCAGTCATGCAAGTCCCAAGTGGAGACACAGGAATACCATCGCACTCAGATGGAAAAGAAATCTTCATTGCTCTTTCCATAACAATTTTGTTTGACCAGTCAGGATTGTTAGCCCTGAGCTGAATCCCAAACCTGGAGAACCAGTAGATCACTCTTAGTCTGGCCTCTACCCTTTGACCTGTTTGACATGGGTGGTTCTACCAAGAGCCACAACATAAAGCCCTGGCTTCAGCCAACATAGTTCTCTGGGTCATTGAGGCACGCAAGCCTCCAAACCCTCCGGCAAGGTTGTGGTCCTCTTGGTGGATATGTCACTGACAGGTACTGACAGTAATCAAAAAGATCATGGACTGTTGGCCTTTGTGTTCAAGGTTTACAAGTAAGTATAACCTCCTAATAGTACTTCAAATGTAGCCCAACCAGTTTACAAAGCCCAGCAATTCTTATTATTATACCTTAGGATGTGTAATCATTGTCCTTTGCAGGAGGGCAACATTGCTTTAACAGAATTCTATCGGATTCCAGTCATTAAACAATGGGCATAGATTTTAAAATCATATCCCTTGAATGTAAGAGGTTTGAAAGCTGATTTTTTTAAAAAAATTATTATGGGGAACAAATAAGGTGGATGAAATAAACTGGTTAAGCACTCTGGGACTAGTTTGGTTGTATTTTCAGAGTCAAGTTTGGAACAGACTACAGTACTGCAAACATCAATTAATGATAAGTCAATTGCTGATTTCAAATCTGAGTTTGATTTATCTTTGTCCATCAAATATATTAGGAGACTAGCTATAAAAAGATTTGTGCAGTTAGGTCATAGACCAGACTGAAGGGTCTACTCTTAATAATATGTTCCAAAATTCCAGTTCAACCTTACCTCGTTTCATCTTATGTTGTTAAAATTGACCAGGTTATTCCAACATACCACTAAAATGCTTGAAAATGAAAAGAAAACAATTGTTCTTTGTCAAATATTTAACATTTTCAAATACTAAAATATTATGAGACCTGTATTAGCAGTGCCAGATCCAAATGATATGATTATATGATTTAAAGCAAAATTTGAAACTTCAGCTATGACATTTTTGGGCTTTGTTCTATTTAACTTCTGGAGAAATGGCTTTCCCGTTCCTTTGATTGGCATTCCAGTGATAAGGGAAAACTTACTTGTTTTCACTTTATTGTCTGTTCAAATCCTTCACATCAGCAGTTAAATCTTGGTCCATCAGACACAGCAACCTTTTGTCATACGTGCTTGGAGTAATGGCAGTGACTAAACTGAAATGACTTCCAAAACTGGCTAAATTCCAAGTATGACAGAAAGTTCTAGATAATTGACTGTTCAGCCGTATGCAATGATAAAGCACATTTCCTGTGTGATTTTTTTTTTTGTTCAGCAATAAATTAAGGGAATGTATAAACTGGTAGCCTGGATTTAAAATAACTATATGGAAATATACTTTGAGGACTCTGCGGAATCTAAAAAATTCAGTACTTGTGACCAGAATTTGGATAGTCCCCTATATGGTACAAGGTTAAGGGTAACTGCTAGATTGTTTATGTGTTGTTCTCTTAAATGATTTAAAATGAATTTTTAATAGTCACATTTTATATGGCATTTTAATATCATTTCCATTATGCAGAATTCCAAGAATTATGGGAAAAAGTTAATTGATTATTATCATAAATGTAGAGCTTGCTTCATATTTTATGTGAATTTCTGAGTGAAATAATCATTTCTGTGGAAAATAGTAAAGGCAATCCTGCAATTTACAAGCATAACTGTCCGTCGGTAATCAGCTAAGTACCATAATCTTCCTTGGAGAGTAAAATCTTACTTGACCTCCAGCTATATACAGCACATGATAACGACATTAAACTGTAAAACTCCTCACTCCTCCCACTGTATGTCACCACATATCAAAGTTAGGTTGGTGGGCTGATGTCCTACTTTCTTGCTTTGAGATGGCGGTGCAGATTCTGATTTGCTGCTGTGGATGAAATCACAATATATGGAGAGAATAATTCTGTGTGCAAAGCTCAGCAAGGCAGCAATTGTTGGAAGCTTTTGAATGTAATTTTGCTGAGCTTGGGGAGATTAACGAAAAGTGCTTGCCAGCTTGGATTTGATGCATTCTTCTGGATATAATTTCCTCTATCTCCCAGATGTGCAATGGCAAACGGAAAGGTAAACTGAGGAAGATGTTTAATAAAAGTGTGTGTGGTGCGGGGGGAGGGGCGGAGGTGAGGATGTAATCTTAAAATGTGTGAATAAAGCTATGATGTTTCATGGGCCTGAAATTTCTGTTTGAAAGCAATATTTTGTGATGAGTCTTAAAATGATTTGATGTTGACGTGCTTTGATATCAGGCTTTGATTTGCAGTTTAATTTAGAATGAATAGTAAGCAAAATGCTTTAATATTTTGCACTTATGATAGTCATAATTACTGCCTAACTGTCTTTCACAATTTTCAATCTGTATGTACAGCAAGGCATTGATGGTTTAATTTAGCACTTTGCTGCATGCAAAGTGCCTCTGACTGAATTTATATTTATTTCCTTCCAGGAAAAGGAGCCCATCAACATCCAGGGAACACAATCGGAAATACCACCAGAAGGACGACAGAGCAGATCCATCACAGTATGCACTTTTGGAAAGTGCAATGCAGAGGTCGCCGACAGAATATGCAGACCGTGACAAGCGATCGTTGCGAGGCTCGTGGGCTTACGATGACTCTGAACACATTGAGTACAGAGAAAGCAGGGACTCCACACGCAGAAGTCTAAGGCGGTCTCAAGAGTTCCGTGATTTAGTAGATGAGGATATTGATACACAAAGTAGAGATGAATATGAGCGACAGAGACGAGAGGGAGAGTATCAGACTCGTTATCGTAGTGATCCAAATTTGGCACGTTATCCTGTCAAACCACAACCGTACGAGGAGCAAATGCGAATGCATGCTGAGATGTCTCGGGTACGTCATGAACGAAGACACAGTGATGTTTCTTTGGCATACACAGAGATGGATGATGTACAAATTTCAAAGCATAGAATGGAAAGGCAGTCACGACAACGTTCTGCATGTGATCGCAGGGTCCCTGTGCAAAGTCAGCGTTCTTACTCAATGGAGAGAACTCAAGACCTACAAGGGCCTAGTTCTAGTTGGCAAAGGACCCCAAATCACAGTCCACCAACACCCAGGCGAAGTCCAATTCCATTTGAAAGGGGTGACGTTCGTCATTCTGATTCAATGCGGAAACAACAACACTTGGATCCAAGTTCTGCAGTTAAGAAAACTAAACGGGAAAAGATGGAAACCATGCTGCGAAACGACTCGCTCAGCTCAGATCAGTCGGAATCAGTGAGGCCACCACCACCAAAGCCACATAAAACAAAGAAAGGAGGTAAAATGCGGCAGGTCTCGTTGAGCAGCTCAGAGGAAGAGCTTGCATCTACTCCAGAATATACCAGCTGTGATGACGTAGAAATTGAGAGTGAAAGTGTCAGTGAAAAAGGTAAGCATTCACAGACATTTATTCATTTCTACTGCGTTAAATAATTTATCTGATTTTAATTTAGGTTAAGGTCGTGTAAGTACGTTGCTCAAAGTTCTTAGTTTAATTAAAGCTAATACCATTCAGTTATTTGGATAATGATGTTCACAATTTTGATCCTGCTCTGTGTGAAGTTAACAAAAAAATACAAGTATTATTAGAGTCCAGTTTGAGAATTCACTCATGGTTCTGTTTACTGGTCTTTATCCTGTAACTGCTGCTGAAAAATGAGACGCCTGAAGTTTATTTGGCTCACTGGTAATGTCTCCTGATCTAGTAGCTTAATGAGACTGTATAGATTCTGAAGAGAAACTTGGGGAAAGTATCACTGTATGGCTGGTGTCCTGGCATCACATCACTATAGGAATTTATGTTTTCAATGAGGATAACTTAGAAGTTGGAAAATTACTTTTCTAGTAAGTTTAAGGTAATTTCTCATAAAATACATGTGTTATTTATATAACCATACAGAAATACACTTTGAGGCATCTGCAGGATCTAGAAAATTCAAAATTTATTGTGCCCAGAATTTGGCTACTCCCAAATATGTTTTAAAGTCAAGGGTAACTGTTGGATTGTTCATTAATAATTTTAAATGATTTTTAAAAGACACATTCTATATGGCATTTGAATATAATTTCCATCATGTGAAATTCCAAGAATTGTGGAAAAATTAATTGATATCTATCATAAATGTAGAGTTTGCTTCAAATTGTATGTGAATTTCTAACTGTCTGTATGGTACAAAAGGAAAATGGTAAAGGCAATGCTGCATTTTATATATGTGTTAAAATTGCTGTATTTTTCCCTGGTTTATCTGAAATGGTATTAATTTTGTTACTCTTAGAGATATTTTCCTGTCAAAGTGATATGTAGAATGTAATACTGTTTTAAGTAATGAATTGCTGAGTTATTAGACTGGGAAGGCCTGGTTCTGATCACAAGTTTACATGGAGTTAGCTGTTCTCAGCTAGGCCAGTAATTGGCA
The DNA here is from genome assembly GCF_030028105.1 of Mobula birostris. Lineage (NCBI taxonomy): Eukaryota > Metazoa > Chordata > Chondrichthyes > Myliobatiformes > Myliobatidae > Mobula > Mobula birostris. Next base: position 142,060,186 of record NC_092370.1, read on the forward strand.
CTGAACTATTATCCAGCTGGAAGTGTAGTCATATCAAATAAGTTTTGGTTTTCATGTCTCTTGATTGAACTGTCTGCCAACATGCACTAAAGTGGATGAAACACCAAAGTACCTGAATTATATCATCCCTTTAGGAGAGGAATAAGTAGAGCAATAAGCATTTGTATGCAATCTGTTTTTTTTAAAGCACTCTTCCTACTTTTTAAGGACTTTCAGAATTATTTGAAAGGAAGCTCTCATTATGAAAGGAAAGTTTATGTGTTGTTGGCTTAATTGTTTGGATAAACAGTGATAACCATTAATATTTTAATGCTATGCATAAATTTGAAATCATATTATAAACTGAAAAATAAAGAATAGCCACATGTGTAAACTTAGCCTTAGACCAGGTACTGTAGGCTGTATAAGATAATTCAAAACTTTGAAATATTGGCATATATTAATGTACATCAATATTTTACATTCTATTTAGGCAATGCTTTCTGTATGTAATATATTGTCTGCTGATGATATCAGAAATAAGCAAGGTATGTCTGCCCCTTGGTGCACTGGGAGCTTCGAGTCTGACTTTCTTATTTCAAGCCTGTTTTATTCATAAAGCACTAACTCAAAAGAACATGGAATCCCACTTTTCTGCACTTCATTGAAATTCCCAACATCAATTTCCTTGTGTACAGACTACAACCAAGCTCCCCTCAATCTCTCGATCCTCCCAATGCACCTATTTATCAAACTCTTTTCAGCATCTGGTGCTGGATCAGCAAAAAAATCCTTAAATTGAGTACAAAAAAAAAATCAAAGCCATTGTTTTCTACCCATCCTATAAGCTCTCTTCCCTGGTGAAGATATCCTATTTCTAAATCACTGATTCAAAGTGGAGTAGATCCTCACGACTAATTTGAGATGATGTTAAGGATTCCCACAAAAAATCTCTTCATGACTAGGATTTGAAGAATATATCTCAGACTGCTCTGAACACATCATCAATGATGTAACCTGTGGTCATTGAGTGTTTTAGGTCTTTCTACTCCAGACACCCGCATCCAGGTGAACCAGCCATGGTCGATTAAGCCACAATTTCTGTTCAGGTAGCATGTGCTGAGGATCACCATGGACTTGTTCTCTACATCCAGAGCCATCTTGAAGCTTTCTCTGCTGCTTCGGTAATATTGCCAATGGCTCTCTGCCTCCTTGTACCAACGATGCGCAATGCGCTGAGAGCTCTGTGAAGAAACTGTCCAATGACACCCCGGTAGCCCACTTCCACAGGCATGCACTTTGCCTATCATCGTTACCTCCAGCAGTTGCTGACCAGCTTCTTGTATCTGGCAAGCTTCCTCTCCTGAGCCTCCTCCAGCACTCCTCCCATGGGACTGGTCGGCTCCAGTAAGATCGATCTTTTCTTTGAGCTTCATAGAATAGTCCATACACCATGCTGCTGACATTCTCATTCAGCCTTTGACCTATTTCAGTTCTTTTCTGGGCAAACTTAGTTATATGTTTAACCAAAGATGCCTTTTACATAGCAATCAACCTTGCTAAGAAAAATGCATTTTTGGTTAAGCACGGTACTAAGTTTGACCAAACAGGTCAGCAGTTTGCAATGCCTTTTTTTTTGCATGGCCTTTTCTCTCCCTATCTCCTTCAACTCCACAACGCTGATTTCTAAATCATTTCAATTGTTCTCTCCTGTGAATTTTTGATTCATTTGCTGTACTGTGTTTGGCTATGCTTCTAGTGGATTGGTCCTATGCTCGAGAACTCCATTACTCAGACTTTCATCCTGCTCATTGTTTTCCCTCTGTTAGGGCAGTCAAAGAACTAACTTGTTAACCCATGGTGATATCTCACTGTGGGCTTGACGATAATCTTTTAGTGGTAAGGAAATAAAATTGAAATCATGCCTGAAAGAATGATGCAGGTGAAAAGAAATGGAAATCTACACCTACATCCCTTTTATATTAAAAGGCTGTTTGTTCTTAAAAAGTGGAGTAATAACTAATGCATATAGAGTCCAGTATACTTGCGTAAGAATTTATCCACAATTGTATAATTTTATCATGCCATGTTGAAATCATTGAACAATTATTCCTTGTGCAGGAAACCTCTCAAGATAGATATGTTGTCATCCCTGTTGTTTATTACTTTACAAAGTGAATTTCTGAATGCAGGCACCACCATTTGTGGAGTTCCTTCCAGACACTGTTGGTTTGCATGGTAACCACTCCTTTACAAATCCATCATTCAAAGTAATGTGGACACAAATCAGCCCTGCTACTTGAAGCAGTAACCATCACAAAGTGTTCCTGTCACAACAGAAGGCTTTACAATTCACTTGTATAAGAAAATCAAACCCCTACATTCCAGAATCACTGCACCACAGCTCACCTTCGCCTCATCATTTCAGGGTGAATTTCCAAGCACAAAATAACATATAGATTTATATATGAAAACATACTGTATATAAGAACATATAGGAAAACATGATGATTTTATTCTTCATTCTTGTGGACAATTTAAATTTTATGTCCATTTCTTTATAGTTTCTATTTTACAGCCAGATCAGCTTTCACTAGCTGTTTTGATTCTCATTAAGTTATTTTCAAATTCTATGAAGCTAAGCATTGTTGAGGCTGGATGTCAAGATATTCGCATAACCTAATAGTGATCTATCTTCTTTTACTCCTCATTCATTGAAAATGTTTATTTTAATAAACCTATGTATAGAGATTTATTATATATGAGTGTCCAAACTTAAAGCACACGGTATTGGGGGTAAGGTATTGATGTGGATAGAGAATTGGTTAGCAGACAGGAAGCAAAGAGTGGGAATAAACGGGACCTTTTCAGAATGGCAGGCAGTGACTAGTGGGGTACCGCAAGGCTCAGTGCTGGGACCCCAGTTGTTTACAATATATATTAATGACTTGGATGAGGGAATTAAATGCAGCATCTCCAAGTTTGCGGATGACACGAAGCTGGGTGGCAGTGTTAGCTGTGAGGAGGATGCTAAGAGGATGCAGAGTGACTTGGATAGGTTGGGTGAGTGGGCAAATTCATGGCAGATGCAATTTAATGTGGATAAATGTGAAGTTATCCACTTTGGTGGCAAAAACAGGAAAACAGATTATTATCTGAATGGTGGCCGATTAGGGAAAGGGGAGGTGCAACGAGACCTGGGTGTCATTATACATCAGTCATTGAAAGTGGGCATGCAGGTACAGCAGGCGGTGAAAAAGGCGAATGGTATGCTGGCACTTATAGTAAGAGGGTTCGAGCACAGGAGCAGGGAGGTACTACTGAAGTTGTACAAGGCCTTGGTGAGACCACACCTGGAGTATTGTGTGCAGTTTTGGTCCCCTAATCTGAGGAAAGACATCCTTGCCATAGAGGGAGTACAAAGAAGGTTCACCAGATTGATTTCTGGGATGGCAGGACTTTCATATGAAGAAAGACTGGATGAACTGGGCTTGTACTCGTTGGAATTTAGAAGATTAAGGGGGATCTGATTGAAACGTATAAAATCCTAAAGGGATTAGACAGGCTAGATGCAGGAAGATTTTCCCGATGTTGGGGAAGTCCAGAACAAGGGGTCACAGTTTGAGAATAAAGGGGAAGCCTTTTAGGACCGAGATTAGGAAAAACTTCTTCACACAGAGAGTGGTGAATCTGTGGAATTCTCTGCCACAGGAAACAGTTGAGGCCAGTTCATTGGCTATATTTAAGAGGGAGTTAGATATGGCCCTTGTGGCTACGGGGATCAGGGGGTATGGAGGGAAGGCTGGGGCGGGGTTCTGAGTTGGATGATCATCCATGATCATAATAAATGGCGGTGCAGGCTCGAAGGGCCAAATGGCCTACTCCTGCACCTATTTTCGATGTTTCTATGTTTCTATGAGCATCTTGTTCTATATATAGAATACCTATCTATCTATCTTGGACTTGGAAGAGCAAATCTGCAGAGAGATAGCAGGCAACTGCAGGAAACATAAAGTTGTGGTGGTAGGGGATTTTAATTTTCCATACATTGATTGGGACTCCCATACTGTTAGGGGTCTAGATGGTTTAGAGTTTGTAAAATGTGTTCAGGAAAGTTTTCTAAATCAGTATATAGAGGGAGCAACTAGAGGGGATGCAATATTGGATCTCCTGTTAGGAAACGAATTAGGGCAAGTGACAGAAGTCTGTGTAGGGGAGCACTTTGGTTCCAGTGATCATAACACCATTAGTTTCAATTTGATCATGGACAAGGATAGATCTGGTCCTAGGGTTGAGGTTCTGAACTGGAAGAAGGCCAAATTTGAAGAAATGAGAAAGGATCTAAAAAGCATGGATTGGGACAGGTTGTTCTCTGGCAAAGATGTGATTGGTAGGTGGGAAGCCTTCAAAGGGGAAATTTTGAGAGTACAGAGTTTGTATGTTCCTGTCAGGATTAAAGGCAAATTGAATAGGAATAAGGAACCTTGGTTCTCAAGGGATATTGCAACTCTGATAAAGAAGAAGAGGGAGTTGTATGAAATGTATAAGGAACAGGGGGTAAATCAGGTGCTTGAGGAGTATAAGAAGTGCAAGAAAATACTTAAGAAAGAAATCAGGAGGGCAAAAAGAAGACATGAGGTTGCCTTGCCAGTCAAAGTGAAGGATAATCCAAAGAGCTTTTACAAGTATATTAAGAGCAAAAGGATTGTAAGGGATAAAATTGGTCCTCTTGAAGATCAGAGTGGTCAGCTTTGTGCGGAACCAAAGGAAATGGGGGAGATCTTAAATAGGTTTTTTGCATCTGTATTTACTAAGGAAGCTGGCATGAAATCTATGGAATTGAGGGAATCAAGTAGTGAGACCATGGAAACTGTACAGATTGAAAAGGAGGAGGTGCTTGCTGTCTTGAGGAAAATTAAAGTGGATAAATCCCCGGGACCTGACAGAGTGTTCCCTTGGACCTTGAAGGAGACTAGTGTTGAAATTGCGGGGGCCCTGGCAGAAATATTTAAAATGTCGCTGTCTACGGGTGAAGTGCCGGAGGATTGGAGAGCGGCTCATGTTGTTCCGTTGTTTAAAAAAGGATCGAAAAGTAATCCAGGAAATTATAGGCCGGTGAGTTTAACGTCAGTAGTAGGTAAGTTATTGGAGGGAGTACTAAGAGACAGAATCTACAAGCATTTGGATAGACAGGGGCTTATCAGGGAGAGTCAACATGGCTTTGTGCGTGGTAGGTCATGTTTGACCAATCTGTTGGAGTTTTTCAAGGAGGCTACCAGGAAAGTGGATGAAGGGAAGGCAGTGGATATTGTCTACATGGACTTCAGTAAGGCCTTTGACAAGGTCCCGCATGGGAGGTTAGTTAGGGAAATTCAGTCGCTAGGTGTACATGGAGAGGTGGTAAATTGGATTAGACATTGGCTCGATGGAAGAAGCCAGAGAGTGGTGGTAGAGAATTGCTTCTCTGAGTGGAGGCCTGTGACTAGTGGTGTACCACAGGGATCAGTGCTGGGTCCATTGTTATTTGTCATCTATATCAATGATCTGGATGATAATGTGGTAAATTGGATCAGCAAGTTTGCTGATGATACAAAGATTGGAGGTGTAGTAGACAGTGAGGAAGGTTTTCAGAGCCTGCAGAGGGACTTGGCCAGCTGGAAAAATAGGCTGAAAAATGGCAGATGGAGTTTAATACAGACAAGTGTGAGGTATTGCACGTTGGAAGGACAAACCAAGGTAGAACATACAGGGTTAATGGTAAGGCACTGAGGAGTGCAGTGGAACAGAGGGATCTGGGAATACAGATACAAAATTCCCTAAAAGTGGCATCACAGGTAGATAGGGTCGTAAAGAGAGCTTTTGGTACATTGGCCTTTATTAATCGAAGTATTGAGTATAAGAGCTGGAATGTTATGATGAGGTTGTATAAGGCATTGGTGAGGCGGAATCTGGAGTATTGTGTTCAGTTTTGGTCACCAAATTACAGGAAGGATATAAATAAGGTTGAAAGAGTGCAGAGAAGGTTTACAAGGATGTTGCCGGGACTTGAGAAACTCAGTTACAGAGAAAGGTTGAATAGGTTAGGACTTTATTCCCTGGAGCGTAGAAGAATGAGGGGAGATTTGATAGAGGTATATAAAATTATGATGGGTATAGATAGAGTGAATGCAAGCAGGCTTTTTCCACTGAGGCAAGGGGAGAAAAAAACCAGAGGACATGGGTTAAGGGTGAGGGGGGAAAAGTTTAAAGGGAACATTAGGGGGGGCTTCTTCACACAGAGAGTGGTGGGAGTATGGACTGAGCTGCCAGACGAGGTGGTAAATGCGGGTTCTTTTTTAACATTTAAGAATAAATTGGACAGATACATGGATGGGAGGTGTATGGAGGGATATGGTCCGTGTGCAGGTCAGTGGGACTAGGCAGAAAATAGTTCGGCACAGCCAAGGAGGGCCAAAAGGCCTGTTTCTGTGCTGTAGTTTCTATGGTTCTATCTATCTATGTATCTATATACACACACACACACACAAAACAAGGTCTGTAATAATATATATAGAGAGAGAAAGCAGAGTAAAGGGAATTGCAGAGGCATGAGAGAACAAATGGCCAAAGTTGATTGGAAGGGGACACTAGCAGTGCTAATGGCAGAACAGCAAATGCTGGAGTTTCGGGGAGTAATTCGTAAGTCACAGAATTGATACATCCCGAAGATGAAGAAGTATTCTCGGGTGGGGGCGGGATGAGGCAACTGTGACTGACTAGAGACATCAAAGACCGTATAAAAGCAAAAGAGAGGCCATATAATATGGCAAAAAGTAGTGGGAAGTTAGAGGACTTGGTAAGCTTTTAACAACCACCAGAAGGCAACTAATAAAAAAAAAAGCATAAGGAGAGAAAAGATGAAATATGAAGGTAAGCTATCCAATAATATGAAAGAGTATACCAAAAGTTTTATTTTCAGATATACTGTATAAAGAGTAAAAGAGAGGTGAGAATGGATATTGGATTGCTGGAAAATTATGCGGGAGTGTTAGTAACGAGGGACAAAGCAAAGGTGGATTACCCTAATAATTATTTTATGTCAGTATTCACTGTGGAAGACAGAAATTCGAGAGTGTCGGGGGCAGAAGTGAGTCCAGTTGCTATTACTAAGGAGAAGGTGCTTGTGAAGCTGAAAGGTCTGAGGTAGTGAGGTCACCTGGACCAGATGGACCGCACTCTGGGGTTCTGAAAGAGGCAGCTGAAGAGATTGTGGAGGCATTAGTAAAAATCTTTCAAGAATCACCACATACTGGAATGGTTTTAGAGGACTGGAAAATTGCCAATGTTGTTTCACTCTTTAAGAAGGGAGGGAGGCAGAAGAAAAGAAATTACAGACCAGTTAGCATGACTTCAGTGTTTAGGAAGATATTGAAATCCAGTATTAAGGATAAGGATTTGGTGTAACTGGAAGCAAAAGATAGCATAGTTTCCTTAAGGGAAATTTTGCCTAACAAATGTGTTGGAATTCTTTGAGGAAATAACAAGCAGGGTAGACAAAGAAGAGTCAGTGGATGTTGTTTACTCATGTTTTGAGAAAATCTTTGACAAGATGCCGCACAGGAGACTGCTTAACAAGAGCCTATGTTTTTACAGGAAAGATACTAACATAGACAGAAGATTGGCTGATTGGCAGGAGGTAAAGAGTCAGAATAAAGGGGGCCTATTCTGGTTGGCTGTTTGTGACTAGTCATGTTCCACAGGTGTTGGGACCACTTATTTTCACGTCATATGTCAGTGATTTGGGAGATGGAATTGATGGCATTGTGGGTAAGTTTGCAGACAATACAAAGGTAGGTGGAGGGGTAGGTAATGCTGAGGAAGTAGGGAGTCTAAAGAAGGACATGGGCAAATATGGAGAATGGGTGAAGAAGTGGCAGATAGAATATAGTGTAGGGAAGTATATTGTCATGCACTTTGTTTGAAGGAATAATGGCATAGACAGTTTTCTAATCAGGAAGAAAATTCTAAAATCAGAGGTGCAAAGGGACTTGGGAGTCCTTGTGGTGGATTCCTTAAAGGTTAACTTGCAGATTGAGTTGGTGGTAAGGAAGGCAAGTGCAATATTAGCATGCATTTCAAGAATACTAGAATATAAGAGCAAGAATGTGATCCTGAGGCTTTATAAGGCATTAGTCTGACTGCACTTGGAGTATCGTGAACAGTTTTGGGCCCCTAATCTAAGAAAAGATGTGTGAAATTAGAGATAGTCTAGAATGTATTCACAAGAATGTTTTCAGGAATGAAAGTGTTACTGTATGAGAAGCATTTGATTGCTCTGGGCCTGTACTCGCTGGAGATTAGAAGAATGTGTGGGGATCTATTGAAACCTATTTGAAATGCTGAGACAGTGTGGATGTGGAGAACATGTTTCCTATAGTGGATGAGTTTAGGACCAGGAGGGACAGCTTCAGAATAGAGGGATGTCCATTTCGAACAGAGATGAGAAAGAATTTCTTTAGCCAGAGGAAGGTGAATTTGTGGAATTCATTGCCACAGACAGCTGTGGATGCAAAATCATTGAGTATATTTAAAGCAAATATTGATAAGTTCTTGGTTAATCAGGATGTCAAAGGTCATGGGGAGAAGGCAGGAGAATGAGTTTGAGAGGTATAATAAATCAGCCATGATAGAATGGCAGAGCAGACTCGATGGGCCAAGTGGCCTAATTCTACTTCTACATCTAATGGTTAAATATATATCTTTAGTACAAGGTAATAAATACTATGCATGTAGTGGCAGTATAAAAACTTACGGTTGGCCAATATTCTGAGATTGTTCTCTTATTCTTTCTATAAAAATGGTAACTGCTTATACATTCAATTGAAATTATTAATGCAGAAAGGAACAGATTACTGAATAATCAGATCGAAGAATTGGATACAAAAGGGAGGTAGGCCATTCAGCTTTACCAGTTCATATGGATTTTATTCCACAGTCATGTGGACAATGTAAATTTTATGTCCATTTATAGGTATGTGAAAAATAACAGATAATTCTGACCATTTCCAAATGAGCTTAGCTATGGCTCTGCAGTACCTAATGGATTCGCAATGGTTATCTAACCAATTTAATAGTATTATTCATTGACTTCTTTTTACTGGAATATAAGTTCAACACAAAATCCTCCCATTTCTATCCTTCTCAAAATTATCTATTAATTCAAAAGATACAAATAATAATTCTGCCAGGAAAATTCTAACTTTCTCAAGAGTATATTGCTGAGGGAGGATCTGATCCAGTTCCAGCTCAGTTATCCATGTTTTCATATCATGGAATTGCATTGAAGAAAATAGTCCAGCCTTGAAATTGGTCCTGTTGCTAAACTGAACTAATTCATTCCCAGAGTGTAAGTGATTTGTTAGCAAGAAGTTGAAAATACTGGCTAATGGTGACCTCTGTTAATGAAAATTTCCTTCCCCAGACTTTACAGTAGCGCTTTTTACAATTGATAAAGAAAAATTCTTTAGCTGTTGGAAATCTGAAATATGTCAGAAATATCTGGAAATGCCCAGCAGGTCAAGCAGCATCTGTAGACAGAGAAACCTTATTAATATTGACCTTTCAGGTGAGCAAAATACTTTTCATCATGCCCTAGGAATTTGACTTCTTTAATGTGAAAGGTGATTTATCTATTTTTAATAAGGAAATTGTTATTAAAATAAATTTAGCTGTTGACTATAGAATTAACACACAGAACAGTTAACTAATTATGCATATATAAAACATTTGTCCAGATCGTGATAACTGCATACCATTTCAACTTCAGAAAAGGACCTATTGTAGTTCTTTTTTTAAGTATGTTTTAAGTCTAGTTGAGTTTATTGTCATGTGGACAACTGTAGTGAGATAAAGATACAATAAAAAAGCTTGTTCACAGCAATGTTACAGGCATATACTGTAGACTTAGACAACACATAACTTGTACATAATTTAGACATGGCAGTGAAGAGAACAAAACTGCAAAATAAGATATTAGGACATTAGACCACAATAGAGACAGTCCATGGTAGTGCATGAGGTGGTCCAGTGAGTTCCATTGCTCACGATTCATTTTCTTGAGGCCAGAGTGGGAATGATACCGGGGAAAGCTGGCATATACCTAATAGTAACACATTTGAGAGGCATCCTGATTTGCAAGTCATTTACAACAGAGAATTTATTATTTTATTCCGATAATACTTTGTGATATGACCGTTACCTCTTAAGGATCCTATCTATTGCCTTACTGGAATGATCCACGTGCTTTCTAGCTCAAGCTCATATAAGTACAAGGAGTGAGGGAGTTTTCCTTACCTTGCATTTGACTGAATTTAGGAAATTACTTTATAGAAAAAGTGAACTTGGACCTCTAAAAAAAATAGGTCTTCAGCTTTTAATATGTTATATATGGAGTGTCTTCCTTCTTACTACTCATTATACAGTGCAAATTCATTATAAGTATTCTATTTATTCATACATATATAAGTAAAGGATCACATTGGTTGACAGGAATTTATCTCACTGAACTGTTGGTCAATCAACCGTTGATATATACGTAGGTTTCAAGGCACGCAAAGACCAAATTTATTGGAATCCCTGGGCCATATTATCATCATTGGCAAGATATTTGACCAAGAGTCTTAACTGAAGAGACCTATGGCATTAAACTGTGAATATTATCTTCAAAATATATAACAATACTATGTATATTATTAAAATGTATATCTTTATATCTAGATATGTAACAAATGCCAAGATGGCTTTTTGCAGCAACTTGTGGTTGAGCCCACTAGGGGATCAACAATTCTGGATTTGGTGTTGTTTAATGAACCAGATATGATTAGGGAGCTTATGTGATCATATTATGATAGAATTCACTCGAAATTTGAGAGGGAGACTCTAAAGTCAGATGTAAAAGTATTACAGTGGAGTGAAGGGAATTACAGAGGCATGAGAGTGGAGCTGGAAAGGTTGATTGGAAGAGGATACTAGCACAGATGATGGCAGAGCAGTAATGGCTGGAATTTCTGGGAGTAATTCGGAAGGCACAGGAGAGATTCATCCTAAAGAAGAGGAAATATTCTAAAGGCAGGGTGATGTAACTGTGGCTGACCAGAAAAGTCAAAGCCAACATAAAAGCAAACAAGAGGGCATGTATTGGAGCAAAAATTAGTAGGAAGTTAGAGGATTGGGAAATTTTTAAAACTCACAGAAGGCAACTAAAAAAACCATAAAGGGGAAAAAGATGAAATACAAAGGTAAGCTGGCCAATTATATCAAAATGATACCAATTTTTTTTTTCAAATATATAAAGAATAAAAGGGAGGTGAGAGTAGATATTAGACCACTGGAAAATGACGTTGGAGAGATAGTAATGGGGGACAAGGAAATGGCAGATGAACTGAATAAATGTTTTGCATCGTTCTTCACTGTGGAAGACACTAGTAGTATGCTGGAAGTATGAGAGTGTCAGGGGGTAGAAGCGAGTGTAGTTGCTATTACTAGGGAGATGGTGCTTGCAAACTGAAAGATTTGAAGGCAGGTAAGTCTCCTGGACCTGATGGACTATACCCTAGGTTTCTAAAAGAAGTAACTGAAGTGATTATGGAGGCATTAGTAATAATCTCTCAAGAATAAAGAGAGTCTGGCATCATTCTGGAGGACAGGAAAAATTGCAAATATTACCCTGCTCTTCAAGAAGAGAGGGAGACAGAAGAAAGGGAATTACAGCCAGTTAGCCTGACCTCAGTGGTTGGAAAGCTGTTGAAGTCAATTGTTAAGGATGTGGTTTCAGGGTACTTGGAGGCACATGACTAAATAGGTCAAGTTATCATGGATTCCATAAGGGAAATTCTTGCCTGGCAAATCCGCTGGAGTTCCTTGGAGAAATAACAAACAGAGTCAGTGGCAAAGGAGAGTCAATGGATGTTGTGTACTTGGATTTTCAGAAGTCCTTTGACAAGTTGCAGCACATGAGGTTGCTAAACAAGATAAGAGCTTAGGGTATTACTGGAAAGGTACTAGCATTCATAGAGCATTGGCTGATTGGCAGCAAGCAAAGAGTGGGAATGAAGGGATCCTTTTCAAATTGGCTGCTGGTGACCAATGGTGTTCCACTAGTTGTGTTGGGACAGCTTCTTTTTACATTGTACGTCAGTGATTTGGATAATGAAATAGATTACCTCGTGGCCAAGTTTTCAGATGATACAAAGATAGCTGGAAGGCAGGTAGTGTTGAGGAAGCAGAAATGGCTGCAGAAGGACAGACAGATTGGAAGAATGGGCAAAGATGTGGCAGATGGAATGCAGGGTCAGGATGTGTATTGTCATGCACTGTGATAGAAGGAATAAAAGCATAAACTATTATGGAGTCTACATGCAGGGTTCTCTAAAGGTTAATTTACAGATTGGATTGATGGTGAGGAAAGTAAGTACAATGTTAGCATTCATTTCAAGAGGACTTGAATATAAAAACAAGGATGTAATGTTGAGGCTTTATAAGGCACTAGTGAGGCCTCACTTAGAGTATTGTAAGCAGGTTTAGGCTCCTTATTTAAGAAAAAACATATGCTGACATTGGAGAGTGTTCAGAGGATGTTCATGAGAATGATTTCGGGAATAAAAGTCTTCTGATATCAGCAGTGATTTAAGGCTTTGGTCATGTACTCGCCGGGATTTAAAAGAATGTGGGGCAATCTCATTGAAACCTATCAAATGTTGAAAGGCCTAGATAGAGTGGATGTGACTGCTTTGTTGAAGGAGACTTGGACCAGAGGGCACAACCTCTAAATAGAGGAACATCCATTTACATCAGAGGTGAGAAGGAAGTTCTTTAGCCAGAAGGTGGTGAATTGGTGGAATTCATTGCCACAGGTAGCTGTGAGGACTGGTCACTGGATGCATTTAAGGTGAAGGCTGATAGGATCCTGATTAGTCAGGGCATGAAAGGTTATGGAGAGAAGGGAGAAGAATGAGGTTAAATGGGAAATGATCAACGATGATAAAATGGCGAAGCAGACTCGATGGGCTGAGTGGCCTAGATTTGCCTCTATGTCTTATGGTCTGAAGTGGTGGCATGGTAGCGTAGCGGTTAACATAATGCTATTACAACACCAGTGATCTGGGTTCAATTCCCTCCGCTGTCTGTAAGGAGTTTGTACTGTATGTTCTTCCTGTGACTGTGTGGGTTTCCTCCGTGTGTTCCGGTTTCCCAAGGACATACAGGTTAGTGGGTTAATTGTTCACATGGGTGTAACTGGGCAGTGCAGGCTCGTTGGGCCAGAAGGGCTTGTTACTGTGCTGTATCTCTCTAAATAAATTCTGCTGGAGATGATAGATACTTTCAAATAGCGCACTTTCAGTTTAGTGAGGAGGGGGATACAAGCCTGTTCTGGATATCAGATTTTTTTCTCTCCCTATCTTCACTTTCTCATGCTTGAACTGCTTAAAGTTGTATCAAAAGGATGAAAAGCTCTTGGATTCGTCTTTTGGGAAGAGCCAGGTTCACTGTGGTTTGCAATTATTGAGCAATTTTATCAGCCGTCATCTTATTCAGTGACAGAGCAGGGCTTAAGGCACCAAATGATCTTCTAATTTTATGTTCATGTCTGATAACTAAGAGAAACAACCTAATATGTTGCTTGGGTTATAGACGGAACATAAAACCAAAGTAGATAATGAATAAATGTGATGCAACTTGTGCTCATTGTTGGGATAGTAAAGGAACAGGATCAGATGTAATATCACCAGCGTATGTTATGAAATTTGTTGTTATATGGCGCAGTATATTTCAATATATTTTATATATGAAAAATTCAATAGGTAGTGCAAAAAAAGTAGTGAGGAAGTGCTGTGGGTTCAATGTCCATTCAGAAATCAGATGGCAGGTGGAAGGAAGCAGTTCGTGAATTGTTAAGTGTGCACCTTCAGGCTCCTGTACCTCCTTCCTGATGGCAACAATGAGAAGAGGGCATGACCTGGGTGATGGGGATCCTTAACAATGGATGCTGACTTTTTGAAGCATTGCTTCTTGATGATGCCCAGGATGCTGGGAAGCCTAGAGCCCATGGTGGAGCTGACTGAGTTTACAACTTCTGCAGCTTATTTGAATGCTCTGCAGTGCCCCCACCCTCCCAACCCTCTGAACCAGACGGTGATATTCTCCGCGGTACGTCCGTAGAAATTCATGAGTGACAGTGTGACTAAGTGACAAAAGACTGTATGAGTGGATGTTACTGAAGTGAGCCTTTTCATGAATAGAATAGTATAACTTCAGAAGGTTACTATTGATTAGTTAACCATAACAAGCATTTTGATTGACATGTAATACTTCAGACTATCAAGGTAAGCAAAACTTCTTCAAAATCCTCTTCCGTGACCATTTCATGCATCATGTCTATGGTAATTAACAGTATTTGGTGTACTGTACTCCTTTACAGGCCACTGTGTTTGCTGTGATTGAAAAGAAAATATAAGAAATCCATAACAAGAGGTTCAGATGTATTATTTGCCATCTGAATTAAGCTAATAAGAAGCTCCAAATGAAATAATATATCTGTCATTTTACCAATACTAATCCTAATCCTAACTTAATTTAAAGTGATTTATTTTGTATGAAGACAAGGTATTGGGTTGCCATGCAAGTGGACTAGCCAAATAATGTAATCTAATGGTTAATTTGTGAAGACTTGATATTATCCACAGCGGAAGTAATGCTGTGTTGAATACATGGCATGAAATAGCTGAATTGTAACAGAAGAGGGCTGAGTCGGAGGATTTTTTTTCCTTGTTGCAATTGGAAAGAATGAAAATGAAAATATCTGCAGAGGTGTGGCTGATTGCATTTCTGAGCCCAATCTGATCAATCGTTTTTCTTAAAGACAGTACATACTTAATTTGCCAGGTAATTTATAATTTTAGAATATTTTGCTCCTTTGTTATTTTGTTTTTGTTTGGTGCTTATCTTTAATGGTTTTTTTTTGTTTTGGCTGCTGAGACCTGTCATTATTTCAAGATTCAAAGAACATTTATTATCAAAGTATGTATGCAGTATACAACCCTGAGATTCATTCTCCGATAGACAGCCAGAAAACAAAGAAAACCATGGAACCAACCCATTCAAAAAAAACATCCAGCATCAAACACACCTCCCCTCCACACGCAAACGGCAGCAAAAAATGAGCAAAGACACAGAATATAAAACACAAAATCAAAACGTGTAACACACACAAAATGCTGGAGTCAACGTTTCAGGACGAGGATCATTCAGTCCCACTAAAGAGTCTTGGCCTGAAACGTCGACTGTATATTTTCCATAGCTGCTGCCTGGCCTGCTGAGTTCCTCCAGCATTTTGTGTGTGTTACTTGGATTTATCGCATCTGCAGATTCACTCATGCTTGTGAATCAAAAGGTGTATTTCACTCACTGTTCATTATCTGCAGGCCACCCCAATTCAAAAATCGCCCCAGAGTAGGAACAAAATAAAGGAACCAGATCTAGGACTAGAAACTAGACCATAAACCTGAATTACAGTCCAAATCTACAATGCTTTAACCGCAGCCCCATGGAACTCTTTCAGAGACAGCGAAGCACCCCATCAGCCTGAAATCACACTGCCAGAATATAGGTTACAGGCTCTAACAGTAGCAGAACAAAATCTTCAAGTTCTGGTGAAATTGCATAGGATGAAGAAGTGCTCAGATGGGATTTTACAGAAAACGCTGCATGGAAGCAGACCGTTTGTGCTTATTGAGCCCAGATCTTTCTAACGCTGACAGCAAGGCTGAACATCAACCTGTTTTTAGTTTCTAAAGATTTCGAATCCCAAGTCTTTCTAACTAATCTATACTTGCTGTTAGCATAAATTCTGGAAGAACATCAGCACCATCTGGTCATTTAGTGGGCACCCAATTGCCCACCATTGAGAACATCTGCCATAAACGCTGCCTGGGCAGAGCGAAAAGCATTGTCAGAGATGCATCTCACCCTAACCATGGACTTTTTACTCTCCTCCCATCCGGTAGGCGCTACAGGAGCCTCCGCTCCTGCACCTGCAGGCACAAGAAGAGCTTCTTCCCTGAGGCTGTGACACTGCTGAACCTCACATCACAGTGCTAAGCAGTATTGCATCCATATTGTACTGTCTCAGTACTTTTATATTTGTGTGCTGTAGAACTTTTTTATTCGCAGTTATTTTGTAAATAACACTATTCTTTGCATTCCTGGTCAAATGCAAAATGCATTTCATTGGCTTTGTATCTGTACTCGGCACAATGACAATAAAGTTGAATCTAATCTAACCTAATCTAATTTTCTTCCAAAGTTAGGTTGAGGTTTTGGGAGAAATCAAATCCCAGTGGATCCATGCGTTGCTATGTCAATCAGACCATCATTATAAGAGTTTTCACACAGATATTCTGGTGTCATCTGAAAGCAACAGTTTGGTTCCAATAGTTGTCTGTTCCTTTGCACAAATGGGTACTCAAAATTAATTTTATTACATGGTGCTCATGCATTGACATTTTGTCAATGAAAAGTGGACAGGCCAATTGAAAGTATATCTAGTTCCATAACACAGGCACCCAGGAACACATAAAAACATTATGGAAGGACCAATTTTATCATTCACAAATCACACCTTTCCCTGGATTCAATCTGCTTGGACCCTGGCAACCACTAGATGTTGGTGTGATTGAAGGAACGGTACTGGATGAAGGAGGAAATTCAAGTGTGGGCCAAGTCAAATGTGATCCATCCTAACGGCCCTTGAGTTCTGCAGGACCCTTGTTACTGGATGTGAAGCAATAGTGCATTCAGGTAGTTATCACTAATCTGAACTAGCAGGATTTTTTTGCCAGAAATTGAAAAATATTGGAGATATTCATAGAAAAGACAATGACAATGAGATGAGATTACAGATTAGACTTTTTGTTAATATTGCCAGCTGATATATTTTGGTCAGGGGCAGGAAGATGGGGACAAATCAATGAACATGTACTCTTGGGATATCGTTGTATAATTCCCTCTGGTCTGATGAATTTTCTACCCAGTCTGTTGGCCTGAAGAAATTACAAATCTGGAGAACAGATTCCTGTAACAATTCAAGGACTGCAGCTGAGTAGACCAAACAAACGTTGTAGTTCCTACCAGGTAATGGAAGAAGTGGAAGTTATCATTTCTGTATGGAAGCACTTGGAAGTGGATGTAACAAAGGCTCTACTGATAATCTGCTAATCAGAGATCACTTTCAAAATAAGGAGTTACTTGTGGGAAGAAAACAGGCTGATAAGAGGAGTGTCTGTGAAGAAGTCAGTTGGCCCCTATTTTGGTGTAAAGAAATGGTAGAATTCAGGAATTAGTGAGATAATTGAATTTAATATAAGTTGATTTATTAAGGTTGTGAGTAGTTTGAATTATTTAGACTTGCATCCTAACCTAAGTGGTCCAAGCTAAGGGTCAACATATCCCGCGGTTCCTTGGCCAATTTTATGTTAACATGGTTACTTCTTCTTTAATCCCCAGGGTTGCAGTTTTGGCAATGTTGATTGTGCACTACTTGGTTAAAAATCTTTTACATGTCCACGTTGAAAACATTAACTTCATACCCCTTCCCTTCAATTCTTTATTGATTATATAAAGATTAGTTTTATTTGTCGCATGTACATTGAAACATTGAAACCAAGAGTGAAATGCATCATTTGCATCAAATCAAGTCAGCAAATATTGGGCTGGGATCAACATTGCATGCCCACACACAATAACCCTAACTGTATATCTTTGGAATGTAGAAGGAAACTGGAGGAGCCAGAGAAAATCCCATGTGGTCACAGGGAAAACATACTAACTCCTTAAAGGCAGTGGCGGGAATTGAACCTCGATCGGTGACAGCTGGCAGTGTAATATGTCAACCACTATGCCACTGTGCAGTCATTATGATTATTTTGAACAAATCCATGATTTCTTTCATTTGTTAGCCTATATTTTCCCAAATGTCTTTTCATTTTGTTCTGGAATATTATTGGTATAGGCTTCATTATTATTACCAAGTGAGTGATTTTGCAATTTAATTATCAATTAGAAGATTTTTGATTGATTACTTTGTGGAATGTTACAGGTTGTGGCAAAGGCCAATAAAAAAGAATATTTTAGTGCAATACATCATATCTCAGATAACTAGGAAGGATGTCATAGATCCTGCTCTAGAAACTCGACTGCAGTGTTCTCGTCCTTTAGTGTGAAATGGGTGCTGAAACCTCCTGTGTAGCTGCATTTACTGCAGGCTGAATGTAGGTCAGCAGAATATTTGTGAAAGCAGAAACAGAGACGGAAGAGGCATTTGTTGTATTGTCGATCTTCCCTCTCCCAAACCCAGTTTGCTAACTATTTTGAGAAAACATTGGCCCTATGATGTCTTTAAAAGCAATCGTTGCAGAAGAGGAAAGATTTTATAGAATCATAGGTATAGAAATAATTATATCAATATAAAATCAAAAGGGACAGGAATATTCTGCATCATATGTGAAACATGTGCCAAAAATTAATATTGTCCTTGTCCAGTGATATGCTAAATATAAAGATACAAAAGCCATAGTTCCCATTGCTCACTAGACTAGATGCCATGACTTCTCTGTCACTCAGCTTCACTCACTGCCTTACTAAGTGTCCACAAACTGCATCTCTTGTGCTTTATTCTACTTCCCCAGACATTCCCTCTGTACTATATCCCAATGTAGTGCAATGCCAGCATTATTATGCCCCAGTGTTACACAATGAAAAAGCTGTCACCACTAGTACAGAGTATAACACTGGAGTATTTTAAAATATGGAATGATACCCATGTTGTTTAGTGACAGAGCAGTCCCTATCAGAACTGTGTCCATAACAATGATTACAGTATACCTGGGTATAAGATATGTTTTGTAACTCCAAAACATAAAACTAATTGAAAGAAAACATACAGCTGGGAATAAGGTATCTACTATTAGAATTTTTTTACTTTCAGCAAGGCATGCACTTGTGATGTGGTGTGATAACGTATGCCATTCATGTACTTTTACATAAGACCAATAATGAGTTATTTAAACAAATAAAGAATGCTTACTTAAACAACATATTTACAATATTACTCAAATATTACTGAAATATTGAATACACTACAGTATAGAGTTGCACGTGGACTAGATTTGCTTTTAACATTGTTACCATGTCAGACCAATCCTGACATGCTGGCCAGAACTCTAATCCAAGGGACCCCAGCCAATTTGATCACTAGCCATGAGCACCGGATATGCTGTGGAGAACTAGACCCTGTGTTGATTGCACTACTACAAAGATATGTGCGGAATGGTTATAGCTCGCAGTTGTACATTCCAGTCCTGCCGTGTCAATGCTGTTACAAGTATATCCAGTGCCTTGAAAAAGTATTTAGCCCCACAACTATTTTCATATTTTACTGTCTCATTTTCTAAATTTAAAGTATATAGAAGTAAGATATTTTGAGTTAATCTAGTCTCTGTAAGGTCCAACAGTATGGTAGAGTTTCAACAGACCAGACAAAAATGAAGACAGAACATTCAAGAAAAGTCAGGAAAATGGTAATGGAGAAACACAAATCTGGGGAAGGGTACAAGACCTTCTTGAAGGCACTGAACATACCTTAGAGCTCAATGCAGTCCATCATGAAAAAGTGGAAAAAATATGAAACCACAGCCACATTGCATAGGTCAGGCCACCCCTCTAAACTTAGTCACTGGAGAAGAATGCTCCATGTAAGAGAGGCTACTGTGACGCCAACAGTCACTCTAAGTGAGCTGCAAAAATCAGTGGCTGTAACTGGAGATGAAGTTCATGTTTCTACAATCTCAAAGGCCTTGTACAAAAAGGGTATTTATGGATGAGTGGCAAGGAAGAAGCCCTGGCTAAAATAAAAAGCATATCCTTGCCTGTAAAGACTTTACAAAGCATCACTTAGAAGATGATCTGAGGATGTGAAAGAAGTTCTGGTGGCTGGATGAGACTAAAGTTGGACTTTTGGGCCTCAACAGTAATTGGTACATGTGGTATAAATCTTTGTTTTCAATATTTTTATTAGTTTCTACATAAAAGAATACAGAGTACAAGAAAGTAAATACAAAAGTCGAATAAAACAACTACAAATTACATTATGTCTGTTCATAACAACAATCTCATTACCCCGTATTCATACAGGTTAGTTGAAGTTATATTAAGATATACTAATTTATTACAAAAAAAAATTAACCCCTACCAAGACCAAAGCTGTTTATTAAGGAGAAGAAAGGGTAAAATACCTTTTCATATAATAAAAATTAATAATAGCCAACATCTACATTTAAACAACAAATTGGGTGTTTTGAAAGTTTTGAAAATAATCCAGAAAGGGTCCCCACAATGTTTGAAAGTCTTGACAAGATTCAGAAATTGAACAACGAATCTTCTCTAAATCTAAGCATGACATAACATTGCATAACCATTGAGCATGAGTAGGAGGAGAAACATCTTTCCATTTAAGCAAAAGTGCCCTCCTAGCTATAAGAGAGCTAAAGGCCAAAATATGTAAATATGATGTCTATAACTTGATATCTTGTCCAGCAACAATACCAAATTAGGCCGTTAGAGGATTAGGCTTAAAATTGACTTTGAAAAGTAAAGAAAAAGTTTGGAAAACTTCCTTCCAATATTTTTCAAGACATGGGCAAGTCCAAAACATATGAATTAATGAAGCTTCTCCATTATTGCATCTGTCACAGTAGGGACATATATCCAAATAAAAATGAGATAGCTTATCTTTAGTCATGTGGACTCTATGTACCACCTTAAATTGTATGAAGGAATGGCGAGCACATAGCGATGATGTATTAACCAGTTTAAAAATTTAATTCCAAGTTTTCTCAGATATTGATGTCTGTAAGTCTTGTTCCCAGAGATTCTTAATTTTGTCTAAAGGAACATTCCTCGTCTCCAGTAACATACCATAAATATTATTGAACCATTATGAAAAGGTGTCAAATTAAAAATTATGTCTGCTAAGTTCTTACCTGAGTTTATAGGAAATGTACATGATTGAGATCTTAGAAACTCTCTAATTTGTAGATAACTAAAAAAGTGAGTTTTGGGTAGGCTATATTTAGCTGACAATTGCTCAAATGAAAAAAGATTTCCTCCAACAAACAGATCCCAAAAACATTTAATACCCAACCTGACCCATTCTTTAAAAACTAAATCAGTCATGGAGGGTTTAAAAAAATTAGAATAAATGGGACTAGAAAGGGAAAATCTCAATAAACCAAAATGTTTTCTAAATTGCATCCAGATCCTCAGAGTATGTTTAACTATTAAATTATCAGTTAGTTTACTTACAAATAAAGGAAGTGAGGATCCAAGAAGAGAAATAATAGAAAATTTATTAACAGAATTAGCTTCTAAAGAAACCCATACTGGACAGTCTACACGATTAATATAATATATCCAAAATATAAGATATTGTATATTAACTGCCCAGTAATAAAACCTAAAATTATGTAAGGCTAAACCTCCAGACTATTTAGGTTTTTGAAGATGAACTTTATTTAAACGAGGATGTTTATTTTCCATATATAAGAGGATAAAATTGGTTCAAGCATGTCAAAAAAGAATTTAGGAATAAAAACAGGTAAAGCCTGAAAAAGATATATAAATTTAGGTAGAATATTCATTTTAATAGAATTAATTCGCCCAATCAACGATATTGAAAGAGGTGACCAATTTAATAGTATCTTTTTTACATGGTTCAATAAAGTAAAAAAGTTTTCTTCAAACAGGTATTTGTAATTCTTAGTGATTGTTACACCCAAATATGTAAATTGATTCCTTACAATTTTAAAAGGAAGATTAGTATTAATTGATACCAAATTATTTAAAGGAAATAATTCACTCTTATGTAGTTTCAATTTATATCCTGAAAACTGGCTAAAACGGGAGAGTAAAGAAAGTACACAAGGTAATGAAATCTCAACATTAGAGATAAAAAGCAATATATCATCAGCGTATAGCGAGATTTTATGGGTAATACCTCTCCTTTAAATCTAATACTGTGCATGAGCCAGGTAACACAATCACTACTGTAAGGTATGATGGAGGTAACATCATGCTATGGGGATGCTTTTCAGCAGCAGAGACTGGATATCTGATCAGGATTGATGGGAAAACGAATGCTGCTAAATACAGAGAGATCCTGGATAAAAACCTGCCACCCTCTGCCAGAAAACTTAAACTGGGGAGGAAGTTTGTCTCTCAGCAGGACAATGCCCCAAAGCACACTGCCAGAGCAACCATGAACCCAATTGAACATCTCTAGCAAGACTTCAAGATTGCTGTCCACCACCGCTCCCCAACTGACCTGGCATAGATTGAGCAATTCTGCAAGGAAGAATGGATGAATTCCTCCATCATATTGTGCAAAACTAATAGAGACTTATCCAAAAAGACTTCAAGAAGTAGTTCAACTAAGTACAGAGCAAAGGGGCTGCATTCGTTTCAGGTTTTGAATTTTTAGCTTTTCGTGTTTTACAATTCTCCATGTCTTTTGGGCTCTCCTGTGAAAAAAAAGAAAAGCATATGATTCACAAACAAAAATTCTCAGTTAAATTGATCAAGATCCTTGATTGTAATTCTCATTTATCTGAACAAAGAGTTGGGGGCTAAATACTTCTGCAAAGCACTGTATATGAGCTATCTTGCTCTTTCTCCATCCCCGGAGCCCAGCTGAAAGACTGCAAGGGAATACATGGAATATAAAATTGAAATTGTACTGTGGGTGTCCTGTAGAAGACTGTGGCCACTGACAAGGGGCTCAGGTAAGTAATGGTCCAGACCTAGCTATCCTGATGTGTCGATGGATGAACGTGACTACCTTTAAAGGGAGAATTACAGTTAATACTACTACAAATTGAAACTTGCGTGGTAGTTTGTTCTCCCTTGTGAAACTTGTGAAATGGAAAGGCTTCCACTTACATTATTTGATCATTGAATCATGAGGAGCATTTTCTTATGGCCAACGCTATGTATTCTAAAGGCTCTTATGACTTTATTGTAAGGGAGCTCTCTTTGTTAGACATCTTTCAGAGGAACTGGTATAAGGGATGGATCTTGGAAAACATGCATTACTCACTCACTCCAATGGTTTCTAACACCAGTAAATATTCTCGCATTTATTCTGGACATTGATACCATGAAAGTCATGCATGAACAGGATCTCACTGGGGTCCGTAGGACTTCTTTGGATGAGGCTCTGTAGTCTGAGATGCACGGTAAACATTTGAAACAGGTGTTGAAATGTTACATTACCTGTCTAAAAGGATGCAGTTCCTGGCTGAAACAATACAATCAGGAAAAGAACCACTAATAACAAGGTTCAAAGTTCAAAGTCAAATTTATTATCAGAGCAAGTACATGTCACTACATGGAACCCTGAGATTCTTTTTCCTGTGGGCATACATTAGAACTTTAGAAAAGTAACTGTGAACAGAATCAATGGACAGCAAACTGTGCAAATAAGTAGCAATAAATAATGAGCATGAGATGACAAGATAAAGAGTCCTTAAAGTGAGACCATCAGAAAAGTGGGAACACCAGAATGGGTGTAGTTATCCCCTTTTGTTCAAGAGCCTGATGGTTGAGGGGTGATAACTACTCTTGAACCTGGTGATGCAAGTCCTGAGGCCTTCTAGCTGATGGCAGCAGCAAGAAAGGAGCATGGCCTGGATGGTGAGAATCTTTGATGCTGGATGCTGCTTTTCTGTGGCAACGTTTCATGTAGAAGTGCTCAATGGTTGGGAGGGTTTTACCCATGATGTACTGGGCCTGATCCACCACCTTTTGTAGGATTTTCCACTGAAAGACAATGGTGCTCCCATACCAGGCCATAATGCAGCCAGTCATCACACTTTCCACCACACATCTAGAGAAGTTTGCCAAGGTTTTTGATGACATGCTGAATCTTCACAGACTCTTGAGGGAATGGAGGTGCTGTCATGCTTTCTTTGCATGATGGGTCCAGGACAGGTCCTCTGAGATAGTGACACCCAAGAACTTAAAGTTACCGACTCTCTCCACCTCTGATGCTCCGAAGTCTACAATCAGTTCCTTGCTCTTACTGACACTGAGTGAGAGATTGTTATTATTACACCACCTAGCCAAATTTTCAATCTTCCTGCTGTATGTTGATTCATCACTACCTTTGATACAGCCCACAACAGTGGTGTTATCAGCAAATCTGTATATGGTGTTGGAGGTCAGGAAGAAGATACAAATGATCCGAAGTGGGATTTGCAGGAGGAACCATATGGCTGTCAATATATGGGACTTCATATACGGCTAAACTGTCAGTGACAATTTAATAACTAGAAAGTTTTCCTGGAGGCGGAGCTGATGAATAACAACTCTGTGTCTGAAAGGACTTGCCTGTGGCCACAACACATATTGCATTATATAATGAGAGGATACCAGTAAATATGCCCAACTATTACTTCTTGTATATAAAGCGTTCCTACTGTGAATGTGTGAATGAGGGGGTTACCTTCTGCATCCACATCAAGGAATGTGGTCATGTGGATTTCAGATCTGTCAGCCCTCCGCTGCTCATTCCTAATGTGAATGTGTGAATGAGGGGGTTACCTTCGTCATCCACATCAAGGAATTTGGTCAAAGCCCACACTTTCAGATCTGTCAGCCCTCAGCTGCACATTCACTCAGTAGGATAGCAAACAAAGAGCCCTTTCAAGACATGCTCCTCAGATCGATCCCTGGTTTAAGTTTACAGGATTACTCATGGGTTAAGTACCTAACTGAATAATTTCTTTGAAATGCACATCATAGTTTACCTCAACTAGGTATGGAAAACAGATATTTAAATTTGCTCACAAGGAAATAAATCAGCTATGATGGATGCTGTTCACTACCATCAATGACAATTAGAATTAAGAGTAGCCTTATTAAAGTCTAATTCATGAAAATCACTTTGTTATTAATCATACATAGACCAGAGAACATAGAATAGTACAGCACACTACAGGCCCTTTGGCCCACAATGTTGTGCCAACCCTTAAACCCTGCCTCCCATATCACCCCCCATATTAAATTCCTCCATATACCTGTCTAGTAGTCTCTTAAATTTCACTGTGTATCTGCCTCCACCACTGACTCAGGCAGTGCATTCCACGCACCAACCACTTTCTGAGTAAAAAACCTTCTTCTAATATCCCCCTTGAACTTTCCACCCCTTACCTTAAAGCCATGTCCCCTTGTATTGAGCAGTGGTGCCTTGGGGAAGAGGTGCTGGCTGTCCACTCTATCTATTCCTCTTAATATCTTGTATACATCGACCATGTCTCCTCTCATCCTCCTCTCCAAAGAGTAAAGCCCTAGCTCCCTTAATCTCTTGTATATCTTGTATACATCGACCATGTCTCCTCTCATCCTCCTCTCCAAAGAGTAAAGCCCTAGCTCCCTTAATCTCTGATCATAATGCATACTCTCTAAACCAGGCAGCACCCTGGTAAATCTCCTTTGTACCATTTCCAATGATTCCACATCCTTCCTATAGTGAGGTAACCAGAACTGGACACAGTACACCAAGTGTGGCCTAACCAGAGTTTTATAGAGCTGCATCATTACATCGCGACTCTTAAACTCTATCACTCAACTTATGAAGGCTTACACCCCATAAGCTTTCTTAACTACCCTATCCACCTGTGAGGCAACTTTCAGGGATCTGTGTACATGTACTCCCAGATCCCTGTGCTCCTCCAAACTACCAAGAATCCTGCCATTTACTTTGTACTCTGCCTTGGAGTTTGTCCTTCCAAAGTGTACCACCTCACTCTTCTCCAGGTTGAACTCCATCTGCCACTTCTCAGCCCACTTCTGCATCCTATCAATGTCTCTCTGCAATCTTCGACAATCCTCTACACTATCTACAACACCACCAACCTTTGTGTTGTCTGCAAACTTGCCAACCCACCCTTCTACCCCCACATCCAGGTCGTTAATAAAAATCACAAAAAGTAGAGGTCCCAGAACCGATCCTTGTGGGAGACCACTAGTCACAATCCTCCAATTTGAATGTACTCCCTCCACCACGACCCTTTGCTTTCTGCAGGCAAACCAGTTCTGAATCTACCTGGCCAAACTTCCCTGGATCCCATGCCTTCTGACTTTCTGAATAAGCCTACTGTGTGGAACCTTGTCAAATGCCTTACTAAAATCTATGTAGATCACATGCACTGCACTAGTCTCATCTATATGCCTGGTCACCTCCTCAAAGAACTCCATCAGGCTTGTTAGACACGATCTGTCCTTCACAAAGCCATGCTGACTATCCCTGATCAGACCATGATTCTCTAAATGCCCAGAGATCCAATTTCTAAGAAGCTTTTCCAACAGCCTTCCCACCACAGCTGTAAGGCTCAATGGTCTATAATTATCCGGACTATCCCTACTACCTTTTTTGAACAAGAGGACAACATTCGCCTCCCTCCAATCCTCCGGTACCATTCCCGTGGACAACGAGGACATAAGGATCCTAGCCAGAGGCTCAGCAATCTCTTCTCTCACCTCGTGGAGCAGCCTGGGGAATATTCCGTCAGGCCCCGGGGACTTATCCGTACTAATGTATTTTAACAACTCCAATACCTCCTGTCCCTTAATGTCAACATGCTCCAGAACATCAACCTCACTGATATTGTCCTCACTGTCATCAAGTTCCCTCTCATTGGTGAATACCAAAGAGAAGTATTCATTGAGGGTCTCACTCACTTCCACAGCCTCCAGGCACATCTTCCCACCTTTATCTCTAATTGGTCCTACCTTCATTTCTGCCATCATTTTGTTCACATAATTGAAGAATGCCTTGGGGTTTTCCTTTACCCTACTCGTCAAGGCCTTCTCATGCCCCCTTCTTGCTCTCCTCAGCCCCTTCTTAAGCTTCTTTCTTGCTACCTATATTCCTCAATAGACCCATCTGATCCTTGCTTCCTAAACCTCATGTATGCTGCCTTCTTCCACCTGACTAGATTTTCTACCTCACTTGTCACCCATGGATCCTTTACCCTACCCATTCTTTACTTTCCTCACCGGAACAAATTTATCCCTAACATCCAGCAAGAGATCCTTAAATATCGACCACCTGTCCATAGTACATTTCCTGCAAAAACATCATCCCAATTCACACCTACAAGTTCTCGCATTATAGCCTCATAATTTGCCCTTCCCCAATTAAAAATGTTCCTGCCCCATCTAAATCGTTGAAACTAATCGGGTGCCAATCAATATTAGGGAAGTTAAAGTCACCCATGATAACAACCCTGTTATTTTTGCACCTTTCCAAAATCTGCCTCCCAAATTGCTCCTCTGTATCTCTGTTGCTACCAGGGGACCTATAGAATACTTGCAATAGAGTAACTGCTCCCTTCCTGTTCCTGACTTCCACCTATACTGACTCAAAAGAGGATCGTGCTACATTACACACCCTTTCTGTCGTTGTAATAGTATCCCTGACCAGTAATGCCACCCCTCCTCCCCTTTTTTCCCCCTTGCTATCCCTCTTAAAGCACTGAAATCCAGGAATATTGAGAATCCATTCCTGCCCTGGTTCCAGCCAAGTCTCTGTAATGGCCACTACATCATAATTCCATGTATGTATCCAAGCTCTCAGTTCATCACTTTTGTTCCTGAGGTTTCTTGCATTGAAGTACATGCCCTTCTACCTTACTACCTTTACACCCTTTATTCTGTTTCTCTTTCCTCAAAGCCTCTCTATATGTTAGATCTGGCTTTACTCCATGCACTTTTTCCACTGCTCTATCGCTCCGAGCCCATCACCCTTGCAAATTAGTTTAAACCCTCCCGATCTATGCTAGCAAACTTACCTGCAAGGATATTGCTCACCCTCGAGTTCAGGTACAACCCATCCAATCTGTACAGGTCCCACCTTCCCCAGAAGAGAACCCAATGATCCAGAAATCTAAAATCCTGCCCCCTGCACCAATTTCTCAGCCATGCATTCAACTGCCATCTTACTGTCACTATCACATAGCACAGATAATCAATTGATACAATTGTAATCTAATATTACTTCTTAACATAAATTAAATGGTTATTCTGCCTTAATATGAATTCCCATAACACAGGTACTCTCAAGGATTTTCATCTGAAATTTATACTTTTGACACAAAAGATCCTCGTTTCCAATCCTGCAGTAAAAAGATTTCAAGTCATGTAGGCGTTTTGCTAAGATGTATCCAAAATAGAGTTACAGAGTTCTAAGGATTAATTCAATCCAACAAGGCAATTTCTATAGAATGAAACAATATTGTGCCAGAAACTTAACTCCTCAGGTAAGTGACCATGGAAAATGTATGTAATTTTTTATGTAACTTGAAAAGAAATATCCAAAATATTGGTTCATTCAGGAGGATCACATTAGCAAATTACTGATCTTTTGATGTAGACTTTCTTGCATTTAAAATCTGATGTGGCCCACCAACTTGCAAGATTGTCAAACACTTGTAACAAATTTGTTGCTAAACTTTGTGATTATACTTTATGACATTACTAGATTGTAACATCTTTAGAATTGTGACTTACTAGTTATAGATCTAGTAACTTCTCACCAAGCAAGTATTTAGTCATCAACATCTCTCTCTTCAATCAGAGTTACAGCTGCTGAAGTGTGCCAATGGCTACGTGGAGAAAGGAAGGATTTTATTGATCTAGACTTAGAGTGTTTCTTTCTGTAAAGGTATATCCTTCTTTCAGGAAAGGAATTGTCTGAAGGGTGTTATCCCCTGGGAAGCAGCAACACCAGGCCCAGACTTACTTTGCATTATTAATAGTTGCATCATCATCCTGTGTTCAACAAGCAACCAAAGAAAGTTTACCTTGTTAATACCATTTTAATTAATGGCTAAGCAATGCATTGAAAGTTAAAATTAAACTTATTATATTTAGAGTATCTATGTGTGAAACAGTGATACCACTTTGCATCAATACCATCTGGTATGGAGGGGCCTCTGCACAGGACTGGTAAAAGCTGCAGAAAGTTGCAAACTCAACCAGCTGCATCATGGGCACTAGCCTCCCCAGCATCGAGGACACCTTCAAAAGGTGATGTTTCAAAATGGTGGCATCCGTCATTAAGGACCCCCATCACCCAGGACATCCCTCTTCCCATTGCTGCCATCGCAGAGGAGGCACAGGATCCGGAAGACATACAGTGAATGTTTTAGGAATAGCTTCTTCCCCTCCACCATCAGATTTCTGTAGAACAATGAACCCATGTACATTATCTCACATTATTTTCTATTTTTCTTCTTTTTGCAATGTACTGTTACCGCAAAACAATAGGTTTCACCAGATTTTCCAATGATATTAAACCTGATTCCAATCCTGCTTTATCACTGACAGGTTTTGTAGCAGAGCTTCATTGTTCTGCTGTTGCTGTCGGTTTATTACTGTGACAAAGCTCAGGGTACGGTAAAAGTTTGTCTTGTGATAGTTCAAATCATTACACAGAGCATTAAACTAGAATAATGGAAAACAATAACAATGCAGAACAGAAGTTAAAAGCTACTAGAAGAATGCAGTGCCTGTAAATAATAAAGTGTAAGATGATAATGAGGTAATTTGTGAGGACAACAGTCCAATTTATCATGCAAAAGATCCATTCAAGAGTCTGACAACAGTCCTTGAGCCTGGTGGTATGCCATTTCAGGCTTTTGTATCTTCTGCCTGAAGGGACAGGAGATAGGGGAGAATTTCTGGGGTCGTGGGGGGTGCGGTGAGGGACAGGACTTCTTTGATTATGTTGGCTGCCTTACTGAGGTGGCAAGAAATATAGACAGATGATGGCAGATGGGAGGCTGGTTCCTGTAATGTGCTAGGTTGTGTCCACAAATCTCTGTAAAGCAATTGCCATACCAAGCCATTATGTGTCCAGACACAATGACATTTTCATCTAGCTCCTACCACCATTAAGGACACTGCCCTTCCTGCTCCACAGCCATAGCATCTGAAGTTAATTTCTTTAAATCAAATCAATTCAATTCAAGATTCTTTAATGTCATTTTCAGTACACAAGTGTAAAGGGGAACAAGATAATTGTTACTCTGGATCTGGTGTAGCACAAAAAACCACACTAAGATAAAGAACACAATAATAAAGAACAGCACAATAAATATAAATATGTAAAATAACATATATATATAGATTGATTTGATGTCCATAAAGTTACATTAGGCACAGGAGTGTCTGCACATAAGGTGACTAACAGGAAATGATAAAGTCATGATGGTAGGGGGTGTGGAGGGATGGGTTAGTGGGTGGAGGTGTTGCTCAGCCTTACTGCTTGGGGTAAGTAACTGTTTTTGAGTCTGGTGGTCCTGGCATGGATGTCACACAGCCTCCTCCTGGATGGGAGTAGGATAAACAGCCCATGAACAGGGTGGGTGGGATCCTTCATGATGTTACAGGCCCTTTTCTAGGACCTTTCTGGATATATGTTCTTGATGGCAGATGGGCTGGTGCCGGTGATATGTTGGGCAGTTTTGACTATGTGCTGTAGAGCCACCTGTCTGCCACAATGCAGTTTCCATATCACGATGTTATGCAGCATGTTAGGATGCTCCCTATTGTGGATCTGTAGAATGGCGTGAGATAGATGTGCATAGTCCAACTCTCCTCAATCATCTTAGAAAGTAGAGGCATTGGTGAGCTTTCTAGATTGTGTGGGATGGATTCTAGGACCATGAGAGTTGGTGTGAGATTTGCACCCCCAGGACATTTCATCCAATAGGATCTTTATTTAGACCATAAGACCATGAGATATAGAGGCAGAAGTAGGCCATTTGGCCCATCAAGTCTACTCCGCCATTCAATCATAGGCTGGTCCAATTCTTCCAGTCATCCCCAATCCCCTGCCTTCTCCCCATCCCCTGCTCAGAATAAATTTATTATCAAAGTATATATATGTTACCATGTACTACCCTAAAATTCATTTTCTTACAGGCATTTACAGGAAATTAAAGGAATACAATTGAATTTACAAAAAAAAATACATAAACAAAGCCTGACAAACAACCAATGTGCAAAAGAAGACATAAAATGCAAATTAAAAAAATAATGATAATACTGAGAACATGAGTTGTAAAAGAGACCTTGAAAGTGAGTGTAGGTTGCACAATTTTCAGTGTTATCCATGTTGTTTCAGGAGCCTGATGGTAGGGTACTAACTGTTCCTGATTCTGGTGGTGTGGGACCTAAGGCTTCTGAACCCCCTGCCCAATGGCAGCAGTAAAAAGAGAGAATGGTCTGGATGATGTGGGTCCTTGATGATGGCTATTGCTTTTCTTGTGGCAGTGCTCCATTTAAACTTACTCAATAGATTTGCCTGTAATGAGCTGGCTGTATCCACCGTGTATTTTTAAGACTTCTCCATTCTTGGTCATTAGTGATTCCAAACTAGGTAATGATTCAACCAGTCAGGATACTCCCCACTGTGCATCAATAGAAGTTTGTCAAAGTTTTTGGTGACATGCTAAATCTACACAGACTTCTAATAAAGTAGAGGTACTGTCATGCCAGATCCTCTGATATATTAATGCCAAGGAATTTAAAACTGCTGACACACTCCACCTCAGATTCCTTAATGAGGATTGGTTTATGGACCTCCAGCTTCTTCCTCCTGTAGTTGATAAACAGCTCTTCGGTTTTACTGATATTGAATGAAAGGTAGATGTTGTAGCACCACTCAACCATATTCTCAATCTCTCTCCTATTTCGAATCGACCAACAACAGTAGTATCATCGGCAAACTTAAATATGGCTTTGGAGATGTACTTAGCTGGGCAACCATAGGTATAAGGTGAGTAGTGCAGGGGGCTAACACTACTGCTTGCGGGGCATCTTTGCTGACGATGAGTGTGGAGGAGATGTTCAGAGTGGAGTGTGATGGTCCAGTGACGCTTAATGCTACCCTCCATTTTCTAGCACAGCAGCATGACCTTTCCAAAGGACCAAAGTTGTTTGTGACAAAGTTAAGCTTCTAGCAAATACTGCTTGTTCAGCTTCTTGTTGTAAACGAGAACCAGTCTTCCAGGAATCAGTTCGCAATTAAAAGCACAATTTTGCAAACAGCATTGCTGACAGGGCACAAGCTGCCGGCCCACAGCTGGGGCTGGCTTCTCAAGAGATATGGTTTGCAAAGTGAAGTGACCATGGGTCTTCCTGTCTGCATTAGCCAAGCATAAGGCAAAGGGGTTATGTTACTTTGCACATCAAACATGGTCACAAGCATTGCTGATCTAACAATAATTGGGATATTTGTATACTCAAAGAATCAGCCCTCACAGGATTAGTATTAAGCATCTCAGATCTCTGCCCTCAGAAGATTTTAAATCATCGGTGTGAATTACTTTGTTAAGGCAAAGGTATCTGAGAAACATCATATGTAAACAATGTCAACTAGTAGAAAAACAGCATAATATTAGAAAATATTGGGGGTAATTAAAAATAGAACAAAACTGTGTTTGAACTACTTCATTAGCTGGAAGTATCTCCTCCTTGGGAGAGAGGTGGAACCCACTACTCAAGCAATAGGTATTGGCAGCTAGACTACATGGCAGAGAATAGATAGGGAAGTAAGCTAATCCTTGAAGAGTAGGTGGATACGGGATAACCTTCCTATAATTAGGGCTTTGCGGGCAGTGAACCCAATACCAGATTGTTTAGAGACAATTCCTGTACACAAGTGACAAGAGAACAAAATCATTTTTGCTCAGGATCCAATGCACCACCAATATTGTGCCCCTCCCCCCAGAAAAGATGAAGGAAACAATAACAACTAAAAAATCACAATGAGTATAGATACATAAGAGGGTTGATGTGCATAGATTGATTTTTTAAAGTATTGATGGCGTTAGTGAGTGGAAGTGGTGATCAGCCTTACTGCTTGAGAAAAGTTAACTGTTTTTGAGTCTGGTAGTCCTGGCATGGATGCTACGTAGCCTCCTTCTTGTTGGGAGTGGGACAAGCAGTCCATGAGCAGGTCGAGTGTTGCTGTTGCCGTTTCAGACAGTGGCTGCTCACTTGGAAGGGCGTGGGGGTGGGGGGGGGTAGCCTTCATGGCCAGCCTAGTGTTGCATGTCTCAAGGTGGGCGTAAAAGTTGTTTAGAGCATCAGGGAGGGAGGCGTCACTGTTACAATCAACACCGTTTTTCCTTGCATTATCGGTAATACCCTTGATGTCCAGCTGTATACGCTGGGCATCATTACCAGATAGCTGCTCCTGAATTTTTTTGTGCGTAAGACAGCCTTTGCCCTCTTGATGCCTAAGCCACTGTTTCTCCTGTCTGCTCTGGGAGCTGTTCAGTCACTGGACCTGAAGGCAAGTCCCAGGCTTTTAGTAGGGAGTGTACCTCTGTATTCAGCCAGGGCTTCTGATTGGGCCATGAGATGGCTGTTCTTGAGGTATCATCAATGAAGCAACTATTCTCCTCCTTCTCTTTTCCACCTCTATTACCTCCAATGCAGTTATAGTGTCTGTTTTGCTGTCAAGCCAACATAAGGGATGTCTTTATAAGGCTGAAGTCCTGCTGTGACTGCTGCACAGCCAAATGCAGGTACTGTTTTAGTTGATGGAGTCTGCTGATTACACCACTGTCATTGGCCAAATCAAAGGAGATGATAGTCAGCATATGAGGGAAATTAAAAATCTGGTGGTGTGGTACCACAACAGCAACCTCTCATGCAACATTAGCAAAGCCAATGGCTGGTTATTGACTAAAGGAACTCGGCAGGTCAGGCAGCATCAGTGGAAAAGAGCAAAAACAGCACCTCTACTTTCTTAGAAGTTTTTGTAGTTTTGGTATGTCACTAAAAACAGAGACAAACTTTTATAGATACACAGTGGGGAGTATCCTAACTGGTTGCATCACACCTTGGCATGGAATCACCAATGATCAGGAATGAAAACGACTACCTTTGGCAGTATTCCATTTATGGAAGTGTTATGTTATGTGGAATATGCTTTTATTCCTGCACGTATAACACAGTGTCTAGTATATGCAAACTGTTGTGTACACTGTCCATGAAAGGATAGCAGGCTTGGGGAAGGTGATATGAGGATCTATCAGAGTGATACAAGAGTTAACTAATGAGAACAGGCTTGTACTATGATAAGCATAGAGATTGTCGTCTAATTGAGATTGCTAAAATGATTAAAGGATTAATTAAAGTAGCGAGTGGGAAGCTCCCTCTGGTGGGGGAGTCCACAACAAAGGCACATAATCTTAAGATTAATGCCATTCTATGATTACATCTGAATGCAGAACCTAACTGAAAGAGCAGTGCACAGTTAGAATTCCCTCCCCCACAAATCTACTGAGACCAGAACAATGATTTCAAAGCTAGGACTGGAGGGCATTTGGTAGGTATTTGTTAGGTGAATGTATAGCAGTGTACTGAACTAAAATAGTGGTTAAGATCATGCTGACTGAAGGTGGAACGGGCCAAAAGAAATGAATTGTCTTCTGTTGTGTCCATTTCCACATAGTTGAGAGAGATTATGTTGGACTTGGACACAGAAAGCCTGAACGATGTGGCATAGCAAAATCAGCCAGGTTTGAGAGATTGCCTGCAAAGTAACACACTTAACTTGCCTTAAATGGAGGTCAAATTGATTCATTCACAATCCTTTAAAGATGACCATTTGGCCCTGTTTTTCAATATTTTCAGACCTTTTGGCTACAGCATAGTGGCTATAGTGATACATTATAGTGCCAGTGATTGCTGATCGGGATCCAGTTCCCACACTCTCTGTCAGGAGTGTGTACATTCTCCCCGTGACCATGTGCGTTTCCTCCTGATACCTTGCCCACCCACATTCTAAAACCGTACGGGTAAGGGTTAGGGCTAGTGGGTTGTGTTCATGTTACGTTAACACTGGAAGTGTGATAACACTTGTGAGCCGTACAATATTTGGACTGTGTTGGTCGTTGACACAAACAATGCATTTCACTATGGTTCAATGTTTCAATGTACTTGTGATAAATAAATCTTCTCTTCTCTTATAAATATTGCTCTGTTATTTGGTTCATGGTTGCACTTTTACCTTATCATTTTCCATTCAGTATTTTTTTCAGGACATTATTGGAAATTCTGGCAACTGTGTAAGGTCTATGGATTGAATTCCTCAACTCCCTCAGCTTAAACACTTGGAATGCTGCAGTTGAAAAATTACTGCAGGCATTCTGTTACTTTGATGTTTAGTATTTCTGTACAATGCAGTAATTCAAGTGAAACAGTTTTCTACTTGTGGAAGAGCAGATTACTTTAGTGAAAAGGAGAAAAGGGGCACTGAAATGGGTGTTATGCTATTAAGGAATGGTGATGTTGGTTCACCTGTGCTGCTTGAGGCAGTGATGAATTTACAGAGGCATCATCGGCAGTACATCTGCCTGTAGCACTCTGAAATATCCACTGCAGCTCGTCCATGTCTGCTTAAAGAAACCTCAGAGTCATTGTTTGCTGAGTAACATTTGAAATCTTGGCCATCAAACACTCTTTCCTTTAGATGATTAAAGGCAATGTTGAACACTTGAAGCATATTCTTTTGGCATCACAGTGTACCCTCATTATACAGAGACCCCCCTGTTATATGGGAAGCGAGCATGTTATCAAGCATACATTGCAGCAGGAACAGTTAGGTAATGGGGCTTGTTTTCCAAACCATTTAGTGCAGGTTTATTCTTTCATATACATAGATGAAAGAAAGCACTGTCCTTTCCCAATTATTTCCCTTCTTCTGCTCTCTTTTCCTCTAAATTATCTCAACAGTCTTCACTTACTCTTCACTCCAGTCAGTCATCATCCGCCATGATGCCCTCTCCACATCATACCTGGTCTTTTCCACTTATCATTCCTCCTTCCCCCATCCACAGTTGGCTGTCGAACATACTTCCCTTGTAATTTCCACCTTCAACATGTGAGATTTATTTGATCGTTTACAGTAATGTGTATTGGATAACGGACAGATGGGTTTGGAGTCTTGCGAATAATCTTTGGGCCTAAAAATTCTTATGTGTGTCAATTCTATGTATTCTTATGTGTTTCCAGGCTTCAATATCATTCTGGTAAATGTCTGCTGTTTACTCCTCCAAGGACAATAGTTCCTTTCTAAGGAATAACTCTTTAAGCAACTCTTTATTTTCCATGCATGAATTAATCAAACTTTTGTGACATAACTTCTACCTACTTTGGTCTCGTCTAGATAAAAAGACTAGTATTTAGTTTGTCTTTTTAGTCATTAGTGGTACTTGGCCTTGACATTTTATTAAGTATATGCGCACGCTTCAGGTAGCGGAGTGGAGGTACATCTCTACCAAAGAGGTGTAAGATATTCCTTCCCTCTGCTAACCTACAGGTCACTTCTGGACAAGGTGTAGAACCTGCGTAAACACCCTCCCCCCCAGTCAGGGTCACGTGAAGCCATGAGAGCAGGCCGTATGTTCGTATGAGCAGCTGATGCATAACACAATTCCTGGTTATGTGACCACTGATGCCAGGCAGACAATCTCTGTAGAGTATTGATAGTGGCTGGGTCACCCGTCTTGTAAAGACACTGCCCAGAAGAAGGCAATGATAAACCTCTTCTGTAGAAAAGTTTTCCAGGAACAATCATCCTCATGGAAAGGCCATGATCTCCCATGTCATACAACATGGCACAAAATGAGTGAATGATAAACTCTCTAACTTGTTTGATCCTCCACCCTTACAAATGTTAGGTTGAAGGTGATTATTTAAGATTGGTCCCTACTGAAGTTTATTTATGTAGTTTTTCTTTTCACTTTCATTTAATGTATTGCTTTTTTAAAAAAATTAATGTCTCCATCTTCAATGTCATCAGAAAATGACTATGTACCTTTCTCATCACCCACGCCTGCTAATGTTGTTAGTCGGCTTGTTGAGTGGTACACAACAATAAGCTCACTCAACATCAGGAA
Organism: Mobula birostris; assembly: GCF_030028105.1. Lineage (NCBI taxonomy): Eukaryota > Metazoa > Chordata > Chondrichthyes > Myliobatiformes > Myliobatidae > Mobula > Mobula birostris. The sequence continues at coordinate 142,097,232 of NC_092370.1, forward strand.
GATTAGGGAATTGATTGTGGATTTCTGAAATAAGGAAGTTGGAGAACACACACCGGTTCTCATTGAGAGGTTGGCGATGGAAAGGCTGAGCAGCTTCAAATTCCTCGGCATCGACGGTTCAAAAATAAATGCAATCATGAAGAAGGTACACTACCTACTCAGCTTCCTTAGGAGTTTGAGGAGATTTGGTATTTTACCAAAGACCCCTAGAAAAAGACCCTTGGGTGCCACAGTAGCCGACTAGTTAGTGTAACATTATTACAGCTCAGGGCTTCAGTGTCTGGAGTTCATTTCCTTATAAGAAGTCTGTATGTCCTTCCCTGTATTGTGTGGATTTCCTCTGGGTGCTCTGGTTTCTTCCCACATTCCAAAGACGTACCGGTTAGTGTGGGTTAATTGGTCTTCGTAAATTGTACCGTCATTAGGCTATGGTTAAATCGAGGATTGTTGGGTGGTGCAGCTCAAAGGGCCAGAAGGGCATATTCCACGCTGTATCCCAATAAATACATACATTCCTACAGGTGCACAGTGGCGACCAATATTACTGGTTGCATCACAGCCTGGCATAGAGACTCCAATGGATAGGATTGGAAGAGCTTGCAGAGGGTTATAGACATAACCAGCTCCAGCAAGGGAACAAAAGCTTCACCATCAATACTATCCTCAAGCTGGCATATCTCAGAAACCGACATCCATCAGTAAGGACCCTCTTCATCCAGGTCACACTCTCTTCTTATTACTACTATCAGGATGGAGGTACAGGAGTCCAAAGACCCACACCCAGTGATTCAGAAACATCTTCTTTCTCTCTGCAATCAGATTTTTGAATAGCGCATGAACCCATGGACACTACTCCTTATTCCTTTTTGCACTATGTATTTAATTTCATCATTTATAGATATTGCTGTACTGCTATCACAAAGCAACAAATTTCACATCATATGTCAGTGATTTAGAATCTGATTTTGATTTGGAATATTTGCAGTGCTAACATAGATCACTGGGAACATAATTAACCCCAGTCTGATAATTTGATTGCTGCTACACTCTCTCTTCCTGACTCCCTCTGCTCTTCTTTTTCTCCTCCTCTCTCTCTCTCTCTCCACTCTGTCACCAACCCTCTCTCCTGTTCTTTCTTTTCTCCTCTCTCTCCTTCTCTTGCTCTCCCCCCTCTCCCCCTCTCTTTCCCTTCTCTCTCCCTACTCTCTCACTGCCTCACTCTCCTCCTTTCTCTCCTTATCTTCTCTGTCTCACTCTCCCCCTCTCCCTCCCTCTCTCCCTTGCTCTCCCTTCCACCCTTACACACTCTCTCTCTCTCTCTACTATCCTTGTCATGCTATTTTTCTCCATTCCTTCATCGTAGATTAGTTATTATAAAGAGACAATCCACATATTTGACTACTGATTTACTGGCCTGCAATCAGATTCCTGTTTGGGGAAAATGCTCAGGTTTATCATGCCAGCACAGTCAGCTGATTTCTTTTTAAATCACCAAGATACGTATTTTGTCACCAACATAAACCATTGAAATATACACCTTAAATTGACTCTTTTGAGAAGTGAATATATTTTAGAACTTGTGAGTATTATAATGATAAAAATATTTTTTCATTATGCCACTCTGCTTATTTCCTAACCATGTCCATATTTACCTTTAATTTCATGACCTTCAGTTTTATTTTCGGTACCTTCTTAGGGTCTTTAATGAGTTGTTTTATAAAAATCTACATAACATCCATTGGCATGACTGTGTACACAATTTTACAATTACAAATTCATGTTTGCTCTCTCTGATCAGCCAAATAAATTCAAAATGTTTGATTTGTTTTTGCTTAATGGCCAGAACTTGGTAATTTTCAACAGAGTGTAGACTATTTGGTCCATTATTTCCTCATTTCTCTCTCATTTAGAGTCCTAGAATCAGAGAAGTGTATAGCACAGAAACAGGCCTATTGGCCCATCTAGTCTGTGCTGAGCTATTTAAACTGCCTACCCCCATCAACCCGCACCAGTGTCATAGTCCTCCATACCTCGAGTAATCCATGTACCAATCCAAACTTCTTTTAAACATTGAAATCGAGCTTGCATACACCGCTTGTGCTGTCAGCTCGTTATACACTCTCACGGCCTTCTGAGTGAAGAAGCTTCTCTCATGTTCCTCTTAAATATTTCACCTTTCACCCTTAACCCAGGAGCTCTGGTTGTAGTCCCACCCAACCTCAGTGGAAAAACCTGCTCGCATTTACCCTATCTATACCTCTCTCCTTTTTTATTATGGAGCCTGATAAAGGAAGGTTTGAGATGTTCATCAAGTCGCAGAAAAAAATTCTAAACATTTTAAACACTTCTCATCTTACACAGAGCTACTTTTGTTTGCTTTCTGGAAGATGTCAACTGAGGGAGCGTTGTACACTAACACCACCTTGACTGGAGATATGAAAGCACCCTGACTTTCACTGATGCCCAGACAAATTTGTGCCCCTCTCAATCTTCATGGGTAGAAACTAAGGGGAGTTTACGGCCAGGTAGTGTTCATGGATCCTTGTGGGTAGTTTTCTCCCAGTCTGGCTGATGTAATATTTGCTGCAGGCCCCGTATTGGATTTTGTTGACCATACTGGTCTCGTCCAACAGCTTGATTCATTCTTTTTGTCTGCAAAGTACTGTCCTCTACTACCACATCGGCAGCACTCTAGACATCTTCCTGTTCTTCACATGTGTGTAAGGCATCTTGGGGTTTTTCTTAATCCTACTTGCCAAGGTCTTCTCATATCCCCTTCTAACTCTCTTCAGTCCGTTATTAAGCTTTATCCTACCTACCTTGTAACAATAGAGCCTTGGCTGATTCCTTGCTTCCTACATCGTAAGTATGCTTCTTTCTTCCTCTTGGCTATAATTCCTTCAGCCTAATATCCTTTCCCTGCCTCAACAGGATAAGCCTATATGGAATCCCCTGTAAGTGCTTCCAAAAAAACAACCTCCACATTTCCATTGTGAATTTCTGTAAGTACATCTATTCCCAGCTTATGCCCCTAGTTCCTAACAGCGTCATAATTTCCACTCCCCCAATTAAATACTTTCCCACACTGTTGACACCTATCCCTGTCCAAGGCTATGGTCAAGGTCAGGGTGTTGTTGAAACTGGCTCTGAAATCCTCACTCACCGAGAGATCCGTCACCTGACCAGGTTTTTTGCCAAGTACTAGATCCAGTATATTGAGTCCTGGATGCACCCAACAAATTCTGTCACAGCTAAGTCTTTTGCAATAAAAAAGTGACAATCAATGTTAGGGAAGTTGAAGTCACCCTGTTATTTTTGCACCTTTCCAAAATATGCCTCCCGATATGTTCCTCCATGTCTCTGTTGCTATCAGGAGTGGGGTGGGGGGGTTTGTCTATAAAATACTCCCAAAAGAGTGATTTCTCTCTTTCTCTTTCTTACTTTCACCCACACTGACTCAGTAGATGATGATTCCATTAGACTCTCCCTTTCTACAGCTGTGATGCTATCTCTGACTAGCAGTGCCACTTCCTCACCTCTTTTACCTCCCTCCCTATCCTTTTGGAAACCTCAGCATATCCAGCAGCCATTCCTGTCCTTCTGATAGTTAACTCTCCATGCTGTAAGTTCATAACCCTTGTTCCTGATATTTCTTGCATTAAAATTGACACATTTCAACCCATCCCTCTGCAATTTTGTCCTGTCCACTGTCTATCCGTCCATAAGCTGCATCTACCTTTACACCAGCTGGCTCATCCTCTGACCTATCACCCTGGTTCCCATCCCTCTGCCAATCTACTTTAAACCTTCTCCAATAGTTCGAGCAAGCCTACCCACAAGGATATTTGTCCCCCTCAAGTCCAGATGTAACCTGCCAATTTTGTACAGATCATCCTTTCCCCAGAAGAGGTCCCAGTGATCCACAAATCCGAAATGCTGACCACTGCACATTCAATTGCCAGATCATTCTATTCTTACTCTCACTTGTGTATGCCACAAGCGACAATCCAGAGCTTACTTCTCAGAGATTGCAATCCAGAGCTCCTGCTTTTCAACTTCCTACCTGGCTCCCTGTGTTCTTTCTTCATGACTTCTTCCCTTTATCTATCTATGATAGATAGCTAGATACTTTAGTGTCACAGTAGCATTACAAGTGCACAGATGTATGATATTAGAAGAGAAGTAAGAAAATAAATTTAAAAATAAGTTACCTTAAACAGTCTAACAGGGGGGATTATGTCATTGGTACCAATATGTACCACAGATTCTGTCTGCTCACCTTCCGTTTAAGACTGCTGTGGAGCCAACCTAAGGCGCCCCCGATCCTGGCACCTGAGAGACAACACACCAACCCGGTGTCTCTTCCTCATCAACAGAATCTCTTATCTGTTCCTGTAAATATTGAATCCCCTATCACCACAACTGTCCTCTTCTCCCCCTTTCCTTCTGCGCCACAGAGCCAGATCCGGTTACCGTGGCGTTCATCTGGCAGTTCACCCACCCCCCAACAGTATCCAAAATGGTCTAACTGTTATTGATCACGCAAGTACACTGCATTGGCTGCCCATTCCAACAGTCACCCAGCGACTTACCTCTCTGTAGTTCTTATCCATCGCCTTCTCATTCTCCCAAACGAGCTGTAGGTCAGATCCTGCATCACTTTCCCAGCACAGTCCGTAAGGAGTTGTGGCTGGATGTACCTCTTGTACATGTAGCTATCAGGGAGACTGGAGGCCTCCCAGATCTTCCATATCATACAAGGGGAGCAGATCACTGACCTGGGCCCATTCATATTGCTCTATCTGCAGGAGGTCCCAACAGGCCCAGCTTACTTTTCAAATCAGGTGCAACTCTTCTCAATTTAAAAAGTGAGGTTAAGCACAGAATTGAAGTCATCTTTACCCTGCAACACCATGAAACTTTCCATTCTTGTATTAGTTCAGCGTCACACTCAATCTAATTGAGCCTGACCCATATTACTTACAGTCTTTTGCAGTGGATATACCTCTGGAAAGGGAGTAGGTGGTATCCAAACAAATAACATGTTGAAAATGCACCACAGTATCGTAGTGGTTACCGTGATGCTATTATAGCTCAGGCATCGGAGTTCAGAGTTCAATTCCACCATCCTCTGTAAGAAGTTTTCATGTCCTTCCCGTGTGCGCATGGGTTTCCTCCGGGTGCTCCGGTTTTCTCCCACATTCCCAAGATGTTCCGGTTAGTAGGTTCATTGGTCAGTGTAAATTGTTCTGTGATTAGGCCAGGGTTAAATAGGTGGCTTGCTGGCCAGTGTGGCTCACTGGGCCGGAAGTGACTGCTCCACGCTGTATCCCTAAATAAAATTAATTTAGAATGGTCTGAGACAGAGGAGACCTTTTATGTAATCATTTTGAAAAATGGGACAGATTGCTACTTTACTACACCATCAGGTATCATTTTATAAAGAAAACAAATGAGACTTTGTCATCTGCAACTTTGATTAATCTGGATTTTCCAACCAGTGACAAGTTGATGGTGCTTGGCGATAACCTTGAAGAACCTCCTCTCCCCCAACCCCCACTACCCAGCTGATCCATTGGGCACTCTAGGTGTGTAATTTTCCTTTTCTGTAATAAGGGTTAATTTTAAAATCACTAAAGACAATCTGTGTTGTCTGGTAATAGTAATCATTAAGTTGGGTGGCAGCTAAACAAATTGAAGAATTCATATATACAGCCACTGCGAGGTAAAAATCATAACATTTTAAATATTTTACAGAGAACAGAATAAAGATTGGAGTGCACATTTGGAAAAAGCTGCAAGCTAAAATGTAATAAAAACTATATTTTTTGTTTACATTCGTTATTTTAAAATTTAAGAAGTTTGAAATTACTAATTGATAAGAAAACTTCATGCTTGCAAAGTTCATTTTATCAGGGAAGAATTATTTTTTACATTGCAAACACTAAAAAAGAGCATATTGCACTCTGCCCCTAAAACATACTACCCTTATGGAGCTTTATTGTGAATTTGGTGCCATAAATTCACCAAGTGATTCACCAAGTAGTGGATGCAACCCAGACCATCACAGGCAAAACCCTCCCCATCAATGAGCACATTTACAAGGAGCGCTGCCACAAGAAAGCAACTTTCATCATCGAGGACCCCCATCATCTCAGCCATGCCACTTTCTCAATACTGTCATTGGATAGGAGGCACAGGAGACTTAGATCCCACATCACCAGGTTCAGGAACAGTTATTACCTAACAGCCATCAGGCTCCTGAATCAGCATGGGTAACTCCACTCACTTCAACAATGAACTGACTCCACAACCCACAAATTCACTTTCAAGGAGTCTACAACTCATGTTCTCAGTATTACTTAGTTACTTTTTAAAAATTTATTATTTGCATGATTTGTCCTCTTTTACATATTGGTAGTTTATCAGTCTTTGTCATGTATAGTTTTTCATATTCTTCCTTTGTTTTCCTGTAAATGCCTGCGAGAAACTAAATCTCCAGGTAGTATCTGATGACATATGCAGTATGCACTTTGATAGTAAATTTCAGTTGAACTCTGAACAATGAAATGGAGATGAGATTTTGGGTACATCTTCAGTTATTTTTATAGTGAGAATACTGCATAGTAAAAGCTGAAGATAATATCAGATCGATCATTCTGTGCTGATTCTCTCAAAAAAGGTTGTAACCAATTAGATTTCTTGGTGAAGTTGTCATGAGTAATTGTCAAATATTGAGAGTTGGGAGAAGACTCATGTGGTGCATATTATCATCATGGACTAACAGTGCTGATGCTTCCATTTTGTGCTCTTTATTCTCTAGGTAATTTAACGTGTAAAAATCCCCAGTTGATCCAATCAGTCTGTCCCATCTAGATGCAGTGGAATTTACATTCAGTGTAAGCCTGTTCTTTAGTAATAGTGTCTACTGATAGATGGTATATAGCAGACAACCTAATGTAGGCCAGTTGAGGAAAAATAATGACACCACCTCCCTAATCCATTAAGATGATAAATAAGTTCCTGAGGGTTACAGTAATTGATATTAATGATCACAGCTAATGCCACCTTAACTTTTATATCTCACAATGTTTTCCGTTGACGAACCTAACACTCCCCTTTTGAAGGCTTAAATTACAATCACACTTTGGCAAAATTTTCAAACACCTGATCTTCTCTGCAATAAGAATTGCTTCCTGTCTTCTTAATTTTCCTTCTGATTCTCCATTTTTATTTGATTGACTCTATTAATTTATTGGAATAAACAGTGGACGATTTGGGCCTTGACTCTTCATCAGGACCCGAGACTAAGTAACTTTTGAAGATCTAGCCTTTGGATATTCTCCATTAATATTGGTGTTTCGTGGGCCCAAAGTTTTAAATGCAGCAATACCAAAGTTTTATTATTGTATTCCTGGTCTTGTATATATCTCTCCTTTCTATTGCCTTGCAGCACCAAACATATATACCGTGTGCAGTCATACATTAAGGCAATTTTTGATAGGCTTTGCTGCGTGTAGATTGTTTTCTGTGCTTCAGGACAGGCTGAGACAATACAATGTACTGCATAAATACACATCTTATTTCTGTTTGAAATACATTTGAAATAAATTTTAAAACTTAACCTGCTGTATGATGCAAGCCTGTGTACTGAAAACAGGTTTTACTTAGATAAGGAAAGGAGCAGCACTGAAAAGGCATTTTTTTAAACGGAGGTAAGCAGTGCATTTTTGATAATAATTGTTTCCGGTTGAAGGTAGCGGGTTTTAGGAATGATGAAAGGGTGAGTGGAATGATGGAGAATAGATTATCACAGAGGTACCAACAGTGAGGGACATGTGTGAGCAGAACACAGAACAGCAAAGGTACCACAGAACATGGAAGGTTAAAAAAAGATTTAACAGAAATGTTTAAAATTAAGTGAGCTTTTGATCAAGTGGATAAAGGAAAACTTTCAGAAACAGGAGAACTAGGATTCAGGATAATTTACAAGAAATCAAGAAGGAGATTTTTTTTTAATGCAGCAATTTCTTATGATCTCATATGTAAACTTAATAAAACTTCAGAAGGGATTTTGAAAAGCTAAGGGGGAAAATCAAAGTACTGGGTCCAATTAACTAAATTGTTCAAAAGCCAGCTGAGGTGCAATAGTCTCTGACTGTGCCTTATTAGTTTATGATTCAATCCATCTATGAGGCACATTTACACCTCCTGTCTCTCAGCCACTAGTAGTCTGCAGAGAAAAGGGCACTTATCTAAATATATAGAACTCTGCAACCCTGGAAAAATGCCATTAACTTCAATCCAGATTTTCAAAGATTGACAGCAAGAATACCTGTGCCAATTGTTAACCTTTATTGGAGACTTCAATGCTGCTAGTTATTTTCTATTAAAAGCCATATTAATTTGCCATATTTCACTGAAAGCCATGCACACAGATAGACATAGTTATAGTCATAGTCATACTTTATTGATCCCGGGCGAAATTGGTTTTCGTTACAGTTGCACCATAAAAAATAATAAATAGTAATAAAACTGTAAATAGTTAAATAGTAATATGTAAATTATGCCAGGAAATAAGTCCAGGACCAGCCTATTGGCTCAGGGTGTCTGACCCTCCAAGGGGGGAGTTGTAAAGTTTGATGGCCACAGGCAGGAATGACTTCCTATGACGCTCTGTGTTGCATCTCGGTGGAATGAGTCTCTGGCTGAATGTACTCCTGTGCCCACCTAGTACATTATGTAGTGGATGGGACACATTGTCCAAGATGGCATGCAACTTGGACAGCATCTTCTTTTCAGACACCAACGTCAGAGAGTCCAGTTCCATCCCCACAACATCACTGGCCTTACGAATGAGTTTGTTCATTCTTTTGGTGTCTGCTACCCTCAGCCTGCTGCCCCAGCACACAACAGGAAACATGATAGCACTGGCCACCACAGACTCACAGAACATCCTCAGCATCATCTGGCAGATGTTAAAGGACCTCAGTCTCCTCAGGAAATAGAGACAGCTCTGGCCCTTCTTGTAGACAGCCTCAGTGTTCTTTGACCAGTCCAGTTTATTGTCAATTCATATCTCCAGGTATTTGTAATCCTCCACCATGTCCACATTGACCCCCTGGATAGAAACAGGGGTCACCGGTACCTTAGCTCTCCTCAGGTCTACCACCAGCTCCTTAGTCTTTTTCACATTAAGCTGCAGATAATTCTGCTCACACCATGTGACAAAGTTTCCTACCGTAGCCCTGTACTCAGCCTCCTCTCCCTTGCTGATGCATCCAACTATGGCAGAGTCATCCGAAAACTTCTGAAGATGACAAGACTCTGTGCAGTAGTTGAAGTCCGAGGTGTAAATGGTGAAGAGAAAGGGAGACAAGACAGTCCCATGTGGAGCCCCAGTGCTGCTGATCACTCTGTCGGACACACAGTGTTGCAAGCACACGTACTGTGGTCTGCCAGTCAGGTAACCAAGAATCCATGATACCAGGGAAGCATCCACCTGCATCGCTGTCAGCTTCTCCCCCAGCAGAGCAGGGCGGATTGTGTTGAACGCACTGGAGAAGTCAAAAAACATGACCCTCACAGTGCTCACTGGCTTGTCCAGGTGGGCGTAGACACGGTTCAGCAGGCAGACGATGACATCCTCAACTCCTAGTCGGGGCTGGTAGGCGAACTGGAGGGGATCTAAGTGTGGCCTGACCATAGGCCGGAGCAGCTCCAGAACAAGTCTCTCCAGGGTCTTCATGATGTGGGAGGTCAATGCCACCAGTCTGTAGTCATTGAGGCTGCTGGGGCGCAGTGTCTTCGGCACAGGGACGAGGCAGGATGTCTTCCACAGCACAGGAACCCTCCGGAGCCTTAAGCTAAGGTTGAATACATGGCGAAGTACTCCACATAGCTGAAGGGCACAGGCTTTGAGCACCCTGGTACTGACACCATCCGGTCCTGCAGCCTTGCTTGGGTTGAGACGTTTCAGCTGTCTTCTCACCTGTTCAGCTGTGAAACCCACTGTGGTGGTTTCGTGTGGGGAAGGGGTATAGTCATGAGAGTAGGGTGGGGGACTGTGAGGAGGGGTAGGAGTGGAGAATGGAATATGTGTTGGTTGGGGGCCGACAACAGATGGCTTATGTGGGGGATGGGCAGGGGCCACAATGTCAAATCTGTTAAAGAACAGGTTAAGTTCATTGGCCCTGTCCACACTGCCTTCAGCTCCTCTGTTGCTAGTTAGCCGGAACCCAGTGATGGTCCTCATCCCCCTCCAGACCTCTCTCATATTGTTCTGCTGGAGTTTCCACTTAAGCTTCCTCCTGTACCTGCCTTCAGCCTCCCTGATCCTGGCTTTCAGGTCCCTCTGTATTGCCCTCAGCTCCTCCCAATTTCTATCTCTAAACGCCCTCTTTTTAGCGTTCAGGATGTCCTTAATGTCCTTTGTTACCCATGGCTTGTTATTTGAATAATAAAGGACAGTTCTTTTTGGAACATTGCAGTCCTCTCCATGTGGCTCACAGAGTGCCTGCCAGTCTGTCACCTCAAAACAACCTTGGAGCGCCTCATAAGCCTCCTCCGACCATTTCCTCACTGTCCTCGAGGTTGTAGATTTACTGTTCACCAGAGGCACGTAGCAGGGTTTTAGATGCACCAGGTTGTGATCTGACCTTCCCAGTGGGGGGAGGGGAGAGGAGCTGTATGCATTCTTAACGTTAGCGTACATCAAATCCAGAGTCCTCTCCCCTCTGGTTGTACAGCTCACATACTGCGTGAAGTTGGGCAGTGTTCTAGCCATGGTAACCTGGTTGAAGTCACCCGAGATGGTAATGAGGGCACTCGGGTGCTGGGTTTGTAATCTGGCTATGACGGTGTAAATGATGTTACACGCTGACGTCGGGTTGGCAGAGGGAGGGATGTACACAACAATCACAATTGCATGTGAGATTTCCCTTGGCAAATAATATGGGCGGAGTCCAACAGCAAAAAGTTCAATATCTGGGCTACAGACCCATTCCTTGATCGTAATATGCCCAGGATTGCACCATGTGTTGTTTACCAGAACTGCCAGCCCCCCTTCTTCACGCTTACTGCTCTCAGTGCAATTCCAGTCAGCTCGAACGGTCTGGAAACCCTCTATGGAAATGCTTTGATGGGGTATGTCCTCGTGTTAGTCAAACAAATGACAAATGCCTTAATTTGCTTGGTGTAACCATAATCATAATATAATTTGAAAATATCACAAAGGAGCACCGCAGGTATCAATGTTGCAGATTTCTATAATTAGTGCCATTTGGATTATTATTTTACCTCACCCAAACCGCCCCGCCTTTACCATAAACCCATTCCTACTGACTAAGCTAATTGATTGAAAATGTGTCAATGAATAACGACACAAACATGTTTGTATGAGCATCTTTCAGAATGCCACTCAGATTTCATAACTCAAGTTCCTGTGTCGGAGACTCTAAAACCAATGATAATTTCTACACCCAAACCCCATGACACCACTGCCATAGCCATTTGAAAGGGGCAAAAATAAAGTTGTGCTTTCACAAAGCTACTTCCGTGTTCTTTTTAGGATGTCCCATTGAAGTGCTTTCACTGCTGTCAATTAGAAAACACAAGTGGAATCCTGCTTACAGTATGTTCCTATAAACAGCAATGTTGTAACGACAAAGTCATCTGATTTACTATTGTTGAGTGATGGATACACATTGGCCACACAGCGACATGTTACACGTTACATCAGAGGGATAGGAAGGTAGGCAGAGGGAGTGGCGTGGCTGTACTGGTAAAGAATGGCATTAGATCAGTAGAAAGGTATGACGTAGGATCAGAAGATGTTGAATCCTTGTGGGCTGAGTTAAGAAACTGCAAGGGTAAAAGGATGTTGATGACAGTTATATACAGGCCTCCCAACAGTGGCTGGGAGGTTGGCCACAGATTACAACAGGAAATAGAAAAGGCGTGCCAAAAAGGCAATGTTATGGTCGTCATGGGAGATTTTAACTTGCAGGTCAATTGGGAAAATCAGGTTGGTAATGGATCTCAAGAGAGTGAGTTTGTTGAGTGCCTAAGAGATGGCTTTTTAGAGCAGTTTGTCATTGAGCCTACTAGGGGATCAGCTATACTGGACTGGGTGGCGAACCGTTGGCGATTCGGGAGCTTAAGGTAAAAGAACCCTTCGGAACCAGTGATCACAATATGATTGAATTCTACATGAAATTTGATAGGGAGAAAGTAAAGTCTGATGTAGCAGTATTTCAGTGGAGTAAGGGAAATTACAGTGGTATGAGAGAGGAGTTGGCCAAAGTAAATTGGAAGGAGCTGGTGGCAGGGATGTCAGCAGAGCAACAATGGCGTGCATTTCTGTGAAAATGAGGAAGGTGCAGGACATATGTATTCCAAAAATGAAGAACTATTCAAATGGTAAAATATAGCTGACAAGGGAATTCAAAGCTATTGTAAAAACAAAAGAAAGGGCATACAACAAAGCACAAATTAGTGGGAAGATAGAGGATTGGGAAGATTTTAAAAACCTACAGAGAGCAACTAAAAATAATTAGAAGGAGATGGATGAAATATGAAAGCAAGCTAGCAAATAATATCAAAGTGGATAGTAAAAGTTTTTTCAAGTATGTTAAAAATAAAAGAGAAATGAGAGTGGATATAGGCAGCTAGAAAATGAGGAAGAAGAAATAATAACAGGGACAAGGAAATGGCTGATGAACTAAATGAGTATTTTGCATCAGTCTTCACTGTGAAAGATGCTAGCAGTATGTCTGATGTTGTAGTGTATGAAGGAAGAGAAGTGGGTGCAGTTATGATTACAAGAGAAAAACTGAAAGACCTAAAGATACATAAGTCACCCAGATGAACTACACCTTAGGGTTCTGAAAGAGATAGTGTTAGAGATTGTGGTGGTATTAGAAATGATCTTTCAAAAATCATGGGACTGTGACATGGTGCCAGAGACTGGAAAATTGTAAATGTCACTTTGCTCTTCAAGAAAGAAGGAAGGCAGCAGAAAGGAAATTATGGACCAGTTAGCCTGACCTCAGTGTCAATTGTTAGAAGATGTTAGAGTCAATTGTTAAGGGTGAGGTGATGGAGTACTTGGTTACACAGGACAAGATAGTACAAAGTCAGCATGGTTTCCTTCAGGGAAGATCCTGCCTAACGAACCTGTTGGAATTCTTTGAGGAGATTACAAGTAGGATAGATAAAGGGGATGCTGTGGATGTTGTATATTTGGACTTTCAGAGGGTCTTTGACAAGGTGCCACACATGAAGCTGCTGACCAAGTTAAGAGCCCATGGTATTACAGGAAAATTTATTATTACAGGTATAACATGGTTAGAGCATTGGCTGATTGATAGGAGGCAGTGAGTGGGAATAAAAGGATCCTTTTCTGGTTGGCTGCCAGTGACTAGTGGTGTTCCGCAGGGGTCAGTGTTGGGACCACTTCTTTTTATGCTGTATATAAATGAGATAGATGATGGAATAGATGGTTTTGTTGCAAAGTTTGCAGATGATATGAAGATTGGTGGAGGGGCAGGTATTGTTGAAGAAACAGATAGGATGCAGAAGGAGTTAGACAGATTAGGAGAATGGGCAAGAAGGTCGTAAATGAAATACAATGTTGGAAAATGCTTGATCATGCAATTTGGTAGTAGAAATAAATGTCCAGACTATTTTCTAAACGGGGAGAAAATCCAAAAATCTGAGGTGCAAAGGGACTTGGAAATCCTTGTGCAGAACACCCTGAATATTAACTTGCAGCTTGAGTTGGTGGTGAGGAAGGCAAATGCCATGTTAGCATTCATTTCAGGAGTTCTAGGATACAACAGCGAGGATGTGATGCTGAGGTTTTATAAAGGACTGGTGAGGCCTCACCTTGAGTGTTGTGAACAGTTTTGGACCCCTCATCTTAAAAAAGATGTGTTGGCATTTGAGATAGTCCAGAGGAGGTTCACAAAGATGATTTCTGGAATGAAAGGGTTATCATACGAGGAGTGTTTGATGGCTCTGGGTCTGTACACTTGCCGGAATTCAGAAGGATGAAGGGGTGATCTCAGTGAAACTTTTCAAATGTTGAAAAGCCTATCAGAGTAGATGTGGAAAGGACATTTCCCATAGTGGGAAAGTCTAGGACAAGAGGGCACATCGTCAGGATTGTGGGGTGCCCTTTCAAAACAGAGATGCGGAGAAATTTCTTTAGCCAAAGGGTGGTGAATTTGTGGAATTTGTTGCCACATGCAGCTGTGGAGGCCAGGCTGTTGGGTGTATTTAAGGCAGAGATTGATTTAGGTTCTTGATTGGACATGGCATCAAAGGTTATGGGGAGAAGACTGGGAAATGGGGTTGAGGAGAAAATTAAAAGGATCAGCCATGATTAAATAGTGGAGCAGACTGGATGGGCCAAATGGCCTAATTCTACTCGTATGTCTTAAGGTCTTATGGTCTTATGGACTATGGCTGTAGCTGTTCCTCAGCTCCTCCTATAATTAATATGAGAGTTTATCATTGCCATTTGAGAAATCACAAATAAGAGTTTAATATTGATCTGAAAAAAGGCACTTTTGGTAGTGTAATGCTACTACAGTGCCAGTGACCCAAGTTCAGTTCCAAAGCTCTCTGTAAGGTGTTTGTATGTTCTCCCCATGACCGTATGGGCTTCCACTGGGTGCTCCAGTTTCCTCCCACTTTTGAAAGCCATGCGGGTTAGTAGGTTAATTGGTCACATGGGTGTAATTGGGCAACGTGGACTGTTTGGGTTGGAAGGACCTGTTACCATGTTGTATCTCTAAATAATACTAAAATAACTCTACATCATTCCTTTAGTGTTACACGAGAGAGCCAACCTAGATTTTTGTGCTTAACTCAAGTCTACAACCATCTGAATCAACTGAGATCCTCATCAGAGTTGGCACATCATGTGTGAGTCCTGCTATGTGATAGGGTCACCAGAAGTTTAAATAGACTCTGACAGATTGGAAAGCCATAATCCTAAGATCATGCGACAGTGAAAAACAGTCAAAAATCTGAATATTTATGAATATTTGCAAATAATTTCAAGTGATTAAAATACTAATCAATTGGACTCACATTAATTTGATAAAATGAATTAAGTTATATAAGTAAACTCAGTTCATAGAAATATTGTCCTATATGCAAAGTTCTATAGGATAACTGCTCAGAAATTGGATTTCAGGCTGTGCTACTGCAGCAATGTATAATGTGAATGTCTGTTCATATTTTCTGCGAACAGAAGTGAAACGGACCAAGAATACATTAGCAGCAATGTGGTGGTTTGCACCCAATATGAGGCAACAAAACAGGAGGTGCGTGGTTCCAGATGGGATCCTGTCCCACTTAGTTCAGCTTAAAACATTTTTATTAACGTCAAAAGCTTAAACACTTACCGTGTCAATCTGAAAGCAACAACATTAAGTGGCTGACTTGGAAGGCAGAGAAGTTTCCGGAGAAAAAGAGAGGTATGATAGACAAATTGCAGCGGGTCCAGATCATTGCTTAGGCAGGAGTTGATTTTGGCCATGACCACCCTCTTAAAGTGCCTCATCACAGTAGATGTGAGTGCAACTGGATGATATTCATTGAGGCTGCTCACCCTACTCTTCTAGGTCATTGATATGATTGTCACCCATTTGAAGCAGGTGGGAAATTCAGACTACAGCAATGAGAGACTGAAGATATCATTGAACACTCCCACATGAAGGTTGACACAGGTTTTCAGTGCCCTACCAGGTACACCATCAAGACCTAACGCCTTGTGAGGTTTCATCCTCTTGAAAGATGTTCTACCATCGGCCTCCGAGTCAGAGCTCACAAGATCATCAGATGCTACGGGGATTCACACCAGTGTCGTATTGTTCTCCCTTTCAAAGCATGCATAAAAGTTGCTGAGCTCATCTGGGGCTGAAGCATTACAGCCATTCATGGTGTTGAGTTTCGCCTTGTATGAAGTAATGGTTAATAACAGCACAGGTTTCTGCAAGCAGATAATCTATCATTTCCCGGGACGGCCTGGCTGGAGTATACCGGGGGAGGAGGGTGAGGAAGGCTTTCATCCAAAAACCTTTCTGTCTCTGTTATATACCTCTTACTACTCAGACTATCATGGGCAGGGTGCTCAATGATGTATGTTTGGTACAACATATCCCGGATAGCAGTAGCTGTATCACCACATGGGTAGCCATGGGGAGGCCCAGGAGGCACATATCCAATAAGAACCATCCAGGGTCCAGGAAGTGCCCACCTTCACAGCCCCATTCCACATAGACAGTTATCCCAGGATGCTGTTCCTGCTCACAGTTGCCATATCTCTCTGACTAATTAGATCTGAGGTCATTATATTGACTACACCAACATTCTTTTCCCTACCCTTTTGGTTGGGGAATCACTCTCAGAGACAGGACCTTTGGATTAGATAAATCATATCCAGGGAAGTACCAGTTCTTTAATCACTTATTCTGCTGGAGATTACTAAGGTTGAAGTTTTTTATTGCTTTTGCAAAACTCTGAGGCAAGTTTGGTTGGAATGGACTACCCACACCCCGTTTCTCCCAAAACAAAACGCCAAAGCTGAAGAAGCTGGATAATATCTTCCAACAATCTTTTTCCGCTGACATGTGAGCATCTCATGTCCAGAATAGAGCTGCACAGATTTCCAATGTGGAATTGTGTCTCCCTCTAAAATCAATTCTCGAGAAAGCAAAAAAACTGAAAACACAAATAAGACCAAACAAAAATCAGAACCTTCACGAGTAACTACAAAATTTAGAATAAATAGTTAATTTTCATATTTTCCAAAGAACAAAGGGAAAGAAAAGATGGCCTTTGAAACATTAACACATTCACACAGCCTCTTAAAGGCATAGCCTCTTAAAAGATAAGAGCTCCTGCAAATTTACTTCACAGAGTAACAAAATATTTCAATTGGTCACCTTTCCGCTGAAGTAGAGGATTAATTCAAACCTCCAATATTAATTGAGCAAACTCATGGCAGCCTTTGCACTCACTCCCTCAGAAACGCTCTCTCTCTCTCTCTCTCTCTCTCTCTCTCTCTCTCACTCAAGTAAATTGACATGTAGCCACAACATTTGAAATATACAAACCATTCGTACTTTAAACCATTTTGGAAAGTAACTTGCTCTTAAGGGTTAAACCATTACCAAATATTAGGCACCTGTGTTGTTTTAACCTAGCAGCCAGCCAGTTCACTATCCAATGGCGGGTCACCGCCACGGTCATGCACAGCCCCGTTTGACCAAAGTCTCTTTCTCTAGTGTGCTCCACTCCTCCTGGGACTTTAAATCCCATTCGAGAAGGGAGGAGTACCTCTCCTTAACCAACGCTGTCACTAGATCCCATAAAGATACGTTATTCACTTGGGAAGTGAGGCAGAACTCTCAGTGCGTTATTTATCATGTGATGGGATGACAGCACCCTTCCCCCAGATAAAATTGCTCCAACAACCCCACCCCACCCCCACCCCCACCCCCACCTGCATCCCATATCCTCAATGGTTACATGACTGGAGGCTTCCCCAGCTTTTGTCAATGTCCATACTTCATTTCTGCCAGTTCCTTAGCAGAAAACTCTAAGCAGTGTCGTCTTGGAGGGAGAATGCTGTGCTATCCACCCCACATTCCTCTTTCTCTCCCTGCCCCATGGGAGGAGCAATGGGCCAAAACCCACACCAGTGGTCACTGGTTTAGCTGGTGCTGTGTTGACTATGTCTCCACTAGGTCTCACAAAAAACACAGTACCAACACTAAGTGGATGTTTATTAAGTGGCTTTATTATTTGCAAATGGAGAGTTCACCTCTGCTTCCATCAGGGATGGTAGGAGACCTCCAACACACTGTTTACAAAGTGTTCTTTTCATGCATAGGAACAAGACGAGGTTACTATTTCCAGAAAGCACAGTCCTTCTGATACATTTGTTGTAATCTGCCATCTGCGGTTGATTCATCTCTGCTACTTCCTTATTTTTACAGAGTGTTCAGTGCAATGGGTGCTGGCAGGCACCTATTCCTTCAGTAAGCACATTCTTGTAGTGACAGACATACATTGTAACATATTAGCTTAGCACTTGAGGATTGTCTACTCCATTTTGTTACATCAAATGGCTGCAAAAAATGCAAAGTTCAAAACATATTTTGACAACTGGCTCTACTGCATAAAGGAATTGCAGGACTCTCATCTCACCTCTCTTCCCCATCCTCGCTACAGAACCAGTTATTCCCCCCCCCCCCACGCGTCAGGGTCACCTATCCAAAGCATCAAAGTTGTTCCGGTTGCCAATTCACCTTTTGGGCAGCCTCTAATTGCCACACTTTTACAACCACAGGCTATCTTGGTACCCTTGTCCTCCAGTTTCTTTAGCCAGGGTCTGTGCCAAGCAGGCAACCTCCCCTATGTTGATACAGTACTGAATCAACTCATCCACTTTGTTTTTAAAGCTTTCAATTTCCTGCTCATTCTGTGAAATTATCTCACACTGTCACTTCGTGATGGCCACCAGCGGCCAAAAAAGTCCTTTCTGGCTCCTCTTCTTAAATGGGATCCCTACTTCATTCAGCATGGACACAAAATGGTGTCCCATTTTCACCCTGTGGGCTTCCAGCTTGTCTGACCAGTCCACCAGCTTGGCGTAGCCCACCAGCAGGTTGGCAAGACTTCCGAATCCCGGATTGTTTATCAGTCCTCCCCAGGCCTCAGCATTCCTCACACAGGGGTACTCTTTATTACTTTTAAACATTTTAAACATTTTCATCTTTTATTCCATTACTGAATCCTTGCTGAATATGCCAATGGTTGCGTGGAATTAGGTTCGCAGACTCGGTAAAGAGACAGAGGACACCAATTATAGGTAAATTTTAACTGTTTATTAACAAGTCAAAGACAGACACTAAAATCATTCACTAAAGCATTCAAGTCATGCAGATAGCTATTTAAGTGTGCCCACAGATCCTTTATCTGTAGCGCACTTTCAAATCTTTCAATGGCACCAGTCATGTGATCCCCCTGTCTGTGGTGAGCCCTGAGAGAGCGAGAGCCCCACATGTGCTAGATTTATACGCAAACAGTACTTTGATGCTGGAAGCTGGCACCATGGTATCAGAAGCAACCAATGGAAAAGCTGCGGCTTTCCTCACATGGGCCAATCAATAACTAACATGGTGGCAGGGGCCATCGACCAGTGCATAGTGTTAACCTTTCATGCTACAAATGCACAAGAACATATGAAGCTGCAGAGATTAGTGAACTCAGCCCAATATACCTTCAGCACATTCCTCCCCACCATTGAAAGTATCTGTGTGTAGTGCAGCTTCAGGAAGGTTACATTTATTGTCAAAGAGCTCAACCATCAGGGTCATGCCATCTTATCACAGCTACCGTCAGGAAGTACAGAAGTCCCGCTCCACCAGTTTCAAGAACAGCCAGTCCCTGCATCCATTCACATCTTTACCAACCCGAATCATTGTCTCAGTGTAACAGCATCATGATCATATTGAACACTCGGCACTGCAGTGAACTTTATTTTGGTTCTAGTTCTGTTGGTGTAATTCTGCCCTTTGTTCTTTAATCTTGATAGATAAAGATTAGCTTTATTTGTCACAGGTACATTGGAACATACTAAATCAAATCAGTGAGGATTGTGCTAGAAACTCACACTTGTACCCAGAGGAAACCCAGACGGTCATGGGGAGAATGGACAGACTCCTCACAGACAGCAACTGAAACCAAGCCCTGATCTTTCAGGCGGCGCTGTAAACGTTGCGCTAACACCTATGCTACCATGCATCACTTTACAGCGGCAGCAACATAAACTTGTATAATTTATGTTTCATCTGTTTTTCTTCTGAATGTTATGCATCTGGATGTACGAGTGTGTTGCTGTTGCACGTAAGTTTTTCATTGCATCTGGACATACATGTACTTGTCTTCTTCTTCTTGGGCCCTGAGCTCCCAGTGGAGCACAGGCCATCGATGACCTCTTGTCTCCATCATCCAAAGTCGATGGTCTGGTTGGGGTTTGTCAATGTTTCTGTAATCCATTGTATCCACTGTACAGGGGATTGGCCTATACAGCTTCACCAGAGTCTTACCTGTTTCCACCTCACACGACGGGGACATAGAGTTGGACTTTGAGAGGCTTCTGCGTACACGTATTTGTGCATATGACAATAAACTTAACATTGACAGTGGGATTGCATTGCAATTTCGCAGTTTCATTAACATGGAGGAGACAGTCATGCACCTTGTGAGCAAAGGGAATACTGAGCACCACATACCTGCTCTGAAAGTGCAGCAGGCAGGCTGTCGAGTGGATCTCAGCCCGAAACATCGACAGTTTACTCTATTCCATAGATGCTACCTGGCCTGCTGACTTCCTCCAGCATTTTGTGTGTGTTGTTTATTGTAATCACTATATCCCTTTGACTCTATTAACAGTGGATGCTCATTATTGTCTGTGCTGCTGCATCGCCACAAGGATGATGTGGCTGCAGGTTATCAGTGCAGTTATTTTCTGGTTTGTGCTTAGTGTCCTGGGATAGGAGGAATGGAGCTGGAGGAGAGAATGGCACACAGGAAAGAGTAATGATGATGCTAATGAACTCAATGCATCATTGCACCCGACATCCCAGAAAGTCAGAAATGTCAGAAAGGTGCACCACAAAGGGTGAAAGAGTCACCTAGAGGGGGGCAGTTCAGAGAGAGATGCACCAGGTATGAGGGAGCTGGAGTCTAGTATAGGTTGTAGGGAAGCTGGTGAGTGGACTTCCCAGTGAGCAGAGCCTGGGCCCCCAAACTGCCCTGAGGGACCATGAGTATGATGGATACAGAATGACATTGATCTAGAGGCTCATCAACCTCAGAGGCCATCACTCCTGACTCACCGAGTGCAAGAGATGAAAAGGGACATGTGGGAAACCATGTCCATACCCTGGTAGAAAGCTGATTGGAGTCAGAAGACCATGGCTTCCACTTTGGAAACGCTTTGCTCTAGCTTTGGCCGCAGCCCCATTACACAGCACCTCCTTGTTCAGCTGACAGACGCTATAGAGCTTTGGTCTCCGCCCATGACACCTTATTGTTCTGGGTGAACATGTCAGCAAATTGCTCTCCCGTGTGAGTAGTGAGCAGGTCACCTTCTCACCAGACAGAGAGGCGGCACATGGCAGCTCATCTCTTCTTCAGCAACAGATTTATGTATTCCCTGCCCATCCTCACATCCTCTTCATTATGAGCACTGGTTCTGCTCAGGCTGAAGAGATGATGGGAAGGAGACGTATGAAAATAGCGGGGAGGCATCTACAACATGAATCAATGAGTCACTCAGCTTTGGCTCTGTAACAGATCAGTGGACCATTTTTCTGCCCAGTTTTATCGGAAACAGCCTAGGATGCAATTTTAGAACATTGAGGTATCTCCTCATAGAGGCACCAAGTCACCTCCCAGCACATTCCTCCAACCAATTAATCATCTGAGTCTCAGAGCTCACGCTTCCAGATTGCTCCTTTATTTGGCCTTGGGCTGAGGTCTAAATCAGAGTCTATCCTGTGCATAGTCAAGGACATGTTTACATACTCAAAAAGGAGCAGCTTCCCAGCGCCAAACTGCAGCACCACTGCAAGTACTGCAAAGCAAAATGCAGCGAGGCTGCTGCCTAATCTGTAGTTCCTCTAAATTGGGCTCATTAGCCACTTGTGAATTTGTTTATGTATAGTTTAAATTATCCTCAATTACGAATGATCACCTAAAGAGAATAGAGAAGGTCAATAGATAGTCTTCTTCTTATCGTGTCCACGGACAGTCTGTACATGGCCCAGCCAGAACTGGGCACATATTTGAGCCTTGTTGTTGATTTTGGCAAGATCTGCAACAGCACAGGGTTCCTCTAGCGATGGGCATTGCAGGAGATGTTGATTAGTTTGTGGCTCATTTCTACATTCACAAGTTGTCAGGCCCGTTTGCTTAGTGACACCTTTGAACGACCTACATCAGTCCGAAGTCTGTTAAAGGTAGTAACTGCGTAGATTTTCTGAGAAATATAATTTCGGTAGTTCGTTATTGTTTGTTTTTACACAATAATGATTCGGCACTCAAAATCTGATGCCATACAGTCACATATAGGAGAAATAACACTCTTGGTTGTGCAACGATAAGTGGAGTCATTGCGGCAGCTGCTTACATTGGTGCAGTCACTGTGTGGTTTAATAATGGAGTGCCACCAATGTTTAAACCATTGAGCCACCAATGGAATGGATATCTCAGCAATTAAATTCTGGAGAGAAAAAAAGACTCACAGATAGTTTTCAGATATTTGGTGAAAGCTTAAATGTGTTTAAACAGTTTAAAGTCAGTTATGAGGATGCATTTCAGATCCCCTGATGTCAGCAGAGTGTATCTTTAAATAGACATTACTGCAACAAAAGAGAAAAGCACTGCTACCTCTTATATTATGAATCTTCATCAAAGGCCATAGGTTGCACTAAACTTTTCCCAGTTTTTATTGACAAAGAAGAAGCATGTTGTGTATGATCTGTGACATCAGTCGAGGTCCACCTAATGCCAGGAAATATTATTCCCGCAGACCCACACGGTCCAGTTTCTCAGTGGGCATAATATAACTGTAAATGTTCATTACTGCAATCATTTGAAAGTAAAATTGCTTCTACAGTACTGTGCAAAAGCCCTATATATATATATACATATATATTTTTGTGCCTAAGACTTTTGTACTTACACTGTATATATATATAAAATTTAAAAAAAGAAAGTTTTGGAAACATATAGCTGATCAGGTAGTATCTGTGGAAAGAGGAACACAATGTTTGAAGTTCTATATTGAAGTCCCTGGCTAGACTTTGTTTCTCTTTCTACAGGTGCCATCTGATCTGCTGAGTTTTTCCAACATTTTGATGTTTGTATTTCAGATTATCTGCAGCTTGCTTTATTTTTGCTTCTATAAATGATTTGGGCATTTAAACCAGCTGCTGATGGATTCACTCTCAGGCACTTAGGTTTGAAAATCTGTCTTTTCCATTATGGATAATCGTAGTATGACGGTACCAGAGCTGAAATATACTGTGATAAAATATGCTGGCATTTATCACAGAAGCTGTGAAGAGATTTATATCAATCTTTTTGCAGAGCTTGTTTAGAGCATTGTCAAGAAAAATTGGGTCACATTATTCCAAATCAATCAGGTTTTCCTGTAAGGCAGTGCAGTTTCAAAACCTACTGACAAATTTTGTTCGGATTCTTGGAGTCTGCTGCAGGCTACACTGGAAACTGGGAGTGCTTGTGCATGAAGCGCAAAAGGTTGGTTTGCAGGTGCAGCAAGCTATCAAGAAGGCAAATGGAATGTTGGCCTTCATTGCTAGAGGTATTGGGAGAGGAGGGGTTATGCTGCAACTGTACAGGGTACTGGTGAAGCCACGCCTGGAGTACTGCGTGCAGTTCTGGTCTCCTTACTTGAAGAAGGATATGCTGGCTTTGGAGCGGTGCAGAGGAGGTTGATTCCAGAGATGAGGAGGTTAGACTATGAGGAGAGATTGAGTTGCCTGAGACTGTACTCGTTGGAATTCAGAAGAATGAGAAGAAATTATGAAAGGGATAGGTAAGATAGAGGCCGGAAAGTTGTTTCCACTGGTAGGTGAGACTAGAACTAAGAGACATAGCCTTAAGATTTGGGCAGGTAGATTTAGAATGAAGATGAGTAGGAACTGCTTTTCCCAGAGAGTAGTGACTCTATGGAATTCTCTGCATAATGAAACAGTGGAGGCTACCTCAATAAATATATTTAAGACAAGGTTGGATGGACTTCTGCATTGTAGGGGAATTAAGGGTTATGGTGAAAAGGCAGGTAGGTGGAGATGAGTCCATGGTCAATCAGCCATGAACTTATTGAATGGCGGAGCAGGCTCAACGGGCCAGATGGCCTACTCCTGCTCTTGTTTCTTATGTTCTTAGACCACAGAAACTTTGGAGTGCTGAGCTGAAACTTCGTACTATAGATGCATCTGTAGCATTTCCTCATGGTGTGTTTCCGGAGCTACAGGTGAAGCATAACAGCATATCAGCCTAGCCCTAACAAGAAGGTACATATACAAAGATCCTTTTCCCACCTCAGATACACAGGAGCCGGATGCTTCTCTCTCAACCTGTGTGTGCTGCAATGTCTCCTAAGATCAAGGATATGTACATCAAAGCTGACTGATATCTGTAAACTTTTATGGTCATAGGTGGCATGTTCTACCCCTTGGGCAGTGCAGTGGAGCAGCAGTTAGTGCTGTCACTCTCAGTTCCAATAACCTGGGTTCAATTCTGATCTCAGCTACTTCCCGTTGGAGTTTACAGTTCCTTCCTGCAATTGCATAGGTCTCCCTTAAACGTTATGGTTTCTTTATACATCACTAAGACATGTTGGTAGATTAATAGTGGGAGGAGTTGGAGGGCAGGGGAATTAATTTCCCCCAGTGGAGACAAGTGGTAAAAAAACAAACAGGATTTGAAAATAAATTGCAGTGCTTTCTGGAAATGTGAGTTTAGTGGAATTGCTCTGTTGGGAACTGGCATGAATTTATAGGCTGAATAGCCTGTTTCTATGTCATTATTAAATGAAAATCACTTTCACCTTGAATCTCCTAATATCCAGATCACTTCATATCAGGAACACTCTGAGATTGTCCAGATAAGATTCTGTTCTTGGTTGTTAGATACTTCCTCTCACACAAGTAACCAGGAGCAAGGCTGACTGCAAGGAGAGCAGGAGGAGAAGAATGGACATCATGTATTGGAGATGCCAGAGAATGACAACCATGGGGTTCTCTGGAGATGTTATCACAGCAGAATTAGGTGGCTTCCATTTCTTCAGAGGGCTCAACTCAATGAGACTCATGCCCAGTCAAGTTGAATGAAGAAACAGGAAGCCACACACACAGGAACTATTCTTTATCATTTGTCAGGGGTCATAGAAAGGATCAGTAATGCAAGCAAATCTTTTGTGTGTGTTGCTTTGGGTTTCTAGCATCTGCAGATTTTCTCATGTTTGCAATAATGCGAGCTACTCTTTCACCCAGTTGCCAAAGTCTGCCTGAACTGAGGAATATTGTACCTTTGGGCACCTGATCTAGTGAGAACTAAAAGGGAAACATAAGCAGAGCTTCTTTGCCTTCCAAACTTTTCTGTGCCTCAGAATAAGTATGCAATAATTTATCATACTTGATAGACACAATGGTTACACCTTGGGCTAGTTGAGCTCTCAGTAAACTAAATGCAGTCATTCTTTGCAAGAATTTGTTTTCATTAAAAATCCTTATAAATTTTGATCAAATGGATTTATTATTTGTTTTTAGACACCAAATTTCAGAGATTAAAGTATGTACACTGGCAAATTTAATTGCATTAATTGAATGGGCATTAGAGATTGTCATGAAAACTGGTCTCTCTCTTCCTTGAATTACAGTCACTTCTAAGAATGCCATTTAATTGACGAGACTTGATGGATCTTGGAGCCAGGGGACATGGTGCTGTCCAAAATTTGCATATCTATAATGGCAATTTTTTCCAGTACTGCAGCTTAGCCCAAGCAAGTACTTGTCATAGGAGCATAACCAAACACAATGCAAAGGATTTGAAAAGTGTGGCATCGGGGTCCCTGGACGAATTCATCCATCAGCCTTTAAATCTATCTCATGGGCAGATTTTGGAAATTATTGACTTCATTACAGGGCAAAGACTTGAGCAGGAGATAAACTATGAATGAAAGTCACAGTGCACTGTCACTCATAGAATCAGAAATATTCTGATCATTCTGCTCAGTTGTAGTGAAATGAAAGGGACACCCAAATGGGAAGGGTTTCCCTATGACAAAGCCTCACATTAAACTTGTAAACCATGTGAAGACTTTGGGTTCATCCGTAACTGTCCATGTGGTGGTTATCTGTCAATAAATAAATTGATTTACAAGCCATGCATCGGGTCCGGAATGAATGAAATTCACCTTTTAAGATAGTTTTAAAATGGTCTTCTGATTTAAGATGTTATACCAAATGCGTGCAATAGCTCACTGGTAGTTCAAAAGGCAAGATATTTGACTAAAAACATTTCTAATAACAGATATTCTGTTATGAAGTAAATTGTGGTAAATTTTCACCACAAATGGTGAAGAGGCGAAGAAAATTCGAGGGATGAACCGTGCTGGTATGCTGCAGAAATGCCATAGATGGAGTGAACTATTCAGAGTGGAGATATCAAGGCAGAGGAGACTTGATGCCTGTACAACTGGCCCGGGTGTGAGGTTGGATCACTCTGGGTGCTGAGAGGAGAAGTTGGGGCAGAGGAGACTCGATTACCATACTACTGGCCCAGGTGTGAGGCTAGATCACTCCAGGTGCTGAGAGGAGAAGTTGTGGCAGAGGAGACTCGATTCCCGTACTACTGGCCCGAGTGTGAGATTGGATTGCTTTGGATGCCAAGCTGATTTGAAGAGCTTGAGAGTGCTTTGGCTTGGGTGGCAAAATCTGGGCTCAGACCCAGTCGCTGGACAGCATGGTCTAGGCCCATTGCATTTTGCAGCGCTAGGGCCTCGACCCCAATTGCAAGGTGCCAAGCTGTTTGAGCAATTTAAACACTAGCCCTGATAGACTGCAAGACATTGCTCACTCTCCTACGATGTTCACTTCTCTCTCCATGGTGCTAAGGCCATGAAGGCTCCTCGGGCTTCTGTGCTGCGTGTCCGCTGATATGATGGATTGATACTGAGGCTTTGGGCCTACTCTAGACTGCCCCGGGGTTTGGATCTAAGGACTCACTTTGGCTCAGATATCTATTGTTTGTATGGTTTGTGTTTTTACCCCCTTTCTCTGTGCATTGGGTGTTGGTCTATATTTTATTTTTTTTAATTGGGTTCTTTTGGTGTATTGATTTGCAGCTGCCTGTAAGCAAACCAATTCAAGGTGGTATAATTGATATATTTTTTTGAAAATAAATATACTTTGAAACATTTTGTTCTTCTGAGTTACAAGAGGAAATTTTCTGCTACAGCTACAAAGAACAAAATATATATTTCTTTGACATCCTTAGAAACATTTGGTACGTGACTACTTACAAAGCAACAATGCATGCAAATTAAAACATAGAAAATGCTGGAGGAACTCCGCAGGTCAGGCAGTATTGATGGAGACAAATAAATAGTTTTGAGCTGAGACCTTTCTTCAGCACTGGAAAGAAAGGGGGAAGAAGCCAGAGTGAGAAGGTGGAGGAGGGATGAGGTGAATGAGTACGTTGGCAGATGATATGTACAAAACCTTGATGAACAGTGATTCATAGCTAGTAGTTCTAAATGACTTCACAGAGTCAACCATGGTGTCTATCCTTTTGGCAAATTTAAACGTTTGTATGTTACTTAAATGTTTAAACACATGTATTTCTCCACGTCTCTCTGCATAAAGGTATGGTTTAACCACAGGTTGCCCTTGGTTGGCCAGTATTTGTATTTACCTATATTACTGGCTGGCTGTATCTCTGACTTGCAAACTGTTCGGGTTATGAATGGTTCTAGGGAACCAAACTCTGATGGACCTGCATTATTAATGTTACACATTTTAATATAAGGAATGTATGAGAAAGAGCTGGAGGCACTAATGAAGAAATATGGTATTGTTCTTCTTACTGAAGTGTGGCATAAAGAAGAATTCAAATGGCAGCTCAGATTTATGGAAAATATTATAAGGGAAGTAGCAATATTGTTTAAAGAAACAATTACACCCATGAGGAAGATGATATTTTTATAAGATCAGTGAACAAGGCCTAGCAGGCTGAACTAGTGAACAAACAGAGGCAATTAAAACTGGGGTATAAGGGAGAGAGCATTTATGACAACTATAATTTGCACTATTTTAACTTAACTATGGAATAAAAATTGCAAAGATTGACTAAGAGTAAAGCTTCTCAATTAAGATAACATTAATTTTTTCTCAACTGGGAGGCAATTTAGTATAAGTTGTATAGAAATGATAAATTGGTGCCAGAGCAGAAGAGAGCTTTCAAATGGATGAAAACAAGGGTTCAGAATGCATTTGTCCCATTTTTAAAGGGTAAATTTGTCACTAGATATCGAGTATTTAGGGCACAATCATACAAATAAAAACCTGACATACCCCAGGAGTTCAGTGCTCAGACATTTTAGAGTAATATGGAAAAAGCAGAGGTAAAATTGAAAAGGAAATAAAGAAAGAAAATAAAGTTCATTTTAAAAGTAACACAGAAGAAAACACAAAGATGCACATAAAGAGCTTGAGGATATAAAGAGAAGAAGACTTAAAGCTCGCCCATGTGTGAAAGCTAAGGACATCACCACATCATAAATACATTGTAAAAGTCATGAGAAATGAAGTGGATGTAGTAGACACTATTTTTAAGAAAGATGAAACATCTGGTATGTCATAATGAAGGGAAATATTGACAGAGACACCATTTTGAAAAGTACTTGAAAGTCCATGCCCAAACAAAATCTCTCCCAGACCATTAATAAGTACAAGGGAAGAAATAAGATAGGCACTGACTATGATTTTCCAAGTTCTTACAGGCACAGTGCTGGGGAAATGGAACAGTATCACGTGACAGTTGTTTGAAAAGGGCAAAAAGATGGACAAAGGATTACTGAGGCAACACACATCAAAGTTGCTGGTGAATGCAGCAGGCCAGGCAGGCCAGATCTCTTACTAGCTCTGCCTTCAGTTAATCCTGACAAAGGGTCTCGGCCCGAAACGTCGACTGTACCCCTTCCTAGAGATGCTGCCTGGCCTGCTGCATTCACCAGCAACTTTGATGTGTGTTGCTTGAATTTCCAGCATCTGCAGAATTCCTCTTGTTAAAGGATTACTGATATGGTGTTGATGATAGGTTAAATATTAGGAATAAATATCATTACAAGAAAATGCCAATGATTTAATCGGGTGGATGGCTATAGAATTTAATTCAGAGATCCATGGAGCAATGTATTTGGGGAAAGCAAACAGGGGATAATGCATAAGTGGTAGGATATTAGAATAGCAGAAGAACTTAAAAATGTACAGTATATTCACAATCGCTGAATGATATGAGATACAATGTGGCTATGAAGATTTATGGAATTCACCCATTTATTTGTTGGAACAGGATATAAAATCATTCTGGAACAGAGTGGAGATAATCATTCAAATGATGCAATGATAACACCTATTTTAGGGCAGAGGAGAGCAAAGCTATGGTTTTGGATGAGGAGGTGCAGCTGAGTAAACATTGGCTCAGATTGAGCTCTTTCTCTGGAACCAAAAAGGCTGAGGAGAAGTTCAAACAGGATTTATAAAATTACCATAAGCTTCAATAGTATGAATAAAATTATTTGTTTCTCTTAGCAGAATGTACAATAGCTCAGGCATCCATTTATGATAAGCATTGCATTCATTTGAGGTAAGACATAAAACATTAGATCAGCAGACATAGAAACAGTATGAGGCCATTCAGCTCACCAAGTCTTCTCCATCATTCAATCATGGCTGATTTATTTTCCCTTTCAACCCTATTCTCTTGCCTTTTCTCCTTAATCTTTGACATCCTTACCAATCAATCTCTCTTTGAATTGGATGTCTTAGACTCCACAGCCGAGCATGACAATGATTTCCATAGATACACCACCCGCTGGCTAAAGAATTTCAAAGATTCAAAGTACATTTATTATCAAAGTATGTATTCAGAACACACCTCTGAGATTTCCCTTCCACTGGGCTGTCACAAACAAAGAAGCACTGTGGAACCTGTTCAAGAAAACATCAAACACCCAATGCACAAAAAATGAACAAATTCATCCTCATCACTGTACTAAATGGATATCCTTCTATTCTGAAGCTGTGCACTCTGGTCCTAGATTCTCCTGCTATTTGAAATGTCCTCTCCATATCCACTCTATCCAGGTTCTTCAATAGTGAAGTTTAAGTTCCGTTTATTGTCATCCAACCAGACACATGTGTACCATCAAATGAAACAATGTTCTTCCAGACCAAGGTGCACAACACAGTACATGCAATTCACACACATGACACATAAAGTAATATTATAAATAATGTAATAAATAATAAGGTGCATTTACAGCACAAGTAAACAGTATAAGGCTACTGCCATTTCATATGTGATGAAGTCTGGGTGGTGGCAGGGAGTTCAGTAGTCTTACGCCCTGTGGAAGATGTTTCCCATCCTACAGTTCTTGTCCTAATGGTATGGTACCTCCTGTCTGATGGTAGGTGGTCAAAGAGATTGTTAAATGGATGGCAGGGATCATTGATAATGCTAAGGACCTTGCATACACAGCACTCCGGACAAATATCTCTGATGGGTGGAAGAGAGACCCTGATGATCTTCTCAGTAGTCTTCACTCTCTTTTGTAGAGTCTTGCAATTCTCATACTAGATGGTGATACAGCTGGCTAGAACACTCTGATTGATGCTCCTGTAAAAAATGGTTAAAATGGGGGAGGTGATGAGCCTGTATCACCTCAATCTCCTCAGGAAGTAGAGACACTTTGGTAGGTTTCAGTGAGATTCCCCCCAAATCCTTCTAAATTCCAACGGGTACAGACCCAAAATCATCAAATTCTCCTCATACATTAACCGTTTTGTTCATGGGATCATTCTTGTAAATCTCCAATGCCAGCAAAGCCTTCCTTAGATATGGGGCCCAAAGCTGCAACAATACTCCAGGTGTGGTCAAAACCAATCCCTTAGCAATACATCCTTGCCTATATGTTATAGTCCTCTGGAAATGAACATTAACATTGCATTTACCTTTTATACAACCAACTCAACTTGCAAGGGAATCCTGCACTAGGACTCCCAAGAACCTTTGCGTCTCTGATTTCTGAATTTGCTCCCCATTTGGAAACTATCCCTTCTACCAAAGCGCATGACTATAGACTTACCTACGCTCTATTCCATCATCTACTTCTTTGACCAGTCTCCTAATTTGTCCAAATCCTTCTGCAGACTCCCTGCTTCCTCACCACTATCCACCCCTCAACCTATCTTTCAATCATGAAGAAGGTATGCCAGCAGCTTTACTTCATTAGGAGATTAAGGAGATTTAGTATGTCACCGAGGACTTACAAACCTCTATGGATTCATACTCACAGAGCCTAATATGGAAGTCCAATGCTTAGAGTTGCACTAGGCTGATGAGAGTTGTAGACTTCGCCAGTTCTATCGTGGGTACAACCTTCACCACTGCTGAGGACATCTTTAAGAAGAGGCACCTCTAGAAGGCAGTATCCATTATTAAGGACCCTCAACATCCAGGACATGTCCTTTTCTTGTTACTACCTTCAAGAAGGAGGTACAGCAGCCTGAAGGACCATATCCAACAGAGGACCATATCCTCTGTTATTATATTTCTGATGGTTCATGGGCCCCATTATTCTTTTTTATTTTGCACTATTTATTAAGTTTGTAATTTATAATAATTTTATACCTTTGCTCTGCGCTGCTGCCAATACGACAAATTTCATGCTAGGTAAGTGCTAATCATTCTGACTCTGTACGTATTCCATCCCTGTTGACTTTGTAACTAAGTAATAGTCTTCTCACTTTCTTTGGAACTCTGTGGGATAATTTTTCTTGTCCATTTCCACAGATGGTGCAGATTGTGCTCCTCATTAGGAGTCATTCTAGCTTTTAAAAGTGGCAGACTGTTATTTTTGCAACCTTCTGATGTAACGGGCTGAGCTGCATTCTGAAATAGAAGAATCCTGTTAAACCTTCCTCCATTTTAGCACACTGAACTAAAGTGAGGAAGAGTTTAACTCCAACTGTGCTGCGGAACTTTATATCCTTGAGATGCACTGCCTCCTGCATACTTCCTACATGTTTTCAAGGAGTTTACAAAAACTATTATAAAGCCCTGAACTTGCAGATGGGAGATTATTTTTTTCCATTCTACTTTCAACTATGTTTACGAAATACAATGGTCTCTCACCGGTTTGATATTGATGTATAATCACCCACCATGATAATATGTACTCCCGCATTTTCTCTAATTAAATAAGGTTAAATGAGAGAAAATTTAGATAATATTAGGAGTCACAGTGTCACAAATAAATAGGAGATTCTGCAGATGCTGGAAATCTACAGTAACACCCACACAAAATACTAGAGGAACTCAGCAGGTCAGGCAGCACCTGTGGAAAGGAATAAACATCTATTTTTGTTAAATTGGTATGACAGGGTTAAGACTATACTATTAGAATTACTTACAAAAGCCAGGAATTTCTTGGGAGTGGCAACTTGTCCAAGCACTGTGCACATGCACCAGCTACTGTAAATCTGCATTTGCCTTGAGAGGATCCCCTGGTGAGAATTGATTGAGTGAAGGCTGATTGGTGATCGCTGTGCACTGCAGAGCCTCCAGATGAGCTACAATCCCCGGCTGAAGCATCTGTCAAGCCACTAAAATATCTTAAATGTTTACGAGTGACATTCAACAATGTTTACGCATCATTTGAAAATGTTTTTCCCACTGAAAACCTTGAGTGCAATTGAGCTGGTATTGCACATCTTCAGTTCAGAATGGCCAGATAAGCAATCCGCAAGTCGGAGGGTTGGGATTTTCACCTTGTTGCAAAGTGGTGTGTGTGGTGTCAGCAATGAGGGGAGAAGGTGTCTGTGGGAAGCATGTCAACAATGAGTTTTAAGGACATGTTAGTGGAGAGTTGTTAGCAATAAGACAAGGATATGCTTGCGGATGGTCAGTGTATTCTTGGAATGAAGTCTGCCAAAGAACTGATATTTTATTTAAGTATAAGGTATAACTTTATACTTACTATTATGTGGCTAGGTACACATGTATTGCTGTATTTATGTGTATAGGCAACGCAGCTGTCGTTGACTGAATCAAGGGTGACGACAAATTGGCAAAAACGAAGGAGACTGAAAATCTGGTTGAGTAGTGCCACAACAAAAACTTCTCACTCAATGCCAGCAAAACCAAAGAGTTGATTATCAACTACAGAAGGAAGAGGCCAGAGGTTCATGAGCTAGTCTTCATTAGGGACATGGAAGTGGAGAGTGTCAATAGCTTTAAATTCCTTGGCATTATCATATAAGAGGATTTGTCCTGTGACCATAACAGAAGTGTCATTACAAAGAAGGCATGACAGCACCTCTACTTCCTTAGAAGTTTGTGTCGAATTTTATGTTTAGTATGTCACCAAATACATTGACAAACTTCTACAAATGCACAGTGGAGAGCATACTTACTGGTTGTATCATGGTGGGCATTTTACATAGAAACATAGAAAATAGGTGCAGGAGTAGGCCACTCGGCCCTTCGAGCCTGCACCGCCATTCAGTATGATCATGGCTGATCATCCAACTCAGAACCCTGTACCAGCCTTCCCCCCATACCCCCGATCCCTTTAGCCACAAGGGCCATATCTAACTCCCTCTCAAATATAGCCAATGAAGTGGCCTCAACTGTTTCCTGTGGCAGAGAATTCCACAGATTCACCACTCGCTATGTGAAGAAGTTTTTCCTAATCTCGGTCCTAAAAGGCTTCCCCTTTATCCTCAAACTGTGACCCCTCGTTCTGGACTTCCCCAACATCGGGAACAATCTTCCTGCATCTAATCCCTGTCCAATCCCTTTAGGATTTTATACGTTTCAATCAGATCCCCCCTCAACCTTCTAAATTCCAATGAGTATAAGCCTAGTTCATCCAGTTTTTCATCATATGAAAGTCCTGCCATCCCAGAAATCAATTTGGTGAACCTTCTTTGTACTCCCTCTAAGGCAAGGATGTCTTTCCTCAGATTAGGGGACCAAAACTGCACACAATACTCCAGGTGTGGTCTCACCAAGGCCTTGTACAACTGCAGTAGTACCTCCCTGTTCCTGTACTCGAATCCTCTTGCTATAAATGCCAGCATACCATTTGTCTTTTTCACTGCCTGCTGTACCTGCATGCCCACTTTCAATGACTGGTGTATAATGACACTCAGGTCTCGTTGCACCTCCCCTTTTCCTAATCGGTCACCATTCAGATAATAATCTGTTTTCCTGTTTTTGCCACCAAAGTGGGTAACTTCACATTTATCCACATTAATTTGCATCTGCCATGAATTTGCCCACTCACCCAACCTATCGAAGTCACCCTGCATCTTCTTAGCATCCTCTTCACAGCTAACACTGCCGCCCAGCTTCGTGTCATCTGCAAACTTGGAGGTGCTGCATTTAATTCGCTCATCCAAGTCATTAATATATATTGTAAACAACTGGGGTCCCAGCACTGAGCCTTGCGGTACCCCACTAGTCACTGCCTGCCATTCTGAAAAGGTCCCGTTTATTCCCACTCCTTGCTTCCTGTCTGCCAACCAATTCTCTATCCACATCAATACCTCACCCCCAGTACCGTGTGCTTTAAGTTTGCACACTAATCTCCTTTGTGGGACCTTGTCAAAAGCCTTTTGAAAATCCAAATACACCACATCCACTGGTTCTCCCCTATCCACTCTACTAGTTACATCCTCAAAAAATTCTATGAGATTCGTCAGACATGATTTTCCTTTCACAAATCCATGCTGACTTTGTCCGATGATTTCACCACTTTCCAAATGTGCTGTTATCACATCTTTGATAACTGACTCTAGCAGTTTCCCCACTACCGATGTTAGGCTAACCGGTCTATAATTCCCTGGTTTCTCTTTCCCTCCTTTTTTAAAAAGTGGGGTTACATTAGCCACCCTCCAATCCTCAGGAACTAGTGGAGAATCTAAAGAGTTTTGAAAAATTATCACTAATGCATCCACTATTTCTTGGGCTACTTCCTTAAGCACTCTGGGATGCAGACCATCTGGCCCTGGGGATTTATCTGCCTTTAATCCCTTCAATTTACCTAACACCACTTCCCTAATAACATGTATTTCCCTCAGTTCCTCCATTTCACTGGACCCTCTGTCCCCTACTATTTCTGGAAGATTATTTATGTCCTCCTTAGTGAAGACAGAACCAAAGTAATTATTCAATTGGTCTGCCATGTCCTTGCTCCCCATAATCAATTCACCTGTTTCTGTCTGTAGGGGATCTACATTTGTCTTAAGCAATCTTTTTCTTTTCACATATCTATAAAAGCTTTTACAGTCAGTTTTTATGTTCCCTTCCAATTTTCTCTCGTAATCTTTTTTCCCCTTCCTAATTAAGCCCTTTGTCCTCCTCTGCTGAACTCTGAATTTCTCCCAGTCCTCAGGTGAGCCACTTTTTCTGGCTAATTTGTATGCTTCTTCTATGGAATTGATACTATCCCTAATTTCTCTTGTCAGCCACGGGTGCACTACCTTCCTTGATTTATTTTTTTGCCAAACTGGGATGAACAATTGTTGTAGTTCATCCATGCGATCTTTAAATGCTTGCCATTGCATATCCACCGTCAACCCTTTAAGTGTCATTTGCCAGTCTATCTTAGCTAATTCACGTCTCATACCTTAAAATTTACCCTTCTTTAAGTTTAGAACCTTTGTTTCTGAATTAACTATGTCACTCTCCATCTTAATGAAGAATTCCACCATATTATGGTCACTCTTACCCAAGGGGCCTCTCACGACAAGATTGCTAATTAACCCTTCCTCATTGCTCAATACCCAGTCTACAAGAGCCTACTCTCTAGTTGGTTCCTCAACATGTTGGTTCAAAAAACCATCCCGCATACATTCCAAGAAATCCTCTTCCTCAGCACCTTTACCAATTTGGTTCACCCAATCTACATGTAGATTGAAGTCACCCATTATAACTGCTGTTCCTTTATTGAACACATTTCTAATTTCCTGTTTAATACCATCCCCAACCTCACTACTACTGTTAGGTGGCCTGTACACAACTCCCACCAGCGTTCTCTGCCCCTTAGTGTTATGCAGCTCTACCCATATCGATTCCACATCTTCCCGGCTTATGTCCTTCCTTTTTATTGCGTTAATCTCCTTGCTAACCGGCAACGCCACCCCACCTCCTTTTCTTTCATGTCTATCCCTCCCGAATATTGGATATCCCTGAATGTTGAGCTCCTATCCTTGGTCACCCTGGAGCCATGTCTCTGTGATCCCAACTATATCATATTCATTAATAACAATCTGCACTTTCAATTCATCCACCTTGTTACGAATGATCCTTGCATTGACACACAAAGCCTTCAGGCGCGCTTTTACAACTCTCTTAGCCCTTATACAATTATGTTGAAAAGTGGTCCGTTTTGATTTTTGCCCTGGATTTGTCGGCCCGCCACTTCTACTTTTCACCTTACTACTTTTTGCTTCTACCCTCATTTTACACTCCTCTGTCTCTCTGCGCTGGTTCCCATCCCCCTGTTGTGAACTAACCTCCTCTCGCCAAGCCTCTTTAATTTGATTCCCACCCTCCCAATCATTCTAGTTTAAAGTCACCTCAGTAGCCCTCGCTGATCTCCCTGCCAGGATATTGGTCCCCCTAGGATTCAAGTGTAACCCATCCTTTTGTACAGGTCACACCTGCGCCAAAAGAGGTCCCAATGATCCAAAAACTTGAATCCCTGCCCCCTGCTCCAATCCCTCAGCCACGCATTTATCCTCCACCTCATTGCATTCCTACTGTCACTGTCGCGTGGCACAGGCAGTAATCCCGAGATTACTACCTTTGCGGTCCTTTTTCTCAACTCCCTTCCTAGCTCCCTATATTCTCCTTTCAGGACCTCTTCCCTTTTCCTACTTATGTCATTGGTACCTACATGTACCACGACCTCTGGCTCCTCACCCTCCCACTTCAGGATATCTTGGACACGATCAGAAATATCCCGGACCCTGGCACCAGGGAGGCAAACTACCATCCGGGTCTCTGGACTGCGTCCACAGAATCGCATATCTGACCCCCTTACTATCGAGTCCCCTATTACAACTGCCCTCCTCTTTCTTTCCCTACCCTTCTGAGCTACAGGGCCGGACTCTGTGCCGGAGGCACGGCCACTGTCGCTTCCCCCGGGTAAGCTGTCCCCCCCAACAGTACTCAAACAGGAGTACTTATTGTCAAGGGGCACAGCCACCGGGATACTCTCTATTACCTGACTCTTCCCCTTCCCCCTCCTAACCGTGACCCACTGGTCTGCCTCCCGTGGCCCCGGTGTGACCACCTGCCTGCAACTCCTCTCTATCAACTCCTCACTCTCCCTGACCAGACGAAGGTCATCGAGCTGCAGCTCCAGTTCCCTAACGCGGTCCCTTAGGAGCTGCATCTCGGCGCACCTGGCGCAGATGTGGACGTCCGGGAGGCTTGGAGACTCCAGGGCCTCCCACATCCGGCACCGAGAACAAACTGCCCTCACACTCATACTGCCCCTCTCCTCAAATAACAACAAAAAATGAATGCCAAACCTTCCTCGCCTCGCCCGTTTCCGCCTAAGCCCGTTGAGCCGAAACCCTTAAGCCTTCACTCTGCTCCCGGCTCACTCCGCTGCCCGCAAACTACGCTGCCCACTGTACGAGGCTCTGTTCCTTTTAAATCTTCCGCACTTCACTGCCCGATGTCACACGCCTGCGCAGTCCCGCCTCTCTGAACGCCGATGGAAAAAAAACCCGAAATATTCAAAGACGTCTTCCTCCGCACTCTCGCTCCGACTCTCAGACTTCCTTCTTCGAATCCATCTCTTGTTCTCAGTGTTATTTTGATTTCCACAGTTTGTCTTCTTTTGCACATTGGCTGTTTGTCATTCTTTGTTCACGTACAGTTTTAATCTTGCAAAATTCTATTATGTTTCCCTTTTCCTGTAAATACCTGCAAATAAATAAATGTTAAGGTAGTAATATTAGTTGTAGAGCTACTAGAACTTGATGTTTCAATCCCTGTGGTAAGTTGGCACTCTCGATGTTGGCAGTGGGCTTGGAGTGGTGACAAGGAGGGAGGGTAGGTAAGTCATTGGGGTCATCAGATGGGCACCTTCCTTCTTTGACGTTTCATTGATAAGCCCACGACATCTCCAGAGGGCTCAACGGTGCTACCTGGCATCCCAGATACAACCCCCTCAGTTCCATACCCTCCTGTCTTCATCTTGCAGCCCAGTTGTTGTCTTTCCTTTTAACCCAAATCCAATTGCTGCTTTCTTCTGCTGCGTTTGACAAGGACTTGATTGCTTGTTGGAGGGAGTGACCCCTCACCCCCATCTTCTTCAATAGACTGGTCGTAGATGTAAATGGTAACACACAGTATAATTATCTTGATAATGAATTTACTTTTGTAACACCCTGGGAAAGGATTCACTGCTAGTCATAGTCACAGTCATACTTTATTGATCCCAGGGGGAAATTGGTTTTCGTTACAGTTGCACCATAAATAATAAATAGTAATAAAACCATAAATAGTTAAATAGTAATATGTAAATTACACCAGTAAATTATGAAATAAGTCCAGGACCAGTCTATCGGCACAGGGTGTCTGACCCTCCAAGGGAGGAGTTGTAAAGTTTGATGGCCACAGGCAGGAATGACTTCCTATGACGCTCAGTGCTGCATCTCGGTGGAATGACTCTCTGGATGAATGTACTCCTGTGCCCACCTAGTACATTATGTAGTGGATAGG
Source organism: Mobula birostris (assembly GCF_030028105.1). Classification (NCBI taxonomy): domain Eukaryota; kingdom Metazoa; phylum Chordata; class Chondrichthyes; order Myliobatiformes; family Myliobatidae; genus Mobula; species Mobula birostris. Next base: position 142,135,878 of record NC_092370.1, read on the forward strand.
AGACATTGACCAAGATGGCATGCAACTTAGACAACATCCTCTTTTCAGACACCACCGTGAGAGAGTCCAGTTCCATCCCCACAACATCACTGGCCTTACGAATAAGTTTGTTGATCCTGTTGGTGTCTGCTACCCTCAGCCTGCAAACAGAACACAACAGCAAACATGATAGCACTGGCCACCACAGACTCGTAGAACGTAATGGTATTTCTGTACAAGCAGTGTTTGGGTTAATGGAGAGAAAACAGGCACTTTGGAATGTGAGCTGGGTCCTTTGCTCGGTCGGAGATGAAGAGAGAGGATGCCGGAGAGAACCAGTTATGGGATACGACCCAGTAGGGAGATCATGATTTGATGGAACCAGACACTGAGATCGACAGAGGATCAGTGAATTGAGCTCCAACTGGTGCACATTTGACTGTTCAATTATTATAGGCCCTTTTTTGTTTTTTTCTTTTCTTTACTAATCCTTTAGTTAAGATTCATAAATATAATTCCTTTAACCGTATGCAGCATGCTGTCTATTATTTCTCGGCACTGAGTTGTAACAGAGTAGCAAATTACACAGCATCCACACAAAACGGGGTTTGAGGTGGGAGAGCCTTCTCAATTTCACAGGTTTGGCAGGACCAGAGCGTGTCTTTCCTAGACTTACGCAGCCAAGGAAACCAGCGGGGTTTCATTTTTGGGGGCTTTGAAATTTGAATAGAAGGTAAGCCAATAAAATATCTGAAAATGGTCCCATCATAGAGTCATAGAGCACTACAGTGCAGAAGTAAGCCCTCAGCCCATCTAGACCATACCAAAATATTATTCCACCTTGTCCCATTTGCCCATATCTGGACCATAGACCTCCATACCCCTCCCCTTCAAGTACTTATCCAAATTTTTCTTAAATGTTGTAATGGATCCTGCATCCAACACTTCCGCTGACCACATTTGACTGCAAAGGTGAAGTATTATTTCTTTTCTCATTCTTCATTATGTGGGTGTTGCTGATAATGTCAAAACCTAGTTGCCAATGAGAAGTTGGCAGTGTGTCATTGTTTTAAATGGCTGAGGTCCTTTTGGAGAAAGCATTCTTTCAGGGAATTTTGCTGCCTACAAAAGAGATGGATATCTCTTGACTTCCTCCTTTTCTGCTTGTTTTTCCCTCCTTTGACTAATTCATATCTGATCAATTACTAGGATTTCCTATAATTGATACATCTTTTTACACTCAGTTACAACATTATTACGTACGTCCTGTACTTAATATAGTGGCCACAGAGAGTATGTTCATTGTTTTCATAGAAACATAGAAACATAGAAAATAGGTGCAGGAGTAGGCCATTCGGCCCTTCGAGCCTGCACACCATTCAGTATGATCATGGCTGATCATCCAACTCAAAACCCTGTACCTGCCTTCTCTCCATACCCCCTGATCCCTTCAGCCACAAGGGCCATATCTAACTTCCTCTTAAATATAGCCAATGAACTGGCCTCAACTGTTCCCTGTGGCAGAGAATTCCACAGATTCACCACTCTCTGTGTGAAGAAGTTTTTCCTCATTTCGGTCCTAAAAGGCTTCCCCTTTATCTTTAAACCGTGACCCCTCGTTCTGAACTTCCCCAACATCGGGAACAATTTTCCTGCATCTAACCTGTCCAATCCGTTTAGGATTTTATACGTTTCAATAAGATCCTCCCCCCCCAATCTTCTAAATTCCAACGAGTATAAGCCTAGTCAATCCAGTCTTTCATCATATGAAAGTCCTGCCATCCCAGGAATCAATCTGGTGAACCTTCTTTGTATTCCCTCTATGGCAAGAATGTCTTTCCTCAGATTAGGGGACAAAAACTGCACACAATACTCCAGGTGTGGTCTCACCAAGGCCTTGTACAACTGCAGTAGTACCTCCCTGCTCCTGTACTCGAATCCTCTCGCTATAAATGCCAGCATACCATTCGCCTTTTTCACCACCTGCTGTACCTGCATGCTCACTTTCAATGACTGGTGTACAATAACACCCAGGTCACAGGTCTCGTTGCACCTCCCCTTTTCCTAATCGGCCACCATTCAAATAATAATCTGTTTTCCTGTTGCTGTAGCCCATCCACTTCAACATTCAATGTATTATGCGTTCAGAAATACTCTTCTGATCACCACTGTGGCAATGCATGGTTGTTTGAGTTTCTGTCGCCTTCCTGTCAGTTTGAACCAGTTTTGCCATTCTCCTCTGACCTTTCTCATTATCAAGGCAGTTTTGCCCACAGAACTGCTACTCACTAGATGTGTTTTGTTTCTCGTACCATTCTCTGTAAACTATAGACTGTTGTGTATGAAAATCCCAGGAGATGAGCAGTTTCTGAGATACTCAAACCACTCCATCTGGCACCAACAATCATTCCATGGTCAAAATCACATTCCTTCCCCATTCTGTTGTTTGGTCTGAACAATAACAGAACCTCCTGACCATGTCTGCATGCTTTTGGTGAAAGGACTCCTACAGTGTTGTTTGTGTTGGAGTTCGAGGATTTTGACCCAGTAATAATGGGAACAGAGGTATATTTTCAAATGAAGATCAGTATGACATGAGAATGAATGTGTAGGTCAGGGTATTTCCATGCACTGTAGAAGTGACAGGTTTAGAGATGCTCTCAGAATAACCTAGATGAGTTCAACTTGTGATGGGGGCATTTAGATTGATGGACAGGGTTTTAATCAAATGGTCAGCTTTCTATTCAATATGATTGACCTTCTTGAATGTTGTTTGAAATTCACTTACTTAGACAAAAGTGGAGAATATTTCTGGTGTGTCTTATTAATAAAATAAAGCTTTTGGGTTGAAAAGAGGTTGATTAGTCATTACAGGATACCCTGGTAATGACATAACTTTTTAGGTGGTCCAGTTTTTCAGGCTAATGATGAGTGCCCAGGATGTTGATAGCAGTAAATTTGACCATGGTAATCCAATTGAATGACAAGGTGAACAATTAACCTCACTCATCTCGTAGATAAAAATTGCCTGAGACATTTTTGGGGAGAATGTCACCTGCCAATTATCAGCCTGTGCCCAAATATTATGAAACTCTTGATTAATGCAGAAGTACATACTTTGAGATTCATGTCTTTGTTTTGTGGCTACCTATAAGGAGACAAATCTCAAGGTTAATAAAGCATGCATACTTTGATAATTTATGCACTTTGTACTTTGCATTTTGTAAATGGAATTGTTTATTTGCTGAGGAGCTGTTAATAGAATTGAATGTGCAGTCATCAATAAACATCTCTACTTCTGACCTTGTGATGAAAAGAGAATCTTCAATGAAGAGGCTGAAGATAGTAGGGTCTAGGACACTGCTCTGAGGAACTCACCCAAGGACCAGAGTGACTAAACCATAACCATTTGCCTTTGGAGGAAAGACTCCAATTATTGGAAGTATTTTCTCAATTTTATAAGGGTACCCTAATACCACACGCAGTCAAATTTTGCCTTAAGGTCAAAGACAGTCCCTTTGATCTCACCTCTAGAATAATTTGGTCGTCTCCAAATATGGGACCTAGGTCCATATTTGGAGATAACCAAATTATTGGTGGTAAATCTTGTTCGACAGTAACACTTCCCATCACTTTGCTATTGATTTAGCATAAACTGATTAGGTGTCTCTCCTAGAACAATTGAATTCAACATCTCACAAAGGAATGACATTACCACATGCCTTGAAAATTCCTATGTGGCACTGGTGTCATGTGTGCAAGAATGTCTCACAGCTTCAACTGGATTCTTGGAGAGATAGAAAATGGCCTGAAAGCATCTCTGCATGGTTTTACTCTCAGAAGAGACCAATCTTCTATGGCATAATGCTGAAGAAGATTTTTTAATGCAATTCAATTAAATTCCAATGAATTTTCATTGTCTGATACTGTAAAAGGAACAGCATTTCTGGGAATTGATTTAAGTTCTCTGAATCAATTTGTACAATGTAGGAGAGACATCTGTACCATTTATTAGAACCAAGTTAATGTTTTAGGGAACAATTAATGTTTTAGAAAATCAATGAGCAAATTAATGTTTTAGGACTCTCACTCCCTAGGTGGCACTTTTTGTTTCTCACACTATTCTCTCTAAACTTTAGAGATCGTTGTGCGTGAAAATCCCAGGAGATCAGCAGTTTTTGAGACACTCAAACCATCCCATCTGGCACCCATAATAATTCCATGGTCAAAGTCACTTAGATCACACTTTATTCCCATCCCGATGTTTGGTCTGAACAACAAATGAACCGTTATGTCTGGATGCTTTTATGCATTGAATTGCTGCCACATGATTGCCTGATTAGATATTTGTATTAACAAGCAAGTGTACCTAAAAAACTGGCCACAGAGGGTATGTGGACAGCACGTTTGTCATACTGATAAGTTCCTAATCAGATGACCAACTGGAAAAGCTTTTGGGGGATTCCCATTCCCATCAGACTTGAACTTCAACCCAATATTCATAAACCTCAGCACAATTTGACACTTTAACATAAAACTATATAATTAAGAGAGAGAATTGTGAGCTCCAACAGTGAGCCTTGGCACTTTCCCATTTGTCTTTATTTCCTGAATAACACAATGCTTATAATCATCAGGCAAACTTGAATATTTCCTTGAGGAACAAAGTTTGTGAAGCTGATACGTCAGATTTTACATACGCTGTTTAAAGATTGTGTTTAATAAACCAAATTAGCTTTTCTATCTTTTATCTGTGCATTATTGTCTTACAAGAATTCACATTTTGAAGCAGTTTCCACTTTCAATGTGATTTTAGTTTGTCTCCTTTGACCACATTTAATTTGATTGCTGCAACACACCCAAAATGCTGGTGGAACGCAGCAGGCCAGGCAGCATCTATAGGAAGAGGTACAGTTGACGTTTCGGGCCAAGATCCTTTGTCAGGACTAACTGAAAGAAGAGATAGTAAGAAATTTCAAAGTGGGAGGGGGAGGGGGAGATCCGAAATGATAGAAGACAGGCCGGAGATGGATGAAGCTAAGAGCTGGAAAGTTGATTGGTGAAAGGGATACTGAGCTGGAGAAGGGGGAGGATCATGGGATGGGAGGCCTAGGAAGAAAGAAAGGGGGAGGGGAGCCCAGAGGAAGATGGAGAGCAGGCAAGGAGTGATTGTGAGAGGGATAAAGAGAGAAAAAGTGTGTGGGGGGGGGAGAGAGAGAGAGAGAGAGAGAGAGAGAGAGAATTAATTAATTAATTAATTAATGAGGTAATCTCTATATTCGATTTGGGCAACTGAATTTCCGCTGTCATCTGTTGTGGAGGAATTCAAGGTGGCAAAATGCAGAGCCTTATTAAGCTTGAGAGATTCCAATGACGTCTTGGTAAAGCAAACAGGTGTTACAACCAAACACGAGGAATTCTGCAGATGCTGGAAATTCAAGCAACATACATCAAGGTTGCTGGTGAATGCAACAGGCCAGGCAGCATCTCTTGGAAGAGGTACAGTCGACGTTTCAGGCCGGGACCCTTCGTCAGGACTAACTGAAGAAAAGGCTAGTAAGAGATTTAAAAGTGGGAGGGAGAGGGGGAGATCCAAAATGATAGGAGAAGACAGGAGGGGAGGGACGGAGCCAAGAGCTGGACAGGTGATTGGCAAAGGGGATATGAGAGGATCATGGGACAGGAGGCCCAGGGAGAAGGAAAAGGGGGGGTGGGAACCCAGAGAATGGGCAAGGGGTATAGTCAGAGGGAGAAAAAGGAGAGTGAGAGAAAGAATATGTGTATATAAATAACAGATGGGGTACGAGGGGGAGGTAGAGCATAAGCGGAAGTTAGAGAAGTCAATGTTCATGCCATCAGGTTGGAGGCTACCCAGACGGAATATAAAGTGTTGTACCTCCAACCTGAGTGTGGCTTCATCTTTACAGTAGAGGAGGCCGTGGATAGACATGTCAGAATGGGATGGGATGTGGAATTAAAATGTGTGGCCACTGGGAGATCCTGCTTTCTCTGGTGGACAGAGCGTAGGTGTTCAGCAAAACGATCTCCCAGTCTGCGTCGGGACTCGCCAATATATAGAAGGCCACATCGGGAGCACCTGACACAGTATATCACCCCAGTCGACTCACAGGTGAAGTGTCACCTCACCTGGAAGGACTGTCTTGGGCCCTGAATGGTGGTAAGGGAGGAAGTGTAAGGGCATGTGTAGCACTTGTTCCGCTTACAAGGATAAGTGCCAGGAGGGAGATCAGTGGGGAGGGATGGGGGGGACGAATGGACAAGGAAGTCGCATAGGGAGCGATCTTTGTGGAAAGCGGGGGGTGGGGGGGTGAGGGAAAGATGTGCTTGGTGGTGGGATCCCGTTGGAGGTGGCGGAAGTTACGGAGAATAATATGTTGGATCCGGAGGCTGGTGGGGTGGTAGGTGAGGACCAGTGGAACCCTATTCCTAGTGGGGTGGCGGGAGGATGGAGTGAGAGCAGATGTGCGTGAAATGGGGGAAATGCGTTTGAGAGCAGAGTTGATAGTGGAGGAAAGGAAACCCCTTTCTTTAAAAAAGGAAGACATCTCCCTCGTCCTGGAATGAAAAGCCTCATCCTGAGAGCAGATGCGGCGGAGACGGAGGAATTGTGAGAAGAGGATGGCATTTTTGCAAGAGACAGGGTGAGAAGAGGAATAATCCAGATAGTTGTGAGAGTCAGTAGGCTTATAGTAGACATCAGTAGATAAGCTGTCTCCAGAGATAGAGACAGAAAGATCTAGAAAGGTGAGGGAGGTGTCGGAAATGGACCAGGTAAACTTGAGGGCAGGGTGAAAGTTGGAGGCAAAGTTAATAAAGTCAACGAGCTCAGCATGCGTGCAAGAAGCAGCGCCAATGCAGTCGTCGATGTAGCGAAGGAAAAGTTGGGGACAGATATCAGAATGGGTACGGAACATAGATTGTTCCACAACGCCAACAAAAAGGCAGGCATAGCTCGGACCCATGCGGGTGCCCATAGCTACACCTTTAGTTTGGAGGAAGTAGGAGGAGTCAAAGGAGAAATTATTAAGAGTAAGGACTAATTCCGCTAGACGGAGCAGAGTGGTGGTAGAGGGGAACCGATTAGGTCTGGAATCCAAAAAGAAGTGGAGAGCTTTGAGACCTTCCTGATGGGGGATGGAAGTATATAGGGTCTGGACATCCATGGTGAAAATAAAGTGGTGGGGGCCAGGGAACCCCAGGGCCCGTTTCTACCTCCTACCCAAGATCCACAAACCTGCCTGTCCTGGCAGACCTATTGCCTCAGCTTGCTCCTGCCCCACTGAACTCGTTTCTGCATACCTCGACAGGGTTTTATCCCCCCTTGTTCAATCCCTTCCTACCTATGATCGTGACGCTTCTCACGCTCTTAAACTTTTCGATGATTTTAAGTTCCCTGGCCCCCATCCGTTATTTATATACACACATTGCTTCTCTCACTCTCCTATTTCTCCCTCTGGCCCTCTGACTATACCCCTTGCCCATCCTCAGGGTTTCCCCCCCTCCCCCTTTTCCTTCTCCCTGGGCCTCCTGTCCCATGATCCTCTCATATCCCTTTTGCCAATCACCTGTCCAGCTCTTGGCTCCATCCCTCCCCCTCCTGTCTTCTCCTATCATTTTGGATCTCCCCCTCCCCCTCCCACTTCTAAGTCTCTTACTAGCTCTTTCTTCAGTTAGTTCTGACGAAGGGTCTCGGCCTGAAACGTTGACTGTACCTCTTCCTAGAGTTGCTGCTTGGCCTGCTGCGTTCACCAGCAACTTTGATGTGTGTTGCAGGTGTTACAACCAGATCTGGGCGCAAGTGGGCAGCCAACGCAGCTGTGGAGCAGGCAGTGTGTTCTCTGAAGATGCGAGATATCATCGGCAAACCCTGCATAGGGCGGCAAGGCCTCGGCTCAGTTCACTTCCAGCAGTAAGGAAGCACAAGCATAAGGAACAGGCGAGACATGGTACAGGCAGAAGTACGGATCCGTGAGGAAGAGAAGCGGATGTCAAAGGCAGTGGAACAAGGGTCCCAGAGTGCCTGGACAAAATGGGATCTGCCCAAGCGCAAGACCTCATGGGCAGAGTTATGGAAACTGGAGCCCTTCCATATTTCTTTCCTCTTGCGATCAGTGTATGACACCCTTCCTTCACCATTACATCTGTATACATGGGGGATGAGAGAGGACCCGAACTGTAAGCTCTGTGGTCAAAAGGGGACACTGGCTCATATACCGTCCGGGTGTAAAACAGCTCTAACTCAAGGACGGTATAGGTGGTGCCATGATAAGGTGCTTCTGGCTCTTGCTGACACACTAGAGCGGGAGAGATGCAAGAAGAGGACGGCTGGCACAGATTTGAGGAAGGTCATCACTTTCATCAAAGAGGGAGCCTTTCGTAACCAAAGCCTTTCGTAACCAAAGCTCAATCTGCTGCTAACGGCCAGGTCCTGGGAGATGAGGGTCGATGTGGGAAGGGGGCTGCAGTTCCCAGATGTGGTGCACACAACCCTACGCCCGGACATTGTGCCGTGATCAACTGAAGACAGGAAAATAATTCTGGTTGAGCTGACTGTGCCGTGGGAGGAGGAATGGGAAGAGGCCCCCGAGAGAAAGGCCTTGAAGTATCAGCCCTTAGTGCAGGAGTGCAAAGGCAAGGGATGGCAGGCATGGTTTTTCCCTGTGGAGATCGGCTGCAGAGGTTTCCCAGCCAAATCAGCATGGCGGTTGTTGTCAGATCTGGGCCTGGATGAAAGGAGCAAAAACAAGCAGCTCGTAGGATGGGGGAAGAGGCAGAACGAGCCTCTTGTTGGATTTGGAGTAGGCGAGAGGAGGGGAGCTGGAAGCCAGGAGCAGACGGGCAGTGATTTGGCCACCACTGCCGGCCCACCAACTGGAGAATGTCGTGGTTAAGGGTCGAAACACTCTGTGAAGGTTGGGAACCACCTGATGACATCTGCTCCTGGCTGAAGGCTACGGTTACCTTATAAGTTATCTGGAGAATGCACCCTAACAGGTGTATGTAACAAGTAACAAGTTATGTGGCTATGAGAAATGCATACAATGGTTAAAGAGCTGTCAGAATTTTAATTGTATTAGATATAGTTAACAAGATTAGAGCAGTGCTAAATATCTGAGGGTACGGTGGTACATTTGGTTGTCAATATTAGGCTACGATTGTTATAGTTTGTAATCAGTGATGGGAATGTACTACACGCCATAGAGTTTGATCTGGATGCACGTTTGTTGTGAGATAATACTTGATGATATATATACTAAACTTGACATCACACGCAAAGTCACAGGCTTAACCTGTGAAATTTATCTCTAGTATTGTGACTTGACTATGTGTTCCTCCTCCTATTAACCCACCACACCACCCCACCCTCCCACCAGTACTTTATCATTTCCTGACGAAGGGTCTCGGCCTGAAACGTCGACTGCACCTCTTCCTACAGATGCTGCTTGGCCTGCTGTGTTCACCAGCAACTTTGATGTGTGTTGCTTTATCATTTCCTGTCAGGGTCACCTTATGTAGAGGTGGTCCAATACCTAGCATCACTTATGTACTTGTACGTACAATCAGTCTATACATATAAGCTAATCTTATGTATTTATATGTGTTGTTTGTGTTTTTTAAGCTTATTGTGCATTTTTTTATGCTGCATTAGATCTGGAGTACGTAACAAATATTTTGCCTTCCTTTACACTTGTGTACTGAAAAATAACAATGAACAATCTTGAATCTTGAGATGGCTTCCTAGTCCATTGTGAGAGGAAAGCCTTTTTCCTTGTTGACTAAGGCTTGTAAAATCAATCTACATCAGGAAATCGTACTTGTGATTCGCTGGGGTTCCAGCAAGCTCTTAAACACATAGAATAACTTATACTACCACTTCAACCACAAACCTCCTCCCTTTTAAGAGGTGCCAACAAAGACTTAATAAGCTAATTCAATTAACTTATGCATGAAGTTGGGGTGTGTGGATGTGCACAGGCAGAGAGTGGGGCTAATACTTGCTGGTTACTGAACCCATCTTGTGAGACTAACATGCATATTTTTATTTCCTCCACTGCGTCAGATGGGTTAATTGACCATATATCCAGCCACTGTTTCCAACCCTATTCAATTTAGCCCACTATGTCTTTGTACAATGCTGTATGATGAATTGCTAAAACCAGTTAGAGCTATTATACAAATCTACAATGAGCAGTAATGCCACTGCACTTAAAAAGCAAAAAAAAAGCTGTTGTAATCTTCTCAGCAAAACTGTAGTGAAAACAACAATAATTAATGATCCAATTAATAGTTTACACAGCTTTGTGTTGTATTGTCAACGTGATTGAAAACCCACTGGCATTGAACTCTCAAGCTCTGCACTGCTCTCAAGCTAAACAGCACTGAATCAGCAGTATGATAGCGTGTACCTAGGTTGTGTTGCAGCTTTTTTGCTGTGTAGACCAATGCTGATTCTTTGAATTTAAAGCCCTTATGTGCTTCTGGTTTTAACTTAGATTTTCATCATGAAGGAGCAACTTCTGTGGCGATGATAATATTATATAATATCACCTCAGCAGTCTTCTCTGAATGGACATTACCAACATTTCTAGAGCATGGTTGACAGAAGTGAGCCCATCCCAGGAAAAAATGTCCCCATCATTGAGCACATCTCCAGGAAGCACTGCCACAAGAAAGCAGCATCCATCATCAAGGCCCCCCAACATTCAGGCCATGTTCTCTTCTCACTGCTGCCATTGGGAAGGAGGTACAGGAGCTTTCAGTCCCACACCACCAGGTTCAGGAACAGTTATTACATTTCAGCCATCAGGGTGGATACCTACACTGAACCAGCGTAGATAACTTCTCTCACCTCAACACTGAACTGATTCCACAAACAATGGGCTCATTTTCAAGGACTCTGCAACTCATGTTCTCAGTATTATTTATTTATTTATCCATCTATCTATCTATCCGTCTATTTATTATTTGTTTTGTGCAGTTTTCTTTGTTTGAACATTAGTTGTTTTTCAGTATCTGTGTGTAGTTTTTCATTGATTCTATTGTATTTCTTTGTTCTACTGTGAATGCCTGCAAGTAAATGAATCTGAAAGTAGTAAAGGGTGATTGATTAAAACATTATATTCTCAGATTTTTTAATCATTACTGCAGTGAAATTAATATTCATTAAAATAGTTAATTTAAGTTATTCGTATAATGAAAAGAGAAATGGAATGATTAGGGATGCTTCTACATGTTAAAACACTAACTCTTGCAATTCCACTTGTCAGTCTAACTGTTATGTTCTTCAACTGAGCTTGTAATCTCAGCCTCCTTTGCTTCAGGGAAAACGTGCCCAGCTTATCCAATCTCTCCCCATAACTAAATTCTTCCACCCAATAAATAATAATCTAATCTAATCTAATCTAAAATCTTCTCTGCACGTTGTATAGCACAGCCATACTTTTCCTATGGTGTAGAAAACAGTAGTGCATAGTATTCTCCAAGTATAACCTGTCCAGTGTTTTTTAAAGTTGAAACAATACATCACTTTCAAGGATCAACTTTATTCACCGTAGGCTGTATGTTTGCATGTATTAGGAACTTCTGTGGTGCTTTGGCACAACATGCATTGAAACACAACAAAATTCAACAATTATAAAGGATTGCGTAAAAATAAGTTGGAAGTTAAAGTATGAATATGGAATAAATTTGCATAAATGTGCATAAATCCATAAATACCAGCAAGTGTTTACAATGTAAACAGTATTATACTAAGTGGTTTTAAGTGTTTACAGTGCAGCACAGTGACTGAGGTAATAGTTAGAGGGTCTATGTACTGATAATCATCTATAATCATCACCATATATCCTGTACACTGATAATCATCTTTAATTATTACAAAGAATTAAGGTAATTTGATACGTAGAGCAATATGTTTGCTTGAGTTAAATTGAACAAACATCTTGAGATGTCAATGCCAGCTAAAGACATTGTTTTAATACATTGAAGTAACTATTGTAAGTGATTACTCAGCTGGCAAGTGAACCATTTCAATCGAATGAAGCATAAAAGCAAAGAAGCTATAGGACAGGAGATCATTTGAAACATCATTTCTATGCTGACTGAAAAACACCTATCCTACCCAATCCAGCCTTTGTGCAACAATGCAAACAACCTCACAGGTCACTGCTCTTCAAGAACTCATCCACAGTATATACTTAATAAATATGATGACAGGCTCTGCCTCGGCCACTTTGCAGACAGTAAGTTTTCAATCCTTACAATCCTCCGAGTTAATCATCACCCCTCTCCACATTCTATTCTCAGCCAATTATTTTGATTTTATGTCCAATAATGTTTGATTCATCTGATGAGGGAAGTAGTCCCTTCCTATTCTTCTAGGTCTTGATAATATTTCGCACCTTCTTCATTTAAAAAAAACATTCCATCTTAGTCAATCTTTCCTCATAATTATAATTATAAACACATAATCTTGGCAACATGCTTGTAAAATCTCACCTGCTCTCGCTCCAGTGCAATTACATCTTTCCTGCAAAATAGGGTGCACCTTTGTTGGAAATATTTAAACTGTTGTTAAAGTAAAATTGTATAGAGTCCAAACATAAGCTGCCTTCAAAGTTCAAAGTAAATTTATCATCAAAGTACATATATTACATATCACCATATACAATCTTGAGAGTGATTTTCTTGCAGACATACTCAATAAATCCAATAACCATAATTAAATCAATGAAGGATCGCACCAACAGGCGGGCAACCAGTGTGCACAAGGCATTAATCTGCATATACAAAAAGAAAGAAAAAAGAAATAATAATAATAATAATAATAATAATAATTAATAAGAAATAAATATCAAAAACATGAGATGAAGAGTCCATGAAAGTGAGTCTATAGGTTGTCAGAACATCTCAATGATGGGGCAAGTGAAGCTGAGTGAAGTAATCCCCTTTGATTAAAGAGCCTGATGGTTAAGGGGTAAGAACTCTTCCTGCACCTGGTGGTGTGAGTCCTGAGGCTTCTTCCTGATGGTGGCAGTGAGAATAGAGCATGACCTGGGTGGTGGGAGTCCCTGATATTGGATACTGATTTCCTGCAACAACACTCCATGCAGATGTGCTCAATGGAGGGGAGGACTTTCCATGACGGATGAGGTCGTATTTCCTACTTTTCCTCTGTTCAAGGGCATTGGTATTTCCATACAAGGCTATAATGTAGACAGTAAATATACTGTCCATTACACATCTATAGAAGTTGGTTAAAGTTATAGATCTTATGCCGAATTCTTGCAAAATCCTAAGGAAGTAGAGGCTTCCTTAGAGATCTTGTATTCTATGTATCAATTAATAAAGGAAAGCATCTCAAATCTCTCTTAACCAATGTATTTACCTATCCTACTATGTTCCAAAATCATTTCGATGTTCCGTTTCTAAACAGCATTCTGCCATACATTGTATACTTTCTGACTGTTGCACTTTTCTTAATGCATTATGGCACACTTTCCTGGAGTAAAGTCCATTTCCATTATCTGTACAGCTGACCAAACCAATTAAGTCTTCCTACATTCTAAAGCTCTCCTCCACACTGCCAAACCAACAACCAATCTTTGTATCTCATTGAACCTGTGACCTCTGTCCCTACATCCTGGACTGAACCAGTAATATATACAAGAAGAAGAAATGGAATGAGTACGGAACTTTGTGGAATCCCACCGTTAAAGCCTCCCAGCTTAAATAGACCACTTTGCTTCCTGTGACCAAGCCAATTTAGGATCCGATTTGCCACACTCTTTTCAATTCCATGGAGATTTTTTTTGACAAGCTTGTGATATCAGATTTGAAAAAAATAAATATTGATTATATCAAATGCATTGCTCTCACTAAATCTCTTTTCTCATTATAAAAAAAAAGGTTGAGCGAAATTATAAACAGAAGAGATTCTTCTGATGCTGGAAATCCAGATTAACACAAACAAAATGCTGGAGGAACTCAGCAGGTCAGGCAGCATCTGTGGAAAAGAATAAAGAGTCGAGGTTTCAGACCAAGGTCCTTATTCAGGACTGGAAATGAAAGGGAAAGAAACCAGGACAAGAGCATAGGGAGAGAGGAAGGAATACAAGCTACAGAGTGATAGGTGAAGCCAGGTGAGAGGGGAGCTAGGTGGGTGGGGAATGATAATGAAGTGAGAAGCTGGGAAGTGATATGTGGAAAGGTAAAGGGCTGAAGAGAAGGAATCTGATAGGAGAGGAGAGTGGACTGTGGGAGAAAGTCCAAAGAGCTTTTACAGGTATATTAAGAGCAAAAGGATTGTAAGGGATAAAATTGGTCCTCTTGAAGATCAGAGTGGTCGGCTATGTGCGGAACCAAAGGAAATGGGGGAGATCTTAAATAGGTTTTTTGCGTCTGTATTTACTAAGGAAACTGGCATGAAGTCTATGGAATTAAGGGAAACAAGTAGTGAGATCATGGAAACTGTACAGATCGGAAAGGAGGAGGTCCTTGCTGTCTTGAGGAAAATTAAAGTGGATAAATTCCCGGGACCTGACAGGGTGTTCCCTTGGACCTTGAAAGCGACTAGTGTTGAAATTGCAGGGGCCCTGGCAGAAATATTTAAAATGTCGCTGTCTACAGCTGAAGTGCCAGAGGATTGGAGAGTGGCTCATGTTGTTCCGTTGTTTAAAAAAGGATCGAAAAGTAATCTGGGAAATTATAGGCCGGTAAGTTTAACATCGGTAGTAGGTAAGTTATTGGAGGGAGTACTAAGAGACAGAATCTACAAGCATTTGGATGGACAGGGACTTATTAGGGAGAGTCAACATAGCTTTGTGCGTGGTAGGTCATGTTTGACCAATCTATTGGAGTTTTTCGAGGAGGTTACCAGGAAAGTGGATGAAGGGAAGGCAGTGGATATTGTCTACATGGACTTCAGTAAGGCCTTTGACAAGGTCCCGCATGGGAGGTTAGTTAGGAAAATTCAGTCACTAGGTATACATGGAGAGGTGGTAAATTGGATTAGACATTGGCTCAATGGAAGAAGCCAGAGAGTGGTGGTAGAGAATTGCTTCTCTGAGTGGAGGCCTGTGACTAGTGGTGTGCCACAGGGATCAGTGCTGGGTCCATTGTTATTTGTCATCTATATCAATGATCTGGATGATAATGTGGTAAATTGGATCAACAAATTTGCTGATGATACAAAGATTGGAGGTGTAGTAGACAGTGAGGAAGGTTTTCAGAGCCTGCAGAGGGACTTGGACCAGCTGGAAAAATAGGCTGAAAAATGGCAGATGGAGTTTAATACAGACAAGTGTGAGGTATTGCACGTTGGAAGGACAAACCAAGGTAGAACATACAGGGTTAATGGTAAGGCACTGAGGAGTGCAGTGGAACAGAGGGATCTGGGAATGCAGATACAAAATTCCCTAAAAGTGGTGTCACAGGTAGATGGGGTTGTAAAGAGAGCTTTTGGTACATTGACCTTTATTAATCAAAGTATTGAGTATAAGAGCTGGAATGTTATGATAAGATTGTATAAGGCATTGGTGAGGCCGAATCTGGAGTATTGTGTTCAGTTTTGGTCACCAAATTACAGGAAGGATATAAATAAGGTTGAAAGAGTGCAGAGAAGGTTTACAAGGATGTTGCCGGGACTTGAGAAACTCAGTTACAGAGAAAGGTTGGATAGGTTAGGATTTTATTCCCTGGAGCGTAGAAGAATGAGGGGAGATTTGATAGAGGTATATAAAATTATGATGGGTATAGATAGAGTGAATGCAAGCAGGCTTTTTCCACTGAGACAAGGGGAGAAAAAAACCAAAGGACATGGGTTAAGGGTGAGGGGGAAAAGTTTAAAGGGAACATTAGGGGGGGCTTCTTCACACAGAGAGTGGTGGGAGTATGAAATGAGCTGCCAGATGAGGTGGTAAATGCGGGTTCTCTTTTAACATTTAAGAATAAATTGGACAGATACATGGATGGGAGGTGTATGGAGGGATATGGTCTGTGTGCAGGTCAGTGGGACTAGGCAGAAAATGGTTCGGCACAGCCAAGAAGGCCCAAAAGGCCTGTTTCTGTGCTGTAGTTTCTATGGTTTCTATGGTAAAGTGAAGGAGGAGGGGCACCAGAGGAAGGTGATAGGCAGGTGAGGAGAACAGAAGGGGTAAGAGGGGAGCAGAATGGGGAATGGATAAAGAGAGGAGGGGGATGGGAATAGATTTTATCAAAAGGTTGAGAAATCGATGATCGTGCTGTCAGGTTGGAGGCCACCCAGTCAGAATATGAGGTGTCCCTGGCCTTCCAGCAACAAAGTTATTCCTCTACGAGGAGTGATTGATAAGTTTGTGGCCTAAGGTAGAAGGAGTCAATTTTACAAAACCTAGCACATTTATTTTTTCCTACACTTACACACTTAGTTCAGCAGTCGTGGAGCATATGGATCCCTTCTTTACAGAAGTCGGCGTCTTGGACCTCCAGAAGTGGTCCACAGCAGGGGTGATTGATAAGTTTGTGGCCTATGTTAGAAGGCGATGAGTTATTAACTTCAAACTTTCTGCATTTTCATTCAAAGGGTTGAACTGCATGTGCATTTAACGAGAGCTGTATAACTCATATCCTTTGACCTTAGGCCACGAACTTATCAATCACCCCTGCTGTGGACCACCTGGAAGTCTAAGACACTCTCGTTACATGCACGTGCAGTTCAACTCTTTGAGTGAAAATGCAGAAAGTTTGAAGTTAATAACTCATCTGCTTCTACCTTAGGCCACGAACCTATCAATCACCCCTGCTGTGGACCACTTCTACAAGGAAGGGATCCGTATGCTCCACAACCGCTGGACTAAGTGTGTAAATGTAGGAGGGGACTATGTTGAAAAATAAATATGCTATGTTTTCTAAAACTGACTCCTTCTACCTTAGGCCACGAACTAATCAATCACCCCTTGTAGTTCCAGGTTAATCTATAGCTTTCTTGACTAGGGGGTTATAATGCCCCTAAGAATGGGAAAACTTGATCAATGGTTAAGTCTTCATACCTTGACTGATTAAAGATGCAGGCATGATCCATTTGAAAACATTACTACACTTCTTGAAATTGACTGCATAGGTCTGATGGCTTCAAAAACAAAATCAGAACTTGCTGGAAATACTCAGCAGTTCAGGCCACATTTGAAGCAAGATTAACATTTCCGGTCAGAGGCTTTTTGTCAGAACTGAAAAGGAGATAAAAGAAGCTTGCTATCTAAAGAAGGTGGGAGGAAGGCCAGGCATGTCTTCCACTCCCAGAGGGAAATAAATGAACAAAAAAATTCTGAGCTGATATCAAACAGGTATGACTGATAAAGACTGAAGAGTCTTGTAATCTAAAGCAGTCAAATTCAATATTGAGTCCAGAAGCCAGCAATCTGCCCAATCGGAAAATGAGACAGAAATGAACACTGATTTCTCAAATTTTAGGTCATATCTATCCCCCTGCCTCTCCTCACTTTTTTCCATTCCCCACTTTCCCTTCTCTTCACCTCACCTGCTTGTCACTTCCCGCTGTCACTCTCCTTCTTACTTTTCTTGCATGGTCCACTCTCCTCTCCTACCAGATTCCTTCTTTTTTGGCCCTTTACCTTTCTACATCTCACCTCTCAGTTTCTCATTTCTTCCCCACCCCGTCTTCCACCCTTCTACCTTCCCCCTCATCTGGCTTCTCCTCTCACTTTCTAGCTTGTACTCTTTCCTCTTTCCCCCAGCTTCTTCTCCAGCTCATGTTAGGCCTCACTGTGATACTCCAGGAACCCACAGTCTGACTGGTCAGAATGGGAGTGAAATGAGGAATTAAAGATGCATTAGCTGGAAGGTCAGGATCTCCCCTGCTGACTGAATGCAGCTTTTACACAAAGCGATCACCCAATCTGCATTTGGTTTGTCCTGTGGAAAATAAAACAACTATATTGTGAACATTAAATCCAATGCGCTAGATTGAGAGAAGAGGACGTGGTTCACTACTTGATTTGGAAAAACTGGATAGAGCGAAGGGAAGAAGAGGAAGGACGGGCGCCTACAATTACAAGGGAAAATGTGATAAGAAGGAGAAATTTTTGGTGGGAATGGAAGTGTGAATTAGGGAGTCATGAATGTAGAACAATAGACAGAAGAACAGGCTCTTTGGCCCACAATGTCTGTGCCAAACATGATGCCAAGAGAAACCACTTATATCTATCTGGACATGATATATATCCCTCTGTTCCTGCCTGATCATGAGGTTGTCCCGATGATTCTTAAACGTTGCTATTATAACTGCTCCTACCTCTGCCCCACCAGCATGCTACAACCAGATGCCCACCACTGTTGTAACATTTGGTTATTTGAGTTACTATTGCCTTCCTGTCAGTTTGAACCAGTCTGGTCATTCTCTTCTGACCTCTCTCATTAACGGGGCATTTTTGACCACAGAACTGCTGCCCACTGAATATTTTTTGATTTTGTTTTTCGCACCATTCTATGTAAACTCTAGAGACTGTTGTATGCCAAAATCCCAGGAGATCAGTATTTTCTGAGATACTCAAACCACTGCATCTGGCACCAATGATTATTCCACTGTCAAAGTTACATTGATCAGGATCTAGTGCTTTCCCAGCATACACAAACGAATAGACTTTTTTTGGGCTTCCAGCCAGGTACAAGTATCGATTATAACCAATGTTTCTATGACAAGCTCTACCATCTTCTTCAAGTGTGATCCTTGAGGAAGGTGGAAGAGTTTGTCATTGAAACGTCAGTTATAATTGATACCTGTACAAAGCTGGAAGCCTGGGAACATTTTATCCATCACTTAGACCACATTTCATCCTCATTCTGATGTTTACTGTGAACAACAACTAGACCTCTTGACTATGTCTGCATGCTTTTATGTATTAAGTTGCTGCCACATGATTGGCTGATTGGATAGTTGCATTAATGTGCAGGTTTCTCGGGGTACCTAATAAAGTGGCCACAGAGTTTATATTTCAAACAATAAAGGTTCCAGCACTTGTCCTTGCATAACACTATTGGTCACAAACCTCCAGTCAGAATAACATCCCTCCATCACTACCCTCTGCCTTTTATGGCCAAGTCAACTTAGAATCTAACCAACTACATCACTCTGGATCCCACGTGGATCAGTCTGCAATAAAGGCTCTTGTCAAAAGTTTTATTAATGTCAATGTTGATAACATCCATTGCCCTACCCTTCTCAGTCATTTTTCTAACTCCTTAAAAATTACCATCAAGTTTGTAAGACATGACTTTCCAAACACAAAGCCATGCTGATTTTCCGAATGCAGTATATTTTTTCCTGAGGAATCTCTGCCAATAATTTCCCTACCACTGAGGCATAGCTTACCCTCCTATATCATGCCTATTGTAATTCTTAAGAAAACAGTTGAACTAACACTGATTATTCGCTAGCCTTCCTGGACTTCACCTGTGACTACAGAGGATGCAAAGTTCTTGTAAAGTTCCCCAGCAAGCTCCTACCTTGTCTCTATCAGTATCTTAGGATAAATCCCATCAGGCTATAGAGACTTACCTATTGTAATGTTCTTCAAGAGACCTCACACTACCTTCTCCATGATATCAACATGTTCTGAAGTAGCAGCATTACCCTTCCTGATCTTACTGGCATTTATGATCTTCTCCTTAGTGAATACCATGCAAAGTACTCATTTAGTACCTCACACTCTTCCTCTAGTTCCAGGCCTAAATGCCCTCTTTTGTCCTTGAGTGGACTTACCCTATTCCTTGTTATCCTTTAGTGGACCTACCCTATCCCTCATGTTTAAAATGTTTAGGAAATGCTTTAGGATTTTATTAAATCCTCCTCTCCAAGGACATTTCATGGCTCCTCCTGCTTCCTTGTTTAAGTTATTTTCTGCTTCCTTTATGTTCCTCAAAAATCTTATCAGCTTTCAGCTTCCTAAATCTTACTCAAAGTTCAAAGTACATTTCAAAGGTTTCAAATGTCAGAGAGGTGTATACAATATACATCCCAAAATGCTTTTTCTTCACAACCATCCACGAAAACAGAGGAGTGCCTCAGAGAATGAACAACAGTCAGACATAAGAACCCTAAAGTCCCTCCCTCCCTCGCATAAGCGGCAGCAAGCAACGATCTCTCCTCCCCCCACTGGCAAAAAAAGCATTGGCACCCACAAACGAGCACTCAAGCATGAGCAAAGCAACAGAAAAGACACAGGCTTGCAGTTACCCCAAAGACTTAGCGGTTCTCCCAGTATTCAACATACTCTCTCTCCCTAATAAGGGAGAAAGAGGTGTCTCTGTTTTCACAGCGAGCGAGGGGAGTCTTAACAAGCAACTCACTGGTTTACCATGTTAGAAGTCCATTACGTCGCTTTTATCGAGCTCTGTGCCCAAAGGTCTGGGTACACAGCCATAAGTATTCCAACTCCCCCGACAACACACGGGTCTCCTGCCCTGACACTGACCTTTGATCTGCCCATCTCCAGAGCCCCGAGATCCTAGGCCTTCAAAGCCGAGCCAGACTCTTGGCCGAGCCCTTGACGTGCTGAACAACAATGGCTGGTTATGAAACCCCAAGAGCGGGTCCCATTCCTGCAAAGGACTGTAGTCAGCGTGTAACTCCAGGTTAGGGTCTTCAAAAGAACCCTGAAAGGGAAGAATAAAGATGTTAAAGATGGAAATAAAGCTGTTTTCAAAGATGCAAGCAAAGGAGCCTCCATTTAGCTCCATTATCACTCCGCTCCACCTCCGAATGCATTTATTATCCAAGTATGTATTAATTATACAGCCACAAAGCAAGAAACCTGAAAGAACACAATAAAAAAATAAAGACCAACACATAATGCACAGAGAAAGGGGAAGAAAACACAAATCATGCACACTACAGAAGCAAGCAACAGCATTTCGAACTAAATTGGGTCCTTAGATCAGAATTCCTGGCACAGGCCAGCCAGCATAGGCCCTAAGTCTCAGCCTCAGTTCATAATATTAGTGGAGCAAATCACTGTGAAGCTCACAGACATGAAGCACAGCAGCCGGGGCAGTCTCACAGCCTCAGTCCAACCCTCGCCTCTAGTCCTGACGTCCTGCCTTTCCTGTCTATCTGGGCTGACACTTAAGTTGCCCAAACTGCATTAAGACTGGGTCCCCACCACAGCGATACACTCTGGGCCTAGAACCTGCACCCAGATCATGTTCCCTCTTGCTTTTTGATTAAACTTAACAACATTTCTTGTCATCCAGGTTTTCCAAATCTTACTGTCGTAATCATTCATCTTCACTGAAACTTGCTGTAATTCCAGTAGTTGATTTGTAAAAGATTCTCACTTGTCAAATATAGATTTATGCAACAACACATGTTCCCAATCTATTTTCACCAGTTCCTGGTCTAATACTTTTGTATATAGTCCTCTCCCATTTAAGTACTTTCCCCTGAGGTCCAGTCATATCCTTATTCATAACTAACTGCATTTACTAGTGCATGCACAGGAGGTAGAGGGCAGATGTAGTAGAGACATCTGGAATTAGGTCGCATCTGGAATTTCCAGTTGGCGGACGATTTCCCTCCACGCCGCTCTGACATATTGGGAAATCGTGTTCGTGGCAGGTTACAGCAGTGATTTGCCTTTGCCTTCTGCCGGGTGAGATCATCACCTCTTGCAGTAGATGACCAGGACGTCTAAGTGCCTTGTCGTGCTCTTAGCGCTCCACCACACCTGCTGACCTGCCTTCTTGACCGTTGGACTATTAACTGGTCTCTTCCGCTCAATCCTCAATGGCCAGACTTCACATGCTGGGACAGGCAGATCCCCCACCTCACCGAGGGTCAAAGACCTGTCGGCTACCCTCACCTGGTTTGGCCCGTCTGCCAAGACAGTTCACCGGGGGTGTGACCGCTGCGCGTGCTACAGCTACTTGGAGCCACAGGTGAGAGCTGAGCACCAGGTGGGGACCAAAGGTGGACGAGCTGCCCTGAAAAGGGAACGGCAGGCCCCCCCCCATCAGAAGTGCTACCCCTCCCTAGACACCCCATACACCCCTGTAGTAGAGAAGGCAACAAGAAATGCCAGTGAATTAAAGAGTTGCACATTTCCTGAATACACAATGCAGTCAGTGTAAAATTTCTTCAATGGCCAATCCTGTGAATCAGAGGTCTGTGCAGGGAGGAGGTACGAGGGCTAGTGACTCCCTAGATATGCATGTCAGTGAGGCATTAAACCCAGAGTTCAAGGCCTGAAGATTGGATTCTGGCTTCGTTACCGAAGATCAAAGCCCAAAGCTTGATTTCAAGTCTAGAAGTCAAGGCCCAAAGGAGGTTGGAGGCCTGGCTTGTTCTGGAATTGGAGGACTGTGAGTGGATGGGAGGGAGGAAAGGGGCTTATTTTGCTGTTGTTGTTCTGCTGACCAGAATGTGTGGCAACACTTGCAGGCTGCCCCCAGTACATCATAATGTGATGTTTATTAACGCAAAATAAACAAATCTGAGTCTCATTTACAGTTTTAAGAAATTTTTTATTTAGAGTTATTAATTCTGAGGGGATCTCAGAGCCTGCAATCAAAATTTGCCACCTCGTTCAACCTGATGATCTCTGCTCTAGGAGTAAACTGGAAAAGCTGGCATAGAACAAAACTGCTGCCTGTAGTTATTCATCTTTATTCAAATAGGCTTTGACCTCTTTATGGGAAGCAATCCAGGTAGAAGTGTGGGGCACTGTAAGATTAACATGCTATTGTTGACTAACGAAACAGTCTGTAGGAGACTGGAAACAGGAATGTTAGCCCCTGAAGTTCATGAGAGATAAAATTGTTGGAAATAAGCCCTGATACTATATCTGCCTTTGATCCCAAAGATTTTTGTTCTTCTTCATCATGACATTTACTGAAGCATCAGCAATGAAGAGGTATTATGGAGAAAAGCAACACATTTCATCCAAAGTCCTTGTGTGAGCTCTCAGTTTCCTCAATCACCTGGGAATTCTCTGGATTGCATGCAGAACAATGGTGAAATAGAAGTCAAGTATGTTAGGGATAAATGCGAAAGAACACTTTGCAAATATACATACTTCCAGTGAGCAACCAACAGTTTTGCTAACACAGGAAAACTTGAAGCCATTTCAGTTGCCATTGCTCAAAACGACTGTCTCTCATAGATGCCAAATATCATATATGCACTAGAGCACATTGCAATCAGAAACACTGGGCTGAATTTTGTGAACTGCGCCATTCATGGAGATTGCTCAGAAAACCACTGATATTCAGTTGGTTTGTACTTACAGACGGTACTACGTGATCCAATTTCTAGGCAAGTGAGTCAAGATTTGATTCATTTCTTTGAAGATGTTGATAGTATCTTGTAGTAAGGATCTAGGCAAATCTTATTTATTAGAACATCAATGCAGAGAATGAAGACACAGCCAAACTCAAATCAAAACTGAAGGTTAGAGCAGATATTGTTTTCAAGGAGGGGTAATGTTTCAGACAAAACTTTAAGCTGGCCAGTTACGTTTTATAATTCCTTCAGAAAATTGTCCAATGAATAGGTTTATAGCATTAGTGGCTGAGGATATCATTGGCCCTGTGATGCTAGACTGAGCACTTAATGAAGAGGCTGTTGACTTTGGACAGTAGGAAGCCTTTGTAGAAAAACAGACCAATGAAGATAATTTTATATGTGTTTACCTTCCTACTGTACCTCCAGGAATCAAAAAAGATTCTAAAGAATTGGCTTTCAGGAAGTGTGGGGTATATTGAAAGCTTAATGGACTAATTACCAATTCCACATTCCATGATTTCCCATCTGACCTTTTGATAAATTCCATGTGAAAGTAATATGCATTAAATTGAATGTTAAGTGTGGAGACCACAACAGAGAGGGGGACTTAGAAATGGCACCTTAAACAGATGATGCACTTCAGTCAACAACAAGGTGGTGGGGGTGGCTAACGATCAACACTCTCAGGATTAGGTAAGGGTAAAGGAAGGAAGTGGTTGATGACTGTGAGATTGAAGCTTGTCATTGGCTGGCCAGGGACACAATCAGGTCAAGATCTATTGATTAAAGGTCCAAAGGTGACCCACATTTTTCCGCAAGATGGTGCCAGAGTGTGGTATTGCAAGCTGCTTCCTGCAGGTCCACCATTACAGCCCTTCAGTAAGGAACGTCCATATAACAGACAGCATGTTCTCAGTCATATTGCACACTAAGAGCCATATTCTGCTTTCTGAGGGGCTACTTCTACATGAGAGGCCTACATTCTTTATAGATCATGCATGCATTTGCTGTATAAGTGAGTTAATGTGCAGCCTACATCGGGCTGGGTAGCTGAAGAACAACTTTTGCTGCCAAGACTAGGTGCAGATTACTTCCATGATTTCTATTATGTTTTGTAACTTCGAAACATTAAACTAATTCCAAGGAAAACAAGAAAGCCGAGAGATGCTGTCTTACTTCGAGTTTACTTTAAGTGAGGTGCACACGTATCACGGAGTAGTGTCATGACATATGCAATTCACGTATTTATATGTGTAATGCATAAGGAGTTATTTAAATAAACAAGAATGCTTAATCAAACAATATATTTACAATATTACTCAAACATTGCTGTAGTATTAAATACACAACACTTCTCTGTGCTTAGCTATAAACTCTAATTCAATAGAGAATGCATCTCAACTATATACACAGTACGTTATAGAATACAACTACTGTACAGTCATCTACAGCATAGTAAATTTAAAATCATCCCATTCAAACCTAAAGATTTAGTCGCTCTGGAGGGTTTCATACTCTGGTGAGATAGTTTCTTTCCTGACAAGGGGGAATCATTCTGCTTGATAGGTGAGGCTTGTGGATGTGTAAACAATCTCAGGTCCTCTTCCGTGGTGGTTGTAGGAGTTGACTTTGAGACTAAAGGAAGTGGTTCTGAGAGCTTTGGACAACTACCTTCTCCTTCCTGTTTCTTCTTCTAGTTTGGGCATCTTGATCTTGGGAAGGTGCATTTAGTTCACTGGAGTATTCTCTTATTAATCCTTCTACTGCTCCCTTCACAATCTGATCTCTCCTCTTGGTTTTCACATCCACAACATCATCTGACAAATCCTCTGTTTTCATATCTTAATTGACTCCTTTCTTTTTGGCCTTCCATTCATCCAGCTGGGCTTTCACTTTTGTATGTACTTTTACAGGCAACTTTTTGTCTGCCACTTGAAGTTCATGCAATAACCTTAATGCAGGCAGAGTAGATCCTGGTTCTTTGTACTTACAAAAGCTGTGTGCTTGCAACTTTCCTCAAGCTCCTTGAACACTCTTCCAGCTTAAAACCAAGCCACATTTCACAAGTAACTGCCTGATTAACATATCAGAAGCTTTCTCAGATCGGTTGCCTACAAAAACTATTGTAGCTGGACCACTGCTTTCATCACTTTCACGATTCCGCTGAGCAGTATAGACCTTCCTTGTTCCAATACAGTTTGCAACCAGAGGCACAGCAGTTGGCACCAACACCTGTTTGCCCTCTGTTGGGCTGCAGTTCATGATATACTTCCTTTCAGGTTGAACCAGTCTAGCCATTCTTCCCTGCCCTCTCTCATTAACAAAATGTTTTTGCCCACAGAACTGCTGCTTACTGGATTTTTTTTGCTTTTTGCCCAATACTCTGTAAACTCAAGAGACTGTTCTAGGAGGTCAGCAGTTTCTGAGATCCTCAAACCCATCGTATCTGGCACCAAATATCATTCCACGGTCAAAATCGCTTACAATACATTTCTTCCCCATTCTGATGTCTGGTATGAGCAACAAGTCAATCTCTTGACCATGTCTCCATGATTTTATACATTGAGTTGCTGCTACATAATTGGCTGATTAGATATCTGCATTAAAGAGCAGGTGTACATGTGTACCTAATAAAGTGGCCACTGAATATAAATAAAATATTGCAGATTATACATAGAGGAGAGGTGTCAAGAGGGAGTTATCATTGATAAAAAGAGAATATTAGATTAAAATAGCAGTGAACATTAAAGGAACCCCAAAAAATCTTTTTATAGCATCTGAGTGGTGTCTAGTAGAATGGGACTTTTGGGGGACAACGTAATATATACTGACATCAAAGCGACATACTTAATAAACATTGTTTTGAAGTATTTATTAAGAAAGTGTGTCCTGATAAAATATCAGTTGTGACAGTGGCATTTAAGTCAATGTAAGTAGTGAAGATAGGTTTGTAGCATGTCCTGAAAAGGTTCTCCAAGTATGGGACAAATGGGTCAACTATTCATCAAGGCTTCCATCCCAGGATGCTAAGGGTGTTGGAGTGAAGAAACTGTGAGAATTGTTGTAATCTTCTAATCTTCCCAAGATTAAAGGAGAGATAGGAAGATTAAGATGTTGCAAATGTGACACTCCTGTTCAATGAGTTTCTAAGGACATTCCTAGTAACTAGAAACATGAGAAAGTGTGCAAATGCTTAAAATCCAAAGCAACACCTGAAAAATGCTGAAGAACCTCAGCAGGTCAGGCAGCATCTATGGAAGTGGATAAACAGTCAACGTTTCAGGCCGAGGCCCTTCTTCAGGACACATCAAAGACAGCTGGAACTCTAGAAACATTATTCAGGAGAGGAAAAGAATTGTGATTCTTGCAAAAATGTTAATTAAGGAGATCTAGTATGGATTTGTTAAAATAAGATTTTGCTTAAATGACTAAGGTGATTTTATTGATGAGGTAACAGGGAGGCTTAACTACAGAAACAGAAAATGCTAGAAATACTTGGTAGACTGCGAAACTTCCTTGAAGGGAGAAATTACTAATGGTTCATGCAATGACCTTTAATTTGTTAATATGGATTTTAACAAATCATTGGACTAAGTACCGCAGAAGAAGAGGGTTAATGGATTGATATTGTAAGAGTAGAAGAGTAAATGTTAACATGGATTAAAAAATGTACTCAAACAAAAGAAAGTACAGAATCTCGATAAAAATGATTGTTTCTCAAGCTGAAGTATAATAGACGGTGATGTTTTCCAAGGCTCAGGGGTACAATGGTGGAGCAGCAATCTTACAGCACCAATAGTTCAAAACTGCTCAAAGGTTCAAAGGTTAATTTAATATCAGAGCATGTATATGGTGTACAACCTGAAATTTGTACTCTTGACAAACATCCATGGAACAGGAAATCTCATAGAATGAATGATAGAACATTGAAGCCCTGAGCCCCTTCCCTCCCTTTTCACAAGCAACAGCAAAAGCAACGCTCCCCCACACGCAGAAGTAGCTACCCTCCCCCACCCTGCAAGCAACAGCAGAAGCCCCAAAGAGTCCTTGATTCAGAGTCATCAAAATTGCAGTCCACAAGCCAGCATTTCAGTATCTCAGACAGGCTCTCTCCCCCTGTGAGGGAGAGAGAGGTTACTCTTGCAGTTACAAGAGTGGGGACCAGCAACTCACTGTTCTATTGTTGCAATCTTGTGCATCACTTCTCCAAGCCCCCTATCTCGATGACTGACAGGCTCTCACTCTCCATTGAAAGATCCAGTGGCCCATGTTCAATCCAGATGTTGTCCATGTGGTGTGTGTTCCTGATTGTGTGGGCTTCCACCAGGCCCTTTGCTTTCCTCCCATATTCCAAAGACATCTGGTTTGGTAGACATCTTGGCGAATGGAAATTGCCCCTTGTGTGAGGGGTAAAATCTGAGGGGAATTGATTGGAAATAAGAGAAAATACTAAAGAATTTAGGATGTAGTGAGCCAAAGGACCTGTTTCTCTGCCATAGAACTTCATGGCCGCTACATTTTTTGAGATATAAATGACTTGAATATTAGAGTACAGAGTAAAAGTTCAAAATTGCCAAGGAGGTGAAGCAAACAACGAGGGTG
Source organism: Mobula birostris (assembly GCF_030028105.1). Taxonomy (NCBI): domain Eukaryota; kingdom Metazoa; phylum Chordata; class Chondrichthyes; order Myliobatiformes; family Myliobatidae; genus Mobula; species Mobula birostris. The sequence continues at coordinate 142,163,755 of NC_092370.1, forward strand.
AAACCAATTGACTGAAAATGGACACTTTCAGAACTAGCAGAGAAGTGGTGGATGGATTGTAATACAGAGAAGTGAGAAGTGATTTGTTTTTCAGAAAGGATGTTTGTCACTCCCTACTTATGTATAGTTTTTCATAAGTTCTGTTGTATTTCTTTATTTTCTTATGTGCTAGCAAGAAAATGAAGGTAGTAAACTGTACGTACTTTCATAATAAATTTACTTTGACTTTGGAAGTCGTAACAATGCCTCTGGAGGTCATTTAACCTATCGAGTACATGCTGGTTCTCTCTGCAGCCATTTGGGCAGTCCCATTCCTCACCCTATTCTGGTAGCACCACAACTTTAACTTCCTGAAGTGTACAGTATGTGATCACTTGAGTCCAGTATGATACTCTCTGAAGGGGTTGTCATCCGGGATTTTAGGGTGGATTCCCTTCATGGAGGGTGCCTGTGTGTGACTTTGTTTGATGTGAGGAGGCTGATGCATGAGCAGCCACCACAGGGTCCCTGACAGATCGGGGGTCGAGTCCAATGGCATGGCATACAAGACGACTGGCAACCATTCACTGCTTCCTCCACTTTCACTGCTGTCGTGATTATGTCTTCATCTTCCACCACCTCTGCTGCTGAGGTCTTGGTTCAATCGCTCTATGTCTGGAGCCTCTGTCTTGATTTTACCACCATAGGTGACCCTAACAAAAGCAAAGTGCCGAATAGCCAAACTGCAGATAGTATCACTCTGAGGATCTCAAGGATTCACAAGCCTCTCCAATCTGGTGATTAATGTGCAGTCAGAAACATGAACCAATTTTTAATTCAATTATATGGGCTGGAGCTACGTGAAAGAATTTCTAAACCACCATTTACACTCAGTGACCACTTTATTAGATATTTCCTGTACCAAATAAAGTACGAAATATATTTTCATAGCCTTCTGTTGTTGAGTCTGAAGAATAACTCAACCTTTTGACCATGTCTGCATGTTTTTATGCATTGAGTTGCTGCCACGTGATTGGCTGATTAGATGTTTGCGTTAATGAGCAGGTGCACCAAAAGAAGTGTCCTCAGAGAGTAGGTAACTGAGCAAAGCAAAAGTGAAGTCTCTACAGCATCACTGAGAAGAAACAGTTGATGAATACTTGCTCCTAAAAGTTGACCCAAAGTGTTAAGTGTACTTTAGTGACACTGTGTAGAATTGTTTTAAGGTGCTTTGCAGTGAAGTGGAATTGATATCATTGCATTAGAACAACAAGTTATAATGCTGTTGCCTTATTTCATCTGCCATATTAGTTGTACATTTGGATATTTCATGAATATTGAAGTGATATGTAGATGTCTTTGAACAGAGAAGATTTCACTAGAGGATAAAAAAGCAATGTTAGTATTTTACAAAGTTTTCTGTATTTTTGCATTAGAATTTGAATTATCAACAAGGAAACCATGTTGTCATTTTGGAGGTATGATGAATTCCAGCAACAGTCTAGGAAAACTGAATACAAAATGTAGGTCAGGCAGCACCATTGGAGGGAAATATGCCATCCATGTTTTGGGCTGAGACCCTTCATCAACATGTCTTGTCCTAAAACTTCATCAAGGTTTAATCAATGCAGTGCGAGGTTTAATCAGTATGGCTTGTGGATTGGACTCTGTTGTTCACGTTACAATGTGCTTCTGATCACTCCTTTTTTTTGCTGCTGTTTTGATCGCCTTTGAATTGGGGTGGCATGCAGATAAGGAATATTGAGCTGAGCTGAATATGCCGGAACGCATTTGGAGTTGGGTTTTATATTCTGTATTTTTCACTCAGTTTTTTGTTGTCATTTGTGTGATTTATGTTTTATTTTGCACGTGGCGGCAGGAGAGAGGGTTGATGTTTATTATCTGAGCAGGTTCCATGGTTTTCTTTGTTTTGTGACTGCTCTGTGGGAAGACAAATCTCAGGGTTGTATACTACATATATACTTTGATAATAAACGTACTTTGAATCTGCTTAGTTCCCTCCAGTGATGCTCCCTGACCTGCTGATTTCCTCCAGTATTTTGTACATGTTTCCAGAATCCCTTGTGTCTGGGAAAGCTGGACTGCTAACACAACAATGCTATCAATGTATAACTGCAGTAGCATATTGAAACTACACTCCTGGCTTTACTTTTTATTCCACTTCAGTACAATATCAATCTTACCCCTGTCGATCGTTTTCTCTTCCCCATCATTCCAAATTGCACCTGTACTGGAGATGTTTCTGCCGTCTCCCGATCCAATCCTGTAACTTGCTGAAGTGGCTGTTATAAAGCTGAGCTGGATCATGCCTCTATTCTCACCTGGTGAACTAATACGCTGTTAGCACCTTGAATAATGTACCTGCTTTTCTTAAAGCACAGGAAATTAAGAAATATGAGGATGAGTAGGTTATTCAATTGCCCATGCCTGTTGTTCAATAAGATCGTGGCCAGTCCTTCCTGCACTAACCATATTCCTCACAAACCATATTTCCTTAATATTTGAGTATTAATTGATCTCTGATTTGAATTTGAATAATTCACCAACCCCTGGGTGAAGAAATCTCTTTTAATCTCTGTCCTGACCACCCTGTTCCTCGTTTTTAAATGGTGACTATTGGCTCTGGGCACCACATCCTGGGGAAATATCATCCCCACATCTCTGAGAACAATTGCAAGGAGATCCCCTTTCGTTCTTTTATCCTCCAGGGCATTCTCTGGTACACTGCTCTGTGCTCCAAACTGTTTTGTTTGGCTTACAATTTTCCCCAACCTGGAGATTTCTCTACAGTCACAGGCTCAATAATGAATGGCAGCTTCTCCATGTGTAACCACACAGCCTAGCCTCTGTAATCTCCCTTGTCATCTCCTGTTGCGAAAGTGACTGCTGTGCTTGCTCTTGTGGAGAAATCTCTGCGTTAGGGAGGGCTGCACAATCAGACTAAAGAAGAGGAGGCAACAACTTCCACTCTATCAAATGGAAGATAAAGATCTCAAAGATTAGTTTTATTTCAAAGTTCATAGTAAATTATTTGCAAAGTACATATTGAGGCCCTTTGTTGGTTGGGATTGACCATAGATATTGTGCCCTAGCCATCCATGTGAGCCAGGCGGTACTATATGGAAAGCAAGTTGTTGCCCATGCAGCAGGCTCCCCCACTCCATGCAGCTAATGAATTCAAAGGAATGGCAGAGACTAATACAGTTTGGACCAGTGGCTTTGCAGGAGTTGCTAGTCAACATTGAACTTAATGTAGGACTGTCTTAGGAACTCCAGCTCTGGATTTTTCCTTGGGGTTACTCCTGAAGCCTTCCCATGAGAGGGTAGAGCTGCAAGGCAGTGGAGGTTTAACATCAGCGTTTTCCTTCCAGATGAGCTACCAACCATGGTTAATGAGCCTATCTGTCTGAAGCAACTGGTTTTCAGATGCTAGTTACCAGCCTTTGCCCCTTCTCCTGTCAGTGGAAGCAATTCCACCTGGCTTTGGAACTAAGTGATGCATATTCTTTTGGGTATTCACAGTAAGTACAAAGAGACACAATAGAATCAATGAAAAATGGCACACGACAGGGACAGTCAAATAGCCAATGTACAAAAAACAACAAACTGTGCAAATACAAAGAAAAAAGAAAAACAATAATAATAATAAAAAATAGGGAATAAGCATCGAGAACTTGAGTTATAGAGTCCTTAAAGGAGAGTCCATAGGTTGTGGAATCAGTTCAGTGTTGTAAATGGAGCTATGCTCTTTGGTTCACGATAGTTGAGGGATAATATCTTTTCCTGAATATGGTGTTGTGGGACTTGAGGCTTCTGTAAAGAGATCATGGTATGGAAGGTGGGGGTCTTTAATGATCAATGCTGCTTTCCCATGACAATGCTGTTTGTAAATGTGCCCAGTGGTAGGGAGAGCTTTAACTGTGATGGACTGCGTCATATCCACCATTTTTTGTAGGTTTTTCTGTTCAGGCGCATTTGCAAACCTGGCCATGATGTAACCAGTTAGTATACTCTCTACTGCTCATCTATAGAAGTTTTTCCAGGTTTTAGATAACATGCCAGATCTTGCACACCTTTAAAACAGCAAAGGCGCTGTTGCACCTTCTCTGTAATGGTTCTTCGGTGCTGAAACCAGGACAGATCCTCTGAAATGATAACACCAAGAAATTTCAAGTTGCTGACTCTCTCCACCTCTGATTCCCTAATGAAGACTAGCTCATGGACCTCCAGTTTCCTCTTCCAGTAATCAATAATCAGCTCTTTGCTAATCTGCAGCAATTTCATGCTCTCACCATGCCAGCCACTACGTAGCCCTGAGCCCTGCATTTCATCATTCAGCCTGTCCAAAATCAGCCCTCATGTCTAGACATTACAGTTCACTATGATGGCTCATGCAACAGTGAGCCATGAGACGAGGAGGTCACTTTAGCCATTTGTTGCCGCAGGAGGACTGGTGAATTCTGGAGCACTCACACAGGTTCCTGCCACTTCAGTGCTGTCAGTAATGCACATTCCAATATCTCCTGTTAAGTTGACCCTTCCCTGCACTGACTTCTCTAGGATACTCATTTCTGGGAACATCCTGCCTGCTAATAATGTTCCAATGGATAAGCTTTGTCAGCTCAATTCCTTCTCTTATGACAAACTCACCTTCCCTAGGCCTACAGTAATAGGATGATTTTTTACTAAATTGCCTCTACTACAAGTATCTCATTGTTTTGATGGAAGATCTGGGACTGCACAAAATATTTCAGGGGAAGGGCCCTACATAAATTTTAGAAAGATGGTCTATTCCTGTACTCAAATCCTCTTGTATTAAGAATAATATGAGTTGCCTTCCTAATGTACAGCACCTACAGTGTAACATCCATACAATTATAAAATAAATGTAAAACTGTTTGACCCAGCCTGTCCAAGATTTCTATACCATGGCATTTCAAGTGTTCATGTAATTGTGATAAGATTGCCTGTCTCCACCACCTCCTCCTGATTTGTGTCCAGGAATATCCTTTGATCTCTTATATTTACAAAGTGCTCCATTCTTTATATTTTTCTGTCCCATGTGAATGACCCTATATGGCCCATCTGCCAGGTGCTTGTCCATTAACCTTAACCTGATTGTGTCTTTCTGAAACCTCTCTACATTCTACTCACAGTACTCACTGCTAGCCAGCTTTGCTTTGAACATTTACACATGATTCCCCAAACAGCTATGATATTGGCACTAATCTCTGTGGCAACTCATATCTTCATAGCCTCCAGAAATTTAAAAGTTAAATCTCACTTTTAACTGATCCTTAGTCCATTACAGTAGATTTTGTATTTAGAGATACAGCATAGTAACGGGCCTTTCTGCCCAATAAGCCCATGCTGCCAAATTACACCCATGTGACCAGACCATCCACCCTAACAACCGGTATGCCTTTGGAGAGTGGGAGGAAACCAGAGCACCTGGAGGAAAAGCATGCAGTTACAGGGAGAATGTACAAACTGCTTACAGACAGCAGCAGAACTGAAACTGCGGCACTAGTGCTGTAAGATCATCACGCTAACTGCTATCTACCATGCTGCCCCTACACTACACTGCGCTGCAGCCCAAACTTTATCAGCAAGCATGTTGAAGATTGGGTACCAAAGAGATCACTTCTGGTGTTCCCAACCTGGACACCCTGGATAAACTGGGAAACTCATTCCCTTCTGAAGTTCAGGACTGCACATTCAAATCATGTTTTACAAGAAGTTTGATGAGAGATTGAGGAAGGAGCTCTGTAAAGCTTTCAGAGATGCCAAGAAACAATTCCAGTCCAAAACTGAGTGTCAGACCAGCCCCCAGCTCTGGCAGAGCTTACATGCCACAACAGGCTACGAAACGAAGAGAGGCAGCATCACAACAACAGCACATCCTTTCCCGATGAGACTATTTTGTTCTACGCTTATTTGGAAGAGAAAGGGATTAGAATATCACCAAACACCCTGACAGTACCAGTGCACCAGAGCCCACAGTCACTGTTCGAGAGAGGAGCTCAGTCCTCTGGAGAGCGAAGCTGTGGAAAGCGTACGGCCTGCATGGTAACTGAACCGTCTCTTTAAGTATTGCACAAATCATCTGGTGGGCATATTTGCAGATATTTTTGACATCTCCCTAATTCATATAGATGTAAGCAACACATAAATTAAAAAAAGTAATGGAATGAAATTGTTACTCAAGCAATTTTTAGAATACTGAATGAATTAATCAATACACAAAAAACAAGTTACAATGAGTAAAATGCTGGGGTATCTTTTGTTTTACCACAGATGTGGAAGAAAAAAAGAGAAGAAAATGCTCTTTACTTTCAGTACCCTTTATCTATTTCTGTTATAGCAAATTTTTGTAATGGCAAGAAAAAAAAGTTGAAAGATAACACAACGTCAAAGAAATGAAAATTAAGATATTTCCAGAGTAATCCCACAATAACAAAAAAAGACAACTTAGTTCTGTCCCTTATTTCCTCCACTTGTCCTGTATGGAAGCTCTGTCTGTCTGCTGAATATTATCAAATCAATGAGATAACACGACCTGTAAGACAGCAGCTGAGCTCTGGTTTGTGTGTCCTTGTCCATTTCCTTCAGAAATGCTTCGTCTCCAGGCTACACTTGGCCTTAACATTCCATTACCACATAGGACAGCTACAAACATATAATTATCCCTCCTCCAGAAACAGGTGACAATGTGTATGCTCAAAATTAGATGATGAATGCTTTTCTAATTTGCATAAAGGCATTTGGACTCTCTTAATTCGGTGCAGTCTTACCATCTTTCAAGCAGAGCAATATTTTATTCAGTTAAAGACCATTCTAGTACTACTCGCATACAACAAAGATGGGTCAGCCAAAGATTCATAGGCTTATTTACCCTTCAGTTACAATGAGATGTAAAAAAATCAAAGGTCATTCTTGAAATACTTTGATTTCTCACTTTGAATTAATCTATGTTCTTTGACCTTGCCCACCTGCCCACATTCTATTATGTGCTGTTTGCTGATTGCCTCTTTATATCTTGCCCACCCAATTGATAACAATCCTACTCAGGAATTAGATGTTTGTACAGTCTGATCACTCGTGAGGCTGACATTCATGTGCAGTGCCAAGTGAATACTAACACTTTGGAAGTGTAACCCATCTTTTTTTTCTCTCTCTCTCTTTCTCATAGACACAAAATATCTTAATATATTATTTTTATGAAGAATGAAGGGTTTATTTGCATGGTTCTGGTCAATGTTTATTCCTCAAACAATATCTCAGAATCAGATAATAAGCACTGTGACATTTTTAATTATGAGAATTTGCTGTGTGTAAATGGCCTGCCTCACTTTGTGTGTTACTGTTAAAAAAGGGGCCACAGCTAAGAAACCCTCTTTGGCACTGCAGTAGTCTGGTACCTCTGAGACCTTGAAAAGTTCTACAGAAATGAAGCTTTTCTTTTCGTATTTTTGGAATAGATACTCTCTCTGATCACTCTGCCAATCATTGGGTATTTGATGAAGTAAGTGAAAAATTTATAATTATACTATTGTAACCCTAGATTCAGCGAGCAGCTTAATCTAGGGGAAGACAGCCTCATGCCCAGCCAAATTTAAGGATTCTTCCTTGAGTGGATGCTGCGTGATGTGTTCCCCTGTTACAAATCAGTACCACGAAATAACAAACAGTACACAATATGCAATTAAACGATTGAGCTTTATAATTCTTAATTAGACTATAGGGTTAGTAAAGAAAACAAAAAAGGAAAAAGGGCCTATTCTCATGAAAAAGTCTAATGCGCAATGTTGGAGCTCACTGTTCATTCTCCATCGATTTTTCCCCGGGCATCGACTCCTGACCCCATTCCAAGTCTACTCCGTCCTGCAGTCTACTACTTCCCCGTTCTGGCATCTTCTCTCCATTTTCTGCCAAACAAAAGTCTGCAAAATCTTCTCTCATGCATACAAGAAAGAAAAGCATCTCTCCTCATTGGCCAGCGTACATTCCAAAGCGCTGGTTATCTCTAGTCATAACCCAAACACTGTGCTACAGAGAAACCATTATATTCCCAGGTCATTACAGTATTATAAGTGAAATTACATTTCTCTTCAATACACAGTATACAAGAGATTCAATAAGTTGTTGCTTTTATAATATACATTCAAAGTTCAAAATACATTTATTATCCAACTATGTATACTTCATACTGCCTTGAGGTTCATCTCCTTACAAGCAGCCATACAATAAAGAAACTCGAATGAGCCCCTGTACAAAGACCATTAAGCACCCAATGTGCAAAGAAGGAAAATAATGCAAACAATAAAAGTAAGCAAATAACATTCAGAGCAAAAGTGTGTGCATAAGACATGAAGCCTGGAGCAGGCCACAGTCTCAGTCACAGTTCAGTGCAGAGCTCAGTAAAATGCTGTGTATGTTAAATTGTTTGAGGTGAAGGTCAGACACAATCATTAATCTTGAGTATGAGGCTCAGTCTGTTTTAAGCCACCAGACTCAAGTTAAAAATTGTGCTTTGGCACCTCATCTGTATAATTTTATCATATGTAGCATACTTTAAAACCTCCTCATTTCATCATGTGTAACAGCAGTATGCCTAATCACATAAGTGAAGAGGTTTCTGGCACTGAAAAGTACATCACCTCTTGTAATATCAAGTAGTGATGTCTGAAATTCCAATCCATCCGGTCCTGCAAGATGTATTTCAAAGAACATGTAAACAAAGCAATCTATTTATAATGACTGCATTTCGGGCCTCAGACTTTACTCCTCTTAGTTTAAGGAATAATATTGATACGGCCTGTGACAACAGTCAAAGGTTTTGCTGAGGGTCATCCTTGTCAGAGTTTGGTTGCAGGAATAAAATGTCCTTCCTTTTTCTTGATCGTATCAATGAGGAAATCAATAAATTTGCTGGATGGTGCACAAGCAACTATCTGGGCCTAAACCCCAGTTTAACTAAGGAAATGGTGGTGGACTTTAGAAAACAACAGTACACTGTCCCGACCCTGGAAATAAGTGGCCAGTGGATAGAGTGTGCAGAAGAATACAAGTACCTTGGCACAACTATAGATAACAAAATCACCTTGAAGACCAATATTAGGTTGGTACTCTTCAAGTGCCAACAATGGCTATTTTTCCTTAGGAAGATGCAGAGACTTCAGGTCCAGCCATCAATTCTCCAAACATTTTATAAACGCTTTATTGAATCAATATGAGCCTACAACATCACGGCATGGTTTGGACCAATGAGCACCATCAACCTCAGCCCACTCCACAGAATAAGTAGTAAAATCATTGGCCAGGAACGAGAATCACTCAGCAGCATCCATAGGAGATGGACAATAAAGAAGGTCCAACAATTAGTAGAGGACATTACACATACACTTCACACATACTACGCCGTCATTCCATCTGGATGCCGTTACAGGTCCCTGCCCATCAGCACCAGAAGAGCCTTATCCAGTTTTGTGCCTTCCTTCATTTGCCTCCTCAGCACACAATTTTGAATATATAGTGTGCATAGCACCTTTGACAGTCAGTTTTATTATGTGTATTTGTATTTTAAATTAAATGCATTAATTTTTAGTATTTATTATCTATTGTGAGTATTTTATATTGAGTTTAACAATATGTAGTGTGGAGTTGTGTATCTTAAGCTCTGTGAGGTTGTCCTTACCACTGCACAAATGAAGTTCCTCATGGAAAATAAATTAATTGAATTGAATTTCTTGAGTTCCATGAGGTATTGTTCTTCTTAACTATCTATTACAGGAAGTAAATTGTTGTCGTTCTGTCTAATGAAGTTTTTTTGGAAGACAGGAGCAGGAATTGAATACCCCAACATTGTGATGATAAAATAAAGATATTAGTCACTATACTGAAGTAGTAGAGGCTTAATATTTGTATTATAATTATATCATCAACATCATAACTTACGAGAAATTTATTTGAATTTTTTTCCTTTTAACACTCCATTGCAGAGGAAAGGCAATGCTAAAGAATTTGTCCAAAATTATAACCTGCTGTAATTTCTGTTCAATGTTGTCTTTTGAAAAGTTATTTGCTTCAACTAGAATTGAAAAATCAAAACATTATAATTGCACATGTACGTGGTTAACAGGAGCTGGCTCAGGTAGCTAACATTTGTTCTTTGATGGAAGTCGTTGACTGGGTTTGCAATCCATTATAATTTTCATGATAGCATGCAGAGTTTTCTTGGTGAGTTGGATAAAGAGAATATGGAAATAGCATTCTGTGATGTTATCAGTCGGGCTTTAGTCTCCCGCACTGTGTCTCATTTAATAGTATCATCTTGTTAAACTCGTTATATTATGGATCTCCAGCCAATCAGTAATGATACAAGGTATGCAAAGAAAGCCAAATATTCCTTCCATGATGATCTTTAAGAACTTCCACTTTTGAGTAGAAGGAGGATAAAAATAGGGTGTGGAAGATAGATTTGGTGAGAGAGTTTGGTTTTGGAATCTGGATCCTAGATTTGAACCAGACCAAACTCTAGAGATCACCCAGCATCAATCTCCACACTCAGTAGTTCTGAACACAGTAGCACCAACCGTAAAGTATACATACTGGACCAGCTGTAAGTGATACTGAATGATGTAGCCCAGAAAATATCATTGTATTTGGAAATTCCATTTTGCAGTACCACCTCCTGACTAAAACCTAATCCATGACACTAAAAGTATACTGTATAAGATCATGGACTAAGTCTTAATCATTATTAGCATCAGTAATTTATAAACTATTATCATCACTTTTGGATTGCACATGTAGTAGCTATTAAAGACTTTATCATAAGTAGTTGGTTAAGAAAGAGTTGCTTTGCACCATTTTAATATTGCCTACCAATATAGAACCACAACCAGTAGGGGATAAAGTGTGCATTGCTGAGGTGTTGCTACGGACATCGGGCATTCGACTATGCAATCAATTTGAATTCACATCTGCCAATAATGAAGAAACAAATATCATTTGGGCCGGCTGGTGGCGCAACGACATCAGTGCCGGACTCTGGAACGGAGGTTCCCAGGTTCGAAACTAGTCGGGTCCGCCCCCTGAGTACGCTGTCCATCCGTGCCGGATTGAGTGTCAAGATCGCAACTCGACCTCGTAAAATAAAGAGAAAATACTGCAAAATGTCTGTGTGAGGAGTGGCGCACCACACAGTCTCTCTCTCGCTCCGCGCCTTGTAAAGACCATGAAAAAGACATCATCACGGACGCACGCACAGACACACAGACGCACACGCACAGACGCGCACACACGCACACGCAAACGCACGCGCACAGACTCGCACGCACGCAGACACGCCGAAATAAAGAAACAAATATCAGTCTTTGCAATGAAACAGATAATATAGTAAGTATTCACCAGGAAAGATTTCATATGTGGAAAGAAAATCAAGAGTTTATGTTTCAGATTCATGACCTTTCTTCAGAAATGATGAAGGCATATTGACCTGGAGCCGTTAATCATTTTCTCTCTCCACAATTACCACTTACAGAGTACTTACAGCAATTTTTGCTATGTTTCAGTTTACCATAAGCTATTCATGCAGTATGGATTTCCTTAAGGCAGATTTTGTTAACCTTGTGACTGATAACGATAATGATCGTGAAAAACACCTGAACCATGTGATGAATGCTGTAATTTGATAAAAGTACACCACACAATACTGAACTTGTGAAGTTTATGATGTTGAAACATCTTCATTCTGTTTGTCTTCATATAACTTAAAGGGTGAAAATTTCATCAGTCATAAAAATATACTTTGTTTTGAATAAATTTTGCTTCTAATAGATATCTGTAACATTATTCACATCAGCAATGGGAAATTATGTTTTTATTCATGTTTTAAGTTAGCTTGATTATAAAATTACATTAATTCAACATTTTTTAGTAAAGTGAATGAGCAACATTGATCTAAAACAGTAAATAAGCAATGTTAATTGCAGATTGTTTTGTTTCATAAGTGGAATCAAAAGGAAGAGGAGTCCTTTTCAGCTTACATGGCTGAATTGAAGAAATTGTCTAAGCATTGTTAGTTCAGTGATGTGCTTAAGGATACTTTGAGAGATCATTTAGCTTGTGAAATCTTACAAAAAGAGCGTCAAAAATGGCTTCAAACTGAAGCATAGTTCACATTTAAAAGAGCAGTTGAACTCGCTGTTTCAATGGAAAACTCAGACAGAGACACAAATGAGTTGCAGTCAGCTTCTCAGAGAATATGAGAAACTAAGGAGGTGATAGATAGGAGCTGCAGGTAGTTAGTCTTCCCTAAATTGCAGGGAGCAGGTACCTGGGTGACTGTCAGGAGGACATAAATTTTACAATTATTTCAGATCTTTTTGTAAGTGATTCCCTTAACTCAGTTCTGTCTATCATGTAATTGAAGTATATATGACCAAAGCTATTTTAATCTTCATTTGTGATTGTCCTTTCAATAAACTGTCTGACTGGCATAGTGGGGAAAAACCCAATGGCCCTAAGAATGACACTTGAAAGCCATTTTCTGGAATGCCAGCATGGTCCAGACCAGGTTCAGTGCTTGGTTGAATTTACTGACTCTCTCTGATAGCCACTGAAACCTCGTGCCTCCCCACCTCTTATCCTGAATTTAAATATTTTAAAATTATATACTCAGTGGTCACTTTATTAGGTACACCTGCGCATCTGCTTGTTAATGCAAACATCTAATCAGTCAATCTTGTGGCAACAACTCAATGCATAAAAGCATGCAGACATGGTCAAGAGGTTCAGTTGTTGTTCAGAACAAACATCAGAATGGGGAAAAAATAGTGATTTAAGTAATTTTGATTATAGAATAGCTATTCATGCCAGATGGGGTGGTTTGAGTATCTCAAAAACTGCTGATCTCCTGGGATTTTTTGGACACAGTCTCTAGAGTTCACAGAAAATGGTGTGAATATTAAAAAAAAAATCCAGTGAGCGGCAGTTCTGTGGCTGAAAATGCCTTGTGAATGAGAGTGGTCAAAGGAGAATGGCCAGACTGGTTCAAGCTGAGAGGAAGGTGACAGTAACTCAAGTAACCACATGTTACAACAGTGGTGTGCAGAAGAGCACCTCTGAACACGCAACACATTGAACTTTGAAGTAGATGGGCTGCAATAGGAGAAGACCGCAAACATTCCTTCAGTGGCCACTTTAATAGCTACAGGAGATACCTTATATGGTGGCCACTTAGTGTATTTTACATTCTCAAACATTAAAAAGACACTCACTTAAAACATTTAGACATGTAAAGATGTCTATTAACAGTTCTCTGCTAGCCATTTCTTTCCAGTGATTTTATTGCCACTGTTAGTTTACCCAACACTGCTCAATGGAGAGATCTTACAGCCCGAGAGCTGGGAATCCGATTGACATTTGTACTATTGTATGGGACTACATGAAAATCTACTAGCCCTCCCATTTCTCATCTCATTTATACTATTGTATGGGACTACATGGAAATCTACTAGCCCTCCTGTCTCTCACCTCCCTGCCGACTCTCTCTTCCCTCCCTGCCAACTCTCTCCTTCCCAAGTTTCCCCTCCCTCCCTTGCAGAAAAACAATCAATAGCACTGGAGGGATATGCCACTATTAGCTGCAGTCTACCGTCTCGAGCTAAATTAATTTTCCTCATCTCTGTCTAAATTTTTCCTCATCATTGTCCTATTCTAAGGCTGTGCCCCTGGTCCTAGATTCCCCCACTCTGTGAAACATCCTCTCCACAGCCACTCTACTTAGGCCTTTCAATATTCAATAGGTTTCAATGAGACCTCCTCTCATTCTTCTAGTTTCCAATGAATACAGGCTCAGAGCCGTCAAACGCTCCTCATACATTGACGCTTTCATTCCTGAAATCATTCTCGTGAATGTCCTCTGGATCCTCTCCAATGCCAGCATATTCTTGCTTAGATAAGGGGCTCAAAAGGACTCACAAAACTCCAAGTATGGTCTGATCATTGCCATATATAACTGGTAGGGGACTTCATAAGGTAGTTAAGAGTCATCTACGTGGACTTAGTGGCTACTTTACTAGGTACCTCCTGTATCTAAAATAAAGTGACCACTGAGTGTATATTCGTAGTCTTCCACTGCTGTAGCCCATCCACTTCAGGGCCTGACGTGTTGCACATTCAGAAATGCCCTTCTGCACACCACCGCTGTAACACATGGTTGCTTGAGCAGAGTAGAAGGAATGTGTGGCTCAGAAAGGGTAGTGTTTGTGGGTATCATTTTTAGAGGCGCCCTTTATGTCTGCTGCAAGTTTCCTGTAAAAGCATTGAAATCTATTTAATCAAGTGTTCTCAATTCACTGCAACAGATTGATACAATTGAGTCAGTTCCTATGCAATTAATATTCAACAATATGATTTGGAATTGGGATCACGTTTGAATCTAAACAGATAAGGACTGCAAATGAAGGACATTAATGAATCAGTTGGGTTTTTACTGAAGTTTCATCATCACTTTCATTGGTGTTCCTGTGGGATTCAGTCATTCTTGTTCCAGAATCAAAATGCTGGTTGATCATTTGAATTTGTCCATCTATGCAGAGAAAACAAACGTCCTTGGCTATATTAGGGGAAGTCAAAGCTTAGTTTGTTCATTTTGGCGTACTATAAAAATTGACAAACAAAAGGAAGGAAGAGGGTTGTACTAATAAAATACCCCTCAGATAGCTCTGAATGCTTTATAATAAATGAAATATTTCAAAGTATAGAGAAGAGATAGGCAATCTACGGCCCGTGGGCCAGATCCGGCCCGCAAAGGTATTTTGACCAGCCCACGAGCAAACATTGGGATACTATGCTTATCCGGCCCGCGAGCGATTTTTCCTTATTCTGAGTGTTTCACATGACCGCACTGATGGACATGCATGGCGTCTTGTTACACTGGCCCCAGGTTCCGTTTTGTTCCAAACCAAACACTGGTATATATGAATGACAGGAAGGCAGACTACCTTATTAATACGTATTAGATACTCTCCGTGCACGTGCAGGTTTTCAGATGGGATCGTTCAAATTGTAAACAGAAACAGCGTCACAGTGTTTTAACAAGAAATCCATGCTAAATATACAGATATTTACATGTGCTATGATGCTTGTTGAATAACTCGCATTTCAAAATGAAATCAAAGAAAAAAATTCCAATGGCAATAAATGCAAAATGCAGGAAGGTAGACTCTGAATGCCGAAATTTCCAAGACACTTGGACACTAGATTACTTCTTCATCGAGTAAGCTGGGAAACCAGTTTGCCTCATTTGCCTAGAAAATGTTGCTTTGAAGAAGGTGGCAAATATCAGGCGATATTACGAGACCCGCCATAGTGGAAATTTTAACAAGTTTACTGGGCAAGCAAGGAAAGATGAAGTTAAGCGAATGAAGACTAGTTTTGGAAAACAAATATCATTTTTTGCCAAGAAAAGCAGTAAAACTGAAGGAAATTCCCATGCCAGCTACGAAGTCTCAAAACGTATTGCAGAAAAGATGAAGTCTTTTACAGATGGAGAGTTTGTCAAAGAATGTTTACTGGCAGTGGTGGATATTGTTTGTCCTGAAAAGAAATCTTTATTTGCATCTATCAGCCTGTCAGCAAGAATGATCACTCGGCGAGTTGAAGAAATGTCAGCAGATGTTAAAAGTTGTTTAAGGGGAAGTATCCTAACTTAGTGGACCATGCAAAAAAGATGGCATCATTGTTTGGCAGCACTTATCTGTATGAGCACTCCAAGAACCATTTGAGAACAAGATTGACTGATGCCCATCTGGATAATGTCTTGCTCTTGGCATCAACAAGTCTGACACCCAATATTGGGAAGCTTTCAAGCAACAAACAGCATCAAGTTTCACAGTGATTTATCAACTGTTTGCATCAAAATTTTCTTTTTTATTATACTTAATTTACCACCATTCAATGCATCACGTTCATACGTTTTATGTTTAAAGATTCTTTGTGTCCTTGTAATAGATTCAGAAAATGCCTTGATTGAAATAAATTGCAACTAAACTGAGTACTTTGATTACTAATTGGCACCTTGATTAAGCACAAATGATTTTCTAGCATGCGTTATTCATTAATTTGAGGCAAAACATAACTAGGTGTATTTAAATGGATAATTCTCATATTTCAAGTTTCTTATGGCATTTATCTGGCCCACTATCCACTCATTAATACGCGATCCGGCCCACAGAGGCAAAAAAGCTGCCGACCCCTGGTATAGAGAGTGTTATAACAGCCAATTTGCATGCAGAAAGCTCCTTCAACCAAGAGCATGATAATGATAATGTTCTTGCAAAGTTAAATTTTGAAAGAAGACACACACAAAATGCTGGTGGAACGCAGGAAGAAGTACAGTCAATGTTTCAGGTCGAGACCCTTCGTCAGGACTAACGGAAAAAAGAGATAGTAAGAGATTTGAAAGTGGGAGGGGGAGTGGGAGACCCGAAATGATAGGAGAAGACAGGAGGGGGAGGATGAAGCCATGAGCTGGGAAGTTGATTGGCAAAAGGGACACAAGGCTGGAGAAAGGAGTATCATGGGTCGGAAGGCCTGGGAAGAAACAAAGGGGGAAGGGAGCACAAGAGAAAGATGGAGAACAGACAAGGAGTTATTGTGAGAGGGAAAGAGAGAAAATATATAAATAAATAATAAATTAGGGATGGGGTAAGAAGGGGAGGAGAGGCATTAACAGAAGTTAGAGAAATCAATGTTCACACAATGCAGCTTCTCCTCAACATTGGACTCGATTTTAGTGTTTAAATTTCTATGTTGGTCTTAAATCTATTACCATCTAAGCAATATGAGCAGTAAAGGTTTATCAACTACCGACATAGGAACAGATTGGGCTATTCGGCCCATTAGGTCTGCTCCACCATTAATATCCCTCTCAACCCCACTCTCCTGCCTTCTGCCCTGTAACCTTTGATGCTCTTCCAAATCAAGGACCTTTCAACCTCCACATTAAATGTACCCAGTAACTTGGCCTCCGCAGTTGACGACAGCAATTCCGCAGATTCATCTCCCTCTGATTAAGGATAGCTTAGCCAGATATTCTTATGTGGCTGTAAATCCAAGTGTGTTATTTCATAGTGAAACTATCCAAAACAGAATTGGGGAAGAGAAATTAGAAAATGCAGGATGCAAATGATTTAGTAAAACGGCCATGATTGTTATGGTGTGCTTCTACCTAGTGCTATCAGAGCACGGGTCTAATCCTGTATATGACGTATTGGATCAATCATTTGAAGATGCTAATAGGCCAGATTGTTAAGCTATCCAGCTTGTCAAGAGTGAAAAAAGTAAGGTGAAAGGAAAAATCTGTACAAAATAAACAGCTTGTCTTTCAGAACACACGGCTGGTCATAGTACAGTAAGCAATGGCAAAATCTGGGAAGATTGTGAGGTAGCTGACATATTTCAGAATGAAGTTTAATGTCACCAACAAATGTCATGAAATTTGTTGTCTTTGTGGCAGTAGTACAATGCAATTCATAATAATAGTAAAAAAAACAGTGAATTACAGTAAATAGTGCAAAAATAGAAATAAAAAAGTAGTGAGGTAGTGTTTCTGGGTTCAATGTCCATTCAGAAATCAAATGGCAGAGGGAAGGATGCTATTCCTGATTCATTGAGTGTGCGCCTTCAGGCTTCTGTACCTCTGTCCTGATGGTAGAAATGAGAACAAGGCATGTCCTGGGTCATGGGGTCCTTCATGATGAATGCTGCCTTTTTGAGACACCGCTCCTTGAAGATATCCTGGATACTATGGAGGCTGGTGCCCATGATGGAGCTGATTGAGTTTACAACTCTCTGTAGCTTATCTCGATCCTGAGTAGTAGCCCACTCTCATAATGCAACGTGTTAAACTGCTCTCCACAGAATTTGGAGCTTGAAGAAATTTTGTATGTCACCAAAGACATATTTTTTTTATATAACTGGCTTCTTGATTATTTCCTGTTGATTCATTTGAGTTGAGATAATACTATTGAAATAGTTTGATGAAAATTAAGTTGCATCAGGCATAATAATTTGATCTAGATAGTGAATTTTAGAGAAAAGTCATCAACTCAAACTTGAAATAAATAAAATATATTGAAAAAAAGAGATATATAAGCAGGTAATTCATTTGCCTGAAAACTTTAATTTATATAAGAGAACAGCCATATTGCAAACTCTGAAAGGTAGTATGCTGATGGACATGCTTTTTAAGTTAAAGTGCACTTATTCTAAGCTGGTTCACAGCTGTTTCTCCTTTGCAATTTATGGTGAAGCGTGCCTCATGTGTTATGAAGGGTTTGTTCTGCATAAGTGGTCTGTCCGATCCATAAGCCGTACTTGCATTAATTAAAATCATTGGCAGCAATCAACTCACGAGCACTTGGACAACTCCTCCAGGTACTAATCTGTCATCAGCACAGAGGAAAAGAACATTTTGTGAGCCATAAGTTAAGGTCCCTGTTTAGTTTGAAAGTTTTGCTTTTTTTATAGGAATTCAATAATATGACGGTATAATAAAGCATGCAACTTTTATGACAAAGTGTCATAGTTATTCAAGTAACAAAAAAAATCAGTTTCAATACTGGAAACATCATTGTGTGTCAGGAAGGTAGCTCCTCAAAAGCAATTAAGGACAAGCAACAGATGCTGTAGTCCAGTGACAATTGACACTGGGTGATAATGAGGAGAGTGGAATATAAATGTACTTGATGCACAGATAAATCCTGGTGGTGCAGTAGTGCAGCAGTTAGTGCTACACTTTTTAGCACTAGCTATAAGGTCAGGGTTCGATTCCCGCTGCTGTCTGTAAGGAGTTTGTACATTGTCCCTGTAGGTTTCCTCCCACATTCCAGAGATGTACAGTCATGGCTACTGAGTTGTAGACATACTATATCAGCACTGCAAGTGGGTGCCCTGCAAAACCCTGCTGGTTTGATTTGATGTAAACAATGCTTTTCACTTCATGTTTTGATGAACATATGACAAATAAAGCTAATCTTTAGATAGACTTGGTGCTATATCTATCTTACTTCCCTGTCCTGCACACATGCTGCTCCTCCAGTGTCTAAGCAAACCTGGTGGATACTTGCTTTGTTAAAGGGGAGATTAGAAGTGTATTTGAGGATTAATATTAAGACCTATGGGTCCATATAGCCTGACTTCAGACTTCATTTTGTCATCATGAGTTTTAACATACCAGTGAGTATTGGAAAGGTCAGGTACAGGCCAAATCGAGGCAGCAGGGTCCAGGCCCCTGGGTGTACCGAAGCAACTGAATCCAATCTTTGGACAATGATTTAGGCACTAGACCAGATTGAAAAGGTCAAGGTGCTGTGGCCCAAAATGGAGGATGGACCAGTTCAGCTCGCTGCTCTGCTCGGCAATGAAGGGTCAGTAAGGACTCTGTCCTGGGATGGGGTGCGTGTGTGAGCCTAGAACCTCTTCAGGAGAGTAGCTCCAGGAGTCTCATCACAGTCTGAAAGCTACTTGCAACAGAATAGCTCATAGTCATGATAGCAGCTAAATGGAGTCACAAGAGATTCTGCAGATGCTGGAACTCTTGAGCAATAGATGCAGAATGTTGGAGATCAGGCAGCATCTATGGAGTGAAATGAAAATTGATGTTTTCAGCTAAGACCTTTCATTAGGAACTAACCTGACCTGTTGAAGGGTCTCAGTCTGAAATGCTGACTGTTGATATACCTCCATAGATGTTGTGATGCTCACAATAGCCTCTGTCTGAAGTAGCTGGCAATGAGTTGAACTTAGACATCAGAAGGTACTCAGTATATGTCTCTGAGTTCTGCCTGTAGTTCAGAGGAGTTGTGACCTCTGCTGCTGATCAATGCCCAACTTTTAGTGCCATGAGGATTAATGATTTGCCAGACACTTTCCTATGCTGGAAAGAATGAGCTTTAGACTTTGTTAGTTTGAAGCTGGACTCCATTATGCTCCTTGACATGTATGTAGGTTTTCAGGCAGATCAAGATGTCCAAGTATTCATTGATCCCCTTGAGCAGATCTGATAAGTAACCTCAGCTTCCAGGGAGCTGTCACTTGACCTCCCCTTTCCCTCACACTTGTACAGTCCAGACTGATATTGTGATGTTGTGCCTTCTTCTTCATCTCACTCTAACACCTCTCATTCCTAGTCCAATTGGGTGGTCTTTTTCAAGTATCCAAATAAGAAATGCATGAAGTTATGGCCACGGTGTTTGAATTCTGTAAAGTCCAAAGCAATGGTGCCTGATGTAGAATATGGAACATAGAAAAGTAAAGTACAAGAAAGGATAGGCTCCTGGAAAACATCATGATCAATGTTGGAGCTGGACTCCTCCTGGTTGCTGGCAGTTCATATAGGCTTCCAAGCCTGACTAGTGCCACACCAAACAATTTGTGCACATACATCACGTGTAGACATTCTCATTTCGTGCGGAGTATATGTACTGTATGACCATCTCTATTTTTTCCATTCCCTATTCTGGCTCCCCTCTTAACTCCTCTCTTCTCATCACCTTCTTATCACCTCCCTCTGGTACTCCTCCTCCTTCCTTTTCTCCCATGGTCCAATCTCCTTTCTTATCAGATTCATTCTTCTTCAGAACTTTACCTCTTCTATTTATCACCTCCCAGCTTCTCACTTCATCCATCTCCCACATCCACCCACTTTGCTTCATCAATCACCTACCAGCTGGTACTCCTCCCCTCCTCCAACCTTCTTATTCTGGTTACTTCTCTCTCCTAATCTTAGTCCAGATGCAGGGCCTCAATCTGAAACGTCAAGTAAGTCTCAGCCTCCACAGATGCTACTTGACCTCCTGCACACACAAAATACTTTGCAGATGCTGGGGTCAAAGCAACATACACAACACGCTGGAGGAACTCAGCAGGACGGGCAGCATCCGTGGAAACGAACAGTCAACATTTCGGGCCGGAACCCTTCGTCAGGACTGAAGAGGGAGGGGGCAGAGGCCCTATAAAGAAGGTGGGGGGAGGGTGGGAAGGAGAAGGCTGGTAGGTTCCAGGTGAAAAACCAGTAAGGGGAAAGATAAAGGGGTGGGGGAGGGGAAGCAGGGAGGTGATAGGCAGGCAAGGTGAAGAAAGAATAGGGGAAAACACAATGGGCAGTAGAAGGAGGCGGAACCATGAGGGAGGTGATAGGCAGCTGGGGGAGGGGGCAGAATGAAACTGGGATGGAGGAAGGGAGGGGGAGGGAATTACCAGAAGTTGGAGAATTCAATTTTCATAGCAAGGGGCTAGAGACTACCCAGACGGTATATGAGGTGTTGCTCCTCCAACCTGAGTTTGGCCTCATCATGTATGGACATATCCGAATGGGAGTGTGAAGCAGAGTTCAAGTGGGTTGCAACTGGGAGATCCTGTCTGTTCTGATGGAGGGAGCGGAGGTGCTCGACAAAGCGGTCCCCCAATCTGCGTCAGGTTTCAACGATGTAGAGAAGGCCGCACCGGGAACACCAGATGCAATAGATAACCCCAACAGACTCACAGGTGAAGTGTTGCCTCACCTGGACTGTTTGGGGCCCTGAATGGTGGCAAGAGAGGAGGTGTAAGGACAGGTGTAGCACTTACGCTTACAGGGATAAGTGCCGGGTGGGGGAGATCCGTGGGGAGGGACATGTGGACCAGGGAATCATGGAGGGAACGATCCCTGCGGAAAGCGGAGAGGGGTAGAGAGGGAAAGATGCGCTTAGTGGTGGGGTCCTGTTGAAGGTGGCAGAAGTTGTGGAGGATAATGTGCTGGATCCGGAGGCTGGTGGGGTGGTAGGTGAGGACAAGGGGAACTCTGTCCCTGTTATGGTGACGGGAGGATGGGGCGAGGGCCAAAGTGCGGGAAATGGAGGAGATGCAGGTGAGGGTATCAAATGATGACAGCAGAAGGGAAACCGTGATCCTTAAAGAAAGAGGACATTTGAGATGTCCTGGAACGGAAAGCCTCATCCTGGGAGCAGATGCGGCGGAAACAGAGGAACTGGGAATAGGGAATGGCATTTTTGCATGTGGTAGGGTGGGAAGAGGTATAGTCGATGTAGTTATGAGAGTCAGTGGACTTATAAAAGATGTCAATGGACAGTCTGTCTCCAGAGATGGAGACCGAGAGATCGAGAAAGAGGAGAGAAGTGTCCAAGATGGCCCATGTGAATTTAAGGGCTGGATGGAAGTTTGAAGTAAAGTCGATGAAATTGACGAGCTCAGCATGGGTGCAGGAAGCAGCACCAATGTAGTCATCAGTGTACCGAAGGAAAAGTTGGGGAGCAGTACCAGAATAGGTTTGGAGTACAGACTGTTCCACATAACAAACCAAGAGGCAGGCATAGCTAGGGCCGATGCGAGTGCCCATAGCTACACCCTTGGTCTGAAGAAAGTGGGAAGAGCCAAAAGAAAAGTTATTAAGTGTGAGTACCAGCTCCGCCAACCAGAGGAGGGTGGTGGTGGTGGGGAACTGGTGAGGTCTATTGTCCAGAAGGTAATGGAGGGCTTTGAGGCCTTCTTGATGGGGAATGGAGGTGTATAAGGATTGGATATCCATAGTGAAAATGAAGCGGTCGGGACTGGGGAACTGGAAGTTATTGAAGAGGTGGAGGGCATGGGATGTATTCTGGATGTACGTGGGGAGGGACTGAACTGTGGGTGACAAAATAGAGTCCAGGTAGGCAGATACAAGTTCAGTGGGGCAGGAGCAGGCAGAAACTATGGGTCTACTGGGACAGTCAGGCTTGTAGATCTTGGGGAGGAGGTAAAACCAAGCTGTGTGGGGTGTGGGAATTATGACTTTTGTGGCTGAGGATGGAAGGTCTTCGGAGTTGATAAGCGCGGTGATGGTACGGGAGACAATGGTTTAATATTTTTTGGTGGGGTCCTATTCCATGGGTAAGTAAGAGGAGATGTCAGAGAACTGCCGTTTGGCCTCAGTGAGGTAGAGGTCCGTCCGCTAGACTACTACGGCAGCACCTTTGTCTGCGGGTTTGATGGTGAGGTAGGGATTAGTGCGGAGAGAGTGGAGGGCAGTGAATTCAGAGGGAGTGAGGTTGGAACAGGAGAGAGGAGTGGTGAAGTTGAGATGTTTGATGTCTCGGAGACAGTTGGAGATGAAAAGATCAAGTACAGATCAGTGTTCAATTCTTGCCATTGTCCGTACAGAGTTTGCAGAATGTCTAAAGAAAGAGATGTACTGATTTGGGTGACAACTGGGATACAGGGCATAGTAATTAGATATGGCATGTGTCTGTAGGTTATGATAAATAATATCTTTTGCAAGATATTCATAGTGGCCCATTCATCAGTAGCTGTTTATTAGTAACGTAGGTGGAGATTTATTTTGAGCATATAGCATCAACAATGATCTTTAATATGATCTACAAGAGTCACTGTATGTGTTTTCTCCAAATGCTCCTATTTCCTCCCACATTCCAAAGATGTAAGCGTTAGGGATAATAAGTTGTGGGCATGTTATGTTGGTGCCGGAAGTGTGGCAACACTTATGGACTGATCCAGCACAACTCTGATGCAAGCAATGCATTTCACTCTATGTTTCAGTGTACAAGAGACAAATAAAGGTAATCTTAAATCTTTTTCAAAGATTCAAGATTCAAAGTAAATTTATTATCAAAGTATGTATACAACCCTGAGATTTGTCTTCCCACAGACAGCCATGAAACAGAGAAAGCCATGAATTCCATTCAAAGAAAAACATCAACGGCCAAAAAGCAAACAGTTGTGCAAACAGCTGAAAAAGCAAGCATAAAAAACAAAATGGAAGGAGTCCAGGCATATTCCATTCAGCTCAGTTCAGTTCAATCTAGTACTTTGTTGTTCATTATCTGCAGGCTGCCCCAATCAAAAATGCCCAAAATAGCAACTAGAAACCAGAAGCACATCATAACATGAACTGCAGAGTCCAATCCACAAACTGCATCGATTAAACCTTGCCTAAGAACCAGGATTCTTCACTTTCCTTGATGTCTTAAATCATAAACCAGTAGAGCTTCACTTCCACTCTGTGTCATGGGCTGTAACAATAGAGGGAGGTCCACAAAGCAATATGTGAGAGAAATGTGATGTGTTCATGAGATTTCCAGGCTACTAAAATATGGCCATCACATGACTGAAAACTGTCTCCCACCTGAGATGCACCACTTAATCCATCTTCAGCTTCCTTAAAATAGTCCATTCTTATAGCCCACCCCACCCCCAATCTTGGCATCGTTCTTCTCTTTTGCCTTCTCTTGCTTAATCATATACTCCCTATTAGCATTCAAGTCTGAGACCAAGTTACAAGAGGTCCAGGTACAATCTCCAGAAAGCTGAAGATGCAAGTGAACCAATGAAGGATACTCAACAGTTGTGGCAGGGCTTGAATGCTCTCATCCCTTATAACATAAAATCAGGTGACATAGGTGACAACAGGACTTTGCTTCCAGATTAGCTCAATGCCTTCTATGCTCGCTTTGACCATCAAAGCATGGAAGATCCTTCTCAAACTTCCACAGCACCGATAATCCTGCGATTTCAGTCTTTGAGGCTGACGTAGCAGCATCCTTCAGGACGGTGAACCTACAAAAAATACCTGGCCTGGGGTGCCTGGTGAAGTAATAAAGACCTGTGCTGATCGACTGGCTGAAGTGTTCACTGAGCTTTATCCTCTCACTTCGGCAGTGTGTAATACCCATCTGCTTCAAGTATACTTTACTTATATCAGTGCCTAAGAAGAACATGGTAAACTGCCTCAATGACTATTATTCAGTAAAGGTGCATACATCAGGATGCTCTTTACCGACTACAGCTCGGAATTCAATACCATCATCCGCTCAAAACCAATCAATAAGTGTCAAGACATTGGCCTCAATACCTACCGGGACATTGGATCCTAGATTTCCTCACTTGCCAGACCCCAGTGGGTTCAGGTTGGCAACAACATCTCCTCCACAGTCTGCATCAGCATAGGTACATCATAAGGCTGCGTGCTTATCTCCTGCTCTACTTGCTGTACACTTATGACTGTGTGGCTAAGCCCAGCTTCAAAGCTATATTCAAGTTTGCTGAAGACACCACAGTGTTAGGCTGAATAAAAGTGGTGACGAGTCAGCATGTAGGAGGGAGATTGAAAATCTGGCTGAGTGGTATCGCGACAACAACCTCTCACTCAATACCAGCAGATCAAGGAGCTGATTATTGACTTCATGAGATGGAAAACAGAGGTCCATGAATTTGTCCTCATCAGAGGATCAGAGTTGGAGAGGGTCAGCAACCTTAAATTCCTCGGTGTAAACATTTCAGAGGGCCTGTCCTGGACACAGCACATTAGTGCAATTACGAAGGAAGCACAGCAACGCCTCTACATTCTTAGGAGTTTGTGAAGATTTGGAATATCATCTAAAACTTTGACAAATTTTTATAGGTGTGTGGTGGAAAATATATTGACTGGTTGCATCACAGCCTGGTATGGAAACACCAATCCCCTTGAATGGAAAATCCTACGAAAAGCAGTGGATACAGCCCAGTCCATCATGTGTCAAGCCCTTCTCACCATTGAGCAATGTGTACACAAAGTACTGTCTCAACAAAGCAGTATCCATCACCTAGGTAATTCTCTCTTCTTGCTGCTGCCATCAGGGAAGGAAGAGTAAGACCCAGGGAGAGGTGAAAGGCAGGTGAGAAGACGTAAGAGGCCAGAGTGGCGAAGAGAAGAAAAGAGGAGGGGAGGGTATTATTTTTTACTAGAAGGTGAAATCGATATTCATGCCATCAGGTAGGAGGTAACCCAGACGGAATATAAGATGTTGGTCTTCCATCCTGAGGATGGCTTCATTGTGGCACAGGAGGAGGCCATACACTGACATTTCAGAATAGGAATGGGAATGAGAATTAAAATGCTTGGCCACAGGGAAGTTCCACTTTTATTGGATAGAGCAGAGGTACTCAATGAAGTGGTTCCCCCAATTTATGACGGGTCTCACCGATGCAGAGGAGAATGCATCAGGAATACTGGACACAATAGACGACCCAGCAGATTTGCTGGTGAAGTGTTGCCTTACCTGCAAGGACTGTTTGGGGCACTGAACAGAGGTGAGAAAGGAGCTCATGGGCAGATGTAGCACTTTGGCTGCTTGCAGGGATAAATGCTGGACGGGGCTAATGGACAAGGGAATCACAGAAAGCGATCCCTACGGAAAGCAGAGATTGGTGGGAGGTAAAAATGTGTTTGGTGGTAGGATCCCTTTGAAGATGGCGGAGTTTGGAGAGCATGATGTGTTGGATCAGAGATTCATGGGAGGCTCACTGTTAAGGCAGCAGGAAGATGGAGTGAGTGTAGATGTTCGGGAAGTGGAAGAGTTGCAGTTGAGGGTAGCATCAATGGTGGAGGAAGGGAAACCTGGTAATCTGAAGGAGGAGGACATCTCTGATAACCTGGAAAAGAAAGTCTCATCCTGAGATCTTCACTCAACTTCACTTATCCCATTATTGAAATGTTCCCACAACAAATGGACTCATTTTCAAGGACTTTTCATCTCATGTTCTTGATATTAATTGCTAATTTATTATTATTATATTATTTTTGTATTTATTGTCTTTTACAGTTTATTGTCTTTTGCACACCGGTTGAACACCCAAGTTGGTGCAGGTATTATTCTATTATGCATTTATTTCAGTATGCCTGCAAAAAAATGACCCTGAGAGTTGCATATGCTGACATATACGTACTTTGATAATAAATTTACTTTGAACTTTGAACATATTTTAGAATTCCCCTCTAACGATTTTCTCATCAATGATATTTGTCCTTCCAAACTTTCTAAATAAAAACACAGCATTAGTTATTCTCCATTCTTCTGCTATCTTGCCATCGGCTGTGAAAAATAAGAAAATCTCTGCAGGGCAACCAGAAATTTCTTCCCTTGGTTCCCAAAATCTCCTAGGATAAACTTGCTCAGGCCCCAGGGATTTATCCACCTGTATGCACCTCAAGAATGCCAATGCCTCTCTTTTCATAATGTTGATAAATTTAAGTTCATTGGTGTTCTCTTTCTTGAACTCTTTAGCTTCCATGACCTTGTATGTCATGACCTGTTAATGATAACAATACCTTATCCTGTGAGGCAAAGAGCCTTCATTGTTGTAAGTTGCTTTTGGCCAGAAACTGGTGTGGATCTGCAATGATGTATCCTTGAAAGTTTTTGTTTAGAATCCCTTTAGTCAAATTACCTCAATAGTGATAACTTTTGGCTCCATTATTCATCGCATACTAATTCATTAATTTGGGTTTGGGGGCACAAAGTTGCTTAGCATATGTCTGAGGTATTGGTGCTAGACCAATATGCGAATGATGTGAAGTAAAATGTCCAGGTTGCTTGGCCTCCAACAATAAGTTACAATTTTATTTTCTTTTTGCATGAGGTGGCATGTGTGCGAAAAGAAAGTTGATTATGTACTGGCATCATTTCAGCTTTGGCTACCTGGGAACCATGTTTCTGGTGTGTACTGTTCAGTGTCATGGAGCCACAATGGAGGGAGGACCATGAAGCGCTCTGTGAGAGAAATGTGATGTGGTCATGAGATATTCAAACTGTTAAATATGGCCATCTACATGAGTGAAAACAGTCTCCTTCCTGTGGTTCACCACATAATCCACGTTTCTCCACAGCATGTTGGTTGTGTTTTCCTCCTCCTCCTGATGTAACACCCGAGGCATTGCTGTGCTCTCTTGTCAATGGTGATGCAGGACATACAATGGATTACAACAAAGTAGAGGGAGTATATAGCAGTGCACCTCTGGATTGGTACAGACTCCAGCATGCATTTCAATGTGGATGACGTTCTCCATTGGTTGTGTTATGGTATTCCTTCCAATGATAGCTCACAGAAATTGAAAGACTACAGAAGACATGCCACACCTGTTGCTTCGGGTTCTACAATCAGATCATTGCCAACAACAAAAGTTGTCTATCCAGGTTGACTGCTGTGGATAAGTAGCTCTTGGAAGAGTTAAAATAAATCGCTGTGTCCCTTTGGAATCTGTGGGGATAAGGTCTTCAAATGTTTGTTCTTCTTTGCCTACTCCTTTAGGGTTCTCAATCTCACCTGCACCACTTGCAGCTTCTGGCCAATTCTTACACATAAGTGTGCATACGAGATCAAAATGGAAACACCCATTCTGAGTAATTTCCAAGTGCAATTTTGACACTTTCAAAGTTAATTCATATTTCAAAGTGTATTTATTATTAAAGTACATAAACACTTAGCAGCCACTTTATTAGATACCTCCATTACCCAATAAAGTGGTCACTGAGTGTATGTTTGTGGTCTTTGGCTACTGTAGCCCATTCACTTCAAGGTTCAATGTGTTGTGTATTCAGAGATGCTCTTCTGCATACCGCTGTTGTAACGCATGGTTATGTGAGTTACTGTTGCCTTCCTGTCGGCTTGAACCCATCTGGCCATTCTCCTCTGACCGATCTCATTAACAAATCATTTTCTCCCACAGAGCTGTTGCTTACTGGATGTTTTTTCGTACCATTCTCTGAAACCTCCAGAGACTGTTGCAGGTGGAAGTCCAAGGATATCAGTTTCTAAGAAAAACCACCCCATCTGGCACCAACAATAGTGAAAGTCACTAAGAGCACATTTTCCCCATTCTGATGCTTGGTCTGAACTGAGCCTAATAAAGTAGCCACTAAGTATATGTCATCTCATATTACCCTGAAATTCATTTTCTTGTGGACATTCACAATAAATACTATAGAATCAATGAAAAACTGCACAAAAAGATGGATAAACAACCAATATGAAAAATACAGCACATTCTGCAAATGCAAACCCAATAAATAAATAAATAAACAAACAAACAAACAAATAAATAATTGAGAACATATATTGTAGAGTCCAAGAAAGTGAGTCAATATGTTGTGAATTCAGTTCAATGTTGGGATGAGTGAAGTTCAGAATCAGAAGCAGGTTTATTATCATTAGCATATATCGTGAAATATGTTAACTTAGCAGCAGCAGACTGACGTGTAGCCCCACGCAGACTGGGAGATCGTTTCGCTGAACACCTATGCTCTGTCTGCCAGAGAAAGCAGGATCTCCCAGTGGCCACACATTTTAATTCCACATCCCATTCCCATTCTGATATGTCTATCCACAGCCTCCTCTACTATAAAGATGAAGCCACACTCAGGTTGGAGAAACAACACCTTATATTCCATCTGGGTAGCCTCCAACCTGATGGCATGAACATTAACTTCTCAAACTTCTGCTAATGCCCCACCTCCTCCACGTACCCCATCCATTATTTATTTACATACACACATTCTTTTTCTCCCTCTGACTCTCTCACTATACCCCTTGCCCATCCTCTGGGCTTTTTTCTCCCCTCCCCCTTTTCTTTCTCCCTAGGCTTCCTGTACCATGATCCTCTTTTATCCCTTTGGCCAATCAACTGTCCAGCTCTTGGCTCCATCCCTCCCCCTCCTGTCTTCTCCTATCATTTTGGATCTCCCTCTCCCCCTCCCACCTTCAAATCTCTTACTAGCTCTTCTTTCAGTTAGTCCTGATGAAGGGTCTCGGCCTGAAACGTCGACTGTACTTCTTCCTAGAGATGCTGCCTGGCCTGCTGCGTTCACCAGCAACTTTGATGTGAGCAGCAGTTCAATGCAATTCATGATAATATAGAAAGAAAAAATAAATAAGTAAATGAATTATGGTAAGTATATATGTATATTAAATAGTTAGATTGAAAATAGTGCAAAACAGAGATAGTGTTTATAAAAAAGTGGAGTAGAATTCACAGGTTCAATGTTCATTTAGGAATCGGGTGGCAGAGGGGAAGAAGCTGTTCCTGAATCGCTGAGTGTGTGCCTTCAGGCGTATGTGTCCCCTTCGTGATGGTAACAATGAGAAGATGTCATATCCTGGGTGCTGGGCATCCTTAATAATGGATGCCATCTTTCTGAGGCACCATTCCATGAAGATGTTTTGGATACTATGGAAGCTAGTACCCTCGTTGGAGCTGACTAATTTTAGAACTTTCTGTAGAGACTTTTGTTCCTGTGCAGTTGCGCCCCCCCCCCCCCATACCAGACAGTGATACAGCCTGTTGGAATGTTCATCAAGGTATATCTATGGAAGATTTTCAGTGTTTTGTTGACAAACCAAGTCTCTTAAAACTCCAAATTAAATATAGCTGTTTTCTTGCCTTCTTTATAGCTGCATCGATATGTTGAGACCAGCTTAGATCCCCAGATATCTTGAAGCTGCTCACTCTCTCCACTTCTGATCCCTCTATGAGGATTGGATTGTGTTCCCTCGTCTTACCCTTGCTGAAGTCCGCAATCTTACTGACGTTGAGTGCAAGGTTGTTGCTGTGACACCATTCATCTAGCTTGTATACCTCACTCCTGTACACCCTCTCATCTCCACCTGAGATTCTACCAACAATGGTTGTATCGTCAGCAAATTTATAGATGGTATTTAAACTATGCCTCGCCACACGGTATAGAGAGAGTAGAGCAGTGGGCTAAGCACACTTCCCTGAGGTGCGCCAACGTTGATCATCAGCGAGGAGGATATGTTATCACCAATCTGCACAGATTGTGCTCTTCCAGTTAGCAAATCGAGGATTCAATTGCAGAAGGAGGTACAGAGGCCCAGGTTCTGTAACTTATCGATCAGGACTGTGCGAATGCTAGTTTTAAATGTCAATGAACAGCACCCTGACATAGGTGTTTGTATTATCCAGGTGACCTAAGGGCAATTGAAGCGCCATTGAGTTTGCATCTGCCATAGACCTATTCTGGTGAAAGGCAAATTGCAGTGGGTCCAGGTCCTTGCTGAGGCAGAAGTTGATTCTAGCCATGACCAACCTCTCAAAGCATTTCATCACTGTAGATGTGAGTGCTACTGGGCAAAAGTCATTAAAACAGCTCACATTACTCATCTTAGGCACTGGTATAGTTGTTGCCTTTTTGAAGCAGATGGGAACTTCCAATCATAGCAGTGAGAGATTGAAAATGTCCTTGAATATTCCCATTAGTCCATTGCCACAAGTTTTCAGAGCCTTATCAGGCACTCTTTCAGGGCCTACCACCTTGCAAGGGTTCACCCTCCTGAAAGACGACCTGACGTTGGCCTCCAAGACAGAGATCACAGGGTCACCAGGGGCAGCAGGGATCTTCACAGCTGTAGTTATATTCTCCCAGACATAGAAGGTGTTGAGCTTATCTGGTAGTGAACCCAGAAGTTATTGATTCTGGTTCAGTAGCCTGAGGGCTGTGGAGTAATAACTGTTCCTGAACCTGCTGGTGGGGGACCTAAGGCTGCTGTACCTCTTTCCCGGTGGCAGTAGTGAGAAGAGAGGTCTTTGATGATGGATTGGATACCGCTTTCTTGTGGTAGTGCTCCTTGTAAACGCGCTCAATACAGTGGAGGCTTTTGCTTGCAATGAGCTGTGGCTGTTCCATTCAAAGGCATTGGTATTTCCATACCAGGACATGATGCAACTAGTCTGTATACACTCCACCATACCTCTATAGAAATTTGTAAAAGTTTCAGGTACAATGCTGAATCTTTGCAAACTTCTGAGGAAGTAGAAGTGCTGACATGCCTTCTTTGTAATAGCTCTTAGAGTACGTGCTGGACCCAGAACAGGTCCTCTGAAGATATTTAAAGCTACTGACCAACAGCAGTGCCTACAGTGTCTTAGGGTAATTTTCACAACTAATGTATCCTTTAGACAGCTCTGCAACAGAACCCAGAATTTTGACTTTATAGTGCATGGACTTTTAAATTATATTGCATTTAAGCAAGCAACGCTACAAGGGCCATCTTGATTAATAGCACACAGTTGTCCTTTAAAATAGTGTCATTGAATGTTTATTGAAAAAGTTGAAAAATAACATTTCATGAGGTTGACATTAATAGATGCTTTTCCAATGTAGAAGGCAAATGAAAAACCAGAGCACATTCTAAACTCTGAAGTGACACTGTCTGACCCAGGAGGGGTCACTTTTCTGTTTCACTATGGGTTAAACTCTTCTTCAACTTACAAACACTATCATAAAACACCCTATTATTGAATATAATCTCAAAGTAATTTTGAGAAAGATGTCATAGATTATATATATAAATACACATATACCAATGTATATATAACACCCTATCAATACTGTAACACATGGCAAAATGTTTTGTTAGCAGTTGCAATGCCATTATTATGAAATCACAAGCAGCATATCCATGAAGTAATATGCTATTTGAAAGTAAACTTCTTTGTTAAAATCAAGTTTATGTACAGTTTATGATATTGAAATCGGAGATAGTTTTTGAATTTTTTTTGTTGTGCTATTCACTTACATCTTGAATGGAATTTTTATAGATTTTTACATATGGATTCAAATCTTGTTTCTGCACCATTTTGCTCAAAATATTTGCTTTCTTTTGATGACAATAATAAAATTAAAGCAAAAGCAAAGTTGTATTTTCTCAGTTAATCCTTAGATGTTGAATTAATTTGAATAAGGGTACCCAAATTGTCAGTTTTAATAGATATGAGAGCGATATTTGTTAATCTTGTGGTGTGCATACTATCTGCTTGAAAGAGAGAAATGGTACGTAATTAATTACAGAATTAGTATTGCAAATTATTTTTATATAAGAGTGTGCTAAAATGAGAATTAAAAATTTCAGAAGAATTGGAAAAATAAGATAACAAATTTGCTTATATGTGTGATTATTTTGTACATGGATTGTTTTGCAAGACTTGGGAAAAAATACATTTCATACCAAAAATACACCTGAATGGCTTTGATGGTCCTTGGTCAGTTTTTTTTTTGTAGATTATATATATTCTATTTATCTTCAAAGTTGATTGAATGTACACATTTGAAGAGTATATTGAATAGTTATTTTTAATGAAATTAATATCATTTTTGGAATTACACTGATGACTTAAAAGTGGAGTTGGATCAATTGCTTAATTCAATTTGCTCTTTAATGTTTCCTCAGGATTTATTAAAAGAGGCTGAGCTTAAATACTGCATCTCAGTTACGGTACAACAGAGCTGTTTTAGATTTCCAACACAAAAATTTGGATTTGATTAAATAAAATTATTACAGTACTAATTTGGTGATGCTTGTTGCTCATTTCAATGGGAAAGTATGTCCAGAGATCCCAAAGTTGCATGTCGAATTTTTTTTTTCATTACAGTATTCCTTTAGATAAAAACAAGGAGTAAATGTGCATAACTAAGACATTGTAGAAAGTAGCACAAATGAGTTGAGAAAATCATCCTTGCCAAACAGGAAACAAAGAAAAGCAATCTGATAAATTAGATCCTTTATCAGAGCTAGACATTAGTTATTCACCTGTATGCCCATGAGAGTTGGAAATGTGTGTATTCAATGCTTTATGTTAAAGCTATTCATAATGTTAGTTCCTTCCAACTATCATTTGGGAACAAGTCTGGAGGTGGGGGTAGAAGGGCAGGTTTTAATGCATAGCTTTGAAAATTTGAGATGATTACCTTAACAATCAAGGTTACTTCAGTTAAATATTTTCCTTGAGCCCTGGGTGCATTGGCTGTATACTGCAAGGAGCATTGTTCCACTTTCATCATCTATGGATGGCAATAGGCCATCACAGCTCCTCACATTTTTGTGGTATTCAATGAGGAATAAGAGATTAGCTGGGAGATTTATGGCAGGGACACATGAGGCAGTGTTTAATTAGTTATCCTTCAGTGCCCA
Source organism: Mobula birostris (assembly GCF_030028105.1). Lineage (NCBI taxonomy): Eukaryota > Metazoa > Chordata > Chondrichthyes > Myliobatiformes > Myliobatidae > Mobula > Mobula birostris. The sequence continues at coordinate 142,197,562 of NC_092370.1, forward strand.
TTCTAAATGCTACTTAACTTCTTCAGTTGCATAATGAGAAATTTATTTTTATTTTCCACACTGCTGCTTCAGGCACTTTGTGGCCTGAATCTGGGGAATGGGGTTTAAGTAAGTTTCAGCTACCATACAGCTTCATGAGCTGGACTGAGATGAGAATGAGCCATATCTACAGTAGAGTTTTACCTTTGAAGAGACAAATATTCTAACTTTTCATTTCATTTGAATGTAGTGTACTTGACTACTTCACCCATGGCTTAGAAGTGTTGTCTCATATTACCAATGTTCCACAGTATTTCAAGTGTTGTCTGTCAATGATATTGACTGTCCTTTGTATTTCAGCCTCCTCATACATTATTTGGATTATAAAACAGAACCAGACAACTAATAATTATGGAATGCTACCTATAATATTGAAGGGCCAAAGTGTCTAATTCTAAGGTTATTATTTAAAGTGGATGAAATGTCAATTGCTATGGATTGAGAATTTACTAATGGAGGAAATTTCAACTAAGGTGCACCAGATCCATAAATCAGTGTTTATCTATGCAAAATATAAGCTCACTGGGGACATTTATGCCTACACTGCTTTGCTTTACCTCTTTTGCTGATCAAACAACTTCTAAAGCAAATAGGAATATTAGGATAAATTTAACAATCACTTGGAACTGAGTTTAATAAAATGCTGATTTCTGTCTGCCATAAAATATATGTTGCTGTATATAAACGATGTTGTCTGTGAAGTTGTTGTTGCATATTCAAACTGACCTTCTCACCAGTCTTCTTTGTATTCTTGTTCATTGTCCTCCTTTCACATATTTTATGTTAAAGGATATAAACATCATTATTTCTGATGTGTTTGCCCGAGTTTAGTAACTATTTCTACTACAACAAAATTTGAGGTAAAAGTTTTCATTTGGCTATCTCTCTCTCAAGATTCCCATTTATGAAGAATGCCATATGATTAATAATATTCTCTGTCCTTTTTAGTGATTAGCTGTTCGTAAGTCAAAAAGTCAAAAAAAATGTCCCCATTATTACCATTAAGTCCATCACGTGCTATTCAGTAGCAATGACCCCATGCTACTAAATTTGCTATGTAATTATTGGTGAATATCAGGGGAAAAAAATTGAAACCCAGCAGAATATGGGTATCTGCTATGTTAAAAACTAATGATTCAAACTGAAACCCTGGAAATTTTGGCAGCATCCTGGGCATTTGACCACAACTGGTTTGTTGCCCATTAAATGAGGAAATCATAGGAATTTATTCTCAAATTCAATTAAAAGATTAGACTGCCATGCCATTGAGATTTGGGAGCTGCACTGATTACTCTAAAATTGATTTTATGTCAAGAAATATATTTTTACAACACACATATATACAGTAATTCTTTGCTATTTAATACAGTTGTCTATAATTTCTGTTTCTGTCCTTTCCTGTACCTTCCTCCTGTGCATTTTCTTATATGTTTGATTCTCACAGGGGACGTGGATTACTACTGGCTGGACCATGCATCTTGGCATAGCAGTGAGGCGTCCCCAATGTCTTTGGTGAGACATGTGGAGCCTTAACATTCAGTTTCCTTTTCATTTCACTTCCTTTGTTTTATTTACGCCTTTGCATGTTTCTTTTCTTTTTTTTATCCCATGCCTGTAGGGAACAGTCAAAGGGGAAAAAGAAAAACTAGTGAGCAGGCAGTATTGTCGGACTCTAACGCCTTGTCTGAGAGGCAAAAGAAAATGGTGCGATTTGGCGGCCACTCATTGGAAGAGGACTTGGAATGGGCCGAGCCTCAGATTAAAGACTCTGGGGTAGATACTTGCAGTAGCACAACACTAAATGAAGAACATAGCCATAGCGAGAAGGTACTAAGTCTGTATAGCCTGCATTCTACCTGCTCATTTGGTCTTTGTTTGCTATCTGTCACTCATTGTAAAAGGACAGGGTCTTTCCAGTGGTAAACACACATCTGTGTAAATGCAGATGAAAGAGAAAAAAAAACAACTGCTTGCTTTATTGTTTGCTGTCTGGCAGCAAAATTAAGTACTTTATTTTCAAGATGCATAGGAATGTTCAGTTGCACAGTTGCATGGTAGAAATTTAGAAACATTTTGTGTTGTTCAACAATGATAATATGTTCTTGAAATTTCCCAAATTTGCTAAATAATTGAACATCAGTTTAAAGTGTCCCCTTTAACATAATGAAGATTTTTAAATCAGACTGTGAGGAAAAGTTGGATCTGTTTTGGCACAGAACTGTGTTTTTCTTTTTTCCCTTCCACTTTCATTGTGAACTTTATTTGGTGCAGTGGCATTTTGGTAGGTGTGTATTAGAATCTGTTCTGCTGTCTGCTTGGTACTTGCTTAAACATGGTTATCGTGGCAATTGTTGTTGATAGTGGTGATAGCTTCTAATGTGGGTGGCATTATTCAGCACCCTTGCCCTTGCTTGCTTTTTTTATTTGCATGGAGCATGCACTGAAGCAATAAATTCCTGTAATTACACAAACTTTCAAGCACATAACGCTTCAGAGTGTAACTACTCTCCTCAAGAGCATTAAAATACTCCAAATTCCAATTGGAAACCAAAAATATAAATGTTTGTGTAATTGCAATGTGTTCTTTGTTGAATGGAAACATCGTATTAAAGAAATACTGTGGCACACTTAAAAGATAAATACTAAAGGCCTGTGTGTTTATTGCTTTGACCTCGTAGCATCCAGTGACATGGCAACCGTCCAAAGATGGAGAGCGCCTAATTGGTCGGATATTGTTAAACAAACGATTAAAAGATGGCACTGTGCCTAGAGATTCTGGAGCACTCCTGGGTCTAAAAGTGAGTAATATGCTAAGATAAGTGGCTATCTTGAGCTGTTATTATATACTTCGACATGTAAATAAAGTCTTTCATTTAAAGAATTTACACAAAGCCTTTAACCAAACAGATTAATATGAACCATGTATTCACTGCATGCATCTTCCTTGATTTTAACAAATTCAAGAAGTATATTCGATTTTACTTAAATGATGGAGCATTTCCTAAATCTAACTTCAAAGATGCAACTGTTGGTGAGTGACTGGTTTACTTTCCTTTGGGGTATCTGTGATATAATACAGTGGCATGCAAAAGTCTGGGAATACCTGGTCAAAATTTCTGTTACTGTTAAGTGAGTAGAAGATGAACTGATCTCCAAAAGTCATGAAGTTAAAGATGAAACATTCTTTTCAATATTTTAAGTAAGATTAGTGTATTATTTTTGTTTTGTACAATTTGAGAGTGAAAAAAAGGAAAGAAGCACCATGCAAAAGATTGGGCACCCCAAGAGATTTGAGCTCTCAGATAACTTTTAACAAGGTATCAGACCTTAAATAGCTTGTTAGGGCTATGGCTTGTTCACAGTCATCATTAGGAAAGGCCAGGTGATGCAAATTTCAAAGCTTTATAAATACCCTGACTTCTCAAACCTTGTCCCAACAATCAGCAGCCATGGGCTCTTCTAAGTAGCTGCCAAGCACTCTGAAAATTAAAATAAATTATGCCCACAAAGCAGGAGAAGTAAGGCTATAAGGAGATAGCAAAACGTTTTCAGGTAGCTGTTTCCCCAGTTCATGACGTAATTAAGAAATGGCAGTTAACAGGAACGGTGGAGGTCAAGTTGAGGTCTGGAAGACCAAGAAAACTTTCCAAGAGAACTGCTCGTAGGATTGCTAGAAAGGCAAATCAAGACCCCTATTTGACTGCAAAAGACCTTCGGGAAGATTTAGCAGACTCTGGAGTGATGGTGCACTGTTCTACTGTACAGTGACACCTGCACAAATATGACCTTCATGGAAGAGTCATCAGAAGAACACCTTTCCTGTGTCCTCACCACAAAATTCAGTGTCAGAAGTTTGCAAAGAAACATCGAAACAAGCCTGATGCATTTTGGAAACAAGTCCTGTGGACTGATGAAGTTAAAATAGAACTTTTTGACCACAATGAGCAAAGGTATGTTTGGAGTAAAAAGGGTGCAGAATTTCATGAAAAGAACACCTCTCCAATTGTTAAGCACAGGCGTGGATCGATCATGCTTTGGGCTTGTGTTTCAGCCAGTAACATGGGGAACAGTTCACTGGTAGAGGGAAGAATGATTTCACTTAAATACCAGCAAATTCTGGAAGCAAACTTCACACCGTCTGTAAAAAAGCTGAAGATGAAAATGGGATGGCTTCTACAACAGGATAATGATCCTAAACACACCTCAAAATCCACAATGGACTACCTTAAGAGGTGCAGGCTGAAGGTTTTGCCATGGCCCTCACAGTCCCCCGACCTAGACATCTTCGAAAATCTGTGGATAGATCTCAAAAGAGCAGTGCATGCAAGATGGCCCAAGAATCTCACAGAATTAGAAGCCTTTTGCGAGAAAGAATAGGCAAAACCGCCCCCAAACAAGAATTGAAAGACTCTTAGCTGGCTACAAAAAGCACTTACAAGCTGTGAGACTTGCCAAAGTGGGCGTTACTAAGTACTGACCATGCAGGGTGCCCAAACATTTGCTTCAGGCCCCTTTCCTTTTTTGCTATTTTGAAACTGTAAGAGATGGAAATAAAAAAGTAATCTTGCTTAAAATATTAAAGAAATGTGTGATCTTTAACTTTATGCCTCTTGGAAATCAGGTCATCTTTTACTTGCTTAGTTATTCACAGTAACAGAAATTTTGACCAGGGGTGCTCAAACTTTTACATGCCACTGTATATAGTTGGCCTACTAAAATATGCATTGTTAGCTGTATAAAATCATTTCTTAGGTCCTGCTTCAAGCGTTGTCATGGGATGATGTCTCATTTAAGAAAATGTTTTCTCTCTAAAGAAGTATATGATATTTTATATGTTATTTGAATATGAAATATATTCCAGTCCACAAAATGATTAATTAAATATTTCTTTTGAAAAGTACAAGTGAAATAACCTAACAGATAAACAAATGCAAACATAATCTATACCATCTAGAATAAGTGGTGGAAGTAGTCATTGTGGAATCAAACCTTATAATTACAACAAGATTGAGGATTTATTGGATTACCCTTTGAGATTGTGGTCTGTAGATTTCACAATGGATATTCCAATCACCTGCTGCAGCTTCAGAGTAGTTGATCAAATTCTAAAAGTTAAAATGTACTGTAAATCATCATTTTCCATAGATTCCACTGGCCATCTTGCCATGAAAGGACATTAGAAGGCTGGGAGAATGTTCAGGGGTACACACATAAAGTGCTGAAGGAACTCAGCAGGTCAGGCATCATCTATGGAAAGGAAGAAACAGTTGCCATTTCAAGCCAAGAAGTCCTGATGAATGGTCTTGGTCTAAAACATTGAGTGTTTGCTCCTTTCCATAGATGCTGCCTGATTTGATGAATTCAACATTTATTTGTGTGTGTGTGTGTGTGTGTGTGTCTGTGTGTGTGTGTGTGTGTGTGTGTACTCAAGATTTCGAACATCTGCAGAATCTCTTGTGCTTAGAATGTTCTGGTGCATTTTAGATTATGCCAATATCACCACGTTAGCATCGTAGTTAGCTCGCACTTTACAGTACAGGTGACCGGGATTCAATCCCCGCTTCTGTCTATATGAAGTTTGTACGTTCTCCCTGTGACCGCATGGGTTTCCTCTGGGTGCTCCGGTTTCCTCACCCAATCCAAAGACTGGTAGGTTAATCACTCCTGGTAAATTGTCGCATGATGAGGTGAGGATTGAGATGGAGGATCTCTGGGCAGGGTGGTTCGAAGGGCTCGAAGGACTAGAAGGGCATATTCTGCGCTCTATCTCAATAAGTAAATAACTAAATCAATACTTTTTGATTATTCTTCTTTAGTTTATTTCTCTCATGTTGATATCTGCCACCCACTATTGATATTGATATTAATTTACCTAAACCAGAGGTTCCCAACCTGGGGCCCACAAACCCTTTGCCTAATGCTATTGGTCCATGGCATAAAAAAAAGTTGGGAACCCCTGACCTAACTTTGCATGTCCAACGAGAGTCAGCACCCATGTGTACCACACATCTGGCCAAAGATACACTTCCATCAGCCCTACCCTTTGCTAGAAGCACCAGCTTAAAATATTATCGTGATACCTATACCATCTCTCCACTTTCCGGCTAAGTGATTTTAAAGATTAGCTTTATTTGTCAAATGTATATCAAAACATTGAGCCATGCGGTGAAATGCAACCTTTGTGTCAAATGAAATCAGTGCTGATTGTGTCGGGGACTAGCCCGCAAGTGTTGCCATGCTTCTGGCACTAACATAGAGTGCCCACCACTCACTAACCCTCACCTGGAGAAAACCCATGCTGTTACGGGGAGAACATCCATTTTAAAAATGTATTTATTGAGATATAGTGTGGAATAGGCCCTTCTTGCTCTTTGAGCCATGTAATCCGCCAATTTAATCCTAGCCTAATCACATGGCAATTTACAATGACCAATTAACCATTCAACCAGTACGTCTTTGGACTGTGGGAGGAAACCGGAATACCCAGAAGATACCCACACAATCACAGGTAGAAAATGCAAACTCCTCGCAGACAGCGGTGGGGACTGAGCCCGGGTCACTGGTTTTGTAAAGCATTGTGCTAACCACTATGCTAGTGTGCCTCCCCAAACTCCCTACAGACACAATGGGGAGTGAATCCCAATTGAGGATGGATGGCAGTGCAGTAGAATCACACTCACCACTATGCTGCCATGCCGACTCCCCCCCCCCCCATTGTGACGCAAAGCAATGAGAGAATTCTCCAATATCTTTCCTCCATTTTCTCCATCTAGGAAAAGAATTGAGATCATGCAGCTCCTAACATTACAACAGGAAACATTAACTTATTAGTGTCTCTACAATGTTAAGAAGTTCTCCTACTAATTACTTTACAATGAAATAGTGGAATCAGAAATTTCATTTATTTATTTACTGGGGTACACAGAATAGGCCATTCTGGCTCCTCCAGCCGTGGCACCCAGCCATCTCCTGATTTCGTCACGGGTCAATTTACAATGACCAACTAACCTATCAAACGGTACGTCTTTGGATTGTGGGATGCAACCAGAGCACCTGGAGGAAACCCACAGGGTCATGGGGAGAACGTACAAGCTCTTTACATGCAGTGGTTGGAATTGTACTTGGGTCGGCTGTACTATAAAGTGTCATGCTAACCACCATGTTACCATGCCGCCTTCGTTTTAGAACCCTTATAGGTTAGTTTTATTGTTTTTTGGAGGGGAGGGGAAATCATTCAATATCCATACATTCTGAGAGTTTTAAAACATTCTGAAGTTCAAGTACTTGTAAAGGCACGTTTTATACTAATAATGGACACACGAAACAAGACACCAAATATCCTTTCCCTAATATGGTTACAGACAAATTTAGGTTTTAAAAATTGTAACTAGCTCCAAAAACAATAGCTGTATAAACACAAAAATTAGCCAACTGACATTTTTTAAGACAATTAAATTCTGATCAAGCTTTGGTTTGGTCCATATATAAACATAACTCTGACAGCAACATAATATATTGTAATCTATTGAAGTAATTACTCGTGCATTCATATGCAGAAATCCACTTAGAAGCTTGGGGACTGAGGTGGATCAGGAGAGATTATGCTGACAAGTTATTTCCCTGCTGATGTCTGGCTCCCTGAATGGTGCTGATTCACACAAACCTTATTGCACCCTGTCAGCAGGTTGAGAAAATAAACTGATTTGCTGGCCTTGCCTAAATTCCTCATCCTCATTTGGAGTAGATTTACAGTAAAGAGAAAATGGTGAAAAAAGCAACCCATTACATCCTCACTCTAAGTATGATTTAAATCCATGTATAACCCATTCTTGTTTAAGTGAGGAGCTGTAATTCATTTTTGATTGGAGTTCCAAACATATTTATTATTTTTCTACTTTTTCACAACTCTTTCCCCACTTTCTGCAGTAGAGTTCAAATCAGGCAATGCAAGTATCTGTACGGTATAAAACCATAGACCACTACAGCACAAAAACAGGTCCTTCAGCCTATCTAGTCCATAATGGTCTGGTCTTCTGCCTGCATCCAGATCATAGCCATCCATACTTATGTCATTCGTGTAGCCATCCAAAATGTCTCTCAAATGTTACAATTGAACTTTGTATCTAGAACTTCTGTTGGCAGCATATTACACACTTGCACCACCCCCGATTAAAGAAATTCCTCCTCAGATTCCTCTAAAATATGTCACCTTTCATCTTCAAAGTTTCAAAGTACATTTAATATCAGAGTACGTATACGGTATACAACCTGAAATTCGTTGTCTTCACAGATATCCACAAAACAAAGAAACCCCATGGAACAATATTAAAGCCCTGAAGCCCCCCACCACCACTTCCCCTCCCTTTGCACAAGAAGCAGCAAAGCATTGACCCCCCCAAACCTCCAGACCATGCAGGCCACAGCAGAAGCACCAAAGAATCCATTGATCCAGAGTCCATCAAACTACAGTCCAACAACCAGCACTTTTGTATCCTAGACATATATCCTGAACCTATAACCTGTAGTTGTAGTCTCACCCAATTTGAGAAGAATAAAAATCTGCATGCATTCATCCTTATCTATAATCCTTATAATTGTGTATATTTCTGTAAGATCTCCCTCATTCTTCTGGTACTCCAAGGGTTAAAGTCCTAACCTATTCAACCTATCCCGATAACTCAGATCCTCAAGTCACAGCAACACCTGTATAAATTCTCTCTGTATTCCTTCAAGCTTATTGATATCTTTCCTGTAAGAGGTGACTAAAACTGCACACAATACTGCAAATTTAGTCTCACCAACATCTTATGCAACTTCAACATATCATCCCAGCTGCTGTCTCATGGTTACTGTTTAAGAGGATATAAGCATTGAAGAAGTAAATTTATCTCTAAAAGTAATCACACAAGAGACGGTATCTGGACTTAAATGAATTCAAAACATCTATTCTATATTAGTTAAGACTGAATACGGGCTAGGAGAGGGAATCCTGTCCAATATCTTTCATCTTTGATATATCCCAGTTTAGGAACTCCTTGATGTGATGGAATTTATTCAAATTAGTACATTTGGGAGATCACTCTTGAAAATTTGCATCTCAATGTGATGATATGTCTCTTGGGCACTAGTATTTTTTAATGACTTAGTTCATTCACAGTGCAATGTATCATTTAAGGATAGGTAATGCTAACAGGGAATCAATAAAACTTCAATAATAAAGTGATTTTCTATGTTCCTGTGTAAAAGGAGATTTGATTGGCAACTGGCATAGAGAAAATACAGAATTCAGGAAAAGGACTTAATTAGATTCTGTACAGATCTAAAATTTTATGAGAATTAGATTTTGAACTCACCCATTTGTGAGCTGAAGTTCTTCAGCAGCATTTACACCTTCGTTTCCCCAAGGCTCAGCCTCGATACTGGGTATTCAGATGATCGTCAAACACAGTTTGACAATTATTATTAAATTTGTTCTTTCTATATCACAGGAACAAGGAAGGCTTTATGATTAGAAGAACTTAGTGTGCCTCATCTTTAAGATTTTGTTTTGATTTGTCTTTTGTACTGTAGTCTTGCAAAAAAAATTCAAGTTTTTTATGTATTGGACTTATTTTTGAAACAGAATTTTGAATACGATTTTTCTCTTTGACATAAATATCTTTAAAAAACTTCTCAGGCCGAGTGGGTTAGGTCTGAAAGATGCGACCAGGAAAGTGAGCATGCTAAGGCATAAAAGGGAACTCAGCTGAATATTGGTTAAACCTGGAGTTGTTTCTTAATACTTTCTTGAGATTTGACTATTCCTTGTGAGATCAACATCTCCGTAAAGACCATTTCTAGTTCACTTTGAGAGGTGAGAAGGTGCTGGTTAACTTTCTTCAGAAGATCCTGCATACCACGAAAATGTTCATGATACATGCTTGATGATTAACTAAAATGAGAACCAGTCTTCAAGAAGTAAAACCTATATACAATTTAACTTCCAACTGATACTTTGTGGCTACTGAAACTGATCACTGGGTGTGGGACATTCTGATACTGTCCCGTTGAAACTATATAGAGAAAAGCAATAGATGGAGTTTCCTGCTATTACCACTGTATCCCTGCCCCTTAAGGCACAGATGAGGCCAAATCTGTTTTGTCATTTAACCTTCTGGTTAGTTGTATATTCATGGATCCATCCTTTGACACTGTAACAACAGGGATATACTTTCTGTACCTGGAGTTTGTACTCAGACGCTTTTGGAAGTGGCACTAGTACTGAAAGCAGTTTTTAGGATGTGTTGCCATTGTAAATATGTAATTGTGTAAATTTACCTGACTATATTCAAAATGTTAAAGTTGAGTAGGCAATTACAACAATTCATACTTTATTGTTATCTTTGTGTTGGAGAATTATAAAACATTGTGTCAGGAGAGTGAGTTTCTCTTAGCTTCTCCTGGACTTTCTCTGTCTCCTGAAGGTTTGCTGTGTGAACAAAGACTCTTATGTTTCCTAGTTACAGATTCTGTGTGGCTCAGTTTTAGCTTATTCACAACAAGACACATCTCCCCTCGCTTCCCCTTCTAGCCTTTTAAAGTGACTGTTCCTGCTGTAACTCCCTAGTCTGTTCTTCCACCCTCTTCCTATGGTCACATGTAATTGTGTGATACCTGCATTTCGGAAAGAATCAGAATTATTATCACTGACAGATTACATCGTCTCTCCTTTTGCGGCAGTACAGTTCTAAAACATAAAAAATTATAAATTACAAACAAATAGTGCACACCTTCAGGACAGAGAGAATCCAAGAGAATCCAAGGTAGTGTTCATGGATTCATGGACCATTCAGAAATTTGATGGCAGATGAGAAAAAGCTGTTCCTAAATTGTTACCATTTGAGATTCCACAACAAAAGTGGTGCCATTTGTGAATTTATAGATGGTGTTTGAGTTGTTCTTAGCCACAAGGTCATGAGAATAATGAGAGGAGATCAGTGGGCTGAGCTAACGTTTCTGAGATACACCTGTGTTGATAACAAGGAGATGTTACTACTTATTAGCATTGACTGTGGTCTCCCAATAAAGGAGTCAAGAATCCAGTTGCAGAGGAAGGTACACACCCAGGTTTGGAAACTTGATTATTAGTACAGAGTGAATATGGTGGTCCTTCTATCTCTTCTCTTCCTCACATCCAAAGAACCATACATACCTTGCAAGTTAAGCATGATGAACTTGCATTTCTTTCAATCTAGTCTACTACATTCAGTGTTCACAATGTATATTCTTCTATATTAGATTGGGTGACTCCTTTCTGGGGCACTTCAGTCCTGGGCTTCCTGTTGCCTGACACTATAATCCTCCATCCCACTCCCTCTCTGACCTATCTGTGGTGTCCTACGCTGATACAATGAAGCCCAACAGAGGTCTGAAGAACCAAACCCTTTGGTTACCTTGCAACCTTTCAGACGCAGACCGTACAACTTTGGGTAACTTGCTTACCATGTCTATGTTAGAATTGGCCTTTCCTGCATTCAGTCAACCACCTGTGATCTTGGATGAGTTTACTTTCTTTGCTTCTATTAGCACATCCTGACCCCCTGCGTATATCCACAGCTTTGAACAGATTTTACACCCCTATGTCTGAATTATAACTTTCTTAATGATTTTGTTTACTTTCTCTCTCTCTCTATTTACAAGCCACCATTAACCTGTCAGCTAGATGAATCTAAGACCTATCCCCATGGCAAGTCCAGTCTTACTTCTTGTTGTCCTACCAACCCCTTCCCAACGTTCTCTGCAATTTAAAACTTAAAGCTTCCTTTCTCTCATCCCAATGCTGATGAGGAGGGTATGGCCAGTCTTTGGCCTGAAGCATCAATTCTGTTACTCCATTGACAGACATTGCCTGGCTTGCTGAGCGTTTCTGGCAATTCCTGTTTTTATTTCAAAAATCCAGAAGCTGCAATTTTTGTGACTTTAGTTTACTTACACTGATAATCTGGTCATTTTCCTATTTGTGGGCTGCCCAGCTGATTTGATTTGATACAAGTTATGCATTTCACTGTATGTTTTGATGTACACATAAGAATTAAGTTAATCTTTGTTAGTGGGATCTTGCCACATGTAAATTGGCTGTTCCATTGTAAGAAATTTACCTCATAAATATTTCAATGACTAGCAATTGTTTTAGGACATTAAATAAAGCTCTATATAAATGTGGAGCATTTTTATAATGTTCACTTTGACTCCAACCTGCTCCTTTGACTTGCACACCTGGAGTTAATTAAGTCTGTATTTGAAGTGACATGACATTATTACACCTATTCTTCTCAATGTATTAGGATCACAGTTTCAGATAGAGCAAACGTTATTTCTGTCTGCACACTTCTACAAGGGAGAAGTAGTTTGGATGCCAATATTTCTTCCTGAAAATTCATGCAGTTATTTGCATATCAGTCCTCCACTTCAATGTATGCCAAAACTGAGAGAGAGAGGCAAGGGAACCAGGGAGCGTGAACCTCATTTTGGAGACTGCAAACTGAAGATTCTCAAATGTTCAAAGTAAATTTATTATCAAAGTATGTGTAGGTCGCCATATACTATCCTAGGATTCATTGTCTTGCAGGCATTCACAGTAGAATCAATACCATAGAATAAATGAAAAATTAAACCCAAATAAACACTGACAAACAACCAATGTGCAAATGAAGACAGACTGCAAATACAGATAACTAACAAGTAAACAAGAAAATACGTACATAATCCTCAGAACATGAGTTGTAGAGTCTTTAAAAGTGAGTCTGTAGGTTGTGGAATCAGTTCAGAGTTGAGGTGAGTGAACTTAGACTGATTCGGGAGCCTAATGTTTGAAAGGTGATAACTGTTCCTGAATCTGCTGGGACCTAAGGCATGGAGGATTCCAGCTGCAACCTCATGCAGGGTTCTATGTGGAACCAAGAGAGGGTTACATTGGCTGTGGAGAAGGCACACAATGGACCCAATGGCATTTTATTACCTCAATCTTCTCAGTAACACTGAGAAAATGTATCACACCTGTAACCATCCATAATGGACTACAGTAGCTAACATTGAGGTTTTGAGCAGATTTCAGCATTATTTGCATTAATTTGCTATCCTCCAGAGTGAAAGTTGTCAACTATGCAGCAGTGGTCTGGTAGCACTTCGGAAGAATGACATAACGCTCCATTGTAGTAGTTGGTCAATCCATTTTAGCTGAAAGGCAATCTCAAGAAGTAAAAAACAATAGTGTGCTTTTAATTGTATCGCATAAATATGATGATCCATTTCAATTACTTTAACACTTTCCACGGGTGTGCAGAATACTACATGGTGAAGCAATATAGCTTCTACATTTGTTATATTAATCTCTCATTCTAATACTTAGAGAACAACAGGGATTTTTTGAATTTATTGAGGTACAGCAGATCACCAGAAAAACCTCTATTGAGTGTGAACTGAAATTGCAAATCATTGCCTCATGTTTCTGTGCTCTTGCGACAGTCAGAATGGACAAATGGAGAGAGCTCACGCTGGGCATGAAATACGGATGCACAATCTCGGGAAGTCAAACAGGAGAGAGAATGGTCAGGTTCCAGAGTGCTTTGCAGTGGATAGTAGAGGTTGCGATTTTTCAGTATGAGTGCTCTTTCAAACATAAACAAAAGAGTTTCTGCAGGTGCTGGAAATCCAGAGCAATACACACAAAATGCTAGAGGAACTCAGCAGGTCAGGCAGCATCAATGGAAGGAAATAAACAATTGACATTTTGGGCTGAGATCCTCCACGATGTATCACTTGATACTGATTCCACAATGCTTCTCTGAACTTTCTACTTGATCTATATGCTGCTGCACCTTTTGGTTTCTTTCCTCATTATCCAAAAGGCCTTGAAAGGAAGGGGGAAGAAGGCAGACTAGGAAGTATGGGGAGGGGAAGAAGGACAATCATTCAGGGTGTTGCTTTTTGTAACAAAAGGGCTGGGGAGTATTGTGCATGTTATTGGATGATTCTCCTGTTGTGACAATGCCTTGAGCACACCTTTGAGATCATTCAATATCTACAGCTTTGCATCTAGGTCTTCAGAGCTGTTACTCTGTCAAAGTTGTCCTTCCCAATTGGTTCATGGAACAAGAACATCTCTGCTAGTTTGCAACTCCTCAACCAAGGCCTCTACTGCAGAGTCTGAAACTGTGGAGACAGCTCTGCTCCCTGTGCTGGCATTCTTGAATATCTTCTAGGTCATAAGATGTCTCCGCCAACACTGCCAGTATATCTTCTCTTGAAGATGTAGAGTCTGTTTCTCAGTAATACAGGCTAGTCTATAGAACACCAGCCATCTGCAGAAGGGTAAGAAGCAGCACCGAGGGCAGTTTGTAACTGTCATACTGCCAATAACTGGTTGCATAGTCACAGGTTAATGTACAATGCATGTACTGCAGCAATTTTCAGCTGCCAGCCTCCAGCGGTGTGAATATTACTGAGCTCCGTGCCTTTACATATTCTCTGCAACAAACAGCATCATCTGCAAATATTTTTTCGCTAGTTTATCAAAGGATGAAGATATTTCCTTTTTAGATAGAATTCTTAAAAAGTGCTTAGTTGCTTCTATAATTGGGGATGTACCCTCAATGACATCAAACATAACTGAATGAGGAGTCCCTACAGATCTGATAAGCCTTATTATTTAAAAAGACATATTAGTTCATAAACTATATCTAATTTACTTATGAATGTACTGAAGTTTGTGTGATCTTGTTTTGGTACGTTATTTTTGGCAACTGGGAAAGAGTAGTTAGGAAGGAATGTTCTGACATAGTTCCCTCTGGCAGACAGCAGGGGACCAGTCTATAATGACCACAGTAGGATGCCTCCTTTATTGTAGGTGGCCTTGATTACAAGATGGCCTGCCATATGCAGATTTTGCTTGTATTTACATGTGCTCGGAACTAAGTTCCAAACTATTGGTATCTCATTCTGTGAAGCATATGAGAGGATAGACTTATACATATTATACACAAGGTGAAGTTCATTCACAAACCTGTCC